>NC_081552.1:82658262-84157949 GCF_963082655.1 Stomoxys calcitrans | reverse complement strand
AAATCCCCAGATCTCTTTATATGACAGCTATATCAGGTTATGAAGCGATTTCAACCATACTTGGCACAGTTGTTGGATATCATAACGAAATACTTCGTGCAAAAATTCATTCAAATCGGATAAGAATTGTGCCCTCTAGAGGCTCAAGAAGTCAAGACCCAAGATCGGTTTATATGGCAGCTATATCAGGTTATGAACCGATTTAAACCATACTTGGCACAGTTGTTGGGTATAATAACAAAACACGTCGTGCGAATTTCCATTCCAGTCGGATAAGAATTGCGTACTCTAGAGGCTCAAGAAGTCAAGGTCCAAGATCGGTTTATATGGCAGCTATATCAGGTTATGGACCGATTTGAACCATACTTAGCACAGTTGTTGGATATAATAACAAAACACGTCGTGCAAAATTTCATTTCAATCGGATAAGAATTGCGCACTCTAGAGGCTCAAGAAGTCAAGACCCCAGATCGGTTTATATGGCAGCTATATCAGGTTATGGACCGATTTGAACCATACTAGGCACAGTTGTTGAGTATCGTAAGAAAGCACGTCGTGCAAAATTTCATTCAGATCAGATAAGAATTGCGCACGCTAGAGGCTCAAGAAGTCAAGACCCAAGATCGGTTTATATGGCAGCTATATCAGGTTATAGACCGATTTGAACCATACTTGGCACAGTTGTTGGATATCATAGCAAAACACGTCGTGCAAAATTTCATTCCAATCGAATAAGAATTGCGCACTCTAGAGGCTCAAGAAGTCAAGACCCAAGATCGGTTTATATGGCAGCTATATCAAAACATGGACCGATATGGCCCATTTACAATACCAACCGACCTACAATAATAAGAAGTATTTGTGCAAAATTTCAAGCGGCTAGCTTTACTCCTTCGAAAGTTAGCGTGCTTTCGACAGACAGACGGACGGACGGACGGACAGACGGACGGACATGGCTAGATCGACATAAAATTTCACGACGATCAAGAATATATATACTTTATGGGGTCTCAATATATATTATCTCAATATAATATTTCGAGTAGTTACAAACAGAATGACGAAATTACTATACCCCCCATCTTATGGTGGAGGGTATAAAAACGACTACGAAAATTGTTAATTTTCTTGCAACAACTTATTTTGAATCTCAACGACCCAAAGTACAAATTTGTTATTGAAAGGCACTCCTAGTAAGCCAACATATAACAACAACAATATATCCATAAGCAAGGCAAAAAATCATCTAAACAGCCAACGCATGTGCTTTGCTTCGGGTGGCTTTTTCTTAATTTCTGTGTTCGGTTCGCGCGGCTTTGTCTCGTTCGTTTTGGGTTTTCCTCTGTCACTCTACTATTGTCCCTAAAAACAAATTTTAATAATTTTGGTGCTGCGGAGTAGTGAACTCATATGATCTCATGTTTGGTAGTCTTGCAGGAATCCGCTAGCCTACCAACATCATCTTCTTTATTATGAAATTAATCAATAAGTACTGCTGCACAATAATAAGTGTCTCAATTAATTAAATTTACTCTATTTTTTTTCTGAATACGAAAATCATATTTTATTATGCCGTATTTTCTAAAATAAGTTTAATGAAAAAAAATAAAAATTTTGTTGGCCGACCGGGGGACTCGAACCTGTGTTTGCAAGTCATGAATGGCATGGGAGTTTTGTTTTCTACATGGTAGTACGTTTCACATACAAATTTGGTAGTTAGTTTTTTCTAAGAGTTATTTTTTTTCTGTGTATCAAGTGTTAGTTAAAACTTACGCAAATCTATCTCATTAGTTATAATTTTTAAAATGATTGACAATCATTAAACGACAAAATCGTGTAGTAAATGCTCCAGTTATGGGCTCAATAGCCTAAATCGGGAGATCGGTCTACATGGCAAAAATGCAAATTTGTCCATGAACATTCCATTTAATGAATGACAATCATTAAACGACAAAATCGTGTAGTAAATGCTCCATTTATGGGCTCAATAACCCAAATCGGGAGATCGGTGCACATGGCACAAATGCAAATTTGTCCATGAACATTCCATTTAAGAACACGAACCGAACTACACACAGAAAACAGTTTTGTTGTCAACCAATTTTTTGACAACCGCAACTTTGCTAATATGACAACCAACGTTGGTGTTGAGGTTTTTGTCTATTTAATGTAATGCTACCAACAATAAAAATTGCTGTAGGAGTGCTTCGTCTTTCGGGTCCAAATTTATAGCTTATCTTTTCTTGCTGCTCTCCCTCGGGGTTTTCTCTCGACTAATTATGCTTACAAATTAGTTTTAATAGTTTTGTCGGTATTCGTGGGCAGATTTAAACTCATGATGTCATGTTTGGTAGTCACTCAGGCATCCTCTAACCCACCGACCAGGGCTGCGGACTTGGTATCAAGCCGGAGTCGAGCAAAATATATCAACTTCGATTTCGGATAAAGCAATTAAAAATGTTTCAAATTAAATTCTTGAAATTTGTTATAATAACCAAGTCAAAGCGTGTTAAGATCGGCCTGGCTGAATCTAGGGAACCCACCTCCATGGATTCTGCTAAAAATTTATACAAAATAAATTTAGTTAAAGAGCATAATTTTATTCTACATACCAAACTTCTGTAAAACAAGCAAAAATTAATGCTTCTAGGAACCGAAACAACGATAATGGAGAGACCGGTTTACATGGGAGCTATATAAGGTTATGGACTTATTTAGACCGTATTAGGCACAATAGTTGGAAGTCGTAACAAAACACTACATGCTCAATTTCAGCCAAATCGGACAATAATTACGGCTTGTAAGGGCTCAATAAGTCTAATCTTGAGATCGGTTTATATGGGAGCTATATCAGGTTATATACCGATTCGGACCGTACTTGGCAGATTTGTTGGAAGTCATAATAACACACTACATGCGCAATTTCTGCGAAATTCAAAGCAGGAGATCGGTTTATATGGGAACCATACCAGGCTATAGTCCGATTTGGACCGTATTTGGCACAATTGTTGAAAGTCGTAACAAAAAAATCACATGCAAAATTTCAGTCAAATCGGACAAAAATTGCGGCTTGTAAGGACTCAAGAAGTCAAATCGGGAGATCGGTTTATATGGGAGCTATATCTAAATCTGAACCGATATGACTCATCTGCAATCTCCATCGACCTACATCTATACTAAATATCTGAGCAACATTTCAAACGACCAGCCTTGCGGGTTTGACCGGAATGACTAGATTAGTATACCCACATCCAATGGTGGTGGGAATAAAACTCCTTGTAACTCCTCGAAATATTCGTCTAAGTCCCCATAAAGTATATATATTCTTGGTTGTATCTACGTTCTGAGTCGATCTAGCCATGTCTGTCCCTCTGTCGAAATCACTAACGCGGTCGGACGCTTAAAGCTAGCCGCTCGAAATTTTGGATATATACTTAATATCGATGTAGGTCGTCGAAGATTGCAGATGAGCCGCATCGGCTAAATTTGAGCCAAATCGCAAAATTTTCCGATTTGGCTCAAATTTTGCATGCGGTGTTCTTTACGACTTCCAACAACTGTGCCAAATAGTGGAAGTCAGTCTATAACCTGATATAGCTCACATGTATACCGGTCTCTCGATCATCCTTATTCGGATCCACGAAGCTTTAATTTCTGCTGGTTTGACCGAAGTTTGGTTTGTTGAAAAAAAAATTATGCCCTTCAACTAAATAAATTTCGTTTATATTTAGTATAAATTTTTAGCAGAATCCATGTTGGTGGGTTCCCATGATTCGGCCCGGGCGAACTTAGCACGCTTTTACTGTTATTTTTATAGTAGACTGCGGTATTTTATGTTGCTGTTTTTATACCGTCCGTGATAGGATGTGGGTATACTATTTTCGTCATTCTGTTTGTTAATCCTCCAAATATTCATTTAACATCCCATAAAAAATATATATTCTTGATCGTCATGACATTTTAAGTCGATCTAACCATGTCCGTCCAACCGTCCGTCTGTCCGTCCTTCCGTCTGTCCGTCCATCCATCCGTCTGTCTGTCGAAAGCGCGATATCTTTCGAAGGAGTAAAGCTAGTAGCTTGAGTCCTTACGAGCCGCAATTTTTGTCCGATTTGGCGGAAGTTTTGCATGTGGTGTTCTTTACGACTTCCAACATCTGTGCCAGATACGATCCAAATCAGTTTATAACCTGATATAGCTCCCATGTAAACTGGTCTCTCGATCATCATTGATCGATTCCTAGAAGCTTTAATTTTTGCTGGTTTTCTTATGCGATTTAGCTGAAATTTTGCACGACGTGTTTCGTTATGACTTCCAGCAACTGTGCCAAGTATGATTTAAATCGGTCCATAACCTGATGTAGCTCCCATATAAACCGATCTTGAATTCTTGAGCCACTAGAGGGCGTAATTCTTATCCGATCATGGGCGCTCATCTTGTTTTGCACCGATGGAGGCAACGATGTGATGTCGTGGGAGTCTCTGCTATTCTTGTCCTGTTGTGCTTCTTCACGGTTTTCAAGTAGCTTTCTATAACATCCAAGGCTTCTTCTTTCTCTGACAAACCATTTTCCACATTCCAGCTAATAGTTTTCTGCCTTCCAATGGCCAGTTGCATTTGGCGAAAAACTTTTTTGCACTTCTGAAAGATGGATCTTCAAGATGAACTCTTAGCTAGGAGATCTGGAGCTGTTCTCGCATGCTTCTGCGTTATTCTCTGCCAGGGTACAGTCTAACGCCAAACTTACGACTAACGTTATTGTAAACAATCCAGTTTTCATCTCCAGTTATGATTCGTTTTACAAACGGATCGAATTCATTGCATTTAAGGTGCATAAAGGTGCATAAGGTGCACAAGCGTTGTTTAGGTTTGTTAAATGAATTTCTTTCAATACATGTGGTACCCAAATATCAAGCTTTTTCACCAGTCCAAAACTTTTTATGTGATAATGAACGGTTGATTTTTGTATATTTAACTTCTCTCCTATCTCACGCTCAGTTACATGACGATCCAATTCGATTAATGCTTAAAATTTGTCAACGCCGACTATATGAAACATATTGCAAAGTGTTTATAAAATATTGAAGAATTGTTTTAGTTGAATGACGACGACTGCAAAATTCAGGGAGTAAAGTGAAATTAATATATATGTTTTGAAGCATTTTGCATTTATTGTGCAAAACTATTATAGCGAAAAAATATTGCATTTGTCTAAGCAAACAATGGCAAATGAAATGAAGTTAAACCACGGGCTTTAGTATACTTTGCGTAAATCAAGGAAGGAAAATAAATCACTTTTGTTCTAATTGAGATAACAGATAATAATGTTTGCTTTAATTTAGACTTACCATAACTTCCTTACAACTAAAACTCTGGTAACTATTTACTCTTTTATAGTTTAACCACAGGATGTTCATTATATGAAACCAATAAAATTGTATTCTTCATAAATTTCTCACTCACAGCTAAAAGCCTTCTTCCGCTTTCTCGCCCCTGCTTTTCAGACGCTCTTTTTTCCTAATGCAGTAATTTATTTATTTGCGTATAATTTTTGTTTTCTTCCTTGCAGCTTTTTGTTTTAGCGGAAACACTTTATTATACCCTCCACCATAAGATGGGGGGTATACTAATATCGTCATTCTGTTTGTAACTACTCGAAATATTCGTCTGAGACCCCATAAAGTATATATATTCTTGATCGTCGCGACATTTTATGTCGAACTAGCCATGTCCGTCCGTCTGTCCGTCCGTCCGTCCGTCCGTCCGTCCGTCCGTCCGTCCGTCTGTCTGTCGAAAGCACGCTAACTTCCGAAGGAGTAAAGCTAGCCGCTTGAAATTTTGCACAAATACTTCTTATTAGTGTAGGTCGGTTGGTATTGTAAATGGGCCATATCGGTCCATGTTTTGATATAGCTGCCATATAAACCGATCTTGGGTCTTGACTTCTTGTGCCTCTAGAGTGCGCAATTCTTATCCGATCAGAATGAAATTTTGCACAACGTGTTTTGTTATGGTATCCAACAACTGTGCCAAGTATGGTTCAAATCGGTCCATATCCTGATATAGCTGCCATATAAACCGATCTTGGGTCTTGACTTCCTGAGCCTCTAGAGTGTGCAATTCTTGTCCGATTGGAACGAAATTTTGCACGACGTGTTTTGTCATTATATCCAACGACTGTGCTAAGTATGGTCCAAATCGGTCCATAACCTGATATAGCTGCCATATAAACCGATCTTGGGTCTTGACTTCTTGAGCCTCTAGAGTGCGCAATTCTTATCCGATTGGAATGAAATTTCGCACGACGTGTTTTGTCATTATATCCAACGACTGTGCTAAGTATGGTTCAAATCGGTCCATAACCTGATCTAGCTGCCATATAAACCGATCTTGGGTCTTGACTTCCTGAGCATCTAGAGTGTGCAATTCTTGTCCGATTGGAATGAAATTTTGCACGACGTGTTTTGTTATAATATCCAACAACTGTGCTAAGTATGGTTTAAATCGGTCTATAAGCTGATATAGGTGTCATATAAACCGATTTTGGGTCTTGACTTCTTAAGCCTCTAGAGGGCGCAATTCTTATCCGATTTGAATGAATTTTGGCACGACGTGTTTTGTTATGATATCCAATAACTGTGCCAAGTATGGTTCAAATCGGTTCATAACCTAATATAGCTGTCATATAAACCGATCTGGGATCTTGACTTCTTGAGCCTCTAGAGGTCGCAATTATTATCCGATTTGACTGAAATTTTGTACGACGGATCCTCTCATGACTATCAACATACGTATTTATGATGGTCTGAATCTGTCTATAGCCCGATACAGCTCCCATATAAATCGATCTCTCTATTTTACTTCTTGAGCCCCCAAAGGGCGCAATTCTTATTCGAATTGGCTGACATTTTACACAGGTCTCCAACATATAATTTAGTTGTGGTCCAAACCGGACCATATCTTGATATCGCTCTAATAGCAGAGCAAATCTTTTCTTATATCCTGTTTCGCCTAAGAAGAGATGCCGGGAAAAGAACTCGACAAATGCGATCCATGGTGGAGGGTATATAAGATTCGGCCCGGCCGAACTTAGCACGCTTTTACTTGTTTTTTTTTATTATTATTTAGCCAATTTCGATCTGACAGTGGGCATCCACTCAATTACTGCTCCATAGAACAGACGCATTTAAGGGGTTTTCTATAGACTGATGCCACACATTCATCCGTTTCACAGATTTTATGTTGGGTCTTGAATATTTATTTCCTTGGCAGACAGTACTTATTTCAATATAAATGATGACCACTATCGTCATTATTCGCATTTCCTCTTCCACATCCTTCACCAAATGGAGTTAAGTTTTGCTTGCCTTGCCGAGTGTCTGATGTGTTTACCGAAATGAATGTGTGTCTGCGAATGTATAGCAGTGCAGTTGAAAGTTATTTATGGCTTGGTTGTTGTACAGGAAGTGTCCTACAACTGGCATGGAACAGAGATAATAATAACAAAAGGATCAAACACAGACGAAATAAAATAACTATAGCATTTGGCCTTGTTGAACATTGAGATGACATCTTATATATAACAAGTAAAAGCGTGCTAAGTTCGGCCGGGCCGAATCTTATATACCCTCCACCATGGATCGCATTTGTCGAGTTCTTTTCCCAGCATCTCTTCTTAGGCAAAAAAAAGGATATAAGAAAAGATTTTCTCTGCTATTAGAGCGATATCAAGATATGGTCCGGTTTGGACCACAATTAAATTATATTATGTTGGAGACCTGTGTAAAATGTCAGCCAATTCGAATAAGAATTGCGCCCTTTGTGGGCTCAAGAAGTAAAATAGAGAGATCGATTTATATGGGAGCCGTATCGGGCTATAGACCGATTCAGACCATAATAAACACGTATGTTAATGGTCATGAGAGAATCCGTCGTACAAAATTTCAGGCAAATCGGATAATAATTGCGACCTCTAGAGGCTCAAGAAGTCAAGATCCCAGATCGGTTTATATGGCAGCTATATCAGGTTATAAACCGACTTGTACTTTATTTGACATAGTTGTTGAAAGTAACAATAAAAAACGTCTTGCGAAATTTCAGCCAAATCGGATAGGAATTGCGCCCTCTGGAAGCTCAAGAAGTCAAGCCCCCAGATCTGTTTATATGACAGCTATATCAGGTTATGAACCGATTTGAACCATATTTGGCACAGTTATTGGATATCATAACAAAATACAACGTGCCAAAATTCATTCAAATTGGATAAGAATTGCGCCCTCTAGAGGCTCAAGAAGTCAAGACCCAAGATCGGTTTATATGACAGCTATATAAGGTTATGAACCGATTTAAACCATACTTGGCACAGTTGTTGGATATCGTAACAAAACACGTCGTGCAAAATTCCATTCCAATCGGATAAGAATTGCGCACTCTAGAGGCTCAAGAAGTCAAGACCCAAGATTGGTTTATATGGCAGCTATATGAGGTTATGAACCGATTTGAACCATACTTGGCACAGTTGTTGGATATAATAACAAAACACGTCGTGCAGGATTTCATCCCAATCGGGTAAGAATTGTGCACGCTAGAGACTCAAGAAGTCAAGACCCAAGATCGGTTTATATGGCAGCTATATCAAAACATGGACCGATATGGGCCATTTACAATACCAACCGACCTACACTAATAAGAAGTATTTGTGCAAAATGTCAAGCGGCTAGCTTTACTCCTTCGGAAGTTAGCGTGCTTTCGACAGACAGACGGACAGACAGACGGACGGACATGGCTAGAACGACATAAAATTTCACGACGATCAAGAATATATGTACTTTATGGGGTCTCAGACGAATATTTCGAGTAGTTACAATCAGAATGACGAAATTAGTATACCCCCCATCTTATGGTGGAGGGTATAAAAACCAATTTGGATTTGTTTGTAGATTTGTTTGATTGTGTGTTCCTTATAGACTCAGAAACGACTGAACCGAATTTTCACAGATTGTGCATAATGACCCCGTGGTGAAAATAGGGTACTACATTTTTTTAATATCTGAAAGGAGGGAGTTACCCTCCCCCTTACCCTTATTTTCAGAAATGCCAGATCTCGGAGAAGGGTGGTGCGATTTAAGCGAAATTTTGTGTGCTCTCATGTGGTACCCTAAGAATAAAAATTTGGTATCCAAATTGTGGATGGGGTACCTAGGGGGGCTGCGCCACCCTAAAACCTATCAAACATATATTTAGACCAATCACGACAATATGGGACTCAATTGAAAGGTATTTAGGATAAGAAAACGTATCTGATATCCATTTGTCGGACCAAGTGTTAGGGGGACCACTTCAACCCCCAAAGCACCCCCAAATCGGACATATTTACCGACCATGGCAATATGGGACTCAAATGAAAGGTATTTGCGAGTAAAATACGAATCTGATATCCAAATGTGGGACCACGTTTCTGGAGGTCCACCCCTTCCCCAAATCACCACCCAAACTGGACTTATTTACTGGCCATGGGAATATAGGGCTTATATAAAATGTATTTGAATGTAGAATACGAATCTGTTACCCAAATATGGGACCAAGTGATTGGGGGGCCGCCTCTCACCAAAAACTATCTCCGAAGGGGACAAATTTACGACCATAGCAATATGGGGCTCAAATGACAGGTCTTTGGGAGTAAAACACGACTTTGATATCAATATTCAGGAAAAGTATCTATGGTATCTATCCACCCAAATAGTAAGTATTTTATGACTATTGCAATATGAGGTTCAAATAAGTTGGAGTAGAACACGAATCCGATATATATTTTCAAGGCCAACTCACTGAGTGGCCGCTATCCCCCAAAACACCCCCCAAGCCGATCACGTTTGCCGACTACGGAAATATGGGGCTCAAATTAAAAGTATGTGGGAGTAGACCACACATCTGATATTAACATTAGGGGCCAACTATTTAGCGGACGTCCCACCACCATAACAACCCCCAAATAGGTATTGGGGGGTAGATCAAGAATTGATACTCATTTTTGGGTCCAATTTTCTGGGGGTCTACCCCTTTCCCAAAATACCCCACACACAGCAATTGTTTACTGACCATCGCAATATGGGGCTCAAATAAAGGTATTTGGGAGTAGAATACGAATTCGATATCCAATTGTAGGACCATGTATTTAGAGCAACACCCCTTTCCCAAAACACCCCTAAGAAAAAAAAATTTTCGACCATGCCAATATGTGGCACAAATTAAAGGTATTTGAGATTAGAAAACGAATTGGATAACCTATTTTGGGGCCATGTGTTTGGGGGACGCCTCATCCTGCAAACTCCTCTTAAGCCAATGGCTATATAGGGTTTAAATAAATGGTATTTGAGAGAAGAGCACGATGCTGATACTTTTTCAGGGCCGAGTATCGGGGGGACCACCTCTCCCCCGAAAACACCACTAATTCTGAATTCCATATGATCACCAATAGTGATCATATGGTATTCAGATAAAGGCACTTGTATTGTTAAACTTAGTCAAGTTAGCATGGTATTTCACTAAAAGATCTTCGAAAGTAAATATTGCAAGGAAACTTTTGTTCCATATAAAGTAAAAGAAGGCGCAGCGAAGCGGGCCCGGGTCAGCTAGTATGTTATAAATTAAGGGTTATCATAACACTCCCATATACCTAAAATAAAGAATTTTGCGTACCAAACGGGACAATTTTACCCCTAGATTCTAAGCATTTATAATAACATTGTCAATGAAAGTACTATGGATAACACCTTTATGAAATCTATAATTTCCCCTATTCATAAGAAGGTTGATTATGATAACCCTTTCCCTTATGAATTTTGCTGTCAATATATGCAAGGGTATTTCAAATGATCGCCTTTACAAATGGGCCGAGGAAAACCATATTCTAGTAGAATACCAATCAGGATTCCGGAGGCAATATTCTACTGTTGACAGTATATACAAACTGACAGTTATAGTTAGGCTGAAACTTAAAGAAAGGAAAAAAATACCAAATTAGACAGTCACATAAAATAGTGAAAGTCATCAAAAATACAGAGTCGGCATTATGGAATAAAAGGAAAAGTTGGACTACTTTGCAACAACAGGATGTGTAAAACCAGTTTGTTTATTTTCACCTATGCTTTTTACGCTCAATATAATGATTTGCATGATAATCTGGTAGAAGGATCATATATTGAAAACATCAAATTCGACTAATTGTATGTTTGTTTTTGTTGTTTTACTTGCAGACATTATTTATTAGATATTACAATGATGTAAGATATGATATATAACCTCGAAACCCATTGTAAAACTTGGAATATCGAAGTAAATAGCAAAAAATCAGATATAATGGTGTTTAAAAATAGAGGTAGACTAAGCAAAAAAGACGGACGCAAGTTTTATGAAAGAGAAGTCCCGATCACAAATGAATAAACTCAAAAATCTGGTGTAACTTTAGCCCAACCGTGAAATTTGGAAAACATGCAAAAAATCGGAATACGATAACGAAAAATGCTATAAATACTAAATTATTATTTTACGCAAGTTTGGGGTTTTACTCATTTCGTAGAAGTTAATTTCTTGCAAAGATATGTCATTAAGAAACTTGTACGAAACTATGGTACTAAATATTACCATGTGGAAGATAGTTAAATATATTCATTAGAATTGCACGAAATATCTCGGAAGAATCATGTTCCAATATAACAGATATCATCTGCCTAACAAGTTAACCATTATATTTATGCGCAAAATGGTCTTCTGGGTGAAAGAGTTAAGAGCAACAAGTAAAAGCGTGCAAAGTTCGGCCGGGCCGAATCTTATATACCCTCCACCATGCATCGCATTTGTCAAGATCTTGTCACGGTGTCTCTTTCTAGGCAAAAAAAGGATAAAAGACAAGTAAAAGCGTGCTAAGTTCGGCCGGGCCGAATCTTATATACCCTCCACCATGGATCGCATTTGTCGAGTTCTTTTCCCGGCATCTCTTCTTAGGCAAAAAAGGATATAAGAAAAGAGTTGCTCTGCTATTAAAACGATATGAAGATATGGTCCGGTTCGGACCATAATTAAATTATATGTTGGAGACCTGTGTAAAATTTCAGCCAATTCGTATAAGAATTGCGCCCATTGGGGCTCACGAAGTAAAATAGAGAGAACGATTTATATGGGATCTGAATCGGGCTATAGACCGATTCAGACCGTAATAAACACGTTTGTTGATGGTCATGAGAGGATCCGTCGTACAAAATTTCAGGCATATCGGATAATAACTGCGACCTCTAAGGGTCAAGAAGTCAAGATCCCAGATCGGTTTATATGGCAGCTATATCCGGTTATGAACCGATTTGAACCTTATTTGACACAGTTATTGAAAGTAAAAATAAAATACGTCATGCAAAATTTCAGCCAAATCGGATAGGAATTGCGCCCTCTAGAAGCTCAAGAAGTCAAATCCCCAAATCTGTTTATATGACAGCTATATAAGGTTATGGACCGATTTCAACCATACTTGGCACAGTTGTTGGATATCATAACGAAATACATGGTGCCAAAAATTCATTCCAATCGGATAAGAATTGCGCACTCTAGAGGCTCAAGAAGTCAAGACCCAAGATCGGTTTATATGGCAGCTATATCAAAACATGGACCGATATGGCCCATTTACAATACCAACCGACCTACACTAATAAGAAGTATTTGTGCAAAATTTCAAGCGGCTAGCTTTACTCCTTCGGAAGTTAGCGTGCTTTCGACAGACAGACGGACGGACGGACAGACGGACGGACGTGGCTAGATCGACATAAAATGTCACGACGATCAAGAATATATATACTTTATGGGGTCTCAGACGAATATTTCGAGTAGTTACAAACAGAATGACGAAATTAGTATACGCCCCATCTTATGGTGGAGGGTATAAAAATAATTGCTATGTTATTGGAACAATATCAAGTAATGGTTCATTTCGGACCATAATAACTGAACTGAATATTGAAGACCGTAGTAGAAGCCATTGTGTAAAATTTCAGCCAAATCTAGTAAGAATTGCGCACTTTAGGGTCTGAAGAAGTAAAATAGGTAGATCGATTTATCATGCCATATTCGACACGTACGTTAAAGATCATGATAAAAGCCGTTGCAAAAAAATTCAGACAAATCGAGTAATACTTGCGCCCTTAAGAGGCTCAAGAAGTCAAGATCCCATTTTGGTTTATATGGCAGGTTATGGGCCGATTTGAACAATTCTTAGCACAGTTGTTGAAAGTTATAACAAAACACCTCATGCAAAATTTCATTCCAATCGGATAATAATTGTGCCCTCTAGTAGCTCAAGAAGTCAAGCTGGGGTCTTGACTTCTTGAGCTACTAGAGGGCGCAATATCAGGTTATGGACCGATTTGAACCATTCTTAATACAGTTGTTGAAAGTCATAGCAAAACACCTCATGCAAAATTTCAGCCAAATCAGATTATAATTGCGTCCTTTAGTGGCTCAAGAAGTAAAGACCCCAATTTCATTCCAATCGGATAATAATTGTGCCCTCTAGTAGCTCAAAAAGTCAAGCTGGGGTCTTGACTTCTTGAGCTACTAGAGGGCGCAATATCAGGTTATGGACCGATTTGAACCATTCTTAATACAGTTGTTGAAAGTCATAGCAAAACACCTCATGCAAAATTTCAGCCAAATCAGATTATAATTGCGTCCTTTAGTAATTGCGTCCTTTATATGGCAGTTATACCAGGTTATTTACCGATTTGAACTATTCTTAGCACAGTTGTTAGAAGTCATAACAAAACACGTCGTGCAAAATTTCAGTCAAATCAGATAGGAATTGCGCTCTTTCTGACGCTCAAGAAGTCAAGACCCAAGATAGGTTTATATGACAGCTATATCAGGTTATCGACCGATTTTAACCATACTCGGCGCCGTTGTTGGAAGTCATAATAAACCACCTCATGCAAAATTTCAGCCAAATCAGATAAGAATTGTGCCCTCCAGCGGCTCAAAAAGTCAAGACCCCAGATAGGTTTATATGACACCTATATCAGGTTATGAACTGAATTGAACCATACTTGGCACAGTTGTTGGACATCATAACAAAACACGTCGTTCAAAATTTCATTCCGATCGGATAAGAACTGCGCACTCTAGAGGCTCAAGAAGTCAAGACCCAAGATCGGTTTATATGGCAGCTATATCAAAACAAGGACCGATATGGCCCATTTACAATCCCGACCGACCTACACTAAAAATAAGTATTTGTGCAAAATTTCAAGAGGCTAGCTTTACTCCTTCGGAGTACGGACGGACATGGCTAGATCGACATAAAATGTCACGACTATCAAGAATATATATACTTTATGGGGTCTCAGAGGAATATTTCGAGTAGTTACAAACAGAATGACGAAATTAGTATACCCCCCATCCTATGGTGGAGGGTATAAAAACACAGGGCCTTGATGTGCAATCGCCTGACACATTTTCTCAACAAAACTGCTATGTTCATTATGAATCCATCGTGAGCACAGCTGTATTTGAATGACAAATATACCCAAAAAAACCTACATGTATATTTAAAGATAGAAGTGAAATGTAATACCTGGGGTACAATAGATTTACAACCAATGAAGAAAAGCGATTATGTAAACTGTACATCATACGAGCAGAAGAAGCTTCTCAACACTTCTTTGGTATATGTAGTTTTTTTAGCGAGTTTGAATGATAGCTTGGACGGCAAAAATGACGCCGATGACGTTTTATTATTGGAATTCCAATAAAAAGAATTCCGAAGATGTTGATTAAGCGACATACGTTAATTACATTATCGCAATACCTTTTATTTATTTACTTCTGCACATAGAATTGATGAAACATTGTCCATAAATGAAATCTGACAATAACTGATGATTTCGCTATAAACTTTAGTAACTCTGTTGTAACTCATGTAGAAGTAGCCTCAAAATTTGGGATTGAATTCTACGCTTACGTGGACAAATCAATCAATGCAAGCGTTGGCGAAATTTATGGACTGTTCTCTCCCCAACTGCATTTCACATACGAATGTATCGTGTAATGTAGTAAAAAATTGACCCTAAATTGGTATAAAAATTGTCACTACTGTGGCATAGGGTATAAAAGAGTAACAACTAGTGTTACTCTGAATGTTAGAAACCAAGTAGAATATCACATTTTATTGCTTACTAGCTTTACTTTACTTTATATGGAACAAAATTGTCCTTTGAATATTTATTTTCGACAATTAAAGAGCTTTTAGTCAAATACGATGTTACGAAAATAATATATGTATATTGCAAAAGCATAACAATATAAATGCCTTTATCTATGAATTCGGTCGCAGCGTTTAGGGTCATTAACGTTTGGGTGTTACATTATTAAAAGTCTTTATATACGCTCGATATTATCATGATATCCGATTTAGGGGTGTTTCCGGGGTGAGGTGGTCTCTTGGCCCAGAAAAATGGCCTCAAAATTGGATATCCAATTCGTTTTCTAATCTTAAATATCTTTCATTTAAACCCCTTATTGCAAAAGTCAGCAAATATGTCCGGTTTAAAGTATGGGCCCTAAAAACTATCAATATCGAGATCCACCCCCTTTAAGACCCAAAATTGACATAGTGAGCAAATACGTCCTATTTTGGCGTTATTATGGGGGTGGGACGTCCCGTAGGGAGTTGGTCCCGAATGTTGATATCAGATTCGGGGTCTACTCCCAAATACCATTCATTTCAGCCTCATATTTCCATAGTCGCCAAACATGACCGGTTTCGGGGGATGGGGCGGCCGTTCAGTAACTTGGAAACGAACTTTTTATACCCTCCACCATAAGATGGGGGGTATACTAATTTCGTCATTCTGTTTGTAACTACTCAAAATATTCGTCTGAGACCCCATAAAGTATATATATTCTTGATCGTCGTGACATTTTATGTCGATCTAGCCATGTCCGTCCGTCTGTCCGTCCGTCCGTCCGTCCGTCTGTCTGTCGAAAGCACGCTAACTTCCGAAGGAGTAAAGCTAGCCGCTTGAAATTTTGCACAAATACTTCTTATTAGTGTAGGTCGGTTGGTATTGTAAATGGGCCATATCGGTCCATGTTTTGATATAGCTGCCATATAAACCGATTTTGGGTCTTGACTTCTTGAGCCTCTAGAGTGCGCAATTATTATCCGATTGAAATGAAATTTTGCACGACGTGTTTTGTTATTATATCCAACAACTGTGCCAAGTATGGTTTAAATCGGTTCATAACCTGATATAGCTGCCATATAAACCGATCTTGGGTCTTGAATTCTTGAGCCTCTAGAGTGCGCAATTATTATCCGATTGAAATGAAATTTTGCACGACGTGTTTTGTTATTATATCCAACAACTGTGCCAAGTATGGTTTAAATCGGTTCATAACCTGATATAGCTGCCATATAAACCGATCTTGGGTCTTGAATTCTTGAGCCTCTAGAGGGCGCAATTCTTATCCGATTGAAATGGAATTTCGCACGACGTGTTTTGTTATGATACCCAACAACTGTGCCAAGTATGGATTAAATCGGTTTATAACCTGATATAGCTGCCATATAAACCGATCTTGGGTCTTGACTTCTTGAGCCTCTAGAGTGCGCAATTCTTATCCGATTTGAATGAATTTTTGGCACCATGTATTTCGTTATGATATCCAACAACTGTGCCAAGTATGGTTGAAATCGGTCCATAACCTTATATAGCTGTCATATAAACAGATCTGGGGATTTGACTTCTTGAGCTTCTAGAGGGCGCAATTCCTATCCGATTTGGCTGAAATTTTGCATGACGTATTTTATTTTTACTTTCAATAACTGTGTCAAATAAGGTTCAAATCGGTTCATAACCGGATATAGCTGCCATATATACAGATCTGGGATCTTGACTTCTTGACCCTTAGAGGTCGCAGTTATTATCCGATATGCCTGAAATTTTGTACGACGGATCCTCTCATGACCATCAACAAACGTGTTTATTACGGTCTGAATCGGTCTATAGCCCGATTCAGATCCCATATAAATCGTTCTCTCTATTTTACTTCGTGAGCCCCAATGGGCGCAATTCTTATACGAATTGGCTGAAATTTTACACAGGTCTCCAACATATAATTTAATTATGGTCCGAACCGGACCATATCTTGATATCGTTTTAATAGCAGAGCAACTCTTTTCTTATATCCTTTTTTGCCTAAGAAGAGATGCCGGGAAAAGAACTCGACAAATGCGATCCATGGTGGAGGGTATATAAGATTCGGCCCGGCCGAACTTAGCACGCTTTTACTTGTTATTTTTAGGTTACTTTAAGAGAGCACACACAATTTCGCTTAAATCACACCACAAATCACCGAGATCTGGCGTTTCTGAAAATTAGGGTAAGGGGGAGACTCCGCCCCCCTGCAGAAGGTGGATGTGTAATAAACTTTTATTCTTTATCACTTCCTCTATAGAACCCCAAAAGAAGCACAAAATTATCTCTCTTCTATCCGATTTTACGTATCCGGCATTATAAGAGACTATTTTCAAAATTGAAATTAAACATGAAAACCGAGCGCCTTCACCATATCCTAGTCTATTTCTGCTATATCTATCTAGACTTCGCTAAATTCGGTGCGAAAATTTCTATTTGTGAAATGCACCCTTTTATGGGAGCTACTTTAAAGTATTATTCGATTCGTCCATGGAGTGGAATATGCTTTTACCGTGCCGAGAAAATGTCGTTTGCCAAATTTAAGGCAAATTGGAACCAAAATGTGGGTTTCAGAACAATTATACCGACAATACGTTAGTATGGGATATACACCTATAGTAGAACAACATTCGCATTTCCTGGGTTTAAGATTTTTAATCTCGGACATTACGGGGCAATGAAATGATATAGTCTTATGCGGTCTAACATCGAGAATAAACGCTTAATACATTTGTACCAAAATTCAGCTTCCATAACTATAAACTATTAAGCTGAATCTTACACTTATTAGGACGTAATCTCAAAAATTTGCCTTGGATAGGGCACGAATAGTTTTTTCCATCTGAATACCTTTGCCGAATATCATCAAATCGATTCAACAATGTAATGATATTTCCAAGTTTTGCCTTCCGTTCAAATAACGTTCAAATAAATATTCAATTTAGAATATGTATTTATTGCAACAAGAGTAAACTAAAGAACAATGAATCGCAGCACTTGACAATAAAGTCCTCAAATGCATCTCAGAAAAATTTGAAACAATTCTCACCTAGCAGCCAGGATGCACTTATAAGGTTAGGTCATGCGAACAGCTGAGTAAAATTTTTATACCCTCCACCACAAGATGGGGGGTATACTAATTTCGTCATTCTGTTTGTAACTACTCGAAATATTCGTCTGAGACCCCATAAAGTATATATATTCTTGATCGTCGTGACATTTTATGTCGATCTAGCCATGTCCGTCCGTCCGTCCGTCCGTCTGTCGGTCGAAAGCATGCTAACTTCCGAAGGAGTAAAGCTAGCTGCTTGAAATTTTGCACAAATACTTCTTATTAGTGTAGGTCGGTTGGTATTGTAAATGGGCCATATCGGTCCATGTTTTGATATAGCTGCCATATAAACCGATCTTGGGTCTTGACTTCTTGAGCCTCTAGAGTGCGCAATTCTTATCCGATTGAAATGAAATTTTGCACGACGTGTTTTGTTATTATATCCAACAACTGTGCCAGGTATGGTTCAAATCGGTTCATAACCTGATATAGCTGCCATATAAACCGATCTTGGGTCTTGAATTCTTGAGCCTCTAGAGGGCGCAATTCTTATCCGATTGAAATGGAATTTCGCACGACGTGTTTTGTTATGATACCCAACAACTGTGCCAAGTATGGTTTAAATCGGTTTATAACCTGATATAGCTGCCATATAAACCGATCTTGGGTCTTGACTTCTTGAGCCTCTAGAGTGCGCAATTCTTATCCGATTGGAATGAATTTTTGGCACCATGTATTTCGTTATGATATCCAACAACTGTGCCAAGTATGGTTGAAATCGGTCCATAACCTGATATAGCTGTCATATAAACAGATCTGGGGATTTGACTTCTTGAGCTTCTAGAGGGCGCAATTCCTATCCGATTTGGCTGAAATTTTGCATGACGTATTTTATTTTTACTTTCAATAACTGTGTCAAATAAGGTTCAAATCGGTTCATAACCGGATATAGCTGCCATATAAACCGATCTGGGATCTTGACTTCTTGACCCTTAGAGGTCGCAGTTATTATCCGATATGCCTGAAATTTTGTACGACGGATCCTCTCATGACCATCAACAAACGTGTTTATTACGGTCTGAATCGGTCTATAGCCCGATTCAGATCCCATATAAATCGTTCTCTCTATTTTACTTCGTGAGCCCCAATGGGCGCAATTCTTATACGAATTGGCTGAAATTTTACACAGGTCTCCAACATATAATTTAATTATGGTCCGAACCGGACCATATCTTGATATCGTTTTAATAGCAGAGCAACTCTTTTCTTATATCCTTTTTTGCCTAAGAAGAGATGCCGGGAAAAGAACTCGACAAATGCGATCCATGGTGGAGGGTATATAAGATTCGGCCCGGCCGAACTTAGCACGCTTTTACTTGTTTTATTATACCCTCCACCATAAGATGGGGGGTATGCTAATTTCGTCATTCTGTTCGTAACTACTCGAAATATTCGTCTGAGACCCCATAAAGTATATATATTCTTGATCATCGTGACATTTTATGTCGATCTAGCCATATCCGTCCGTCTGTCCGTCCGTCCGTCCGTCCGTCCGTCTGTCTGTCGAAAGCACGCTAACTTCCGAAGGAGTAAAGCTAGCCGCTTGAAATTTTGCACAAATACTTCTTATTAGTGTAGGTCGGTTGGTATTGTAAATGGGCCATATCGGTCCATGTTTTGATATAGCTGCCATATAAACCGATCTTGGGTCTTGACTTCTTGAGCCTCTAGCGTCCGCAATTCTTATCCGATCAGAATGAAATTTTGCACGACGTGTTTTGTTTTGATATTCAACAACTGTGCCAAGTATGGTTCAAATCGGTCCATAACCTGCTATAGCTGCCATATAAACCGATCTTGGGTCTTGAATTCTTGAGCCTCTAGAGGGCGCAATTCTTATCCGATTGAAATGGAATTTCGCACGACGTGTTTTGTTATGATACCCAACAACTGTGCCAAATATGGTTTAAATCGGTTTATAACCTGATATAGCTGCCATATAAACCGATCTTGGGTCTTGACTTCTTGAGCCTCTAGAGTGCGCAATTCTTATCCGATTGGAATGAATTTTTGGCACCATGTATTTCGTTATGATATCCAACAACTGTGCCAAGTATGGTTGAAATCGGTCCATAACCTTATATAGCTGTCATATAAACAGATCTGGGAATTTGACTTCTTGAGCTTCTAGAGGGCGCAATTCCTATCCGATTTGGCTGAAATTTTGCATGACGTATTTTATTATACCCTCCACCATAAGATGGGGGGTATAATAATTTCGTCATTCTGTTTGTAACTACTCGAAATATTCGTCTGAGACCCCATAAAGTATATATATTCTTGATCGTCGTGACATTTTATGTCGATCTAGCCATGTCCGTCCGTCCGTCTGTCCGTCCGTCCGTCCGTCCGTCTGTCTGTCGAAAGCACGCTAACTTCCGAAGGAGTTAAGCTAGCCGCTTGAAATTTTGCACAAATATTTCTTATTAGTGTAGGTCGGTTGGTATTGTAAATGGGCCATATCGGTCCATGTTTTGATATAGCTGCCATATAAACTGATCTTGGGTCTTGACTTCTTGAGCCTGTAGAGTGCGCAAGTCTTATCCGATTGGGATGAAATTTTGCATGACGTGTTTTGCTATGATATCCAACAACTGTGCCAAGTATGATTCAAATCGGTTCATAACCTGATATAGCCGCCATATAAACCGATCTTGGGTCTTGACTTCTTGAGCCTCTAGAGTGCGCAATTCTTATCCGATTGAAATGAAAATTTGCACGACGTGTTTTGTTATTATATCCAACATTAGTGCCAAGTATGGTTCAAATCGGTCCATAACCTGATATAGCTACCATATAAACCGATCTTGGGTCTTGACTTCTTGAGCTTCTAGAGGGCACAATTCTTATCCGATTTGAATGAATTTTTGCACGAAGTATTTCGTTATAATATCCAACAATTGTGCCAAGTATGGTTCAAATCGGTTCATAACCTGATATAGCTGTCATATAAACAGATCTGGGGATTTGATTTCTTGAGCTTCTAGAGGGCGCAATTCCCATTCGATTTGGCTGAAATTTTGCATGACGTATTTTATTTTTACTTTCAACAACTGTGTCAAATAAGGTTCAAATCGGTTCATAACCTGATATAGCTGCCATATAAACCGATCCGGGATCTTGACTTCTTGACCCCTAGAGGTCGCAATTATTATCCGATATGCCTGAAATTTTGTACGATGGATCCTCTCATGACCATCAACAAACGTGTTCTCTCTATTTTACTTCGTTCTCTCTATTTTACTTCGTGAGCCCCAATGGGCGTAATTCTTATACGAATTGGCTGAAATTTTAAACAGGTCTCCAACATATAATTTAATTGTGGTCCGAACCGGACCATATCTTGATATCGTTTTAATAGCAGAGCAACTCTTTTCTTATATCCTTTTTTGCCTAAGAAGAGATGCCGGGAAAAGAACTCGACAAATGCGATCCATGGTGGAGGGTATATAAGATTCGGCCCGGCCGAACTTAGCACGCTTTTACTTGTTTTTACTTTCAATAACTGTGTCAAATAAGGTTCAAATCGGTTCATAACCGGATATAGCTGCCATATAAACCGATCTGAAATTTTGTACGACGGATCCTCTCATGACCATCAACAAACGTGTTTATTACGGTCTGAATCGGTCTATAGCCCGATTCAGATCCCATATAAATCGTTCTCTCTATTTTACTTCGTGAGCCCCAATGGGCGCAATTCTTATACGAATTGGCTGAAATTTTACACAGGTCTCCAACATATAATTTAATTATGGTCCGAACCGGACCATATCTTCATATCGTTTTAATAGCAGAGCAACTCTTTTCTTATATCCTTTTTTGCCTAAGAAGAGATGCCGGGAAAAGAACTCGACAAATGCGATCCTTGGTGGAGGGTATATAAGATTCGGCCCGGCCGAACTTAGCACGCTTTTACTTGTTTTTGTTTTGATTTTGCAATAAATATCTAAATGTCGAATGCAGCTACGATTTTTTTCCAAAATCTTTATATGGTGTTTTATTTTTCCCCTCCTAATGCTGGCAACATTTTTTAGGTACTATGCCATGTTAAACTTTTTTCCAAAGAGGTATCGCATTGCGGCACGCCGTTCGGACACGGCTATACAAAAGAGGCCCCTTATCATTGAGCTTAAACTTAAATCGGACTGCACTCATTAATATGTGAGAAGTTTGTCCCTGTTCATTAGTAAAATGTTCATGGGCAAAAAAAAACTTAGAAATATATTATGGGCGACTAAATGTTTTTTTCACAATTCGAACATTTTGGTGCCAAAATTGGTACTACTGGTACTTTCTTTATAGCTAGATGTCCAAAATTTGGCATGTAGGTACAACTTAGAAATAAATTATGGATGACTAAATTTTCTATTCATAGTTTGTACATTTTGGTACTAAATTGGAACCATTTTGTACTTTCTGTTCAGATGGAGCTTGATGTCTGAAATATGGCATGTAGTTACAACTAAGAAATATATGATGGGTGACTTAATATTCTATTAAACATTCGTAAATTTTGTTACCATTTGAAACATTCTGTTCAGATGGAGCTAGCTGTCTGAAATTTTGCATGTAGGTACAACTAAGAAATATATGATGGGTGACTATGATCTTTTTCAATTCGTACATATAGGTACCAATATTAGTACTTTCTGTGAAAATTGAGCTAGGTGGCTAAAATTTTGTATGTAGATAAATCCTAGAAATATATGATGGTAGACTAAAAGATGTTTGTCACAATTTGAACATTTTGGTACTTTCTTTATAGATGGAGCTAGAGGTCCGAAATTAAGCATGTAGGTACAACTAAGAAATAAATGATGGATGACTAAATTATCCATTCACAGTTCGTACAATTTGGTACCAAAATTGGTACAATTTGTACTTAGATGGAGCTTGAGGTATATTTATGATGGGGACTTAGTGTTCTATTAAAAACTCGTACATTTGGGTACCATTTAGTATTTTCCGTTCAGATGGAGGTAGAAGTCTGAAATTTGGCATATAGGTACAACTAGGAAATATACGATGGGTGGCTAACTGATATTTTCACTATTTGCACATATTGGTACCAAAATTTGTACCACTGTGCACTTCCTTTAACGATGGAGCTAGAGGTCTGAAATTTGACATGCAGGTACAACTAGCAAACATATAATGGGTGACTCAATAACCTATTCACAACTCCAACATTTTTGTACCAATTGGTACTGTCCTTATAGATCGAGGTAGACGTTTCAAATGTATGTGTATGTAGAAGAAGGTAATATATAAGAAGTATTCAAAATACGTACAATTTGGTACCATAAAGTGCAAAATAGTGCGAAAGAGCTTATCTTCGCCTAATGCCAACGGGGACTACTAAAATTAGTCAATTTGACAAACATTATCGCAGTCTTGACAAAAATACGACATGTCGAAGAAAATGTACTAATTGTGGTGATATTGGTACCTTGAAATAAAATATTGGGCAACTATTGTAGAAGATATTTTTTATTCGAATATTTAGGTACGTGGACAAATAAAATGATAAATTCTTTACGATTGGGATAAAGAGCTATACATCTCTTATATATAACAAATAGAAGCGTGCTAAGTTCGGCCGGGCCGAATCTTATATACCCTCCACCATGGATCGCATTTGTCGAGTTCTTTTCCCGGCATCTCTTCTTAGGCAATAAAGGATATAAGAAAAGAGTTGCTCTGCTATTAAAACGATATCAAGATATGGTCCGGTTCGGACCACAATTAAATTATATGTTGGAGACCTGTGTAAAATTTCAGCCAATTCGTATAAGAATTGCGCCCATTGGGGCTCACGAAGTAAAATAGAGAGAACGATTTTTATGGGATCTGTATCGGGCTATAGACCGATTCAGACCATAATAAACACGTTTGTTGATGGTCATGAGAGGATCCGTCGTACAAAATTTCAGGCATATCGGATAATAATTGCGACTTCTAGGGGTCAAGAAGTCAAGATCCCAGATCGGTTTATATGACAGCTATATCAAGTTATGAATCGATTTAAACCATACTTGGCACAGTTGTTGGATATCATAACAAAACACGTCGTGCAAAATTTCATTCTGATCGGATAAGAATTGCGGACGCTAGAGGCTCAAGAAGTCAAGACCCAAGATCGGTTTATATGACAGCTATATCAGGTTATGGACCGATTTCAACCATACTTGGCACAGTTGTTGGATATAATAACAAAACACGTCGTGCAAAATTTCATTCCAATCGGATAAGAATTGCGCACGCTAGAGGCTCAAGAAGTCAAGACCCAAGATCGGTTTATATGGCAGCTATATCAGGTTATGGACCGATTTGAACTATACTTGGCGCAGTTGTTGGATATCATAACAAAACACGTCGTGCAAAATTTCATTCTGATCGGATAAGAATTGCGGACGCTAGAGGCTCAAGAAGTCAAGACCCAAGATCGGTTTATATGGCAGCTATAGCAGGTTATGGACCGATTTGAACCATACTTGGCACAGTTGTTGAATATCAAAACAAAACACGTCGTGCAAAATTTCATTCTGATCGGATAAGAATTGCGGACGCTAGAGGCTCAAGAAGTCAAGACCCAAGATCGGTTTATATGGCAGCTATATCAGGTTATAAACCGATTTGAACTATACTTAGCACAATTGTTGGATATCATAACAAAACACGTCGTGCAAAATTTCATTCCAATCGGATAAGAATTGCGCACTCTAGAGGCTCAAGAAATCAAGACCAAAGATCGGTTTATATGGCAGCTATATCAGGTTATGAACCGATTTGAACCTTATTTGACACAGTTGTTGAAAGTAAGAATGAAATACGTCATGCAAAATTTCAGCCAAGTCGGATAGGAATTGCGCCGTCTAGAAGCTCAAGAAGTCAATTCCCCAGATCTGTTTATATGACAGCTATATCAGGTTATGGACCGATTTCAACCATACGTAGCACAGTTGTTGGGTATCATAACAAAACACGTCGTGCGAAATTCCATTCCATTCGGATAAGAATTGCGCCCTCTAGAGGCTCAAGAAGTCAAGACCCAAGATCGGTTTATATGGCAGCTATATCAGGTTATGAACCGAATTGAACCATACTTGGCACAGTAGTTGGATATCATAACAAAATGCTACGTGCAAAATTTCTCTCAATCGGATAAGAATTGCGCCCTCTAGAGGCTCAAGAAGTCAAGACCCAAGATCGGTTTATATGGCAGCTATATCAAAACATTAACCGATTTGAACCATACTTGGCACAGTTGTTGGATATCATAACAAAACACGTCGTGCAAAATTTCATCCCAATCGGATAAGAATTGCGCACTCTAGAGGCTTAAGAAATCAAGACCCAAGATTTATATGACAGCTATATCAAAACATGGACCGATATGGCCCATTTACCATCCCAACCGACCTACACTAATAAGAAGTATTTGTGCAAAATTTCAAGCGGCTAGCTTTACTCCTTCGGAAGTTAGCGTGCTTTCGACAGACAGACGGACGGACGGACAGACGGACGGACGGACAGACGGACGGACATGGCTAGATCGACATAAAATGTCGCGACGATCAAGAATATATATACTTTATGGGGTCTCAGACGAATACTTCGAGTAGTTACAAACAGAATGACGAAATTAGTATACCCCCCATCTTATGGTGGAGGGTATAAAAATCAATTTGTGTTTGTTTGTTTGTATGTTTGTGTGTTCCTTATAGACTCAGAAACTGTTGAATCGATTTTCTTGAAATTTTCATAGATGGTGCATAATGACCCCGTGGTGAAAATAGGGTACTACATTTTTTGATATCTGAAAGGGGGGCGGACCCTCCCCCTTACCCTAATTTTCAGAAACGCCAGATCTCTGAGATGGGTGGTGCAATTCAAGCGAAATTTTGTGTGCTTTCATGTGGTACCCTAAAAATAAAAATTTGGTATCCAAATTTCGGATGGGGTACCTAGGGGGCAGCCCCACTCTAAAACCTACCAAACATACATTTAGACCAATCACGACAATTTGGAACTCAAATGAAAGGTATTTAGGATCAGAAAACGTATCTGATATCCAATTGTCGGACCAAGTGCTAGGGGGACCAACCCAAGCCCCAAAACACCCCTAAATCGGACATATTTACCGACCATGGCAATATGGGACTCAAATGAAAGGTATTTGCAAGTAGAATACGTATCTAATATCCAAATGTGGGACCACTTTTCTGGGGGTCCACCCCTTCCCCGAAATACCCCCCATACTGGACTTATTCACTGACCGTGGGAATTTGGGTCTTAAATGAAAGGTATTTAAATGCAGCATATGAATCTGATATCCAAATATGGGATCAAGTGTTTGGGGGGGCCGCCTCTCACCAAAACCATCCCCAAAAGGGGTCAAATTTACGACCATAGCAATATGGGGCTCAAATGAAAGGCCTTTGGGAGTTAAACACGAATCTGATATCAATATTCGGGAAAAGTGTCTATGGGACCGCTCCACCCCCACAACACCACCCAAATAGGAAATATTTGCTGACTATTCGAATATGATGCTCAAATAAGAAGGTTTTTAGAGTAGAACACGAATCCGATATATATTTTCAAGGTCAACTCACTGAGTGGCCGCCCATCCCACAAAACACCCCCCAAGCCGGTCATGTTTGCCGACTATAGAAATATGGGGCTCAAATAAAAGGTATTTGCGAGTAGACCACGTATCTGACATCAACATTAGGGACCAACTGTCTAGGGGACGTCCCACCACCATAACAAACCCCAAATAGGACGAATTTGCTCACCAAGACAATTTGGGTCTTAAAGAGAGTGGAAGTAAATATTTATAGGTTTAAGGGTCAATACCCCAAGCCGCACATATTTGCTGATTTTTGCAATAAGGAGTTTAAATAAGATTAGAAAACGAATTTGATATCCAATTTTGAGGGCAAATAAATAATATATAATTGTATGAGAACAGAGCACATTGCTGATATATTTTCCGGGCTTAGTGTTTGGGCATCACCCCTTTCCCAAAACACCGCCAAAATAAAAAAATTTTCAACCATGCCAATATGTTGTTCAAATGAAAGGTATTTGAGATTAGAACAAGTAAAAGCGTGCTAAGTTCGGCCGGGCCGAATTTTATATACCCTCCACCATGGATCGCATTTGTCGAGTTCTCTTCCCGGCATCTCTTCTTAGGCAAAATAGGATATAACAAAAGAGCTCTGCTATTAGAGCGATATCAAGATTTGGTCCTGTTTGGACCACAATTAAATTATATGTTGGAGACCTGTGTAAAGTGTCAGCCAATTCGAATAAGAATTGCGCTCTTTGTGAGCTCAAAAAGTAAAATAGAGAGATCGATTTATATGGCAGCTGTATCGGGCTATGGTCCGATTCAGATCATAATAAACACGTATGTTGATGGTCATGAAAGAATCCGCCGTACAAAATTTCAGGCAAATCGGATAATAATTGCGACCTCTAGAGGCTCAAGAAGTCAAGATCCCAGATCGGTTTATATGCATCTATATCAGGTTATGAACCGACTTGTACTTTATTTGACATAGTTGTTGAAAGTAACAATAAAAAAAGTCTTGCGAAATTTCGCCCTCTAGAAGCTCAAGAAGTCAAGTTCCCAGATCTGTTTATATGACAGCTATATCAGGTTATGAACCGATTTGAACCATATTTGGCACAGTTGTTGGATATCATAACAAAACACGTCGTGCAAAATTTCATTCTGATCGGATAAGAATTGCGCACGCTAGAGGCTCAAGAAGTCAAGACCCAAGATCGGTTTATATGGCAGCTATATCAGGTTATGGACCGATTTGAACCATACTTGGCACAGTTGTTGGATATCATAACAAAACACGTCGTGCAAAATTTCATTCTGATCGGATAAGAATTGCGCACGCTAGAGGCTCAAGAAGTCAAGACCCAAGATCGGTTTATATGACAGCTATATCAGGTTATGAACCGATTTGAACCATATTTGGCACAGTTGTTGGATATCATAACAAAATACTACGTGCCAAAATTCATTCAAATCGGATAGGAATTGCGCCCTCTAGAGGCTCAAGAAGTCAAGACCCAAGATCGGTTTATATGGCAGCTATATAAGGTTATGCACCGATTTGAACCATACTTGGCTCAGTTGTTGGATATAATAACGAAACACGTCGTGCAAAATTTCATCCCAATCGGATAAAAATTGCGCACACTAGAGGCTCAAGAAGTCAAGACCCAAGATCGGTTTATATGGCAGCTATATCAAAACGTGGACCGATATGGCCTATTTACAATACCAACCGACCTACACTAATAAGAAGTATTTGTGCAAAATTTCAAGCGGCTAGCTTTACTCCTTCGGAAGTTAGCGTTATTTTGACAGACAGACGGACGGACAGACGGACGGACATGGCTAGATCGACATAAAATTTCACGACGATCAAGAATATTTATGCTTTATGGGGTCTCAGACGAATATTTCGAGTAGTTACAAACAGAATGGCGAAATTAGTATACCCCCCATTTTGTGGTGGAGGGTATAAAAAGAATTTGATAACCTATTTTAGGGCCATGTGTTTGAGGGACGCCTCATCCTGTAAACTCCTCTTAATCCAATGGCAATATGGGGATTTAATAAATGGTTTTTGAGAGATGAGCACGATGCTGATATTTTTTCAGGGCCAAGTATCTAAGGGACCACCTCTTCCCCGAAAACACTACTAAATCAACATGAGAATATCGGGCTGAAATGTAGTATTTCAAGAATGGAGTACACCTTACATCCAAACTTAAATTCGTAGACCAATAGAGATCATATGGGATTCAGATAAAGGCACTTATATTGTTAAACTGTTGTCAAGTTAGCATGGTATTTCACTAAAAGATCTTTGATTGTCGAAAATATTCCTAGGAAGCTTTTGTTCCATATAAAGTAAAAGAAGGAGCAGCGGAGCGGGCCCGGGTCAGCTAGTTGGCTATAAATTTTGGACGACCAGAAGATTTTTTTTTCAAAATCGTATATTTAGGTACTAAAATAGGCAAAATTACCCTTTCTTTACATATTGAGCTAAAGCGCTCAGAAGTGGGATTCATTTACAACTTGACAATATTGGGCGACTTAATGATTTTTCCGATTTATCGTTATTCTTGGTATTAATTGGTACTCTCTTTACAGAAGGGGACAGATTTCTGAAATTTTATTGCAATTATAACTAAACTTCAAATTCTTATTAACTGAGTGACTACATAGGTTTTTGGAAATCACTACACTAAAAAGGGGGCAGATAAGGGGACCACCGATATGCTAGTGTCATTAAGCAATACAATTTTGTATTTGTAGCTCGACTGGAACTTAATAAATAATAATCGTTATTCAAAGTTTTTTTTTTTTTTTGTTAAGCAAACATTATACAGGTAAGACAATAATATATTTGCAAGCAAAATAATAATTTTTATACCCTACCCTACGATCTTGGGTCTTGACTTCATAAGCCTCTAGAGTGCACATTTCTTATCCGATTGGAATGAAATTTTGCACGATGTGTTTTGTTATGATATCCAATAACTGTGCCAAGTATGGTTCAAATCGGTATATAACCTGACATAGTTGCCATATAAACCGATCTTGGGTCTTGACTTATTGAGCCTCTAGAGGGCGCAATTCTTTTCCGATTTTAATGAATTTTTGCACGAAGTATTTTGTTATGATATTCAACAATTGTGCCAAGTATGGTTCAAAGCGGTCATAACCTGATATAGCTGTCATATTCAGATGTTGGTGGAAATTGTGATGTAAACACCTACAAAAAGCTTAATGTTGATTTAAACGATATAGCAAGATAAGTTTTCAACAAAAATCGACAAGCTCGTATATAACAATTTGCATATAAAATATTAAACATATCATTTGCAAACTTACTGAATGCCAAATGCTTACTTCTTCCGCACAAGGTAATCTACACCACGGAACCCGAATACTTACACCAACATCTGAAATTCGCTAAACTCATTCAACCACGATTTGATTCACAAACCTCTGATCGGCAAAACATTGTACACAGTGCACGTCTCTGGAACAGCCTATTACCCAACATTCAGAACATAAGCAATGAAACTTCGTTAAAAAAACGAGATATTTACATACTTTAAGTGAACTATGAATTATTTTTCCTTTATATGTCCTTAATATTAACTACAATGTTTTAAAATGTTAAGATTATGTTTTAAAATGTTAAGTTAGTCTTCAGATTAAGGGAACAATCCATGTATTACGAACTCGATTGCCAATCAAAACAGTAAAATTAAGAAAATATTTCGTTGTGCTGGTGCTACACTTAATAAATAAACAAATAAAGAAACAAACAGTTCAAACGATGAAAACTTTACGCCTAAAAAAAAGGGTATCGTGTTATGTAGTAAAAAATATACCCAAAATAGGTATAACAAGTAAAAGCGTGCAAAGTTCGGCCGGGCCGAATCTTACGTACCCTCCACCATGGATCCAATTTGTCGAGTTCTTTTCTCGGTATCTCTTCTTAGGCAAAAAGGGATATATGAAAAGATTTCCTCTGCTATTAGAGCGATATCAATATATGGTCCGGCTTTGACCATCATTAAATTATATGTTGGAGACCTGTGTAAAATGTCAGCTAATTCGAATAAGAATTGCGCCCTTTGGGGTCTCAAGAAGAAAAATAGAGAGATCGATTTATATAGGAGCTGTATCAGGTTATAAACCGATTTGAACCTTATTTGACACAGTTGTTGAAAGAAAATTTCAGCCAAATCGGATAGGAATTGCGCCCTCTAGAAGCTCAAGAAGTAAAGACCCCAGATCTGTTTATATGACAGCTATATCAGGTTATGAACCGATTTGAACCATACTTGGCACAGTTGTTGAATATCATAACAAAACACGTCGTGCAAAATTTCATTCCAATCTGATAGGAATTGCGCACTCTAGAGGCTCGAGAAGTCAAGACCCAAGATCGGTTTATATAACAGCTATATCAGGTTATGGACCGATTTAAACCATACTTGGCACAGTCGTTGGATATCATAACAAAATACGTCCTGCAAAATTTCATTGCAATCGGATAAGAATTGCGCCCTCTAGACGCTCAAGAAACCAAGACCCAAGGTCGGTTTATATGACAGCTATATCAGGTTATGAATCGATTTGAACCATACTCGGCACAGTTGTTGAATGTCATAACAAAACACGTCGTGCAAAATTTCAGTCCAATCTGATAAGAATTGCGCACTCTAGAGGCTCAAGAAGTCAAGACCCAAGATCGGTTTATATGGCAGCTATATCAGGTTATAGACCGATTTGAACCATACTCGGCACATTTGTTAAATATCATAACAAAACACGTCGTGCAAAATTTCATTGCAATCGGATAAGAATTGCGCACTCTAGAGGCTCAAGATATCAAGACCCCAAAATCGGTTTACATGGCAGCTATATCAGGTTATGGACCGATTTGAGCCATACTCGGCACAGTTGTTGAATGTCGTAGCAAAACACGTCGTGCAAAATTTCATTCCAGTCGGATAAGAATTGCGCACTCTAGAGGCTCAAGAAGTCAAGATCCCAAGATCGGCTTATATGGCAGCTACATCAAAACATGGATCGATATAGCCCATTTACTAAACCAACCGACCTACACTAATAAGAAGTATTTGTGCAAAATTTCAAGCGGCTAGCTTTACTCCTTCGGAAGTTAGCGAGCTTTCGACAGACAGACGGACGGACGGACATGGCTAGATCGACATAAAATATCGCGACGATCAAGAATATATATACTTTATGGGGTCTGAGACGAATATTTCGAGTAGTTACAAACATAATGACGAAATTAGTATACCCCCCATCGTATGGTGGAGGGTATAAAAAGTATATTAAGCTTTATGAAAATTTTCTCTTTTGTAATGAAATTTTGTTAAACTACGGTAATATATCCTATATTCAAAGAAACTACAAATAGTTTATGTACTTACAATGGGTGTGAAAATTTCCAAAAAAATTTTCTTATAACCAGTTTAGGTTAGATTTAAGTGGCAGTCTGTCATCAGACTCACTTAGTCCATTGTGAAATCGCAGGAACAGAAGAAGGAAGATGCCTTCTAGTTCCTACCGTTTAACCATCCAGATAGCTTCAAAAAGCCCAATAACTTGCGAATGTTCGCTAAATCAGACAGGTTCTCAAAGAAATGAGAACCTAAAGTGGAACTCCTTCTAACTGCTAGTGCGGGACACACACACACAGAAGGTGTTCTATAGTCTCTTCTTCCTCGATATCCTTACAGCTTCTGTAAAATTCGTTGCTGCCAACCGTCAGTCTGTCACCATGTCTTCCGATTAGACAGTGATCTGTTATGACGGACATAATGACTGAGACGTCTGTTCTAGCCAATGACAGCAAAGAATTAGACCTCTTCAAGTCTAGATGACGCCAAATAGTTTTGGAATGCTGACAGCCCCCTCTTTGTGACCATTTATCATTCGTTGTCCATCGGGCCTGGTCCTGAAAACTTAGCTTACATGTAGCTAGAGGCAAACCCACAGATTTTAGTATCCTTGGAATGTATAGGGTACTTCCTAGTCTCGAAAGCTCGTCCGCTTTACAATTCCCTGTGGCCCGCCACTCCGAACAGGTGAATTTTAAACTGTTCAGTCATCTCGTTGAGAGATCTGCGACAGTCGAGGGCGATTTTTGTGTTCAGAAATACGTTCTCCAGTGATTAAGTGGCTGCCTGGCTGTCTGTAAAGATATTTATGCAAATCGTCGTAATGACATCATATCTTAGCCATTCCACCACTTCCTTAATTGCAAGGATCTCCGCTTGATATAGACCCTGCAGTGGTCAGGTAAACTTTTCGATATAACCAGTTTTAGCGGCTCAGGTAGGGTGTAATTCACACTGTCTGAAACACCGGATAGTGTATCAAGGATAACACAGTGTCCGTAGCCGCCACATGACCAAAGAGAAAGGTCCCTTAACCTCACGGCAGCACCGTCCACCAGACAACAACACCATATAGCATTATGGGTCTGATAACTGCGGTATCTACCCAATGCATGGCACGCGGTCTTAACCCCCAACTTTTGCCAATGGTTCTCCTGCAGGCGTATAGGGCAAGAGTTGCCTTTCTTGCCCTTTCCAAAATGTTGTATTTGAAGTTAAATTTCCTGTACAGCAAAACACAGAAGTATTTTGCGCTTTATGTAAATTGAACATTCTCTCCTCCCAAGGAGACAAGTTCCATAGTAGGCAACTTGTATCTCCTGCTGAAAACAAATTCTGTCTTGCACGGATTTATACCTAGACCACTTTCGGTAGCCCACTTTTCTGTTGCACGTAGAGCTTCCTGAAGATCCACAGATCCCAAGCCTGCCGTAATGTATCTTTTAGTAAGTAAGATATTGATAAAGTTTCTTACGGTAGAGTAGATTCCTGGTAACTCCTCTCATTCCTCTCAACTCCTTCATGATTGACGTCGGTTTTACATTTTTTAAAGCACCTTCAAAGGCACGAAATGCTACCATTGTACTTTCCTTGACAGCGAGCGAACTCTCTATGTAGCCGACTAGGTCGTGAAGGGCTGTTTCAGTGGATTTGCCTTTACTATATGCATGCTGCTCCCGCGACAGGCAATCTAAAGGGATCGTTGCCCTAAGATATGTTTCTATGAACCTCTCAAGAAAATTCCAGTCGCATATTCTTCCACTTATTCCACTTATATCTTCAGATACAAAGGTACATGGGTAATTTCTATTACAAATCGCCAGATTGTAATCCGAATTTCCTCATATCTCGTGATGTGCATTAGCATCACTTCCTTCTTCCCTACAGAAGCGGCTTCAACCAGCAACTTAAGGTTGGAAGGCGGCATATATAAATCGTGTGTCATATGTATTGAAGCCAGCTAATACTGAGACTTGTTTATTTCAGGGCTGGCTACTACTAAATCTTAGTGCTTTGCGACGGCAGAAGAAAAACATTTAGACTACTCTTTGCAAGAATACAGGCTCTCTGTCTCTCATTCCCCATACCCTTTAGAAGATTATATCCCGGAATTCTTAGTCAACGAACCATTCCTCCACACACCCATGGTTCCTGGATAAGAACCACGTTAAATCCCCCTGCCATCAGGAGGACCTTAAATGCCGCCGAAGCGGCCTTACAATGGTGCAGATTTATCTGTAGAAACCGGACCATAGTCAGGATTCAGAACTTCCACCACTGATGCGTTAGCCTCGTCATCTGATTCCACCATGAGTTCATCCTCACAAGATTCGTTAGAACTTGTCATGATGAGCTTCCGTACGCATCCAGGGGCAGGTGAGAAAACTGTGGAACCACTCTTCCTCAGGACTCAGGACACTGGACACTTGCGGTGTGCACGATTTCTCCTTAGCTGCTTCACTAACTGCTGCTGTCGAATTACTTTCTGAGTTCCGTTCTTTCCCGCTGGCGCACACCTAGAGCCCAGTGCGACTTTGTGCCTCACCCACACAGGGGCTTGTAGGGCCCCGTTTCTATGGTGGCAGGGGAATTTGCAGTTTCCTGGAATGCGCCAGACTTTACCGACTTTGTCTATAGTTCCTCAGGCAAGTGTTCAGCAACAAATGGTGAGTCGTCTCCCGATTCCCCAACCCCACCGCTTCTATAGACCTTCAGTTTCAACTTGTTGAATCCGTAGGATACAACCCTTTCAGACTTGTTGAGGTCTGCGAGACAGCCAGAGTTTAGTACGAATACTGCATGTGTCTGTTCATCATCAGCCTCGGCCTCATCCAATTTACCAATCTTCCAGTCGGTGGTTGAAAGATTGGGATTACATTCTCTTAGTCTTCCAAGTATCAATTCAGGACCAGAGGGAATCCTTGGTATCTAAGCGTGCGCCATTGGTCGAGAAGGAATATCTTCCTTCTTGACAAATCTAGTGCTGCACCTGGCCAGATCTCACCAATCTTTTTTAAGCGCACAACTATACATTTCAATTGAGCGTTGATTTCAATTGAGCGTTGATTGAGCCCCGATACCAGCCTGCATCGTCACAAACTGGAGGAGATGACGGAAATTCCGCAATGACATCGGAGTATACTGATGACAGTCCGTTGACTATCCTACTCAATTATTCCAAGGTATGCAGCCCTGTTCTTCTCCCTTGTCGACAACTGCCATCACCAAACTGTCCCTAGCGACATTAGCAAAGGTTCTTGGACCCATCTTACTGTGGTTCGCCCTAGTTCTTTTAGGCATGGAATGCCCTCTAAGTGAACGCAGCCTTTTGCCTGACTGCGTTGCAGTTTACGAATCTAAACATGTAGTAATTGGGGTAGCCTGTGCAGCGCATTCCTGAGCCCAATTTAGGGAGTCTCTCTCCCTATTAGTGAAAGTCTTAGGATCATTCGCACCAAGCCTCTCAATAAACCTGAGAGCGATGCGTCTTCTATTATTCCAACCTCTTAGTGAGCATGGTGGCTTGCCGGGGAAGGCCGATGGCCTAGGCAAATTATAGGCATGCGAAGAAAGAATAGGTTCGATCTTGTCGTCTGCCGGCTAGTGTAGCCTTGAGCAGCCGCCCCACCAATCGAGGTTTCAGTAGCATGCTGATACAACCACCGCATCTGTTGGGTTATTGGAGTCCATTCTAAGCCTACTTCTGGGCTCTAGATCTACCACTCCACTGGAAACAGACGTAGATCATCAGCCCCCTTATGGATACCTCTATCGCAGCTATCTTGAGTGACTTAAATTTTCTTCCAAAAATAATGACTTATTATTAGTTACAAGAAAATTCAATACAAAGTTTTAGCTCAATGTCCCAACTTTTAACACTGTAGCGTGATTTCAACAGCCAGACGGACGGACATGGCTAGATATAACCAGTTTAAAAATCTTAAATTCTCGTTCAAAATACATGCGAAAGGGAAAATTACCTCCTAAATTCTAATCTGTGACATACCAAAAAAAAATTTTAATGGAACAAATTTTTTTTAGCAAATTTTTGCTGTAGCTTATTACCATATATATTGAAGACAGGCCAGTATGAAGTCCACCACGTTGAAAAATCAAGTTTAGTATACCACTCTTTAGTTAGTGGGGAATGAAATATGGTATACATGATCCCACAAATATGTAAATGCACTTTTAAGATGTTTTCATTAACTTCTTGTAGAAGATATACTCCTATACAAAATAATCATCATAAAAATGTCTACGATTTAATTCAATTTTTTGGGCAAGATGAATCTTTTAAGTTACTGTAAACAACACAAATGGCGCTCGTATGTCAAAACGTTCTGAGTACGTAAAACCTCAAAAAAGTCTAGTTTTATGATAGAACTTACAGTTGGCAGATTACAACAGAAGGGTTGTCCAATCCCGAATTATAAAAGGCAAGTTCGCATTATTTCTAATACATTGCACAAATAAAATCTAATTTTTATTTATTCTACCTAAACCTCGTAAGTTGAAATTAATTTTCATAATACAGGAAAAAGAGAATAATTTTTAAAAAGTACATCAATATTTCTAAATTTAGTTAGTTATAAATTAAGGGTTATCATAAGACAAATTTTTATGAAATTGGTATCAGAACGTATAAGAATTTTCCTTATAATTATGTTCAAATATGCTGAAATCGAGTTCATATAACCCAACTTATAGAAAATTTCAACATGATTTTATTACACTTCCATATACCTAAAATTAGAAATTGTGTATATCAAACGGGGCAAAAAAATCTTAAGCGCCAAATCATGGTCAATTTTACTACCATTTAGTTCAATTTTCATTCATTTGGGGTTCACTTTTTTTAGCGAATAGGTTTTAAATCATCATCTTGAATTTTAATTGATCGCTATCTTATAAACTTTGCTTTTGGAAACTAATTCTCTTTTCAAACGTAAGAAAGCCATATCCCCTTCTACAGATATGTTCATATTTACCAGTTTTCGGGTGTTTTGGAAACCTCTTGTATAGCGCCTTGGTTTTCATGATCTACTTTTACGGCCATCTTACCGTGGCCGTCAAAGATTTGTCAAAATGTTTTAAAGTTTGGTGCGAACTATTTTCCGAAAATAGTTTTTTTACTCCTACCGTCGGTTTGCTTATAGAAGCTAAACCCTTAAAAAACAAATTGTTCGTAGCTACTTGGTTATGTAAACATTGAATATTCATTTTATGCGCTTCATTTTCGTTCTTTACTTTACTTTGTTCTTCTTTCTAATTTATACGAATATATTGTACTTCTGAATTGAATTGAATTTTGATAGCCCAACTTCTTGAAAATGTCAACTTGATTTTATTACACTCCCATATACCTAAACAAGTAAGAAGACGTTAAGTTCGGCCGGGCCGAACTTTGGATACCCACCACCTCGGGTATGAATGAAAACCACATTTCATCAAAATCCAGCGAAAAATGCATACCTTATACCCCATAGCAGCTCTATAGATATCATCCGATTTAGACCAAATGCTTATAAGTACAAGTCATTGTTCAACCGAGAGATCGGTCTATATGGCAGCTATATTCAAATCTGGACCGATCTGAGCCAAATTGAAGACAAATATCGAAGGGCCCAACACAAGTCATTGTCTCAAATTTCGGCGACATCGGACAATAAATGCGCTTTTTATGAGCCCAAAACCTTAAATCGAGAAATCGGTCTATATGGCAGCTATATCCAAATCTGAACCGATCAGGGCCAAATAAAAGAAATATGTCGAAGGGCCTAAGGCAACTCACTGTCCCAAATTTCAGCAAAATCGGATAATAAATGTGGCTTTTATGGGCCTAAGACCATAAATCAGAGGATCGGTCTATATGGCAGCTATATCCAAATTTAGACCGATCTGGGCCAAATTTACGAAGGATGTCGAAGGGCTCAACGCAACTCACTGTCCCAAATTTCAGCAAAATCGGATAATAAATGTGGCTTTTATGGGCCTAAGACCATAAATCGGAGGATCGGTCTATATGGCAGCTATATCCAAATTTGGACCGATCTGAGCCAAATTGACGAAGGATGTCGAAGGACCCAACACAACTCACTGCCCCAAATTTCAGCAAAATCGGATAATAAATGTGGCTTTTATGGGCCTAAGACCCTTAATCGGCGGATCGGTCTATATGGGGGCTATATCAAGATATAGTCCGATATAGCCCATCTTCGAACTTAACCTGCTTATGGACAAAAAACAGAATCTGTGCAAAATTTCAGCTCAATATCTCTATTTTTAAAGACTGTAGCGTGATTTCAACAGACAGACGGACAGACGGACAGACGGACGGACATGTCTAGATCGTCTTAGATTTTCACGCTGATCAAGAATATATATACTTTATAGGGTCGGAAATGGATATTTCGATGTGTTGCAAACGGAATGACAAAATGAATATACCCCCATCCTTCGGTGGTGGGTATAAAAAAGGAATTGCGTATATCAAACGGGACAAAACAAATCTTAAGCGCCAAATCATGGTCACATTTATTTCAATTTTAATTTATTTGGGATTCACTTTTTTGAGTGTTGTAAAATCCCCTAATCTTTACGAGACATTCCACATCTAAGTTTGAGGATTTTGAAAATAGAGACTTGTGGGTAATTGTTTCAAAATTACACAAGCTGGATACTCTGCAATGATTACAATGGTAAGATGTGGCTAAGGTTATAATATTCAAGGAGGTTGGAGTATTAAACCATTAACAGTTGTGTTCCTTTTATGCTGTAGTTTCACGTTCCAATAAAGGATATTATCAAAATTGACTCAATCACGAGGTGTGAAAGGAGTCGGAAATTACCAGTGAAATAATAGAAGTTTATTTCAAGATTTCAGTTTATAATTTTTATTAGAGAACTCAGTGCTACCTGTTCCGTGGTTGATGAAAAAGAGAGCTAATCGATGTTAGTTCGGTGTCTACCATGGGACAACTAAAATTGGGTATTAGACGCCTATTTATGAAAATTAAAAGTAATGTTTTTAATATTTGCTGTAAAGCGGCCTTTAAATCGCTTACATCATTTTTAACTGTCACGCTGAAGGGCAAGTTCTCAACAAAATTACTGTTACATCATCATATAACATAAATAAAGTACATACATCAATTTTGATTCGATTTTCTTGAACTCTGGCACAGATGACTTTTGACTTGCAACAGAACATACACAAATTGGTTGAAATATGTTAAGATTTAAATATAGCTCCCATAAATATGTTCGTCCGATTGGGATTAATATTGCAATAACTTGGCCATTGGTCAACTGAGCATCACGAAATCTCATGACTCCGGAGATAGATAACTGGTGAATCTTAGAGAAATCGGTTCAGATTTAGATATAAATCCATATATATTCATAATACAAATGATATTTGTGTTGTAATTTCATACATTAATAGAGTTTTTAGGACATTATAGATGAAAGAAAACTTATTTCAAGCCAAGTATATGAGAATTGGGTACTTTCTGTATGAACTAATAATGGTCTTAATTAAATAATTTGCTTGATGTGTCACCAATCTTCACTTTTAGAGCCTTTGCAAGCGCATTTATCAACCGACCTTCATCAAATTTTGCACAATGCCTTCTTCTATGACTCCTACTAGGTGTAAAAAATTTGATTAAAATCGGTTCAGGTTTACATATAGCTACCATACATACATTTCACAATTTTAGACCGATCCAACTCGAAATTTAGGGAGAATTGATTTTGTACTTATCAAAAAATCTCTGACATATTCCATCTAGTTTGGGTTATATCGGATGTCCTTTACAGACTCACGTAGACAATTCTAAGTCCATTGTGATACCACAGTGGCAACTGGCAAAGGACTCTGGTGGAAATCGAATCCATGACCCCCGAGCACGCTACCAACTTAGTTACCGAGGTGCCTATGTTTCATCTAAATCGGTTCAGATTTAGATATTGCTGCCTTTTGAACACCTCCGCCAAAGTCGATTAAAATTGGTGCATATTTAGATAAAGCCATCTATATAAAGATATGGCCTAACTAAAACTTATAGTTTAAGGTAATATTTTCCTTACTATTCCATATTTTCACTTGATTAACATTTTAATTTAAACAGTAAAGGTATAATTTACTTTAAAGGTAATAATTTGTTACAAAACTTCTGAGATAAAACCAATTTCTTGTTAGATTAGGTTTACACAGGTCATCACACTCACTCAGACGTTTTCGTCCATTGAGATACCACAGGAACAGAAGGAGGAAGATGGCTTCTAGTTCCGACAGCTGGACCATCCAGATCGTAATGTAACTTCTATTGGCAGTGATATCGTAGTTCCAATCGTTTCTATCATAAATAGTGATACGGTACTGTTTGTCAAAAAGCGGCTCAGGTAGTGTATTATCCACACTGGCTGAAACATCGAACATTGTATCAAGGATAACACAGTGTTCGTAACCGCCACATGACCAAAGAAAAAGCTCCCTTAGCCTCACGGCAGCTATTTGTGTAGCCACAATGTCCAGAGACATTAGATATAGCTTTAAATTCAGTGAATCAGATGGTGTTATCCTCATGGCGGTTGTGATGCTCAAATAAGCCATCCTTTGGATCCGGTTGAGTATTGAACAGTAGGTGGACTTTTGAAGCGCCGTCCACCAGACCACAACATCATATAGCATTATAGGTCTGAAAACTGCAGTATATACCCAATGCACGCGCGGTCAAAACCCCAACTTTTGCCAATGGCTCTCTTGCAGGTGTATAGGGCTTGAGTTGCCTTTCTTGCGCTTTCCAAAATTTCCTGTCCTGCAAAACACTCAGGTATTTTGCACTTTTTTTAAGCGGAGCATTCTCTCCTCCCAAGGAGACAGGTGCCACTGTAGGCAGCTTGTATCTCCCGCTGAAAAGAATTACTTCTGTCTTACACGGATTTACACCTAGGCCACTTTCGCATTTGCACGTAGAGCTTCCTGAACTATTTATCTTAGAGTGCTGGGAAACTTTCCCCTCACCGCAATTACGACGTCATCAGCATATGACAGAGACAATGTTGATGGCTATTGTAAAAAGTAGAGGAGACAGTACACCTCCTTGAGGTGTTCCTCTGCTGACCCATCTTTTTAGATCTACGGATCCCAAGCTTGCCGCAATGCATTTTTAAGTAAAAAAGTTATTTATATGGTAGAGTTGAGGCCTAGAAACTCCAACTCCTTTAGTATTGAAGTCGGTTTTACATTATTAAATGCATCTTCAATGTCAAGTAATGCTACCATTGTGTATTCCTTGATAGCGACTATATTGTGAAGGGTTGTATCAGTGGATTTGCCTTTATTATATGCATGCTGCTGTAGCGACAGGCGATCTCCAGGCATCTTTGCCCTAAGATATGTTTCTATCAACCTCTCAAGAGTCTTCAGCAAAAAGTATGACAGACTAAAAGGACAAAAATCTTACACCGTCGTTTGGTGAGGTTTTCCTGCTTTCGGAGTGAAAATGATCCTCGTGTCAATCCATCCCACAGGTATAATTAACATAAGTATATCATCAGGTCCTGGCGACAAAAAGGAGTCGAAACTTCTTATCCGTGATAACTTCTGACGTATGCATACCATTGACAACCTCTTCTGGCGCCACGTTGCCCATTGGAGAATTTCCTGGGAAATGTGTTGGAATAGTCAAATTATTGGGTTGCCCAAAAAATAATTGCGGATTTTTTAAAAGAAAGTAAATGCATTATTAATAAAACTTGGAATGAACTTTAATCAAATATACTTTTTTACACTTTTTTTTCTAAAGCAAGCTAAAAGTGACAGCTGATAACTGACAGAAGAAAGAATGCAATTACAGAGTCACAAACTGTGAAAAAATTTGTCAACGCCGACTATATGGAAAACCCGCAATTACTTTTTGGGCAACCCAATATTTACGACTATGTTAACGTGCAATTTTGATTTAAGTGACGTATCACTCACTGTCACGCAAAAATGTAAACAAACCTTGAATGTCGCTTGCACCAAAATCATTTTTGCTCTTGTTTCATAACGGCACGTGATACAGCTCCGATATTTGGAGAGGAGACTTAATTCTATATCTTCTGTAGATATGATGACCAAATCAAAGCATTAATCGAATTGGTCTTGGACTGGTGAAAAAGCTTGATATTTGGGTACCACATATTGAAAGAAATTCATTTAATAAACCGAATCAACGCTTGTGATATGCATCTTAAACGCAATGAATTCGATCCGTTTTTAAAACGTATCATAACTGGAGATGAAAAATGGATTGTTTACAACAACGTTAGTCGAAAACGATCATGGTCCAAGCATGGTGAACCAGCTCAAACCACTTCAAAGGCTGATATCCACCAAAAGAAGGTTATGCTGTCTGTTTGGAGGGATTGGAAGGGTGTGGTATATTTTGAGCTACTTCCAAGGAACCAAACGATTAATTCGGATGTTTACTGTCAACAATTGGACAAATTGAATACAGCCATCAGGGAGAAGCGACCAGAATTGGTCAATCGTAAAGGTGTCATATTCCACCAGGACAACGCTAGACCGCATATATCTTTGGTCACTCGCCAAAAACTGAGTGAGCTTGGCTGGGAAGTTTTGATGCATCCACCATATAGCCCTGACCTTGCAGCATCAGACTACCATTTATTTCGATCTTTGCAGAACTCCTTAAATGGTAAAACTTTCGGCAATGATGAGGCTATAAAATCGCACTTGGTTCAGTGTTTTGCAGATAAAGGCCAGAAGTTCTATGAGCGTGGAATACTAAATTTGCCAGGAAGATGGCAAAAGGTTATCGAACAAAATGGCAATTATATATTTGATTAAAGTTCATTCTAAGTTTTATTAAAAATGCATTTACTTTCTTTTAAAAAATCCGCAATTACTTTTTGGGCAACCCAATAAAACGGAAATCGAAAAATGTCGTTAAATCATTTTTTCGGGAAGGGATCGGTATTTACATTTCAATTGCTTCTTAATTGCTTAACTGAGTTATAGAGAAACTATTTCCTATTTTAACTTCGAATACTTAGCATATATATGAAGTCTCACTTTCAACTCTAACGCATGCGACTTTCGCGTGCACGTAGTCGTCTATTGCCGCCAATTTCCGTTCGTTGTTGTTATAGCCGAAAAGGCTTTATTTCATCGTAATGGAGAAGTGATGGAAGAAAACCCAAACGGATATTACATACCCTTCCAAAGAACTAAAACACTGAAAATAGATTGGTTTCGTTTCCTATCATTGTTGTTGTCATTGCCACTTTTGCCATACACCATCATTGGGAAATGTTGCATTGTTGTTTTTGGTGAAGGGCAAAATTTGTAGCACAAAATAGCAAGGAGGCTTCCAAAGGGCAGAAGGTATCATCATTTGATTAAATGCTATTGTTTCCGTTGCGCCAGTTGAAGTATCCTATCTAAACTTAAGCCTCAAATAATATTTGTTGTTTTATTTTCCATTCGATTGTATTTCCTGTGGCAGTGTAAATGAAGCGATGCTATCGCAAGTTTAGAATTGCAGAAAAAGTCTTAAAAAATGACTATTTGCGGAAAATAAAGGAAATATCATGCTGAGGGTAAAAAAGTGTAGAGGATGGTGTTTGCAACAAGCTTTTTATATATCTACAATGATTTTGAATCACAAGAGGTAATGAATGGGCATATGTGAAACTACACTGGCCAGTTAAATTTTGAGTTTGAAAATGGTTTAAGAACAGAGAATGTAGTTTCTTATGGATATAGCATTGGTATAAAGTACTAGACGATAGGTGGAAAAAAATAACCAAAATAGAAACTTCATCAACTTGGAATTAAAAGGAGACCTTAAGTCTTGGTTTTTTAAAAGCCATCTGCAATTAAAATTTCATAAGCCGTTTAAGTCTCTTGGTATGCCAGGTTTAGCTTTCTCCGCTAAAGCCTGATCGCTTCAATATTTCTGAAGAAAATTTTTGCATCAACAAATCAATTGACTCCAAGCTCCCATGCAGCTTATTAAAAACAAAATGTAACACATCTAATTTAAGAAACTTCATTAGGATAGTTTAATGGGGCAGTCTTTCACCAGACTCTCTTAGACGTTTCCGTCCATTGCATTCTAATTCCTTCCGTTAAACCACCCAGATCGTGGGACGCACACAGAGAGATGTTCTCTGCTCACTTGACAACCACACAGCTTCTGAAGAAGTCGTTACTTGCAACCTTCAGTCTGCCAGTTTGTTTACGAGCAGATGTTCTTCCTCACAGCTTCTGCAGAAGTCGTTATTGTCAACCTACAGTCTGCCGCCATGTTTTCCGAAAAGACAATGACCTGTCATGACAATGACTAGGACGTCTTTTCTAGCCAGTGACAGCAAAGCGGTAAACCTCTTCAAGTCTAGATTAGGCCACATAATTTTGTAGTGTTCACAACCCCACCAATGTCATTATCTGTCATTCGTTGCCCTTTGGGTCTGATCCTGAAGACAGAACTTACATAACGCTAGAGGCATACGCACAGATTCCAGTTCACCAGGAATGTGAAGGCAGTTCTTAGTCTCGCAGTGAACTGTTCAGTCATTTTGCTGAAAGAACTGCGTCAGTCGACGGCGGATAAGAATTGCGCACTCTAGTAGCTCAAAAGCCAAGATCCAAGATCGGTTTATATGACAGCTATATAAGGTTATAAGCCGATTTAAACCAAGCTTAGCACAGTAATTGATATTAGGAAGACACGGATAAGAATTGAGGCATTCCAGATGCTCAAGGATTCGAGACTCAAAGTCGGTTTTTATGGCATCTATATCAGGTTGTGAACCGGTTTGAACCATACTTCGCACAGTTGTTGGAAGTACCAAAACACTTCATGCCAAATTTGAGTCAAATCGTTTTCATTGCTAAAATCCTACTAATAAGGAAGTATCTTTTGGGCCAACCTTTTTTTCAGTGCAGAGTCTTCAGCTTAAAGGACGACAGATTAATAGTACGAAAAGTTTTTTGAAGTAGCCGTTGAGTGGAAGGGGCGTGTTTTCACTTCGCTTTCAAAGAAAAACATCCGTATTTCAGAATAGGTTCCTTTACGAAGAATTTCAAAGCCCTTTTGGAGTAAGATCAAAATGAACTCCAAAGACCCAACAGCTGCGATGGCGGCGTCAGACCGCATCGTGTTGTCCTCCCTCCTATAGATGTGAGTGTCTTGGCACCTATAGTCGAGAGCAATGCTTAAAGCGCACAACTAGTCGTCAGACTAATTAATGAGGAAGAGACTGATATACCAGAGGGATGCAAAGTTCGTCCCCAGCACACCCTAGTAAATGTGGTGTGGATGCTGAAAGGGATAGAACTGACATTCCAAGCTCTTCTACGGAAGCTGGAAAAAGAATCAGATCTCCCGAAAAGCATAACACTGCTAAAATACTGAAGAGGAGAAAGAGCTCCCCGCTTTCAAGTAATCTGGGAAAACGAAGCCAGCCATCCCGCAATGGAGACTCCAGACAGTGTCCTTCGGAGGTAGACAAAGTTGCAACAGGAACGAAGGAAGCGCGCACGGCCCCTGAGTCTTCATGGAGGACTGTGAAAAGGAGGCCACAGCCATCACCGAAGGGGAAGATGGTCGTTGAGAATGGTAAGGAGCCGTCCTCCTACGCAAGAGTGGCAAGAAAGCACAACAGAGATGTGTTGACTTATGCAGTCATCAATATCGGCTGTGCATCCGGTAGAATTCCACTAGATCTTCGGTACCAGGTAAGGCATTTGGTAAATGATCGGGCTATCGAGCATGTGTTGAATTCTAAAGGGGCTCCACCCATACGAATTATGAGCTGTGAGTATAGAGGGAACATCTTAACGCTGAGCTTTTCGTCAGCGAAATGTATTGAAATCGTCAAAAATCTCGTTGGAAGTATCAACACTCCCTGGGGCGCAAAGCTCGACCTTGTGAGAAAGGTGGACATCCCACAGCTCACAAAGGCGACAGTCTTCATCAAGGATGTGGGCAGCGAAATCGCGACAGAACGCATGATGGATGTCTTAAACATGCAAAACCAAGAGTTGGCGGTGGAGAAATAGGAGGTTTTCCACAGGGAGGAGAAAGAGGAAGGAACTCTCCTTGTGGTGGGCATTGATCAAGTCTCCGTGATAAGTTTGGCTAAAACTAAAGGCACGACGTACTACAGGGCAATGGCCGTCTTTTTTCAAGATTGGGATGAAAACGATAGGCAAATATCCTCATATTGAGCCATCAGGCGGTGCAGTGGCGGGACACTCAATAACACCTAACGGACAGGGGGCCGACGACGAGATAATCATCGACTCTCTCAATATTAGGAAGACTAGGATAAGCAAAGATAATAATACTAAAACATCAGAAAGTGCAGGGGAGAGAGACCCAACACAGCCTAACGAAAAGGGACCCGACGGCGGAACCATCAACGACTTTCTCGAGACTAGGAAGATTAGGATGGATAAAGATTCTAATGCTGAAACATCAGGCAGTGCAGTGACAGAGAACTCAATACCGCCTAACGCACAGGTAGCCGACGATGAGACTATAACCTACTCCCATAAAGCCCATTTACTAGTCTTCCCATTTATTTGGAAGACTAGTATAGGCAAAGATCCTAATATTTGAACATCAGGCAGTGCATGGACGGTAGACTAAATACAGCCTAACAAACAGCGACCCGATGATGGAACCATTACAGACTTTCTCAAGATTCGGAAGACTAGGATATGCAAAGATACTAATATTAAAACATCAGATAGTGCAAACGGGAAACTCAATGCCTCCTGAAGAATAGGGAGCAGACGTTGAGTCCATCACCCACTCCCAAGAAGCCCGACCAAAGTTTGAGGTCATCTAGATAAACTTCCACCGCGAGACAGCTACACACGCTCTGATGGAGAAAATCAGCAAGGGCAACATTCATATTTCCTTAATTCAGGAGCCATGGACGACCCGGAACAAAGTTTCTGGACTGAATCATTTCAACTACCAATTATTCTATGCTAACAATGGTACTCGGCCGATGACCTGCATCATTTGTCATAATTTTAATTTTAAATATGTATCTCCCCAGAGTTGTCAACTTCGGATGCAACAGCGGTGAGACATGGAGACGATGGAGCATACCTGGCATCACTTTATCTGTCTTTCGAATCTCCGTCACCGCCACCCACGTCGGAGCTGCAACGGTTGGTGAGGAAAGCAAAACAGACAAGAAATGAGTTAGGGTGCGATGCGAACTTTCACTACTTTCGTGGGGTAGTACCAACACTAATAAGCGGGCCCAACCCCTGGCATAATTCTAGAATACTAACGAACTAATAGCACTTAATATTAGTAACACCGCTACCTTTGTTAATAGGTTTCGTGAGGAGGTTCTAGATGTGACAATATGTTCAGAAAATTTAATCGATGAAGTTCAGGATTGGAGGGGCTTCTTCTTCCTTCCAGACCATCGCTACATTAGGTTTAAAATAACACGGCCAGCGCCGAATCCAATAAGTTTCCGTAATAAGTTGAAAACCAACAGGAAAAAAATTCGGAAGACTACTCAGAACAAGACCTGGACAAGATGATTGTTTAAGCATAGAAAACATTGGCGACAACGTCAACAGGATTACGACTGCACTAGTGGAGTCTTTTGAAGATAGTTGTCCTCTTCGAGAAAGAAAATCAGCCCAAGAAAACCTTGGATGGCCGGGGAGATTCGCAACGTTGACATTATTACAGAGCATGTCGTAAAAAAGCTGAATTATATTGGCATATATATTAGGCCTGGCTCAAGGAATACAATAAGATTACCAGAGCGGCAAAATGTGCCTCCTGGAAGCTTTTCTGCGACCAGTTCGATAGCGTAAATAGCACCGCCAAGATGAAAAATTTCAATCAAAAACCCATGTCCAAACTGAAACGTTAGGAGACATAGGAGTGAGAGCAGTAACGACGGACGACATGTTGAGGCTTTTGATGAAAACGCATTTTCCACAGGATACGACGGGACTCACGGCGACACCGGCAAGGGAAGGTCGGTGGAGACTGGCCTGCATAAGGTTGTTCATAAAATAGAAGAATCCTCCGATGCCAAGACGTACACATTGACGGTTTCCATAGACATCAAGAGGGACGTTTAAAAATGGGCGGACCTTAGATAAATTGCGGGTCTCATGAAATAAATATAGGGGAGAAAGTAGCACAGGGCACGCCACAGGGGGCATTTTATCGCGACTCCTTTGGGTGACCACCATAAATAACCAATTATGGATGCTGACTGAGGAGGGATTTGAACCCGTCTGCTATGCAGACGATGTTATAATACTTCTTAGGGATAAGGATACGAACCAGCTATGCAGAAGGGCTGAAAGGGTCTTGCATATGTCATACGACTGGGCTAGACACAGGGTTCTCAGTGTTAACCCTGATAAGACAGAAATATGCCTGTTCACGAGGAAGACGAAGGTGGGCCAATTTGACGCAACACGTTTCCTCAATAAAACGATTTCGATATCTGACAAGGTCAAATACTCAGGAGTGATCTAGCATTGAAAACTTAATTGGAAATGTCACAATCAGGAGCGTAATGAGAAGGCTCTTAGAAGCTGAACACTATGTAGATGGGCCGTAACCTCGAAACGGGGCCTGAACCAGAGGATAGTCCATTGGCTCTACAGAATCGTGATTAGACCAAAACATACGCCTTAGTAGTTTGGTGGACTACTATGGAGAAAAAGTGCAACATAAGGCCCATACAATAATTTCAGAGAATATTTTGTCTTGGCATAGGCGAAGTGGTGAGGACCACGCCCACTGGGGCACTGGAGACTATTCCAGATATCTGACCCATAGACATACAAAGTAAATTTGGGGCAACCACTGCTGCTATAAGACTTAAGGCGAAGGGAGAATGGAATGAGGATGGGAGCAGCTCATACAATCTAGGCGGCGATAGGAATCCTGGAAGGAAGGGAAGAGATTTCCGATCGGATACCTGAGATGACACTTGAGGTCGAGTGTGAGGCACTGCTGCCAGCGGCTCAGTCTTGGACTGGCGGAACCCTAGTATTGCCGTCTGGAAGATCATGTTACGCAGTACATAGGTGGGGACACTATAGCACAACATGAACCAGCTTAGGGGAGTGGTATGGAAAACAATAATGGATTTTGTAAGTAACACGGAATTCTTAACTTCAAATTTTCCTTTTCGAGGTTACTTTTTAGTTTCTAAGCTGTATGTCCATAGTGACATGGGGATTTATACCTGCATTGTCTTTTTAACCTTACCTAACCCAATAGTACGAAAATCTGTCGCCTTCGTGTGGTAAGGTATTCCTGCTTTTGAAATGAAAATGTCCCTCCTTCCCACAGGTATATACGATATCCAGAGTATATCTCCCTAGGCAAAGGAGCCAGTCTGTTTGACACAGCTTGTAGTTCAACCGTTGAAAAATCATCATGGCCTGGTAACTTAATGGATTCGAAACTTGTAATCGCCCGAAGTATTTTCGACTCAGACTCAATTTCTCCAATAATCTCCGACGAATGCATTGCACTCACAACCTCTTCTGGGCCAATGACATTTTAAGTCGATCTAACCATGTCCGTCCCTCCGTCTGTAGAAAGCACGCAAACTTTGGAAGGTGTAAAGCTAGTCGCTTGATTTTTTGATCAAATTCTAACTGTTAGTGTAGGTCAGTTGCGATTGTAAGTGGGCCATTTCGGTCCAAAATTTCAATGAAATGTCCTCTTAACTTAAAATCTTAATGACATTTTCGCCTAAAGACAAAATTTCAAGGAAATACTCTCTCAGGACTATATTTGGGTTGAAAATATGTTTGCTGAAGATAAAACTTTTTCTTAACTCAAAATGCAAAAGAATTTTTTTCTACGCACAACATTTCGCTAAATTTTTTTTTTATTCTCTAAAGACCAAATTTGGTCAGGGTCCCCTTAGAACTAAATTTTTTCAAGACACTATTTGAACAATATTTTTTTCTGTTGAAAATTTTAAGTAAGGTTTTTTTTTTTAAAAATTTTAATGAAATTTTTTCTAATCTCAAAACGCCAATAAAATTTTTATAATAAAAGAAATTTTTTTCAAAAGGCACAACTTTACTAAAATGTTTCTAAAGACAACATTTTAAAGCTTTTTTAAGAACAAATTTTAATAAATTTTTTTCTAAAAAACAAATTTTAAAATCAATTTTTTATAGACAACATTTTAATGAGTTTTTTTTCAAACAAAATTGTAATGAAAATTTTTTCAAAAAATGGAATTTAACAAAAATGAACAGAACATGGTACTGATCACACCATATTTCGATAAAGCTGTCACATACCCCGATCTTCTAATTCAGGATCTCAGTTCCAATTTCGTTGAAACTGTGACCTGTGAGTTTTTGATCCAAACATTATCCAGACCAGCCAATTTTTGAATAAAGCTATGAATATGGAAGTGGAGTTATAATAAAATAGTATGATTAATATTTCCCTGGTGGTGGGTATCCAAAATTCGACTCGATCGACATCAATATGTTTTCACATGTTTCTAATGGTATAAGTTTGGAGTTTTTTAAACAAAATATTATCGAAAGTTTTCTCAAAAATAAATTACAAAATAAATTTTCTTGAAAGACATGCAACAAAATATTCTCTTAAGATCAGTTTTATGATTTTAATTTTATTTGTATAATTTCATTAAAACTGTATTTCTAGACAAAATTATATTTAAATTTCTTTTAAATAACATATTTTGATTGTACGTCTGTAATATTTTAGCATAGCAATATGGGGCTCAAATGAAAGGTCTTTCGGAGTAAAGCACGAATTTGATATCAATATTCGGGAAAAGTGTTTATGGGGCAACCTCACCCCCACAACACCACCCAAATAGTAAGTATTTTCTGACTTTTGCAATATGAGGTTCAAATAAGAGGGTTTTTAAAGTAGAACACGAATCCAATATATATTTTCAAGGCCAACTCACTGAGTGGCCGCCCATCCCACAAAACACCCCCCAAGCCGGTCATGTTTGCCGACTATGGAAATATAAGACTCAAATTAAAGGTATGTGGGAGTAGACCACGTATCTGATATCAACAACTGTCTAGCGCACGTCCCACCACCATAACATCCCCCAAATAGGACGTATTTTCTCACCAAGACAATTTGGTTGTTAAAGAGAGTGAAACTAAATGTTTATAGTTTTTAGTGCCAATACCCCAAACCGGACATATTTGCTGACTTTTGCAACAAGGAGTTTAAATGAGATTAGAAAACGAATTTGATATCCAATTTTAAGGCCAATGGCAATATGGGATTCAAATAAATGATATATAGATATATGAGAATAGAGCAAGTTGCTGATATATTTTCCGGGCTTAGTGTTTGGAGGACCACTCCGATCCCCAAAACACCCCTAAATCGGGCATATTTACCGACCATGTCAATGTGGAGCTTAAATGAAAGGTATTTGGGGATAGAGCAAGAATTGATACCCATTTTCGGAACTAATTTTCTGGGGGTCTACCCCTTTCACACAATACCCCACAAACAGCTATTTTTTTACTGACCATCGCAATATGGGGCTCAAATAAAGGTATTTGGGAGTAGAATACGAATTTGATATCCAAATTTAGGACATCACCCCTTTCCCGAAACATCACCAAAGGGAAAAAAAATTATCGACCATGCCAATGTGAATGTTGCTCAAATGAGAGGTATTTGAGATTAGAAAACGAATTTGATAACCTATTTTAGGGCCATGTGTTTGGGGGACGCCTCATTCTGTAAACTCCGCTTAAGCCAATGGCAATATGGGGTTTAAATAAATGGTATTTGAGAGAACAGCACTATGCTGATATTTTTCCAGAGCCAAGTGTCTGGGGGACCACCTCACCCCCTAAAACACCCCCAAATCAGATATCATGAGAATATCGGGCTGAAATAAAGTATTTTAAGAATGAAGTACACCTTACATCCAAACTTAAATGCGTGGACCAATAAAGATCATATGGGATTTCTAAACTGTTAGTCAAGCGATATACTATTTTCGTAGCATAGTATTTCACTAAAATCTCTTTAATTGTCGAAAATAAATATTACAAGGAAACTTTTGTTCCATATAAAGTAAAAGAAGGCGCAGCGTAGCGGGCCCGGGTCAGCTAGTCGTACTATAAGACTGTTTTACTTACCCGCACAGACAACCACATTCTGAAGGGTTTTGGAAGAGCTAATAGGTCTCTAAATCAAAGAGGATGAAAAAGAAGAAGAGTGGATTTCTGCTAAGTCTTACCAATACCGTACGATGAATTCCAATTGGAATCATATTGAGGGTTGCAACATTTTCGGGTTTTTCTGTTTCGAATCGGGCATTTGTTCGAAAAATTTTTCGTATTTTGCTTTGATTCTTTGCAACCGAAAGTTGGAATATAAGGAAAAACAAAATATCGTAAGCAATTCAAATATGCTGTTGTCTTTAACTTTTGTCACTGGTCATCCCGAATTTCGCCATAATGCTAACTCTTCTCATTTTTCAACCTGTTTGCTCTAAGTATCCCCGCAAAATGTTTGCTTCCAAAGATGTAGAAGAAATGTTTTTTTTGGGGTCTCGATGTATTCCAAAACTGCACCAAATGTTGTGTTTTATCATAGGGTTGTCGCCAAAAACGCAACATTTTTTCGACATCCTCTTCCGACATTCCTCTTTTAGGAGTCAATCCACCATCAGTCACAACTTCTCAAAATATGCATGCTATAACACATATTTTCGACTTTTTTCCCTATAGCAAAAATACTCTTATACCTACCCACAACTTTTAAAACTTGTTGTTTTAATATACCTGCTTATCGGCTCCAAAAGATGCGATACTCACTGCTACTTCATTTCTTAAAATAGGGCAGTAAAAATACCTCAATTTCAGCTCTAAATGATCCAATGCACACTAATTTTAATATTCTCTTCTACGCTATATAAAAGCCACGCGTGATTTACAGACTGACTGATCACTGCCAACCGAAAAGGCTTAAGCTAGAATTATGAAATTTTGCACGAATGTTGGTCTTAGGTCGTAGACGCGGAATAAGATTGGACTTGGCGATATTCGTTCGTTAAGGTACAAAATAGTACCAGTATATTACGAAATGGTGCATGCTTGTGCAGTGTGAACGGAAAGTGTTGGGAGAATGACTTTGGGCTCAAATAAAAAAGTTTTGAAAAATGGGATTTGTGAAAAAAATCTTCCAATGTAGTACCGGAATCGCCGCATTGGGTACTATTTGATACTTTCTTTGTAAATTGAGTTAGAGCTCTGAATTTTGAAACTTAAGTACACCATGGCAAACTTAATTGGATGATTAGAAGAGTTTTGGAAATTTTTACATTTAGGTACTAAAAAAAGTACCAACAATATACGAAAATATAAATAGTACTGGTAATGGGAGGAAACGTACGTTTAATACCGCAATTGGAACTTTCTTTACAGATGGATTTAGAGGTCTAAAATTTGGCATGTAGTTGCAACTAGGAAATATATAATGGGTGAGAAAATGATCTATACACAACTCGAAAATTTTTGTACCTAAATTAATACCATTTGGTAATTTCTTGCAGATTGAGCTGGATGTCTGAATTTTGGTATGTAGGTACAACTAGGAAAAATGTGTTAGATGTCTAAATGATCTCTTTAAAATTTGAACATTTTGGTATCAAAATTGGTACCATTTGGTACTTTCTTTAAACAATGAGATGCATGTCTGAAATTTATCATGTAGGTACAACTAGGAAAAATATGATGGGTGACTAGGTTAGGCTGAAAAGAGGATGCGGATATTCATCTGCCCAATGCCATTATGGACATACACCTAAGCCAGTTATTGGCTTGTTGTGCCCCTAAGGGAAATGGGATAGGTAACAAACCTGTCACGGGAAACGTCCTCTGGTGATAGCGACTGGTCCCAGTTCTCATCTTCTTACATGGGAAAAACCTATCACTTTTGTCGCTCGAGGTGACGATTGCCATTATTCTAACACCAAAGGATAGGTCCTGCGACAGTTCGAAAAGGATGAGTATACTTTTCAAGTACTTTCAAGGAATATAACATAAGTAAGCAAATATATTTAACGGATAAGTAATTTTTAACAATAATTAAGCGAGTTTTTAAAAAATAATAAAAAATCATAAGTTATGAAAATTTAAACTTTTCATTTCCTGTAGGATATGTCCTGTGACGGGTAACTTTGGGGAAATTGACTACACATTTTCCGTAGGGGCGCTCTAAATACTAAACAGTAACCTCGAAAAAGAAAAGTTAAGCCACGAATTCCGTGCTACTTATAAAATCCCTAATTGTTTTCCATTCCACGACCTTTAATTGGTTTATAACTGGTATTGTGTCCTCAGCCAAGTCCCGGTATCTGCAAGAAGCGAAAGCCGGGCAATGACATAGGAAATGCTCCAACGTATCATCTGTCCCACATGCCCTACACATGCTATCACTTGCTGCACCGATTTTGCGTAAGTGAGCTCGTAGTCCTATGTGTCCTGCGTCGACCCGAAAGGAAGTCGTCTGGACTTCACTGCCAAATCGTCTGCAAATGAATTCCCCCTTACTCTGTTAGGCCGCGATACCCAAACGAAGCGGATCGTGATGGGCAACAAAATGTGCTATTCGTACATATTTTTATGAAAAAGGGCTAAACAGTACGAAATAGTTTTCTTCGCCTACAGCGGGCGGGGACAGCTAGAATTAAGCAACTTGATACGAATTATCACACTTGACAAAAATACGATATGTCGTAACAAATCGTATCAAAAGTGCGAGAAAACTTACTAATTGTGGTGTAATTGGTACCTTGAAAGCATATATTGTTGTACTAGAAGACTTTTTTGAAAACCGTACATATAGGTACCTAAACGATCAAAATAGAAGATTTTTTGAAATTCGTTCTATTAATTTTTAAAATGTAGAAAATGGTACCTTTTGCACCGTGGGCTAAAGCTCTAAAATTTGAGATGCTGTTACACCTTGATAGTATATTGTGGGCAACTAGAAGTTTTTTTTTAATATTTACATTTAGGTATTACAAAATACAAAATTGGACTTTCCTTATGTATTGAGCTGGTGCTCTGAAACTCGGGATACAGTTACACTTTGACAGTATGTGTTGAGTGACTAGAAGATATTTGTGATATTCGTTTATATATGTACTAAACGAACAATATTGAATTTTTATGGAGATAGTCACTTTAGATTTAGATGGAGAAACAAATAAACAAACAAACATTATAATTGCTATTTTCATTGATGTATTTATTTACAACTAGGAGCTAGATTCTGCAGTTACACTATTTAATTTTCAAAACAGGGGTTTTCAAATTTGTAGACTAAGACGAAGAAACAAATAAACAAACAAACATTATTATTGTTATTTTCATTGATATATTTATTTACTAGCATTCCGGCGGCCCGCTTCGTTAAGGTATAGCCGTATCCTAAATTTCAGAGCTTAATATCACTCTGTAAAGAAAGTACCATTTTGTATGTTTTAGTACATAAAGGCACGAATCAAAAACAAATCTTCTAGCCGCCCTATATTTAATGTCAAGGTGAACCGGATTCCAAATTTTGAGTGCCCTAGCACAGTTCGTAGAGAAAATACCATTTTGTAAGTCTTAGTACCTAAATGTACGATTTTGATCGCCCAAAACTTGTCGTCAAGGTTTAGATATATCTCAATTTTGAGAGCTTTATCATACTCCGTAAAAAATGTACCATTTCGTACGTTTGAGTACTTAAATGCACGAATAAAAAAATTCTTCTAGTCGCGCAACATATACTTTCAAGGTACAAATAGTACGTTTTCTTTCACATGTTGTATTTTGGTCAAGACTGCGATAATGTTTGTCGAATTGCTTAATTCTAGCTGCTCCCGTTCGCTGTAGGCAGCGATGAGCTCTTTGTATTATTTTACATTTTCTGGTAGAATAATGTACGATTTTCCTCTTTGTACCTACATGCCAAATTTCAGACCCCTAGCTCCATCTGCAAAGAAATAAGCAAATGGTACCAAAGTGTTCGAATTTAAATAGATCATTTAGTCACCCTTTATATTTTTCCTCGTTTTATATGCCAAATTTCAGACCTGTAGCTTAGATCATTTTGTCACCCATCATATTCTTCCTAGTTGTACCTGCATGCCAAATTTCAAGACCTCTAGCTCCATCTGTAAACAAAGTACCAAATGGTACCAATGGCGGTACTTAAAGTAGGTTTTCTTCCTTCACCAGTACTATTTTTCCAATTTTTAATTTTCAGCAAATATATTTTAGCAAATTTCTAAATTCTAGCTCTATCCATCCGTCCTGTACAAAGCTCACCCATTTCGTAAATTTTTGATACCTTAATGTATAAATTTCCAAAAACTCTTCTTGTCATAAAGTTAAGTTTGTCATGGTGTACCTAAGTTCCAAAATTCAGAGCTCTAGCTCAATTGACAAAGAAAGTACCAAATTGTACCGATTGCGGCGCTAAACATATTATTTCTTCCATTTCCAGTACTATCTTGGAAAATTTTTGCCACCAAATCTTATTTTTTCGAGACGCTCTTTAATTTGAGCCCAAAATCATAATTCTGAACCTATTCGTTCGTGCTGGGTAAAAACACACAATTTCGTTCTTTTTGGTTCTTTTTAGTACCTAAACGTATTAATATCACCAAATCCCGTCTTATTCCGTGCCTATGATATATTACCAACATTTGTGCAAGATTTCATAATTCTACCTTTAGCCGTTTGGGCTGGTCGACGATCAGTCAGTCAGTCACGCTATTCTTTTATATATTGTGTTGCCTAAAAAGTAATTGCGAATTTTTTAAAAGAAAATAAAAGCATTTTTAATATAGCTTGGAATGAACTTTAATCAAATAAAGGGTGATTTTGACAAAATTTGTCAAAATTTGAACACATTTCGAACCGAACACTGATTTTGGTAATAAAATTCAATGATTTCCAAGCGTTGCTCGTTAGTAAGTCTATTCATGATGAAATGTCAAAGCATACTGAGCATCTTTCTCTTTGACACCATGTCTGAAATCCCACGTGATCTGTCAAATACTAATGCATGAAAATCCTAACCTCAAAAAAATCACCCTTTAGTTCAGATCGGTTTATTTTTAGATATAGCTAGTGCACTTATTAGTATATTGTCCAAGTCGGAACTTATTTTGATATAACTGATATGGGTATGACATTTTCACCGAATTTTGATGGAAGATGGTTTACATATATACCCGAGGTGGTGGGTATCCAAAGTTCGGCCCGGCCGAACTTAACGCCTTTTTACTTGTTAAATACGATTTTGTTACTGATTTTTCGTATACCCTCATAATTCGAATTCAGGGTAACGAATCTGAAGTCCGGCTAGGTTATCAGACACTGGTGCCCTGAAATCCCCTGAAACCGAAAAGAAAACAATGTGGTACACAAGTACTGGGAATTTCCTATTGATTATGAATACCATAAAGATGGGCCAAAAATTGGACGCACTAAGAATGGATTATTGCTTAATTTTAGGGCATTCTTTAACTTTTTATTATTAACAAGTAATTTTTTAACTCATTGTACGTAAGACAATGTATCATAATCGTAGGTAATCATCCGTGTAATTCTCGTACGATTTTGATTACTTGCATTCCAGTGGGTAATGTAATCTTCTTATCTTGCTTTTGCTGGGTATGTACACGTTGTATGGCTCTATTTCGGCAGTACCGGACTTGACTGCTATCCCCTTACATTCCATGAAGGGAGCACTAGCACCAGGCGCAGGCGAGTAGGTCTAAGCTGCACGGAATGTTGTATCATGAATATCCCCCACCTCCACTCCGCACAGAAAAAATAACTCTTAGAAAAAACCAACTACCAAATTTGTATGTTGAATTTCAAATTCTCAACGAATTTTAGCATTGAATTGAAGACGTTATTTGATAAAGTATGTTAGTAAGTCTCTGCAAACACTTGACAGACAAAATTGTTGAAATTTTTTGGACTTCAACAAGTTCTTTAGTTGAGGTAGTTGTAACAAGTAAGAGCGTGTTAAGATCGGCCGGGCCGAACCTTATATATCCACCATGGATAGCATTTGTCGAGTTCTTTGGGCGGTATCTCTTTTTAGGGAAACAAAGAATTATGAATAAGAACTGTTATGGTATTGGAGCTATATCAAGTTATAGTCCGATTCGGACCATAAATGAATTGAATGCTGAACATTGTAGAAGTCATTGTGCAATATTTCAGTCCATTAAGATATGAATTGCGCCTTGTATGGACTCAAGAAGCAAAATCGGGAGATCGATTCATATGGGAGCTGCATCAAGCTATAGATCGATTCAGACCATATTGGACACATATGTTGAAAGTCGTTGTACAAAGTTTCTGCCAAATCTGATGAGAATTACGCCCTCTAGATCCCAGATCGGTTTATATGGCAGCTATACCAGGTTATGCACTGATTTGAACCATACTAGCATAGTTATTGGAAGTGATACCAAAACACCAAGAGCAAAATCTCAGCCAAATCGGACGAGAATCGCTCCCTCTAGAGGCTCAAGAAGTCAATACCCTAGATCGGTTTATATGGCAGCTATATAAAAACATAGACCGATTTGGCACATTCACAGTCCCAACCGACCTACACTTATAAAAATTATTTGTTCCAAATTTTAAGCGCCCAGCTTTACTCCTTCGAAAGTTAACGTGCCTTCGACAGACTAACGGACCGATATGGCTAGATCGATTTAGAACGTCATGACGATCAAGAATATAAATACTTTATGGGGTCTTAGACGCATATTTCGAGGTGCCTTGCTTATGGATATATTGTTGTTGTTATACGTTGGTTTGAAAAAGTGCCATTCAACAACAAATTTGTACTTTGGGTCGTTGAGATTCAAAATAAATTGTTGCAGGAAAATTAACAATTTTCGTAGTAGCTTTTCGACCGAAGTTGTTGTTTTTCAAAATTATTTTTATCTGTGCGTATGCGATCGTTATGTAGCACATTTTGTCCGTGACAACTGTGCAGGCTGCAGGTGTTTGTCAGCTTTGTCTCCTGAGTCGCTGCATCCAATAAATTTTTTTTCGACCTTGAAGGCCGTTTCAATTGAATTGCAAGAAAGATGCGCTCGCATGGCTATATGGGGGCTGGGGAGTTGCTATTGCGTATATATTTTGATTCATGCGTACTTTTTTTGATTAGGTTAGATTGAAAAGAGGGTGTGGTTATTAATCCGCCCATGTTGCTATGGACATATACAAAAGAAAATTAAAGAAAATAATTTCATGCTACTTGCAAAATCTCTAATTGGTAAGTTGGTTCATGCCTGTTATTATTTCCCCAACTAAGTGCAGGTGTCAGTTAGCTGCGAAAGCCGGGAAATAACATAGGCACTGTTCCAACGCCTTATCATTTTAACCACATGCCCTTAGAGAACGCGTTAATCTCGTTCTTACACTCCAAGGCTGTTCGTGATCTTACCGTCATGGATATTATTGCCCTGATGGTCAGTAACTGTTCGTTAAGATGTTCAAACTTGATGTTCTCGGGTTAAAACCACACCACCCCATTCATTCCCTGATCGCCCTCCATGGCCCACTCAGTCCTCTAGCTTTGATACATTTGTGTAGCATGATCATCCAGATGGTAATACCAAAGTTCTCTCTATCTAAGACTCCTGTTCTTATCCTCTATCCTGGCTGCCCACCACTTAGTCTATATGTCTATGGGTCGGATATCTAGTATGGTCTCCAGAGCACTAGTGGGCGTGGTCCTCATCGCTCCGCCTTTGCCAAAACATCATGTTCTCTGAACCTGTTGTATTATCCTTATGTTGCACTTTTCCTCCCTCGCAGTCCACCAAACTTTTGAGGCGTAAGTAAGTATTCTACATAGTGCGCAACATCTGTTAGCCTTTTTGGTAAGCTCCTTAATGCGACACTTCCAAATAAGTTTTCTGTCCAAGATCACTTTAAGTATCGAAATTTTATGTTTAGAAGCTTAAATAAATTTTAGTAGATGTCTGCTATTTTTTGGCTTACTAGTAAATCCATTAAATTGTAGAAAATTTTAATAGGTATTAGGGCACACTTTAAAATTGAAGGATAAGGTGTAATATACATTATTTTGAAGCATTTTTATTATCTGAAAATCGGAAGAAATTGTTGCTGTTGTGGAAAAAAATTATTGCTATCCCATTTTAAGATTCAGCAATAATTTTTACTGATTTAACTTACAAACTTCTCTGAGTGTAGTTTTGAAAATTGACACTATACTTGTATCACTATCTATGTGATAAGAATCTATCTGGAATTATAGCATTCTAATTTTGCAAACGTTTATTTCGAAAATTAAAAATAGTTGAACCAACATTCAAAGTGCTATGATATTTAAAAAATCTATTTTCAATCAAACTGACAAGCGTTTATTTTATCCCACAATTGTGCTTAGTATAAATCCAAAAGCACCTATATAAAAGATTTAGGTACCATTTTTCTGTGCCCCATTAAAAGAAAATTGTTAAGAATAATTTAACTTTAAATACTTTTTTGTAGAGTAATAAATATGTTACGGCATTACCCGCAAAGAAGTAATAAAATATCGAAAAGTTTATGCTGTTAGGGTAACGTATAAACTCTTAGTATGATCTTTTCTTAAAAATTGGCTCAAAGACGGGTGACTTAATTAGAGTGACAAATGTTATATTAGATGATATAATGGACAACTTAAACTCTTACGATTCCATGCAGGATATTTGTCCGACTACAGACCATTAAGTTAAATTCTTCTATTTTTAGAATAGAAAAGCAAACAACTTTTAAAAAGTTAAGCAAATGTGTGATGTTGTTAAAGCAACTCTATGGCTACTCGGATCGCGACACCTTCATCAGCAAGATTTGTGAAATGGATCATGGTGTTTTACATATACACACATATGGAATGGCCAAGATAAGATGTCACAGAGATATCCTAGCGAATTTTAAAGCTAACATGCTTGCGAGACTAGGAACTACCTTACACATTCCAGGGAAACTGGAATCTTTGGGTATGCCTCTAGCGACATGTAAGCTAAGTTCAGAACCAGGCCCGAAGGACAACGAATGATAGATGGTCACAAAAAGGGGGCTATACGCATTCCAAAACTATGTCGCCTTATCTAGACTTGAAGAGGTTTATGGCTTCGCTGTCACTGGCTAGAACAGACGTCTCAGTCATTGTGTCCGTCATGACAGGTCACAGTCTAATCGGAAAACATGCTGACAGACTGAAGGTTGCCAGTAACGACTTTTGCAGAATCTGTGAGGACGTCAAAGAAGAAGAGACAATAGAACACCTGCTTTGTGTGTGTCCTGCACTGACAGTTAGAGGGAGTTCCACTTTAGGTTCTCTTAAGTTAAATTCTTCTATTTTTAGAATAGAAAAGCAAACAACTTTTAAAAAGTTAAGCAAATGTGTGATGTTGTTAAAGCAACTCTATGGCTACTCGGATCGCGACACCTTCATCAGCAAGATTTGTGAAATGGATCATGGTGTTTTACATATACACACATATGGAATGGCCAAGATAAGATGTCACAGAGATATCCTAGCGAATTTTAAAGCTAACATGCTTGCGAGACTAGGAACTACCTTACACATTCCAGGGAAACTGGAATCTTTGGGTATGCCTCTAGCGACATGTAAGCTAAGTTCAGAACCAGGCCCGAAGGACAACGAATGATAGATGGTCACAAAAAGGGGGCTATACGCATTCCAAAACTATGTCGCCTTATCTAGACTTGAAGAGGTTTATGGCTTCGCTGTCACTGGCTAGAACAGACGTCTCAGTCATTGTGTCCGTCATGACAGGTCACAGTCTAATCGGAAAACATGCTGACAGACTGAAGGTTGCCAGTAACGACTTTTGCAGAATCTGTGAGGACGTCAAAGAAGAAGAGACAATAGAACACCTGCTTTGTGTGTGTCCTGCACTGACAGTTAGAGGGAGTTCCACTTTAGGTTCTCATTTCTTTGAGAACCTGTCGGATGTGAACGTTCGCAAGTTGTCGGGCTTTTTTAAAGAACTCTGGATAATTCAAGGGTAGGAACTAGAACGCATCTTCCCTTTTCTGTTATTGTGGTATCACAATGCAAGAAAATGTCTACATGAGTCTTATGGCAGACTGCCACTACCTGCTCTCCAGCGCAATGAGAGACAAGATAAAACTTACTTCTCTTATTCTAACTCCGCTAACACTGTACAATAGTAAATCTGGGGCATGGGAAATTCCAAATGGGAAAAAGAGCAAAAAGTACTAGGTTAATGCACTAGTTTTTTTTATACCCACCACCGAGGGATGGGGGTATATTCATTTTGTCATTCCGTTTGCAACACATCGAAATATCCATTTCCGACCCTATAAAGTATATATATTCTTGATCAGCGTAAAAATCTAAGACGATCTAGACATGTCCGTCCGTCTGTCCGTCTGTCTGTTGAAATCACGCTACAGTCTTCAAAAATATAGATATTGAGCTGAAATTTTGCACAGATTCTTTTTTTGTCCATAAGCAGATTAAGTTCGAAGATGGGCTATATCGGACTATATCTTGATATAGCCCCCAAATAGACCGATCCTTCGATTTAGGGTCTTAGGCCAATAAAAGCCACATTTATTATCCGAGTTTGCTGAAATTTTGGATAGTGAGTTGTGTTAGGCCCTTCGACATCCTTCGTCAGTTTTGCCCAGATCGGTTCAGATTTAGATATAGCTGCCATATAGACCGATCCGCCGATTTAGGGTCTTAGGCCAATAAAAGCCACATTTATTATCCGAGTTTGCTGAAATTTTGGATAGTGAGTTGTGTTAGGCCCTTCAACATCCTTCGTCAGTTTTGCCCAGATCGGTCTAGATTTGGATATAGCTGCCATATAGACCGATCCTCCGATTTAGGGTCTAAGACCCATAAAAGCCGCATTTACTATCCGATTTCGCTGAAATTTGGGACAGTGAGTTGTATTAGGCCCTTTAAAATCCTTCGTCAGTTTGGCGCAGATTGGTCTAAATTTGGATATAGCTGCAATGTAGACCGATCCTCCGATTTAGGGTCTTAGGCCCATAAAAGCCACATTTATTATCCGATTTTGCTGAAATTTGGGGCAGTGAGTTGTGTTAGGCCCTTCGACATCCTTCGTCAATTTGGCTCAGAACGCTTCAGATTTGGATATAGCTGCCATATAGACCGATCCTCCGATTTAGGGTCTAAGGCCCATAAAAGCCACATTTACTATCCGATTTTGCTGAAATTTGGAACAGTGTGTTCTATAAGGCCTTTCGACTTCCTTTGTTAATTTGACCCAGATCGGTCCAGATTTGGATATAGTTGCCATACAGACCGATCCCCCGGTTTAGGGTCTTAGGCCCACAAAAGCCACATTTATTATCCGATTTTGATGAAATTTGGGACAGTGAGTTGTGTTAGGCCCTTCGACATCTTTCTTCAATTTGGTTCAGATCGGTTCAGATTTGGATATAGCTGCCATAGAGACCGATTTCTTGATTTATAGTTTTGGACCCATAAAATGCTAATTTATTGTCCGATGTCGCCAAAATTTGGGACAGCAAGTTAAGTTAAGCTCCTTGACATACTTCTGCAATATCGCACAGATCGGTCCAGATTTGAATATAGCTGCCATATAGACCGATCTCTCGATTTAAGGTTTTGGGACCATAAAAGAGGCATTTATTGTCCTATTTCGCCGAAATTTGGGACATTGCTTTGTGTTAGGCTCTTCGACAACTTGGCCCAAATCGGTCCAGATTTGGATATATCTGCCATGTTGACCGATATATAGATTTAAAGTCTTGGCCCCATTAAAGGCGCATTTATAATCCGATTTCACTGAAGTTTGACACAGTAACTTATGTTAGGCTTTTCGACATTCGTGTCAGATCGGTTTATTTATTTATGTAGTTCAGATCGGTTTATTTTTAGATATAGCTAGTGTACTTATTAGTATATGGTCCAAATATTTTGATATAACTGATATGGGTATGAAATTTTCACCGAATTTTGATGAAAGATGGTTTACATATATACCCGAAGTGGTGGGTATCCATAGTTCGGCCCGGCCGAACTTAAAGCCTTTTTACTTGTTTTTACCAGTTTTTGAAATAAAGTGGTATATTTTAAAAACGTTTCATATTTCCTAAGCCAATATATATGTTTTTATAAAAAAAACTAGCTGACCCGGGCCCGCTACGCTGCGCCTTCTTTTATTTTATATGGAACAAAATCTTCCATGGAATATTTATTTTTGAAAAGTTAAGACTTTTAGTGAAATATCATGCATGGCTTGACAATATAAGTGCCTTTATCTGAATCCCATATGATCTTTATTGGTCTACGAATTGCAGTTTGGATGTAAAGAATACTCCTTTCTTAAAATACTTTATTTCAGCCCGATATACTCTTGATATTTGATTTAGGGGTGTTTTCGGGGGTGAGGTGGTCCCCCAGACACTTGGCCCTGAAAAATATCAGAATCGTGCTCTTCTTTCAAATACCTTTCATTTATTGCCATTAGTTTAGGGGAGTTTACACGATGAGGCGTCCCTCAAACACATGACCCCAACATAGGTTATCAAATTCGTTTTCTGATCTCAAATACCTTTCATTTGAACCACATATTGGCATGGTCGAAAAATTTCTACCCTTTGGGGGCTGTTTTGGGTTAGGGGTGATGCCCTAAATACATGGTCCTACATTTAGATATCAAATTCGTATTCTACTCCCAAATGCCTTTATTTGAGCCTCATATTGCGATGGTCGGTAAAAAATTGCTGTTTGTGGGGTATTTTGGGAAAGGGGTATACCCCCAGAAAATTGGTCCCGAAAATGGGTATCAATTCTTGCTTTACCCCCCAATTACTTTCATTTAAGCTCCACATTGACATTGTCGGTAAATATGCCCGAGTTAGGAGTGTTTTGGGGATTGGGGTGATCCCACAAACACTAAGCCCGCAAAATATATCAGCAACGTGCTCTATTCTCATATAACTATATATCATTTATTTAAACCCCTTATTGCCATTGGCCTCAAAATTGGATATCAAATTCGTTTTCTAATCTCATTTTAACTCCTTATTGCAAAAGTTAGCAAATATATTCGGTTTGGGGTATTGGCCCTAAAAACTATTATAAATATTTAGTTCCACTCTCTTTAAGACCCAAATTGTCTTGGTGAGCAAATACGTCCAATTTGGGCTTATTATGGTGGTGGGACGTCCCCTGGACAGTTGGCCCCTAATGTTGATATGAGATACGTGGTCTACTCCCAAACACCTCTAATTTGACCCCCATATTTCCATAGCCCGCCAACATGACCTGCTTGGGGGATGGGCGGCCACTCAGTGAGTTGGCCTTGAAAATATAAATCGGATCATATTGCAGTAGTCAGCAAATACTTCCTATTTGGGCGGTGTTGTGGGGGTGGGGAGACAGTTTTTCCGAATATTGATATCAGATTCATGCTTTACTCCCAACGAACTTTCATTTGAGCCCCATATTGCTATGGTTGTAAATTTGTCCCCTTGGGCGGACGTTTTGGGGAGAGGCGCCCCCTTAAACACTTGGTCCCATATTTGGATATCAGATTCGTATTCTACACTTAAATACCTTCTATTTAAGCCTCATATTCCCATAGTCAGTAAATAAGTCCTGTTTGGACGGTGTTTTGGGGAAGGGGTGGACCCCCAGAAACGTTATCCCACATTTGGATATAAGATTCGTATTCTACTCGCAAATACCTTTAATTTGAGTCCCATATTGCCATGGTCGGTAAATATGTCCGATTTGGTGGTGCTTTGGGGGTTGAAGTGGTCCCCCTAACACTTGGTCCGACAATTGGATATCAGATACGTTTTCTTATCCTAAATATCTTTCCTTTGAGTTCTATATTGTCGTTATTGGTCTAAATATATCTGGTGTGGTAGGTTTAAGGGTGGAGCAGCCCCCCTAGGTACCCCATCCGACATTTGGATACCAAATTTTTATACCTTCCACCATAGGGTGGGGGGTATACTAATTTCGTCATTCTGTTTGTAACTATTCGAAATATTCATCTGAGACCCCATAAAGTATATATATTCTTGATCGTCGCGACATTTTATGTCGATCTGGCCATGTCCGTCCGTTTGTCTGGCGAAAGCACGCTAACTTCCGAAGGAGTAAAGCTAGCCGCTTGAAATTTTGCACAAATAAAGGGTGATTTTTTTGAGGTTAGGATTTTCATGCATTAGTATTTGACAGATCACGTGGGATTTCAGACATGGTGTCAAAGAGAAAGATGCTCAGTATGCTTTGACATTTCATCATGAATAGACTTACTAACGAGCAACGCTTGCAAATCATTGAATTTTATTACCAAAATCAGTGTTCGGTTCGAAATGTGTTCATTCACCGTAACGTTGCGTCCAACAGCATCTTTGAAAAAATACGGTCCAATGATTCCACCAGCGTACAAACCACACCAAACAGTGCATTTTTCGGGATGCATGGGCAGTTCTTGAACGGCTTCTGGTTGCTCTTCACTCCAAATGCGGCAATTTTGCTTATTTACGTAGCCATTCAACCAGAAATGAGCCTCATCGCTGAACAAAATTTGTCAAAATTTGAACACATTTCGAACCGAACACTGATTTTGGTAATAAAATTCAATGATTTGCAAGCGTTGCTCGTTAGTAAGTCTATTCATGATGAAATGTCAAAGCATACTGAGCATCTTTCTCTTTGACACCATGTCTGAAATCCCACGTGATCTGTCAAATACTAATGCATGAAAATCCTAACCTCAAAAAAATCACCCTTTACTTCTTATTAGTGTAGGTCGGTTGGTTCTGTAAATGGGCCATACCGGTGCATGTTTTGATATAGCTGCCATATAAACCTTGAGCCTCTAGAGGTCGCAATTATTATCCGATTTGCCTTAAATTTTGTACGACGGATTCTCTCATGACCATCAACATACGTGTTTATTATGGTCTGAATCGGTCTATAGCCCGATACAGCTCCCATATAAGTCGATCTCTCTATTTTACTTCTTGAGCCCCCAAAGGGCGCTGTGACATTTTACACAGGTCTCCAATATATAATTGAATTGTGGTCCAAACCGAACCATATCTTGATATCGTTCTAATAGCAGAGCAAATCTTTTCATTGATATATATTTTTTTTTTGCCTAAGAATAGAAGCCGGGAAAAGAACTCGACAAATGGTGGAGGGTATATAAGATTCGGCCCGGCCGAACTTAGCACGCTTTTACTTGTTTGTTTTAAAAACACATGGATCCGCCTTTCTAAAAGAGAGTAGGATGAAACCCAGATGTCGTGGAATCAATCCAAGGCCTTGGCCAATGATAGAGCTATAGAGAGAGAGCTTGTTGATGCCCTATGTTGACATTGCCCTATATATATATATATATATATATATATATATATATATATATATATTTGCTGAAAATAGTTAACACTGTCTGCTGAATATTAGTAGTTCATTTCGCTGCTATTGTTAAAGTAGTTTTGCTATTTTAACAGTAGTAATGTAATTTCAGAGTAGCAAGCCGCTAAAAAGTCAGTTGTTTCCTGAAAATGACTGGTGCTTAATTATGAAGGGGATGTTAGAAGAAATAATAGAACACATATGTAAATGTGTGTCTCACTGAAATGTTCTCACCTCAGATTGACCTTTTTCCACAATTTTTTATCTTCAATTTTAGATACAAAAGGCTACGTCAGTCATGTGCACATTACTAGAGCAATAACAAAAAAATGCGACCTAGCTCTGCCAAATTTCAAAATGTATACCAATGGATGGAGCTGATAGCTTCTTTAGAGTAATATTCCACCAATTAAAATCATCTCTTCCAACAAAATTTCTAAAAAAATCTACAAAACACCGAAAGTAATAAAAACAAATAACAGGGAATCATAAAAAGTAGCATAACATTTTTTTACGGCTGACTTGTGTACTCAAAACAGCATATTTTGTTAGAAGATACATACATACCAAGACCTTGAATCGAGAGATTAGTATGTACGGACCGATCTTGGTCGTATGGAACAGAGAGTTCAAGTGGTCTAGCACAACTCGATGTCCCAAATTTCAGCGCAATCATATTATAAATGTGACTTGTAAAACTTGTATCTGCAGATCGGTCTTTTTGGGGCTATTTTAAGATATAGATCGATATAGTCCCTCTTCGAACTTAGCTTGACTATGGGAAAAAATAATCCGTGTAAAGTTTTTAAAGACGGGAGAGATTGCAACAGAAAAACGGACGGACATTGGTAGATCATCTAAGGTTTTTACGACGACACAGAATTATTTCTTTTATTCTATAGGTTCGGCTATAGGATCACGAAATCCTTCGTTTGTGGGTACATAAAAATTAAAAAAAAAAACATAAAGTAAACAAATAATGTTAAACTAGCCCACACAAGCACGCTCCGCCGTGAGTTTTTCCCCATAGTGGCTGGTGTGTGTTGCGATCTCTGGCTTTCTTTTTCCATTTGCAAAGGAAATCTCCGATCACTTAGCTCGTCTCGAAAGAGAAACAAACAAATAATATAAAATTTAATAATTTTTGCCCTAGCAGACAAAAAAAATTCGGCAGAACCCGGATGGGATTCGAACCTGAACACACGGAGCAACGGTGAAAACCTTTACCGTTGTCTAGTGTTCGAAGACATCAAGACAACTTCCCGCAGATGCACAGAAACATGTGTATGCCATGAGAGTAGCGTAATTGTTGTAGACAAATAGTCTGTCACTACACAAAAACACATGCATTGGGAAAAGTACAGCTAATAGACAGGGTTGTCTAGGGTGGTTAATGTGGTATTAGTTCAAGTACAACATATCTACGGCCATTGAAGCCTTCACACCTAATATGGCAGATAAGTAATTCTAAACTAAATTACAAAACGCGTCCCATTGTGGTTGATGTGTGTTACGAAAACAAATTTTTTGACATTTTTCGTTAAAATGTAAGTTTTATAAAATTTTGAATTGCTATATTTTTTAATTTACCTTTTTTTCGATTCAAGCTCGGGGCTTATTTTGTATTTAATTAATTTAATTTAAATAATTAATATGAATATTTCAATGGAATAAATTTTCAGTATATGATATATACAAATGAAAAACCAAAGTCGATTTTTATATACGAAATACCGAAAAATATTTGAAAAAAAGACAACGAGCTTGAATTAAAAAAGAGCAACATTTTTTTTATACTAAAAAATTTTTAGAATTAAATTTCTTTTTTGAAAATTTTGTTTTTACATTGTCCGGAGTCGATATCGAGAAAATTTTCTCAGGGCAGAATTGCTTGACTCCGACTATAAGACTTCGACTCCGCAGTACTGTCTAGAACACTGTAAGAGATATCCTATATCCCTATACATGAGGCATTATTTTGAAGGATTTTGCGAGGAATATAAAACGTGGAAGCAAATTTAAAAACCGGAAATAAATGTGACTTTTACATCCCGAACAAATTTTGTAGGACTCAATTGGAAATGAGCAATTTGTTCTGGATGCTAATATTTTGTTTTGAATGTGTTAAGTAGAATTAAAAAAAAAAACAAGTAAAAGCGTGTTAAGTTCTGCCGGGCCGAATCTTATATACCCTCCACCATGGATCGCATTTGTCGAGTTCTTTTCCCGGCATCTCTTCTTAGGCTTTTCTTCTTAGCGTGCTTTCGACAGACAGGCGGACGGACGGACGGACGGACATGCCTAGATCGACATAAAATGTTGCGACGATCAAGAATATATATACTTTATGGGGTCTCAGACGAATATTATGAGTAGTCACAAACAGAATGACGAAATTAGTATACCCCCCATTGTATCCTATGGTGGAGGGTAGAGCATTAAGAAGATATAGTCAGACATATCCCATAAAAAATTATTTTAAGACTGTGGCATGATTTTAACAGAACTACGGACGGACATTTCTAGATCGTCTTGAATTTTTGCCAGAAAATATATTCGTACAGCTGACTTGTAAATCTTAAAAAAAAACAAGTAAAAGCGTGCTAAGTTCGGCAGGGCCGAATCTTACATACCCTCCACCATGGATCGCATTTGTCAAGTTCTTTTCCCGGCATCCCTTCTTAGGCAAAAAAGGATATAAGAAAAGGTTTGCTCTGCTATGAGAGCGATATCCAGATAGGGTCCGGTTTGGACCACAATTAAATTATATGTTGGAGACCTGTGCAAAATGTCAGCCAATTCGAATAAGAATTGCGACCTTTGGGGGCTCAAGAAGTAAAATAGAGAGATCGACTTATATGGGAGCTGTATCGGGCTATTGACCGATTCAGACCATATTAACATGTATGTGGATGGTCAAGAGAGGATCCGTCGTACAAAATTTCAGGCAAATCGGATAATAATTGCGACCTCTAGAGGCTCAAGAAGTCAAGATGCCAGATCGGTTTATATGGCAGCAATATCAGGTTATGAACCGATTTAAACCTTATTTGACACAGTTGTTGAAAGAAAAAATAAAAAAACGTCATGCAAAATTTCAGCCAAATCAGATAGGAATTGCGCTCTTTAGAAGCTCAAGAAGTCAAGTCGCCATATCTGTTTATATATGACAGCTATATCAGGTTATGAACCGATTTGAACCATACTTGGCGCAGTTGTTGGATATCATAACAAAATACTGCGTGCAAAAATTCATTCAAATCGGATACGACTTGCGCCTTTTAGAGGCTCAAGAAGTCAAGACCCAAGATCGGTTTATATGGCAACTATATCAGGTTATGAACCGATTTGAACAATACTTAGCACACTTGTTGGATATCATAACAACACACGTCGTGCAAAGAGGCTCATGATGTCAAGACCCAAGATCGGTTTATACGGCAGCTATATCAGGTTATGAACCGATTTGAACCACACTTGGCACAGTTTTTGGATATCTTAACAAAACACGTATGCAAAATTTCATTCCAATCGGATAAGAATTGCGCACTCTAGAGACTCAAGAGGTCAAGAACAAGATTGGTTATATGGCAGCTATATCAGGTTATGGACCGATTTGAACCATACTTGGCACAGTTATTGGATATCATAACAAAACACGTCGTGCAAAATTTCATCCCAAACGGGTAAGAATTGCGCACTCTAGAGGCTCAAGAAGTCAAGACCCAAGATCGGTTTATACGGCAGCTATATCAAAACATGGACCGATATGGCCCATTTACAGTACCAACCGACCTTCATTAAAAGGAATTATTTGTGTAAAATTTCAAGCGGCTAGCTTTACTCCTTCGGAAGTTAGCGTGCTTTCGACAGACAGACGGACGGACATGGCTAGATCGACATAAAATGTCACGACGATCAAAAATATATATACTTTATGGGGTCTCAGACGAATATTTCGAGTAGTTACAAACAGAATGACGAAATTATTGGGTTGCCCAAAAAGTAATTGCGGATTTTTCATAGTCGGCGTTGACAAATTTTTTCAACGGCTTGTGACTCTGTAATTGCATTTTTTCTTCTGTCAGTTATCAGCTGTTACGTTTAGCTTGCTTTAGAAAAAAAGTGCGCAAAATTTTGTTTACATTTGTTTGTTTGGGGTCAATTTTAATATGGAGCCCACAAAGGAGCATTTTCGTCATATTTTACTTTATTTCCGTAAAGGAAAAAACGCGGAGCAGGTTGCTAAAAAGTGACGGGATGTGTATGATAAAGCCTTAAAAGGAAGACAGTGTCAAAATTGGTTTCGCAAATTCCGTTCTGGAGATTTTTCACTTAAAGATGAGCCACGTTCAGGTCGGCCAAATGAAGTTGGTGATGACCAAATCAAAGCATTAATCGAATTGGATCGTCATGTAACTGAGCGTGAGATAGGAGAGAAGTTAAATATACCAAAATCAACCGTTCATTATCACATAAAAAGTCTTGGACTGGTGAAAAAGCTTGATATTTGGGTACCACATGTATTGAATGAAATCCATTTAACAAACCGAATCAACGCTGATATATTCACCTTAAACGCAATGAATTCGATCCGTTTTTAAAACGAATCATAACTGGAGATGAAAAATGGATTGTTTACAACAACGTTAGTCGAAAACAATCATGGTCCAAGCATGGTGAACCAGCTCAAACCACTTCAAAGGCTGTTATCCACCATTGGAAGGGTGTGGTATATTTTGAGCTGCTTCCAAGGAACCAAACGATTAATTTGGATGTTTACTGTCAACAATTGGACAAATTGAATACAGCCATCAAGGAGAAGCGACCAGAATTGGTCAATCGTAAAGGTGTCATATACCACCAGGACAACGCTAGACCGCACACATCTTTGGTCACTCGCCAAAAACTGAATGAGCTTCGCTGGGAACTTTTGATGCATCCACCATATAGCCCTGACCTTGCACCATCAGACTACCATTTATTTCGATCTTTGCAGAACTCCTTAAATGGTAAAACTTTCGGCAATGATGAGGCTATAAAATCGCACTTGGTTCAGTTTTTTGGAGATAAAGGGCAGAAGTTCTATGAGCGTGGAATACTTAATTTGCCAGGAAGATGGCAAAAGGTTATCGAACAAAATGCCAATTATATATTTGATTAAAGTTCATTCTAAGTTTTATTAAAAATGCATAAAATGCATTTACTTTCTTTTAAAAAGTCCGCATTACCTTTTGGGCAACCCATAGTAACGCTTTAAATCATGTAAAATTTTTAACAAAAAAGTTTTGTCCAGCAACACGTCGTTTGGACTGGTCTAGCAAAAGAAGGCCCCTTATGAACCCCTTGTCCTTCAGGATGAATGTCATCATTTTGGGGGTATGACGGCCTACATTTATTTGTAGGCCGCCCAAACGAAATAAATCACATCGTGGTCTATTAGGTCGTTATGATTGATCGACTGTTTTGGGGTGAGGTAGTCCGCTATATACATGACCAGAATAATGATATCTGATTCGCAGTCCACAACCTAATACCTTTAATTTGAATCCCACACTGTCATGATTGGTGTATACAGCCATTTGGGGAGGGCGTCAACATGAGGTTAGTGCGCCACACACCATCTGCCACTTGAACACAAATTTGAATATCTATCACTAATTCTCATTGTTTTAATAGGTTAAATAACCTATTGGAGGCGATCTAATGTAATGCGGCTCCCAAAGACCATGCATTTGACTACCATATAGCTATGATCGAGTAATATTCCCATTTGGGCTCCTTTTTGGGGGTAAACAGCCCCAAACACTTGGACGCCATTTTTTATGTCATGGTCTTTATGTTATGGTCGAGGCCACCACCCAGTTTCTTGGATCAAACTTTTGATATCAAATTAGTATTCTACTCCCGAATGACTTTTATATTTTTATATGAGTCCCATACTGTCACGATCGGTCTACTTTTTTTTGGGTGGTACTTTTGGGGTAAGGAGGAGTCCGCATCCCTTGCGATATCAAAAAATTAAAAAGGCTATTGCTACTTCCGTACAACTCCCCACAATCTGTGCAAATTTAAAAGAAATCGGTTCAGCGGTTTTTGAGTCTATGCAAAACAAACAAATTTACAAACCCACAAAGAAACACAAATTCAATTTTATACCCTCCACCATAGGATGGGGGTATACTTATTTCGTCATTCTGTTTGTACCACCTCGAAATTTGCGTCTGAGACCCCATAAACTATATATATTCTTGATCGTCATGTCATTTTAGGTCGATCTAGACATGTCCGTCCGTCTGTCTGTCGAAAGCACGCTAACTTTCGAAGGAGTAAAGCCAGCCGCTTGAAATTTTGCACAAATACCTTTTATTAGTGTAGGTCGGTTGGGATTGTGAATGGGCCAAATCGGTCCATGTTTTCATATAGCTGCCATATAAACCGATCTTCTTGAGCCTCTAGATGGCGCAATTCTAGTCCGATTTGACTGAAATTTCGCACGTAGTGTTTGGTGTCACTTCCAACAGCTGCGCTTACTTCTTGAGCCTCTGGAGTGCGCAATTCTCACCCGAAAGGTTATCGAACAAAATGGCAATTATATATTTGATTAAAGTTCATTCTAAGTCTTATTAAAATGCATTTACTTTCTTTTAAAAAATCCGCAATTACTTTTTATACCCTCCACCATAAAATGGGGGGTATACTAATTTCGTCATTCTGATTGTAACTACTCGAAATATTCATCTGAGACCCCATAAAGTATATATATTCTTGATCGTCGTGAAATTTTATGTCGATCTAGCCATGTCCGTCTGTCTGTCGAAAGCACGCTAACTTCCGAAGAAGTAAAGCTAGCCGCTTGAAATTATGCACAAATACTTCTTATTAGTGTAGGTCAGTTGGTATTGTAAATGGGCCATATTGGTCCATGTTTTGAATAGCTGCCATATAAACCGATCTTGGATCTTGACTTCTTGAGCCTCTAGAGTGCTCATTTCTTATCCGATTGGGATGAAATTTTGCACGACGTGTTTTGTTATTATATCCAACAACTGTGCCAAGTATGGTTCAAATCGGTTCATAACCTGATATAGCTGTCATATAAACCGATCTTGGGTCTTGACTTCTTGAGCCTCTACAGTGCGCAATTCTTATCCGATTGCAATGAAATTTTGCAGGACGTGTTTTGTTATGATATCCAACGACTGTGCGAAGTATGGTTCAAATCAGTTTATAACCAGATATAGCTGCCATATAAACCGATCTTGGGTCTTGACTTCTTGAGATTCTAGAAGGCGCAATTGTTATCCGATTGGAATGAAATTTTGCACGACGTGTTTTGTTATTATATCCAACAACTGTGCCAAGTATGGTTCAAATCGGTTCATAACCTTATATAGCTGTCATATAAACCGATCTTGGGTCTTGACTTCTTGAGCCTCTAGAGTGCGCAATTCTTATCCGATTGCAATGAAATTTTGCAGGACGTGTTTTGTTATGATATCCAACGACTGTGTCGAGTATGGTTCAAATCGGTCCATAACCTGATATAGCTGCCATATAAACCGATTTTGGGTCTTGACTTCTTGAGCCTCTAGAGGGCGCAATTCCTATCCGATTTTAATGAATTTTGGCACGTAGTATTTTGTTATGATTTCCAACAACTGTGCCAAATATGGTTCAAATCGGTTCATAACCTGATATAGCTGTCATATAAACAGATCTGGTGACTTGACTTCTTGAGCTTCTTGAGGGCGCAGTTCCTATCCGATTTGCCTGAAATTTTGCAAGACGTTTTTTATTCTTACTTTCAACAACTACGTCAAATAAAGTACGAGTCGGTTCATAACCTGATATTGGTGGCATATAAACCGATCTGGGATCTTGACTTCTTGAGCCTCTAGAGGTCGCAATTATTATCCGATTTGCCTGAAATTTTGTACGACGGATTCTTTCATGACCATCAACATACGTGTTTATTATGGTCTGAATCGGTCCATAGCCCGATGCAGCTCCCATATAAATCGATCTCTCTATTTTACTTTTTGAGCTCACAAAGAGCGCAATTCTTATTCGAATTGGCTGACATTTTACACTGGTCTCCAACATATAATTTAATTGTGGTCCAAACCGGACCATATCCTGATATCGCTCTAATAGAAGAGCAAATCTTTTCTTATATCCTGTTTTGCCTAAGAAGAGATGCCGGGAAAAGAACTCGACAAATGCGATCCATGGTGGAGGGTATATAAGATTCGGCCCGGCCGAACTTAGCACGCTTTTACTTGTTGGGTATAATAATGATATTAAATCAAACATGTGGTATTTTTATTTTGTAATTGTGGGAGGAAGTATTATTCGTTAGTTTTGACTCATTTTGTGCTAGCAAATCACTTTTTGTACTTATCTTTAATCTTGTTTGTCCTACTTGACATAAAATTGCCTCGAAAGTGTAATTTCACATGTTACATCTTTATTTACTTTTTGTGTGACTATATGAGTAAGAAAATCAGCTGTCTTCTAATCCGCACAAAAAGTTTAACGTATATGTGTATTTGGCTACTGAAGAAAGACTTATTTTTGGTTTTTATGATATCTTTCCAATTTTAGTGGTCGTTAAATGAAATTCGCGCTTAAACAATTGGCCGTTAAAAGGAAAGTTTATGAAGAAAATTGGAAAGAAATTTACTTGTTTTTTCATTTTTGCATTTTTTCACAAAATCGATCTTAAACAGTTTGCTCGTAAATCAAAACTACTGTATTTTCCTTGTCGAACATAAAATATATCATATTTCAATTCGATGTTACAGGCATTAAAAATAAAATTTTAAAGTCAACTCCGCTTAGAAAGTTTTCGTACATTTCACGTGTCACGAAGTATCACTTCAAGATATTGAGTTATTGATACTAAATGCAGTTTCCATCATCATTTACGTAGAGGAGCTCCCGAGACTAATTTTGGCATTTGTTTGCCTAGTCTAGATGTTTCTTATTAGCTAATTTTGAGATCATTCCTATGTTATAAAGGTTTTTGGAATATTCATCGAGGTTATTTTGTGCAAATTTTACGCTCCAATAAATTCCATAAATGTTCTATAGAGTTCTGGTCCGGTGATTGAGGGGGTAGTTTTAGTTGGCGTTTAGCACCAAACGACATCACTACTTTCCGTGCAATGTGCTTAGGATCATTATACCAAAAGTTAATTTACCTACTCCTCGTGTTGCTATGCACGCCCATACCATAATAGCAACTCCACCGTGTTAAACCGTTGGAACCTGAATGTATACTTTCCATATACTTTTTTCTTTAAATTTAAATACAAAAGACCATGCCAGTCATGCGCACATTAGTAGAGCAATAACAAAAAAAAATGCAAGCTAGCTCAGCCAATTTCGAAATGTATACCAATGGATGGATCAGGTAGCTTCTTTAAAATAATATTCCACAAACTAAAATCATCTTATCCAACAAAATTTCAAAAAAAACAAGTAAAAGCGTGCTAAGTTCGGCCGGGCCGAATCTTATATACCCTCCACCATGGATCGCATTTGTCGAGTTCTTTTCCCGGCATCTCTTCTTAGGCAAAAAAGGATATAAGAAAAGAGTTGCTCTGCTATTAAAATGATATCAAGATATGGTCCGGTTCGGACCACAATTAAATTATATGTTAGAGACCTGTGTAAAATTTCAGCCAATTCGTATAAGAATTGCGCCCATTGGGGCTCACGAAGTAAAATAGGGAGAACGATTTATATGGGATCTGTATCGGGCTATAGACCGATTCAGACCATAATAAACACGTTTGTTGATGGTCATGGGAGGATCCATCATACAAAATTTCAGGCATAACGGATAATAATTGCGACCTCTAGGGGTAAAGAAGTCAAATCCCCAGATCTGTTTATATGACAGCTATATCAGGTTGTGGATCGATTTGAACCATACTTGGCACAGTTGTTGGATATAATAACGTAACACGTCAAGCAAAAATTCATTCAAATCGGATAAGAATTGTGCCCTCTAGAGGCTCAAGAAGTCAAGACCCAAGATCGGTTTATATGGCAGCTATATCAGGTTATGAACCGAATTAAACCATACTTGGCACAGTTGTTGGGTATCATAACAAAACACGTCGTGCGAAATTCCATTCTAATCGGATAAGAATTGCGCCCTCTAGAGGGTCAAGAAGTCAAGACCTAAGATCGGATTATATGGCAGCTATATCAGGTTATAGACCGATTTTAACCATACATGGCAGAGTTGTTGGATATAACAACAAAACACGTCGTTCAAAATTTCATTTCAATCGGATAAGAATTGCGCACTGTAGAGGCTCAAGAAGTCAAGACCCAAGATCGGTTTATATGGCAGCTATATCAGGTTATGTACTGATTTGAACCATACTTGGCATAGTTGTTGTATATCAAAACAAAACACGTCGTGCAAAATTTCATTCTGATCGGATAAGAATTGCGCCCTCTAGAGGCTCAAGAAGTCAAGACCCAAGATCGGTTTATATGGCAGCTATATCAGGTTATCGACCGATTTGAACCATACTTGGCACAGTTGCTGGATATCATAGCAAAACACGTCGTGCAAAATTTCATTCCAATCGGATAAGAAATGCGCACTCTAGAGGCTCAAGAAGTCAAGACCCAAGATCGGTTTATATGGCAGCTATATCAAAACATGGACCGATATGGCCCATTTACAATACCAACCGACCTACACTAATAAGAAGTATTTGTGCAAAATTTCAAGCGGCTAGCTTTACTCCTTCGGAAGTTAGCGTGCTTTCGACAGACAGACGGACGGACGGACGGACGGACGGACGGACGGACGGACGGACGGACGGACAGACGGACGGACATGGCTAGATCGACATAAAATGTCGCGACGATCAAGAATATATATACTTTATGGGGTCTCAGACGAATATTTCGAGTAGTTACAAACAGAATGACGAAATTAGTATACCCCCCATCTTATGGTGGAGGGTATAAAAAACGAGTTCAATGCGCTGTATCTCTTTTTAGGGAAACAAAGAATATCGAATAAGAACTGTGATGCTATTGGAGCTATATTGTAGAAGTCATTGTGTACTATTTCAGTTCATTCGGATAAGAATTGCGCCTTGTAGGAGCTCAAGAAGCAAAATCGGGAGAAAGGTTTATATGGGAGCTGTATCAAGCTATTGATCGATTCTGACCATATTAGACACGTATGTTGAAGATCATGAGAGAAGCCGTTGTACAAAATTTCAGCCAAATCGGATGAAAATTGCGCCCTCTAGAGGTTCAAAAAGTCCAAATCCCAGATCGGTTTATATGGCAGCTATATCAGGTTCTATAGCGATTTACGCCATACTTAGCACAGTTATAGAAAGTCATAACAAAACACCTCATGCAAAATTTCAGCCAAGTAGGATGAGAATTTCCCGCTCTATTGGCTCAAGAAGTCAAGTTCCCAGATCGGTTTATATGACATCTACACCAGATTATGAACCGATTTGAATCATACTTAGCACAGTTGTTGAAAGTGATACCATAGCACTACGTGCAAAATTTCAGTTAACCCAGATCAGTTTATATGGCAGCTATAACAAAACATGGACCGATTTGGCTCATTTACAATACCAACCGACCTACACTAATAAAAAGTATTTGTGCAAAATTTCAAGCGGCTAGCTTAACTCCTTCGAAAGTTTGCGTGCTTTCCACAGACAGACGGACGGACGTACGGACGGACAGACGGACGGACATGGCTAGATCGACTTAAAATGACATGACGATCAAGAATATATATACTTTATGGGGTCTTAGACGCATATTTCGAGGTGTTACAAACAGAATGACGAAATAAGTATACCCCCATCCTAGAGGATATAAAAATCTAAAAAACGCCTAAAGTAATCAAAACAAGTAACAGGCAACCATAATAAATAGCATTTTTTTCAGCAGACTTGTGTACTCAATACAGTAGATTTTGTTATTTAAAATAAATATCAGATACGTTTTCTTATCCTTAATACCTTTCTTTTGAGTCCCATATTGTCGTGATTGGTCTAAATATATGTTTGGTACGTTTTAGGGTGGGGCTGCCCCCCTAGATACCCCATCCGAAAATTGGATACCAAGTTTTTATTTTTAGGGTACTATATGAGAGCACGCAAAATTTCGCTTAAATCGCACCACCCATCTCCGTGATCTGGTGTTTCTGAAAATTTGGGTAAGGGGGAGGGAATAAAATGCTTTCTATCTGAATCACATCTGAATTTGAACAGGGATCTTTAAGACGACTTGATTCATAAGCGCAATAAAAAACAAATCAAATCTTACTTCCCTTACTCAAATCCAACTTATCCAACGATGTCAATAGCAACAAACACAAACATCTTTTGCAAAACTCTTTTGTTCTTCGCACGGCGACCGCCCAACGGTTGATGTGCTAGTGCTGTTTTGCTTATAGGCAGTGACCCACACCTTGGTTTGTTTGTTTGCGTTTTCCTATTTCGATCTTAAATAAAATCTTATTGAGATTCCATTGCAGGATATTGTCCGGCTTTAGACCATTGTTTAATGATTTCTATTCAAAGAATAGTGTAGCAAAAAACATTTAAATGTCAGCAAAAGTGTGTTGTTGCTAGAAGCATTTGATTTGTTTCCCGTATCGCGATTTCAATTTCAACCAAGAAATATTATCAGCGGGAGGTGTCAAATGGATCATGGTGCTTTACAACTTACTCTAGTTGGAATGCTTCAAGCAACAACACACTTTTGCTGACTTTTAAATGGTTTTTACTACACTATTCTTTGAATAGAAAGCATTAAACAAAGAGCTTAAGCCGGACAATATCCTGGAATGGAGTCTCTATACTACAAATATTTCGCAACTAATATCGATAGTTTGCCAGCTCTATATCTGGCGATGCCATGATCCGCATTATTTGGGTACTGGGCTGTAGCCGAATGAGAGAGGACGATTAGGCAGTCCGAGTTTAGGGCGTTGTGTTAGATGTTCGTTGCAAACGTACATGTAACACTACGGAACAGCGAAACGGTCGGTAGGACGATGAAAATCCTATGGGGAGATCAAAATAGGTGCGGCAAGTGACAGCATGTGTAGGACATGTGGGGAAGGATGAGACGTTGGAGCATTTCCTATGTCATTGCCCGGCTTCCGCGGCTAACAGACAACGCCACTTAGGCGGGGACAACGTATGAGACATGAACAGACTTAGGGACGGGGTATGGAAAACAATTATGGGATTTTGAGAGTAGCATAGAATTCCTTATTTAAACAAGTATTTTATTTCGAGGCTTAGGTGTACGTCCATAGTGGCAAAGGGCTCTTTTCAACCTAACCTATCGAATAGTTACAAGTAAGAGCGTTCTAAATTCGGCCGGGCCGAATCTTATATACCCTCCACCATGGATCGCAATTGTCGAGCTCTATGCGCAGTATCTCTTTTTTGGCTTACAAAGAATATTGAATAAGAATATATTGTGTAATATTTCAGTTGATTCGGATAAGAATTGCGCCTTGTAGGGGCTCAAGAAGCAAAATCGGGAGATCGGTTTATTTGAGAGCTGCATCAAGCTATTCAGACCATATTAAATACGTATGTTGAAGGTCATGAGAGAAGCCGTTGTACAAAATTTCTTCCAAATCCTATGAAGTCAAGATCCCAGATCGATTTAAATGGCAGCTATATCAGGTTATGTACCGATTTACGCCATACTTAGCACATTTATTTGAAGTCATAAAAAAACACCTCATGCAAAAATTCAGCCAAATCGGATGAGAATTGCGCGCTGTATTGGCTCAAGAAGTCAAGATCCAAGATAGGTATTTCACTAAGCTTTTAGTGAAATACCATGCTACGAAAATAGTATATCGCTTGACTAACAGTTTAACATTATAAGTGGCTTTATCTGAATCCCATATGATCTTTGTTGGTCTACGAATTTAAGTTTGGATGTTAGGTGTACTCCATTCTTATAATACTTTATTTCAGCCAGATATTCTCATGATGTTCGATTAAGGGGTGTTTTCGGGGAAAAGGTGGTCCCCCAGGTACTTGGCCCTGAAAAAATATCAGGATCGTGCTCTTCTCTCAAATACCATTTATTTAAACCCCATATTGCCATTGGTTTAAGAGGAATTTACAGGATGAGGCGTCCCTCAAACACATGGCCCCGTTTTCTAATCTCAAATACCTTTCATTTGAGCCACATATTGGCATGGTCGAAAAATGTTTACCCTTTGCAGGGTGTTTTGGGACAGGGGTGATGCCCTAAATACATGGTCCTACATATGGATATCACATTCGTATTACACTCCCAAATACCTTTGTTTGAGCCCCATATTGCGATGGTCAGTAAAAGACCCCCAGAAAATTGGTCCCGAAAATGGGTATCAATTCTTGCTCTACGCCCCAATTCCTTTCATTTAAGCTCCACATTGACATGGTCGGTAAATATGCCCGATTTAGGGGTGTTTGGGGTGGCCCCCAAACACTAAGCCCGGAAAATATATCAGCAACGTGTTCTATTCTCATATATCTATATATCATTTATTTGAACCCCATATTGCCATTGGCCTCAAAATTGGATTTCAAACTCGTTTTCTAATCTCATTTGGGTTATTGGACCTAAAAACTATGAATATTTAGTCCCACTCTCTCTAAGACCAAATTGTCTTGGTGAGCAAATATGTCCCATTTGGGGGTTGTTTTGGTGGTGTGACGTTCGGTAGACAGTTGGCCCCTAATGTTGATTTCAGATAGGTGGTCCACTCCCACATACCCATATTTCCATAGTGGGCAAACATGACCGGATTGGGTGGTCCACTCCCACATACCCATATTTCCATAGTCATCAAAAATAACCAGATTGTGGGATGGGCGGCCACTCAGTGAGTTGGCCTTGAAAATATATATCGGATTCGTGTTCCACTTTAAAAACCCTCTTATTTGAGCCTCATATTGCAATAGCTAGAAAATACTTACTATTGGGGTGGTGTTGTACGGGGTGGGGTGGCCCCATAGACACCTTTTCCGCATATTGATATAAAAATTCGTGCTTTACTCCGAAAGACCTTTCATTTGAGCCCTATATTGCTATGGTCGTAAATTTTTCCCTTTAGGGGATGTTTTTGGTGAGAGGCGGCCCCCAAACACTTGGCCCCTATATTTGGATATCAGATTCGTATTCTGCTCTCAAATACCTTTCATTTGAGTCCCATATAGCTATGGTCGGTATATATGTCCGATTTATGGATGTTTTGGGGCTTGGTGTGGTGCCCCTAGCACTTGGTCCACCATTGGATATCAGATACGTTTTCTTATCCTAAATACCTTTCTTTTGAGTTCCATATTGTCGTGATTGGTCTAAATATATGTTTGATAGGTTTTAGGGTGGGGCAGCCCCCCTAGGTACCCCATCCAAAATTTGGATACCAAATTATTATTTTTAGGGTCCTATATGAGAGCACACAAAATTTCACTTAAATCGCACCACCCATCTCCGAGATCTGGCGTAATTTCGCTGAAATCGCACCACCCTTCTCCGAGATCTGGCGTTTCTGAAAATTAGGGTAAGGGGGAGGGTCCCCCCCCACCACCCTGCAGATATTAAAAAATGTACCCTATTTTCACCACGGGGTCATCGTACATGTGTGAAAATTTCAAGAAACTCGGTTAAGCCGTTTCTGAGTCTACAAGGAACACACAAACATGCAAACAAACAAAGAAACAAACAAACAAACCTACAAACAAACACAAATTGATTTATATATAAGATAACTTCCATCTATCCCATTATTGGTGAGCAAACATGTCCAATTTGGGGGTTGCTATGGTGGTGGGACGTCCCCTAGACAGTTGGTCCCTAATGTTGATATCAGATACGTGGTCTACTCCCAAATACCTTTAATTTTAGCCCCATATTTCCATAGTCGGCAAACATGACCGGCTTGGGAGGTGTTTGTGGGGATGGACGGCCACTCGGTGAGTTGGCCTTGAAAATATATACACCTTTGACCAATAGAGATCATATGGAATTCAGATAAAGGCACTTATATTGTTAAACTCTTGGTCAAGTTAGCATGGTACTTCACTAAAAGATCTTCGAAAATGAATATTCCAAGGAAACTTTTGTTCCATATAAAGTAAAAGAAGGTGCAGCGAAGCGGACCCGGGTCAGCTTGTTTTATATAAAATCAAAGATTGACATTGATGTCGAATTGAGTATTTACAAATTATTTCCGAATCGTTGTTCCAGAAGACATTTTTGAAGTCGTTATAAAGCCTGATTTTTGGCCCGCTAAGGCATTTATCCGAGAATATATCTTTAAGGATACGCCTCGATCTGATGTTGTTTACCTCCCAAATAATTGTAACTCTGAAATTATGCCAAAAAACTGAATTTATCATTTGCTGCTGATCACATATCTCTAGTATATCAAAATGTTAGAGGGTTAAATACAAAACTGTCGTCTCTTTACTCAGATAGCTTTATTTTCGATTATCATATCATCGCTTTTACTGAAACTTGACTTCAGAATAAGGTATACGATTCTGAAATATTGCATTCTAAATATCAAATATATATGCGTGATCGGAACGATAAAATTAAAAAATATGGCGGTGGTGTGCTAATAGCGGTCTCCACTGAATTTGCTTCTGAAGAAATAATAGTGGAATCTTCCTTGGATATTGAATTTTTAGCCGTAGAAATATATTTGAAAAATGTCTCAATATTTATTTCATGTTCTTATGTCCCACGTTTGGTCTTTTTCAAATTAATTTCATAAACAATTCATTTTCTAAATTACTCGATCTTGTTTTCGTTAATCAACCATCTGAGTTTTGTTTAAGTTCTAATGATCCGGTTGTAAGTCCTGAGGATAGTTATATTCCGACACTCAAATTACTTATACCCTATCCCACTCTTAAAGTTAAAAGAGATGTAGCAATTGAAAAAGTGTACTGATTTGCTAAAACTGATTACATCAAACTGAACTCACTAATCTCATCTGTTCATTGGAATGAAATTTTCAGATCTAAAGATATCAATGAAATTAATTAAATTTTTTATACTGTGTTACTTGACTTTATTTCTCAATCTGTCCCTAAAACTACTTTTTGCAACGCATCTGGACCTCCATGGAATACAACCAACCTTTCTAGGCTGAAGAACAAGAAGAATAAATTATATTAAAGGTTTAAATGCTCAGGGTCAACGTCTGACTTTTCGATGTATTCATTAACAAGATGCGAATATAATAAAGAAAACAAATTGGCGTATGATAGTTATTTGAATAAAATTAGAAATCAAATCCAAAATCCTTCTAAAAATTTGTGAATTCAAAGCGCCGTTGTATTAGTTTCCGAACTTTCTTAGATATAAAGCTAAAGTAGCTGATAACGATTCAGGCATTGCCGACATCTTTGCTGACTTTTTTAGCACTACCTACTCAGATAATTATTATGATTTATGTGGAACATATCCACACACAATCAACAATTCAGCTTTTATAGACGTGTCTGGGATTGGCGAAAACGTAGTACTTGAGAAGTTAAGGTCACTGAAGATAACTTTTAATCCCGGTTCAGATGGATTTCCATCGAACATTTCAAAGCATTGCGCTCTCGAACTTTCGTATCTCCTTTGTACACTTTTCAACAGTTCATTAAAGCATGGACTGCCGGAATTGTGGAAGCAATTATATATGAGACCGTTATTTAAAGCCGGAAATCGCAATGAGGTACGTAATTACTGGGGCATTTCAAGTTTGAATGCTATTCCGAAGCTATTAGAGAAAATTCTGACTGACACTATTTCACATCAAGTCTCTTCTATATTGTCCCCCTACCAACATGGGTTCCAGAAATCGAAATCGACGATAAAAAATATTTTATAATTTACTTGTTTGGTCAACGATGGCTTAAGGAAACGCTACCAAACGGATACTATATATACCGATTTTAGTAAAGCTTTTGATAAAATCAACCACAACCTTCTGTAAAGAAAAATAGATCTTATTGGTTTCAGTCCATCTTTACTAAAGTGGATCAGATCATATCTGACTGGACGTACTCAGAGAGTTAAATTTGGTACTGCAGTTTCCAAATCAATTGTTGTCTCTTCAGGTGTTCCACAGGGTAGTCATCTTGGCCCTGTGCTGTTTTGATTGTTCATAAACGATCTCCCTTTTACTTTAAAGCACTCGAATATTTTGATGTATTCAGATGATGTAAAAATCTTCAGATCAACGAGAGATTCTGATGAACAGTGTTATCTTCAGTATGACCTTGATACTCTTTACGAATGGTGCAACCAGAACTTTATGGAACTTAATATTTCCAAATGCAAACACATATCATTTACAAAAATGACCTCTCTTAAAACTAGCCACTTTTTGGGTTCCAATCAACTTGAAGTAGTGTTTAGCTTTAAAGACCTTGGATTTCTTCTAGGTCAACGCTTAAACTTCCGTCAACACATCTCTTGGCTTCATGAAACTCTGGAGTAAAGAACTTATTGATTTCTCTGTGACGAAAAACTTATATACGTCGCTAGTTAGAATAATATCGATTACGGTTTAGTGGTATGGGATGGGTACTACAATATTCATTCTGATTTGATAGAATCGGTTCAAAAACAATTTCTACTATTTTGTCTCCGTCGAAATGGGTGGGACAGAAGTTCATTACCTTCGTATGAGTACCGATTAAATCTTACAAAGCTTCCTACATTAAAAATTCGTAGAACCATGCTAAACATTACGTTTTTGACTAAACTAGTTCATGGTCAAATATATTCCTGCTTTCTTTTGAGTTGAATTTTCTTTAACGTTCCTATCAGACCTACCAGATATTTTGATCTTTTTAAAATTTCTTATTATAAAACCAACTATGCCAAAAATGATCCTTTTCGGTACCTATGTTACCATTTTAATCAGCTGAAAGATATAATAGATCTATCTGAGAATCGAGAAAGTTTAAAAAGGAAAATTATATTATTTTTAAATTCTTAGGTTTTCTAAATAAATTGTTATTAGTCTGTAAGGGTATTTATTATCTATAGACTTATATAAAAACAAGTAAAAAGGCGTTAAGTTCGGCCGGGCCGAACTTTGGATACCCACTACCTCGGGAATATATGTAAACCACCTTCCATCAAAATTCGGTGGAAATTTCATACCTTATGTCCCATATCAGTTATATCAAAATATGTTCCGATTTGGACCAAATACTAAAAGTACACTAGCTGTATCTAAAAATAAACCGATCTGAACCATATACGACACGGATGTCGAAAAGCCTAACATAAGTCACTGTGTCAAATTTCAGTGAAATCGGATTATAAATGCGCCTTTTATGGGGCCAAGACCTTAAATCGCGATATCGGTCTATATGGCAGCTATATTCAAATCTCGACCGATCTGGGCAAAATTGAAGGAGGACTTCGAAGAGCCTAACTAAACTCACTGTCTCAAATTTCAGCGACATCGGACAATAAATGCGTCTTTTATGGCCCCAAAACCTAAAACGTAGATATCGGTCAATATGGCAGCTATATCCAAATCAGAACCGATCTGTGCGATATTGCAGAAGTATGTCAAGGGGCTTAACTTAACTCACTGTCCCAAATTTTGGCGACATCGGATAATATATAAGCATTTTATGGGCCCAAAACCATAAATCAAGAAATCGGTCTATATGGCAGCTATATCCAAATCTGAACCGATCTGGGCCAAATTGAAGAAAGATGTCGAAAGGCATAACACAACTCACTGTCCCAAATTTCAGCAAACTCAGATAATAAATGTGACTTTTATGGGCCTAAGACCCTAAATTGGTATATCGGTCTATATGGCAGCTATATCCAAATCTAGACCGATCTGAGCCAAATTGACGGAGGATGTCGAAGGGCCTAATGCAACTCACTGTCCCAAATTTCAGCGAAATCGAATAATAAATGTGGCTTTTATGGGCCTAAGACCCTAAATCGGCCGATCGGTCTATATGGTGGCTATTCAAGATATAGTCCGATATAGCCCATCTTCGAACTTAACCTGCTTATAGAATCTGTGCAAAGTTTCAGCTCAATATCTCTATTTTTAAAGGCTGTAGCGTGATTTCAACAGACAGACGGACGGACATGTCTAGATCGTCTTAGATTTTTACGCTGATCAAGAATATATATACTTTATAGGGTCGGAAATGGATATTTCGATGTGTTGCAAACGGAATGACAAAATGAATATACCCCCATCCTTCGGTGGTGGGTATAAAAAAAACAAGTAAACGCGTGCTAAGTTCGGCCGGGGCGAATCTGATATACCACCCACCATGGATCGCATTTGTCGAGTTCTTTTCCCGGCATCTCTTCTTAGGCAAAAACGGATATAAGAAAAGATTTGCTCTGCTATTGGAGCGATATCAAGATATGGTCCGGTTTGGACCACAATTTAACTATATGTTGGAGACCTGTGTTAAATGTCAACCAATTCGACTAAGAATTGCGCCCTTTGGGGGCTAAAGAAGTAAAATAGAGAGACCTATTTATACGGGAGCTGTATCAGGCTGTAGACCAATTCAAACCATAATAAACAAGTACCTTGATGGTCGTGAGAGGATCCGTCGTACAAATCTGATAATAATTGCGACCTCTAGAGGCCCCAGAAGTCAAGATGCCAGATCGGTTTATATGGCAGCTATATCAGGTTATGAACCGTTTTCAACCATACTTGGCGCAGATGTTGGATATCATAACGAAATACTTCGAGCCAAAATTCATTCAAATCGGATAAGAATTGCGCACACTAGAGGTTTAGGGAGTCAAGACCCAGTTGTTGAAAGTAAGAATAAAATACGTCCACAGATATGTTTTCAACTTTAGTAGATTTTGTTATTGGGAGCAGTGAATTATTATGATTTTGGGAACCAAAATGGCTACCCCTCCATCTTCACATTCTAATCTATTGTTGCGATAAACATAATAATTTCCTATATACGTCTTGGTTTCATTTAACTTTCCATCGCGACTACTAAAAGCCCGATGGAAAAATCAAGTGGGGGAGACACTTCGAAACTTGGTATCTAAGGTTATAGAAGGAGCGCATAAGATCGAGGCACTTGGAAGGCTATTCCGAGTACGGCTAATGGGACAAACGTTCTGTCATAGCCAATTAAGAGATTCTTTAATTGTCTTCTAAGAGTGTAAGTTGTAATGCCAATTGCATTCCAGTGAAGTAAGTAGAGTTTCGTAAGGTCATCTTGCATCCGATAACTCGTAGAAACTCTATTTACTTCTAACTGGACATACTTTGTCTCCGGATGAATGTGATCCACAGCCCGTCGCAGTTCGAAGTGCGACATTCTGACAGATCTCAATATTATTCCACTACGTGGCATATACCGGGCGAGACCACCCTGGCGCTGCATAACTTACCGCTGACCGTTTTTTTGTCAGCACCCCAAGTGCTGCCGGTAAGTTACCTGAGGACCTTATTTCTATTTGTGACCTTATCGCAGATTGCAGTGACATATGACGAGAATTTGAAAGAGATGTCAAATGTGACACCAAGTATTTTGGGAGACTTAAAGATCGAAATTGTTACTCCATCGAACATCACACTAAGCTGCCTAACTACCTGATGCGTATATGTAGTAAATAATGTGACACAAGATTTGGTGGCACGTATCTTCAAATCTCTTGCAGCGAAATAAGAGCCAAATTCGTTCAGGTAGACCGTTAACCTATCGCCAATGGGTGGGGAGCCTGATGCCATGATCGTACAATCGTCCACATATGATCTCTATGCCGTCTGGTATAAGTTAAACAGTGCCGGAGATATCACCCCACCATGGGCAACTCCCTGTTTCACTCTACGGGGATTTGACTTCTCATCTCTGAATTCCACGAACGACTGACGACCACACAGTTAATTCGTGACCCAGCATTTCAGGTCTGGCTGAAGGGACGTGTTGGTGATGTCCTCAAATAGTTTGGCATGGCTGACCGAATGCTTTCAATAGGTCACGAGGACCGTCCTATCACATGGCATGCGCATGCAAAGCTGTTGTTGTGCTGGGCAGTCTTCGAATGGAAATTCTCTAATCAGGCTCGGAAGGAATAGTCCCTCAAGCGCCATGGCTACTGGTGATAAAAGGATGATCGGTCAGTACGACTCTCCCATGCTCGGGTCTTTTCCAGGCTTCAGTACCTGAATCGATCTGCCCATCTTTTAGACATCGGGTACTATAAAAGTGTTCAGAGACTGGTTGAGGACAGTTGTAAGAGACTCAACTCTCTCGGGTGAAGCGGCGATTGGTGCACTCTCTGAAGCCGACCCAATGGGCCTTCTTCTGATTGATAAATGTCCGGTGTTCAGAGATTATGAAGTAGGGTGGTCGGTCGAGGGTGAGTATTGTGGGGAGGTGGTCTGAGCTCAAAGAAATGAAATTCGTCACTTAGGAGATCAGGGGATGTAATGGATATGTCTGGAGAGCTGCTGCACCTCCTTGTTATCCCAGTGGGGCTATCCTCATTCACGGTTCAGAATTGGAGCCTTCAATCACAGGTTGCGGGTGTTGGCACGTGGTGGATTTTATAGCGCGGCGGTTATCTTTGCTCTAATTTCCAAATAGAGAAAGCGCAATTGAAGCAAGTGAATATTGGTGGTATGTTGTTGTTTTGAGTGAGGGTGCAATATTTGGTTTTATGATGATTGATTGCAGTGTTGTCCACCATGACCATACGTTAAGCAGGTGCAAAACTGAGATGGATTTTTATCATTCTTGGGTTTCTGTGTTCTCTAAGTTAAAATGACTATGGATATAGACTTAATGCTTTTTAATGAGCTTGGCGTAAAATAATTTCATGCAAATCTAACTCTTTAGATAGCGTCGTTTACAGAACTGAATCGTGTTTTTACTTATTCTACAGAAGTAGGCGATAAGTTATAAGTGCGCAACTCGGTAGTGATATCATCAGTCTTGATCCGTGGTAAACCATAGATGAAAGTGTTGTCTAATTGTTCTTCCTTCGCATTAAAGGTGTGAAATTAAATTTTAGCTTTTTTAACCCTTCGACACAACATTTAAATTTATCTTTAGTTTGAGGAAAACTTTTACGCCAATCGAAGTACATTTAAAGATGCAGTCATTGCATCATAAATGCTGAATCTTTTGTAATCTTATATATAACAAGTAAAAAGGCGTTAAGTTCGGCCGGGTCGAACTTTGGATACCCACCACCTCGGGCATATGTGTAAACCATCTTTCATCAAAATTCGGTGAAAATTTCATACCTTATGTCCCATATCAGTTATATCAAAATAAGTTCCGCTTTGGACCATATACTAATAAGTACACTAGCTATATCTAAAAATAAACCGATCTGAACTATATACGACACGAATGTCGAAAAGCCTAACATAAGTTACTGTGTCAAACTTCAGTGAAATCGGATTATAAATGCGCCTTTAATGGGGCCAAGACTTTAAATCGAGATATCGGTCTACATGGCAGATATATACAAATCTGGACCGATTTGGGCCAAGTTGTCGAAGAGCCTAACACAAAGCAATGTCCCAAATTTCGGTGAAATCGGACAATAAATGCCTCTTTTATGGTCCCAAAGCCTTAAATCGAGAGATCGGTCTATATGGCAGCTATATTCAAATCTGGACCGACCTGTGCGATATTGCAGAAGTATGTCAAGGAGCTTAACTTAACTTGCTGTCCCAAATTTTGGCGACATCGGACAATAAATGAGCATTTTATGGGTCCAAAACCATAAATCAAGAAATCGGTCTATATGGCAGCTATATCCAAATCTGAACCCATCTAGACCAAATTGAAGAAAGATGTCGAAGGGCCTAACACAACTCACTGTCCCAAATTTCGTCAAAATTGGATAATAAATGTGCCTTTTGTGGGCCTAAGACCCTAAACCGGGGTCTCAGAGGTTACAAACAGAATGAGTAGTTACAAACAGAATGACGAAATTAGTATACCCCCCATCCTATGGTGAAGGGTATAAAAAGAGGGGTTTTAAAGTGGAACATGAATCCGATATTTATTTTCAAGGTCAACTCACTGAGTTGCCGCCCATCCCCACAAACACCTCCCAAGACGGTCATGTTTGCCGACTATGGAAATATGGGGCTCAAATTAAAGGTATTTGGGAATAGACCACGTATCTGATATCAATATTAGGGACCAACTGTCTAGGGGACGTCCCACCACCATAGCATCCCCAAATTGGACGTATTTGCTCACCAAGACAATTTGGGTCTTAAAGAGAGTGGTACTAAATATTTATAGGTTTTAGGACCAATACCCCAAACCGGACATATTTGCTGACTGGCAAATATTTAAATGAAATTAGAAAACGAGTTTGAAATCCAATTTTGAGGCCAATGACAATATGGGGTTCAAATGAATGATATATAGATATATGAGAATAGAGCACGTTGCTGATATATTTTCGGCGCTTAGTGTAGGGGGCACCACCCCATTCCCCAAAACCCCCCTAAACCAGGCATATTTATCGACCATGTCAATGTTGAGCTTTAGTGAAAGGAATTGGGGGGTAGAGCAAGAATTGATACCCATTTTCGGGACCAATTTTCTGGGAGTCTTTTACTGACCAACGCAATATGGGGCTCAAATAAATGTATTGTGAAGTAGAGTACGAAATGATATACATATGTAGGATCATGTATTTAGGGCATCACCCCTTTCCCAAAACATCCCCCAAAGGGTAAACATTTTTCGACCATGCTAAAATGTTGCTCAAATGAAAGGTAGTTGCGATTAGAAAACGAATTTGATAGCCTGTTTTGGGGCCATGTGTTTGGGGGACACCTCATCCTGTAATCTCCTTTGAGCCAATGACAATATGGGGTTTAAATAAATGGTACTTGAGAGAAGAGCACAATGCTGTTTTTTTTTCAGGGCCAAGTATCTGGGGGACCTCCCCCGAAAACACCACTAAATCAGACAACATGAGAATATCGGGCTGAAATAAAGTATTTTAAGAATGGAGTACACATTACATCCAAACTTGAATTCGTAGATCAATAAAGATCATGTGGGATTCAGATAAAGGCATTTATATTGTTAAACTGTTAGTCAAGTTTGTATGTTATTTCACTAAAATATCTTTAAAGAAAGCGCAGCGGAGCGTGTGATATATCACAAAACTCATTTGTTACTTAAAATTGGATTAAAATTTGTTGTTGAATTACTTTGAGATAGGAGAATTAAAAAAAAAGAAAAGCAACATTTGATTTTTTGTATTTGTGACAATGGAAAAATTATTTGGAGAAAAAATGAAAAAGAATAATTTTAATTTTCAAACGGAGAAGACACAAATTTTTTGTCGGAAGAAAAAAAAAATAAAATAAGGAAATTAATTAAGACAAGTAAAAGCGTGCTAAGTTCGGCCGGGCCGAATCTTACATACCCTCCATCATGGATCGCACTTGCCGAGTTCTCCCGACATCTCTTTTTAGGCAAAAAAGGATATAAGAAAAGATTTGCTCTGCTATTATTATATTATTACATGTTGGAGACCTGTGTAAAATGTCAGCCAATTCGAATAAGAATTGGGCCCTTTAGGGGCTCAAGAAGTAAAATAGAGAGATCGATTTATATGGGAGCTATATCGGGCTATAAACCGATTCAGATCATAATAAACACGTATGTTGATGGTCATGAGAGGATCCGTAGTACATAATTTCAGGCAAATCGGATAATAATTGCGACCTTTAGAGGCTCAAGATCCAGATCGGTTTATATGTCAGCTATATCAGGTTATAGACCGATGTGAACCATACTTGGCACAGTTGTTGGATATCATAACAAATTTCATTCTAATCCGATAAGAATTGCACACTCTAGAGGCTCAAGAAGTCAAGACCCAAGGTCGGTTTATATGTCAGCTGTATCAGGTTATGGACCGATGTGAACCATATTTGGCACAGTTGTGGATATCATAACAAAACACGTCGTGCAAAATTTCATTCTAATCCGATAAGAATTGCGAACTCTAGAGGCTCAAGAAGTCAAGACCCAAGATCGGTTGATATGGCAGCTATATCAGGTTATGTACTAATTTGAACTTTACTTGGCACAGTTGTTGGATATCATAACAAAACACGTCGTGCAAAATTTCATTCCAATCGGATAAGAATTGCGTACTCTAGAGGCTCAAGAAGTCAAGACCCAAGATCGGTTTATATGGCAGCTATTTCGAAAGATGAACCGATATGGCCCATTTACAATACCAATCGACCTACACTAATAAGAAATATTTGTGCAAAATTTCAAGCGTCTAGTTTTACTCCTTCGGAAGTAAGCGTGCTTTCGACAGACAGACGGACGGACATGGCTAGATCGATATAAAATGTCGCGACGATCAAGAATAAATATACTTTATGGGGTCTCAGACGAATATTTCAAGTAGTTACAAATAGAATGACGAAATTAGTATACCCCCCATCTTATGGTGGAGGGTATAAAAATTGAATTTTCATAAGTCGCCAATGGATTTTAAATTTTCGTCTGTTAATTAAGAAACCGCGAGGAATTAATAACCTCTGTTGACCGTGAAAATAAATCAAATTCAAAATTCATTGTTTCTATAACAAAAGACGTTTATGTTTGACTCATTTTCCTAAAGCAACAAATTTCGCCAATTGAACATCTTTGCTTTATTGGATCTTGTCTGGAGGATTTTGTTTTAAATTCGCCATCACTTAGGAGTCTAAATCGCTATAAAATTGGAACCATATTAATAGACGAAACTGTCATTGCATCGTGAATGGAGAACGAGGAATCCGTTTTGACTTAATTATAAAAAATTACACTGGAATTACACTTTTATTGTTGTCTTTAAACTTTTGTAAATGTCCACAAATCTTAGAAGTCAGCGAGCGCTTGTCGGCGCTTGTAACTCATACTCACAAGATTTATGTGAGAATGAGTTAGATACGACACCTTACACATATAAATTTATTTTGCTTTAATACATTTTAATTCATTCAAACATAATTAATATACTATTATTTTAATTATACCCTCCACCATAAGATGGGGGGTATACTAATTTCGTCATTCTGTTTGTAACTACTCGAAATATTCGTCTGAGACCCCATAAAGTATATATATTCTTGATCGTCGTGACATTTTATGTCGATCTAGCCATGTCCGTCCGTCTGTCCGTCCGTCCGTCCGTCCGTCCGTCTGTCTGTCGAAAGCACGCTAACTTCCGAAGGAGTAATGCTAGCCGCTTGAAATTTTGCACAAATACTTCTTATTAGTGTAGGTCGGTTGGTATTGTAAATGGGCCATATCGGTCCATGTTTTGATATAGCTGCCATATAAACCGATCTTGGGTCTTGACTTCTTGAGCCTCTAGAGTGCGCAATTCTTATCCGATTGGAATAAAATTTTGCACAACGTGTTTTGATATGATATCCAATAACTGTGCCAAGTATGGTTCAAATCGGTCCATAACCTGATATAGCTGCCATATAAACCGATCTTGGGTCTTGACTTCTTGAGCCTCTAGCTTGCGCAATTCTTATCCGATCAGAATGAAATTTTGCACGACGTGTTTTGTTATTATACTCAACAACTGTGCTAAGTATGGTTCAAATCGGCCCATAACCTGATATAGCTGCCATATAAACCGATCTTGGGTCTTGACTTCTTGAGCCTCTAGAGTGCGCAATTCTTATCCGATTGAATAGAAATTTTGCACGAAGTGTTTTGTTATTATATCCAACAACTGTGCCAAGTATGGTTTAAATCGGCCCATAACCTGATATAGCTGCCATATAAACCGATCTTGGGTCTTGACTTCTTGAGCCTCTAGAGGGCGCAATTCTTATCCGAATGGAATGGAATTTCGCACGACGTGTTTTGTTATGATACCCAACAACTATGCCAAGTATGGTTTAAATCGGTCCATAACCTGATATAGCTGCCATATAAACCGATCTTGGGTCTTGACTTCTTGAGCCTCTAGAGGGCGCAATTCTTATCCGAATGGAATGGAATTTCGCACGACGTGTTTTGTTATGATACCCAACAACTATGCCAAGTATGGTTCAAATCGGTTTATAACCTGATATAGCTGCCATATAAACCGATCTGGGATCTTGATTTCTTGACCCCTAGAGGTCGCAATTATTATCCGATATGCCTGAAATTTTCTACGACGGATCCTCTCATGACCATCAACATACGTGTTTATTATGATCTGAATCGGTCTATAGCCCAATACAGCTCCCATATAAATCGATCTCTCTATTTTTTTGAGCCCCCAAAGGGTGCAATTCTTATACGAATTGGCTGAAATTTTACACAGGTCTCCAACACATAATTTAATTGTGATCCGAACCGGACCATATCTTGATATCGTTTTAATAGCAGAGCAACTCATTTCTTATATCCTTTTTTGCCTAAGAAGAGATGCCGGGAAAAGAACTCGACAAATGCGATCCATGGTGGAGGGTATATAAGATTCGGCCCGGCCGAACTTAGCACGCTTTTACTTGTTTTTAATTAAATTATTTCATAATAATTTAACTTTCACATTGTTAATTTTCACAAGAAATACTTGTTTCATGGTAAATAACCAATTTGTTTATTCATTCTATTATTTTACCATTTTCTTGAATTTTAAAACATTGATCTAATATAAGAGTTTTTGAGAATATGATTTGCTAAATTTGTTTGCTAATTTCACGAAATTGAAGACATAATCTAAAAAGGTTAGTGGGCTGACTCAGTTTTTGCAAGTCGGCATGGTTGGGCGGGTCTTCCCACAAAGCAGGGGCTAACAACACCATGCTCCTCTAAACAATCATTTCTCCTCAAAATTAATCTGACGACACATAGTTCTTTATTTAGCTACCTATAATCTTAATTTTATCGTAGCGGGCCTAGACACATACTTTCTGTAAGAACACCCCCCATATGCCCTGAGTACGGCCGGAATCAAAGGTACCACGGGCAGAAAGTACGCGGTCGGTAGTGCAGTGGATCGTTACAGGCGGGCCCGGGTCAGCTAGTATCTGAATAAAGGCTGACTTCAATTTCTGACTTCAGTTGAATTTGAAAAAGTGTCATAGAAGAAGTCGCTTAAGAATTGATTTTGTGTCGATCGATATATTTAATAAGGGTTTAATATCTTATACATAAGTCTCTATTTGACCGACAATACTTCATGTATTCTCTATCACTCTCAAGTAAAACGTTCATTTGCATAGCCTTACTTTATTTATTTTCTTATTTCAAATGAAAAATAAACCAACAAAAATTCTTCCTTAAATTTTGCTTACATGCAAGAAAATGTCCTCATTTAGTTGGTCTATAACATTTGGCGGATCGCAGTACACCCACACATGGCAAGTTTAAGAGCAACTTTCATGCATGAAGAAATGTGAGCTCAGCACTCCTTTGCCACCAATCAGCTTAAGTTGAGCTAATGTGCGAGGTGTCTTGAAATATGGCGCTATTAACAACAATTTACTGAAATACAGAATTCCGACAAGCACTTAAAACAATCTGTTCGTATAATATTTTTTTCTTCCATTACTTCCGTTCTCCAAACCCAGTTGAAATATTTAAACGAACGGAAATGACCATGGTGAAATATTTTCTGCAATAGGAGATTGAACGCCACATGAAATGTTTTGAGTTATATTGACCGACCATGGCATGAAGCAATTGCCTAAAAAAGGGTCAGCAAGTTATTTGGTGTGCTAAAAAGTATTTAACGTGGAATAACGTTTATTTTTAAAGTTACTAAAAGTGTACGAAATTTTACCAAGGATTATGAGAATTATTGAGAATCATAAATTTGTACAATCGGAGAAGTATGAGCAAACATTATTCATTATTATAAACTACTAGCTGACCCGGGTCCGTTCCGCTGCGCCTTTTTATACCCACCACCGAAGGATGAGGGTATATTCATTTTGTCATTCCGTTTGCAACACATCGAAATATCCATTTCCGACCCTATAAAGTATATATATTCTTGATCAGCGTAAAAATCTAAGACGATCTAGACATGTCCGTCCGTCTGTCCTTATGTCTGTTGAAATCACGCTACAGTCTTTAAAAATAGAGATATTGAGCTGAAATTTTGCACAGATTCTTTTTTTGTTCATAAACAGGTTAAGTTCGAAGATGGGCTATATCGGACTATATCTTGATATAGCCCCCATATAGACCGATCCGCCGATTTAGGGTCTTAGGCCCATAAAAGCCACATTTATTATCCGATTTTGTTGAAATTTTGGGCAGTGAGTTGTGTTAGGCCCTTTGACATCCTTCGTCAATTTGACTCAGATCGGTCCGGATTTGGATATAGCTGCCATATAGACCGATCCTCCGATTTAGGGTCTTAAGGTCATAAAAGCCACATTTATTATCCGATTTTGCTGAAATTTGGGGCAGTGAGTTGTGTTAGGCTCTTCGACATCCTTCTTCAATTTGGCTCAGATCGCTTCAGATTTGGATATAGCTGCCATATAGATCGATCCTCCGATTTATGGTGTAAGGCCCATAAAAGCCACATTCATTATCCGATTTTGCTGAAATTTGGGATAGTGAGTTGTGTTAGGCCCTTTGACATATTTCTTCAATTTGGTTCAGATTTGGATATAGCTGCCATATAGACCGAATTCTTGATTTATGGTTTTGGGCCCATAAAATGCTCAATTATTGTCCGATGTCGCCGAAATATGGAACAGTGAGTTTGGTTAGGCTCTTCGACGTCCTTCTTAAATTTTGCCCAGATCTGTACAGATTTGAATATAGCTCCCATATAGACCGATCTCTGGATTTAAGGTTAAGGGCCCATAAAAGAGGAATTTATTGTCCGATTTCGCCGAAATTTGGGACAGTGCTTTGTGTTAGGCTCTTCGATATGTTTTTGCTAATTGGCCCAAATCGGTCCAGATATGGATATAGCTGCCATATAGACCGGTATCTCGATTTAAAGTCTTGGCCCCATAAAAGGCGCACTTATAATGGGATTTCACTGAAATTTGACACAGTGACTTCTGTTCGGCTTTTCGACATCCGTGTCGTATATAGTTCAGATCGGTATGAGGTATATGAGTATAAGGTATGAAATTTTCACCGAATTTTGATGGAAGATGGTTTACATATATACCCGATGTGTGGGTATCCAAAGTTCGGCCCGGCCGAACTTAACGCATTTTTACTTGTTTTACTTTACATGGAACAAAAGTTTCCTTGGAATATTTATTTTCAACAATTAAAGAGCTTTTAATGAAATACCATGCTACGAAAATAGTATATCGCCTGACTGACAGTTTAACAATATAAGTACCTTTATCTGAATCCCATATTATCTTTATTGGCTTACCCGTATAAGTTTGGATTTAAGGTGTGCTCCATTCTTAAAACACTTTATTTCAGCCCGATATTCTTATGATATCTGATTTAGGGGTGTTTTTGAAAAAATATCAGCATCGTTCTCTTCTTTCAAATACCATTTATTAAAACCTATATTGCCATCGGTTTTGTTAAGTTTACACTATGAGGCGTTCCCCAAACACGTGGCCAAACCATTTTTTTCGAAAAATTATTACGCTTTGGTGGGTTTTTTGGGGAAGGGGTGATGCCCTAAATACATGGACATACATTAGGATATCAAATTCGTACTCTACTCCCAAATACCTTTATTTGAGCCCCATATTGCGATGGTCAGTAAAAAATTGCCGTTTTTGGGGTATTTTGGAAAAGGGTAGAGTCCTAAAAAATTGGTACCGAAATTGGGTATCAATTCTTGCTCTACCCCCCAATACCTTTCATTTAAGCTCCACATTGACATGGTCGGTAAATATGCCCGATTTAGGGGTGTTTTGGAGATTGGGGTTGTCCCCCAAACACTAAGCCCGGAAAATATACCAGCAACGTGCTCTATTCTCATATATCTATATATCATTTATTTGAACCCCATATTGCCATTGCCCTCAAAATTGGATATCAAATTCGTTTTTTAATCTCATTTAACTCCTTATTGCAAAAGTCAGAAAATATTTAGTTCCACTCTCTTTAAGACCCAAATTGTCTTGGTGATCAAATACGTCCTATTTGGGGGTTGTTATGGTCATGGGAAGTCCCATAGACAGTTGGTCCCTAATGTTGATATCAGATACGTGGTCTACTCCCAAATACCTTTAACTTGAGCCCCATATTTCCATAGTCGGCAAACATGACCGGCATGGTGGCTGTTTTGGGGGATGGGCGGCCACTCAATGAGTTGGCCTTGAAAATATATATCAGATTCGTGTTCTACTCCAAAAACCCACTTATTTAAGTCTCATATTGCAATAGTCAGCAAATACTCCCTATTGTGGTGTTGTGGGGGGTGGGGTGGCCCTATAAACACTTTTCCAGCATATTGATATCAGATTCGTGCTTTACTCCCAAAGATCTTTCATTTGAGCCCCATATTTCTATGGTCGTAAATTTGTCCCCTTTGGAGGATGTTTTTGGGGAGAGTCGACCCCTCAAACACTTGGTCCCATATTTGGATATCAGATTCAAATTCTACACCCAAATACCTTTTATTTAAGCCCCATAATCCCATTGTCAGTAAATAAGTCCAGTTTGGGGGGTGTTTTGGGAAAGGGGTGGGCCCGCAGAAACGTGGTCCCACATATGGATATCAGATTTGTAATCTACTCACAAATACCTTTTGTTTGAGTCCCATATTGCCATGGTCCGTAAATATGTCCGATTTAGGGGTGTTTTGGGGGTTGGGGTGGTCCCCCTAACACTTGGTCCGACAGTTGAATATCAGATACGTTGTCTTATCTCTAATACCTTTCATTTGAGTCCCATATTGTCTTGATTGGTCATTGGTTTGAGGCGGCCCCCCTAAGTACCCCATCCGAAATTTGGATACCAAATTTTACTTTCAGGGAACCACATGAAAAATTTGCAAATTTTGCCCATGAACATTCCACTAAGGAACAGGTGCAAACTTTTCACAAATCAATGAGTGCAATCCGATTCAATTTTAAGCTCAATGATAAGGGGCCTCCATTTTATAGCCGAGTCCGAACGGCGTGCCGCAGTGCGACACCTTTTTGGAGAGAAATTTTTCATGGCATAGTACCTCACAAATGTTGCCATTAGGAGGGGAGAACCACCGCAAATTTTTTTGTTCTGATGGTCTCGCCAGGATTCGAACCCAGGCATTCAGCGTCATAGGCGGACATGCTAACCTCTGCGCTACGGTGGCCGCCAAAGGGTACCACATGAGAGCACACAAAATATCGCTTAAATCGCACCACTCGTCTCAGAGATCTGGCGTTTCTGAAAATTAGGGTAATCAGATATCAAAAAATTTAGTACCCTATTTTCACCACGGGATCATTATGCACCATCTATGAAAATTTCAAGAAAAACGGTTCAGCCGTTTCTGAGTCTATAAGGAACACATAAACAAACAAACAAACCTGCAAATAAACATAAATTGATTTTTATATATAAGAAGATTGCAGTGCTCTAAAAACCAAGAGCTATACATTGCTCTAAAAGTTTAGTCTTTAAAGTTTGGTACATTGAGCTTAAAGATGTTTAACGTCCAAATACTTTTGGGTTTTTTTTTTTCAACACAAAGACGTTCCTAAATAATATCACTGTTGATCCAACTGCTAAGGTCATGGGTTTAAATATGGGAACTTAGCCCACAAGGCCAGGCATCGGCAAAAAATTTTTCTCAAATTTATTTCCTGTAGCACAAATGAACGAACTTTTGCCTATTAATGACTAAAATGGAGTTTTTTATTTTAATATTAGAAGTACTTAGAAGTTATATTTTTGTGAAAAATTTTAAATTTTTGTTTTCTTTCTAAGTAAAATCGATTTGTTTCGCATGCTACCACAAAAAAATAGTTATATATAACATACAAATTATGTTATTGCTTAATTTTAAGGTGGCATACTATATTAAGCTATAACTTAAAAATTAATTTATAACTTATTTTTTTAAATGGCATGCGGAACAAAACATAAATGTCTATTGAGTGTTTTTCATTAGATTCTATTTAGTGCCAAATATATAGTTTTACGCAGCTCGCTGATCGGGATATAGACTGATTCGGACAATACTTTGCTTGGAAGTTGAGGACCATTAGAATGTCCGCAAAATCGGATAAGAATTGCGACCTCATATAGGAACTATATCAAAACATGGATCGATATGGCCCATTTACAATCCCAATCGACCTACACTATTAGGAAGTATTTGTGCAGAATTTCATGTGACTTTCTTTACTCCTGTGAAAGTAAACGTGCTTTCGACAGACGGACGGACATGGCTATATATATATGTACTTTGTTAGATCTCACATCAATATTTCGATGTGTTGCAAACGCAATGACGAAATTAGTATATCCCCTCCCCATGGACATAGCCAAGATTTTATTTCCCACCCCAAATTTTTTCAAAATCAAAAATTGCCAAATTTTTCTGTTACTGTAAAATTTGTTAAGATACAATAAAAAAAAATTTTAAATTGTGGTCGCTATTGGGTGCAGGAACTGACCCATCGACGGTGACATTTGGTCATAATTTCAGAGCTGAATTTTGTTCCGATTGCCAACACATTGTTTATAGACCGATCCTAATCTTTCAAAGCCTTCAAAGTTAGATTGTCTTTGCGAATATCATAGTTTCATATTGAAAATTTCGGCGAATCAGTTTCAGTATTTTGATGAAATTTTTTCATTTTTGCTTTTGTAGGGGCGATTCTAGCTATTGATCGATTCAGACCATAAAAGACACGTAAGTTGAAAGTCATGAGAGAAGCCGTTGCACAAAATTTCTGCCAAATCGGATGAGATTTGCTCCCTCTAGAGGCTCAAGAAGTCAAGACCCAAGATCGGTTTATATGGCAACTATATCAAAACATGGACCTATTTGGCCCATTTACAACCCCAACCGACCTACACTAATAAAAAGTATTTTAGCAAAATTTCAAGCGGTTAGCTTTACTCCTTCGAAAGTTAGCGTGCATTCGACAGACAGACGAACGGACATGGCTACATCGAATTAAAATGACATGACGATCAAGAATATATATACTTAATGGGGTCTCATACGCATATTTCGAGGTGTTAGAAATTTCTACATTATTGCAGTTGTAAACTTTTTTCTTTCCTTGCTCACTAACTACCGGCAAACGTAGGTTAGGTTTAATTGGCAGTCTGACATCAGACTCACTGAGACGTTTTTGTACCCTCCACCATAGGATGGGGGGTATACTAATTTCGTCATACTGTTTGTCACTACTCGAAATATTCATCTGAGACCCCATAAAGTAAATATATTTTTGATCGTCGCAACATTTTATGTCGATCTAGCCACGTCCGTCCGACCGTCCGTCTGTCTGTCGAAAGCACGCCAACTTCCGAAGAAGTAAAACTAGCCGCTTGAAATCTTGCACAAATACTTCTTATTAGTGTAGGTCGGTTGGTATTTTAAATGGGCCATATCGGACTATGTTTTGATATAGCTGCCATATAAACCGATCTTGGGTCTTGACTTCTTGAGCCTCTAGAGTGCGCAATTCTTTTCCGATTGGAATGGAATTTTGCACGACGTGTTTTGTTATGATATCCAACAACTGTGCCAATTTTGCACGTAGTATTTTGTTATGATGTTCAGCAACTGTGCTGAGTATGGTTCAAATCGGTCCATAAGCTGATAAAGCTGTCACATAAACCGATCTGGGGACTTGACTTCTTGAACCTCTAGAGTGCGCAATTCTTATCCGATTGCAATGAAATTTTGCACGTGGTATTTTGCTATGATATTCAACAACTGTGCCAAGTATGGCTCAAATCGATTCATAACCTGATATAGCTGTCATATAAACAAATCTGGGATTTTGACTTCTTGAGCTTCTAGATGGCGCAATTCCTATCCGATTTGGCTGAAATTTTGCAAGACATATTTTATTCTTACTTTCAACAACTGTGTCAAATAAGGTTCAAATCGGTTCATAACCTGATATAACTGCCATATAAACCGATCTCGGATTTTGACGTCTTGAGCCTCTAGAGGTCCTAATTATTACCCGATTTGCCTGAAATTTTGTACGACGGATCCTCTTATGACCATCAACATACGTGTTTATTATGGTCTGAATCGGTCTTTAGCTCGATACAGCTCCCATATATATCGATCTCTCTATTTTATCTCTTGAGCCCCCAAAGGGCGCAATTCTTATTCGAATTGGCTGACATTTTACACAGGTCTCCAACATATAATTTAATTGTGTTCCAAACACAATAACTTGCGAATGGTCACATCCGCTAAATCAGACAGGTTCTCAAAGAAATGAGAACCTAAAGTGGGACTCCTTCTAACTTTTAGTGTGGGACACACACACAGAAGGTGTTCTATAGTCTCTTCTTCCTCGATGTCCCTACAGCTTCTGCAAAAGTCGTTGCTGGCAACCTTCAGCCTGTCAGCATGTTTTCCGATTAGACAGTGACCTGTGACGGTGACGGACACATTGACTGAGACGTCTGTTCTAGCCAACGACAGCAAAGCCGTAGACGCCTTCAAGTCTTGATTAGGCCACATAGTTTTGGAATGCTCACAGCCTCCTCTTTGTGACCATCTATCTCTAGAGGCATACCCTCAGATTCCAGTGTCCCTGGAATGTGTAAGGTAGTTCCTAGTCTCGCAAGCTCGTCAGCTTTAGCATTCCCTGGGATATTACTGTGGCCCGGCATCCAGAACAGGTGAATTTTGAACTTTTCATCCATCTCGTTGAGAGATTTGCGACAGTCGAGGGCGGTTTTTTTTGTTCAGAAGTACGTTCTTCAGCGGCAAACGTAAGTGTAATATAAAACTTGTCTCCTGGATAAAAATCTGCTGACTAATAATATTTTAACTTATTTCCTTACTTGAGGTCGGTATTAAATTCATAGTGAAAATTAATATATTTGCAATTACTATTTGTAGATAATAGATTTCGAAGCAAAAATACTTTCCGATTTCATTCATTAGGGCATTCCCATTACTTATGATAAAATTTTAACATAAGTGTTATATTATCAGTAATATTTTTGTAGATTTTCAAAAAGGTAGTCGTGAAAAACATGGGTATTTCACTGTGAAACACCAACTTTATAAATTTTTGTATTTGACTCGTCGAGTTTCATTCAAGATTTTTGTACATAAAATATATGGAAATCATTATTCGCAAGGTCTTTTCATTGTAAAAAGGTTTTCTTAAAAGAAATTTATAAAGTCAAAAAGTACATTTTAAAATGTTTTAAATAATATTTTACTGTGCTCAGATCTGCGGTCAAAGCCAACAGAACTAAAAAATTTCTACTAGAATTTTCGTCCCTTAATCAATATGTGTTCCATATCAATCGCCTTAAATACTGTATTTTGAATTATGGAATTCCAAGAAAAAAATTAAATGGTTTCATTTTTATAAATTTATTTTAAAATGTAAATTAATCTGGGTGATCATTTTGGGGTTCAAAAATTGTGTTTTCGGATCCTAAAATATCACGTTTCATTCAATGTAATTCAAATAATTGAATATTTCTAATATATATTGTTTGGAAACATTTGTCAGAATAACAAGCAAAATTTCTCATTTAAATACTTTTTTAAATAATATTTTTCTACATATAAAATATCAATTTAAATAATAAAGCGAGAATAAAAAGAAAATTTATATAGCATTATGGCTTAGAAACAATTTTGTAAAATAATCCTACTTCTTTTGACAGCAGATGCGATTTTATGCCAAAATCATTAAATAAAGATTTCTTCGCTAAATGGTCATAAAATATTAAGAAAATGATTTTTTTTTGTTGTAGGAGCTAAGGAAATAAAAAGATTATTTTTCCAAAAAAGGAAATGGTAATCCATTCGTTGGTAAGAATACTCTTACCAAAACATAATGAAAAGCACCCCAAACCCATTTTGTTGAATGTATAAAATTTCATCAAAATCGGACAACGGAATTGAGGGTCAGGCGTAATGGGTTAAAATTTTGTCTTTAAGAATTTTTAAGAATGTGTTGTTTGGGACAGATAAGCATAATAAAACCAGTAAGGAAGGGCAAAAGTCTGGCGGTGCCGACTGTATAATACCCTACACATTTCCTTTAAGTACAATGTGGGAGCTATATACAATTCTGATCCAATTTTGATGGATAAGTATAGATTAGTATGGGTTATTAAACAATCCGTATCAAATTTCGAGCAGAAATGTTCAAACTGTAATAACTACGGTTGATAAATGACAATATTTTTGGAAATTAGCAAAAATCTGACGAACATACATATTTGGGGCTGCATCTAATTCTGGACCAATTTGAGCAAACTTCTCAGAAAATGTGGTAGTCGTCAAGGAAAGCTTTGTGCAAAGTTTTGGCAAGATTGGTAAAACAATGCGCTTGCAGTGGCTCTTGGCGATATACATATATGACAGCTATATCTAAATCTGGGCCGATTTCTATGAAATTCAAAAGTAATGTCGAGAGTACGGAGAAAATCTCCCCTGCCAAATTTCGAGAGTATGGGTTAACAAATGACCATTTTACTGCATTAAAACGGCAAATCGGACAAACATATAAACATATAGCTATATCCAAAGCTGAACCGATTTTTTCCAATTTCAATAGGTTTCGTCTCTAGGGCGAAAAACATGACTGAACCTGTGTTTTGTACACAAATTAGCATGGACAGACAGACGGACGGACATAGCTAAATCGAATCAGAAAGTGATTCTGAGTTGATCGGTGTTCTTATCAATGGGTCTATCTTTCTTCCACCTGGGTGTTACAAACAAATGCACTAAGTTATATTACCCTGTACCACAGTAGTGGTGTAGGGTACAAAGACTTTAAAAATGTTTATGCAAAATGTAGTGTGGCAAAATATAAAATTTTATTCAAATTTTGGCTTTAAAAATAATCTCGAGGTTGGGTTGTCTTAAGAGTTTTTCGCTGAAATTTATTCTTAAAAAATACATTTAAACTTAGTCTTTAAAAAAAAATTATTGGAATTTTTTTATAAAAATTTTGTCTTTACAAAAAAATTTAAAAAAATTTTTTGCTGACGTTTTGTCATTAGAGAATATTAAGCTAAAATGTTGTATTTAGAAAAATTTCATTGAATTTGTTTAAACGTTACAACTATATGGCAATCGTAATCCATTCTTTGAGTTTTCTTACCAAAATACAATGAAAAAGCACGCCATATCCATTATGTTTCCTCTAGAGACGCGCGATTGGGTGACTGACTGAATGATGACTGCCCCGTCGAAACAGCTAAAGCTAAATAATGAAATTTTGCACGAATGTAGTTCTTGAGTCGTAGGCGCGAAATTCGTACGTTTAGGTACCTGAAAGTACTAAATAGTTCGAAAATGGGGACTGTTTTCCCAGCGCGAGCGCAACGGTTCCGATTCCGCAAAATCATTCTCCGATTTTGGGTTTAAAAAAGAGCAGCTCTAAAAATTATATGTGGCAAAAAAAAATTGGAAAATCGTACCGGAAGTCGGAGAAATAATACGTTTAGTGCCACAATTGGTACTATTCGGTACTTTTTTGCGGATTGATCTAGAGCTATAAATTTTAGTACAAAAGTACACTTTGGCAATCTTAATTGGGAAACTTAATGAGTTTTTGGACATATCTACATTTAGGTTTGTGAGGAGAAAATTCTCTTCAGCTCTGTCTTATCATGATTTTGCAGTTTTGATGCATGCCTCTCGGCCCGAAGTACGGCTTCATCTTTCACAGTACTGATTCCTAAGTCTCGGTGCAGATTCTGGTTACGGATGTACCAAGAAGCTTTGACTATTGACCGCAAAATTTTATTTTGTTGTTTTTGAATAATGTTTACATTGCTAGATTTGGAGCACTCCCATAGCTGGACTCCAAAATCCCATATTGGCTTTATCATTTGACAACATATCATTAGTTTGTTGTCTTGCGATAGTTTTGATTGAGAGCCCAGAAGCCTTATCAGTTTTAAATTTTTTAGTTGAACTTTCTGCTTTTTATACCCACCACCGAAGGATGGGGGTATATTCATTTTGTCATTCCGTTTGCAACACATCGAAATATCCATTTCCGACCCTATAAAGTATATATATTCTTGATCAGCGTGAAAATCTAAGACGATCTAGACATGTCCGTCCGTCTGTCCGTCTGTCCGTCTGTCCGTCTGTCTGTTGAAATCACACTACAGTCTTTAAAAATTGAGATATTGAGCTGAAATTTTGCACAGATTCTTTTTTTGTCCATAAGCAGGTTAAGTTCGAAGATGGGCTATATCGGACTATATCTTGATATAGCCCCCATATAGACCGATCCGCCGATTTAGGGTCTTAGGCCCATAAAAGCCACATTTATTATCCGATTTTGCTGAAATTTGCGACAGTGAGTTGCGTTGGGCCCTTCGACATCCTTCGTCAATTTGGCTCAGATCGGTCCAAATTTGAATATAGCTGCCATATAGACCGATCCTCAGATTTGGGGTCTTAGGCCCATAAAAGCCACATTTTATATCCGATTTGGATGAAATTTGGCACAGTGAGTTGTGTTAGGCCCTTCAACATTCTTCGTCAATATGGCCCAGATCGGTTCAGATTTGGATATAGCTGCCATATAGACCGATCCTCCGATTTATGGTCTTAGGCCCATAAATGCCACATTTATTATCCGATTTTGCTGAAATTTGAAACAGTGAGTTGCGTTGAGCCCTTCGATATCCTTCGTCAATTTGGTCCAGATCGATCCAAATTTGGATATGGCTGCCATATAAACCGATCCTCCGATTTATGGTCTTAGGCCCATAAAAGCCACATTAATTATCCGATTTTGCTGAAATATGGGACAGTGAGTTGCGTTGAGCCCTTCGACATTCTTCGTTAATTTGGTCCAGATCGGTCCAAATTTGGATATAGCTGCCATATAGACCGATACTCCGATTTATGGTCTTAGGCCCATAAAAGCCACATTTATTATCCGATTTTGCTGAAATTTGGGACAGTGAGTTGCTTTGAGCCCTTCGACATCCTTCGTCAATTTGGCCCAGATCGGTCTAAATTTGGATATAGCTGCCATATAGACCGATCCTCCGATTTATGGTCTTAGGCCCATAAAAGCCACATTAATTATCCGATTTTGCTGAAATTTGGGACAGTGAGTTGCTTTGAGCCCTTCGACATCCTTCGTCAATTTGGCCCAGATCGGTCCAAATTTGGATATAGCTGCCATATAGACCGATCCTCCGATTTATATTCTTAGGCCCATAAAAGCCACATTTATTATCCGATTTTGCTGAAATTTGGGACAGTGATTTGCCTTAGGCCCTTCGATATCTTTCTTCTATTTGGCCCTGATCGGTTCAGATTTGGATATAGCTGCCATATAGACCGATCTCTCGATTTAAAGTTTTGGGCTCATAAAAAGCGCATTTATTGTCCGATGTCGCCGAAATTTGGGACAATGACTTGTGTTGGGCCCTTCGATATTTGTCTTCAATTTGGCTCAGATCGGTCCAGATTTGGATATAGCTGCCATATAGACCGATCTCTCGGTTGAACAATGACTTGTACTTATAAGCATTTGGTCTAAATCGGATGATATCTATAGAGCTGCTATGGGGCTAAAGGTATGCATTTTTCACTGGATTTTGACGAAATGTGGTTCACATATATACCCGAGGTGGTGGGTATCCAAAGTTCGGCCCGGCCGAACTTAACGCCTTCTTACTTGTTCTTTTTGTCGTGCTCTTTCCACACAATTTTGGTGTCAAGAGTAAATCCGAGATATGTTGCTGTATTAGCGTAAGGAATTGTAATGTTATTTATTTGCAATGTGTAATAGGAAACAAACTTATTTGTAAAATATATATGTATAGACTTTGTTTGTTGTCTTGCGATAGTTTTGATTGAGAGCCCAGAAGCCTTATCAGTTTTAAATTTTTTAGTTGAACTTTCTGCTTTTTATACCCACCACCGAAGGATGGGGGTATATTCATTTTGTCATTCCGTTTGCAACACATCGAAATATCCATTTCCGACCCTATAAAGTATATATATTCTTGATCAGCGTGAAAATCTAAGACGATCTAGACATGTCCGTCCGTCTGTCCGTCTGTCCGTCTGTCTGTTGAAATCACACTACAGTCTTTAAAAATTGAGATATTGAGCTGAAATTTTGCACAGATTCTTTTTTTGTCCATAAGCAGGTTAAGTTCGAAGATGGGCTATATCGGACTATATCTTGATATAGCCCCCATATAGACCGATCCGCCGATTTAGGGTCTTAGGCCCATAAAAGCCACATTTATTATCCGATTTTGCTGAAATTTGCGACAGTGAGTTGCGTTGGGCCCTTCGACATCCTTCGTCAATTTGGCTCAGATCGGTCCAAATTTGAATATAGCTGCCATATAGACCGATCCTCAGATTTGGGGTCTTAGGCCCATAAAAGCCACATTTTATATCCGATTTGGATGAAATTTGGCACAGTGAGTTGTGTTAGGCCCTTCAACATTCTTCGTCAATATGGCCCAGATCGGTTCAGATTTGGATATAGCTGCCATATAGACCGATCCTCCGATTTATGGTCTTAGGCCCATAAATGCCACATTTATTATCCGATTTTGCTGAAATTTGAAACAGTGAGTTGCGTTGAGCCCTTCGATATCCTTCGTCAATTTGGTCCAGATCGATCCAAATTTGGATATGGCTGCCATATAGACCGATCCTCCGATTTATGGTCTTAGGCCCATAAAAGCCACATTAATTATCCGATTTTGCTGAAATTTGGGACAGTGAGTTGCGTTGAGCCCTTCGACATTCTTCGTTAATTTGGTCCAGATCGGTCCAAATTTGGATATAGCTGCCATATAGACCGATACTCCGATTTATGGTCTTAGGCCCATAAAAGCCACATTTATTATCCGATTTTGCTGAAATTTGGGACAGTGAGTTGCTTTGAGCCCTTCGACATCCTTCGTCAATTTGGCCCAGATCGGTCTAAATTTGGATATAGCTGCCATATAGACCGATCCTCCGATTTATGGTCTTAGGCCCATAAAAGCCACATTAATTATCCGATTTTGCTGAAATTTGGGACAGTGAGTTGCTTTGAGCCCTTCGACATCCTTCGTCAATTTGGCCCAGATCGGTCCAAATTTGGATATAGCTGCCATATAGACCGATCCTCCGATTTATATTCTTAGGCCCATAAAAGCCACATTTATTATCCGATTTTGCTGAAATTTGGGACAGTGATTTGCCTTAGGCCCTTCGATATCTTTCTTCTATTTGGCCCTGATCGGTTCAGATTTGGATCGGTTCAGATTTGGACCGATCTCTCGATTTAAAGTTTTGGGCTCATAAAAAGCGCATTTATTGTCCGATGTCGCCGAAATTTGGGACAATGACTTGTGTTGGGCCCTTCGATATTTGTCTTCAATTTGGCTCAGATCGGTCCAGATTTGGATATAGCTGCCATATAGACCGATCTCTCGGTTGAACAATGACTTGTACTTATAAGCATTTGGTCTAAATCGGATGATATCTATAGAGCTGCTATGGGGCTAAAGGTATGCATTTTTCACTGGATTTTGACGAAATGTGGTTCACATATATACCCGAGGTGGTGGGTATCCAAAGTTCGGCCCGGCCGAACTTAACGCCTTCTTACTTGTTCTTTTTGTCGTGCTCTTTCCACACAATTTTGGTGTCAAGAGTAAATCCGAGATATGTTGCTGTATTAGCGTAAGGAATTGTAATGTTATTTATTTGCAATGTGTAATAGGAAACAAACTTATTTGTAAAATATATATGTATAGACTTTGTTTCATTTAATGCCATTCTCCATTTTTTCAGCCATATTGCAATGGAGAGGAGGAAGGTTTGCCGTTTATTTGTAACTTCATTGAATTTTTTTCCTGTAGCTGCAGGATCGTCGGCAAATGTTGCAATTGTACTTGAGGTGTCGGAAGGAATATCTTGCGTGTAGAGGAGGTAAAGGATAGGGCCTAGAACACTCCCTTGTGGTACTCCAGCTTTAATTCTTCTCAGTGATGAGTATTCAGTGTCATATCTAACACGAAAATGACTTTTTGTAAGATATGATTCAAGTATTTTATCTCTATGCTATTTAAATAGCAAGCCGTCATGCCATACCTTATCAAAAACTTGCTTCACAAACAACAAACAAATATTTTTATTTTCCAGCTCTGAATCCGCAACATCTAAAATTCTATGCACTTGGTCCAATGTGGAATGACTGGTTCTAAAGCCAAATTGTTGAGCTGGGATAATTACCTTTCTTGAATTATTGGTTTTAGTCTGTTTAACAATAGCTTTTTAAATACTTTTGAGGAAGTCACCCTGTTCGCGTTTTTTAGACTTTTGTATTATTGGGTTGCCCAAAAAGTAATTGCGGATTTTTTAAAAGAAAGTAAATGCATTTTTAATAAAACTTAGAATGAACTTTAATCAAATTGACTTTTTTTACACTTTTTTCGAAAGCAAACTAAAAGTAACAGCTGATAACTGACAGAAGAAAGAATGCAATTACAGAGTCAAAAGCTGTGAAAAAATTTGTCAACGCCGAAAATCCGCAATTACTTTTTGGGCAACCCAATATTATGACCACAGCTAATTCCCATCTAAGTGGAGCATAGTTGAGACGAAAACAAGTAAAAGCGTGCTAAGTTCGGCCGGACCGAACCGACCGAACCGGACCATGGATCGCATTTGTTCTTTTCCCGGCATCTCTTCTTAGGCAAAACAGGATATAAGAAAAGATTTGCTCTGCTATTAGAGCGATATCAAGATATGGTCCGGTTTGGACCACAATTAAATTATATGTTGGAGACCGGTGTAAAATATCAGCCAAATCGAATAAGAATTGCGCCCTTTGGGGACTCAAGAAGTAAAATAGCGAGATCGATTTATATGGGAGCTGTATCGGGCTATAGACCGATTCAGGCCATAATAAACATTTATGTTGATGGTCATGAGAGAATCCGTCGTACAAAAATTTAAGGCAAATCGGATAGCAATTGCGACATCTAGAGGCTCAAGAAGTCAAGATCCCAGATTGGTTTGTATGACAGCTATATCAGGTTATGAACCGATTTGAACCTTATTTGATACAGTTTATGAAAGTAAGAATAAAATACGTCATGAAAAGTTTCAGCCAAATCGGATAGGAATTGCGCCCTCTAGAAGCTTAAAAAGTCAAGTCCCCAGATCTGTTTATATGACAGTTATATCAGGTTTTGGACCGATTTAAACCATACTTTGCACAGTTGTTGGATATCGTAACAAAATACTTCGTGCAAAAATTTATTCAAATCCGATAAGAATTGCGCCCTCTAGGGGCTCAAGAAGTCAAGACCCAAATCGGTTTATATGACAGCTACATCAGGTTGTGAACCTATTTGAACCATACTTAGCGCAGTTGTTGGAAGTGATATCAAAACACCACGTGCAAAATTTGAGTTAAATCGGACAAAATTGCGCCCTTTAGAAACCCAAGAAGTCAAGACCCAAGAACGGTTTATATGGCAGCTATATCAAAACATGGACCGATATGGCCCATTTACAATCCCAACCGACCTAGACAAATAAGAAGTATTTGTGCAAAATTTCAAGCGGCTAGCTTTACTCCTTCGAAAGTTACCGTGCTTTCGACAGATAGACGGACGGACGGACGGATGGACAGACGGACGGACATGGCTAGATCGACATAAAATGTCACGACGATCAAGAATATATATACTTTATGAAGTCTCAGACGAATATTTCGAGTAGTTACAAACAGAATGACGAAAATAGTATACCCCTATCCTATGGTGGAGGGTATAAAAATAAATCTCAGTGTGTTCGTCGGTTTGTTTGTTTGTGTGTTCCTAATAGACTCAAAAACTGCTGAACCGATTTTCTTGAAATTTTCACAGATGGTGCATAATAATACCGTGGTGAAAAAAGAGTACTAAATTTTTTGATATCTGATAGGGGGGCGCACCCTCTTCTTTACCCTAATTTTCAGAATCGCCAGATCTCTGAGATGGGTGGTGCGATTTAAGCGAAATTTTGTGTGCTCTTTTAAGTAACCTAAAAATAAAAATTCGGTATCCAAATTTCGGATGGAGTACATAGGGTACATAGTACATATATATAGACCAATCATGACCAAATTGGACTAAATTGAGAGGTATTTAAGTAGAGTGAAACGGACGTGTTTTTATTTCGCTCCTCAAAGAAAAACAAGTAAAAAGGCGTTAAGTTCGGCCGGGCCGAACTTTGGATACCCACCACCTCGGGTATATATGTAAACCATCTTTCATCAAAATTCGGTACAAATTTCATACCTTATGTTCCATATCAGTTATATCAAAATAAGTTCCGATTTGGACCATATACTTATAAGTACACTAGCTATATCTAAAAATAAACCGATCTGAAATATATACGACACGAATTTCGAAAAGCCTAACATAAGTTACTGTGTCAAACTTCAGTGAAATCGGATTATAAATGTGGCTTTTATGGGCCTAAGACCCTAAATCGGAGGATCGTTCTATATGGCAGCTATATTCAAATCTGGACCGATCTGTGCGATATTGCAGAAGTATATCAAGGAGCTTAACTTAACTCGCTGTCCCAAATTTTGGCGACATCGGACAATAAATGAGCATTTTATGGGTCCAAAAAAATAAATCAATAAATCGGTCTTTATGGCAGCTATATCCAAATCCGAACCGATCTGTACCAAATTGAAGAAAGATGTCGAAGGGCCTAACCGAACTCACTGTCCCAAATTTCATCAAAATCGGATAATAAATGTGGCTTTTGTGGGCCTAACACCCTAAACCGGGGGATCGGTCTGTATGGCAACTATATCCAAATCTGGACTGATCTGGGTCAAATTAACGAAGAAAGTCCAAAGGCCTTACAAAACTCACTGTCCCAAATTTCAGCAAAATGAGATAGTAAATGTGGCTTTTATGGGCCTTAGACCCTAAATCGGAGGATCGGTCTATATGGCAGCTATATCCAAATCTGAAGCGATCTGAGCCAAATTGAAGAAGGATGTCGAAGGGCCTAACACAACTCACTGCCCCAAATTTCAGCAAAATCGGATAATAAATGTGGCTTTTATGGGCATTAGACCCTAAATCGGAAGATCGGTCTATATGGCAGCTATATCCAAATCTAGACCGATCTGCGCCAAACTGACGGAGGATTTTGAAGGGCCTAACACAACTCACTGTCCCAAATTTCAGCGAAATCGGATAGTAAATGTGGCTTTTATGGGTCTTAGACCCTAAATCGGAGGATTGGTCTATATGGCAGCTATATCCAAATCTGGACCGATCTAGGCCAAATTGACGAAAGATGTTGAAGGGCCTAACACAACTCACTGTCCCAAGTTTCAGCAAAATTGGATAATAAATGTGGCTTTTATGGACCTAAGACCCTAAATCGGAGGATCGGTCTATATGGCAGCTATATCCAAATCTGAACCGATCTGGGCAAAACTGACGAAGGATGACGAAGGGCCTAACACAACTCACTGTCCAAATTTTCAGTAAAATCGGATAATAAATGTGGCTTTTATTGGCCTAAGACCCTAAATCGGCGGATCGGTCTATATGGGGGCTATATCAAGATATAGTCCATCTTCGAACTTAACCTGCTTATGGACAAAAAAAGAATCTGTGCAAAATTTCAGCTCAATATTTCTATTTTTGAAGACTGTAGCGTGACTTCAATAGACAGACGGACGGACATGTCTAGATCGTCTTAGATTTTTAAGCTGATCAAAAATATATATACTTTATAGGGTCGGAAATGGATATTTCGATGTGTTGCAAACGGAATGACAAAATGAATATACCCCCATCCCTCGGTGGTGGGTATAAAAAGTAAATAAATATATATGCGTATCTCGGAATAGGTACAACGTATTACGAAAAAAAAATTGGAGTAGACTAGACTCCAAAGACCCAACATCTGCAGTGGTGGCGTCGGACCGTAGCGTGTTGTCCTCCCCTCCAATAGGTGCGGGTGTCTTGGGACCTGTAGTCGAGAGTAATGTTTCAAACGCACAACTTATTAATGAGGAAGAGATGGATAAACCAGAGGGATGCACAGTTCGTTCCTAGCCCTTAAGTAAAGGCGTAATCGGACGAAAGTGCAGAATGCTGGAAGGGATAGAACTGACATTCCAAGCACTTCTACGGAATCTGGAAAAAGAATCAGATCTCCCGTAGAGCATAACACTGTTAAAATACTGAAGAAGAAAAAGAGCTCCCCGCTTTCAAGTACTCTGGGAAAACCAAGCCAGCCATCCCGCAATGGAGACTCCAGATTGTGTCCTGAGGAGGTGGACAAAGTTGGGACAGGAACGAAGGAATCGCGCACGGCCCCTGACTCTTCACGAAGGACCGTGACTTCCAAAAAGCCACAGCCATCACGGAGGGGGAAGATGGTCGCTGAGAATGGTAAGGAGCTGCTCTCTTAAGTCAGAGTGCCAAAGAAGCACAACAGAGATGAGCTGACGTATGCAGTCATCAATATCGGCTGTGCATCCGGTAGGATTCCACCAGATCATCGGTCCCAAGTGGAGGATCTGATTAACGATCTGATTTTTTAACATGTGTGGAACTCTGTAGAGGGTCCACCCATACAAATGATGAGCTGCGAGTTTAGAGGGGACATCTTTACGCTGCGTTTTGCGTCGGCTTAATGTATTGATACTGTCAAACAGCTCGTCAGAGGTATTCACGCTCCCTGGGAGGGCGCATAGCTCGACCTTGTGAGAAAGGTGGATGTCCCCCCATTCACAAAAGCTACGGTCTTCATCAAGTGATGGTAAAGTAAATTTGCGACGGAACGTATATTGAGATTCTTGGGTAAGCAAAACGAAGGTTTGGTCGCAGAGAAGTAGGAGTTCTTCCACAGGGAGGAGAAGGAGGAAGGAACTTTCTTTGTGGTTGGCATTGATCAAGTCTCCGTGACAAGTTTGGCTAAGACTAAAGGCATGGTGCAGGTGGCTAAGGAACAGGTGGATAAATTGTGTGTCCCATGGCATAGATATAAGGGAGAAAGTGGCAAAGGGTGCGCCACAGGGGGCATTTTATCGCCACTTCTATGGGTACCCACCATAAAAGACCTATTACGGATGCTGACTGAGGAGGGATTTGAACCCGTCTGCTACGCAGACGATTTTGTAATACTTCTAAGAGGTAAGGATCCGAACGAGCTATGCAGAAGGGCCGAAAGGGTCTTGCATATGTCATATGACCGGGCTAGACTCAGAGGTCTCAATGTTAACCCAGTGAAGGCTGAAATATGCCTGTTCACGAGGAAGACGAAGGTGAGCGAATTTAACGCACCACGTTTCCTCAATAAGATCACATTCAGGAGCGTACTGAGAAGGCTCACAGATGTTGGGCACTATGTAGACGGGCTCGAAATAGGGCCTGAATCGGAGGATAGTACACTGGCTCTACAAGAACGTGATTATACCAATACTTACTTACGCCTCAGTAGCTTGGTGGACTGGGAGGGAGAAAAGTGCAACATAAGGACCATACAACAGGTTCAGAGAACATGTTGTCTTGGTATAGGCGGATCGATGAGGACCACGCCCATTAGAGCACTGGAGATTATTCTAGATATCCGACCCATTGACATACAGATTAAGTGTGAGGCAGCCACTGCGTCTAAAAGACTTAAGGCAATGGGAGAATGGATTGAGGGTGGGAGCTGGTCATACCATCGTGGTATAATCGAGGCGACGATAGGAAACCTGGAAAAAAGGGAAGAGGTTTCCGATTGGATACCTGAGATGAACCTTGAAGTCGAGTGCGAGGCACTGCTGCCAGCGGCACAGTCTTGGATTGACGGAACCCTAGTGTTGCCATCTGCAAGATCATGTTACACGGATGGATCAAAGCTAGAGGGCAGAGTGGGCCTGGGGGTCTACATTGAGAACCCAGGGATTAAGATCTGTTTTAGACTGCCTGACCATAATACGGTCCTGCGGGCGGAGATCCGACGATCACGGAATGCGTGAAGTGGTGTGGTGAAAACGCGAGGACGTCGAGTGTGAACATCTTTACCGACATTAAAATTGCCATAAGGGCAATAACAACCAGGGCGGTAAGTTCACGAACAGTCTTGCAGTGTACGAAGAGATTAACGCCATCCCTGAGGATGGGAAAATCCGCATCGTTTGGTGCAGGGCCAAAACGGAGTAAGGGGAAATAAAGGGCAGACGATTTGGCAGTGAAGGCCAGAGGACTGCCGTCAATAAACTTGGTTAACCCGAAGCCTTTCGGCAGTCCGAGTTAAGTTAGTGAGCGACGAATGAGCATGCAACATTGTGGAACAGCGAAACGGTCGGTAGGACGGCTAAAATCCTATGGGGGATCCAGATCGTGAGAAACGAGGCTATTATTGAAAGGAAGCAAGAAGGAGGTCAGTATAGCTATTTGTATCATAACGGAACACATAGGACTACGTGCTAACTTATGTAAAATCGGGGCGGCAAGTGATAGGATGTGTAAGGCATGCGTCCAACAGTTACCGGTACTTAGGTGGAGACACAATATCAGACATAAACCAACTTAGGGGAATGGTATTAAAAACAATTAAGGATTTTTTTAAGTAGCACGGAATACCTAACTTAAAATTTTCTTTTAAGGGGTTACTTTATGGTTTTTAGAGCGCACAACAAGCCGATTACTGGCTTACGTGTATGTCCATAGTGGCATGGCGCGGAATAATATATGCACCCTCTTTTCAACCTAACCTAAGAGTAGAAAACGTATCTGCTATCCAATTGTCCGACTAAGCGTTTGGGGGACCAACTCAACCCCCAAAACACCCCTAAATCGGACATATTTACCTTGGCAATATGGGACTCAAAAGAGAGGTATTTGCGAATAGAATACGAATTTGGTATCCAAATGTGGGACCATGTATTTGGGGCACCGCCTCTTTCCCAAAACACCCCCCAAAGAGTACACATTTTGGGGCCAAGTGTTTGAGGACGCCTCATTCCATAAACTCCCTTTAAACCAATGGCAATATGGGGTTAAAATAAATGGTTTATGATAGAAGAGCACTATGCTGATATATTTTTCTGGGCCAAGAGTCTAAGGGACCACCTTACCCGCGAAAACACCCTAAATCGGACATCATGACAATATCGACTTTTAATAATGTCATTAGATATACTCCATTATTACAGACTTTTAATAATGGAGTATATCTAACACCCAAACGTTAATGACCCTAAACCCTGCCAACGAATTCATAGACCAGTAAAGATCATATGGGATTCAGATAAAAGCATTTATTTATTTATTGTTATGTTTTTGCGGTATAAATATATTATTTTCGTAGCATCGTGTTTGACTAAAAGCTTTTTAATTGTCGAAAATAAATATTCAAAGGATAATTTTGTTCCATATAAAGTAAACGAAGGCGCAGCGGACCGGGCTCGGTTCAGCTAGTAAAGTATATATATTCTTGAACAGCGTAAAAATCTAAGACGATCTAGCCATGTCGTCCGTCTGTCTGTTGAAATCGCGCTACAGTCTTTAAAAATAGAGATATTGAGCTGAAACTTTGCACAGATTCTGTTTTTGTCCATAAGCAGGTTAAGTTCGAAGATGGGCTATATCTTGATATAGCCCCCATATAGACCGATCATCCGATTTAGGGTCTTAGGCCCGTAAAAGCCACATTTATTATCTGATATCGCTGAAATTTGGAACAGTAAGTTGTATTAGGCCCTTCGACGTCCATCTTTAATTTGGCTCAGATCGGTACAAATTTGGATATAGCTGCAATATAGACCTTTCTCTCGATTTAAGGTTTTTGGCCCATAAAAGAAGCATTTATTTTCCGATGTCGCCGAAATTTAAGGTCTCGATTTAAGGTCTTGCGCCCATAAAAGGCGAATTTATTGTCCGATTGACAGTGAGTTGTGTTAGGCCCTTCCACATCCTTCTTCAATTTGGTCCAGATCGGTTCAGATTTGGATATAGCTGTCATATTGACCGATCACTTGATTTAAGAATTTGGTCCCATAAAAGAAAAATGTATTGTCCGATGTCGCCGATATTTGGGCCAGTGAGTTGTTGTATGCATTTCGACATCTCTCTGCAATATGGCACAGATCGGTCCAGGTTTGGATATATCCGCCATATAGACCGATCTCTCGATTTAAGGTCTTGGGCCCATTTACGCTTTAATTGTCCGATGTCGCCGAAATTTGGGACAGTGAGTTGCGTTAGGCTCTTCGACAACTCTCTGCAATTTGGCCTAGATCGGTCCAGATTTGAATATAGCTGCCAAACGGACCGATCTCTCGATTAAGGTTTTGGCCCCATAAAAGGCACATCTATAATCCGGTTTCTGTGAAATTTGGCACATCCGTGTCCGTGTCACATCCGTGTCCGTGTCAATGTCCGTGTCGAATTTGGTCCAAATCGGACCATTTTCGGTATAGCTGCTATGGGGGCATAATTTATGCATTTTCACCAGATTATGACGAAAGGTGGTTTCCATATATACCCGAGGTGGTGGGTATCCAAAGTTCGGCCCAGCCGAACTTAACGCCTTTTTATTTGTTTTGGTACATCAGTTTCGTTGATTGTTTTATCTGATATTTTTGATTTATGTTTTCTTGACCTTTGAGCTTTCCAATAAATCTCCCTTTCAATTTCCTTCTCACCTGTGTAGTATTGATTTTGATTGATGGCCTCATCCGTAAACAGGATTCCAAATCGATTTGAAGCTGTTCCCGACCATGTAGGTGCTTTCTTCATGTAATTATTTTCTAGTCTCATTGCATTTCCAGTTCATTGTTAATTTTCTCGAATGTAGTTTTAAAGTTGTTAATTTTAACATTTAGATCTTCATTTTCTTTTTGAATTGTTAAAATTCGATTTCCCCTTAATGGTGTTGAAGTTCCCCCTCCTGGAGGGGATTTTAATTGTCCATGGTTGAATTCATAGTTAAAGACAATTTATTGTTTCACACTACCCTTTATTCTAGTTGGCAATGCGAAAAGTTATTTTGTGCCAGATATGGCACATTGCACATCTGTTCAACCCGGCATTTGCAAGATCGAGTCAGCTTATTATACCCTCCACCATAAGGTGGGGGGTATACTTATATCGTCATTCTGTTTGTAACTACTCGAAATATTCGTCTGAGACCCCAGTTCATTGTTAATTTTCTCGAATGTAGTTTTAAAGTTGTTAATTTTAACATTTAGATCTTCATTTTCTTTTTGAATTGTTAAAATTCGATTTCCCCTTAATGGTGTTGAAGTTCCCCCTCCTGGAGGGGATTTTTATTGTCCATGGTTGAATTCATAGTTAAAGACAATTTATTGTTTCACACTACCCTTTATTCTAGTTGGCAATGCGAAAAGTTATTTTGTGCCAGATATGGCACATTGCACATCTGTTCAACCCGGCATTTGCAAGATCGAGTCAGCTTATTATACCCTCCACCATAAGGTGGGGGGTATACTTATATCGTCATTCTGTTTGTAACTACTCGAAATATTCGTCTGAGACCCCATAAAGTATATATATTCTTGATCGTCGCGACATTTTATGTCGATCTAGCCATGTCCGTCCGTCTGTCTGTCGAAAGCACGCTAACTTCCGAAGGAGCATAGCTAGCCGCTTGAAATTTTGCACAAATACTTCTTATTAGTGTAGGTCGGTTGGTATTGTAAATGGGCCATATCGGTCCATGTTTTGATATAGCTGTCATATAAACCGATCTTGGGTCTTGACTTCTTGAGCCTCTAGAGTGCGCAATTCTTATCCGATTAGGATGAAATTTTGCACGACGTGTTTCGTTATGATATCCAATAACTATGCTAAGTGTGGTTCAAATCGGTCCATAACCTGATATAGTTGCCATATAAACCGATCTTGGGTCTTGACTTCTTGAGCCTCTAGAGTGCGCAATTCTTATCCGATTGGAATGAAATTTTGCACGACGTGTTTTGTTATGATATCCAACAACTGTGCCAAGTATAGTTCAAATCGGTTCATAACCTAATATAGCTGCCATATCGCCGATCTTGGGTCTTGACTTCTTGAGCCTCTAGAGTGCGCAATTCTTATCCGATTGGAATGAAATTTTGCACGACGTGTTTTGTTATGATATTCAACAACTTTGCCAAGTATAGTACAAATCGGTTCATAACCTGATATGGCTGCCATATAAACCGATCTGGGATCTTGACTTCTTGAGCCTCTAGAGATCGCAATTATTATCCGATTTGCCTGAAATTATGTACTACGAATCCTCTCATGACCATCAACATACGTGTTTATTATGATCTGAATCGGTCTGTAGCCCGATACAGCTCCCATATAAATCGATCTCTCTATTTTACTTCTTGAGCCCCCAAAGGGCGCAATTCTTATTCGAATTGGCTGACATTTTATACAGGTCTCCAACATGTAGTAATATAATAATAGCAGAGTAAATCTTTTCTTATATTTTTTTTTTGCCTAAGGATAGATGCCGGGAGAAGAACTCGGCAAATGCGATCCATGGTGGAGGGTATGTAAGATTCGGCCTGGCCGAACTTAGCACGCTTTTACTTGTTTGTTTATTTATTTGTTTTTCTTGACTAAAAATTAGCGTTTTACAGTCTCTGTCGCGAGTTTTAATGAAATTTTCACAAATTTTTGAGGAAAATTATGTTTTCGCTCACCGACATCAAATTTTCTACTGGAGATCGATATATTAAATGCGCAAGAACCAACAGATAGACAAGTGCTGGTTCAGTGGTATTCCTAGATTATTTTGGAACACGTCACAGGTAAACCTCACGGCATGATATCTTGTTAATAATGGGTGATCTTTGAAAAGGGTGGATGGATAGAACTAAAATTTTGAAATTTTGCTGAAACGATGCTTTTGCGACAAAATTGGAGTGGAAAGAAAATTGTTGAAAAATGGTTCTCGAAACGGGAGTAAACGTATATTTAGTACCAAAATTGGTACCATTTGGTACTTTTTCAGCGGTTTGAGCTAAAGCTCCGAAATTTGTCTTGTAGGTACAAAACTAGAAATTGGAACCATTTGGTATTTTTTTTTAGCTCTTTATTTTTATTCATCATATATACAAACTATAGACACTATAAATAATAAATAAATAAAGTATATTTATATACATTACATACACAAAGCCCTTTGAAAGGGAACTTAAGTCGTTTATTTATTTATAAATTAATTTTTGTGTTAACTATCTTTGACATTTTTTTTTTGATATTCGTACATTTTTGGCACTATCGTACAAAATGGTATTTTCTTTACGGATTGAGCTATAGCTCTCCGAAGTCGGATTCAGGTACACCTTGACAGTATGTATCGGGCGACCAGTCGATTTTTTGTAATTCGTACATATAGGTACAAAAAGGTACAACATTGTACTTTCTTTACGGATTGAGCTAGAGCTCGCACCATCTTTACGGATTACGATAGAGCTCTTGAATTTGGTACACAGACATACATTTAGGGTATTTACCGCGTGACTAAAAAAAAAAATTTGAAGATCGTACATCAAGGTACTAAAACATACAAAATGGTATTTCATTTGCAGATTGAAAACAGCTCTCAAAATTGAAGTAGAGTTATACCTTGGCATTGGGTGTAGCATCGGGGGTAACGAAAAGGATCGGGGATATGCTAGTATCTACAGGGTGGCTGATGAATATTGCTACAATGATGAATATTGCTACATTTTTTTTTTCGGTGTATGGAATACATTTTTCTTTTATTCATGTTAAATTAAATTATTAAATTAATTATTAAATTATTATTAATTAAATTAATTAATTAATTAATTAAATTAATTATTAAATTATTATTATTAAATAGAAAAAAAGTTATTACATTTTTTTTTGGTAGCGGCTTTCATCAGCCACCCTGTATATATAAAATAATCGCGTGACTGACTGATGACTGCCCAGCCAAACTCTAAAGCTAGAATCATGAAATTTTGCTTGTGTGTTTGTCTTGTATAGTAGGCAGTAGATAAGGTGAATTTTGTGATTTTCGAATGAGATAGAGCTCTGCATTTTGGAGGTTATGTACATTATGGCAACCTTAATTGGGTGAATAAACGAGTTTTTGGAAATTTGTACATTTACGTACTAAAAGTCAATCAATTTATAACTTGGCATAGTAATTCTTATCAATTATCCTTTGTCTGTCTATAATGAGACGTCGCACAGTGGGCCAAATGGCAAAAAAATTGGAAATAAGTCTACAACTTTTTATCTGTTGATTTTAGCCATACAAAATGTTCTAGACATTTGTAGAGGAGGACATAGGCTTTCAGAAAAGTGCTGTTGTTGGTCCATATCTTTAATACAGGGTGAGCTACAGGGTGTCAAAGTTGACCACTTTTGACTTCTCCAAGCTTCTGGGGGCCATAACTTTTGATCTACTCAACCGATTTACATGATTTAGGACTCTAGAGAAAGAGCTTGACAAGATCTAAAAAACTTATGCATAAAGTACCATGCCATCGTGTACTGTTAAGGAGTTATGAATTGTTTAATTTTAAAATATGAAAATTTGGCCTTGGTTTTTTTCAGTGTTTTTTAAATAACTCCGTCAATTTTAAAGCTATAAACTTCATACTTCACACAAATTATGCCAGCATATGTGTGCATAAAATACAAAAGGAATCACGTGAATATCTTTGGCGGTTTAAAAATGGCATCGTTTTCAATATGAAAAATATTTTTTTTGTCAAAAAATTGCAAAATTTTTCAAAAAAGATACTCCCATTTCCTTTAAGTTTTCGCAAACTTTGGCCATCAAAGCATTATCATTTCTTTCCATTTTCACAAAGTCGAGGTATTAAGAAAAGTTTTAAGTGCTAATTTGGCTAATTTCGATATCAAACAACACCGTTATCTTAAGACCAAAATGGCCAATTTTTTTACTAAACTTCAAAAGTTTCTCACTGGAAAAAAAGTTCCACGGGGATTTTTTCGCTTTTTTTGAACTTAAATGAAAGCTTAAAATGTTCCCAACATTTTAAGGTATGTCTCGCCATATCCTAGCCATAAATGAGATCGTAGCGATCAAAATACTGAAAAAAGTCAATTTTCAAGTAGTGCTATATTCATTGCTAAAAAACAAGTATTACGTCACATTTTATTGCAAAGATGTTAAATAAACTTTTATTTGGTAACACTTCTTCTACAAAACACAAAAAGAATCATGGAAATATCTCTATTCTATTCCATTTTATGGAACCGGCAATAAAAAAGTCAATTTTTCAAAAAAGTCGAATTTCCCAAATTTTGTTTTTGTTGTCCTAATTGCACATGACACACTATAGCCATATTTACGCAACATACCTTATCGTAAAGGAAATTTTCATACCTTTCCAACGATGTATAAAACATTTCTCAACTCGGATTCTATCTACTCTAAAATTCATTTACACTTCATTAAACTCTATATAAAAATGTCTATTTGTGAAATGGAACCTTATATGGGGCCTACACTAAAACATTGATAGATTTGCCCAGGGTTTACAATACAAATGTGTTAGAATAAAAAAAGGTCTCCTGCCAAAGTTTAAAAAAATTGGAATAAAAATATGTGTTTTAGAGCGAAAACACTTCGCATCGGCGTGCGTTTATATGTATATTAGCTACTCCCAAAATAAAAAAGCATTTTAGTTTTGTATTATTTGATTTTATTCTCTACCAAATAATCTAAGGTATCAAAATTTAAAAGCTCTTTAATTTGAATGGCATCGGGATCGTCCTTATCTATATCGTCACATATTTTTGGTAGCCATTTAGTTCTGATGCTGTATAGTACCGGATCAGACGATAACAATAAATATTGAAGTAAATCATAATTTTGGTTAAATTTGGTGCTCTTTCGGGTATTGAAAAGCCGGAACTGTTTAACATCTCTATTACGGGATTCCTGAGCTTCTTCTGTAAGTTCTCCTAACGGAAGTATGTTGTATTCCACAATTTCCTTGCCATGATGTAAGACTTTATGTACTGTCGGTGTTAAAGCTTCGTTTCAACTACAACTCACTATGATCGATGGAAAGGTGGCAAACGCATTAACTGGCGTTATGTCCAATTGGAGATGCAATATTTGTGGCAAGAAGAATGGGCAATTCGAGGACAAGTCTGATGAAAATTTAGTAAACGAAAATGCGCTCAATTTCGGTATTTCGCCCCTGCACTGTAGAATTCGATTCATGGAGTATTGTTTGCATTTATCGTATGACCTTAAATATCGGACTAGCCCTGGAAACCGCGATGTCTCTGCTAGAAACAACCAAGATCTTCACAAAATGAGGCAGGAAGAGAAGAATCGAATCCAGTTGGAGTTTAAACAAAAGGGACTTATAATAGATAAACCTCTTTACGGATACGGAAGCACAAATGATGGCAACTCGGCAAGGCGGTTTTTTGAGGACCCCGTATCGACATCTAAAATAACCGGTCTTGATGAACACTTGCTAAGACGATTCAAAGTGATTTTGGCTGTAATCAATAGCAAAAAGATGATAAATTCAACCAAATTTGAAGCTTATAGTAATGACACAAAAAACATTTTATCTGATTTATATTCGTGGAAAGCTTTAACACCGACAGTACATAAAGTCTTACATCATGGCAAGGAAATTGTGGAATACAACATACTTCCGTTAGGAGAACTTACAGAAGAAGCTCAGGAATCCCGTAATAGAGATGTTAAACAGTTCCGGCTTTTCAATACCCGAAAGAGCACCAAATTTAACCAAAATTATGATTTACTTCAATATTTATTGTTATCGTCTGATCCGGTACTATACAGCATCAGAACTAAATGGCTACCAAAAATATGTGACGATATAGATAAGGACGATCCCGATGCCATTCAAATTAAAGAGCTTTTAAATTTTGATACCTTAGATTATTTGGTAGAGAATAAAATCAAATAATACAAAACTAAAATGCTTTTTTATTTTGGGAGTAGCTAATATACATATAAACGCACGCCGATGCGAAGTGTTTTCGCTCTAAAACACATATTTTTATTCCAATTTTTTTAAACTTTGGCAGGAGACCTTTTTTTATTCTAACACATTTGTATTGTAAACCCTGGGCAAATCTATCAATGTTTTAGTGTAGGCCCCATATAAGGTTCCATTTCACAAATAGACATTTTTATATAGAGTTTAATGAAGTGTAAATGAATTTTAGAGTAGATAGAATCCGAGTTGAGAAATGTTTTATACATCGTTGGAAAGGTATGAAAATTTCCTTTACGATAAGGTATGTTGCGTAAATATGGCTATAGTGTGTCATGTGCAATTAGGACAACAAAAACAAAATTTGGGAAATTCGACTTTTTTGAAAAATTGACTTTTTTATTGCCGGTTCCATAAAATGGAATAGAATAGAGATATTTCCATGATTCTTTTTGTGTTTTGTAGAAGAAGTGTTACCAAATAAAAGTTTATTTAACATCTTTGCAATAAAATGTGACGTAATACTTGTTTTTTAGCAATGAATATAGCACTACTTGAAAATTGACTTTTTTCAGTATTTTGATCGCTACGATCTCATTTATGGCTAGGATATGGCGAGACATACCTTAAAATGTTGGGAACATTTTAAGCTTTCATTTAAGTTCAAAAAAAGCGAAAAAATCCCCGTGGAACTTTTTTTCCAGTGAGAAACTTTTGAAGTTTAGTAAAAAAATTGGCCATTTTGGTCTTAAGATAACGGTGTTGTTTGATATCGAAATTAGCCAAATTAGCACTTAAAACTTTTCTTAATACCTCGACTTTGTGAAAATGGAAAGAAATGATAATGCTTTGATGGCCAAAGTTTGCGAAAACTTAAAGGAAATGGGAGTATCTTTTTTGAAAAATTTTGCAATTTTTTGACAAAAAAAATATTTTTCATATTGAAAACGATGCCATTTTTAAACCGCCAAAGATATTCACGTGATTCCTTTTGTATTTTATGCACACATATGCTGGCATAATTTGTGTGAAGTATGAAGTTTATAGCTTTAAAATTGACGGAGTTATTTAAAAAACACTGAAAAAAACCAAGGCCAAATTTTCATATTTTAAAATTAAACAATTCATAACTCCTTAACAGTACACGATGGCATGGTACTTTATGCATAAGTTTTTTAGATCTTGTCAAGCTCTTTCTCTAGAGTCCTAAATCATGTAAATCGGTTGAGTAGATCAAAAGTTATGGCCCCCAGAAGCTTGGAGAAGTCAAAAGTGGTCAACTTTGACACCCTGTAGCTCACCCTGTATTAAAGATATGGACCAACAACAGCACTTTTCTGAAAGCCTATGTCCTCCTCTACAAATGTCTAGAACATTTTGTATGGCTAAAATCAACAGATAAAAAGTTGTAGACTTATTTCCAATTTTTTTGCCATTTGGCCCACTGTGCGTCGGCCTAAGAACTTGACAAATGTGATACAAAGTGGAGGGTATATAAGGCTCGGCCGAACATAGCACGCTTTTACTTGTTTTAACTAAAGGGTTTAAACTAACAGGGACAATATTTTATTTAAATACAACTTTTATACCCTCCGTCAAAGGATGGGGGTATACTTACTTCGTCATTCCGTTAGTAACACCTCGAAATATTCGTCTTAAACCTCGTATAGAATATATACTTGATGGTCATGACATTTTAAGTCGATCTAGCCATGTCCGTTAGTCTGTCTGTCGAAAACACGCTATCCTTAGAAGGAGCACAGCTAAACGCTTGAAATTTTGAACAAAAACACTCCATTAAGAAGAGTAAATCGGCTGGAATTGTAAAAATCCAAATTTTGCCTACGAACATTCCATTAAGGAACAGGGGCAAACTGGGATTTTAAATTTGTATTTGTATTGTATTAATTTTTATTGTGATAATACCCATACAAAAGACTAGGTCTTATATAAAGTATGGGTTAGGTATTCGTACAATTTTTATTAGCAACTTAGTTGAAAATTGAAGGCAGCAATGAAAATTCAGAGATCAAATTAATAAAAGAGAAAGAAACAAGTAAAAAGGCGTTAAGTTCGGCCGGGCCGAACTTTGGATACCCATCACATCGGGTATATATGTAAACCACCTTTCATCAAAATTCGGTGAATATTTCATACCTTATGTTCCACTGCAGTTATATCAAAATATGTTGCGATTAGGATTAAATACTAATAGTACAGTAGTTATAGCTAAAAATAATCCAATGCACCTTTTATGACCTAAAACCTTAAATCGAGAGATCGGTCTATATGGCAGCTATATCCAAATCTGGACCGATCTGTGCGATATTGCAGAAGTATGTCAAGGGGCTTAACTTAACTCACTGTCCCGAATTTCGGCGACAGCGGACAATAAATGAGCATTTTATGGGCCCAAAACCTTGAATCAAAAAATCGGTCTATAGGGCAGCTATAATCAAATCTGGACCGATCTGGGCCAAATTGAAGAAAGATGTCGAAAGCTCCAATACAACTCACTGTCCCAAATTTCATCAAAATCGGATAATAAATGTAGCTTTTGTGGGTCAAAGACCCTAAATCGGAGGATCGGTCTATATGACAGCTATATCCAAATCTGGACCGATCTGGGCCAAATTGACGAAGGGATTCGAAGAGTCCAACACAACTCACTGTCCCAAATTTCATCAAAATCGGATAATAAATATGGCTTTGTGGGCCTAAGGCCCTAAATAGGAGGATCGGTCTATGTGACAGCTATATCCAAATCTGAACCGATCAGGGCCAAATCAACGAAGGAAGTCGAATGGCCTCACACAACTCACTGTCCCAAACTTCAGCAAAATTGGGTAATAAATGTGGCTTTTATTGGCCTTAGACCCCAAATCGGAGGATCGGTCTATATGGCAGCTATATCGAAATCACGACCGATCTTAGCCAAATTGACGAAGGATGTCGAAGGGCCTAACACAACTCACTCTCCCAAATTTCAGTTAAATCGGATAATAAATGTGGCTTTTATTGGCCTACGACCCTAAATTGGCGGATCGGTCTATATGGGGTCTATGTCAAGATATAGTCCGATGTAGCCTATCTTCGAACTTAACCTGCTTATGGACAAAGAAAGATTTTGTGCAAAATTTCAGCTCAATATCTCTATTTTTAAAGATTGTAGCGTAATTTCAACATACAGACGGACGGACATGTCTAGATCGTCTTAGATTTTTAAGGTGATCAAGAATATATATACTTTATAGGGTCGGAAATGGATATTTCGATGTGTTGCAAACGGAATGACAAAATGAATATACCCTCATCCTTCGGTGGTTGGTATAAAAAGAAAAAGTTTATCTTATATATAACAAGTAAAAAGGCGTTAAGTTCGGCCGGGCCGAACTTTGGATACCCACCACCTCGGGTATATATGTAAACCATCTTTCATCAAAATTCGGTGAAAATTTCATACCTTATGTCCCATATCAGTTATATCAAAATAAGTTCCGATTTGGACCATACACTAATAAGTACACTAGCTATATCTAAAAAACCGATCTAAACCGATCTGAACTATATACGACACGAATGTCGAAAAGCCTAACATAAGTTACTTTGTCAAACTTCAGTGAAATCGGATTATAAATGCGCCTTTAATGGGGCCAAGACTTTAAATCGAGATATCGGTCTACATGGCAGATATATCTAAATCTGGACCGAGTTGTGCCAAGTTGTCGAAGAGCCTAACACAAAGCAATGTCCCAAATTTCGGCGAAATCGGACAATAAATGTCTCTTTTATGGTCCCAAAACCTTAAATCGAGAGATCGGTCTATATGGCAGCTATATTCAAATCTGGACCGATCTGTGCGATATTGCAGAAGTATCTCAAGGAGCTTAACTTAACTCGCTGTCCCAAATTTTGGCGACATCGGACAATAAATGAGCATTTTATGGATCCAAAACCATAAATCAAGAAATCGGTCTATATGGCAGCTATATCCAAATCTGAACCGATCTGGACCAAATTGAAGAAAGATGTCGAAGGGCCTAACACAACTCACTGTCCCAAATTTCATCAAAATCGGATAATAAATGTGGCTTTTGTGGGCCTAAGACCCTAAACCGGGGGATCGGTCTGTATGGCAACTATATCCAAATCTGGACCGATCTGGGTCAAATTAACGAAGGAAGTCGATAGGCCTCATAGAACTCACTGTCCCAAATTTCAGCAAAATCGGATAGTAAATGTGGCTTTTATGGGTCTTAGACCCTAAATCGGAGGATCGGTCTATGTGACAGCTATATCCAAATCTGGACCGATCTGGGCCAAATTGACGAAAGATGTTAAAGGGCCTAACACAACTTACTGTCCCAAATTTCAGCAAAATTGGATAATAAATGTGGCTTTTATGGACCTAAGACCCTAAATCGGAGGATCGGTCTATATGGCAGCTATATCCAAATTTGAACCGATCTGGGCCAAATTGACGATGGATGCTGAAAGGCCTAACACAACTCACCGCCCCAAATTTCAGCTAAATCGGATAATAAATGTGGGTTTTATTGGCTTAAGACCCTATATCGGCGGATCGGTCTATATGGGGGCTATATCAAGATATAGTCCGATATAGCCCATCTTCGAAATTAACCTGCTTATGGACAAAAAAAGAATCTGTGCAAAATTTCAGCTCAATATCTCTATTTTTGAAGACTGTAGCGTGATTTCAACAGACAGACGGACAGACGGACGGTCTAGATCGTCTTAGATTTTTACGCTGATCAAGAATATATATACTTTATAGGGTCGGAAATGTATATTTCGATGTGTTGCAAACGGAATGACAAAATGAATATACCCCCATCCCTCGGTGGTGGGTATAAAAATCAATTTGTGTTTGTTTGTTTTTATACCCCCCACCATAAGATGGGGGGTATACTAATTTCGTCATTCTGTTTGTAACTACTCGAAATATTCATCTGAGACCCCATAAAGTATATATATTCTTGATCGTCGTGACATTTTATCTCGATCTAGCCATGTCCTTCCGTCTGTCCGTCCGTCCGTCCGTCCGTCTGTCTGTCGAAAGCACGCTAACTTCCGAAGGAGTAAAGCTAGCCGCTTGAAATTTTGCACAAATACTTCTTATTAATGTAGGTCGGTTGGTATTGTAAATGGGCCATATCGGTCCATGTTTTGATATAGCTGCCATATAAAACGATCTTGGGTCTTGATTTCTTGAGCCTCTAGAGTGCGCAATTCTTATCCGATTGGGATGAAATTTTGAACGACGTGTTTTGTTATGACATCCAACAACTGTGCCAAGTATGGTTCAAATCGGTCGATAACCTGATATAGCTGCCATATAAACCGATCTTGGGTCTTGACTTCTTGAGCCTCTTGAGTGCGCAATTCTTATCCGATTGGGATGAAATTTTGCACGACGTGTTTTGTTATGACATCCAACAACTGTGCCAAGTATGGTTTAAATCGGTCCATAACCTGATATAGCTGCCATATAAACCGATCTTGGGTCTTGACTTCTTGAGCCTCTAGCGTGCGCAATTCTTATCCGATCAGAATGAAATTTCGCACGACGTGTTTTGTTATGATATCCAACAACTGTGCCAAGTATGGTTCAAATCGGTCCATATCCTGATATAGCTGCCATATAAACCGATCTTGGGTCTTGACTTCTTGAGCCTCTAGAAGGCACAATTCTTATCCGATTTGAATGAATTTTTGCACGAAGTATTTCGTTATGATATCCAACATTTGTGCCAAGTATGGTTGAAATCGGTCCTTAACCTGATATAGCTGTGATATAAACAGATCTGGGGATTTGACATCTTAAGCTTCTAGAGGGCGCAATTCCTATCCGATTTGGCTGAAATTTAGCATGACGTATTTTATTTTTACTTTCAACAACTGTGTCAAGAGATGCCGGGAAAAGAACTCGACAAATGCGATCGATGGTGGAGGGTATATAAGATTCGGCCCGGCCGAACTTAGCACGCTTTTACTTGTTAGGTTTATGTGTTCCTTATAGACTCAGAAACGGCTAAACCGATTTTATAGAAATATTCATAGATGGTGCATAATGACCCCGTGGTGGAAAAAGGGTACTACATTTTTTGATATCTGAAGGCGGGGCGGACCCTCCCCCTTACCCTAATTTTCAGAAACGCCAGATCTCGGAGATGGGTGGTGCGATTTAAGCGAATTTTTGTGTGCCCTCATATAGTACCCAAAAAATAAAAATTTGGTATCCGTATTTCGGATGGGGCACCTGGGGGGCTGCCTCACCCTCAAACCTACCAAACATATCTTTAGACCAATAACGACAATATGGGACTCAAATGATAGGTTTTTAGGATAAGAAAACGTATCTGATGGGAAAATGGGGCTTAAATAACAGATATTTGAATGTAGAATACGAATCTGATATCCAAATATTGGACCAAGTGTTTGGGGGCCGCCTCTCAACAAAAATATCCCCCAAAGGGGACAAATTTACGACCATAGCAATATGGGGCTCAAATGAAAGGTCTTTGGGAGTAAAGCACGAATCTGATATCAATATTCGAGAAAAGTGTCTATGGGACCGTCCCACTCCCACAACACCACCCAAATAGGAAGTATTTGCTGACTATTGCAATATGAGGCTTAAATAAGAGGGTGTTTAGAGTAGAACACTAATCCGATATATATTTTCAAGGCCAACTCACTGAGTGGCCGCCCATCCCCCAAAACACCCCCCAAGCTGGCCATGTTTGCCGACTATGGAAATATATGGCTCAAATGAAAGGTATGTGCGAGTAGATCACGTATTAGGGACCAACTGTCTAGGGGGCGTCCCACCACCATAACAACCCCCATATAGGACGTATTTGCTCACCAAGACACTTTGGGTCTTAAAGAGAGTGGAACTAAATATTTATAGTTTTTAGGGTCAATACCCCAAACCGGACATATTTCCTGATTTTTGCAATAAGGAGTTTAAATGAGATTAGAAAACGGATTTGATATCCAATTTTGAGGCCAATGGCAATATGGGGTTCAAATAAATGATATATAAATATATGAGAATAGAGCACATTGCAGATATATTTTCCGGGCTTAGTGTTTGGGGAACCACTCCAATCCCCAAAACACCCCTAAATCGGGCATATTTACCGACCATGTCAATGTGGAGCTTAAATGAAAGGTATTGGGGGATAGAGCAAGAATTGATACCCATTTTCGGGACCAATTTTCTGGGGGTCTACTTCTTTCCGAAAATACCACACAACCATCAATTTTTTACTGACCATCGCAATATGAGGCTCAAATAAAGGTATTTGGGATTAGAATACGAATTTGATATCAAAATGTAGGACCATGAATTTGGGGCATCACTTTCCCAAAACACCCCCAAAGGGAAACTCCTCTTAAGCCAATGACAATATGGGGTTTAAATAAATGGTATTTGAGAGAAGAGCACGATGCTGATATTTTTTCAGGGCCAAGTATCTAAGGGACCACCTCTCCCCCGACAACACCACTAAATCAGACCACATAAGAATATCAGGCTGAAATGAAGTATTTCAAGAATGGAGTACACCTTACATCCAAACTTAAATTCGTAGACCAATAAAGATCATGTGGGATTCAGATAAAGGCACTTATATTGTTAAACTGTAAGTCAAGTTAGCTAGGTATTTCACTAAAAGATCTTTAATTGTCAAAAATAAATATTCCCAGGAAGCTTTTGTTCCATATAAAGTAAAAGAAGGCGCAGCGGAGCGGGCCCGGGTCAGCTAGTATGTTAAAAAGATTAAAAATGATTAAAAAACGAAGATTTAAACTGTTTTTCGTTACTTAAAGTTTGGATATTATTGGGAAGAGCATTCCAGAGTCGTATTACACTGATAAAAAACTGTTGCTCCGATATGCGATATTGGAGTCGTATTTGAATCACTTGTTTGCCTCTACTAGAATTAGCATAACTAAGTATAGCAAACAAATAAAACGGCTTATTTGTGTATATAATTTTGTGCAGTGCCAGCAGCGAACGTATTTTAAGGTATGAATCGAAAGTGACACCATATAACTGTTTGGCAAAGCCCGATATCCGATCTCTACTACGCAAACCAAAAACATATATAGAAACATCATTAAAGGCAACTTGTAATTTATTTTTAACAACTGTATCACAATTTGAAAAAATTCACAAGAATATAAAAGTTTTGGCAGGATATATGTTTTTGCATTCTGATTTCTATGGGAGTATACGAGCGACTCATATATAAGGTCCTTAATACACCATACGTCGTGCCAACTGCCGAGTTAATATGATTCGCCCATGATATTTTATCATCAAAAACTACGCCAAGATTTTGGATTGCAGAACCATTAATTACAATATTAAATTTTGCACACATATGAAGACGTCAAATAAATCACCCCGTACCTAATTTGGTAAAGATCGAACCAAAATTGTGGTTGCTACTCCTTAAAACTCCATATCGGATAAAAGATATATATGGGTGCTATATCTAAATTTGAAGAGATTTTAATGAAATTTTGCAGTTTCGCACACATATGAAGACGTCAAATAAATAAAATTGTGGCTGCTACAGCCATATCGGATAAAAGATATATATGGGTGATATATCTTAATTTGAACCGATGTTAATAAAATGTTGCAGTTGTATTGACACTTCAAAAAAAAAAAAAAAACACTTCGTGCAAAATTTTGTAAAGATCCGACCAAAATTTTGGATGCTTTAGCCTTAAAATTCTATATTGGATAAAAGTTATATATGGGAGCTATATCTAAATCTATACCGATTTTGGCGAAATTTTGCACACACATGAGGACAATGAGTAAAACACCCCATGCCAAATTTTGTAAAGATCGGAACAAAATTATGGCTTCTACAGTCTTAAAAGTCCATATCCGATGAAAAATATATTGTATAAGGGAGCTATATCTAAATCTGAGCCGATTTTTATGGAATTTTCCACACATATGAGGACGTTGAATAAAACACCGAATGCTAAAATCGGTAAAGATCGGACCTAAATTGTGGCTTCTACAGCCTTAAAAGCCATATCTTATGAAAGATAAATATGGGAGCTATATATAAATCTGAACCGATTTCGTTCAAGATAAATAGCGTTCGTCCTTGGGCCAAAAAAGAGAGAGTTGTGCAAAATGTTATTAAAATCGGGCAATAAATGCGACCTATAATATGGACAAAAATATATGGAGAGACAGAGGGACGGACGGACAGACGGACATAGTTAAATCGAATCAGAAAGTGATTCTAATCCGATCGGTGTACTTATCGATGGGTCTAGCCCTTTATAATGCGATTTCACTGAAATTTGACACAGTGACTTATGTTCGGCTTTTCGACATCCGTGTCGTATATAGTTCAGATCGGTATGAGGTATATGAGTATAAAGTATGAAATTTTCACCGAATTTTGATGAAAGGTGGTTTACATATATACCCGAGGTGGTGGGTATCCAAAGTTCGGGCCAGCCGAACTTAACGCCTTTTTACTTATTTTATTATGTCAAGCCAAAGAAATTCTATAATAGTTTCTAAAAACATATGTTGTTTCCACTTCATAGCATCAAAAAAGGTTACTTCTCTAGGCACAGAAATAAATTAAGTTTCTATTAATTAATTTTCAGGTTTTGGGCCATTTGCTTTTAACGTATTAAGTTATTTATCAACACTACTTTTATTTTGAACAGCGAGTTTCGGGAAAATTTTTTTTTATGAAATATTTGAGAATATTGTAGATTTAATTCAATAATTTATTGTTATAAAATTTTAAGGAATTAAATTGAACAAATCTATATGTGTTTATATATGTGGGTTGGAATCCTGGCGAGAACATCAGAAACAATTTTGTCATATACTATGCCAAGTTAAAGATTCTCCCCAAAGAGGTGTCGCATTGCGGCGCTCCGTTCGGACTCGACAATAAAAAGGAGGCCCCTTATCATTGAGCTTAAAATGTAATCGAACAGAACTCAGAGATATGTCAGACCATTGACCTTTGAACGAGAAACAATGAACATATATACTGATATTTTACATTCTGTAACTATATTACATTTAGAAAATAAAATTCCCATTTTTCAAATATTATCAATTGTTAACACCAATCACATATTGATCAAATTCAAAAAAAAAAAAAATACAAAATATCTCACGTTTTGAGAATTGGAAACTTTCTTAGTAAATTGCTAATACTTTGGGATTACTAATGTAAATATATAATTTGCTATGTAGTCGTATATAAAAATCAATTTGTGTTTGTTTGTTTGTATGTTTGTGTGTACCTAATAGACTCAGCAACGGCTGAACCGATTTTCTTAAAACTTTAACAGATGGTGCATAATGACATCGTGGTGAAAATAGGGTACTACATTTTTTGATATCCCTCTTACCCTAATTTTCAGAAACGCCAGATCTCAGCGATGGGTGGTGCGATTTAAGCGAAATTTTGTGTGCTTTCATATAGTACCCTAAAAATAATAATTTGGTATCCAAATTTCGGATGGGGTACCTAGTGGGGCCGCCCCACCCTAAAACCTACTAAAAACATATATGATATCCAACTGTTGGACCAAGTGTTAGGGGGACCACCCCAAGCCCCAAAACACCCCTAAATAGGACATATTTACCGACCATGGCAATATGGGACTACCATGAAAGGTATTTGCGAGTAGAATACAAATCTGATATCCACATGTGAGCCACGTTTCTGGGGGTCCACCCCTTCCCCAAAACACCCCCCAAACTGGACTTATTTACTGACCATGGGAATATTAGGCTTAAATAAAAGGTTTTGAATGTAAAATACGAATCTGATATCTAAATATGGGACCAATTGTTTGGGGGCCTCCTTTCACTAAAAACATCCCCCAAAGGGGACAAATTTACGACCATAGCAATATGGGGCTCAAATGAAAGGTCTTTGGGAGTAAAGCACGACTTTGATATCAATATTCGGGAAAAGTATCTATGGGGCCACGCCACCCCCCCAACACCACCCAAATAGTAAGTATTTGCTGACTATTGCAATATGAGGCTCAAATAAGAGGGTTTTTAGAGTAGAACACAAATCCGATATATATTTTCAAGGCCAACTCACTGAATGGCAGCCCATCCCCCAAAACACCCCACAAGCCGCTCATGTTTGCCGACTATGGAAATATGAGGCTTAAATTAAAGATAAGTGGGAGTAGACCACGTATCTGATATCAACATTAGGGACCAACTGTCTAGGGGATGTCGCACCACCATAACAACCCCAAATAGGACGTATTTTCTCACCAAGAAAATTTGGGTCTTAAAGAGAGTGGAACTAAATATTTTTAGTCTATAGGGCCAATACCCCAAACCGGACATATTTGCCGACTTTTGCAATAAGGAGTTTAAATGAGATTTGAAAACGATTTTGATATCCATTTTTGAGGCCAATGGCAATATGGTTCAAATAAATGATATATAGATATATGAGAATAGACCACGTTGAGGATATATTTTCAAGCCTTAATTTTGGGGGACCATGTTGGATAATGTTGGAGGCCACCGTAGCGCAGAGGTTAGCATGTCAGCCTATGACGCTAAACGGTGGCCTGGCGAGGCCATCAGAAAAAATTTTCAACGGTGGTTTTCCCCACCTTATGCTGGCAACATTTTTGAGGTACTATGCCATGTAAAACTTCTCACCCAAGAGGTGTCGCACTGCGGCACGCCGTTCGTATTCGGCTATAAAATGGAGGCCCCTTATCATTGAGTTTAAAAACTTGAATCGGACTGCACTCATTGATATGTAAGAAGTTTGCCCCTGTTCCTTAGTGGAATGTTCATGGGCAAAATTTGCATTTGCAATGTGGGGAGACCACCCCAATCCGCAAAACACCCCTAAATCGGGCGTATTTACCTACCATGTCAATGTGGAGCTTAAATACAAGGTATTGGGGGTAGAGCAAGAATTGATACCAATTTTCGGGACCAATTCTCTGAGGGAATACCCCTTTCCCAAAAACCCCACAAACAGCAATTTTTTACTGACCATCGCAATATGGGGCTCAAATAAAAGTATGTAGGACCATGTATTTAGGGCATCACCCCTTCCCCAAAACACCCCGCAAAGGGTAACAATTTTTCGACTATGCCAATATTTGGCTCAAATGAAAGGTATTTGAGATTAGAAAACAAATTTGATCACCAATTTCGGGGCCATGTGTATGGGGGACGTCTCATCGTGTAAACTCCCCTAAACCAATGGCAATATGGGGTTTAAATAAATGGTATTTGAGAGAAGAGCACGATACTGATATTTTTCAGGGCCAAGTATCTGGAGGACCACCTCATCCCCGAAAACACATCGAAACAAATCAGATAACACGAGAATATCGGGCTGAAATAAAGTATTTTATGAATGGAGTACACCTTGCATCCAAACTTAAATTTGAAGACCAATAAAGATCATATGGGATACAGATAAAGGCACTTATATTGTTAAAATGTTAGTCAAGCGATATACTATTTTCGTAGCATGGTATTTCACTAAAAGCTCTTTTGTGGAAAATAAATAATCCAAGGAAACGTTTGTTCCACATAAAGTAAAAGAAGGCGCTGCGGAGCGGGCCCGGGTCAGCTAGTTTCTTATAAAAAACGTTTTTAAAATGTGGTTTTTAAATATTTATATTTAATTGAGAATCTTATTGCTGTGCAGTAATACATGGAATTCCATTGAAATGTTTGCAACCCCAGGTTATAATCCCTCCGCCTTCCAATTTGTATACCCTCCATCATAGGATGGGGGGTATACTAATTTCGTCATTCTGTTTGTAACTACTCGAAATATTCCTCTGAGACCCCATAAAGTATATATATTCATTTTATGTCGATCTAGCCATGTCCGTCCGTCTGTCTGTCCGTCGGTCTGTTTGTCGAAAGCACTCTAACTTCCGAAGGAGTAAAGCTAGCCGCTTGAAATTTTGCACAAATATTTTTTATTATTGTAGGTCGGTTGGTATTGTAAATGGTCCATATCGGTCCATGTTTTGATATAGCTGCCATATAAACCGATATTGGGTCTTGACTTCTTCAGCCTCTAGAGGGCGCAATTTTTATCCGATTTGAATGAATTTTAGCACGAAGTATTTCATTATGATATCCAACAACTGTGTCAATTATAGTTTGAATCATTCCATAACCTGATATAGCTGCCATATAAACCGATCTTGGGACTTGACTTCTTGAGCCTCTAGAGTGCGCAATTCTTATCCGATTGAAATGAAACGTGTTTTGTTATGATATCCAATAGCTGTACCAAGTATGTTTCAAATCGGTTCATAACCTGATGCAGCTGTCATATAAACCGATCTAGGGCCTTGACTTCTTGAGCCTCTAGAGAGTGCAATTCTTATTCGATTTGAATGAATTTTTGCACTAAGTATTTTGTTATGATATCCAACAACTGTGCTGAGTATGGTTCACATCGGTCCATAACCTGATATAGCTGCCATATAAACCGATCTTGGTTCTTGAATTCCTGAGCCTCTAGAGTGCGCAATTCTTATTCGATGGAAATGGAATTTTGCACGACGTGTTTTGTTATGATATCCAACAACTATACCAAGTATAGTTAACATCGGTTCATAACCTGATATAGCTGTCATATAAACCGATCTAGGGCCTTGACTTCTTGAGCCTCTGAAGGGTGCAATTCTTAGCCGGGACTTGAATGAAATTTTGCACAACGTGTTTTGTTATGATATCCAACTACTGTGCTAAGTATGGTTCAAATCGGTTTATAACCTGATATAGCTTTCATATGAACCGATCTTGGGTCTTGACTTCTTGACCCTCTAGAGGGTGCAATTATTATCCGATTTGAATGAATTTTTGCACGAAGTATTCTGTTATGATATCCAACAACTGTGCCAAGTATGGGTCCAATCGGTTATTAACCTGATATAGCTGTCATATAAACAGATCTGGGGACTTGACCGCTTGAGCTTCTAGAGGGCGCAATTCCTATCCGATTTGGCTGAAATTTTGCAAGATGTATTTTGTTCTTACTTTCAACAACTGTGCCAAATAAGTTTAAAATCTCTTCATAACCTAATATAGCTGCCATATAAACCGATCTTGTGTCTTGACATCTTGAGCCTCTTGAGGGCGGAATTCCGATTTTATTGAAGTTTTGCACGAAGTGTTTTGGTATCACTTCCAACAACTGTGCTAAGTATGATTTAAATCGGTTCATAATCTGGTATAGCTGTCATATAAACCGATCTTCGATCTTGACTTCTTGAACCTCTAGAGGGCGCAATTCTCATCCGCTTTGGCTAAAGTTTTGTATAAAGGCTTCTCTCATCTTCAACATACGTGACTAATATGGTCTGAATCGAACAATAGCTTGATACAGCTGCCATATAAACAAATCTAGATTCGGAAACTGCACCGCAGTCAGCCAGAAAGCTGCGGTCACTTGGAGGGCATTCCATGCCATCTAACAACAGTAAGGTGGGTCCAAGAACCTTTGCTAAAGTTGCTAGGGACAGTTTGGTTATGGCAGTCGTCGACAAGGAGAAGAACAGGGCTGCATACCTAAGAATAAATAGAGTAGGATAGTCAATGGACTGTCATCAGTATTCTACGATGTCCTTGCGGAATTTCCGTCGTTTCCCCCAGTTTGTGACGATGTAGGCTGGTATCGGGGCCGATAAAGACCAATTGCCTTCGGGGATCAACGCTCAATTGAAATGTATCGTTGTGCGCTAAAAAAGATTGGTGAGATCTGGCCAGGGGCAGCACTAGATTTAGTCAAGAAGTAAGATATTCCTTCTCGACCAGTGGCACATGCTTGGAAACCAAGGATTCCCTCTGATCCTGAATTGATACTTTCAACCACCGACTGGAAGATTGGTAAATTGGATGAGGCTGATGGTGAATGGAGATATGCAGTATTCGTACTAAACTCCGGCTATCTCTCAGAACTCAACAAGTCTGAAAGGGTGGGGGTTGGGGAATCGGGAGACGGCTCAGCATTAGTTGCTGAACACTTGCCTGAGGAACTGTCGCCAACATCGCAAAAGTCTGGCGGATTCCAGGAGACCGAAAATTCCCCTGCCACAATCGAAACGGGACCCTACAAGCCCCTGTGTGGGGGAAGCACGGGACTCAGAAAGTAATTCGACAGCAGCAGTTAGTAAAGCATCTAAGGATAAATCGTCCACACCGCAAGTGTCCAGTGTCCTGAGTCCTGAGGAAGAGTGGTTCCACAGTTTTCTCACCTGTCCCTGGATGCGTACGGAAGCTCATCATGACAAGCTCTAACGAATTTTGTGAGTATGAACTCATGGTGGAATCAGATGACGAGGCTAACACAACAGTGGTGGAAATTCTGAATCCTCACTATGGTCCGGATACTACAGATAAATCTCCACCATTCGCTTCGGCGACACTAAAGGTCCTCCTGATGGCAGGGGGATTTGACATGGTTCTTATCCAGGAACCATGGGTGTGTGGAGGAATGGTTCGTGGTCTAAGAATTCCGGGATTTAATCTTCTAAAGGGTACGGGCAATGAGACACACAGAGCCTGTATTCTTGCAAAGAGTAGTCTAAATGTGTTTCTTCTAGTAGCTAGCCTTGAAATAAACAAGTCTTATTACTGGCTGGCTTCCCTATGTATGGCACACGATTTAGAGATGTGGCCTTCAAACTTTAAGTCGCTGGTTGAAGCCGCTTCTATAGGAAGTGATGCTAATGTACATCACCAGATATGGGGAAGTTCGGATGTCAACGAAAGGGGTGATCTTCTTTTCGAATATATTACAAGTTGCAATCTGGCGATTTTTAATAAAAGGGATAAACCGACCTTTAATACCAGGAACAGACAGTAAATACTAGATATTACCTTTGTATCGTAAGATATAAGTGGAAGAATATGCGACTGGGAAGTGTTAGATGACTACACCTTCTCTGATCATCGTTATATTAGTTTCAGCCTTGGAGAAAATACTGTAGAAGTGTCCCTCGGCTAAACAGAAGAAAGGCGAATTGGGCACAAATTCTGCACGTCTATCGCTTCTAGACCAGAAAAGGAAGTGGAAAATACATAGTAGTCAAGCGGATAACGAATGCCCTGAATGACTCGCTTGTGGCAGCACGCCCAAGTGTCAAGCCAAGGGGCAAACATTGATCGCCATGGTGCACCCCAGTGCTGGTTGCTTTAAGGAAGGACTGCAGAAAACTCTTCAACAGAGCAAAAGCCACAAGAGCACCACGCGATTGGGACATCTGTAATGCTGAGCTAAGAAAATAAAAGGGCGAGCTTAGAAAGGCTCAGAACAAATCCTGGGTAGAATTCTGCGTCTCCATGGAGGATACATCTGAAGATTTTGTCCTCGAGACATATTAAGGTGGGGTATATTCAGAAGTCAGAGAATGTATGGGCAATGTCTAGTGAGGCAACACTACTCGTTGATACACATTAACCGGGAAAATCTCCAACGAACAACGTGGTGCGGGGAGAAGTTGTCACTGGTCGGAGGTTCTTAGGGGAATTGTGTATGAACCGAAAATTCTTTGGGCGATAAGTTTCAACTCCTTTCAGTCGTTATGCCCTGATGATGTATCACCGGTTGAATTACAACCTATGTCTGATAGACGGCTTCCCTGGCTAAGGGAGATACACTCTACTTGTATCAGAATATCATATGTACCTGTGGGATGGAGGGACACGAAGGTCATTTTCATTCCGAAAGCAGGAAAACCCAACCATACGAAGGCCAAAGATTTTCGACCTATTAGTCTGCCAACCTTTGAAGACTCTTGAGACGTTGACAGAAACATATCTTAGGGTAAAGATCCCTGGAGATCGCCTGTTGCGGCAGCAGCATGCATATAGTAAAGGCAAATCCACTGCAACAGCCCCTCAGGACCTAGTCGGCTACATAGAGGGTTCTCTCGCTGTCAAGGAATATATTGGGTTGCCTAAAAAGTAATTGCGGATTTTTTAAAAGAAAGTAAATGCATTTTTAATAAAACCTCGAATGAACTTTAATCAAATATATAATTGCCATTTTGTTCGATAACCTTTTGCCATCTTCCTGGAAAATTTAGTATTCCACGCTCATATTACTTCTGCCCTTTATCTGCAAAAAACTGAACCAAGTGCGATTTTATAGCCTCATCATTGCCGAAAGTTTTAACATTTAAGGAGTTCTACAAAGATCAAAATAAATGGTAGTCTGATGGTGCAAGGTCAGGGCTATATGGTTCCTTGGAAGCGGCTCAAAATATACCACACCCTTCCAATCCCACCAAACAGACAGCATAACCTTCTTTTGGTGAATATCAGCCTTTGAAGTGGTATGAGCTGGTTCACCATGCTTGGACTATGATCGTTTTCGACTAACGTTATTGTAAACAATCCATTTTTCATCTCCAGTTATGATTCGTTTAAAAAACGGATCGAATTCATTGCGTTTAAGGTGCATATCACAAGCGTTGATTCGGTTCGTTAAATGAATTTCTTTCAATATATGTGGTACCCAAATATCAAGCTTTTTCACCAGTCCAAGACTTTTTATGTGATAATGAACGGTTGATTTTGGTATATTTAACTTCTCTCCTATCTCACGCTCAGTTACATGACGATCCAATTCGATTAATGCTTTGATTTGGTCATCATCAACTTAATTTGGCCGACCTGAACGTGGCTCATCTTTAAGTGAAAATCCCCAGAACGGAATTTGCGAAACCAATTTTGACACTGTCTTCCTTTTAAGGCTTTATCACCATACACGTCTCGTAACTTTTTGGCAACCTGCTCCGCGTTTTTTCCTTTACGGAAATAATAAAGTAAAATATGACGAAAATGCTCCTTTGTGGGCTCCATATTAAAATTGACGCCAAACAAACAAATGTAAACAAAATTTCGCGCACTTTTTTTCTAAAGCAAGCTAAAAGTAACAGCTGATAACTGACAAAAGAAAGAATGCAATTACAGAGTCGCAAGCCGTTGAAAAAATTTGTCAACGCCGACTATATGAAAAATCCGCAATTACTTTTTGCGCAACCCAATACATTGGAAGCATTTCTTGCCATTGATAGAGCTTTCAATAATGTAAAACTGACGACAATAATGAAGGAGTTGGAGTTTCTTGACATCAACTCTACCGAAAGAAAGTTTATTAATAACTTACTTACGGTAGGCTTGGGATCTGTGGATCTAAAAAGATGAGTCAGCAGAGGAACATCTCAAGAAGGTGTACTGTCTCCTCTTATTTGGAATAAAGCCATTAACAATATATTATTGTCTCTGGAAGAAAAAGTTGTAAAAGTGGTAGCGAATGCTGATGACTTGGCAATTGCGGTTAGGGGAAAGTTTCCCAGCACTCTAAGAGATATACTTCAAGAAGCTCTACGTGCAACAACAAAGTGGGCTACCGAAAGTGGACTGGGTATAAATCAGTGCAAGACAGAAGTAGTTCTTTTCTCCTTAGGAAGAGAGTATGTTCCATGTACAGAAACCGCAAAATACCTGTGTGTTTTGCTGGACAGGAAATTGAACTTCAAATACAACATTTTGGAAAGGGCAAGAAAGGCAACCCTTGTCCTATACACTTGCAGGAGAGCCATTGGCAAAAGTTGGGGGTTTAGACCGCGTGTCATACATTAGGTGTACACTACAGTTGTCAGACTATAATGCTATATGGTGTCGTGGTCTTGTGGACGGCGCTTCAAAAGTCCACCTACTGCTCAATACTTAACCGGATCCAAAGGATGGCTTGTTTGCTCATCACAGCCGAACTGAGGACGACATCATCTGATGCACTGAATTTAATGCTACATCTTATGCCTCTGGACATTGTGGCTACCCAAATTGCAGCGACCATTGCCATGAGTTTAAGGGAGCTTTCTCAATGGTCATGTGGCGGCTAGGAACACTTTGTTATCCTTGATACAATATCCGATGTTGGATTACACCCTACCTGAGCCGCTTTTTGATAAAAACAAGTAAAAAGGCGTTAAGTTCAGCCGGGCCGAACTTTGGATACCCACCACCTCGGGTATATATGTAAACCACCTATCATGAAAATCCGGTGAAAATTGCATACCTTACGTCGCATAGCAGTTATATCGAAATATGATCCGATTTGGACCAAGTACTAATAAGTATTGGGTTGCCCAAAAAGTAATTGTCGGTAATATAGTAGTAATATAGTCGGCGTTGACAAATTTTTTCAACGGCATGTGACTCTGTAATTGCATTCTTTCTTTTGTCAGTTATCAGCTGTTACCTTTAGCTTGCTTTAGAAAAAAAGTGCGCGACATTTTGTTTACATTTGTTTGTTTGGCGTCAATTTTAATATGGGTACCACATGTATTGAAATAAATTCATTTAACAAACCGAATCAACGCTTGTGATATGCATCTTAAACGCAATGAATTCGATCCGTTTTTAAAACGAATCATAACTGGAGATGAAAAATGGATTGTTTACAACAACGTTAGTCGAAAACGATCATGGTCCAAGCATGGTGAACCAGCTCAAACCACTTCAAAGGTTGATATCCACCAAGAGAAGGTTATGCTGTCTGTTTGGTGGGATTTTGAGCTGCTTCCAAGGAACCAAACGATTAATTCGGATGTTTACTGTCAACAATTGGACAAATTGAATACAGCCATCAAGGAGAAGCGACCAGAATTGGTCAATTGTTAAGGTGTCATATTCCACCAGGACAACGCTAGACCGCACACATCTTTGGTCACTCGCCAAAAACTGAGTGAGCTTGGCTGGGAACTTTTGATGCATCCACCATATAGCCCTGACCTTGCACCATCAGACTACCATTTATTTCGATCTTTGCAGAACTCCTTAAATGGTAAAACTTTCGGCAATGATGAGGCTATAAAATCGCACTTGGTTCAGTTTTTTGCAGATAAAGGCCAGAAGTTCTATGAGCGTGGAATACTAAATTTGCCAGGAAGATGGCAAAAGGTTATCGAACCAAATGGCAATTATATATTTGATTAAAGTTCATTCTAAGTGTTATTAAAAATGCATTTACTTTCTTTTAAAAAATCCGCAATTACTTTTTTGGCAAACCTATACAAGTCATTGTTCAATTATTATATTGTACGAATAAATGCGTCTTTTTTGGGGCTAAGACTTTAAATAAGATATCGATCTATATGGCAGCTATTTGCAAATCTTGATCGCTCTAGACCAAATTGTAGAAATATGTGGAGGGGCTTAACCTAACTCTCTGTCCCAAATTTCGGCAACATCGGACAATAAATGAGCTTTTTATGGGCCCAAAACATCAAATCGAGAGATCGGTCTATATGGCAGCTATATCCAAATCTGGACCACTCTGAGTGAAATTGAAGAAGGGTATCGAAGGGCCTAACACAACTCACTGTCGCAAATTTCAGCAAAATCGGATAATAAATGTGGCTTTTATGGGTCTAAGACCTTAAATCGTAGGATGGGTCTATATAGGCTATATACAAATCTAGACCGATCTGAACCAAATTTAAGAAGAATATCGAAGAGCCTGAGACAACTCACTGTCCCAAATTTCAGCAAAATCGGATAAGAAATGTGGCTTTTATGGACCTAAGAGGAGGATCTTTTTATATGACAGCTATATAAATTTAAAATCAAAGATTTGTACTGTCTACAATTATATCTATGTTTCTCAATATGTTGTTCCCTCGAAAATTCTAGAGACAATCTACACCACCTGATGGTCAGGGTTCTAGCGCGACAGAAGCCAGGACTGAAAATTGTGCATATAAATGCTCAGAGCCTTAAGAACAAAATTGATGAGTTTCACTATATATTTGAGAAATCCGGTGTTGACGTTATTGCGGTCTCTGTGACATGGTTTCAACCACTTTATGGGAATAGACTGGTATCCGTAGATGGTTACAGGTTTTTAAGATCCGATCGGGATGGCAGAGGTGGTGGATTTGCTATCTAAATATATAAGACATGACATAGATTTCAGACCCATTGCTTCGTCTAGTTCAACTGACAAAGTTGAATATATTTTTGCCGAACTTCACTGTTTGAGTAGAAAAGTTCTGGTTGGGGTTGTATACCGTCCGAACAAAAGAGTGCAATATGATGACTTGGTGAAGAGACTTGAGGATATAAACTGTCATTATAATGATATTATAGTCACTGGTGACTTTAATAGTAATGTGCTTGAAGAGATACATTTGACGGGGAGCATGCAATCAATAGGGTTGCATGCTGTTAATTCCAATACAGCCACACACTATACAACGACAACAGAGACTCTTATTGACTTGTTCTTCGTAAGTTCCAAGACTGATGTGAAGTTATATGATCAACTATCGGCACCCCTATTTTCAAAACATGATTTATGTTTTTTGACTTATGGCGTTCCAATGGAATATACAAGTATAACATATACGTACAGAGACTATAGAAACATTGATTATAACTCACTACTTTGTGAAATTGGCACCGTTGAGTGGCAGGAACTTTATGGCATGTCTTGCGTAGATGAACAGATTGCATTTCTTCAACGTAATGTGAGTCAGATTTTCGACAAATGTGTTCCGATGAAGACCCGAACTGTTTTTTCGAATGGGAATCAGTGGTTTGATAATGATATTAAAGTATTGATACGTAAAAGAGATTGGGCGTACTCTCGATGGAAGCGTTTTAGAAAACCTGAACTCTTTAATGATTACAAGCGTGCGAGGAATCAGACCACTTCTTGTATAAAGACGAAGAAAATAGCTTATTTTAGTCGTAAATTTCAAGAGGCATTGAACACGAAAGATACTTGAGGACATATTAAGTCAATTGGAATAGCAAGTGATAATGCATCAATTGATAGACATGTTGATTTAGATGTGATTAATAGGAGTTTCTTGGACATATCTTTTCCTGAGCCAAACGTACATTTCTACGATAGTGAATTTAGTAACGTAAACCATAGGAGTAACAATGCCTCACCAGACCTACGTTTCGATCTTGAGCGTTTTGAACAAAGCGATATCCGTATATGTGCCATCTTTTTAACATTATAATTTTAAGGAGTTGCTATCCACAGTCTTGGAAACGGGCAAGGATAGTCCCAATACCAAAGAATAACCAGGAATTTAGGCCAATAGCAATACTTCCATACGTCTCTAAGATATTTGAGACTCTTGTCAACCGGAAAATATCAGAATATATTGCGAATAATTCGCTGCTAACAGATTTTCAATCTGGTTTCCGGCCAAAGCACAGTTGCACTACTGCACTTTTGAAAGTAGTTGAAGATGTAAGGAGTGATATTGACAGCGATAAAGTTACCTTTCTAGTTCTTTTAGATCATTCGAAAGCATTTGATTCCGTTGATCCCAATATACTTTACCTTAAACTGAAACATTTATTTAAATTTTCTGAAAGAACAACGGATCTTATATATTCCTATCTTTCGAATAGAAGCCAATTGGTATGTGTTGATAGCCGCTGTTCTAGTTATCTTCCAGTCTCAAGAGGTGTTCCACAGGGGTCTGTATTGGGCCCACTCCTTTTTTCCTTATATAGCAATGACCTTCCTGGACAGTTCCGCAACTGTGGTTTTCATATGTATGCCGACGACGTACAGCTGTATATGAGCTCCTCGCCGGAGAGGCTGATCGATGGCATACTTCGACTAAATAATGACTTGGATAGGATAAACACATGGGCAAATGCCAACGGACTACTTTTAAATCCAACAAAGTCAAAGTGCCTTGTAATTGGTAGGAATCGGGTGACAATGCCGCCCAATCTTGATGTGGCAATTGCTGGAGCCCCAATTGAGATTGTTTCATCTGCAAGAAACCTTGGTTTGGAGTTTGATGATAGACTTTCATGGAAGAATCATGTCAGTATGACATTGGGCAGGACCTACGGCGTTTTACGAAACTTATATATGAGTCGACAGTATACCCCTTTGTCAATAAGAATGATTTGGCTACGACATTTATTCTGCCGAAACTATTATACTCTTGTGAGGTTTTTTACGGTTGTGATGTAACTCATAGGAATAAATTGCACGTGGTCTTTAACGATGTCGTTAGATACATTTTTGGTTTGCGTAGAAGAGACCGGGTATCTGACTTTGCCAGACAAGTATATGGTGTCTCTTTTAACTCGTTCTTAAGATACGCTCGTTGCAAATGATCCACACGATAATTTATACCAATGAACCGTCATATCTGGCTTCTGTATTGCGTTTTGCCAACTCTACAAGAAGTAAACAAGTAATACAAATACGTCATCAATATCGTGTATCTGAATAACAGTTCTTTGTTAATGCTATACGTCAGTGGAATAATCTTCCCAATAGTATTCGAATTATAAGTAATGAACGACAGTTCAAATTTTTGATTTATAATCATTTTAATTTAATTATTTGTTTTGTTTTTTTATAACTATTTATTAATTTATTATACCCTCCACCATAGGATGGGGGGTATACTAATTTCGTCATTCTGTAACTACTCGAAATATTCCTCTGAGACCCCATAAAGTATATATATTCTTGATCGTCGTGAAATTTTATGTCGATCTTGCCTTGTCCGTCCGTCTGTCCGTCCGACCGTCCGTCCGTCCGTCTGTCTGTCGAAAACACGCTAACTTCCGAAGGAGTAAAGCTAGCCGCTTGAAATTTTGCACAAATACTTCTTATTAGTGTAGGTCAATTGGTATTGTAAATGGACCATATCGGTCCATGTTCTGATATAGCTGCGATATAAACCGATCTTGGGTCTTGACTTCTTGAGCCTCTAGAGTACGCAATTCTTATCCGATTGGAATAAAATTTTGCATGACGTGTTTTGTTATGATATCCAACAACTGTGCCAAGTATGGTTCAAATCGGTCTATAACCTGATATAGCTGTCATATAAACCGATCTGGGGTCTTGACTTCTTGAGCCTCTAGAGGGTGCAATTTTTATCCGTTTTGAATGAATTTTTGCACGAAGTATTTTGTTATGATATCCAACAACTTTGCCAACAACTTTGTATGGACCAAATCGGTTCATAACCTGATATAGCTGTCATATAAACAGATCTGGGCACTTGACTTCTTGAGCTTCTAGAGGGCGCAATTCCTATCCGATTTGGCTGAAAATTTGCATGACATATTTTATACTTAATTTCAACAACTGTGTCAAATAAGGTTCAAATCGGTTCATAACCTGATATAGCTGCCATAGAAACCGATCTGGGATCTTGACATCTTGAGCCTCTAGAGGTCGTAATTATTTTCCGATTTGCCTGAAATTTACGACTGATCCTCTCATGACCATCAACATGCGTGTTTATTATGGTCTGAATTGGTCTATAGCCCGATACAGCTCCAATATAAATCGATCTCTCTATTTTACTTTTTGAGCCCCCAAAGGGCGCAATTTTTATTCTAATTGGCTGACATTTTACACAGGTCTCCAACATATAATTTAATTGTAGACCAAACCGGACCATATCTTGATATCGCTCTAATAGCAGAGCAAATCTTTTCTTATATTCTTTTTTGCCTAAGAAGAGATGCCGGGAAAAGAACTCGACAAATGCGATCCATGGTGGAGGGTATATAAGATTCGGCCCGGCCGAACTTAGCACGCTCTTACTTGTTTTATTAGTAACTTTGATTAAATTGTTAAATTTTCTTTAAAGTTTCTTTTTCTTCTTTTTTATACCCACCACCGAAGGATGGGGGTATATTCAATTTGTCATTCCGTTTGCAACACATCGAAATATCCATTTCCGACCCTATGAAGTATATATATTCTTGATCAGCGTAAAAATCTAAGACGATCTAGACATGTCCGTCCGTCTGTCTGTTGAAAACACGCTACAGCCTTTAAAAATAGAGATATTGAGCTGAAACTCACAGATTCTTTTTTTTGTCCATAAGCGGGTTAAGTTCGAAGATGGGCTATATCGGACTATATCTTGATATAGCCACCATATAGACCGATCGGCCGATTTAGGGTCTTAGGCCCATAAAAGCCACATTTATTATCCGATTTTGCTGAAATTTGGGACAGTGAGTTGCGTTAGGCCCTTCGACATCCTCTGTGAATTTGGCTTAGATCGGTCTAGATTTGGATATAGCTGCCATATAGACCGATCATCCGATTTAGGGTCTAAGTCCCATAAAAGCCACATTTATTATCCGTTTTCGCTGAAATTTGGGACAGTGAGTTGCGTTAGGCCCTTCGACATCCTCCGTCAATTTGGCTCAGATCGGTCTAGATTTGGATATAGCTGCCATATAGACCGATCATCCGATTTAGGGTCTAAGTCCCATAAAAGCCACATTTATTATTCGATTTCGCTGAAATTTTGGACAGTGATTTGTGTTAGGCCCTTCGACATCCTCTGTGAATTTGGCTTAGATCGGTCCAGATTTGGATATAGCTGCCATATAGACCGATCATCCGATTTAGGGTCTAAGTCCCATAAAAGCCACATTTATTATCCGTTTTCGCTGAAATTTGGGACAGTGAGTTGCGTTAGGCCCTTCGACATCCTCCGTCAATTTGGCTCAGATCGGTCTAGATTTGGATATAGCTGCCATATAGACCGATCATCCGATTGAGGGTCTAAGTCCCATAAAAGCCACATTTATTATTCGATTTCGCTGAAATTTTGGACAGTGATTTGTGTTAGGCCCTTCGACATCCTCTGTGAATTTGGCTTAGATCGGTCCAGATTTGGATATAGCTGCCATATAGACCGATCATCCGATTTAGGGTCTAAGTCCCATAAAAGCCACATTTATTATCCGTTTTCGCTGAAATTTGGGACAGTGAGTTGCGTTAGGCCCTTCGACATCCTCCGTCAATTTGGCTCAGATCGGTCTAGATTTGGATATAGCTGCCATATAGACCGATCGGCCTAATTGGGGTCTTAGGCCCATAAAAGCCACATTTATTATCCGATTTTGCTGAAATTTGGGACAGTGAGTTGCGTTAGGCCCTTCGACATCCTCCGTGAATTTGGCTCAGATCGGTCTAGATTTGGATATAGCTGCCATATAGACCGATTTCTTGATTTATGGTTTTGGGCCCATAAAATGCTTATTTATTATCCGATGTTGCCAAAATTTGGGACAGTGAGTTAAGTTAAACCCCTTGACATACTTCTGCAATATCGCACAGATCGGTTCTGATTTGGATATAGCTGTCATATTGACCGATATCTACGTTTTAGGTTTTGGGGCCATAAAAGACGCATTTATTGTCCGATGTCGCTGAAATTTGAGACAGTGAGTTTAGTTAGGTTCTTCGAAGTCCTTCTTCAATTTTGCCCAGATCGGTCGAGATTTGAATATAGCTGCCATATAGACCGATATCGCGATTTAAGGTCTTGGCCCCATAAAAGGCGCATTTATAATCCGATTTCACTGAAATTTGACACAGTGACTTATGTTAGGCTTTTCGACATCCGTGTCGTATATGGTTCAGATCGGTTTATTTTTAGATATAGCTAGTGTACTTTTAGTATTTGGTCCAAATCGGAACATATTTTGATATAACTGACATGGGACATAAGGTATGAAATTTCCACCGAATTTTGATGAAAGGTGGTTTACATATATTCCCGAGGTGGTGGGTATCCAAAGTTCGGCCCGGCCGAACTTAACGCCTTTTTACTTGTTTTTCTTTAATTTAGGGGTTACTTTTTTTTGTGTGTGGAGGTAAAAATCTTTACGTGTCATTTCAGCACTGCACTGTCTTTTAGACTCATGTATTTGAAAATAATGTCTCAATCCCAAAACTAAAACTTTCAATTTAAAGATGGAGCCGAAGTGCATGATGAAATGTGTAGAATTACTGAATAAACTGCAAGGATATGACACTGACTCGGATCCCTCCATAAAGCCAGATAGGACACAGTCTTGACAATTAATCAGGCTAACATACTATCAACTTATCCATAACCCTCATAGTATTAATCGGAAAAAAATTTTTTCTTCTGTATGTAAGTAAGATTTTTGGAATGGTCCTTAAAGTGCAGCAGAAATTACCATCTTATTGGCTCAAATCTATATTTTATTTAAATTTTGTGTCAGGAAGTTTATATGGAGGATCAGTCTATACAGCTACATCAAAATATAGTACGATCTAAACGAAATCATCCAAAGATGTCAACGGTGTCTATCCAATACTCAAGCGAATTGAACAAACAATTTGTAATTCTTATTCTAAATCTACTTTAGTAATATGTTCATGAATTAAAACTAAGTTTAATCCACATTCCATTTATCCCGAGGAAAAATAATATTATATTGTCGTATCCAAATATATCTCTGATAAGATATAGTTGGAACTAGTTGGATCTGCCATATCTAATTATATATAATTATATCTGATGCTTTATGTAACTACATCAGGTAGTAGATATAATTGGATATGGGACCTGATATAATTATATCTGCTGTATAGTTATATTCAAAGAAATACACTCTATATAACTTTATCTGGCCTGGGATATAATTATATCTGGCCTTAGATATAATTATATCTTGGGCTATATATATGTATATCTTGCGCTAAAAATAGCTGAATTTTGTTCATTCAGTGTTTTAAAGTAGAAATGCTTTTATTTTATTTTAAATTAGCTGAACCGGGCCCGCTCCGCTGCGCCTTCATTTACTTTATATGGAACAAAAAAATCCTTTGAATATTTATTTCGGGAATTAAAGAGCTTTTAGTAAAATACCATGCTACGAAAATAATATATTGGGTTGCCCAAAAAGTAATTGCGGATTTTTCATATAGTCGGCGTTGACAAATTTTTTCACAGCTTGTGACTCTGTAATTGCATTCTTTCTTCTGTCAGTTATCAGCTGTTACTTTTAGTTTGCTTTAGAAAAAAAGTGTAAAAAAGTATATTTGATTAAAGTTCATTCCAAGTTTTATTAAAAATGCATTTACTTTCTTTTAAAAAATCCGCAATTACTTTTTGGGCAACCCAATATGTATATCGCAAAAGCATAACAATATAAATGCCTTTATATAAATCTCATATGATCTTTACTGGTCCATGAATTCGCTCGCAGGGTTTAGGGTCATTAACATTTGGGTGTTAGATATACTCCAATATAAAAAGTCATTAATTTAACTCGATATTGTCATGAGGGGTGTTTTCAGGGGTGAGGTGGTCCCTTAGACTTTTGGCCCAGAAAAATATATCAGCATGGTGCTCTTCTCTCAAAAACCATTTATTTAAACCCCATATTGCCATTGGTTTAAGGGGAGTTTATGGGATGAGGAGTCCTCAAACATTTGGCCTCAACATTTTTAATCTTTGGGGGGTGTTTTGGGAAAGAGGCTGTGCCGCAAATACATGGTCACACATTTGGATGTCAGATTCGTATTCTACTCCCAAATACCTTTATTTGGGGCCCATATTGCGATGGTCAGTAAATATTTCGTTTTCTAATCTTAAATACCTTTCATATAAACCCCTTATTACAAAAGTCAGCAAATATAACCGGTTTAGAGTATGGGCCCTAAAAACTATCAATATCGAGATCCACTCCACTTAAGACCCAAAATTGCCATGGTGAGCAAACAACGTCCTATTTGGGCGTTGTTATGGGGGTGGGACCTCCCCTAGGGAAGTTGGTCCCGAATGTTGAAATCAGATTCGTGGTCTACTCCCAAATACCTTTCATTTGAGCCCCATATTTCCAAAGTCGGCAAACATGACCGGGTTCGGGGGTGTTTTGGGGCGGCCCTTCAGTGAATATATATCAGGTTCGTGTTTTACTCTAAAATACTACTTATTACAGCCCCATATTGGAATTGTCACCAAATACGTCCTATATGGAAGGTGTAATGGGGTCGGGGTGGCCCAATACACACTTTTTCCTGAATATTGATATCAGATTCTCGCTTTACTCCCAAAGACTTTTCATTTGAGTCCAATATTTCTATTGAAGTAAATTTGTCCTCTTTGGGGGTTGTTTTTGGAGAGGGCGGGCCCCATACACTTGGTCCCACATTCGGATATCAGATTCGTATTCCTCTCATTTGAGTCCCATATTTCCAAGGTCGGTAAATATGTCCGATTTAGGGATGTTTTGGGGGTTGGAGTGGTCCGCCAAACACTTAGTCCGACAAATGAATATCAGATACGTTTTCTACTCTTAAATGCCTTTCATTTGAGTCCCATATTGTCATGATTGTTGTATATATGTATATTTGGTAGGTTTTGGGGTTGGGGTCGTCCCCTTAGGTACCCCATCCGAAATTTGGATACCAAACTTTTGTTTTATGTTACTTTAAGAGAGCACACTAAATTTCTCTTACATCGCAACACCCATCACTGAGATCTGGCGTTTCTGAAAATTAGGGAATTGGGAGGGTCCGCCAGTAAATATGAAACGTTTGGAGGGTGTTTTGGGGCAGGGGCGGCCACCTGCAATTTGCACTGAAAAAAGATATCAAATTCGTACTTAGACTCAAGTTTTAGTACCATATTCGTATTATAGTATCCAATACAATTCATTTGATACCTGTATTGTCGCGATCTGTCCACTTCTGATTTTGGGTTGTGTTTTTGGCATAAGGATATCGAAAAAATATATAGCTTATGTTTCCTTCCAGACCAACCTACACAATATGCGAAAATTTCGGGAAAATCCGTTCTGCCGTTTTTCAGTCTATTCGGAACAAACAAACCGAGTCCCATATAGTCGTGATTGGCTAATGGACCAAATTTTTATTATGAAATTCGTACTCTACTCCTGAATACCTTTCATTTGAATCCCATATTGTCCCGATCGGTCCAATTTTATTTTTGGGTAGTACTTTTGGGGTGAGGGGGTGGATCCACACCCCTCCCCTCGATGTCAAAAAGTTATACAGCCTATGTTTTCTTCCAGGCCAACCTACACAATCTGTGAAAATTTCAAGGTAATCGGTACAGCCGTTTTTGAGTCTATACGGAACAAGCAAACAAACCGACAAACACAAATTGAATTTTATATATAAGACTAGCTGACCCGGGCCCGCTCCGCAGCGCCTTCTTTTACTTTATGTGGAACAAACGTTTCCTTGGATTATTTATTTTCGACAATTAAGGAGCTTTTAGTGAAATACCATGCTACGAAAATAGTATATCGCTTGACTAACAGTTTAACAATATAAGTGCCTTTATCTGAATCCCATATGATCTTTATTGGTCTACGAATTTAAGTTTGCATGTAAGGTGTACTCCATTCTTAAAATACTTTATTTCAGCCCGATATTCTCATGTTATCTGATTTAGGGGTGTTTCCGGGGGTGAGGTGGTCCCCCAGATACTTGGCCCTGAAAAATATCAGCATCGTGCTCTTCTCTCAAATACAATTTATTTAAACCCCATATTGCCATTGGTTTAGGGGAGTTTACAGGATGGAGCGTCCCCCATACACATGGCCCCAAAATTTGTTATCAAATTCGTTTTCTAATCCCAAATACCTTTCATTTGAGCCAAATATTGGCATAGTCGAAAAATTGTCACCCTTTGCGGGGTGTTTTGGGGAAGGGGTGATGCCCTAAATACATGGTCCTACATACTTTTATTTGAGCCCCATATTGCGATGGTCAGTAAAAAATTGCTGTTTGTGGGGTTTTTGGGAAAGGGGTATTCTCTCAGAGAATTGGTCCCGAAAATGGGTATCAATTCTTGCTCTACCCCCAATACCTTGTATTTAAGCTCCACATTGACATGGTAGGTAAATATGCCCGATTTAGGGGTGTTTTGCGGATTGGGGTGGTCTCCCCACATTGCAAATGCAAATTTTGCCCATGAGAATTCCACTAATGAACAGGGGTAAACTTCTCACATATCAATGAATGCAGTCCGATTTAAGTTTTTAAACTCAATGATAAGGGGCCTCCTTTTTGTAGCCGAATACGAACGGCGTGCCGCAGTGCGACACCTCTTGGGTGAGAAGTTTTACATAGCATAGTACCTCAAAAATGTTGCCAGCATAAGATGGGGAAAACCACCGTTGAAAATTTTTTCTGATGGCCTCGCCAGGATTCGAACCCAGGCGTTTAGCGTCATAGGCTGACATACTTACCTCTGCACTACGGAGGCCTTCAACATTATCCAAGATGGTCCCCCAACATTAAGACCTGAAAATTTATCTTTAACATGGTCTATTCTCATATATCTATATATAATTTATTTGAACCATATTGCCATTGGCCTCAAACATGGATATTAAAATCGTTTTCTAATCTCATTTAAACTCCTTATAGCAAAAGTCGGCAAATATGTCCGGTTTGGGGTATTGGCCCTATAGACTAAAAATATTTAGTTCCACTCTCTTTAAGACCCAAATTGTCTTGGTGAGAAAATACGTCCTATTTGGGGGTTGTTATGGTGGTGGGACATCCCCTAGACAGTTGGTCCCTAATGTTGATATCAGTTACGTGGTCTACTCCCACTTATCTTTAATATGAGCTCCATATTTCCATAGTCGGCAAACATGAGCGGCTTGTGGGGTGTTTTGGGGGATGGGCGGCCACTCAGTGAGTTGGCCTTGAAAATATATATCGGATTTGTGTTCTACTCTAAAAACCTTTTTATTTGAACCTCATATTGCAATAGTCAGCAAATACTGCCAATTTGGGTGGTGTTGTGGGGGAGGGGTGGCTCCATAGACACTTTTCCCAAATATTGATATCAGACTCGTGCTTTACTCCCAAAGACCTTTCATTTGAGCCCCATATTGCTATGGTCGTAAATTTGTCCCCTTTGGGGGATGTTTTTAGTGAAAGGAGGCCCCCAAACACTTGATCCCATATTTGGGTATCAGATTCGTATTCTACACTCAAATACCTTTTATTTAAGCCCCATATTCCCATGGTCAGTAAATAAGTCCTGTTCCGGGGAGTTTTGGGGAACGGGCGGACCCCACATTTGGATATCAGATTCGTATTCTACTCTCAAATATCTTTCATTTGAGTCCCATATTGCCATGGTCGGTAAATATGTCCGATTAAGAGGTGTTTTGGGGGTTGGTGTGGTCCCCCTAGCACTTGGTTCGAAAAATGGATATCAGATACGTTTTCTTATCCTAAATACCTTTCATTTAAGTCCCATATTGCCGTGATTGGTCTAAAAATATGTTTGGTAGGTTTTAGGGTGGGGCTGCCCTCCTAGGTACCTCATCCCAAATTTGGATACCAAATTATTATTTTTAGGGTACTATATGAGAGCACACAAAATTTCGCTTAAATCGCACCACCCATCTCCGAGATCTGACGTTTCTGAAAATTAGGGGGAGGGGGAAGGTCCGCCCCGCCTTCAGATATAAAAAAATGTAGTACCCTATTTTCACGACGGTGTCATTATGCACCATCTATGAAAATTTCAAGAAAAACGGTTCAGCCGTTTCTGAGTCTATAAGGAACACACAAACAAACAAACAAACCCACAAACACAAATTGATTTTTATACCCACCACCGAGGGATGGGGGTATATTCATTTTGTCATTCCGTTTGCAACACATCGAAATATCCATTTCCGACTCTATAAAGTATATATATTCTTGATCAGCGTAAAAATTTAAGACGATCTAGATATGTCCGTCCGTCTGTCCGTCTGTCAGTTGACATCACGCTACAGTCTTCAAAAATATAGATATTGAGCTGAAATTTTGCACAGATTCTTTTTTTGTCCATGAGCAGGTTAAGTTCGAAGATGGGCTATATCGGACTTTATCTTGATATAGCCCCCAAAATAGACCGATCCTCCGATTTAGGGTCTAAGACCCATAAAAGCCACATTTACTATCCGATTTCGCTGAAATTTGGGACAATGAGTTGTGTTAGGCCCTTCAAAATCCTCCGTCAGTTTGGCGCAGATAGGTCTAGATTTGGATATAGCTGCCATATAGACCGATCCTCCGATTTAGGGTCTTAGGCCCATAAAAGCCACATTTATTATCCAATTTCGCTGAAATTTGGGACAATGAGTTGTGTTAGGCCCTTCAAAATCCTCCGTCAGTTTGGCACAGATCGGTGTAGATTTGGATATAGCTGCCATATAGACCGATCCTCCGATTTAGGGTCTTAGGCCAATAAAAGCCAAATTTATTATCCGATTTTGCTGAAATTTATGACAGTGCGTTGCGTTAGGCCCTTTGACATTCCTCTTCAATTTGGTCCAAATCGATTCAGATGTGGATATAGCTGCCATATAGACTGATCTCTCGATTTAAAGTCTTGCGGCCATAAAAGGCGCATTTAATATCCGACTTCGCTGGAATTTGTAAAAGTGAGTTGTCTTAGGCCCTTCGACATTCTTCGTCAATTTGGCTCGGATCGGTCCAGATTTGGATTTGTATTTGCATTTTGTATTTGTATTTTATTATGATAAAACCCATACAAAGGCAGTGTCCTATATAAAGCATGGGTTAGTAAATTGATAAATACAATGAGTTCAACAAGTTTTCATTTAAATATTGTAGAACAATAATTGGTACAAAATATTTAACAATATAAGCAAAGTTACTGATACAATATTTAAGTAAACAAAAGGTTAAAACAAAATAAACAAGTAAAAAGGCGTTAAGTTCGGCCGGGCCGAACTTTGGATACCCACCACCTCGGGAATATATGTAAACCATCTTTCATCAAAATTCGGTGGAAATTTCATACCTTATGTCCCATGTCAGTTATATCAAAATATGTTCCGATTTGGACCAAATACTAAAAGTACACTAGCTATATCTAAAAATAAACCGATCTGAACCATATACGACACGGATGTCGAAAAGCCTAACATAAGTCACTGTGTCAAATTTCAGTGAAATCGGATTATAAATGCGCCTTTTATGGGGCCAAGACCTTAAATCGCGATATCGGTCTATATGGCAGCTATATTCAAATCTCGACCGATCTGGGCAAAATTGAAGAAGGACTTCGAAGAGCCTAACTAAACTCACTGTCTCAAATTTCAGCGACATCGGACAATAAATGCGTCTTTTATGGCCCCAAAACCTAAAACGTAGATATCGGTCAATATGGCAGCTATATCCAAATCAGAACCGATCTGTGCGATATTGCAGAAGTATGTCAAGGGGTTTAACTTAACTCACTGTCCCAAATTTTGGCAACATCTGATAATATATAAGCATTTTATGGGCCCAAAACCATAAATCAAGAAATCGGTCTATATGGCAGCTATATCCAAATCTGGACCGATCTGAGCCAAATTCACGGAGGATGTGAAGGGCCTAGCGCCCTTCACATCCTCACTGTCCCAAATTTCAGCAAAATCGGATAATAAATGTGGCTTTTATGGGCCTAAGACCCTAAATCGGCCGATCGGTCTATATGGTGGCTATATCAAGATATAGTCCGATATAGCCCATCTTCGAACTTAACCTGCTTATGGACAAAAAAAGAATCTGTGCAAAGTTTCAGCTCAATATCTCTATTTTTAAAGGCTGTAGCGTGATTTCAACAGACAGACGGACAGACGGACGGACATGTCTAGATCGTCTTAGATTTTTACGCTGATCAAGAATATATATACTTTATAGGGTCGGAAATGGATATTTCGATGTGTTGCAAACGGAATGACAAAATGAATATACCCCCATCCTTCGGGGGTGGGTATAAAAAAGAAGAAAAAGAAACTTTAAAGAAAATTTAACAATTTAATCAAAGTTACTAATAAAACAAGTAAGAGCGTGCTAAGTTCGGCCGGGCCGAATCTTATATACCCTCCACCATGGATCGCATTTGTCGAGTTCTTTTCCCGGCATCTCTTCTTAGGCAAAAAAGAATATAAGAAAAGATTTGCTCTGCTATTAGAGCGATATCAAGATATGGTCCGGTTTGGTCTACAATTAAATTATATGTTGGAGACCTGTGTAAAATGTCAGCCAATTAGAATAAAAATTGCGCCCTTTGGGGGCTCAAAAAGTAAAATAGAGAGATCGATTTATATTGGAGCTGTATCGGGCTATAGACCAATTCAGACCATAATAAACACGCATGTTGATGGTCATGAGAGGATCAGTCGTAAATTTCAGGCAAATCGGAAAATAATTACGACCTCTAGAGGCTCAAGATGTCAAGATCCCAGATCGGTTTCTATGGCAGCTATATCAGGTTATGAACCGATTTGAACCTTATTTGACACAGTTGTTGAAATTAAGTATAAAATATGTCATGCAAATTTTCAGCCAAATCGGATAGGAATTGCGCCCTCTAGAAGCTCAAGAAGTCAAGTGCCCAGATCTGTTTATATGACAGCTATATCAGGTTATGAACCGATTTGGTCCATACAAAGTTGTTGGCAAAGTTGTTGGATATCATAACAAAATACTTCGTGCAAAAATTCATTCAAAACGGATAAAAATTGCACCCTCTAGAGGCTCAAGAAGTCAAGACCCCAGATCGGTTTATATGACAGCTATATCAGGTTATAGACCGATTTGAACCATACTTGGCACAGTTGTTGGATATCATAACAAAACACGTCATGCAAAATTTTATTCCAATCGGATAAGAATTGCGTACTCTAGAGGCTCAAGAAGTCAAGACCCAAGATCGGTTTATATCGCAGCTATATCAGAACATGGACCGATATGGTCCATTTACAATACCAATTGACCTACACTAATAAGAAGTATTTGTGCAAAATTTCAAGCGGCTAGCTTTACTCCTTCGGAAGTTAGCGTGTTTTCGACAGACAGACGGACGGACGGACGGTCGGACGGACAGACGGACGGACAAGGCAAGATCGACATAAAATTTCACGACGATCAAGAATATATATACTTTATGGGGTCTCAGAGGAATATTTCGAGTAGTTACAGAATGACGAAATTAGTATACCCCCCATCCTATGGTGGAGGGTATAATAAATTAATAAATAGTTATAAAAAAACAAAACAAATAATTAAATTAAAATGATTATAAATCAAAAATTTGAACTGTCGTTCATTACTTATAATTCGAATACTATTGGGAAGATTATTCCACTGACGTATAGCATTAACAAAGAACTGTTATTCAGATACACGATATTGATGACGTATTTGTATTACTTGTTTACTTCTTGTAGAGTTGGCAAAACGCAATACAGAAGCCAGATATGACGGTTCATTGGTATAAATTATCGTGTGGATCATTTGCAACGAGCGTATCTTAAGAACGAGTTAAAAGAGACACCATATACTTGTCTGGCAAAGTCAGATACCCGGTCTCTTCTACGCAAACCAAAAATGTATCTAACGACATCGTTAAAGACCACGTGCAATTTATTCCTATGAGTTACATCACAACCGTAAAAAACCTCACAAGAGTATAATAGTTTCGGCAGAATAAATGTCGTAGCCAAAATCATTCTTATTGACAAAGGGGTATACTGTCGACTCATATATAAGTTTCGTAAAACGCCGTAGGTCCTGCCCAATGTCATACTGACATGATTCTTCCATGAAAGTCTATCATCAAACTCCAAACCAAGGTTTCTTGCAGATGAAACAATCTCAATTGGGGCTCCAGCAATTGCCACATCAAGATTGGGCGGCATTGTCACCCGATTCCTACCAATTACAAGGCACTTTGACTTTGTTGGATTTAAAAGTAGTCCGTTGGCATTTGCCCATGTGTTTATCCTATCCAAGTCATTATTTAGTCGAAGTATGCCATCGATCAGCCTCTCCGGCGAGGAGCTCATATACAGCTGTACGTCGTCGGCATACATATGAAAACCACAGTTGCGGAACTGTCCAGGAAGGTCATTGCTATATAAGGAAAAAAGGAGTGGGCCCAATACAGACCCCTGTGGAACACCTCTTGAGACTGGAAGATAACTAGAACAGCGGCTATCAACACATACCAATTGGCTTCTATTCGAAAGATAGGAATATATAAGATCCGTTGTTCTTTCAGAAAATTTAAATAAATGTGTCAGTTTAAGGTAAAGTATATTGGGATCAACGGAATCAAATGCTTTCGAATGATCTAAAAGAACTAGAAAGGTAACTTTATCGCTGTCAATATCACTCCTTACATCTTCAACTACTTTAAAAAGTGCAGTAGTGCAACTGTGCTTTGGCCGGAAACCAGATTGAAAATCTGTTAGCAGCGAATTATTCGCAATATATTCTGATATTTTCCGGTTGACTAGAGTCTCAAATATCTTAGAGACGTATGGAAGTATTGCTATTGGCCTAAATTCCTGGTTATTCTTTGGTATTGGGACTATCCTTGCCCGTTTCCAAGACTGTGGATAGCAACTCCTTAAAATTATAATGTTAAAAAGATGGCACATATACGGATATCGCTTTGTTCAAAACGCTCAAGATCGAAACGTAGGTCTGGTGAGGCATTGTTACTCCTATGGTTTACGTTACTAAATTCACTATCGTAGAAATGTACGTTTGGCTCAGGAAAAGATATGTCCAAGAAACTCCTATTAATCACATCTAAATCAACATGTCTATCAATTGATGCATTATCACTTGCTATTCCAATTGACTTAATATGTCCTCAAGTATCTTTCGTGTTCAATGCCTCTTGAAATTTACGACTAAAATAAGCTATTTTCTTCGTCTTTATACAAGAAGTGGTCTGATTCCTCGCACGCTTGTAATCATTAAAGAGTTCAGGTTTTCTAAAACGCTTCCATCGAGAGTACGCCCAATCTCTTTTACGTATCAATACTTTAATATCATTATCAAACCACTGATTCCCATTCGAAAAAACAGTTCGGGTCTTCATCGGAACACATTTGTCGAAAATCTGACTCACATTACGTTGAAGAAATGCAATCTGTTCATCTACGCAAGACATGCCATAAAGTTCCTGCCACTCAACGGTGCCAATTTCACAAAGTAGTGAGTTATAATCAATGTTTCTATAGTCTCTGTACGTATATGTTATACTTGTATATTCCATTGGAACGCCATAAGTCAAAAAACATAAATCATGTTTTGAAAATAGGGGTGCCGATAGTTGATCATATAACTTCACATCAGTCTTGGAACTTACGAAGAACAAGTCAATAAGAGTCTCTGTTGTCGTTGTATAGTGTGTGGCTGTATTGGAATTAACAGCATGCAACCCTATTGATTGCATGCTCCCCGTCAAATGTATCTCTTCAAGCACATTACTATTAAAGTCACCAGTGACTATAATATCATTATAATGACAGTTTATATCCTCAAGTCTCTTCACCAAGTCATCATATTGCACTCTTTTGTTCGGACGGTATACAACCCCAACCAGAACTTTTCTACTCAAACAGTGAAGTTCGGCAAAAATATATTCAACTTTGTCAGTTGAACTAGACGAAGCAATGGGTCTGAAATCTATGTCATGTCTTATATATTTAGATAGCAAATCCACCACCTCTGCCATCCCGATCGGATCTTAAAAACCTGTAACCATCTACGGATACCAGTCTATTCCCATAAAGTGGTTGAAACCATGTCACAGAGACCGCAATAACGTCAACACCGGATTTCTCAAATATATAGTGAAACTCATCAATTTTGTTCTTAAGGCTCTGAGCATTTATATGCACAATTTTCAGTCCTGGCTTCTGTCGCGCTAGAACCCTGACCATCAGGTGGTGTAGATTGTCTCTAGAATTTTCGAGGGAACAACATATTGAGAAACATAGATGTAATTGTAGACAGTACAAATCTTTGATTTTAAATTTATATAGCTGTCATATAAAAAGATCCTCCTCTTAGGTCCATAAAAGCCACATTTCTTATCCGATTTTGCTGAAATTTGGGACAGTGAGTTGTCTCAGGCTCTTCGATATTCTTCTTAAATTTGGTTCAGATCGGTCTAGATTTGTATATAGCCTATATAGACCCATCCTACGATTTAAGGTCTTAGACCCATAAAAGCCACATTTATTATCCGATTTTGCTGAAATTTGCGACAGTGAGTTGTGTTAGGCCCTTCGATACCCTTCTTCAATTTCACTCAGAGTGGTCCAGATTTGGATATAGCTGCCATATAGACCGATCTCTCGATTTGATGTTTTGGGCCCATAAAAAGCTCATTTATTGTCCGATGTTGCCGAAATTTGGGACAGAGAGTTAGGTTAAGCCCCTCCACATATTTCTACAATTTGGTCTAGAGCGATCAAGATTTGCAAATAGCTGCCATATAGATCGATATCTTATTTAAAGTCTTAGCCCCAAAAAAGACGCATTTATTCGTACAATATAATAATTGAACAATGACTTGTATAGGTTTGCCAAAAAAGTAATTGCGGATTTTTTAAAAGAAAGTAAATGCATTTTTAATAAAACTTAGAATGAACTTTAATCAAATATATAATTGCCATTTGGTTCGATAACCTTTTGCCATCTTCCTGGCAAATTTAGTATTCCACGCTCATAGAACTTCTGGCCTTTATCTGCAAAAAACTGAACCAAGTGCGATTTTATAGCCTCATCATTGCCGAAAGTTTTACCATTTAAGGAGTTCTGCAAAGATCGAAATAAATGGTAGTCTGATGGTGCAAGGTCAGGGCTATATGGTGGATGCATCAAAAGTTCCCAGCCAAGCTCACTCAGTTTTTGGCGAGTGACCAAAGATGTGTGCGGTCTAGCGTTGTCCTGGTGGAATATGACACCTTAACAATTGACCAATTCTGGTCGCTTCTCCTTGATGGCTGTATTCAATTTGTCCAATTGTTGACAGTAAACACCGAATTAATCGTTTGGTTCCTTGGAAGCAGCTCAAAATCCCACCAAACAGACAGCATAACCTTCTCTTGGTGGATATCAACCTTTGAAGTGGTTTGAGCTGGTTCACCATGCTTGGACCATGATCGTTTTCGACTAACGTTGTTGTAAACAATCCATTTTTCATCTCCAGTTATGATTCGTTTTAAAAACGGATCGAATTCATTGCGTTTAAGATGCATATCACAAGCGTTGATTCGGTTTGTTAAATGAATTTATTTCAATACATGTGGTACCCATATTAAAATTGACGCCAAACAAACAAATGTAAACAAAATGTCGCGCACTTTTTTTCTAAAGCAAGCTAAAGGTAACAGCTGATAACTGACAAAAGAAAGAATGCAATTACAGAGTCACATGCCGTTGAAAAAATTTGTCAACGCCGACTATATTACTACTATATTACCGACAATTACTTTTTGGGCAACCCAATACTTATTAGTACTTGGTCCAAATCGGATCATATTTCGATATAACTGCTATGCGACGTAAGGTATGCAATTTTCACCGGATTTTCATGATAGGTGGTTTACATATATACCCGAGGTGGTGGGTATCCAAAGTTCGGCCCGGCTGAACTTAACGCCTTTTTACTTGTTTTTATCAAAAAGCGGCTCAGGTAGGGTGTAATCCAACATCGGATATTGTATCAAGGATAACAAAGTGTTCCTAGCCGCCACATGACCATTGAGAAAGCTCCCTTAAACTCATGGCAATGGTCGCTGCAATTTGGGTAGCCACAATGTCCAGAGGCATAAGATGTAGCATTAAATTCAGTGCATCAGATGATGTCGTCCTCAGTTCGGCTGTGATGAGCAAACAAGCCATCCTTTGGATCCGGTTAAGTATTGAGCAGTAGGTGGACTTTTGAAGCGCCGTCCACAAGACCACGACACCATATAGCATTATAGTCTGACAACTGTAGTGTACACCTAATGTATGACACGCGGTCTAAACCCCCAACTTTTGCCAATGGCTCTCCTGCAAGTGTATAGGACAAGGGTTGCCTTTCTTGCCCTTTCCAAAATGTTGTATTTGAAGTTCAATTTCCTGTCCAGCAAAACACACAGGTATTTTGCGGTTTCTGTACATGGAACATACTCTCTTCCTAAGGAGAAAAGAACTACTTCTGTCTTGCACTGATTTATACCCAGTCCACTTTCGGTAGCCCACTTTGTTGTTGCACGTAGAGCTTCTTGAAGTATATCTCTTAGAGTGCTGGGAAACTTTCCCCTAACCGCAATTGCCAAGTCATCAGCATTCGCTACCACTTTTACAACTTTTTCTTCCAGAGACAATAATATATTGTTAATGGCTTTATTCCAAATAAGAGGAGACAGTACACCTTCTTGAGATGTTCCTCTGCTGACTCATCTTTTTAGATCCACAGATCCCAAGCCTACCGTAAGTAAGTTATTAATAAACTTTCTTTCGGTAGAGTTGATGTCAAGAAACTCCAACTCCTTCATTATTGTCGTCAGTTTTACATTATTGAAAGCTCTATCAATGGCAAGAAATGCTTCCAATGTATTGGGTTGCGCAAAAAGTAATTGCGGATTTTTCATATAGTCGGCGTTGACAAATTTTTTCAACGGCTTGCGACTCTGTAATTGCATTCTTTCTTTTGTCAGTTATCAGCTGTTACTTTTAGCTTGCTTTAGAAAAAAAGTGCGCGAAATTTTGTTTACATTTGTTTGTTTGGCGTCAATTTTAATATGGAGCCCACAAAGGAGCATTTTCGTCATATTTTACTTTATTATTTCCGTAAAGGAAAAAACGCGGAGCAGGTTGCCAAAAAGTTACGAGACGTGTATGGTGATAAAGCCTTAAAAGGAAGACAGTGTCAAAATTGGTTTCGCAAATTCCGTTCTGGGGATTTTCACTTAAAGATGAGCCACGTTCAGGTCGGCCAAATTAAGTTGATGATGACCAAATCAAAGCATTAATCGAATTGGATCGTCATGTAACTGAGCGTGAGATAGGAGAGAAGTTAAATATACCAAAATCAACCGTTCATTATCACATAAAAAGTCTTGGACTGGTGAAAAAGCTTGATATTTGGGTACCACATGTATTGAAAGAAATTCATTTAACGAACCGAATCAACGCTTGTGATATGCACCTTAAACGCAATGAATTCGATCCGTTTTTTAAACGAATCATAACTGGAGATGAAAAATGGATTGTTTACAATAACGTTAGTCGAAAACGATCATAGTCCAAGCATGGTGAACCAGCTCATACCACTTCAAAGGCTGATATTCACCAAAAGAAGGTTATGCTGTCTGTTTGGTGGGATTGGAAGGGTGTGGTATATTTTGAGCCGCTTCCAAGGAACCATATAGCCCTGACCTTGCACCATCAGACTACCATTTATTTTGATCTTTGTAGAACTCCTTAAATGTTAAAACTTTCGGCAATGATGAGGCTATAAAATCGCACTTGGTTCAGTTTTTTGCAGATAAAGGGCAGAAGTAATATGAGCGTGGAATACTAAATTTTCCAGGAAGATGGCAAAAGGTTATCGAACAAAATGGCAATTATATATTTGATTAAAGTTCATTCGAGGTTTTATTAAAAATGCATTTACTTTCTTTTAAAAAATCCGCAATTACTTTTTAGGCAACCCAATATATTCCTTGACAGCGAGAGAACCCTCTATGTAGCCGACTAGGTCCTGAGGGGCTGTTGCAGTGGATTTGCCTTTACTATATGCATGCTGCTGCCGCAACAGGCGATCTCCAGGGATCTTTACCCTAAGATATGTTTCTGTCAACGTCTCAAGAGTCTTCAAAGGTTGGCAGACTAATAGGTCGAAAATCTTTGGCCTTCGTATGGTTGGGTTTTCCTGCTTTCGGAATGAAAATGACCTTCGTGTCCCTCCATCCCACAGGTACATATGATATTCTGATACAAGTAGAGTGTATCTCCCTTAGCCAGGGAAGCCGTCTATCAGACATAGGTTGTAATTCAACCGGTGATACATCATCAGGGCATAACGACTGAAAGGAGTTGAAACTTATCGCCCAAAGAATTTTCGGTTCATACACAATTCCCCTAAGAACCTCCGACCAGTGACAACTTCTCCCCGCACCACGTTGTTCGTTGGAGATTTTCCCGGTTAATGTGTATCAACGAGTAGTGTTGCCTCACTAGACATTGCCCATACATTCTCTGACTTCTGAATATACCCCACCTTAATATGTCTCGAGGACAAAATCTTCAGATGTATCCTCCATGGAGACGCAGAATTCTACCCAGGATTTGTTCTGAGCCTTTCTAAGCTCGCCCTTTTATTTTCTTAGCTCAGCATTACAGATGTCCCAATCGCGTGGTGCTCTTGTGGCTTTTGCTCTGTTGAAGAGTTTTCTGCAGTCCTTCCTTAAAGCAACCAGCACTGGGGTGCACCATGGCGATCAATGTTTGCCCCTTGGCTTGACACTTGGGCGTGCTGCCACAAGCGAGTCATTCAGGGCATTCGTTATCCGCTTGACTACTATGTATTTTCCACTTCCTTTTCTGGTCTAGAAGCGATAGACGTGCAGAATTTGTGCCCAATTCGCCTTTCTTCTGTTTAGCCGAGGGACACTTCTACAGTATTTTCTCCAAGGCTGAAACTAATATAACGATGATCAGAGAAGGTGTAGTCATCTAACACTTCCCAGTCGCATATTCTTCCACTTATATCTTACGATACAAAGGTAATATCTAGTATTTACTGTCTGTTCCTGGTATTAAAGGTCGGTTTATCCCTTTTATTAAAAATCGCCAGATTGCAACTTGTAATATATTCGAAAAGAAGATCACCCCTTTCGTTGACATCCGAACTTCCCCATATCTGGTGATGTACATTAGCATCACTTCCTATAGAAGCGGCTTCAACCAGCGACTTAAAGTTTGAAGGCCACATCTCTAAATCGTGTGCCATACATAGGGAAGCCAGCCAGTAATAAGATTTGTTTATTTCAAGGCTAGCTACTAGAAGAAACACATTTAGACTACTCTTTGCAAGAATACAGGCTCTGTGTGTCTCATTGCCCGTACCCTTTAGAAGATTAAATCCCGGAATTCTTAGACCACGAACCATTCCTCCACACACCCATGGTTCCTGGATAAGAACCATGTCAAATCCCCCTGCCATCAGGAGGACCTTTAGTGTCGCCGAAGCGAATGGTGGAGATTTATCTGTAGTATCCGGACCATAGTGAGGATTCAGAATTTCCACCACTGTTGTGTTAGCCTCGTCATCTGATTCCACCATGAGTTCATACTCACAAAATTCGTTAGAGCTTGTCATGATGAGCTTCCGTACGCATCCAGGGACAGGTGAGAAAACTGTGGAACCACTCTTCCTCAGGACTCAGGACACTGGACACTTGCGGTGTGGACGATTTATCCTTAGATGCTTTACTAACTGCTGCTGTCGAATTACTTTCTGAGTCCCGTGCTTCCCCCACACAGGGGCTTGTAGGGTCCCGTTTCGATTGTGGCAGGGGAATTTTCGGTCTCCTGGAATCCGCCAGACTTTTGCGATGTTGGCGACAGTTCCTCAGGCAAGTGTTCAGCAACTAATGCTGAGCCGTCTCCCGATTCCCCAACCCCCACCCTTTCAGACTTGTTGAGTTCTGAGAGATAGCCAGAGTTTAGTACGAATACTGCATATCTCCATTCACCATCAGCCTCATCCAATTTACCAATCTTCCAGTCGGTGGTTGAAAGTATCAATTCAGGATCAGAGGGAATCCTTGGTTTCCAAGCATGTGCCACTGGTCGAGAAGGAATATCTTACTTCTTGACTAAATCTAGTGCTGCACCTGGCCAGATCTCACCAATCTTTTTTAGCGCACAACGATACATTTCAATTGAGCGTTGATCCCCGAAGGCAATTGGTCTTTATCGGCCCCGATACCAGCCTACATCGTCACAAACTGGGGGAAACGACGGAAATTCCGCAAGGACATCGTAGAATACTGATGACAGTCCATTGACTATCCTACTCTATTTATTCTTAGGTATGCAGCCCTGTTCTTCTCCTTGTCGACGACTGCCATAACCAAACTATCCCTAGCAACATTAGCAAAGGTTCTTGGACCCACCTTACTGTTGTTAGATGGCATGGAATGCCCTCCAAGTGACCGCAGCTTTCTGGCTGACTGCGGTGCAGTTTCCGAATCTAGATTTGTTTATATGGCAGCTGTATCAAGCTATTGTTCGATTCAGACCATATTAGTCACGTATGTTGAAGATGAGAGAAGCCTTTATACAAAACTTTAGCCAAAGCGGATGAGAATTGCGCCCTCTAGAGGTTCAAGAAGTCAAGATCGAAGATCGGTTTATATGACAGCTATACCAGATTATGAACCGTTTAAATCATACTTAGCACAGTTGTTGGAAGTGATACCAAAACACTTCGTGCAAAACTTCAATAAAATCGGAATTCCGCCCTCAAGAGGCTCAAGATGTCAAGACACAAGATCGGTTTATATGGCAGCTATATTAGGTTATGAAGAGATTTTAAACTTATTTGGCGCAGTTGTTGAAAGTAAGAACAAAATACATCTTGCAAAATTTCAGCCAAATCGGATAGGAATTGCGCCCTCTAGAAGCTCAAGCGGTCAAGTCCCCAGATCTGTTTATATGACAGCTATATCAGGTTAATAACCGATTGGACCCATACTTGGCACAGTTGTTGGATATCATAACAGAATACTTCGTGCAAAAATTCATTCAAATCGGATAATAATTGCACCCTCTAGAGGGTCAAGAAGTCAAGACCCAAGATCGGTTCATATGAAAGCTATATCAGGTTATAAACCGATTTGAACCATACTTAGCACAGTAGTTGGATATCATAACAAAACACGTTGTGCAAAATTTCATTCAAGTCCCGGCTAAGAATTGCACCCTTCAGAGGCTCAAGAAGTCAAGGCTCTAGATCGGTTTATATGACAGCTATATCAGGTTATGAACCGATGTTAACTATACTTGGTATAGTTGTTGGATATCATAACAAAACACGTCGTGCAAAATTCCATTTCCATCGGATAAGAATTGCGCACTCTAGAGGCTCAGGAATTCGAGAACCAAGATCGGTTTATATGGCAGCTATATCAGGTTATGGACCGATGTGAACCATACTCAGCACAGTTGTTGGATATCATAACAAAATACTTAGCGCAAAAATTCATTCAAATCGAATAAGAATTGCACTCTCTAGAGGCTCAAGAAGTCAAGGCCCTAGATCGGTTTATATGACAGCTGCATCAGGTTATGAACCGATTTGAAACATACTTGGTATCATAACAAAACACGTTTCATTTCAATCGGATAAGAATTGCGCACTCTACAGGCTCAAGAAGTCAAGACCCAAGATCGGTTTATATGGCAGCTATATCAAAACATGGACCGATATGGCCCATTTACAATACCAACCGACCTACACTAATAAGAAGTATTTGTGCAAAATTTCAAGCGGCTAACTTTACTCCTTCGGAAGTTAGCGTGCTTTCGACAGACAGACGGACGGACGGACGGACATGGCTAGATCGACAGGCAAATATTACCGCCTTACAGGAAGTGCGATGGACCGATTTGAAACATACTTGGTACAGCTATTGGATATCATAACAAAACACGTTTCATTTCAATCGGATAAGAATTGCGCACTCTAGAGGCTCAAGAAGTCAAGTCCCAAGATCGGTTTATATGGCAGCTATATCAGGTTATGGAATGATTCAAACTATAATTGACACAGTTGATGGATATCATAATGAAATACTTCGTGCTAAAATTCATTCAAATCGGATAAAAATTGCGCCCTCTAGAGGCTCAAGAAGTCAAGACCCAATATCGGTTTATATGGCAGCTATATCAAAACATGGACCGATATGGACCATTTACAATACCAACCGACCTACAATAATAAAAAATATTTGTGCAAAATTTCAAGCGGCTAGCTTTACTCCTTCGGAAGTTAGAGTGCTTTCGACAAACAGACCGACGGACAGACAGACGGACGGACATGGCTAGATCGACATAAAATGAATATATATACTTTATGGGGTCTCAGAGGAATATTTCGAGTAGTTACAAACAGAATGACGAAATTAGTATACCCCCCATCCTATGATGGAGGGTATACAAATTGGAAGGCGGAGGGATTATAACCTGGGGTTGCAAACATTTCAATGGAATTCCATGTATTACTGCACAGCAATAAGATTCTCAATTAAATATAAATATTTAAAAACCACATTTTAAAAACGTTTTTTATAAGAAACTAGCTGACCCGGGCCCGCTCCGCAGCGCCTTCTTTTACTTTATGTGGAACAAACGTTTCCTTGGATTATTTATTTTCCACAAAAGAGCTTTTAGTGAAATACCATGCTACGAAAATAGTATATCGCTTGACTAACATTTTAACAATATAAGTGCCTTTATCTGTATCCCATATGATCTTTATTGGTCTTCAAATTTAAGTTTGGATGCAAGGTGTACTCCATTCATAAAATACTTTATTTCAGCCCGATATTCTCGTGTTATCTGATTTAGGGGTGTTTTCGGGGATGAGGTGGTCCTCCAGATACTTGGCCCTGAAAAATATCAGTATCGTGCTCTTCTCTCAAATACCATTTATTTAAACCCCATATTGCCATTGGTTTAGGGGAGTTTACACGATGAGACGTCCCCCATACACATGGCCCCGAAATTGGTGATCAAATTTGTATTCTAATCTCAAATACCTTTCATTTGAGCCAAATATTGGCATAGTCGAAAAATTGTTACCCTTTGCGGGGTGTTTTGGGGAAGGGGTGATGCCCTAAATACATGGTCCTACATACTTTTATTTGAGCCCCATATTGCGATGGTCAGTAAAAAATTGCTGTTTGTGGGGTTTTTGGGAAAGGGGTATTCCCTCAGAGAGTTGGTCCCGAAAATTGGTATCAATTCTTGCTCTACCTCCAATACCTTGTATTTAAGCTCCACATTGACATGGTAGGTAAATATGCCCGATTTAGGGGTGTTTTGCGGATTGGGGTGGTCTCCCCACATTGCAAATGCAAATTTTGCCCATGAACATTCCACTAAGGAACAGGGGCAAACTTCTTACATATCAATGAGTGCAGTCCGATTCAAGTTTTTAAACTCAATTTTATAGCCGAATACGAACGGCGTGCCGCAGTGCGACACCTCTTGGGTGAGAAGTTTTACATGGCATAGTACCTCAAAAATGTTGCCAGCATAAGGTGGGGAAAACCACCGTTGAAAATTTTTTCTGATGGCCTCGCCAGGATTCGAACCCAGGCGTTTAGCGTCATAGGCTGACATACTTACCTCTGCGCTACGGAGGCCTTCAACATTATCCAAGATGGTCCCCCAACATTAAGACCTGAAAATTTATCTTCAACATGGTCTATTCTCATATATCTATATATAATTTATTTGAACCATATTGCCATTGGCCTCAAACATGGATATCAAAATCGTTTTCTAATCTCATTTAAACTCCTTATAGCAAAAGTCGGCAGATATGTCCGGTTTGGGGTATTGGCCCTATAGACTAAAAATATTTAGTTACACTCTCTTTAAGACCCAAATTGTCTTGGTGAGAAAATACGTCCTATTTGGGGGTTGTTATGGTGGTGGGACATCCCCTAGACAGTTGGTCCCTAATGTTGATATCAGTTACGTGGTCTACTCCCACTTATCTTTAATATGAGCTCCATATTTCCATAGTCGGCAAACATGAGCGGCTTGTGGGGTGTTTTGGGGGATGGGCGCCCACTCAGTGAGTTGGCCTTGAAAATATATATCGGATTTGTGTTCTACTCTAAAAACCTTTTTATTTGAGCCTCATATTGCAATAGTCAGCAAATACTGCCAATTTGGGTGGTGTTGTGGGGGAGGGGTGGCTCCATAGACACTTTTCCCAAATATTGATATCAGACTCGTGCTTTACTCCCAAAGACCTTTCATTTGAGCCCCATATTGCTATGGTCGTAAATTTGTCCCCTTTGGGGATTTCTTTGGGGAGAGGCGGCCCCCCAAACACTTGATCCCATATTTGGGTATCAGATTCGTATTCTACACTCAAATACCTTTTATTTAAGCCCCATATTCCCATGGTCAGTAAATAAGTCCTGTTTGGGGGAGTTTTGGGGAACGGGCGGACCCCACATTTGGATATCAGATACGTATTCTACTCTCAAATATCTTTCATTTGAGTCCCATATTGCCATGGTCGGTAAATATGTCCGATTAAGAGGTGTTTTGGGAGTTGGTGTGGTCCCCCTAGCACTTGGTTCGAAAAATGGATATCAGATACGTTTTCTTATCCTAAATACCTTTCATTTAAGTCCCATATTGCCGTGATTGGTCTAAAAATATGTTTGGTAGGTTTTAGGGTGGGGCTGCCCTCCTAGGTACCTCATCCCAAATTTGGATACCAAATTATTATTTTTAGGGTACTATATGAAAGCACACAAAATTTCGCTTAAATCGCACCACCCATCTCCGAGATCTGACGTTTCTGAAAATTAGGGTGAGGGGGAAGGTCCGCCCCGCCTTCAGATATAAAAAAATGTAGAACCCTATTTTCACCACGGTGTCATTATGCACCATCTATGAAAATTTCAAGAAAAACGGTTCAGCCGTTTCTGAGTCTATAAGGAACACACAAACAAACAAACAAACCCACAAACACAAATTGATTTTTATACCCACCACCGAGGGATGGGGGTATATTCATTTTGTCATTCCGTTTGCAACACATCGAAATATCCATTTCCGACTCTATAAAGTATATATATTCTTGATCAGCGTAAAAATCTAAGACCATCTAGACATGTCCGTCCGTCTGTCCGTCTGTCTGTTGAAATCACGCTACAGTCTTCAAAAATATAGATATTGAGCTGAAATTTTGCACAGATTCTTTTTTTGTCCATAAGCAGATTAAGTTCGAAGATGGGCTATATCGGACTATATCTTGATATAGCCCCCAAATAGACCGATCCGCCGATTTAGGGTCTTAGGCCAATAAAAGCCACATTTATTATCCGAGTTTGCTGAAATTTTGGATAGTGAGTTGTGTTAGGCCCTTCAAAATCCTCCATCAGTTTGGCGCAGATCGGTCTAGATTTGGATATAGCTGCCACATAGACCGATACTCCGATTTAGGGTCTTAGGCCCATAAAAGCCACATTTATTATCCAATTTTGCTGAAATTTTGGACAATGAGTTGTGTTAGGCCCTTCAGCATCTTTCGTCAATTTGGCTCAGATCGGTCCAGATTTGGATATAGCTGCCATATAGACCGATCCTCCGATTTAGGGTCTAAGACCCATAAAAGCCACATTTATTATCCGATTTTGCTGAAATTTGGGACAGTGAGTTGTGTAAAGCCTTTCGACTTCCTTCGATAATTTGACCCAGATCGGTCCAGATTTGGATATAGTTGCCATACAGACCGATCCCCCGGTTTAGGGTCTTAGGCCCACAAAAGCCACATTTATTATCCGATTTTGATGAAATTTGGGACAGTGAGTTGTGTTAGGCCCTTCGACATCTTTCTTCAAATTGGTCCAGATCGGTTTAAATTTGGATATAGCTGTCATATAGACCGATTTCTTGCTTTATGGTTTTGGACCCATAAAATGCTTATTTATTGTCCGATGTCGCCAAAATTTGGGACAGCGAGTTAAGTTCCTTGACATACTTCTGCAATATCGCACAGATCGGTCCAGATTTGAATATAGCTGCCATATAGACCAATCTCTCGATTTAAGGTTTTGGGACCATAAAAGAGGCATTTATTGTCCGTTTCGCCGAAATTTGGGACATTGCTTCGTGTTAGGCTCTTCGACAACTTGGCCCAAATCGGTCCAGATTTGGATATATCTGCCATGTAGACCGATATCTCGATTTAAAGTCTTGGCCCCATTAAAGGCGCATTTATAATCCGATTTCACTGAAGTTTGACACAGTAACTTATGTTAGGCTTTTCGACATTCGTGTCGTATATAGTTCAGATCGGTTTATTTTTAGATATAGCTAGTGTACTTATTAGTATATGGTCCAAATCGGAACTTATTTTGATATAACTGATATGGGTATGAAATTTTCACCGAATTTTGATGGAAGATGGTTTACATATATACCCGAAGTGGTGGGTATCCAAAGTTCGGCCCGGCCGAACTTAACGCCTTTTTACTTGTTATATACAATCTAAGACTAGCTGAGCCAGGCCCGCAGATTTTTATACCAAACATTAGTTTTTAGGTTACTGTTAGTGTGCAAGCAAAATTTTATTAAATCGCCACACCATCTGTTTGATCTGGTGTTTTTGAAAATTGGGGTAAGGGGGAGGGTCAAATAATACCGCAAACAACCGCAACGAAATTCCTATTTTTTTTTTTTTTTTTCTTAACTCAAAGGAAAGATTGTCATTACATGGTCATCATGTGGTAGTTGTGTATAAAAGGCTATTTGACTACCTATTAAATAGTCATAATCATTTCTTTTGTTATACCCACCACCGACGGATGGGGGTATATTCATTTTGTCATAACGTTTGCAACACATCGAAATATCCATTTCCGACCCTATAAAGTATATATATTCTTGATCAGCGTAAAAATCTAAGACGATCTAGACATGTCCGTCCGTCTGTCCGTCTGTCTGTTGAAATCACGCTACAGTCTTCAAAAATAGAGATATTGAGCTGAAACTTTGCACAGATTCTTTTTTTGTCCATAAGCAGGTTAAGTTCGAAGATGGGCAAAATCGGACTATATCTTGATATAGCCCCCATATATACCGATCCGCCGATTTAGGGGCATAGGCTCATAAAAGCCACATTTATTATCCGATTTTGCTGAAATTTGGAACAGTGAGTTTTGTTAGGCCCTTCAACATCCTCCGTCAATTTGGCTCAGATCGGTCCAGATTTAGATATAGCTGCCATATAGACCGATCCTACAATTCAAGGTTTTAGGCCCACAAAAACCACATTTATTATCCGATTTTGCGGAAATTTGGGACAGCGAGTTGTGTTAGGCCCTTCAACATCTTCCGTCAATTTGGGTCAGATCGGTCCAGATTTAGATATAGCTGCCATATAGACCGATCCTCCGATTTAGGGTCTTAGGCCCATTAAAGCCCCATTTATTATCCAAATTTGCTGAAATTTGGGTCAGTGAGTTGTCTTAGTCCCTCCGACATCCTTCGCCAATATGGCTCAGCTCGGTTCAGATTTGGATATAGCTGCCATATAGACCGATCCTCCGATTTAGGGTCTTAGGCCCATAAAAGCCATATTTATTATCCGATTTTGCTGAAATTTGGGACAGTGAGTTGTGTTAGGCCCTTCAACATCTTCCGTCAATTTGGCTCAGATCGGTCCAGATTTAGATATAGCTGCCATATAGATCGATCTCTCGGTTTTAGGTTTTGGGGCCATAAAAAGCGCATTTGTTGTCCGATGATGCCGAAATTTAGGACAAAGAGCTAAGATAAGCTCCTCCACATATTTCTGCAATTTGGTCGAGATCGATCAAGGTTTTCATATAGCTGCCATATAGACCCATCTCTCGATTTGAAGTTTTGGCCCCAAAAAAGGCCCTTTTTTAATCCGATTGCACTGAAATTTGACACATTGACTTATGTGAGGCTTTTCGACATCCGTGTCGTATATAGTTCAGATCGGTTTATTTTAAGATATAGCTATTCAAAAGACCAATATTTTGTTATATACAATTGAACAATGACTATTATTACTATTTGGTCCAAATCGGAACATATATTGATATAGCTACTATGGGGCATAAGGTATGAGATTTGCACCGGATTTTGACGAAAGGTTGTTTACATATATATCCGAGGTGGTGGGTATCCAAAGTTCGGCCCGGCCGAACTTAACGCCTTTTTACTTGTTTTTAATTAAATCAAATTGCCAAATTAAACGATTTTCTGTTCTAAAAAAACTAATTTGCCAGCCTATATATTTTGGGCGGTGGCGACTGTTCTTAGTATTGGGTTGCTCAAAAAGTAATTGCGGATTTTTATACCCACCACCGAAGGATGGGGGTATATTCATTTTGTCATTCCGTTTGCAACACATCGAAATATCCATTTCCGACCCTATAAAGTATATATATTCTTGATCAGCGTGAAAATCTAAGACGATCTAGACATGTCCGTCCGTCTGTCCGTCTGTCCGTCTGTCCGTCTCTCTGTTGAAATCACGCTACAGTCTTTAAAAATTGAGATATTGAGCTGAAATTTTGCACAGATTCTTTTTTTGTCCATAAGCAGGTTAAGTTCGAAGATGGGCTATATCGGACTATATCTTGATATAGCCCCCATATAGACCGATCCGCCGATTTAGGGTCTTAGGCCCATAAAAGCCACATTTATTATCCGATTTTGCTGAAATTTGCGACAGTGAGTTGCGTTGGGCCCTTCGACATCCTTCGTCAATTTGGCTCAGATCGGTCCAAATTTGAATATAGCTGCCATATAGACCGATCCTCAGATTTGGGGTCTTAGGCCCATAAAAGCCACATTTTATATCCGATTTGGATGAAATTTGGCACAGTGAGTTGTGTTAGGCCCTTCAACATTCTTCGTCAATATGGCCCAGATCGGTTCAGATTTGGATATAGCTGCCATATAGACCGATCCTCCGATTTATGGTCTTAGGCCCATAAATGCCACATTTATTATCCGATTTTGCTGAAATTTGAAACAGTGAGTTGCGTTGAGCCCTTCGATATCCTTCGTCAATTTGGTCCAGATCGATCCAAATTTGGATATGGCTGCCATATAGACCGATCCTCCGATTTATGGTCTTAGGCCCATAAAAGCCACATTAATTATCCGATTTTGCTGAAATTTGGGACAGTGAGTTGCGTTGAGCCCTTCGACATCCTTCGTTAATTTGGTCCAGATCGGTCCAAATTTGGATATAGCTGCCATATAGACCGATACTCCGATTTATGGTCTTAGGCCCATAAAAGCCACATTTATTATCCGATTTTGCTGAAATTTGGGACAGTGAGTTGCTTTGAGCCCTTCGACATCCTTCGTCAATTTGGCCCAGATCGGTCTAAATTTGGATATAGCTGCCATATAGACCGATCCTCCGATTTATGGTCTTAGGCCCATAAAAGCCACATTAATTATCCGATTTTGCTGAAATTTGGGACAGTGAGTTGCTTTGAGCCCTTCGACATCCTTCGTCAATTTGGCCCAGATCGGTCCAAATTTGGATATAGCTGCCATATAGACCGATCCTCCGATTTATATTCTTAGGCCCATAAAAGCCACATTTATTATCCGATTTTGCTGAAATTTGGGACAGTGATTTGCCTTAGGCCCTTCGATATCTTTCTTCTATTTGGCCCTGATCGGTTCAGATTTGGATATAGCTGCCATATAGACCGATCTCTCGATTTAAAGTTTTGGGCTCATAAAAAGCGCATTTATTGTCCGATGTCGCCGAAATTTGGGACAATGACTTGTGTTGGGCCCTTCGATATTTGTCTTCAATTTGGCTCAGATCGGTCCAGATTTGGATATAGCTGCCATATAGACCGATCTCTCGGTTGAACAATGACTTGTACTTATAAGCATTTGGTCTAAATCGGATGATATCTATAGAGCTGCTATGGGGCTTAAGGTATGCATTTTTCACTGGATTTTGACGAAATGTGGTTCACATATATACCCGAGGTGGTGGGTATCCAAAGTTCGGCCCGGCCGAACTTAACGCCTTCTTACTTGTTCATATAGCCGGCGTTGACAAATTTTTTCAACGGCTTGTGACTCTGTAATTGCATTCTTTCTTTTGTCAGTTATCAGCTGTTACTTTTAGCTTGCTTTTGTTTGTTTGGCGTCAGTTTTAATATGGAGCCCACAAAGGAGCATTTTCGTCATATTTTACTTTATTATTTCTGTAAAGGAAAAAACGCGGAGCAGGTTGCTAAAAAGTTACGAGATGTGTATGGTGACAAAGCCTTAAAAAGAAGACAGTGTCAAAATTGGTTTAGCAAATTCTGTTCTGGGGATTTTTCACTTAAAGATGAGCCACGTTCAGGTCGGCCAAATTAAGTTGATGATGACCAAATCAAAGCATTAATCGAATTGGATCGTCATATAACTGAGCGTGAGATAGGAGAGAAGTTAAATATACCAAAATCAACCGTTCATTATCACATAAAAAGTCTTGGACTGGCGAAAAAGCTTGATATTTGGGTACCACATGCATTGAAAGAAATTCATTTAACAAACCGAATCAACGCTTGTGATATGCACCTTAAACGCAATGAATTCGATCCGTTTTTAAAACGAATCATAACTGGAGATGAAAAATGGATTGTTTATAACAACGTTAGCCGAAAACGATCAAGGTCCAAGCATGGTGAACCAGCTCAAACCACTTCAAAGGCTGATATTCATCAAAAGAAAGTTATGCTGTCTGTTTGGTGGGATTGGAAGGGTGTGGTATATTTTGAGCTGCTTCCAAGGAACCAAACGATTAATTTGGATGTTTACTGTCAACAATTGGACAAATTGAATACAGCCATCAAGGAGAAGCGACCAGAATTGGTCAATCGTAAAGGTGTCATATTCCACCGCACACATCTTTGGTCACATCCACCATATAGCCCTGACCTTGCACCATCTACCATTTATTTCGATCTTTGCAGAACTCCTTAAATGGTAAAACTTTCGGCAATGATGAGGCTATAAAATCGCACTTGGTTCAGTTTTTTGGAGATAAAGGGCAGAAGTTCTATGAGCGTGGAATTCTTAATTTGCCAGGAAGATGGCAAAAGGTTATCGAACAAAATGGCAATTATATATTTGATTAAAGTTTACTTTTACTTTCTTTTAAAAAATCCGCAATTACCTTTGGGGCAACCCATAGTAACGCTTTAAATCATGTAAAATTTTTAACACAAAAGTTTTGTCCAGCAACACGTCGTTTGGACTGGTCTAGCAAAAGAAGGCCCCTTATGAACCCCTTGTCCTTCAGGATGAATGTCATCATTTTGGGGATATGACGGCCTACATTTATTTGTAGGCCGCCCAAACGAATTAAATCACATCGTGACCTATTAGGTCGTTATGATTAATCGACTGTTTTGGGGTGAGGTAGTCCGCTATATACATGAGCAGAATAATGATATCTGATTCGCAGTCCACAACCTTATACCTTTAATTTGAACCCCACACTGTCATGATTGGTGTATACAGCCATTTGGGGAAGGCGTCAACATGAGGTTAGTCCGCCACACACCATCTGCCACTTGAACACAAATTTGAATATCTATCACTAATTCTCATTGTTTTAATAGGTTAAATAACCTATTGGAAGCGATCTAATGTAATGCGGCTCCCATATACCATGCATTCGAGTCCCATATAGCTATGATCGAGTAATATTCCCATTTGGGCTCCTTTTTGGGGGTAAACAGCCCCAAACACTTGGGCGCCATTTTTTATGTCATATTCGTAATCTACTCCCGAATAGCTTTCATTCGAGTCCCATATTGTCAATATCGTACAATAAACCTATTTAAGGGTATTTTAGGATCGAGGCCACCACCCAGTTTCTTAGATCAAACTTTTGATATCATATTAGTATTATACTCCCGAATGACTTTTATATTTTTATATGAGTCCCATACTGTCACGATCGGTCTACTATTTTTTGGGTGGTACTTTTGGGGCAAGGGGGAGTCCGCATCCCTTGCGATATCAAAAAATTATAAAGCCTATTGCTACTTCCGGACAACTCCCCACAATCTGTGCAAATTTCAAAGAAATCGGTTCAGCGGTTTCTGAGTCTATGCAGAACAAACAAATTTACAAACCCGCAAAGAAACACAAATTCAATTTTATACCCTCCACCATAGGATGGGGGTATACTTATTTCGTCATTCTGTTTGTACTACCTCGAAATTTGCGTCTGAGACCCCATAAACTATATATATTCTTGATCGTCATGTCATTTTAGGTCGATCTAGACATGTCCGTCCGTCTGTCTGTCGAAAGCACGCTAACTTTCGAAGGAGTAAAGCCAGCCGCTTGAAATTTTGCACAAATACCTTTTATTAGTGTAGGTCAGTTGGGATTGTAAATGAGCCAAATCGGTCCATGTTTTGATATAGCTGCCATATAAACCGAACTTCTTGAGCCTCTAGATGGCGCAATTCTAGTCCGATTTGACTGAAATTTCGCACGTAGTGTTTGGTGTCACTTCCAACAGCTGTGCTTACTTCTTGAGCCTCTGGAGTTCGCAATTCTCATCCGATTTGGCAGAAACTTTGTTAAACGGCTTCTCTAATGACTTTCAATATACGTGTCTAATATAGTCTGGATCGATCAATAGCTTGATAAATCTCATATATAAATCTATCTTCCGACTTTGCTTCTTGATCCCCTACAAGGCGCAATTCTTATCCGAATGAACTGAAATATTACACAATGACTTCTACAATGTTCGGCATTTATTTATAGTCCGAATCGGACTATAACTTGATATAGCTCTAATAGCATAACAGTGCTTATTCAATATTCTTTGTTTGCCTAAAAAGAGATACCGCGCATAGAACTCGAAAAATGCGATCCATGGTGGAGGGTGTATAAGATTCGGCCTGGCCGAACTTAGCACGCTCTTACTTGTTATATATAGATAGATTGAACATGATAAAAATATGAATTCAAAGAAAATTTATGAAAAAAAATCAAAATGGCAAATTATACATTCAAATTAGGCAAAAATTAAAATGATTCTTTATGGTTTAATGTTGGTTGATATAGTATTACTTTTTCTCCTATTTTTTTCGTTTCGCCGACGTTTTTATACCCTCCACCATAAGATGAGGGGTATACTAATTTCGTCATTCTGTTTGTAACTACTCGAAATATTCGTCTGAGACCCCATAAAGTATATATATTCTTGATCTTCGTGAAATTTTATGTCGATCTAGCCATGTCCGTCCGTCTGTTCGTCCGTCCGTCTGTTCGTCCGTCCGTCCGTCCGTCTGTCTGTCGAAAGCACGCTAACTTCCGAAGGAGTAAAGCTAGCCGCTTGAAATTTTGCACAAATACTTCTTATTAGTGTAGGTCGGTTGGTATTGTAAATGGGCCATATCGGTCCATGTTTTCATATAGCTGTCATATAAACCGATCTTGGGTCTTGACTTCTTGAGCCTCTACAGGGCGCAATTCTTATCCGATTTTAATGGATTTTGGCACTACGTGTTTTGTTATAATATCCAACAACTGTGCCAAGTATGGTTCAAATCGGTCCATAACCTGATATAGCTGTCATATAAACCGATCTTGGGTCTTGAATTCTTGAGCCTCTAGAGTGTGCAATTCTTGTCCGATCGGAATGAAATTTTGCACGACGTGTTTTGTTATAATATCCAACAACTGTGCTAAATATGGTTCAAATCGGTCCATAACCTGATATAGCTGCCATATAAACCGATCTTGGGTCTTTACTTCTAGAGCCTCTAGAGTGCGCAATTCTTATCCGATTGGGATGAAATTTTGCACGACGTGCTTTGTCATGATATCCAACAACTATGCCAAGAATGGTTCAAATCGGTCTATAACCTGATATAGCTGTCATATAAACCGATCTTGGGCCTTGACTTCTTGAGCCTCTACAACTGTGCCAAGTATGGTTCAAATCGGTTCATAACCTGATATAGCTGTCATATAAACCGATCTGGGATCTTGACTTCTTGAGCCTCTAGAGGTCGCAATTATTATCCGATTTGCCTGAAATTTTGTACGACGGATTTTCTCATGACCATCAACATACGTATTTATTATGGTCTGAATCGGTCTATAGCCCGATACAGCTCCCATTTAAATCGATCTCTCTATTTTACTTCTTGAGCCCCCAAAGGGCGCAATTTTTATTCGAATTGGCTGACATTTTACACAGGCCTCCAACATATAATTTAATTGTGGTCCAAACCAGACCATATCTTGATATCGCTCTAATAGCAGAGCAAATCTTTTCTTACATCCTTTTTTTCCCAAAGAAGAGATGCCCAGAAAAGAACTCGACAAATGCGATCCATGGTGGAGGGTATATAAGATTCGGCCCGGCCGAACTTAGCACGCTTTTACTTGTTTTAAATGAAATTTGACAGAATTCAGCGTGAAATGCTGAACAGAATAACCAGCTTAACTCAAAAATTTGCTTTAAAAGCAAGTTGAGCAAAAAAGGAAGTATCCTATATATAAAAATCAATTTGTGTTTGTTTGTAGGTTTGTTTGTTTGTTTGTTTGTTTGTTTGTGTGTTTGTGTGTTCCTTATAGACTCAGAAACGGCGGTACCGATTTTCTTGAAATTTTCACAGATGGTGCATAATGATCCCGTGGTGAAAATAGGGTATTACATTTTTTGATATCTGAATGGGGAGCGGACTCTCCCCCTTAGCCTAATTTTCAGAAACGCCAGATCTCGGAGATGAGTGATGCGATTTAAGCGAAATTTTGGGTGCTCTCATATAGTACCCTACAAATAATTATTTGGTATCCAAATTTTAGATTGGGTACCTAGGAAGGCTGCCCCACCCTCAAACCTACCAAACATATATATAGACCAAAACGACAATATGGGACTTAAATGAAAGGTATTTAGGATAAGAAAACGTATCTGATATCCATTTGTCGAACCAAGTGCTAGGGGGACCACCCCAACCCCCAAAACACCCCTTAATCGGACATATTTACCGACCATGACAATATGGGACTCAAATTAAAGGTATTTGAGAGTAGAATACGAATCTTATATCCAAATGTGGGACCACGTTTCTGGGGGTCCACCCTTTCCCCAAAACACCCCCAAACAGGACTTATTTACTGATCATGGGAATATTAGGCTTAAATAAAAGGTATTTGAATGTAGAATACGAATCTGATATTCAAATATGGGATAAAGTGTTTGGGGGGCCGCCTCTCACCAAAAACATCCCCAAAGGGGACAAATTTACGACCATAGCAATATGGGACTCAAATGAAAGGTCTTTGGGAGTAAAGCACGAATCTGATATTAATATTCAGGAAAAGTGTCTATGGAGCCACCCCTCCCCCACAACACCACCCAAATAGGGAGTATTTGCTGACTATTATCCAACGATTGCAATATGAGGCTCAAATAAGAGGGTTTTTAGAGTAGAACACAAATCCGATATATATTTTCAAGGCCAACTCACTGAATGGCCGCCCATCCCCCAAAACACCCCACAAGCCGCTCATGTTTGCCGACTATGGAAATATGGGGCTCAAGTTAAAGATAAGTGGGTGTAGACCACGTAACTGATATCAACATTAGGGACCAACTGTCTAGGGGACGTCCCACCACCATAACAACCCCCAAATAGGACGTATTTTCTCACCAAGGCAATTTGGGTCTTAAAGAGGGTGGAACTAAATATTTTTAGTTTATAGGGCCAATCCCGCACACCGCACATATCTGCCGACTTTTGCAATAAGGAGTTTAAATGAGATTAGAAAACGATTTTGATATCCATTTTTGAAGCCAATGGCAATATGGTTCAAATAAATGATATATAGACATGTGAGAATAGACCACGTTGAAGATATATTTTCAAGCCTTAATTTTGGGGGACCATGTTGGATAATGTTGGAGGACACCGTAGCGCAGAGGTTAGCATGTCAGCCTATGACGCTAAACGCCTGGGTTCAAACCCTGGCGAGGCCATCAGAAAAAATTTTCAACGGTGGTTTTCCCCACCGTAAAACTTCTCATCCAAGAGGTGTCGCACTGCGGCACGCCGTTCGTTTTCGGCTACAAAAAGGAGGCCCCTTATCATTGAGTTTAAAAACTTAAATCGGACTGCATTCATTGATATGTGAGAAGTTTACCCCTGTTCATTAGTGGAATTCTCATGGGCAAAATTTGCATTTGCAATGTGGGGAGACCACCCCAATCCGCAAAACACCCCTAAATCGGGCATATTTACCTACCATGTCAATGTGGAGCTTAAATACAAGGTATTGGGGGTAGAGCAAGAATTGATACCCATTTTCGGGACCAATTCTCTGAGAGAATACCCCTTTCCCAAAATACCCCACAAACAGCAATTTTTTACTGACCATCGCAATATAAAAGTATGTAGGACCATGTATTTAGGGCATAACCCCTTCCCCAAAACACCCCGCAAAGGGTGACAATTTTTCGACTATGCCAATATGTGGCTCAAATGAAAGGTATTTGGGATTAGAAAACGAATTTGATAATAAATTTTGGGGCCATGTGTATGGGGGACGTCTCATCGTGTAAACTCCCCTAAACCAATGGCAATATGGGGTTTAAATAAATTGTATTTGAGAGAAGAGCACGATGCTGATATTTTTCAGGGCCAAGTATCTGGGGGACCACCTCACCCCCGGAAACACCCCTAAATCAGATAACATGAGAATATCGGGCTGAAATAAAGTATTTTAAGAATGGAGTACACCTTACATGCAAACTTAAATTCGTAGACCAATAAAGATCATATGGGATTCAGATAAAGGCACTTATATTGTTAAACTGTTCTGTCAAGCGATATACTATTTTCGTAGCATGGTATTTCACTAAAAGCTCCTAAATTGTCGAAAATAAATAATCCAAGGAAACGTTTGTTCCACATCAAGTAAAAGAAGGCGCTGCGGAGCGGGCCCGGGTCAGCTAGTCTTATATATAAAATTGAATTTGCGTTTGTCGGTTTGTTTGCTTGTTCCGTATAGACTCAAAAACGGCTGTACCGATTACCTTGAAATTTTCAAAGATTGTGTAGGTTGGCCTGGAAGAAAACATAGGCTATATAACTTTTTGACATCGAGGGGAGGGATGTGGATCAACCCCTCACCCCAAAAGTACTACCCAAAAATAAAAGTGGACCGATCGGGACAATATGGGATTCAAATGAAAGGTATTCAGGAGTAGAGTACGAATTTCATAATAAAAATTTGGTCCATTCGCCAATCACGGCTATATGGGACTTGGTTTGTTTGTTCCGAATAGACTGAACACGGCAGAACGGATTTTCCCGAAATTTTCGCATATTGTGTAGGTTGGTCTGGAAGGAAACATAGGCTATATAATTTTTCGATATCGGACCCTCCCCCTTATGCCAAAAACACAACCCAAAATCAGACAGATCGCGACAATACAGGTATCAAATGAATTGTATTGGACACTATAATACGAATATGATACTAAAACTTGAGTCTAAGTACCCAAAGGGCCCCCAACCCCAAAACTCCTCTAAACAGATATATTCGAAGTTCATGTCAATATGGAACTCAAATGAAAAGTATTTGGCAGTAGATTACAGTATGAAACATAAGGTCCAAGTAATGGGAGGTCGGCCACCCGCAAGTACCATCAAATGGTCGTATATGGAACTCAAATGAAAGGTATTTGGGAGTAGATTACCAATATGACGTTAAAATTTGCGTTCAAGTGTAGGTGGCGCTTTTCCTGCTAAATATACGTCAAATGGGTTATTTGACCCATTATGACAATATGGGACTCAAATGAAAGGTATTTGAGAGTAGAAAACGAATTTGATATCCCATTTTGGAGTCAAGTATTTTGGGGTACACCCTAAAGCACCCCTAAACTGAACTTCATTTCCGTTGGGAATAAAGAACGAATTTTATATCTTTTTTCAGTGCAAATTGCCGGTGGCCGCCCCAGCCCCAAAACACCCTCCAAACGTTTCATATTTACCGGTTACGGCAATATGGGTATCAAATTAAAGGGATTTGGAAATGCAACACGAATTTCATATTCATCTTTCAGCCGAAATGTTTGAGGTGTCATCCCTCCCCTAAAAAGCACTTCTCATTACCCTAATTTTTAAAAACACCAGGAACCAAGCAGGGTCAAACTTCTTACACATGAGTGTTTTCCGATTCAAGTTTAAACTCTTTTTTTTATAGCCGTTCGGACTCGGCTAGAAAAAAAGGGCCCTTTTTTATAGCCGAGTCCGAACGGCGTCCCGCAATGTGACACCTCCTTGGGGAAAATGTTTTAAATAGCTATGCATGCCGTTGTACCTCGCAAATGTTACCAACCACCGCTTTGTCCGATGTTCTCGCCAGGATTTGAACTCGTTTAGCGTCATAGTACACAATGGCACGAATTCGACATCCGCATTCAGGGCGAAGTGTCCAATTTATGTTTGTTTGTCGGTTTGTTTGTTTGTATGTTTGTTTGTGTATTCCTTATAGTCTCAAAAACGGCTGAACCGATTTTCTTGAAATTTTCACAGATGGTGCATAATGATTCCATGGTGAAAATAGGGTACTACATTTTTGATATCTGAAGGGGGGGGGGGCGGACCCTCCCAATTCCCTAATTTGCAGAAACGCCAGATCTCAGTGATGGGTGTTGCGATGTAAGAGAAATTTAGTGTGCTCTCTTAAAGTAACATAAAACAAAAGTTTGGTATCCAAATTTCGGATGGGGTACCTAAGGGGACGACCCCAACCCCAAAACCTACCAAATATACATATATACAAAAATCATGACAATATGGGACTCAAATGAAAGGCATTTAAGAGTAGAAAACGTATCTGATATTCATTTGTCGGACTAAGTGTTTGGCGGACCACTCCAACCCCCAAAACACCCCTAAATCGGACATATTTACCGACCTTGGAAATATGGGACTCAAATGAGAGGAATACGAATCTGATATCCGAATGTGGGACCAAGTGTATGGGGCCCGCCCTCTCCAAAAACAACCCCCAAAGAGGACAAATTTACTTCAATAGAAATATTGGACTCAAATGAAAAGTCTTTGGGAGTAAAGCGCGAATCTGATATCAATATTCAGGAAAAAGTGTGTATTGGGCCACCCCGACCCCATTACACCTTCCATATAGGACGTATTTGGTGACAATTCCAATATGGGGCTGTAATAAGTAGTATTTTAGAGTAAAACACGAACCTGATATATATTCACTGAAGGGCCGCCCCAAAACACCCCCGAACCCGGTCATGTTTGCCGACTTTGGAAATATGGGGCTCAAATGAAAGGTATTTGGGAGTAGACCACGAATCTGATTTCAACATTCGGGACCAACTTCCCTAGGGGAGGTCCCACCCCCATAACAACGCCCAAATAGGACGTTGTTTGCTCACCATGGCAATTTTGGGTCTTAAGTGGAGTGGATCTCGATATTGATAGTTTTTAGGGCCCATACTCTAAACCGGATATATTTGCTGACTTTTGCAATGAGGGGTTTAAATGAAAGGTATTTAAGATTAGAAAACGAAATATTTACTAACCATCGCAATATGGGCCCCAAATAAAGGTATTTGGGAGTAGAATACGAATCTGATATCCAAATGGGGGACCACGTTTCTGGGGGTCAATACCATTTATTTAAACCCCGTATTGCCATTGGTTTAAGAGAAGTTTACAGGATGAGGCGTCCCCCAAACACATGGCCCCGAAATTGGTTATCGAATTCGTTTTCTAATCTCAAATACTTTTCATTTGAGCCACATATTGGCATGGTCGAAAAATTTTTCCCTTTGTGGGTGTTTTCGGAAAGGGGTGATGTCCTAAATTTAGATATCAAATTCATATTCTACTCCCAAATAACTTTATTTGAGCCCCATATTGCGATGGTCAGTAAACAAAACTGCTGTTTGTGGTGTATTGTGTGAGAGGGGTAGAAAATTGGTCCCGAAAATGGGTATCAATTCTTGCTCTACCGGTTAATATACCCGATTTAGGGGTGTTTTGGGGGTTGGGGAACGCGAGGCCCCAAACACTAAGCCCGGAAAATATATCAGCAACGTGCTCTATTCTCATATATCTATATATCATTTATTTGAACCCCATATTGCCATTGGCCTAAAAATTGGACTTCAAACTCGTTTTCTAATCTCATTTAAACTCCTCATTGCAAAAGTCAGCAATTATGTCCGGTTTGGGGTATTGGCCCTAAAAACTATAAATATTTAGTTCCACTCTCTTTAAGACCCAAACTGTCTTTGTGAGCAAATACGTCCTACTTGGGGGTTGCTATGGTGGTGGGACGTCCGTTAGACAGTTGGCCCCTAATGTTGATATCAGATACGGGGTCTACTCCCACATACCTTTAATATGAGCCCCATATTTCCATAGTCGGCAAAAATTAGCGGCTTGGTGGGTGTTTAGGGGGATGGGCGGCCACTCAGTGAGTTGGCCTTGAAAATATATATCGGATTTGTGTTCTACTCTAAAAACCCTCTTCTTTGAGCCTCATATTACAATAGTCAGCAAATACTTCCTATTTGGGTGGTGTTGTGGGGGTGGGGTGGATATTGGATATCAGATTTGTATTCTACATTCAAATACCTCTTATTTAAGATCCATCATGGTCAGTAAATAAGTCCTGTTTGGGGGGTGTTTTGGAAAGGGGTGGACCCCCAGAGTTTGGTCCCACATTTGGATATCAGATTCGTATTCTATTCGCAAATCCTTTTATTTGAGTCCCATATTGCCATGGTCGGTATATATGTCCGATTTAGGGGTGTTTTGGGGCTTGGGATGGTCCCCCCTAGCACTTGGTCCGACAATTGGATATCAGATACATTTTCTTATCCTAAATACCATTCATTTGAGTTCCATATTGTCGCGATTGGTCTAAATATATGTTTGGTAGGTTTAAGGGTGGGGCAGCCCTCTAGGTACTATATGAGAGCACACAAGATTTCGCTTAAATCGCACATACCATCTCCGAGATCTGGCGTTTCTGAAAATTAGGGTAAGGGGGAGAGTCCGCTCCCCCTTCAGATATCAAAAAATGTAGTACCCTATTTTCACCACGGGGTCATTATGCACCATCTGTGAAAATTTCAAGAAAATCGGTTCAGCCATTTCTGAGTCTATAAGGAACACACAAACAAACAAACAAACAACAACCTACAAAGAAACAAAATTCGAAATTTTCTGCGTAATTGTAGTTGAAAATGTATTCCAATTTTCCTATGGATTTTTCTACACTCAAGTACCTCTTATTTAAACCCCACATTGCAATGGTCAGTAAAAGTCCTTCTTGGGGTATGGTGGACCCCCAGAGACTTGGTCCCAAAAGTGAAAGGCAATTTCGTGCTCTTTTTCCAAAGACCTTTCATTTAAGATCCATATTGCCATGGTCGGTAAATATGTCCGATTTGAGGGGTTTTGTAGTGATGGGGTGACCCACGAAGCACTTAGTTCCGCAATCGGATATCAGATTCGTTTTCTACTCTCAAATACCTTTTATTTGAGTCCCATATTGTAGTGGTTGGTCTATAAACCCGTTTGCTCTCCTAGGCATCCCACCCAAGAATATGATACCAAATTTTTTGTTTTTAGATCTTTCCTATATTTTATTTTTTTACCCACCACCGAAGGATGGGGGTATATTCATTTTGTCATTCCGTTTGTAACACATCGAAATATCCATTTCCGGCCCTATAAAAGTATATACATATATCCTTGATCAGCGTAAAAATCTAAGACCATCTAGACATGTCCGTCCGTCTGCCTGTTGAAATCACGCTACAGTCTTTAAAAATAGAGATATTGAGCTGAAATTTTGCAAAGATTCTGTTTTTGTTCATTAGCAGGTTAAGTTTGAAGATGGGCTATATCGGACTACCTATAGTCATCGTTTAGCCTTTTTTATACCCTCCACCATAAGATGGGGGGTCTACTAATTTCGTCATTCTGATTGTAACTACTCGAAATATTCGTCTGAGACCCCATAAAGTATATATATTCTTGATCGTCGTGAAATTTTATGTCGATCTAGCCATGTCCGTCCGTCTGTCCGTCTGTCCGTCCGTCCGTCCGTCCGTCCGTCTGTCTGTCGAAAGCACGCTAACTTCCGAAGGAGTAAAGCTAGCCGCTTGAAATTTTGCACAAATACTTCTTATTAGTGTAGGTCGGTTGGTATTGTAAATGGGCCATATCGGTCCATGTTGTGATATAGCTGCCATATAAACCGATCTTGGGTCTTGACTTCTTGAGGCTCTAGAGTGCGCAATTCTTATCCGATTGAGATGAAATTTAGCACTACGTGTTTCGATATTATATCCAACTACTGTGCCAAGTATGGTTCAAATCGGTTCATAACCTGATATAGCTGCCATATAAACCGATCTGGGATCTTGACTGCTTGAGGCTCTAGAGTGCGCAATTCTTATCCGATTGAGATGAAATTTAGCACTACGTGTTTCGATATTATATCCAACTACTGTGCCAAGTATGGTTCAAATCAGTTCATAACCTTATATAGCTGTCATATAAACCGATCTTGGGTCTTGACTTCTTGAGCCTCTAGAGGGCGCAATTCTTATCCAATTTGAAAGAATTTTGGCACGTAGTATTTTGTTGTGATATCCAACAACTGTGCCAAATATCGTTCAAATCGGTTCAAAACTTTATATAGCTGTCATATAAACCGATCTTGGGTCTTGACTTCTTGAGCCTCTAGAGGGCGCAATTCCTATCCGATTTGAATGAATTTTGACACGTAGCATTTTGTTATGATATCCAACAACTGTGCCAAGTATGGTTCAAATCGGTTCATAACCTGATATAGCTGTCATACAAACAGATCTGGGGACTTGACTTCTTGAGCTTCTAGAGGGCCAATTCCTATCCGATTTAAATGAATTTTGACACGTAGCATTTTGTTATGATATCCAGCAACTGTGCAAAGTATGGTTCAAATCGGTTCATAACCTGATATAGCTGTCATATAAACAGATCTGGGGACTTGACTTCTTGAGCTTCTAGAGGGCCAATTCCTATCCGATTTGGCTGAAATTTCACAAGACGTTTTTTATTGTTACTTTCAACCACTATGTCAAATAAAATACAAGTCGGTTTATAACCTGATATAGCTGCCATATAAACCGATCTGGGATCTTGACTTGTTGAGCCTCTACAGGTCGCAATTATTATCCGATTTGCCTGTAATTTTGTACGACGGATTCTTTCATGACCATCAACATACGTGTTTATTACGGTCTGAATCGGTCCATAGCCCGATACAGCTCCCATATAAATCGATCTCTCTTTTTTGCTTTTTGAGGTCACAAAGAGCGCAATTCTTATTCGAATTGGCTGACATTTTACACAGGTCTCCATCATATAATTTAATTGTGGTCCAAACCGGAGCATATCTTGATATCGCTCTAATAGCAGAGCAAATCTTTTCTTATAACCTGTTTTGCCTAAGAAGAGATGTCGGGAAAAGAACTCGACAAATGCGATCCATGGTGGAGGGTATATAAGATTCGGCCCAGCCGAACTTAGCACGCTTTTACTTGTTATACCCACCATCAAAAGATGCGGGTATTCGTCTGTCTGTTGAAATCACGCTGCAGTCTTAAAAATAGAGATAGTGAGCTGAAACTTTAAACTTATTCTAATTTTTGTCTATAAGCAGGTTAAGTTTGAAGATGGGCTATATCGGACTATATCTTGATATAGCTCCCATATAGACCGATCCGCCGATTTAGGGTCATAGGCCCATAAAAGCCACATTTATTATCCAATTTTGCTGAAATTTGGGACAGTGAGTTGTGTTAGGCCCTTCAAATTCCTTCATCAATTTGGCTCAGATGGGACCAGATTTGGATATAGCTGCCATATAGACCGATTCTCCGAATTAGGGTCTTATGCCCGTAAAAACCACATTTATTAACCGATTTATCTGAAATTTGGGACAATGAGTTGTGTTAGACCCTTCGACATCTTTCTTTAATTTGGCCCTTATCGGTTCAGATTTGGATATAGCTGCCATATAGGGCCCATGGGCCCATAAAAGGCATATTTCTGTTTTAGGTTTTGGTCCATAAAAGGCGCATTTATTGTCCGATGTCGCTGAAATTTGAGACAGTATGTTTAGTTAGGCTCTTCGAGATCCGTGTCGTTTATGGTTCAGATCGGTTTATTTTTAGATATAGCTACTAAACAGATTACTATTTAGTAATGCACCATTGAACAATTGAATCTTTCTTTTTAGCATTTGGTTAAAATTGGAACATATTTCGATATAACTGCTATGGGACATAAGGTATGCAATTTTCACCGGATTTTGATGAAAGGTGGTTAACATATATACCCGAGGAGGTGGGTATCCAAAGTTCGGCCCGGTCGAACTTAACGCTTTTTTACTTGTTATACCCTCCACCATAAGATGGGGGGTATACTAATTTCGTCTTTCTGATTGTAACTACTCGAAATATTCGTCTGAGACCCCATAAAGTATATATATTCTTGATCGTCGTGAAATTTTATATCGATCTAGCCATGTCCGTCTGTCCGTCCGTCCGTCCGTCTGTCCGTCCGTCCCTCCGTCCATCCGTCCGTCCGTCCGTCCCTCCGTCCGTCCCTCCGTCCGTCCGTCTGGCCGTCCGTCCGTCCGTCTGGCCGTCCGTCCGTCCGTCTGGCCGTCCGTCCGTCCGTCCGTCTGTCTGTCGAAAGCACGCTATCTTCCGAAGGAGTAAAGCTAGCCGCTTGAAATTTTGCACAAATACTTCTTATTAGTGTAGGTCGGTTGGTATTGTAAATGGGCCATATCGGTCCATGTTTTGATATAGCTGCCATATAAACCGATCTTGGGTCTTGACTTCTAGAGCCTCTAGAGGCGCAATTCATATCCGATTGGAATGAAATTTTGCACGACGTGTTTTGTCATGATATCCAACAACTGTGCAAAGAATGGTTCAAATCGGTCCATAACCTGATATAGCTGTCATATAAACCGATCTAGGGTCTTGACTTCTTGAGCCTCTAGAGGGCGCAATTCTTATCCGATTTGAATGAATTTTGGCACGACGTGTTTTGTTATGATATCCAACAACTGTTCCGAGTATGGTTCAAATCGGTCCATAACCTGATATAGCTGCCATATACACCGATCTGGGGTTTTGACTTCTTGAGCCTCTAGCGTGCGCAATTCTTATCCGATTGGAATGAAATTTTACACAACGTGTTTTGTTATTATACCCAACAACTGTGCCAAGTATGGTTCAAATCGGTTCATAACCTGATATAGCTGCCATATAAACCGATCTTGGGTCTTGACTTCTTGAGCCTCTAGAGGGCGCAATTCTTATCCAATTTGAATGAATTTTGGCACGTAGTATTTTGTTATTTTATCCAACAACTGTACCAAATATGGTTCAAATCGGTTCATTACCTGATATAGCTGCCATATAAACCGATCTGGGATCTTGACTTCTTGAGCCTCTAGAGGTCGCAATTATTATCCGATTTACCTGAAATTTTGTACGACGTATTCTCTCATAACCATTAACATACGTGTTTATTATGGTCTGAATCGGTATATAGCCGATACAGCTCCCATATAAATCGATCTCTCTATTTTACTTACTGAGCCTGTAGCATACAACGGTCAATTTCAATTTCTTGAAAAGCCAGTACATGTTGATCAAGTCAATGAGCAGACAAGTTGGCATTGGCACGCTTATTCGGCTCGGCCTTATTGCTCATCGGTGGGTATGGGATCTTGCCATTGTCAAGCTCGAAAACGCTACCATAAAACTTTAAAAAGAATTGTCTATAAAGCGTGCAAGTTAAGCTAAGATGGGGACGAAATAGCAACGCAAGAAGTAGAAAAGAGAAAGAAGAAAATCGATTTTGCAGAGCCTATTGTATTCAGGTTATAGTTGTAGCAACCTGAAAAGTCTATGCCCACCCATCCATGTTACCTGGTATCCACCAATATATCCCTGGTAACCCATAACCAAAACCTCCCCTCTACGCTACTGCGGTGCCTTCAGGAATCAAACATAAAGAAATTGCTTAGCACATATCTATCGATTTTATTATTAATTCAAAAACAAACATATTCATTTTAAATTCACAAACATTTTTCTCTAAACCCTTATATATATATATATACAAAAGATAATAATAAAAAAACCAAAAAAAGATGAAAAACAAACAAATCAAAATAACTTGCTTAACTGCTGTTGTTAACTATATGGCTAAAATTTAAAACGAAATGATTAACAGTGATAGAGGTTTGTTCGTAGGTGTCTGTTACGATCGACTGAAATGTTAAACAAAAATGTTAATGCGCATATGTTCAATATGCATAAGAAAGCAAAAGCAAAATAAACAAGTAAAAGCGTGCTAAGTTCGGCCGGGCCGAATCTTATATACCCTCCACCATGGATCGCATTTGTCGAGTTCTTTTCCCGGCATCTCTTCTTAGGCAAAAAAGGATATAAGAAAAGAGTTGCTCTGCTATTAAAACGATATCAAGATATGGTCCGGTTCGGACCACAATTAAATTATATTATGTTGGAGACCTGTGTAAAATTTCAGCCAATTCGTATAAGAATTGCGCCCATTGGGGCTCACGAGTAAAATAGAGAGAACGATTTATATGGGATCTGTATCGTGCTATAGAACGATTCAGACCATAATAAACACGTTTGTTAATGGTCATGAGAGGATCCATCGTAGAAAATTTCAGGCATATCGGATAATAATTGCGACCTCTAGGGGTCAAGATCCCAGATCGGTTTATATGGCAGCTATATCAGGTTATGAACCGATTTGAACCTCATTTGACACAGTTGTTGAAAGTAAAAATAAAATACGTCATGCAAAATTTCAGATAAATCGGATAGGAATTGAAGCTAGAAGCTCAAGAAGTCAAATCCCCAGATCTGTTTATATGACAGCTATATCAGGTTATGAACCGATTTCAACCATACTTGGCACAGTTGTTGGATATCATAACGAAATACTTCGTGCAAAATTTCATTCAAATCGGATAAGAATTGCGCCCTCTAGAGGCTCAAGAAGTCAAGACCCAAGATCGGTTTATATGGCAGCTATATCAGGTTATGAACCGATTTAAACCATACTTGGCACAGTTGTTGGGTATAATAACAAAACACGTCGTGCGAAATTCCATTCCAATCGGATAAGAATTGCGTACTCTAGAGGCTCAAGAAGTCAAGGTCCAAGATCGGTTTATATGGCAGCTATATCAGGTTATGGACCGATTTGAACCATACCTGGCACAGTTGTTGGATATAATAACAAAACACGTCGTGCAAAATTTCATTTCAATCTGATAAGAATTGCGCAATCTAGAGGCTCAAGAAGTCAAGACCCCAGATCGGTTTATATGGCAGCTATATCAGGTTATGGACCGATTTGAACCATACTAGGCACAGTTGTTGGATATAATAACAAAACACGTCGTGCAAAATTTCATTCCAATCGGAAAAGATTTGCGCACTCTAGAGGTTCAAGTAGTCAAGGCCCATGATCGGTTTATATGGCAGCTATATCAGGTTATAGACCGATTTGAACCATACTTGGCACAGTTGTTGGATATCATAGCAAAACACGTCGTGCAAAATTTCATTCCAATCGAATAAGAATTGTGCACTCTAGAGGCTCAAGAAGTCAAGACCCAAGATCGGTTTATATGGCAGCTATATCAGGTTATAGACCGATTTGAACCATACTTGGCACAGTTGTTGGATATCATAGCAAAACACGTCGTGCAAAATTTCATTCCAATCGAATAAGAATTGCGCACTCTAGAGGCTCAAGAAGTCAAGACCCAAGATCGGTTTATATGGCAGCTATATCAAAACATGGACCGATATGGCCCATTTACAATACCAACCGACCTACAATAATAAGAAGTATTTGTGCAAAATTTCAAGCGGCTAGCTTTACTCCTTCGAAAGTTAGCGTGCTTTCGACAGACAGACGGACGGACGGACGGACGGACGGACGGACGGACGGACGGACGGACGGACGGACAGACGGACGGACATGGCTAGATCGACATAAAATTTCACGACGATCAAGAATATATATACTTTATGGGGTCTCAGACGAATATTTCGAGTAGTTACAAACAGAATGACGAAATTAGTATACCCCCCATCTTATGGTGGAGGGTATAAAAAAAACGCAAAGCAAAATGATCGAAGTTCAATGACCTGTTTCCGGACGGACAGGTGAAATTGCAAATGTATTAGTGTTATTCTCTGTTTGGTCTTATTTGCTGCTTAAAATTGTGTCATAGTTTCAAGACATAAAACCCAATGCAATAATTACAACAACAAATGAAAAAGTAAAACGATTCTTTTGGTCACATCAACTGGTTTACCATAGGGAAAACAACAAAAACAACATTCACGTTTGTACGGCTATGCATTTATGTACTGAGAGTAAGGGACCACCATTCAAAAACAAGTGAGCATATTAAACTGCAGCCAAGAGCTCGCTATATGTTTCAATGCTTCTAAAGCTGTAAAGAGAAAATAACAAGGCATACACAAAAGGAAAAAAAAAAACCCTTGAACGCCTACGTGAATGTTATTTTCGAGTCCTTTTACCAGGATTTATAAAATGTTCTAATTATTTTGATCTATTTGAAATTTATTGCAGCTGAATTTGTGACCAAAGAAATATATTTTGAATTTATTGAAAATAAAAGAGAATCTTCATTGAAACCACCACTGCTCTTCAATATTCTAACGGTCTGCTCAAATGATTGGCACAACTAGTCCATGCAGCCACAGCATTAATGACAGCAAGTGGTGTTTTCAAATAAAGCAACAACAACAACAAAACAAAAGAGTAAAGAAACCACTTACTTGTCGTTTAGATCCCACGATGAAAGGCCTTTCAGCAGGGGTATGCGGGGCAGGGCTATTTGCACTTCCCAACACTGGTGGATGTTCTTATAACTTACTAGATTTGTTGGTTGTTTTATTTATTGTCTCTTTTATGTGACTTGTTGTTGTAGTCTTTGGGTGGAATGTTTTAATATGATTTTCTTTTTCTTTATTAGTGTTTCACTTTTTCTAAAGTTTTTAAATATATCTTTTTTTTTCTTCGACCACTTGCGTAATTTTTACCCTTTAAAATTTTGGAAACTAAATAAATTTTAGAGACACTATAAATTTGTTAAAAATGTTACTTTTTCTCCAAAGAACCGATTTAAAAAAAAAAATTAATATAAATGGAAGAGGTTCAAAATCAAACAACACATACGAACAAATATCATGAGATTTTCATGCATGCAAAGCAGACTTCTGCTTGGAAAAAAAATCAATTTCTTTCTTTTTCAGGTTCTTACAGTTTTCAGGCTATCAAAGCAACGATCTTTTTTTTCTAATTCGCACTATAAAATAGGTCACTTTTAAGGCAGCGAATATGAGCAGGAACACACTATTATTTTTTTGTTTGGGGTTATATAGCACACAAAGGCGGTCAGGGCTTCGCCGCAGTCCCCGAATACTTCCTCTCCACTCCCCTGACCACGGACACAAACGCGGGGAGTAGGAACGAGTTAATTTCACGACGCTGAGTAACAGACTGATGGGTTCCGTGTAAATGGGATGCAATGGTACTCCAAGTCAAGCCAGGGACTTCGTTCGCCTCAAAAGAGAAACCAAATCGACCAAAGAGAGTTAGAAACCTGAGGGAAACACACGACCTCTTATTAGAATTGGAGCAAAGCAAAAAAAAAAACAAAACTTACTTTACCTTTGTAGGTTTTTAATGTGGAAATGGTTAATGCGGGTTTCATATGCGGCAAATCAATAATTTAAATGACCGGAAATAAATTATGATTCAATGGTAGTTTGGCTCAAAAATTTATCCAAACACCCTTATTGGAAAATTTAACATAAGTTAGAATAAAATTCCAACCTTAAAACAGAAAAAAAAGAAAATTCGAAATAAATGAAAGCAAATCACTTTATGCCGACCTACCGACACCCGAAAAATAAGAAAAACTCACAATGGATAATTAAAGAAGTTCCGAAAACTGAGCGGTTTTCATAAAAAAAAACGGATGACGTTTCAATAAAAAAAATTCACAGCGGTTTTATTAAAAATTGACTCAACAAACAACGATCGTAGCTTTATGTACACTTGTTCACTCTGGGAAAGCTTGCCAAAAATGAGGAAGATGGCTTCTCGGCCAGGCCCTTTTCTACTCTCGCCAAAGCCTCAGAATTTCCCAAGCTCTTAGCAAAGTTTACAACAAAAAAGAAATGGCCCGACATATACCAATGCAAAACAAACTCAATATGTCGCGGAGAAAAGGAGATAACATCATTGCCTAGGGCATAAAGACTCAATGGCATAGCATAGATATAACAGCGTTTAAATGTAATGTGCGAAATCACAGGTATAATCTAGGGAGCTATTTGCCAAACCAAGCCACCAACACCATAACACAATCAGTCTGGCCACAAACCGGAAAAGGAACAAAAAAGAAAAGAAAGATTTAAACCAACACAGCCACAAGCGCCACTACATTTACCCCCCCGCCAAAATCAGGTTTCGGGGAGGAAAAAAAAACTCGAAAGCTGATCACGCTTGTGGATGTTCATTGCCTTATATCCTTCGCATGATAATTACCAAGGGATCGTCCTTGTAGATCCTCAAGTTCGTAATAGTAATTGCCCAGTTTCCTACGTATCCGGGCTTTAACAAAAGTTGGAGCCAACTTGGCATTGTAACCCTGCTCAAAGTTGCTTTGGCGAAAATTTCTCCGGAAAACCTCTTGACCAACTTCGTAGGAAACCTGTCTGGACCGAAGGTTATATGCCCTTTCATTGCGCTCAAACTGCTTCCTCATGAAATCCGAAGCCTTAGCACGAATAATATCAAATGAGTCCGAACGATTGAAATTGACAGCCCTATCATCTAACATGCCCAAGTTTCTTAATAATTTATAAGAAGCACCATTGGTCACCATATGCTGACCGAATGCCATGAAATAAGGGGAAGTACCAACGGAGGAGTGAACTGTAGACCTAAGTGCACATGCAATTCGACTCAGATTCTCATCCCAATCCTTCTGGTTAGGATTTACATACGCCTTTATCGCAGAAATAACTGATCTGTTCACTCTCTCAGACGCATTTGCCTGGGGAGAGTGAACCGCAGTATAAACATGAGAAATGCCATAATGTTGCAGAAGTTTATTGAAATTATTCGCCTTAAATTGGGTTCCGTTGTCGGAAACAACAGCCTCGGGGACGCCAAAAGTGTGAAAAAGATACTCCTCCAGGAACTTGACAACTATATCGGCCGTAAACTTCTTAACAGGATGGATAAAACAAAATTTCGAAAAATGGTCCAACGCCACAAAAATTCCTACGTTACCGGTTCTGGACCTAGGATACGGTCCTAAAAAGTCCACATACAGCCTCTGGAAGAACCTATGAGTCTCCCCTGCCTTACCCATCGGTGTTTTCATAATGTAATTCGGGTGTTTAGTGGATTTGCAGATCTCACAACTGTTAATGTAATTTCGGACATCATCGACCAAATTTGGCCAGTAGTAATATCTTCGGATTCTCTCCAGTGCCTTATTAATTCCGCAATGAGATGAGAAGGGGTCATCGTGGTGCTTTCGCAGGACCTCAGGAACTAAACCCGATGGAATCCAAAGTTTCCATGCCAAGTCGTCAGTTGTTTGTTCTCCGCGTGCGTGCTCTGTCCTTCTATACAAAAACCCATCGATTATTTTTAAGTCAGGTGTATGATCGATATTAGCTTGAACCCTTCTTAACAAGTCTTTGTAGTCTTCGGAGTTAAAGTGGGTAGAATTCAAATCTACAAAAACCCCACTGTCCTTACCTATCTCGGACAAACACAAGACCTCGGACAAGTCATCAGAGTTGACACGGGAAAGCGTATCAGGAACTATATTTTGCGTACCCTTTCGATGCTCAATCTTAAACCGATAGCCTTGTAGTTTCAAAGCCCATCTGGCCAGCCTTGTGCTTAGGTCTGTTTGGGACATGAGCCATTTTAATGATGCGTGATCAGTTATCACAGTGAACTCATGCCCCTCGACATAAGCCCTGAATTTCTTTATACTCAGCATTGCTGCCAAGCATTCTTGTTCGGTGACACTGTAGTTGCGTTGGGCTTGGTTGAGTTTCTTAGACATAAAAGCTATCGGAAACTCATCACCCTCCGCATTCTTCTGCACCAATACACTTCCTATTCCTGTTTTGCTAGCATCGCAGTGTATGTAAAAAGGCTGCGAGAAATCAGGACTATGCAAAACAGGGGCTGAACTCAAGATTGACTTTAAATCCTCAAAAGCTTTCTGGGCATCATCGGTCCACGCAAATTTTCTTTTTGCCTTTAACAAATCTGTTAAAGGAGTCGAAAGGGCAGCATAGTTCCTAATAAATTTCCGGTACCAACCCGACATACCAAGAAAACGTCTGACCTGTTTAACAGACCTCGGTGTCGGGAATTCTGTAACGGCGGCAACTTTATCTGGGTCTGTTCGGATAACCCCGTTTCCCACAACATGGCCTAAATATCGGACTTCAGTCACGCAAAATTTACTTTTCTCGACATTTATGGTTAAACCAGCGTTTCGTAGACACTTAGCCACTTCCATTAACACAGCAATATGTCGCTCAAAGGATGCCGATACCACAAGAAGATCATCCAGATAGACAAACACTTCCGATCTGAGGTCCGCAGGTATCACCCGGTCCATGAGCCTGCACATGGTCTGTGGCGCATTGCATAGACCGAAGGGCATGACTTTGAAATGATACAGCGGCCTCCCAGGTACCGTGAATGCTGTCTTATCTTTCGATGAGTCATCAAGTGGTATTTGCCAAAAGGCATCTTTGAGGTCCAAACTACTGATAAATTCCGCCTTGGGCAGACGGCTTAAAATGCCGTCGATATGTGGAAGCGGATAAGCGTCACCTATTGTCAGAGAGTTTAGTTTCCTGCTGTCGAGACACAATCTATTTTTGCCAGGTTTTCTATGTAGCACCACTGGAGAAGACCAGGCACTAGAGGATTCTTCTATCACCCCCATGGCAAGCATTCGGTCCAACTCTTCATAAATCAACTTCTCAATCGCCGGAGAGACTGGGAAGTGCCGTTGTTTAACTGGTTTTGCATCACCAGTATCGATGGTATGGCATAAAACATTAGTCTTTCCCAGGCCCGCCTTCGCGAATGAAGGGAAAAGACCTATCACCTTTTGCATCTCGAACCGCTGCTCGGAGGTCAACACAATATCACCCAAAATCTCACAAACGTCAGGGAAAAGATTAAGCGAACCTATGGCCGGTAACAAAGACGGTGGTAAAAGGTCATATAAACGCCAAAAATCGATCCCTAAAATCAGATTCTGCGAGAGAGTAGGTACAATGAAAAGCCTTATGTCCATTTTTCGACCGCGAAATTCAATTGAAGTCTCCAAAATCCCTAAAACCTTTTGAGCTTTGCCATCGGCAGTGTTCACTGTGGTGTGAAGAGGTTTGTATGGAATATCCGAATGTAACATTCGTGTAGCCGCATCAGAACCTAAACAGGATACGGAAGCGCCAGTATCGAGGAGACCTATCATATTTCTGCCTAACAACTGAACTTCAGCATAGGGTCTTACATCTCCAGGTCTGTCTAGGACAGAAACAGAGAAGATTTTCCTCACAGATTTAATCTTTTTCCAAAAAGTTTTCATTCTAATACTCGACCTACTAGGCCTGTAGTCTTCACCAAAAATCCTCTTTCTGACTTCATAATAATTCCTAAGTCTCTCATGGAAAGGAACCAAAGGATTAGGACCTAATCGTCGTTCTAACTCAGGGTTATCTGTACAAAGTAATCCCTTTTCATTTCCATTTCCTGTATAGTTAACACCATCATTTCCATCGTTAAAGCTGGGTGATTTATTTTCAAGTCTGGGTAAATTATTGTCATATCCGGTTAGAGTACTGTCAAAATTGGGTAAAATATCCTCACACCCTATTTTGTTTCGGGGCTCGTTCGAGCATGACTCGTTTTGGCTGCACCCTTTGGTGCCATCGCTGAATAGTTTTTTGGATTCGAGCTGCATTTCCTACAGCTGGGTTTGTATGTCTGTGGTGCCCCACACCCATAACAAAATATGGTGCGTTCTGCCAAACAATCTTGGTAACGGTGTCCCGCCCCTCGGCAATTCCAGCAAATCAAACTAATTTCTGCTATATCCTCATCAGGTGGCAGCAACTCTAATACCGGTGTCTGTTCAGGTTCGATATCAATCTCGGATAACCGCTTATGGAGGTGACCCACCTTACTACCAGAAACACCATGCCTTTTATAAACGTCCTGAATGAAAAATTCACGGCGGCGGCAAATCTCACGAAGTTGACCGATAGATTCTATTTTCATATTCAAAATTTCGTGCTGGATTTCTGGCAAAAGATTACGTCTCAAGATCTCAACCAGTGTTTTACCACTCAAAGGCTGCTCCAATCGATCCACGAGGTCGATAACCGATTCGTAAAAGGAGTCAAAAGATTCATGAGACTTTTGTTTCCGGTCTCGGATCATCTCCCTAATATCTACATCCGTACGCGAATCCTTATACTGTTCACGCAGTGCACGACAAAGATCTGGCCATTTAACAATATCTACCGTCTTGTGGAATCGCCAAAACCAATCGTTGGCTTTCCCGTCAAATAACGCACTAGCATTGCCACACAACAAATGAAAATTGCCACCTAAGGTTTGGTTTGTCAACGCTTCAACCCTATAGATAAAACTGTCGACCGGCAAACAGTTTGAGCTTCCATTAAATTTCATCTTCCAGTTAAACATAATTTGGCTAACCTTATCGGGTCGGATACATAAATCAGGCACGGTGACTGATCCTGCAGAGTACGGGCGATTAGTACCAAGCCTAGCATCAAAAGAATCCTGACCACCACTAACATTCGGCCGATTATTTGATGATGAAGGCAAACCAAGGAGCTGCTCAAGTGTGCGCTGCTCTACATCAGGTAATGTATGCATTCGTGGTGCTCTGTTAGCATCCGGTGAAGACGTGTTCAAGGCATGAGAAGAATTTATATCCACTCTGTTCAATTGAGGTGGATTACTCTGAATGTGGCCCATTCGGAAGGCATTCGAACCCAATCTAGACAAACTGGTCTCAACACTCTTATCAACCAAAGTCGAGATTTGGCTGGACAAAGCGGACAAAAGTTGGGATTGCTGTTCAGAAACAATCCTAGATACCATACTCTGAATGTCATTCAAAGAAAATTCAGACATACCAAGGGTCGTACTAGAGGAGGTATTAGAAGGTTTTCCCTGTGAAACATTAGTCGCATTTCCTGATTGACTAGATGTAGATGGGACTAAATCGGTTGATCTCATTGAGTCAAAATTCTTGGCTTTCGATGAAGATCTAGTAGCTACAGGTGATGAAGCAGGCTTAGGCGCCGACGGAGTAGGATCTTTCGTAATTTTCTTACCACACACTGGGCAATTAGGATTGGTTTTAATGTGATTGCTAACACAAGTCTTGTGAAATAAATGCCTGCAAACAGTTTCGGTCAAAACGGACTTATCTGGGACAGTAGCATTGCACACGCCACATTTTGGACCGTTTTCCTCACTAGCTAGCGCGGTAGGCAAATCCTCATTACTACGTTGGAGTACCATTTTGAAAAAAAAACCCAAGACAACAAGAGAAGAAAAATCGAAGTAAAATCCTTCACCAGACGACTTCACGAAAAGTAAAAAAAAACCAAAAATATTTGAATTTGAAAAGCTAAAAATATTCAGAAAAATATTTCGCTTTTTATTATTCAAAAACAAAAACAAAAGTATGGAAGTCAAAATAAATCCCAAAAAAATAAAAAATGTAACTCTTAAAAATCAAGAGAAAAAAAAAATATTCCAAGACGGAAAAAAAAACTAAAATAAAAAAGAATAAATAACCAAAAATAAAGCAAAAAAAAAAAAAAAAATAAAAAACCAATAATGGAGAAAAAAAAAAATCTAATAAAAATCGAAATTTCCCAAAACCCAAAATAATCATGAAATTATTTGATTCCTTTAGGCGACCACCAGCAGAAAGGGAGAACAAAATATAAAATATATCTAGGCTCTAAAAAAAAAGAAATTCCCCAAAAGAGAAAGTTAGATCTAAAAGAAAAGATAAGCTTACGTTGGTTGCAAACGTAATCGAAAACATTTACAAATTCCAATACGTAAATTAGAGAGAAAATATCTTAAGAATTTTAAAGTCTAGGTCAGTATTAGACAGAGGTCCAAAATCCTGAATTCGCCAAACAGCAAAATACAAAAGATACCTTCATAAAGATACAAGGCCGTGTACCCCTATAACTGGTAGTATTCGACAGCACCACTGCATTTAACGAAATACAAATTCCATTGAAATTGAGATACACAGAAGAAAATTGAAAAATTGGAAAGGATGGGAATACACAAAAAGATAGAAAAGGAAAATAGGAGCTGAGCGATTTTGCCAAAATATAAAAAAAAATATTTTGAAGTTTAAAAAAAAATAAATTAATTTACGAAAATCAGTTTCAAAACGCTCGGGCCCCACGTTGGGCGCCAAAAATTTTATATATGTAGCATACAACGGTCAATTTCAATTTCTTGAAAAGCCAGTACATGTTGATCAAGTCAATGAGCAGACAAGTTGGCATTGGCACGCTTATTCGGCTCGGCCTTATTGCTCGTCGGTGGGTATGGGATCTTGCCATTGTCAAGCTCGAAAACGCTACCATAAAACTTTAAAAAGAATTGTCTATAAAGCGTGCAAGTTAAGCTAAGATGGGGACGAAATAGCAACGCAAGAAGTAGAAAAGAGAAAGAAGAAAATCGATTTTGCAGAGCCTATTGTATTCAGGTTATAGTTGTAGCAACCTGAAAAGTCTATGCCCACCCATCCATGTTACCTGGTATCCACCAATATATCCCTGGTAACCCATAACCAAAACCTCCCCTCTACGCTACTGCGGTGCCTTCAGGAATCAAACATAAAGAAATTGCTTAGCACATATCTATCGATTTTATTATTAATTCAAAAACAAACATATTCATTTTAAATTCACAAACATTTTTCTCTAAACCCTTATATATATATATACAAAAGATAATAATAAAAAAACCAAAAAAAGATGAAAAACAAACAAATCAAAATAACTTGCTTAACTGCTGTTGTTAACTATATGGCTAAAATTTAAAACGAAATGATTAACAGTGATAGAGGTTTGTTCGTAGGTGTCTGTTACGATCGACTGAAATGTTAAACAAAAATGTTAATGCGCATATGTTCAATATGCATAAGAAAGCAAAAGCAAAATAAAAAAAAACGCAAAGCAAAATGATCGAAGTTCAATGACCTGTTTCCGGACGGACAGGTGAAATTGCAAATGTATTAGTGTTATTCTCTGTTTGGTCTTATTTGCTGCTTAAAATTGTGTCATAGTTTCAAGACATAAAACCCAATGCAATAATTACAACAACAAATGAAAAAGTAAAACGATTCTTTTGGTCACATCAACTGGTTTACCATAGGGAAAACAACAAAAACAACATTCACGTTTGTACGGCTATGCATTTATGTACTGAGAGTAAGGGACCACCATTCAAAAACAAGTGAGCATATTAAACTGCAGCCAAGAGCTCGCTATATGTTTCAATGCTTCTAAAGCTGTAAAGAGAAAATAACAAGGCATACACAAAAGGAAAAAAAAAACCCTTGAACGCCTACGTGAATGTTATTTTCGAGTCCTTTTACCAGGATTTATAAAATGTGCTAATTATTTTGATCTATTTGAAATTTATTGCAGCTGAATTTGTGACCAAAGAAATATATTTTGAATTTATTGAAAATAAAAGAGAATCTTCATTGAAACCACCACTGCTCTTCAATATTCTAACGGTCTGCTCAAATGATTGGCACAACTAGTCCATGCAGCCACAGCATTAATGACAGCAAGTGGTGTTTTCAAATAAAGCAACAACAACAACAAAACAAAAGAGTAAAGAAACCACTTACTTGTCGTTTAGATCCCACGATGAAAGGCCTTTCAGCAGGGGTATGCGGGGCAGGGCTATTTGCCCAACACTGGTGGATGTTCTTATAACTTACTAGATTTGTTGGTTGTTTTATTTATTGTCTCTTTTATGTGACTTGTTGTTGTAGTCTTTGGGTGGAATGTTTTAATATGATTTTCTTTTTCTTTATTAGTGTTTCACTTTTTCTAAAGTTTTTAAATATATCTTTTTTTTTATTCGACCACTTGCGTAATTTTTACCCTTTAAAATTTTGGAAACTAAATAAATTTTAGAGACACTATAAATTTGTTAAAAATTTTACTTTTTCTCCAAAGAACCGATTTAAAAAAAAAAATTAATATAAATGGAAGAGGTTCAAAATCAAACAACACATACGAACAAATATCATGAGATTTTCATGCATGCAAAGCAGACTTCTGCTTGGAAAAAAAAATCAATTTCTTTCTTTTTCAGGTTCTTACAGTTTTCAGGCTATCAAAGCAACGATCTTTTTTTTCTAATTCGCACTATAAAATAGGTCACTTTTAAGGCAGCGAATATGAGCAGGAACACACTATTATTTTTTTGTTTGGGGTTATATAGCACACAAAGGCGGTCAGGGCTTCGCCGCAGTCCCCGAATACTTCCTCTCCACTCCCCTGACCACGGACACAAACGCGGGGAGTAGGAACGAGTTAATTTCACGACGCTGAGTAACAGACTGATGGGTTCCGTGTAAATGGGATGCAATGGTACTCCAAGTCAAGCCAGGGACTTCGTTCGCCTCAAAAGAGAAACCAAATCGACCAAAGAGAGTTAGAAACCTGAGGGAAACACACGACCTCTTATTAGAATTGGAGCAAAGCAAAAAAAAAAACAAAACTTACTTTACCTTTGTAGGTTTTTAATGTGGAAATGGTTAATGCGGGTTTCATATGCGGCAAATCAATAATTTAAATGACCGGAAATAAATTATGATTCAATGGTAGTTTGGCTCAAAAATTTATCCAAACACCCTTATTGGAAAATTTAACATAAGTTAGAATAAAATTCCAACCTTAAAACAGAAAAAAAAGAAAATTCGAAATAAATGAAAGCAAATCACTTTATGCCGACCTACCGACACCCGAAAAATAAGAAAAACTCACAATGGATAATTAAAGAAGTTCCGAAAACTGAGCGGTTTTCATAAAAAAAAACGGATGACGTTTCAATAAAAAAAATTCACAGCGGTTTTATTAAAAATTGACTCAACAAACAACGATCGTAGCTTTATGTACACTTGTTCACTCTGGGAAAGCTTGCCAAAAATGAGGAAGATGGCTTCTCGGCCAGGCCCTTTTCTACTCTCGCCAAAGCCTCAGAATTTCCCAAGCTCTTAGCAAAGTTTACAACAAAAAAGAAATGGCCCGACATATACCAATGCAAAACAAACTCAATATGTCGCGGAGAAAAGGAGATAACATCATTGCCTAGGGCATAAAGACTCAATGGCATAGCATAGATATAACAGCGTTTAAATGTAATGTGCGAAATCACAGGTATAATCTAGGGAGCTATTTGCCAAACCAAGCCACCAACACCATAACACAATCAGTCTGGCCACAAACCGGAAAAGGAACAAAAAAGAAAAGAAAGATTTAAACCAACACAGCCACAAGCGCCACTACAAGCCCACAAAGGGCGCAATTCTTATTCGAATTGGCTGACAATTTATACAGGTCTCCAACATATAATTTAATTGTGGTCCAAACCGGACCATATCTTGATATCGCTCTAATAGCAGAGCAAATCTTTCTTATATCCTTTTTTTGCCTAAGAAAAGAGATGCCGGGAAAAGGACTCGACAAATGGTGGAGGGTATATAAGATTCGGCCCGGCCGAACTTAGCACGCTTTTACTTGTTTTTAAATCATATTAAATTGCCATATCAAACGATTTTCTGTGGTAAAAAAACTAATTTGCCCTATATATTTGGTGCGGTGGCGATAGTTCTTACCGTGTAAAACTCTTGAACAAAAACGTGTTGCCCAGCAACCGTCGTTTGGTCTCGTCCATCGGTGAGCTAAAAATGGGTGAAACCTTATCGTTAAGGTTTGCAACTCCTGCTTTCACGCTGAATGTTATAATTTCGAGGCTATGGCGGCCTACACATTAATTACATCACATAGTGTCCCGTTAGGTCATTATTTTTGATCGACTGTTTGGGGTGATGTGGTCCGCTAGATATATGAGCAGAATAATGATATCAGATTCGCAGTACACAAACTTATACCTTAAATTTAACCTCATATTGTCATGATTGGTGTATACAACCGTTTGGTGGAGGTCGTCTATATGGGGTTGTGCCCCACACTGCCACTTGAGCACAAAATTGAATGACGCACTCAACTCAAAAAAAATCTATCACTTGATTCCCCACTGTTTTGATAGATCAAATAACCTATTGGAGGCGATTTTAGGAGGTAAAACACCACCTAGATTCTTGGACACAAAGTTTAATGTCATATTCGTAATCTGCTCTCTAATGCCTATCATTTGAGTTTCATCAAGCTATGGTTGAGTAGTATTCCCATTTGGATGGGGCGACTATCAATTACTAGGACCTCATTTTTTATGTCATATTCGTAGTCTACTCCCGAATACCTTTCATTTGAGTCTTATATTGATATATTCGTCCAATATGTCTATTTGGAGCAGTTTTCGGGCTTGGGCTCCCCCTTGAATACTTGAAACCATGTTTTCATACCACATTCGCTTTGTACTCTCCAATATCTTTAATTTGATACCCATATTGTCCCTATCGGTCAACTTTTGAATTTGGATGGCGTTTTTGTGATAACGGGGGAGGGCGCGCCTGCTTCCAACATCAACAAATTACATAGCCTATACCTCCTTCCTGACCATATTCGTAATCTAGTCGTGAATACCTTTCATTCGAAGCCCATATTGTCATTATCGTCCAATAAACCAATTTGGGGGTTTTGGGGTCCGGGCGGCCCCCCAATTACTTGGACTCACTTTTTAATACGGAAATCCTTATCTACTCTTGAATACCTTTCAGTAAATTCCATATTGTCCCAATCGGTCCACTTTTAGTTTTGGGCGGTACTTTTGGGGTAAGTAGGAGGGTCCGCCCCCCTTGTGATATCAAAAACTTATATAGCCTATTGCTCCTTCCGGACCATATTCGTAATCTACTCCCAAATACCTTTAATTCGATTTCCATTTTGTCATTATCGTCCAATAAGCCCATTTTGGAGGTTTTTAGGGGTCCGGGCGGCTCCCCAATTTTTAATATGGAATTTGTTTTTTACTCTTAAATACCTTTCAGGTAAGTCCCATATTGCCCGAATTTATATGGAAGCTATATCAGGTTATGAACCGATTTGAACCATATTTGGTACAGTTGTTGGATAAAAAAATACGTGCCAAAATTCATTCAAATTGGATAAGAATTGCGCCCTCTAGAGGCTCAAGAAGTCAAGACCCAAGATCGGTTTATATGGCAGCTATATCAGGTTATAAACCGATTTGAACCATACTTGGCACAGTTGTTGGATATCGCAACAAAACACGTCGTGCAAAATTTCATTCCAATCGGATAAGAATTGCGCACTCTAGAGGCTCAAGAAATCAAAACCCCAGATCGGTGTATATGGCAGCTATATCAGGCTATAAATCGATTTGAACCATATTTGGCACAGTTGTTGGATATAATAACAAAACACGTCGTGTAAAATTTCATTCCAATCGGATAAGAATTGCGCACTCTAGAGGCTCAAGAAGTCAAAACCCCAGATCGGTGTATATGGCAGCTATATCAGGTTATAAACCGATTTGAATCATACTCAGCACAGGTCTTGGATATCATAACAAAACACGTCGTGCCAAAATTCATTCAAATCGGATAAGAATTGCGCCCTCTAGAGGCTCAAGAAGTCAAAACCCCAGATCGGTTTATATGACAGCTATATCAGCTTATAGACCGATTTGAACCATTCTTTGCACAGTTGTTGGATATCATGACAAAACACGTCGTGCAAAATTTCATTCCAATCGGATATGAATTGCGCACTCTAGAGGCTCTAGAAGTCAAGACCCAAGATCGGTTTATATGGCAGCTATATCAAAACATGAACCGATATGGCCCATTTACAATACCAACCGACCTACACTAATAAGAAGTATTTATGCAAAATTTCAATCGGCTAGCTTTACTCCTTCGGAAGTTAGCGTGCTTTCGACAGACAGACGGACGGACGGACGGATATGGCTAGATCGACATAAAATTTCACGACGATCAAGAATATATATACTTTATGGGGTCTCAGACGAATATTTCGAGTAGTTACAATCAGAATGACGAAATTAGTAGACCCCCCATCTTATGGTGGAAGGTATAATTAATAGAAATGTTTTCAAAAAACACTAAGTTAAAATTTAAATAAGTTCGGCCGGGCCGAATCTTATATACCCTCCACCATGGATCGCATTTGTCGAGTTCTTTTCCCGGCATCTCTTCTTAGGCAAAACAGGATATAAGAAAAGATTTGCTCTGCTATTAGAGAGATATCAAGATATGGTCCGGTTTGGACCACAATTAAATTATATGTTGGAGACCTGTGTAAAATGTCAGCCAATTCGAATAAGAATTGCCTCTTTGTGAGCTCAAAAAGTAAAATAGAGAGATCGATTTACATAGGAGCTGTATCGGGCTATGGACCGATTCAGACCATAATAAACACGTATGTTGATGGTCATGAAAGAATCCGTCGTACAAAATTTCAGGCAAATCGGATAATAATTGCGGCCTCTAGAGGCTCAAGAAGTCAAGATCCCAGATCGGTTTATATGGCAGCTATATCAGGTTATGAACCGACTTGTACTTTATTTGACATAGTTGTTGAAAGTAACATAAAAAACATCTTGCGAAATTTCAGCCAAATCGGATAGGAATTGCGCCCACTAGAAGATCGGTTTATATTACAGCTATTTAAGGTTATGAACCGATTTGAACCATACTTTGCACAGTTGTTGGATATCGTAACAAAACACGTCGTGCAAAATTTCATTTCAATCGGATAAGAATTGCGCACTCTAGAGGCTCAAGAAGTCAAGACCCCAGATCGGTTTATATGGCAGCTATATTAGGTAATAGACCGATTTGAACCATACTTGGCACAGTTGTTGGATATAATAACGAAACACGTCGTACAAAATTTCATTCCAATCGGATAAGAATTGCGCACTCTAGAGGCTCAAGAAGTCAAGACCCAAGATCGGTTTATATGGCAGCTATATCAGGTTATGGACCGATTTGAACCATACTTGGCACAGTTGTTGGATATCATAACAAAACACGTCGTGCAAAATTTCCCAATCGGATAAGAAATGCGCACACTAGATGCTCAAGAAGTCAAGACCCCAGATCGGTTTATATGACAGCTATATCAGGTTATAGACCGATTTGAACCATTCTTTGCACAGTTGTTGGATATCATGACAAAACACGTCGTGCAAAATTTCATTCCAATCTGATATGAATTGCGCACTCTAGAGGCTCTAGAAGTCAAGACCCAAGATCGGTTTATATGACAGCTATATCAAAACATGGATATGGCCCATTTACAATACCAACCGACCTACACTAATAAGAAGTATTTGTGCAAAATTTCAAGCGGCTAGCTTTACTCCTTCGAAAGTTAGCGTGCTTTTGACAGACAGACGGACGGACGGACGGACGGAAGGACGGACAGACGGACGGACATGGCTAGATCGACATAAAATTTCACGACGATCGAGAATATATATACTTTATGGGGTTTTAGGCGAATATTTCGAGTAGTTACAATCAGAATGACGAAATTAGTATACCCCCCATCTTATGGTGCAGGGTATAACAAGTAAGAGCGTGCTAATTTCGGCCGGGCCGAATCTTATATACCCTCCACCATGGACCGCATTTGTCGAGTTCTTTGCTCTATCTCTTTTTAGGCAAACAAAGAAAAATGGAAAATAATTGTTTTGCTACTAGACATACATCAAGTTATACTCCGATTTGGACCATAGGTGAATTAAATGTTGAAGACCATAAGGGAGCCGTATCAAGCTATAGATCGGTTCAGACCATATTGGACAAGTATGTTGAAGATCATGGGAGAATCCAGAGGCTCAAGAAGCCATGATCCCAGATCGGTTTATATATCGGTTTAGCCGTTTTCGAGTCTATACGGAACAAACACATTTACAAACCCACAAACAAACAAATAATCAAACATACAAACAAACAAACAAACACAAATTCATTTTTATATATATGTAGATATATATTTTTTTACGTCGAATATTTTAAAATAAGTTTAAGAAAAAAACAAGTAAAAGCGTGCTAAGTTCGGCCGGGCCGAATCTTATATACCCTCCACCATGGATCACATTTGTCGAGTTCTTTTCCTGGCATCTCTTCTTAGGCAAAAACAAGTAAAAGCGTGCTAAGTTCGGTCGGGCCGAATCTTATATACCCTCCACCATGGATCTCATTTGTCGAGTTCTTTTCACGGTATCTCTTCTTAGGCAAAAGGATATAAGAAAAGATTTGCTCTGCTATTAGAGCGATATTAAGATATGGTCCGGTTTGGACCACAATTAAATTATATTTATGTTGGAGACCTGTGTAAAATGTCAGCCAATTCGAATAAGAATTGCGCTCTTTGTGGGCTCAAGAAGTAAAATAGAGAGATGGATTTATATGGGAGCTGTATCGGGCTATAGACCAATTCAGACCATAATAAACACGTATGTTGATGGGCATGAGAGAATCCGTCGTACAAAATTTCATTCCAATCGGATAAGAATTGCTACCTCTAGAGGCTCAAGAAGTCAAGATCCCAGATCGGTTTATATGGCAGCTATATCAGGTTACGAACCGATTTAAGCTATATTTGGCACAGTTGTTGGATATCATAACAAAATACTACGTGCCAAAATTCATTCAAATTGGATAAGAATTGCGCCCTATAGAGGCTCAAGAAGTCAAGACCCAAGATCGGTTTATATGACAGCTATATAAGGTTATAGACCGATTTGAACCATACTTGGCACAGCTATTGGATATCGTAACAAAACACGTCGTGCAAAATTTCATTCCAATCGGATAAGAATTGCGCACTCTAGAGGCTCAAGAAGTCAAGACCCAAGATCGGTTTATATGACAGCTATATAAGGTTATAGACCGATATGAACCATACTTGGCACAGCTATTGGATATCGTAACAAAACACGTCGTGCAAAATTTCATTCCAATCGGATAAGAATTGCGCACTCTAGAGGCTCAAGAAGTCAAGACCCAAGATCGGTTTATATGACAGCTATATAAGGTTATAGACCGATTTGAACCATACTATTGGATGTCATAACAAAACACGTCGTACAAAATTTCATCCCAATCGGATAAAAATTGCGCACTCTAGAGGCTCAAGAAGTCAAGACCCAAGATCGGTTTATATGGCAGCTATATCAAAACATGGACCGATATGGCCCATTTACAATACCAACCGACCTACACTAATAAGAAGTATTTGTGCAAAATTTCAAGCGGCTAGCTTTACTCCTTCGGAAGTTAGCGTGCTTTCGACAGACTGACGGACGGACGGACGGACACACGGACGGACAGACGGACGGACATGGCTAGATCGACATAAAATTTCACGACGATCAAGAATATATATACTTTATGGAGTCTCAGACGAATATTTCGAGTAGTTACAATCAGAATGACGAAATTAGTAGACCCCCCATCTTATGGTGGAGGGTATAAAAAAAGGATATAAGAAAAGATTTGCTCTGCTATTACAGCGATATCAAGATATGGTCTGGTTTGGACCACAACTAAATTATATTTATGTTGGAGACCTGTGTAAAATGTCAGCCAATTCGAATAAGAATTGCGCTCTTTGTGGGCTCAAGAAGTAAAATAGAGAGATCGATTTATATGTGAGCTGTATCGGGCTATAGACCGATTCAGACCATAATAAACACATATGTTGATACTCATGAGAGAATCCGTCGTACATAATTTCAGGCAAATCGGATAATAATTGCGACCTCTAGAGGCTCAAGAAGTCAAGATCCCATATCAGTTTTATGGCAGCTAAATCAGGTTATGAACCGACTTGTACTTTATTTGACATAGTTGTTGAAAGTAACAATAAAAAACGTCTTGCGAAATTTCAGCCAAATCGGATAGGAATTGCGCCCTTTAGAAGCTCAAGAAGTCAAGTCCCCAGATCTGTTTATATGACAGCTATATCAGGTTATGAACCAATTTGTACCATATTTGGCACAGTTGTTGGATATCATAACAAAATACGTCGTGCCAAAATTCATTCAAATTGGATAAGAATTGCGCCCTCTAGAGGCTCAAGAAGTCAAGACCCAAGATCGGTATATGACAGCTATATCGGGTTATGGACCGATTTGAACCATACTTGACACAGTTGTTGGATATAATAACGAAACACGTTGTGCATAATTACATTCCAATCGGATAAGAATTGCGCACTCTAGAGGCTCAAGAAGTCAAGACCCAAGATCGGTTTATAATGCAGCTATATCAGGTTATAAACCGATTTGAACCATACTTAGCGCAGTTGTTGGATATCATAAAAAAACACGTCGTGCAAAATTTCATCCCAATCGGATAAGAATTGCGCACTCTAGAGGCTCAAGAAGTCAAGACCCAAGATCGGTTTATATGGCTACTATATCAAAACGTAGACCGATATGGCCCATTTACAATACCAACCGACCTACACTAATAGGAAGTATTTGTGCAAAATTTCAAGCTGCTAGCTTTACTCCTTCGGAAGTTAGCGTGCTCTCGACAGACAGACGGACTGACGGACAGACGGACAGACATGGCTAGATCGACATAAAATTTCACGACGATCAAGAATATATATACTTTATGGGGTCTCAGACGAATATTTCGAGTAGTTACAATCAGAATGACGAAATTATTATACCCCCCATCTTATGGTGGAGGGTATAACAAGTAAGAGCGTGCTAAGTTCGGCCGGGCCGAATCTTATATGTCCTCCACCATGGATCGCATTTGTCGAGTTCTTTGCGCGATATCTCTTTTGAGGCAAACAAAGAAAAACGGAAAATAATTGTTTTGTTACTAGACATATATCAAGTTATACCCTGATTCGGACCATAGGTGAATTAATAGGTTGAAGACCATAAGGGAGCCGTATCAAGCTATAGATCGGTTTAGACCATATGGGACATGTATGTTGAAGGACATGGGAGAATCCTGAGGCTCAAGAAGCCATGATCCCAGATCGGTTTATATAGCAGCTATATCAAGTTATGTACCGCTTTGCGCCATATTTAGCTCAGTTGTTGGAAGTCTTAACACAACATTTCCAGCAAAATTTCAGTCAAATCCGACGATAAATGCTCCCTCCAGTTGCTCAATAAATCAAGGTCCAAGATCGGTTTATATGGCAGCTGTATCAGGTTGTTAAAAGTGATGTTAAAACACCACGTGCAAAATTTCAGTCAAATCGGATGAGGATTGGGCCCTCTAAAGGCTCAAGAAGTCAAGATCCAAGATCGGTTTATATGGCAGCTATATCAAAACTTGGACTTATTTGGCCCATTTACAATCTCAACCGACCTACACTAATAAAAAGTATTTGTGAAAATTTTCAAGTGCCTAGTTTTACTCTTTCCAAAGTTAGCGTGCTTTCGACAGACAGGCGGACGGAAGGACAGACGGACAGACATGGCTAGTTCGAATTAAAATGTCATGACGATCAAGAATATATATACTTTATGGGGTCTTAGACGCATATTTCGAGGTGTTAAAAACAGAATGACGAAGTTAGTATACCCCCATCCTATGGTAGTCGGTACAAAAGTTGACAGGCGGGGGGATTCGAACCTCGGTTTGCAAGCATTCGTCTAGTAAATGTAATGCAAATGAAATGTTTCATTAAGTTCATGAAACTAGTTTTATTAACTTGTGGCACAAATAAAGGGTGATTTTTTTGAGGTTAGGATTTTCATGCATTAGTATTTGACAGATCACGTGGGATTTCAGACATGGTGTCAAAGAGAAAGATGCTCAGTATGCTTTGACATTTCATCATGAATAGACTTACTAACGAGCAACGCTTGCAAATCATTGAATTTTATTACCAAAATCAGTGTTCGGTTCGAAATGTGTTCAAATTTTGACAAATTTTGTTCAGCGATGAGGCTCATTTCTGGTTGAATGGCTACGTAAATAAATAAAAGGTATTTAAATAAATAAAAGGCTTAAATAAAAGGTATTTAATGTAGAATTTGAATCTGATATCCAAATATGAGACCAAGTGTTTGGGGGGCCGCCTCTCCCCAAAAACATCCCCCAAAGGGGACAAATTTACGACCATAGCCATATGGGGCTCAAATGAAAGGTATTTGGCAGTAAAGCACAAATCTCATATCAATATTCGGGAAAATTGTCTATGGGGCCATCCCACCCCCACAACACCACACAACCCCCAAAACACCTCTAAATCGGATATATACCGATCATGGCAATATGGGACTCAAATGAAAGGTATTTGCGAGTAGGATACGAATCTGTTCATTCACCGTAACGTTGCGTCCAACAGCATCTTTGAAAAAATACGGTCCAATGATTCCACCAGCGTACAAACCACACCAAACAGTGCATTTTTCGGGATGCATGGGCAGTTCTTGAACGGCTTCTGGTTGCTCTTCACTCCAAATGCGGCAATTTTGCTTATTTACGTAGCCATTCAACCAGAAATGAGCCTCATCGCTGAACAAAATTTGTCAAAATTTGAACACATTTCGAACCGAACACTGATTTTGGTAATAAAATTCAATGATTTGCAAGCGTTGCTCGTTAGTAAGTCTATTCATGATGAAATGTCAAAGCATACTGAGCATCTTTCTCTTTGACACCATGTCTGAAATCCCACGTGATCTGTCAAATACTAATGCATGAAAATCCTAACCTCAAAAAAATCACCCTTTATATGCAAATTTCAGCCAAACCAGATAAAAATTGCGGCTAGTAAGGTCTCAAGAAGTCAAATCGGGAAATCGGTTTAATGGGAGCTATATCATGTTCTTGACCGATGTCAACCGTTCTTGGCACAGTTTTTGAACGTCATAACATAACACTATGTGCGAAATTGCTGCCAAATCAGACAAAATTTGTAGCATCCAGGGGCTCAAGAGGTCGCATCGGGAGATCGGCTTATATGGGAGCTATATCAGGTTCTCAACCGATTTTTACCTTACTTGGCACCGTTGTTGGAAGTCATAACAGAACACTACATGCTCAACCAAATCGGACAACAATTGCAGCGGATGGACAGACATGGATAGATCGACTCAGAACGTGGAAACGATCAAAAATATATATACTTTGTGGGGTCTTAGACGAATATTTCGAGGTGTTACAAACGCAATGACTAGATAAGTATATGGTGCCGGGTATTAAAAATAAGAAATAAAATAAAAAGAATAAAAAAAAAAAAAACAACTAAAAGTGTGCTTAGTTCGGCCGAATCTTATATATCCTCTACCATGTATGGTCAAATTCTTTGCCCGGTATCTCTTTTTAGGTAAATAAACGATAATCGCTTCTTCCATTGAGCAACGAAGCTCATTTTTTTTTGTCTCAATGGTTACGTAAATTAGCAGAATTTTGGATTATGGACTGAAGATCAGCAAGAAGCATTGCAAGAGCTATCAATGCATGTAGAAAAAGTCACAGTTGGGTGCGGTTTATGGGCTGGTGTCATCATTGAACCGTACTCTTCAAAAATGATGCAAATCGTAACGTAAGTGTGAATGGTGAGCGCTATCGTGAGATGATATCCGACTTTTTCCCCCAAAATGCAAGAGCTTGACTTGCATGACATGTGGTTTCAATGCACTTATTGAGAGGCGAGTTCGGTGAACAAATTATTTCCCGTTCGGGATCGGTCAATTGACCGCCTAGATCGTGCGATTTATCGCCTTTAAACTTTTTTTTTTTGTGGGGCTATATTAACACAGACAAGCCTGCTTCAATTGACACATTGGAAAACATCATTGAAGCATTTATTCGGGAGATACCGCCCGAAATGTTGGAATGAGTATGCCAAAATTGGACTAAGCTGGTGGACCATTTGAGGCGCAGTCACAGTCAATATTTGCATGAAATAATCTTCAAACATTCAATTATATGGACCGTACTATCGATTTAAATAAAAATATCATACATTTTCAGAATTTTATGTGTTTTGAAAAACTTTCCCATAGCTCTTAAAACATCACCCTTCAGAAGTTATTTGCAAAATTTCAGTGAAATCGGATAAGAGTTGGGCCTTATAGGGGCTCAAGAAGTAATATCAGGCGATTGGTTTATATGGGAGCAAGAGACGTAGGGAAATAATTTTTCCATAGGCAAAATTTAAATAAATATTCGTAAAGATACTTCTTTTTAGAACTAATAAATATTCTGTAATCAAGAAGTAATATCAGGCGATCGGTTTATAATTTTTCCATAGGCAAAATTTCTTTAAATATTCAGATTAAAATTCTAAAAAAATTTTTGAGATTTTTGAAAGTTTTCTAAAGACAAAATTAAATTTCTTTTAATGACAAAATTTCCCAGATGTATAATTTCAATGAAACTTTCGACATTATTTTTTTTTTTTAAGACAACATTTCAATGAAATTTTTTCCAAAGAAAATATTTTAATGCAATTGGGACAAAATGCTCTAAGGACAAAATTTCAAAGAAATGTTCTCTTAAAGGCTAGTAGTATGTTCGTTTTTCCCCGTTGGAAACCAATGTTTTTCGCGATTTCTTTATTGAGACACTACACAAATTTTAATTTTAAGATAACAATTTAATTAAAATTTTACCATAAGTATTGACAGAATGTTCTACTGAATGAAATCAGCGAGTTTCTTGGTTTTAAATCTATAATCTAAAAATATTGAAAAAGCGAACGTAATACCAACTTTTAGACTAAATTTCCGCACAAATTTCTCTAAAAAAGTGGAAGGAACTAATTTTTCCTAAGGCAAAATTAGAAAAAAATCCAAAGGCAAAATTTAAAAAAATTTTAACGAGCTTTCAATTAAATTTTTATTTAAGACAAAATTTCAATAAAAACTTTAAGAGATAAACTTTTAATTAACTTTTTTTGAAGACAAAATGTTTGTAAAGTATTTCTAACAAGTAAAAGCGTGCTAAGTTCGGCCGGGCCGAATCTTATATACCCTCCACCATCGATCGAATTTGTCGATTTCTTTTCCCGGCATCTCTTCTTAGGCAAAAAAGGATATAAGAAAAGAGTTGCTCTGCTATTAAAACGATATCAAGATATGGTCCGGTTCGGACCACAATTAAATTATATGTTGGAGACCTGTGTAAAATTTCAGCCAATTCGTATAAGAATTGCGCCCATTGGGGCTCACGAAGTAAAATAGAGAGAACGATTTATATGGGATCTGTATCGGGCTATAGACCGATTCAGACCTTAAAAAACACGTTTGTTGATGGTCATGAGAGGATCCGTCGTACAAAATTTCAGGCATATCGGATAATAATTGCGACCTCTAGGGGTCAAGAAGTCTAGATCCAAGATCGGTTTATATGGCAGCTATATCAGGTTATGAACCGATTTGAACCTTATTTGACACAGTTGTTGAAAGTAAAAATAAAATACGTCATGCAAAATTTCAGCCAAATCGGATAAGAATTGCGCCCTCTAGAAGCTTAAGAAGTCAAATCCCCAGATCTGTTTATATCACAGCTATATCAGGTTAACGACCGATTTCAACTATACTTAGCACAGTTGTTGGATATCATAACGAAATACTTCGTGCAAAAATTCATTCAAATCGGATAAGAATTGTGCCCTCTAGAGGCTCAAGAAGTCAAGACCCAAGATCGGTTTATATGGCAGCTATATCAGGTTATGGACCGATTTAAACCATACTTGGCATAGTTGTTGGGTATCATAACAAAAGACGTCGTGCGAAATTCCATTCCATTCGGATAAGAATTGCGCCCTCTAGAAGCTCAAGAAGTCAAGACCCAAGATTGGTTTATATGGCAGCTATATCATATAAACCGATCTTGGGTCTTGACTTCTTGATCCTCTAGAGTGCGCAATTCTTACCCGATTGGAATGAAATTATGCACGACGAGTTTTGTTATGATATCCAACAACTGTGCCAAGTATGGTTAAAATCGGTCCATAACCTGATATAGCTGACATATAAACCGATCTTGGGTCTTGAATTCTTGAGCCTCTAGAGTGAGCAATTCTTATCCGATTGAAATGAAATTTTGCACGACGTGTTTTGTTACTATATCCAACAACTGTGCCAAGTATGGTTCAAATCGGTGCATAACCTGATATAGCTGCCATATAAACCGATCTTGGGCCTTGATTTCTTGAGCCCCTAGAGGGCGCAATTCTTATCCGATTTGAATGAATTTTTGCACGAAGTATTTCGTTATGATATGCAACAACTGTGCCAAGTATGGTTCAAATCGGTCCATAACCTGATATAGCTGCCATATAAACCGATCTTGGGTCTTGACTTCTTGAGCCTCTAGAGGGCACAATTCTAATCCGATTTGAATGAATTTTTGCACGAAGTATTTTGTTAAGATATCCAACAACTGTGCCAAGTATGATTGAAATCGGTCTATAACCTGATATAGCTGTCATATAAACAAATCTGGGGATTTGACTTCTTGAGCTTCTAGAGGGCGCAATTCCTATCCGATTTGGCTGAAATTTTGCATGACGTATTTTATTTTTACTTTCAACAACTGTGTCAAATAAGGTTCAAATCGGTTCATAACCTGATATAGCTGCCATATAAACCGATCTGGGATCTTGACTTCTTGACCCCTAGAGGTCGCAATTATTATCCGATATGCCTGAAATTTTGTACGATGGATCCTCTCGTGACCATCAACAAACGTGTTTATTATGGTCTGAATCGGTCTATAGCCCGATACAGATCCCAAATAAATCGTTCTCTCTATTTTACTTCGTCAGCTCTAATGGGCGCAATTCTTATACGAATTGGCTGAAATTTTACACAGGTCTTCAACATATAATTTAATTGTGGTCCGAACCGGACCATATCTTGATATCTTTTTAATAGCAGAGCAACTCTTTTCTTATATCCTTTTTTGCCTCAGAAGAGATGCCGGGAAAAGAACTCGACAAATGCGATCCATTGTGGAGGGTATATAAGATTCGGCCCGGCCGAACTTAGCACGCTTTTACTTGTTTGTTTTGTTTTTATTTGCAGTGTGTAATTAAAAATATATTGTCAATACCCTACAAAGCTCAGTCTCAGATGGCGTTTTATATTAATTAATTAAAATAATTAAAAAAATAAATGAAATAAAATAGACGTATTTAATTCAGTTTCAAAAAACTTTAAGGAATACTGCGTCATCTCATTCAATTCATCTCTCTTTAAAACAATCGGATAAAAATTGTGCCAATTTCTAGCTTTCGTGAAGCACGAAATGTTTTACTTGATCTTCGTTCAATGAGCTCAAAACACTTTTATTGTAGCATACACAACCGCTGATCAGAAGCAATATGGATGCAAAACAAATTCGTCTTTACCATACTTTGAAGCCATGTTTCATGCATAGCCTATGTAATAGATTACTACACAAAAGTATATTAAAACCATATTTTTTTGTAATTTTTTTAATGAATATTAGTCCGCGTTGACAAATTTTTTCAACGGCTTGTGACTCTGTAATTGCATTCTTTCTTCTGTCAGTTATCTTCTGTTACTTTTAGCTTGCTTTAGAATAAAAGTGCGCGAAATTTTGTTTACATTTGTTTGTTTGGCGTCAATTTTAATATGGGTACCACATGTATTGAAAGAAATTCATTTAACAAACGGAATCAACGCTTGTGATATGCACCTTAAACGCAATGAAATCGATCCGTTTTTAAAACGAATCATAACTGGGGATGAGAAATGGATTGTTTACAACAACGTTAGTCGAAAACGATCATTATCCAAGCATGGTGAACCAGCTCAAACCACTTCAAAGGCTGATATCCACCAAAAGAAGGTTATGCTGTCTGTTCGGTGGGATTGGAAGGGTGTGGTATATTTTGAGCTGCTTCCAAGGAACCAAACGATTAATTCGGATGTTTACTGTCAACAATTGGACAAATTGAATACAGCCATCAAGGAGAAGCGACCAGAATTGGTCAATCGTAAAGGTGTCATATTCCACCAGGACAACGCTAGACCGCACACATCTTTGGTCACTCGCCAAAAACTGAGTGAGCTTGGCTGGGAACTTTTGATGCATCCACCATATAGCCCTGACCTTGCACCATCAGACTACCATTTATTTCGATCTTTGCAGAACTCCTTAAATGGTAAAACTTTCGGCAATGATGAGGCTATAAAATCGCACTTGGTTCAGTTTTTTGCAGATAAAGGCCAGAAGTTCTATGAGCGTGGAATACTAAATTTGCCAGGAAGATGGCAAAAGGTTATCGAGCCAAATGGCAATTATATATTTGATTAAAGTTCATTCTAAGTTTTATTAAAAATGCATTTACTTTCTTTTAAAAAATCCGCAATTACTTTTTGGGTAACCCAATAACATTATATTATAGTTTCATGCATACTTATTGATCCTTCAAAATGCGCATTAGTATGCTAGAATATTTTCGTGTTGCTTTCAAGACAGGAATAATTTTTTGCTGGGATATTAGCCGACCAGAAAGTTTATTTCAAATTACGAATTCAATTATGAAATCGAAATTACCATTAGTTTAATAGTAAAATTGGGCAATTCAATACGTTTTGCCGATCTGGTTTGTATTTATATTTTCCGCTAGTTTTAATTTGTCTTAAATTTGTTAAATAATTTCCCGATTTCGACAATCGCACAAAAACTGAAAACATTTAACAGATATTATTTGTAGATACGTTTGAAGAAAATACTTTTGGATCAATTTTTATCAAAAACCTACATTCTGCTCAAATAATGTGCTCAAATTCTTCTTAAAACTTCATTTAAATCGACCGAAAATCGTTTTTTGATGGATGGTGACCAATTGCACATAATAGAAATCTGACCTGTTTGAAATGATTTCCCAATTTGGGAAGAGCTGGAATTTCTTTGTCAACATTTTGTGAATTAGTCTGGTCACTTTTCACCTCAGTTTTTCCTAAATATCCCTTAAGAAAATCAATATAAGTAAAATTTTTATATTACAAAAGCCTTTCTATGCAAACATTTTAGCAAGTTAAATGAGCCATCATATGTATTTATTTTATGTACAAAAATGAAAAAAGGACAACAATATCAAGAATTTCTGGAAAGAAAATCAAAAACAAAAAAATTTAAGTCTTTAGAAAAAATGTTGACAAATTTTTGTCTTTCGAGAAAATTTTTTTAAATGTTTGTCTTTCGAAGAAATGTTGTTAAATTTTTGTCATTTGAAAATTTTTAGTACCCGAGTAGAAAAAGTTTAAATGGTCAGATCCAATTATATCTGGCATCAGATATAAAAATGTTGAAAACCTTTCCATTTCCCAAATACGGAACTCTAAACTTAATCTAGACTTCACTAAACTACGTGTAAAAATCGCCAGTAACCCACCCCCGGAAAACTATGAGAACTACAATGAGAAGCAAAGGAATAGTAACAAGTAAAAGCGTGCTAAGTTCGGCCGGGCCGAATCTTATATACCCTCCACCATGGATCGCATTTGTCGAGTTCTTTTCCCGGCATCTCTTCTTAGGCAAAAAAAAAAGGATATAAGAAAAGAATTGCTTTGCTATTAGAGCGATATCAAGATGTGGTCCGGTTTGGACCACAATTAAATTATATGTTGGAGACCTGTGTAAAATGTCATCCAATTCGAATAAGATTTGCCCCCTTTGGGGGCTCAAGAAGTAAAATAGAGAGATCGATTTATATGGGAGCTGTATCGGCCTATAGACCGATTCAGACCATAATAAACACGTATGTTAATGGCCATGAGAGAATCCATAGTACAAAATTTCAGGCAAATCGGATAATAATTGCGACCTCTAGAGGCTCAAGAAATCAAGGTACCAGATCGGTTTATATGGCAGCTATATCAGGTTATGAATCGACTTGTACTTTATTTGACATAGTTGTTGAAAGTAACAATAAAAAACGTCTTGCGAAATTTCAGCCAAATCGGATAGAAATTGCGCCCTCTAGAAGCTCAAGAAGTCAAGTCCCCAGATCTGTTTATATGACAGCTTTATTAGGTTATGAACCGATTTGAACCATATTTGACACAGTTGTTGGATATCATAACAAAATACTACGTGCCAAAATTCATTCCAATCGGATAAGAATTGCGCACTCTAGAGGCTCAAGAAGTCAAGACCCAAGATCGGTTTATATGGCAGCTATATCAGGTTATGAACCGATTTGAACCATACTTGCCACAGTTTTTGGATATCACAACAAAACACGTCGTGCAAAATTTCATTCAAATCGGATAAGAATTGCGCACTCTACAGGCTCAAGAAGTCAAGACCCAAGATCGGTTTATATGGCAGCTATATCAAAACATGGACCGATATGGCCCATTTACAATACCAACCGACCTACACTAATAAGAAGTATTTGTGCAAAATTTCAAGCGGCTAGCTTTACTCCTTCGGAAGTTAGCGTGCTTTCGACAGACAGACGGACGGACGGACGGACATGGCTAGATCGACAGGCAAATATTACCGCCTTACAGGAAGTGCGATGGACTGGGAATGGCGTCACTACAACACCAAACGGTGATGAACTATACCATAGCTGCCATAACACGAGGCATGAATTTGGTTGTGGATTTGTTATTAGTCGGAGACTGAAACACCTTGTCTCCAGCTTTACTCCGGTGGATGAGAGGCTAGCCACAATCCGCATAAAAGCCAAATTCTTCAACATCAGCCTTATTTGTGCTGATATCAGGCGATCGGTTTATAATTTTTCCATAGGCAAAATTTCTTTAAATATTCAGATTAAAATTCTAAAAAAATTTTTGAGATTTTTGAAAGTTTTCTAAAGACAAAATTAAATTTCTTTTAATGACAAAATTTCCCAGATGTATAATTTCAATGAAACTTTCGACATTATTTTTTTTTTAAGACAACATTTCAATGAAATTTTTTCCAAAGAAAATATTTTAATGCAATTGGGACAAAATGCTCTAAGGACAAAATTTCAAAGAAATGTTCTCTTAAAGGCTAGTAGTATGTTCGTTTTTCCCCGTTGGAAACCAATGTTTTTCGCGATTTCTTTATTGAGACACTACACAAATTTTAATTTTAAGATAACAATTTAATTAAAATTTTACCATAAGTATTGACAGAATGTTCTACTGAATGAAATCAGCGAGTTTCTTGGTTTTAAATCTATAATCTAAAAATATTGAAAAAGCGAACGTAATACCAACTTTTAGACTAAATTTCCGCACAAATTTCTCTAAAAAAGTGGAAGGAACTAATTTTTCCTAAGGCAAAATTAGAAAAAAATCCAAAGGCAAAATTTAAAAAAATTTTAACGAGCTTTCAATTAAATTTTTATTTAAGACAAAATTTCAATAAAAACTTTAAGAGATAAACTTTTAATTAACTTTTTTTGAAGACAAAATGTTTGTAAAGTATTTCTAACAAGTAAAAGCGTGCTAAGTTCGGCCGGGCCGAATCTTATATACCCTCCACCATCGATCGAATTTGTCGATTTCTTTTCCCGGCATCTCTTCTTAGGCAAAAAAGGATATAAGAAAAGAGTTGCTCTGCTATTAAAACGATATCAAGATATGGTCCGGTTCGGACCACAATTAAATTATATGTTGGAGACCTGTGTAAAATTTCAGCCAATTCGTATAAGAATTGCGCCCATTGGGGCTCACGAAGTAAAATAGAGAGAACGATTTATATGGGATCTGTATCGGGCTATAGACCGATTCAGACCTTAAAAAACACGTTTGTTGATGGTCATGAGAGGATCCGTCGTACAAAATTTCAGGCATATCGGATAATAATTGCGACCTCTAGGGGTCAAGAAGTCTAGATCCAAGATCGGTTTATATGGCAGCTATATCAGGTTATGAACCGATTTGAACCTTATTTGACACAGTTGTTGAAAGTAAAAATAAAATACGTCATGCAAAATTTCAGCCAAATCGGATAAGAATTGCGCCCTCTAGAAGCTTAAGAAGTCAAATCCCCAGATCTGTTTATATCACAGCTATATCAGGTTAACGACCGATTTCAACTATACTTAGCACAGTTGTTGGATATCATAACGAAATACTTCGTGCAAAAATTCATTCAAATCGGATAAGAATTGTGCCCTCTAGAGGCTCAAGAAGTCAAGACCCAAGATCGGTTTATATGGCAGCTATATCAGGTTATGGACCGATTTAAACCATACTTGGCATAGTTGTTGGGTATCATAACAAAAGACGTCGTGCGAAATTCCATTCCATTCGGATAAGAATTGCGCCCTCTAGAAGCTCAAGAAGTCAAGACCCAAGATTGGTTTATATGGCAGCTATATCATATAAACCGATCTTGGGTCTTGACTTCTTGATCCTCTAGAGTGCGCAATTCTTACCCGATTGGAATGAAATTATGCACGACGAGTTTTGTTATGATATCCAACAACTGTGCCAAGTATGGTTAAAATCGGTCCATAACCTGATATAGCTGACATATAAACCGATCTTGGGTCTTGAATTCTTGAGCCTCTAGAGTGAGCAATTCTTATCCGATTGAAATGAAATTTTGCACGACGTGTTTTGTTACTATATCCAACAACTGTGCCAAGTATGGTTCAAATCGGTGCATAACCTGATATAGCTGCCATATAAACCGATCTTGGGCCTTGATTTCTTGAGCCCCTAGAGGGCGCAATTCTTATCCGATTTGAATGAATTTTTGCACGAAGTATTTCGTTATGATATCCAACAACTGTGCCAAGTATGGTTTAAATCGGTCCATAACCTGATATAGCTGCCATATAAACCGATCTTGGGTCTTGACTTCTTGAGCCTCTAGAGGGCACAATTCTAATCCGATTTGAATGAATTTTTGCACGAAGTATTTCGTTAAGATATCCAACAACTGTGCCAAGTATGATTGAAATCGGTCCATAACCTGATATAGCTGTCATATAAACAAATCTGGGGATTTGACTTCTTGAGCTTCTAGAGGGCGCAATTCCTATCCGATTTGGCTGAAATTTTGCATGACGTATTTTATTTTTACTTTCAACAACTGTGTCAAATAAGGTTCAAATCGGTTCATAACCTGATATAGCTGCCATATAAACCGATCTGGGATCTTGACTTCTTGACCCCTAGAGGTCGCAATTATTATCCGATATGCCTGAAATTTTGTACGATGGATCCTCTCGTGACCATCAACAAACGTGTTTATTATGGTCTGAATCGGTCTATAGCCCGATACAGATCCCAAATAAATCGTTCTCTCTATTTTACTTCGTCAGCTCTAATGGGCGCAATTCTTATACGAATTGGCTGAAATTTTACACAGGTCTTCAACATATAATTTAATTGTGGTCCGAACCGGACCATATCTTGATATCTTTTTAATAGCAGAGCAACTCTTTTCTTATATCCTTTTTTGCCTCAGAAGAGATGCCGGGAAAAGAACTCGACAAATGCGATCCATTGTGGAGGGTATATAAGATTCGGCCCGGCCGAACTTAGCACGCTTTTACTTGTTTGTTTTGTTTTTATTTGCAGTGTGTAATTAAAAATATATTGTCAATACCCTACAAAGCTCAGTCTCAGATGGCGTTTTATATTAATTAATTAAAATAATTAAAAAAATAAATGAAATAAAATAGACGTATTTAATTCAGTTTCAAAAAACTTTAAGGAATACTGCGTCATCTCATTCAATTCATCTCTCTTTAAAACAATCGGATAAAAATTGTGCCAATTTCTAGCTTTCGTGAAGCACGAAATGTTTTACTTGATCTTCGTTCAATGAGCTCAAAACACTTTTATTGTAGCATACACAACCGCTGATCAGAAGCAATATGGATGCAAAACAAATTCGTCTTTACCATACTTTGAAGCCATGTTTCATGCATAGCCTATGTAATAGATTACTACACAAAAGTATATTAAAACCATATTTTTTTGTAATTTTTTTAATGAATATTAGTCCGCGTTGACAAATTTTTTCAACGGCTTGTGACTCTGTAATTGCATTCTTTCTTCTGTCAGTTATCTTCTGTTACTTTTAGCTTGCTTTAGAATAAAAGTGCGCGAAATTTTGTTTACATTTGTTTGTTTGGCGTCAATTTTAATATGGGTACCACATGTATTGAAAGAAATTCATTTAACAAACGGAATCAACGCTTGTGATATGCACCTTAAACGCAATGAAATCGATCCGTTTTTAAAACGAATCATAACTGGGGATGAGAAATGGATTGTTTACAACAACGTTAGTCGAAAACGATCATTATCCAAGCATGGTGAACCAGCTCAAACCACTTCAAAGGCTGATATCCACCAAAAGAAGGTTATGCTGTCTGTTCGGTGGGATTGGAAGGGTGTGGTATATTTTGAGCTGCTTCCAAGGAACCAAACGATTAATTCGGATGTTTACTGTCAACAATTGGACAAATTGAATACAGCCATCAAGGAGAAGCGACCAGAATTGGTCAATCGTAAAGGTGTCATATTCCACCAGGACAACGCTAGACCGCACACATCTTTGGTCACTCGCCAAAAACTGAGTGAGCTTGGCTGGGAACTTTTGATGCATCCACCATATAGCCCTGACCTTGCACCATCAGACTACCATTTATTTCGATCTTTGCAGAACTCCTTAAATGGTAAAACTTTCGGCAATGATGAGGCTATAAAATCGCACTTGGTTCAGTTTTTTGCAGATAAAGGCCAGAAGTTCTATGAGCGTGGAATACTAAATTTGCCAGGAAGATGGCAAAAGGTTATCGAGCCAAATGGCAATTATATATTTGATTAAAGTTCATTCTAAGTTTTATTAAAAATGCATTTACTTTCTTTTAAAAAATCCGCAATTACTTTTTGGGTAACCCAATAACATTATATTATAGTTTCATGCATACTTATTGATCCTTCAAAATGCGCATTAGTATGCTAGAATATTTTCGTGTTGCTTTCAAGACAGGAATAATTTTTTGCTGGGATATTAGCCGACCAGAAAGTTTATTTCAAATTACGAATTCAATTATGAAATCGAAATTACCATTAGTTTAATAGTAAAATTGGGCAATTCAATACGTTTTGCCGATCTGGTTTGTATTTATATTTTCCGCTAGTTTTAATTTGTCTTAAATTTGTTAAATAATTTCCCGATTTCGACAATCGCACAAAAACTGAAAACATTTAACAGATATTATTTGTAGATACGTTTGAAGAAAATACTTTTGGATCAATTTTTATCAAAAACCTACATTCTGCTCAAATAATGTGCTCAAATTCTTCTTAAAACTTCATTTAAATCGACCGAAAATCGTTTTTTGATGGATGGTGACCAATTGCACATAATAGAAATCTGACCTGTTTGAAATGATTTCCCAATTTGGGAAGAGCTGGAATTTCTTTGTCAACATTTTGTGAATTAGTCTGGTCACTTTTCACCTCAGTTTTTCCTAAATATCCCTTAAGAAAATCAATATAAGTAAAATTTTTATATTACAAAAGCCTTTCTATGCAAACATTTTAGCAAGTTAAATGAGCCATCATATGTATTTATTTTATGTACAAAAATGAAAAAAGGACAACAATATCAAGAATTTCTGGAAAGAAAATCAAAAACAAAAAAATTTAAGTCTTTAGAAAAAATGTTGACAAATTTTTGTCTTTCGAGAAAATTTTTTTAAATGTTTGTCTTTCGAAGAAATGTTGTTAAATTTTTGTCATTTGAAAATTTTTAGTACCCGAGTAGAAAAAGTTTAAATGGTCAGATCCAATTATATCTGGCATCAGATATAAAAATGTTGAAAACCTTTCCATTTCCCAAATACGGAACTCTAAACTTAATCTAGACTTCACTAAACTACGTGTAAAAATCGCCAGTAACCCACCCCCGGAAAACTATGAGAACTACAATGAGAAGCAAAGGAATAGTAACAAGTAAAAGCGTGCTAAGTTCGGCCGGGCCGAATCTTATATACCCTCCACCATGGATCGCATTTGTCGAGTTCTTTTCCCGGCATCTCTTCTTAGGCAAAAAAAAAAGGATATAAGAAAAGAATTGCTTTGCTATTAGAGCGATATCAAGATGTGGTCCGGTTTGGACCACAATTAAATTATATGTTGGAGACCTGTGTAAAATGTCATCCAATTCGAATAAGATTTGCCCCCTTTGGGGGCTCAAGAAGTAAAATAGAGAGATCGATTTATATGGGAGCTGTATCGGCCTATAGACCGATTCAGACCATAATAAACACGTATGTTAATGGCCATGAGAGAATCCATAGTACAAAATTTCAGGCAAATCGGATAATAATTGCGACCTCTAGAGGCTCAAGAAATCAAGGTACCAGATCGGTTTATATGGCAGCTATATCAGGTTATGAATCGACTTGTACTTTATTTGACATAGTTGTTGAAAGTAACAATAAAAAACGTCTTGCGAAATTTCAGCCAAATCGGATAGAAATTGCGCCCTCTAGAAGCTCAAGAAGTCAAGTCCCCAGATCTGTTTATATGACAGCTATATTAGGTTATGAACCGATTTGAACCATATTTGACACAGTTGTTGGATATCATAACAAAATACTACGTGCCAAAATTCATTCAAATTGGATAAGAATTGCGCCCTCTAGAGGCTCAAGAAGTCAAGACCCAAGATCGGTTTATATGACAGCTATATAAGGTTATGGACCGATTTGAACCATACTTGGCACAGTTGTTGCATATCGTAACAAAACACATCGTGCAAAATTTCATTCCAATCGGATAAGAATTGCGCACTCTAGAGGCTCAAGAAGTCAAGACCCAAGATCGGTTTATATGGCAGCTATATCAGGTTATGAACCGATTTGAACCATACTTGCCACAGTTTTTGGATATCACAACAAAACACGTCGTGCAAAATTTCATTCAAATCGGATAAGAATTGCGCACTCTACAGGCTCAAGAAGTCAAGACCCAAGATCGGTTTATATGGCAGCTATATCAAAACATGGACCGATATGGCCCATTTACAATACCAACCGACCTACACTAATAAGAAGTATTTGTGCAAAATTTCAAGCGGCTAACTTTACTCCTTCGGAAGTTAGCGTGCTTTCGACAGACAGACGGACGGACGGACGGACATGGCTAGATCGACAGGCAAATATTACCGCCTTACAGGAAGTGCGATGGACTGGGAATGGCGTCACTACAACACCAAACGGTGATGAACTATACCATAGCTGCCATAACACGAGGCATGAATTTGGTTGTGGATTTGTTATTAGTCGGAGACTGAAACACCTTGTCTCCAGCTTTACTCCGGTGGATGAGAGGCTAGCCACAATCCGCATAAAAGCCAAATTCTTCAACATCAGCCTTATTTGTGCCCATGCCCCGACGGAGGACAAAGACGAGCAGACCAAGGATATTTTCTACGAGCGCCTAGAGAGAAAATATGACCGCTGCCCCGCCCATGATATTAAAATCGTTCTGGGAGATTTTAATGCGAAAATAGGGAAGGAAGACATCTTTGGTCCAACAGTCGGAAAGTTTAGCCTCCCCGAGATAACGTGCAGTAATGGGTTGAGGCTGATAGATTTCGCAGCGGCAAAAAACATGGTAGTTAGTAGCACCAGATTTCAACATAAAAATATTCACAAAGCCACATGGCTGTCACCCGTTCAAAACACGAGAAACCAAATTGATCACGTTGTGATAGATGGAAGGCATTCATCCAGCGTGTTAGATGTACGATCGATCCGTGGAGCGAATATAGATTCGGATCATTACCTTGTTGAAGCCTTGTTGAAGCACTCGTTAGAACATGCCAAGAAAGTACGATCTGACACTGCACGGAAGCTGGATATTGAAAAGCTGCAATCATAACAAATGGCAGCGGCATACTCCACTCAACAGTGGCAAACTATTGCCCACTTCATGAAAATGTCGCGAAATCCGTCATTGGGTACCGGAAACCTTCTCCAAGAAACCCATGGTACGACCAAGAGTGTCGAGATGCTACTGAAGCCAAGAATGCGGTATTTAGCGCAACCCTCAGTAGCAACGTGCCAGATGAAGGAGAGGTATCGGGAGAAAAGGAGAGAGGAGAAACGTCTATTCCGCAAAAAGAAAGGAAATGGAAAGACGTGAGTGTGAACGAATTGAGCTGTACAAAAGTCAGAATGAAGTCCGGAAATTCTACCAAAGAATTAAACATCAAACCGATGGCTTTGGTGCAGGCACATCCTCAAAGAAAGAAATCTGGTTACTGACACAGATAACATGCTGAGGTTATGGAAAAAACGTTTTACCCAACTGCTAGTGTCCGATGTTGGCGGCAAAGAGGATACCGCAGAACCAATCCCTGATGATGGCATAGAATGTTTACCTCCTAGTCAGAATGAGGTCCAAGTAGCAGTAACCCGACTAAAGAACAACAAGGCAGCAGGAGCCGACGGGTTACCCGCTGAACTAATTAAGACTGGAGGCAACACGCTGATAAGGCGTATACATCAGCTTATCTGCGCAATCTGGCTAGAAGAACGCATACCCAATGATTGGAACCTCAGCATACTATGTTCCGCACACAAGAAAGGAGACAAGACGGAATGTGCCAACTAGAGAGGAATAAGTCTCCTCCCCATCGCATACAAGATACTCTCGAGCGTACTGTGTGAAAGATTAAAACCTGAAGTCAATGAGATAATTGGGCCCTATCAATGCGGCTTTAGACCAGGTAAATCCACCCTAGACCAGATATTCACACTGCGCCAAATCCTGGAAAAGACCCGAGAAGGACAAATCAACACCATCTCTTTGTTGACTACAAAACCGCCTTCGATACTCCTTTACGTACAAAGGAATTTCAAGCCATATCTGAGTTTGGTATCCCTGCAAAATTAATAAGACTCTGCGGGATGACACTTGCTGATACGTGTTCCTCAGTAAGAATAGGAAAGAATCTCTCCGAACCATTTAATACCAAACCAGGTTTCAAACATGGAGACAGCCTATCGTGTGATCTCTTTAATATCCTGCTGGAGAAGATTGTACGAGATGCAGATGTGAACAGATACACTAATCACAAGAGAACACATGCTACTCGCCTATACGGACGACGTCGATATTATGGGTCGATCACCGGAAGTAGTAACAGCTGCCTTTGAAAGAATCGAAAGAGAGTCAGTGAAAATGGGTATGGCAGTAATTGGAGATAAAACGAAATTGAGACAGTAACTTTATCTACCGGCACCGCCGTAACCGAAACGAATGACACCAGTTTTATGATTGAGCGGAAAATAATACTGGCACACTTTAGACTAAGTAAGCAATTTATAAACAATGCCACCTCTCGACAGACGAAGATTACGCTATACAAGACATTGATACTACCCGTGCTGTTACATGGATCTGAAGCATGGGCACTTGTAAAAGCGGATGAGTCAGTGCTTGGAGTATTTGAGAGAAAGATTTGTAAAATATATGGACCAGTTTGCGTTAACGGAGGCGACATATGAACCATGAACTGTATGAGAGCATAGTTACACGCATCAAAATACAACGGCTGCGTTGGCTAGGTCATGTTGTCAGAATGGATGAAGAAGCTCCAGCAAAGATGTCTTATGAAGGCAAACACGATAGTACACGCAAACCGGAAAGGCCAAAAGCCCGATGGAAAGACCAAGTGGTGGGGGACACCTTGCAACTTGGTATCAGAGATTTTACAATGAGCTGTTCTACGTTCGGCTAGTGAAACAAATATTCTGTCATAGCCAATTAAAGTTAAGCAAGTTCGTAAAATGCCTAATTAATAGTATAAATATTTCATTGACTATATCTTCTTATAAAGGGTGATTTTTTTGAGGTTAGGATTTTCATGCATTAGTATTTGACAGATCACGTGGGATTTCAGACATGGTGTCAAAGAGAAAGATGCTCAGTATGCTTTGACATTTCATCATGAATAGACTTACTAACGAGCAACGCTTGCAAATCATTGAATTTTATTACCAAAATCAGTGTTCGGTTCGAAATGTGTTCATTCACCGTAATGTTGCGTCCAACAGCATCTTTGAAAAAATACGGTCCAATGATTCCACCAGCGTACAAACCACACCAAACAGTGCATTTTTCGGGATGCATGGGCAGTTCTTGAACGGCTTCTGGTTGCTCCTCACTCCAAATGCGGCAATTTTGCTTATTTACGTAGCCATTCAACCAGAAATGAGCCTCATCGCTGAACAAAATTTGTCAAAATTTGAACACATTTCGAACCGAACACTGATTTTGGTAATAAAATTCAATGATTTGCAAGCGTTGCTCGTTAGTAAGTCTATTCATGATGAAATGTCAAAGCATACTGAGCATCTTTCTCTTTGACACCATGTCTGAAATCCCACGTGATCTGTCAAATACTAATGCATTAAAATCCTAACCTCAAAAAAATCACCCTTTATATAACAAGTAAAAAGGCGTTAAGTTCGGCCGGGCCGAACTTTGGATACCCACCACCTCGGGAATATATGTAAACCACCTTTCATCAAAATTCGATGGAAATTTCATACCTTATGTCCCATATCAGTTATATCAAAATATGTTCCGATTTGGACCAAATACTAAAAGTACACTAGCTATATCTAAAAATAAACCGATCTGAACCATATACGACACAGATGTCGAAAAGCCTAACATAAGTCACTGTGTTAAATTTCAGTAAAATCGGATTATAAATGCGCCTATTATGGGGCCAAGACCTTAAATCGCGATATCGGTCTATATGGCAGCTATATCCAAATCTGAACCGATCTGGGCCAAATTGAAGAAAGATGTCGAAAGGCATAACAAAACTCACTGGCCCAAATTTCAGCGAAATCGGATAATAAATGTGGCTTTTATGGGACTTAGACCCTAAACCGGATGATCGGTCTATATGGCAGCTATATCCAAATCTGGACCGATCTGAGCCAAATTCACGGAGGATGTCGAAGGGCCTAACACAACTCACTGTTCCAAATTTCAGCAAAAGCGGATAATAAATGTGGCTTTTATGGGCCTAAGACCCTAAATCGGCCGATCGGTCTATATGGGGGCTATATCAAGATATAGTCCGATATAGCCCATCTTCAAACTTAACCTGCTTATGGACAAAAAAAGAATCTGTGCAAAGTTTCAGCTCAATATCTCTGTTTTTAAAGGCTGTAGCGTGATTACAACAGACAGACGGACAGACGGACGGACATGTCTAGATCGTCTTAGATTTTTACGCTGATCAAGAATATATATACTTTATAGGGTCGGAAATGGATATTTCGATGTGTTGCAAACGGAATGACAAAATGAATATACCCCCATCCTTCGGTGGTGGGTATAAAAATCAATTTGTGTGTGTTTGTAGGTCTGTTTGCTTGATCGTACTGGTAACTGCCTTTGCAGGCACATGCGTATGCGTGTATTTGGCCTCTTTCCGATACTGGGTTGTAAAGAAAGTAACATTTTGTACATTGTAGTACCTAATTGTACGAATTTAAAAAAAATCGTCAAGTCGACCGGCATATACTCTCAAGTTGAACTTGTATCTGATATTTTAGAGCTCCAGTTTAATCCGTAAAGAAAGTACCATTTTGTACGGTTTAGTAACTAAATGTACAAATTAAAAAAAAACAAGTAAAAGCGTGCTATGTTCGGCCGGGCCAAATCTTATATACCCTCCACCATGGATCGCATTTGTCGAGTTTTTTTCCCGGCCTCTCTTCTTAGGCAAAACAGGATATAAGAAAAGATTTGCTCTGCTATTAGAGCGATATCAAGATATGGTCCGGTTTGGACCTCAATTAAATTATATGTTGGAGACCTGTGTAAAATTTCAGCCAATTCGAATAAGAATTGCGTCCTTTGGGGGCTCAAGAAGTAAAATAGAGAGATCGATTTATATGGGAGCTGTATCGGGCTATAGACCGATTCAGACCATAATAAACACGTATCTTGATGGTCATGAGAGGATCCGTCGTACAAAATAATGACGACCTCTAAAGGCTCAAGAAGTCAAGGTCCCAGATCCGTTTATATGGTAGCTATATAAGGTTGTGGACCGATTTGAACCATACTTGGCACAGTTGTTGGATATCATAACAAAACACGTCGCGCAAAATTTCATTCCAATCGGATAAGAACTGCGCACTCTAGAAGCTGAAGAAGCCAAGATCCAAGATCGGTTGATATGGCAGCTATATCAAAACATTGACCGATTTGGCCCATTTACAATACCAACCGACCTACACTAATAAGAAGTATTTGTGCAAAATTACAAGCGGCAAGTTAGCGTTCTTTCGACAGACAGACGGACGGACGGACAGACGGACGGACATGGCTAAATCGACATAAAATGTCGCGACGATCAAGAATATATATACTTTATGGGGTCTCAGATGAATATTTCGAGTAGTTACAAACAGAATGACGAAATAAGTATACCATCCATCCTATGGTGGAGGGTATAAAAAACGTTTTGTGAAATTTCAGCCAAATCGGATAGGAATTGCGCCCTCTAGAACTCAAGAAGTCTAGTCCCCAGATCTGTTTATATGACAGCTATATCAGGTCATGACCCGATTTGTACCATATTTGACACAGTTGTTGGATATCCTAACAAAACACTACGTGCCAAAATTCATTCAAATTGGATAAGTATTGCGCCCTCTAGAGCCTCAAGAAGTCAAGACCTAAGATCGGTTTATATGACAGCTATATAAGGTTATGGACCGATTTAAACCATACTTGGCACAGTTGTTGGATATCATAACAAAACACGTAGTGCAAAATTTCATTCCAATCAGATAAGAATTGCGCACTCTAGAGGCTTAAGAAGTCAAGACCCAAGATCGGTTTATATGGCAGCTATATCAAAACATGGACCGATATGGCCCATTTACAATACCAACCGACCTACACTAATAAGAAGTATTTGTGCAAAATTTCAATCGGCTAGCTTTACTCCTTCGGAAGTTAGCGTGCTTTCGACAGACAGACGGACGGACGGACGGACAGACGGACGGACATGGCTAGATCGACATAAAATTTCCATCAAGAATATATATACTTTCCTTTCGACAGACAGACGGACGGACATGGCTAGAACGACATAAAATATTGCGACGATCAAGAATATATATACTTTATAGGGTCTCAGACGAATATTTCGAGTAATTACAAACAGAATGACGAAATTAGTATACCCCCATTCTATGGTGGAGGGTATAAAAAACAAGTAAGAGCGTGCTAAGTTCGGCCGGGGCGAATCTTATATACCCTCCACCATGGATCGCATTTGTCGAGTTCTATGCGCGGTATCACTTTTTAGGAGTAGAATATTGAATAAGAACTGTTATTCCATTGCAGGATATTGTCCGGCTTTAGCCCATTGTTTAATGCTTTCTATTCGAAGAATAGTACAGAAAAAACATTTAAAAAGTCAGAAAAAAGTGTGCTGTTGCTAGAAGCATTTGACTGGCTTCCTTTATCGCGATTTCATTTTCAACCAAGAAAAATAATCAGAAGCATATGTCAAATGGACCAAGGTGCTTTACAACCATTCCAACTAGAGTAAGTTGTAAAGCACACTTCTGAATGTGAACAGGGCTCTTTAAGTTGACTTATTTTATAAGCGCAATAGAAAACAAATCAAATCTTACTTCCCTTATTCAAATCCAACTTATCCAACGATGCTAATAGCAACAAACACAAACTTCTTTTTGCAAGACTCTTTTGTTCTCCGCAAGGCGATCGCCTAACGGTTGATTCTGCCCACATACCTTTAATTTAAGCCTCATATTTCCATTGTCGGCAAATATGACCGACTTTCGGGTGTTTTGTGGGATGGGCGGCCACTCAGTGAGTTGGCCTTGAAAGTATATATCGGATTCGTGTTCCTCTTTAAAAACCTTCTTATTTGAGCCTCAAATTGCAATAGAAAGTACTTACTATTTGGGTGGCGTTGCGTGGGTGGTGTGGCCCCATAGACACTCTTCCCGAATATTGATATCAAATTCGTGCTTTACTTCCAAAGACCTTTCATTTGTCCCCTTTGGGATATGTCTTTGGTGAGAGGCGGCCCCCAAACAGTTGGTCCCATATTTGGATATCAGATTCGTATTCTACATTCAAATACCTTTTATTTAAGCCCCATTTGCTCATGGTCAGTAAATAAGTCCTATTTGGGGGGTGTTTTGGGAAAGAGATCGACCGCAGAAACGTGATCCCACATTTGGATATCAGATTCGTATTCTACTCGTAAATACCTTTCATTTGAGTCCCATATTGCCATGGTCGGTAAATATGTCCGATTTAGGGGTGTTTTGGGGTGGTCCCCCTTCCACTTGGTCCCATAATTGGATATCAGATACGTTTTCTTATCCTAAATACCTTTCCTTTGAGTCCCATATTGTCGTGATTGATCTAAATATATTTTTGGTAGGTTTTGGGTGCGGCAGCACCCCTAGGTACCCCATCCGAAATTTGGATACCAAATTTTTATTTTTAGGGTACTACATGAGAGCACACAAAATGTCACCTAAATCGCACCACCTATCTCCGAGATCTGGCGTTTCTGAAAATTAGGATGAAAATGAAAACTGTTAGTTGCGAAGAATGTTGCTGCCAAATTTATCTGATTCATTGCAAATGTGTATAATTAAATCTAAACCCCCAAAGTAATTCGATGGATCGGTTTTTACGGGCCTTATCTATTTATGGACCCACCTGACCGACATTTGGTTAAGTGTTATTGGGCACAGTACACCTTAAATGATAATTTTCAATCAAGTTGCATAAAAGTTGAGGCTTCTAGGAGCTTAAGAAGTTAAAAATGTAGATCGACTTAGGAGCGTTATCCAAATCTAACGGACTCGCACAGATACGCGCATAATAATGTGATTTGTTTGACACGATTAATCGGTCATATCGCTAAGCTACACATGATGGCCAAAAATACGTTAATTGATGTTCAATCGTGGAATGTAGTGAATTAAAATAGACAAATTGGTAACATCCGAAAGACACTGAGAAAAGTATGAAGCTATCATGTCTTGTATTTTGATGTCTCAGCAAATTTCATATGTAGGAGAGCTTAGCAACGAAATATTGCGGAATTTTAGAAAAATAAATTAATAATTATAAAAATACCATATAAAAGAGTTAAAATTTTAAAACAAACTTTTTGCTATAGTTTTATTTGATTCAAATTAATTTAAGCATTAAAAATGTCTTCAAAATCATCAATTATAAAAAAGAAGATTTTAATGTTTTATGACGCCTTTCGCCATTTTTCCCATCGTTTATTTGACGCCATAAAATATCATGTAAATTACATTCTTTGTGTTTCTTTTATTATACCCTCCACCATAGGATGGATGGTATACTAATTTCGTCATTCTGTTTGTAACAACTCGAAATATTCGTCTGAGACCCCATAAAGTTCATATATTCTTGATCGTCGTGACATTTTATGTCGATCTAGCCATGACCGTCTGTCCGTCCGTCCGTCTGTCTGTCGAAAGCACGCTAACTTCCGAAGGAGTAAAGATAGCCGCTTGAAATTTTGCACAAATACTTCCTATTAATGTAGGTCGGTTGGTACTGTAAATGGTCCATATCGGTCCATGTTTTGATATAGCTGCCATATAAACCGATCTTGGGTCTTGCCTTCTTGAGCCTCTAGAGAGCGCAATTCTTATCCGATTGGCATGAAATTTTGTACGACGTGTTTTGTTATGATATCCAACAACTGTGCCAAGTATGGTTTAAATCGGTTCGTAACCTGATATAGCTGTCATATAAACCGATCTTGGGTCTTGACTTCTTGAGCTTCTAGAGGGCGCAATTCCTATCTGATTTGGCTGAAATTTAGCATGACGTATTTTATTCTTACTTTCAAAAACTCTGTCAAATAAGGGTCACATCGGTTCATAACCTGATATAGCTGCCATATAAACCTATCTGGGATCTTGACTTCTTGAGCCTCTAGAGGTCGCAATTATTATCCGATTTGCCAGAAATTTTTTATGACGGATTCTCTCATGACCACCAACATACGTGTGGATTATGATCTGAATCGGTCTATAGCCCGATACAGCTCCCATATAAATCGATCTCTCTATTTTACTTCTTGAGCCCCCAAAGGGCGCAATTCTTATTCGAATTGGCTGACATTTTACACAGGTCTACAACATATACAATAATTTAATTGTGGTCCAAACCGGACCCTATCTTGATATCGCTCTCATAGCAGAACAAATATTTTCTTATATCCTTTATTGCCTAAGAAGAGATGCCGGGAAAAGAACTCGACAAATGCGATCCATGGTGGAGGGTATATATGATTCGGCCCGGCCGAACTTAGCACGCTTTTACTTGTTTCCCTATAATGTCAATTTTAAGTCTTAGAATAGCAGTTAAAACATCAATTGTTTCTTTTTTTTTGTTTTCTCTCAAATGGTTTTGATCGAATAATAAACAAAATTGGTATTTGCTTATGACCGCTTATGACGCCGAATGCATGGATTTCAACCAGAAACCACCAGCAGTGATTATGCTCTAATTAGTACTGGGGACATTTGTTAGATCAGTCATGTTAAACTTTTGTACATTTTGGATTCGCTCAGTGGCACGCTAATCGTACTCAGCTACATGAGAAATATACTGAAATATAATTACACAACGAGAAAAAAAAATATGCTGCAACCTCAAACAGGTGCAAATACAAGTGATAAATAACAAGTAAAAACGTGCTAAGTTGGGCACCCACCACCATGGATTCTGCTAAAATATGGGAGTTATATCAGTTTATAGACCGATTTAGACCGTACTTGCCACAGTTGTTGAAAGTCATAGCAGAACACTATACGCAAAATTTCACCCAAATCGGATGAAAATTGAGGCTTCCAGGAGCTCAAGAAGTCAAATCGGGAGATTGGTTTATATGGGAGATATATCAGGGTTTTGACCGATTTGTACCGTACTTGGCGCATTTATTTGATGACGTAAGAGAACACTATGTGCAAAATTGTAGCTAAATTGGACAAAAATTGCGGCTTCCAGAAACTAAAGAAATCAAATCGGGAGATCGGTTTATATGGGAGCTATATCAGGTTAAAGACCGATTTGGGCCACACTTAACACAGTTGTTGAAAGTCAACAGAACACTATGTGTAAAATTTCACCCAAATCTGTAGAAAATTAGGGTTTCCAAGGGCTCAAGAAGTCAAATCGGGAGATTGGTTTAAAAGGGAGCTATATCAGGCTATAGACCGATTCAAACAGTACTTAGCACAGTTGTGGGAAGTGATTACAGAGCACTATGTGCAAAATTTCACCCAAATCGGATGAAAATTGCGGCTTCCAGGGGCCCAAGAAGTCGAATCGGGAGATCGGTTTATATGGGAGCTATATCCAAATCTAAACCGATATGGCCCATTTGCAAACCCCAATGACCTACATCAATGTTAAGTATCTGTGCAAAATTTCAAGTGGTTAGCTCTACGCGTTCGACTGCTATCGTGATTTCGATAAACGAACGAATGGACGGACATGGCTAAATCAACTCAGAATGACGAGACGATCAAGAATATATATTCTTTATGGAGTCCTAGATCAATATTTCGAAGTGTTACGAACGGAATGACTAGATTAGTATACCCCCATCCTATGGTGGTGGGTATAAAAAAGCTCTCTAACAGTAACATATACATTGTCTATGCTCAGTTTAAAAACTTGAAAAGTCGATACAAATTTCCTTGAAATGAAACAAACCAACAGTTCTTTCTGACAGTCCACTGTCATTTCTAGGTAAGTTAACTTAAATGAAATTTAGTTACAGTTTAGCATCAATTGAATAAATTACCTGGAATTAATAAAATGTTAGTATTTCAATTAATAAACCGAGATTACATCAACTATCCGGGAATGCAACAATATACAATATAATTTTTAGGAAGATATGAAAAACACAAACGACATTGTGTTAACCAATTTCGTAAGTAATGTTTAACAAGTAAGAGCGTTCTAAGTTCGGCCGGGCCGAATCTTATATACACACCACCATGGATCGCATTTGTCGAGTTCTATGCGCAGTATCTCTTTTTAGGCTAACAAAGAATATTGAATAAGAATATGATATTATGTAATATTTGAGTTCATTCGGATAGGAATTGCGCAGCAGGGACTCAAGAAGCAAAATCGGGAGATCGGTTTATTTGGGAGCTGTGTCAAGCTATTGATCGATTCAGACCATATTGTACACGTATGTTGAAGGCCATGAGAGAAGCCGTTTTACAAAATTTCTTTCAAATCGTATGAGAATGGCGCCTTCTAGAGGCTTAAGAAGTCAAGGTCCCAGATCGGTTTATATGGCAGCTATATCAGGTAATGTACCGATTTATTGGAAGTCATAACAAAACACCTGATGCAAAATTACAGCCGAATCGGATGAGAACTGCGCGCTCCTAGGCTCAAGAAGTCAATATCCAAGATCGGTTTATATGACAGCTATACCAGATTATGAACCTATTAAAATCATACTTAACACAGTTATTAGAAAATATATCAGAACACCACGTGAAGTCAAAGCCAAGATGTGTTTATATGGCGGATAAATCAAAACATGGACCGATTTCGCCCATTTACAATCCCAACCGACCTACACTAATAAGAAGTATTTGGGATCTGGGATCTTGACTTCTTGAGCCTCTAGAGGGCGCAATTCTCATCCGATTTGAAAGAAATTTTGTATAACGGCTTCTCTTATGACCTTCTACATAGAGTCTGAATCGATCAATAGCTTGATGCAGCTCCCATATAAACCTATTTTCCGATTTTGCTTCTTGAGCCCCTACAAGGCGCAATTCTTATCTGAATGAACTGAAATATTACAAAATGGCTTCTACAATGTTCAGCATTCATTTATGGTCTGAAACGGACTATAACGTGATATAGCTTCAATACCATAACAGTTCTTATTAAATATTTTTTGTTTGCCTAAATATAGATACCTCGGATAGAACTCGACCAATGCGATCCTTGGTGGAGGGAATATAAGATCCGGCCCGGCAGAACTTAGCACTCTCTTACTTGTTATTTCTTAAAATTTACTCAACAAAGTAGAAAAAGGCACTTTCAATGTTGAGGTAAAGTAATGTTAAATTGAAATCGCAGTAGCCTTTTTTTCAAACGGAGTGATTTTCTTTTAAGGATATGGATTTTTTTTCCTTAAAAATGCAATGTCCTTTTATAAAGTTGTATCAAACTTTAATCCCAAAAAAAAAAATTGATTTTAATATTCATTTCTCCGATTCGGCTGTAATTTTGCATCAGGTGTTTTGTTATGACTTCCAATAAATCGGTACATTACCTGATATAGCTGCCATATAAACCGATCTGGGACCTTGACTTCTTGAGCCTCTAGAGGGCGCAATTCTCATCCGATTTGAAAGAAATTTTGTATAACGGCTTCTCTTATAACCTTCTACATAGAGTCTGAATCGATCAATAGCTTGATGCAGCTCCCATATAAACCTATTTTCCGATTTTGCTTCTTGAGCCCCTACAAGGCGCAATTCTTATCTGAATGAACTGAAATATTACAAAATGGCTTCTACAATGTTCAGCATTCATTTATGGTCCGAAACGGACTATAACGTGATATAGCTTCAATACCATAACAGTTCTTATTAAATATTTTTTGTTTGCCTAAATAGAGATACCTCGCATAGAACTCGACAAATGCGATCCTTGGTGGAGGGAATATAAGATCCGGCCCGGCAGAACTTAGCACTCTCTTACTTGTTATTTCTTAAAATTTACTCAACAAAGTAGAAAAAGGCACTTTCAATGTTGAGGTAAAGTAATGTTAAATTGAAATCGCAGTAGCCTTTTTTTCAAACGGAGTGATTTTCTTTTAAGGATATGGATTTTTTTTCCTTAAAAATGCAATGTCCTTTTATAAAGTTGTATCAAACTTTAATCCCAAAAAAAAAAAATTGATTTTAATATTCATTTCTCTGTCTTTTTATACCTACAACGGAAGGATGGGGGTATATTCATTTTTTCATTCCGTTTGCAACACATCGAAATATCCATTTCCGACCCTATAAAGTATATATATACTCAGCATTGCCTTTGACACCCATGCATGATACAAGTATATCTCTTGACCCTGTAACTGTGGTATTGCATATTTGGATTTTGTTGTGAACAATATCATCTCAATTTTTTTTGGGTTCACTCTAGACCACTGCTAATGACCTCAGGGACATTTATGATGTCAGACCGAAGACGATTATTACTACATCGTCCGCACATGCATCTGCTTTGATCCCCATGCGGTCAAGTCTGACAAGTATTTCGTTAAGAACAAGTAGCCATAGCAATAGTGAGATTAATCCATCCTTTGGAGTGACTCGATTAAATTGCTTTGATGGCTTGTTGTTGACTCAAACTTGAAGATTTTGTCCTTGATTTAAGGATTTTGGTAATCAAGCCAAAGAAACAAATCTTCGAAATAATGATGGTATATTAAAATTGGCAAATGCAAATTTGGCCATGAACATTCCATCAAGGAACTGGGGCAAACTTCTCACATATTAATGAGTGAGTGCTGTTTGATTCAAGTTTTAACCACAATGATAAGAGAACTCCTTTTTATAGCCGAGTCTGAACAGCGTGCCGTAGTGCGACACCTCTTTGGGGAAGAACTTTTACATGACATTTTACCTCACAAATGTTGCCAAAATTGATCATCCAACGCTGAAAATTTGTTCTGATATTCTCGACAGGATTCGAACCCAGGCATATAACGTCATAGGCGGACATACAAACCTCTGAGCCACGGTGGCATCATCAAACAACCTATACAATCAGAAATTTTGAAAACCTTAAGGCATTCTTAGAACGGGAGAGAGAATCCTGGTGCCTTATGTCATCTTCGCTTTGATTGTGATGTTGGCATATGCAATTTCCAAGAATTGACCATTTCTGAATTAAAACCTTTCCCTACACGTTAGCAGTTCATATATTTTATCAAATGGAAAACTTTTAAAAATTTAGAAGACTATAAAATATGTCGACACTCACACTCACACACATTCGCACTAGCATGAAATTACACTCAAACATATTCACTCACTTACATTTATACTCATGGGCATAAACCATGAAAAGGAAACAACTAATTAAGGGTCTTAATTAAGTTCAACACTTGAACTGTTGCTGGCTGCAGCTTGGCAAGCTACACTCAATTAAAATTATGATGGGATTATGTGAAATATGATAAATTTAACTCTTAAGACAATTTTCTTGCAAATGTGGTTGGGTCGAGTCACTTATTTTAAAGTTTTTAATTAATTGAATGTAATTTATGATCCAACAAGATGAATAAGAGTGAGGTGGGAATATATGTATGGGTGGGAAATTCTTTTGCGCTGCACGCTAAAGGTTACAACGCAGTTTAAGTGCTACTGTCTCATAATATACTTGCAGTTCGTTCTTCTTTATAGAATTCTCAAACCAAGAATGTGTGTTATAACATTGTGTTTTTCTTTATCCGTTAATCGTATAGGTACAGTTTGGGGATCTGAGCAGCTAAGGTGTGATGATCCCGTTGTGTTTGGAGTATTGATACAAGGATACAATCGGAAAACTCTTATTTATTTCAGAGCAATAGGCATCCCGACAGCTTCTTCAAATGAATAGTAGTTGGGCCAAATAACTTCGCTTTGGTATTGGATACTAAATGCAGTTTTTATGGGCTTTAGACCCTTAACCGGCAGATCGGTCTAAATGGCAGCTATATCTAAATAAAGTCCGTTCTGAATCCTATTCGGGTCGGATGTCGGGAGGCTTAAAAACTCACTACTTAAAATTGTTGTGAAATTGGATAAAAAATGCAGCTTTTATAGGCTTCAGACCCTTAACTGGCAGATGGGTCTATACGGCAGCCATAAGCGTAGAAAAGCGATCTTAATTATATTTAAGTCTGATGTCGGGAGGCTTCAAACAACTCACTGATTCAAATTTTAGCCAAATCGGGTAATATATAAAGCTTTTATGGGTTTTATACCATTAATCGGCGGATCGATTTATATGGCAACTATATATAAATATAATAAGTTCTGAATCCTATTTGGGCCGGATGTCGGGAGGCTTGAAAAACTCACTATTTAAAAATTTTGTGATATTGGATAATAAATGCAGATTTTATGGGCTTCAGACCCTTAACTGGCACATCGGTCTATACGGCGCAAAAAAGCCTTTTGTGGTGGCCTAAACAAATCCCAGACAAGTTTTAGCCCCGCCCCCCAGAATTTCAAAAATGACATTGTTTTCGATTAAATTTGTGAATTTTATTTCTGCTCAAACAGCCATATCACACATCCTTCCAAATATAGAAATGTTATGATATTAACTTTTAATCTCGTATTGCACAAAAAAATATCTTTCTAATACGAGGGAAGCCTTTTATATTTCGGGATTAGAGAACACAAAACAAATACAAATAATCATCGAAAATCGCTTTATTGGTTTTCAAAATATTCCCCATTTTTATACCCTACACCACCACTGAGGTACAGGGTATTATAAGTTTGTGCATTTGTTTGCAACGCTAAGAAGGAGAAGAGCTAGACCCACCGATAAGTATGCCGATCGACTCAGAATCACTTTCTGATTCGATTTAGCCATGTCCGTCCGTCCGTCTGTCCGCCTGTGAGTCCATGTATTTTTGTAATCAAAGTGCAGGTCGTATTTGTTGTCCAATCATCATGAGATTTTGCATATATCACATTTTTTGCTCAAGTACGAACGCTATTGATTTTGCTAAAAATCGGTTCAGATTTAGATATAGCTCCCACTTATATGTAGCGCCCGATTTGCACTTAAATTGCCGTAGAAGCTACAATTTTCAACCGATTTGCATAAAGATATCATATCATATCACCAAGATTTCATCAAAATCGGTTCAGATTTGGATACAGCTCTAATATATATGTATCGCCCGATTTACACTTATAAGGCTGTAATAAACACAATTTGCAACCGATCTGCACAAAACTTGGCACGGATTGTTCTGATCTTAACATATCTGCGAGATTTCATCAAAATCGGTTCAAATTTGGATGTAGCACCCATACATATTTATCCCCGGATTTGCAATTTTGCCTTTCTTACTGGTTTAGAACCAATTGTCGAAACACGTTTGCCTCTGTGATTGAGGTATCTCCAAAACATACATTCTGAACGCATAAACCGCTTCTTCAGGCGGATGACTTCGAAAATCGATGTTTTGAGTGCTATTTTTGGAGCATTTCTTTGAGCGATTGACAAATTGTGTGCAGAATGGTAAAATTGCTCAAAATTATTTTTTGAAATATTTAACAATTGTAGTTGCTTAATGTTAAAAGACCGACACAAACAATAACCTGTTGAAAGCATAAAAATGGTATGAGAACAAAATGAGCGCAAATGAAAAAATTTTCATCAAAATACTGAAGAAGATAAGCCGAACTTTCACTATTAAACTAAGATATTCGCGAAGACACCCACACTTTGAATGCTTTGAAAGATTAGGACCGGCCTATAAATAGGGTGTTGGCAATCTGTACTTAAATCAGCTCTGATTTTATGACCAAATGTCACCGCCGATGTGTTAGTTCCTGGGCCCAACAGTGACCACAATAAAAAAAAAAAACAAGTAAAAAGGCGTTAAGTTCGGCCGGGCCGAACTTTGGATACCCATCACCTCGGGTATATATGTAAACCACCTTTCATCAAAATTCGGTGAAAATTATACTCATATACCTCATACCGATCTGAACTATATACGACACGGATGTCGAAAAGCCGAACATAAGTCACTGTGTCAAATTTCAGTGAAATCGGATTATAAATGCGCCTTTTATGGGGAAAAGACTTTAAATCGAGATATCAGTCTACATGGCAGCTATGTAGACTGGACCGATTTGGGCCAAGTTGCATAAACATATCGAAGAGCCTAACACTAAGCACTGTCCCAAATTTCGGCGAAATCGGATAATAAATGCCTCTTTTATGGGCCCTAAACCTTCAATCCAGAGATCGGTCTATATGGCAGCTATATTCAAATCTAGACCGATCTGGGCAAAATTGAAGAAGGACGTCGAAGAGCCTAACCAAACTCACTGTCTCAAATTTCAGCGACATCGGACAATAAATGCGTCTTTTATGGCCCCAAAACCTAAAACCTAGATATTGGTCTATACGGCAGCTATAACCAAATCTGAACCGATCCGGGCCAATTTAACGAAGGATGTCGATGGGCCTACACAATTCACTGTCCAGAATTTCATCAAAATCGGATAATAAATGTGGCTTTTGTGGGCCTAGTGGATCGGTCTATATGGCAGCTATATCCAAATCTGAACCGATCTGGACCAAATTAAAGAAACATGTCAAAGGGCCTAAGACAACTCACTGTCCCAAATTTCAGCGAAAGCGGATAATAAATGCGTCTTTTATGGCCCCAAAACCTAAAACCTAGATATTGGTCTATATGGCAGCTATATCCAAATCTGAACCGATCTGGACCAAATTAAAGAAACATGTCGAAGGGCCTAACACAACTCAATGTCACAAATTTCAACAAAATTGGATAATAAATGTGGCTTTTATTGGCCTAAGACCCTAAATCGGCCGATCGGTCTATATGGGGGCTCCTCCAACTTAACCTGCTTATGGACAAAAAAAAGAATCTGTGCAAAATTATAGCTCAATATCTATATTTTTAAAGGCTGTAGCGTGATTTCAACAGACAGACGGACAGACGGACGGACATGGCTAGATCGTCTTAGATTTTTACGCTGATCAAGTATATATATACTTTATAGGGTCGGAAATGAATATTTCGATGTGTTGCAAACGGAATGACAAAATGAATATACCCCCATCCTTCGGTGGCGGGTATAACAAATAAAAGCGTTCTAAGTTCGGCCGGGCCGAATCTTATATACCCTCCAATATGGATCGCATTTGTCGAGCTCTTGCCACGGTATCTCTTTTTAGGCAAGCAAAGGATAAAAGAAAAGAATTGCTATGTTATTGGAACAATATCAGGTCATGGTTCATTTCGGACCATAATTGAACTGAATATTGGAGACCATAGTAGAAGTCATTGTATAAAATTTCAGCCAAATCTAGTAAGAATTTCGCACTTTAGAGGCAAAAGAAGTAAAATAGGTAGATCGGTTTATAGAGGAGCTACTTTAGGCTATAAGCCGATTCATGCCATTTTCGACACGTATGTTGAAGGTCATAAGAGAAGCCGTTGTACAAAATTTCAGCTAAATCGGATAATAATGGCGCCCTCTAGTGGCTAAAGAAGTCAAGACCCCAAATCGGTTTATATGGCAGCTCGATCAGGTTATTGACCGATTTGAACCATTCTTAATACAGTTGTTGGAAGTCATAGAAAAACAAATAGGATAGGAGTTGCTCCCTGTAGAGACTCAAGAAGTCAAGACCCCTGATCGGTTTATATGGCGGATATATCAGGTTATGGACCGATTTGTACTATTCTTAGCACAGTTGTTGAAAGTCGTACCAAAACACCTCATGCAAAATTTTAGCCAAATCGTATAATAATTGCGTCCTCTAGTGGCCCAAGAAGTCAAGATCACAGATCGGTTTATATGGCAGCTATATCAGCTTATAGACCGATTTCAACCATACTCAGCACAGTTGTTGGAAATCATAATAAATCACCTCGTTCAAAATTTCAGCCAAATCGGAAAAGAATTGTGCCCTCTTGCGGCTCAAGAAGTCAAGACCCGAGATCGGTTTATATGGCAGCAATACCAAAACATGCACCGATATAGCCCATTTACAATTCCAACCGACCAACACTAATAACAAGTATTTGTGCAAAATTTCAAGCGGCTAGCTTAACTCCTTCGAAAGTTAGCGTGCTTTCGACAGACAGACGGACGGACGGACAGACAGACGGACGGACATTGCTAGTTCGACTTAAAATGTCATGACGATCAATAATATATAAACTTTATGGGGTCTTAGACGAATATTTCGAGGATTTACAAACAAAATAACGAAATTAGTATACCTCCATCCTATGGTGGAGGGTATACAAATGTTTACCAATTTTACAATAACGGCCACGTCCCTGGCTCCCATATATATATATATATATATATATATATATATATATATATATATATATATATATATATATATATATATATATATATATATATATATATATATATATATTATCCTTTTCAGGCTGTTGTTTCAGGCCAATACTGGTCCGATATTTACAATCTTTTGCGTTTGTTTTGTTTTATTTAACGTCCCAAAATTTTTTCAAAAGTTCATAAAAATCGGTTGAATTATTGTGGATATAGCTCCCATGTATATCTTTCATCCGATATGGATTTTGAAAGCTTTAAAAGCCACAGTTTTAGTCAAATCTCTACAAAATATTGAGCGAGATATTTTATTTGACGTCTTAGTATGTGAACAAAATTTAGTCAAAATCGGATCAGATTTGGATATAGCTCCTATAAATATCTTCCATCCCATATGGACTTTTAGGCCCTAGTAGCCATAATTTTGGTCCGATCTTTACAAAATTTTGCATCAGATGTATTTTTTGGCGTCTTAGTACGTGAGCTAAATTTCATTAAAGTCGTCCAGATTTAGATGTAGCTCCTATATATATACTTCATCCGATATGGCCCTTTAAGGCTGTAGTAGCCACAAGTTAGGTCCGATCGTAAGAAAATCTCACAAGGTTTTATTCAATATTTCAAAAGGTATGCACAATTAAAGTCTGAATATATATCAGTATTGGTTTCATGTATTAAAAGTAGTATGTACGTATACTCGGTGGTGAAGGATTTTATATAGTCGGCTCTACCTGACTTTTACATTTCCTTACTGGTTTTAAATGGCATATTTCTTCACAAATGTCCCCACCATTAAGAGGGGATAATCACCGCTGAAAATTTTTTAGGATGTCCAGCCAGGACTCGAGCCAAGCTGTTCAGCGTCATAGGCAGACATGCTAACCTCTGCGCAAAGGTGGCACACACAAGTTCTAATTTCATGTTCGTAATCTACTCCCAAGAACCTTTCATGTGAACCCCATATTGCCATAATAGGCTGATATGAAAGCGGTTTAGGGGGGAGGAGCAGCTCTTGAACTTCTTAAGGGCCTTACTTTCAATGTCATACTGGTAAACTACTCCCGAATAATTTTCATTTGAGACCCATATTGACATGATGGTCCAATATGCCTATTTGAGGCGGTTTAGGTCTTGGGCCTCTCCCTAGGTATCTTGACCCAATTTTTAAAATCATATTCGTGCTCGACACTCGAAAGCTTATTTGCATCCCATATTATCCCGATTGGTCTTCTTTTGATTGTGGAAGGTGCTGTTGGGTTAAGTTAGTGGGTCCGCCCGCTTCCTATGTCAAGTTAACAATCTGTGAAAATTTCAAGCAAATCGGTTTAGCATACAGACACACATGCAAACAAAGTGCAACAATCATTTTTATATACGAGGGTTTCCTTTTATATTTCGGGATTGGACAACCCTTGTTCAATCTGTCAACTGACAGGTCTATCGTAAGGATTGACATTTTTGAGGTTATACGTACTTAGAACGTCTTGACATACAAGCGCTATTTGTGTTGTTTACATTAACTTAAAGATTCATCTCGCCCAAAAAATGGAATTAAATCGTGGACATTTTCGTGCGATTATTTTTTTAGAACTTTCGACGTGGATTAACCTAATAATAGTGCATCAATGTACTTAATTAAATTTTTGGCGATAAAGCTCAGGGAAAGTGTTTATCGATGGTATGTCGAGTTCAACCGAGGTCGTAGTTCACTCCAAGACCAATTCCGTGAAGGTCGTCCAAAAACCATTGATGCTGTGCGCCAACTGATATTGCAAGATCGTCATGTGACTTATTGTTAGATTGAGGCAACCTAAGGCATTAGTGGTACCAGCATACATTCAATATTGCATGAACATTTGACCGCCAAAAAATGTATTCGCGTTGGATCCCACACAATTTGTCACTCGCTCAAAGAAATGCTCCAAAAATAGCACTCAAAACATCGATTTGAGGAGCCATCCGCCGTATAGTCCTGACTTGGCACCGAATGACTTCTTTTTATTCCCGTACGTAAAAAATAAAATGAGAGGTCAATGTTTTTCGAAACATAGAGAAGCGGTTGATGCGTTCAGAATGCATGTTTTTGAGATACCTCAATCACAGTGGCAAAAGTGTTTCGACAATTGGTCCGAACGCATGCAAAACCAGTAAGGCAAGGCAAAAGTCGGGCGGAGCCGACTATATAATACCCTACACCTACCCTATAATTATAAATTCGGGCAATATATATCTATTATATAAAAATTAAATTGTTGCGTTTTGTTTGCTTGTTGGTTTATTTGTTTGTTAGTTTGTTTGTCTGTTCCGTATAGACTTAAAAACGGTTGAACCGATTTTCATGAAATTTTCACAGATGGTAGAGTTTGAGTCCCCGGCGAAAATAGGGTACTACATTTTTGATATCCGGAGGGCGGACCCTCCCCCTTGCCCAAATTTTCAAAATGGCACATCTCGGAGATGGGTGAACCGATTTAAGCGAAATTTTGTATGCCACCTAATGGTGCCCCAAAAACACGAAATTGGTATAAAGTCCCACCACAAAAAAAATCCCCAACAGGACTCTTTCACCGCTTTGGGCAATATGGGTATCAAATGAAAGGTATTTAAAAGTAGAATGCAAATCTGACAAAAAAAAGTTTTTTTTTTTTGTGTCTGAGACGTGGGTGGCCGTCCCACCCTATATACCCCTCAAACTGCACATATTTGTGAATTATGGCTAAAAAGGGCTCAAATCTGATATATATTTAATGGCAAAGTATTTCAGGGATGAGAGGGATTTGGAAGATGGGTCTCATAAACCACCCCTGAACCACACATATACACCGACTCCAGCAATATGTAGTTCAAATGTGGTTTTTGGGAGTAGAATATGAATCTGACATTAACTTCGGGGAAAAGAGTTTGGCTACTCCAATATTTGTGAATTATGGCTAAAAAGGGCTCAAATCTGATATATATTTAATGGCAAAGTATTTCAGGGATGAGAGGGATTTGGAAGATGGGTCTCATAAACCACCCCTGAACCACACATATACACCGACTCCAGCAATATGTAGTTCAAATGTGGTTTTTGGGAGTAGAATATGAATCTGACATTAACTTCGGGGAAAAGAGTTTGGCTACTCCAATCCACCACCAAAACCAACAGAATGAAGGAGATATAACATCGGAACCTTAATGGGCGTTCTTTGAGCTATTGCCAAATTGTGTGGGGTCCAACGCGAATTAATTTTTGAGGTCAAATTTTCTTACATTCCCCAGAATGTTCATGCATTCCCTCAGAAGTCCCCATATTTAAATTGTATTTCAGTTTGGAGAAATTTCGCCCCAAAAGTTATATTTGAATTTAACATAATGTCCCACTGTGCTGGAATGGTCTTAGATAGGTGATACAAACTTATACCAGAATTAGCCCCTACCAAGAGCTTTTAGAATCGGAAGTCCCCATATTCAAATTATATTTCAGATCGGAGATATTTCGCCCGAAAAGTTATATTTAAATTTAACATAATGGCCCACTGTGCTGGGCTGGTTATAGATAGGTGACCGTTTAGCAATAAGTGTTAACATACTATGAGGATGCAATTTTGGCGCAGCAGGTTATATTGAGACTATTGGACATATTTTTGTAATTAAATGAAAACAAATATTTATATTTTTAACCTTTTTGACGAAACGTATTTCAGCTAAAAAACGGTGACACATTGGCTAAATACGTATATCACCATTTGCCGCCGTGTGTATCATCGAAAATCTCGCTTGAGCTACGTAGAGGCCTTTATGAATAATATGCAACTCTGTACTAGGATTCTGTAACTTATAACGAAAATAGTTGAGTTAAATTTGTCAACAAAAAAATCGTTTACGTTAACGATTACGCTATTCTCTAATTCTTGTTAACTAAAATCGCTACGTAATTTTTTACTTTGGCAACTCCAGCTAAAAAAGAAAAGGACGAAGATGACAAATAATAAATAATTTTTCTCATAGCCTGTAAGTCTTCTTATTTAAACTTAAAAACATCACAAATATAAGTAAAATGTACTCAATTATATAGAACAAGTAAGAGAGTGCTAAGTTCGGCCGGGCCGAATCTTATATACCCTCCACCATGGATCGCATCCGTCGAGTTCTTTGCGCAATATCTCTTTTTAGGCACACAAAGAATAATGAATATGGACGTAGGAGGAGGAGGAGCTATATCAAGTTATAGTCTGATTCGGGGCTCAACAAGCAAAATCGGGAAAACGGTTTATATGGAAGCTGTGTCAAGGTAAAGATCGATTCAGACCATATTGCACACGTAGGACACGTTGAAGGTCATGGGAGAAGCCGTTGTACAAAATCTGTGTCAAATCGGATGAGAATTGCGCTCTCTAGAGGCTCAAGAACTCAAGATCCCGGATCGGTTTACACGGCAGCTATATCAGTGTATGAACCGATTTGGACCATACTTTGCAAAAATGTTGGAAAAACACCACGTGCAAAATTACAGCCAAATCGGATAGAAATTGCGCATTCTAAAAGCTAAAGAAATCAAGACCCAAGATCAGTTTATAAAGCAGCTATATCAGATTATGGACCGATTTGAACCATACTTCGCACAGTTGTTGAAAGTGATATCAAAACACTATGTGCAAAATTCAGTCCAATTGGATGAGAATTGCGCCCTCTAGAGGTTCAAGAAGTCAAGACCCAAGATCGGTTTATATGACAACTATATCAAAACATGGACCGATTTGGCCCAATTACAATCCCAACCGACCTACACCAATAAGAAGTATTTGTGCAAAATTTCAAGCGGCTAGCTCTAATCCTTCAAAAGTCAGCGTGCTTTCGATAGACAGACGAACGGGCGGACGGACATGGCTAGTTCGACTAAAAATGTCACGACGATCAAGAATATATATACTTTATGGGGTCTTAGACCCATATTTCGAGGTGTTACAAATAAAATGACGAAATTAGTATAAAAAGTGATATCCGCGCTTATTCATTGATTGTGCACATGTATCCGAAATCTTTTAAGAAAAACAAGTAAAATGCTTAAATGCGTGCTAAGTTCGGCCGGGCCGAATTTTATATACCCTCCACCATGGAGCGCATTTGTCGAATTCTTTCCCCAACATCTCTCCTTAGGCAAAAAATTATATAAGAAAAGATTTGCTCTGCTATTAGAGCGATATCAAGATATGATCCGGCTTAGACCGCTATTAAATTATATGTTGGAGACCTGTGTAAAATGTCAGCCAATTCGAATAAGAATTGCGCCCTTTGGGGGTTCAAGAAGTAAAATAGAGAGATCGATTTATATGGGAGCTGTATCGGGCTATAGACCGATTCAGACCATAATAAACACGTATGTTGATGGTCATGAGAGGATCCGCTGTACAAAATTTCAGGCAAATCGGATAATAATTGCGACCTCCAGAGGCTCAAGAGGTTAAGATCCCAGATCGATTTATATGGCAGCTGTATCAGGTTATGAACCGAATTGAATCATACTTGGCACAGTTGTTGGATATCATAACAAAACACGTCGTGCAAAATTTCATTCCAATCGGGTAAGAATTGCGCTCTCTACAGGCTCAAGAAGTCAAGACCAAGATCGGTTTATATGGCAGCTATACCAGGTTATGAACCGATTTGAACCATACTTAACACAGTAGTTAGAAGTGATACTAAAACACTATGTGCGAAATTTCAGTCAAATTGGATGAGAATTGCGCCCTCTAGAGGCTCAAGAAGTCAAGACCCAAGATCAGTTTATATGACAGCTATACCAGGTTATGGACCGATTTGAACCATACTTCACACAGATGTTAGAAGTGATACTGAAACATATGGCAGCTATATCAAAACATGGACCATGGACCCATTTGCAATACCAACCGACCTACACTAATAAAAAGTATTTGTGCAAAATTTCAAGCGGCTAGCTTTCCTCCTTCGGAAGTTAGCGTGCTTTCGACAGACAGATGGACGGACGGACAGACGGACGGACATGGCTGGATCGACATTAAATGTCGCGACGATCATGAATATATATACTTTTTGGGGTCTCAGACGAATATTTCGAGTAGTTACAAACAGAATGACGAAATTAGTATAGCCCTCCATCATATGGTGGAGGGTATAAAAATTAGTATACCCCCCATCCTATGGTGGAGGGTATAAAATGTGCGCTGCTAACGAGTTTCGAACTCGGGATATTATTATTACAAAACGTACGCGCTAACCACTAAGCTATATCCGACTAAAAGTTCGGTTGGCCAAAGGCAGATGACCACAAACTATAATTCTTATTTGATAAATCAAGGATCCTGAGAACACAAAGAAGCCAAATGCAAAAAATAGAAACATGTTTTCACATATGTTCACAAGCATACACTCACACTTTGCTTTCTGTATTATATATGCATCAAAAGCACTCACAGAGAAAAATATGTTTAAGAAATCCACGTGCTAAAAATAGAACAAAACAGAGTTTCGTATTATTCACAAAGATCGCTACTGAGCTCTAAAGAGATTTTCGATGGCAAACACGTGGTGGCAAACAACATTATGGCTGGTTCTACGTTCGTTTTTTGCACAATTTTTTCGTGACTACTTTTTTATTTAGATAAAAGATTTTGAAGCGAAAAAAAACTTGCTGATTGCATTCAGTAGGACATTCCCTCATTACTTATGAAACATTTCTCTTGACTCTACATTGAGATTTTTGTAGTGTTTCAAATAAATAACCGTAAAAAATATGTGTTTTCACCTGTGAAAAACGAATATAGTATCAGCCTTTATACGTATTAAGACAATCTGTATCACATTCTTAGATGCCGAAAATCATCATAATTAAATGTTTTATACTCAAAAAATCCCTTAACGTGAAATATTTTTCGCCAAAAATTAGATTTTAAAATTATTACATTTCATTCAAGTACACAAATATCCAATGCTTACAATATCACTCTGCGACGCCAAAATTGCATCTTCACAGAATGTTTACACTGGCCGCTAAAACGTGTTTTATAACTATGTTGTCATTTATGTGCTTAAACGGCATGTTACACTAATAAACATATTTAAAAACATGTAAACAGGCGTTAAGTTCGGCTGGGCCGAACTTTGGATACCCACCTTGGGTATATATGTAAACCATCTTTCATCAAAATTCGGTGAAAATTTCATATCTTCATACCGATTTGGACAATATACTAATAAGTACACTAGCTATATCTAAAAATAAACCGATCTGAACTATATACGACACGAATGTCGAAAAGCCTAACATAAGTTACTGTGTCAAACTTCAGTGAAATCGGATTATAAATGCGCCTTAAATGGGGCCAAGACTTTAAATCGAGATATCGGTCTACATGGCAGATATATCCAAATCTGGACCGATTTGGGCCAAATTGTCGAAGAGCCTAACACAAAGCAATGTCCCAAATTTCGGCGAAATCGGACAATAAATGCCTCTTTTATGGTCCCAAAACCTTAAATCGAGAGATCGGTCTATATGGCAGCTATATTCAAATCTGGACCGATCTGTGGGACATTGCAGAAGTATGTCAAGGAGCTTAACTTAACTCGCTGTCCCAAATTTTGGCGACATCGGACAATAAATGAGCATTTTATGGGACCAAGACCATAAATCATGAAATCGGTCTTTATGGCAGCTATATCCAAATCTGAACCGATCTGGACCAAATTGAAGAAAGATGTCGAAGGGCCTAACAGAACTCACTGTCCCAAATTTCATCAAAATCGGATAATAAATGTGGCTTTTGTGGGCCTAAGACCCTAAACCGGGGGATCGGTCTGTATGGCAACTATATCCAAATCTGGACCGATCTGGGTCAAATTAACGAAGGAAGTCGAAAGGCCTTACACAAGTCACTGTCCCAAATTTCAGCAAAATCGGATAGCAAATGTGGCTTTTATTGGCCTTAGACCCTAAAACGGAGGATCGGTCTAGATGGCAGCTAAATCCAAATCTGAAGCGATCTGAGCCAAATTGACGAAGGATGTCGAAGGGCCTAACACAACTCACTGCCCCAAATTTCAGCAAAATCGGATAACAAATGTGGCTTTTATGGGCCTAAGACCCTAAATCGGAGGATCGGTCTATATGGCAGCTATATCTAAATCTAGACCGATCTGAGCCAAATTGACGAAAGATGTTGAAGGGCCTAACACAACTCACTGTCCCAAATTTCAGCAAAATTGGATAATAAATGTGGCTTTTATGGACCTAAGACCCTAAATCGGAGGATCGGTCTATATGGCAGCTATATCTAAATCTAGACCGATCTGAGCCAAACTGACGGAGGATTTTGAAGGGCCTAACACAACTCACTGTCCAAAATTTCAGTGAAATCAGATAGTAAATGTGGCTTTTATGGGTCTTAAACCCTAAATCGGAGGATCGGTCTATATGGCAGCTATATCCAAATCTGGACCGATCTGAGCCAAATTGATGAAAGATGTTGAAGGGCCTAACACAACTCACTGTCCCAAATTTCAGCAAAATTGGATAATAAATGTGGCTTTTATGGACCTAAGACCCTAAATCGGAGGATCGGTCCATATGGCAGCTATATCCAAATCTGAACCGATCTGGGCAAAACTGACGAAGGATGTCGAAGGGCCTAACACAACTCACTGTCCCAAATTTCAGCAAAATCGGCTAATAAATGTGGCTTTTATTGGCCTAAGACCCTAAATCGGCGGATCGGTCTATATGGGGGCTATATCAAGATATAGTTTGATATAGCCCATCTTCGAACTTAACCTGCTTATGGACAAAAAACAGAATCTGTGCAAAGTTTCAGCTCAATATCTCTATTTTTGAAGACTGTAGCGTGATTTCAACAGACAGACGGACAGACGGACGGACATGTCTGGATCGTCTTAGATTTTTACGCTGATCAAGAATATATATATAGGGTCGGAAATGGATATTTCGATGTGTTGCAAACGGAATGACAAAATGAATATACCCCCATCCCTCGGTGGTGGGTATAACAAGTAAAAGCGTGCAAAGTTCGGCCTGGCCGAATCTTATATACTCTCCACCATGGATCGCATTTGTCGAGTTCTTTTTCCGGCATCTCTTCTTAGGCAAAACAGGAGATAAGAAAAGATTTGCTCTGCTATTAGAGCGATATCAAGATATGATTCGGTTTGGACCACAATTAAATTATATGTTGGAGACCTGTGTAAAATGTCAGCCAACTCGAATAAGAATTGCGCCCTTTGGGGGCTCAAGAAGTAAAATAGAGAGAACGATTTATATGGGAGCAGTATCCGGCTATAGACCGATTCAGACCATAATAAACATGTGTGTTGATGGTCATGATAGGATTCGAGAAAAAAATTTTAGGCAAATGGGATAATAATTGCGACCGCTAGAGGCTCAAGAAGTCAAGATCCCAGATCGGTTTATATGGCAGCTATATCAGGTTATGAACCGATTTCAACCATATTAGGCACAGTTGCTGGAGCCAAGACTTTAAATCGAGATATCGGTCTACATGGCAGATATATCCAAATCTGGACCGATTTGGGCCAAATTGTCGAAGAGCCTAACACAAAGCAATGTCCCAAATTTCGGCGAAATCGGACAATAAATGCCTCTTTTATGGTCCCAAAACCTTAAATCGAGAGATCGGTCTATATGGCAGCTATATTCAAATCTGGACCGATCTGTGGGACATTGCAGAAGTATGTCAAGGAGCTTAACTTAACTCGCTGTCCCAAATTTTGGCGACATCGGACAATAAATGAGCATTTTATGGGACCAAGACCATAAATCATGAAATCGGTCTTTATGGCAGCTATATCCAAATCTGAACCGATCTGGACCAAATTGAAGAAAGATGTCGAAGGGCCTAACAGAACTCACTGTCCCAAATTTCATCAAAATCGGATAATAAATGTGGCTTTTGTGGGCCTAAGACCCTAAACCGGGGGATCGGTCTGTATGGCAACTATATCCAAATCTGGACCGATCTGGGTCAAATTAACGAAGGAAGTCGAAAGGCCTTACACAAGTCACTGTCCCAAATTTCAGCAAAATCGGATAGCAAATGTGGCTTTTATTGGCCTTAGACCCTAAAACGGAGGATCGGTCTAGATGGCAGCTAAATCCAAATCTGAAGCGATCTGAGCCAAATTGACGAAGGATGTCGAAGGGCCTAACACAACTCACTGCCCCAAATTTCAGCAAAATCGGATAACAAATGTGGCTTTTATGGGCCTAAGACCCTAAATCGGAGGATCGGTCTATATGGCAGCTATATCTAAATCTAGACCGATCTGAGCCAAATTGACGAAAGATGTTGAAGGGCCTAACACAACTCACTGTCCCAAATTTCAGCAAAATTGGATAATAAATGTGGCTTTTATGGACCTAAGACCCTAAATCGGAGGATCGGTCTATATGGCAGCTATATCTAAATCTAGACCGATCTGAGCCAAACTGACGGAGGATTTTGAAGGGCCTAACACAACTCACTGTCCAAAATTTCAGTGAAATCAGATAGTAAATGTGGCTTTTATGGGTCTTAAACCCTAAATCGGAGGATCGGTCTATATGGCAGCTATATCCAAATCTGGACCGATCTGAGCCAAATTGATGAAAGATGTTGAAGGGCCTAACACAACTCACTGTCCCAAATTTCAGCAAAATTGGATAATAAATGTGGCTTTTATGGACCTAAGACCCTAAATCGGAGGATCGGTCCATATGGCAGCTATATCCAAATCTGAACCGATCTGGGCAAAACTGACGAAGGATGTCGAAGGGCCTAACACAACTCACTGTCCCAAATTTCAGCAAAATCGGCTAATAAATGTGGCTTTTATTGGCCTAAGACCCTAAATCGGCGGATCGGTCTATATGGGGGCTATATCAAGATATAGTTTGATATAGCCCATCTTCGAACTTAACCTGCTTATGGACAAAAAACAGAATCTGTGCAAAGTTTCAGCTCAATATCTCTATTTTTGAAGACTGTAGCGTGATTTCAACAGACAGACGGACAGACGGACGGACATGTCTGGATCGTCTTAGATTTTTACGCTGATCAAGAATATATATATAGGGTCGGAAATGGATATTTCGATGTGTTGCAAACGGAATGACAAAATGAATATACCCCCATCCCTCGGTGGTGGGTATAACAAGTAAAAGCGTGCAAAGTTCGGCCTGGCCGAATCTTATATACTCTCCACCATGGATCGCATTTGTCGAGTTCTTTTTCCGGCATCTCTTCTTAGGCAAAACAGGAGATAAGAAAAGATTTGCTCTGCTATTAGAGCGATATCAAGATATGATTCGGTTTGGACCACAATTAAATTATATGTTGGAGACCTGTGTAAAATGTCAGCCAACTCGAATAAGAATTGCGCCCTTTGGGGGCTCAAGAAGTAAAATAGAGAGATCGATTTATATGGGAGCAGTATCCGGCTATAGACCGATTCAGACCATAATAAACATGTGTGTTGATGGTCATGATAGGATTCGAGAAAAAAATTTTAGGCAAATGGGATAATAATTGCGACCGCTAGAGGCTCAAGAAGTCAAGATCCCAGATCGGTTTATATGGCAGCTATATCAGGTTATGAACCGATTTCAACCATATTAGGCACAGTTGCTGGATATCATAACAAAATACTTCGTGCAAGAATTCATTCAAATCGGATAAGAATTGCGCCCTCTAGAGGCTCAAGAAATTAAGACCCAAGATCGGTTTATATGACAGCTATATCAGGTTATGAACCGATTTGAACAAATACTTGGCACAGTTGTTGGATATCATAACAAAATACGTCGTACCAAAATTCATTCCAATCGGATAAGAATTGAGCACTTTAGAGGCTCAATAAATCAAGACCCAAGATCGGTTTATATGGCAGCTATATCAGGTTATGAACCGATTTGAACCATACTTGGCACAGTTGTTGAATATCATAACAAAATTCATTCCTATCGGATAAGAATTCGTATTATTCACAAAGATCGCTACTGAGCTCTAAAGAGATTTTCGTCTGTCTGTCGAAAGCACGCTAACTTCCGAAGGAGTAAAGCTAGCAGCTTAAAATTTTGCGCAAATACTTTTTATTAGTGTAGGTCGGTTTGTATTGTAAATGGGCCATATCGGTCCATGTTTTTATATAGCTGCCATATAAACCGATCTTGGGTCTTGACTTCTTGAGCCTCTAGAGGGCGCAATTCTCATCCGATTTGACTGAAATTTTGCACATAGTGTTTTAGTATCACTTCTAACAACTGTGTGATGTATGGTTCAAATCGGTCCATAACCTGGTATAGCTGTCATGTAAACCGATCTTGGGTCTTGAATTCTTGAGCCTCTAGAGGGCGCAATTCTCATCCGATTTGACTGAAGTTTTGCACATAGTGTTTTAGTATCACTTCTAACTACTGTGTGAAGTATGGTTCAAATCGGTCCATAACCTGGTATAGCTGCCATATAAACCGATCTTGGGTCTTGACTTCTTGAGCCTCAAGAGAGCGCAATTCTTACCCGATTGGAATGAAAATTTGCAAGAAGTATTTTGTTATGATATCCAACAATTGTGCTAAGTATGATTCAAATCGGTTCATAACTTGATATAGCTGCCATATAAACCGATCTGGGATCTTGACTTCTTGACCCTGTAGAGGTCGCAATTATTATCCGATTTGCCTGAAATTTTGTACAACGGATTCTCTCATGACCATCAACATACGTGTTGATTATGGTCTGAATCGGTCTATAGGCCGATACAGCTCCCATATAAATCGATCTCTCTATTTTACTTCTTGAGCCCACAAAAGGCGCAATTCTTATTCGAATTGGCTGACATTTTACACAGGTCTCCAACATATAGTTTAATTGTGGTCTAAACCGGATCATATCTTGATATCGCTCTAATAGCAGAGCAAATCTTTTCTTATATCATTTTTTGCCTAAGAAGAGGTGTCGTGAAAAGAACTCGACAAATGCGCTCCATGGTGGAGGGTATATAAGATTCGGCCCGGCCGAACTTAGCACGCTTTTACTTGTTATATTTTTTTTACTATTAATTAAATTATTTCCTTATATTAATGTTATACTTGTAAATTTAAATTTTATATTTTTCCTAATTTAAACAAATCTAATTTGTTTCATCCGTCGCTGGATATATGAATTTGTATCACCTATCAATGACCAGTCCAGCACAGTGGGCCATTATGTTAAATTCAAATAACGGGTGATTTTTTTGAGGTTAGGATTTTCATGCATTAGTATTTGACAGATCACGTGGGATTTCAGACATGGTGTCAAAGAGAAAGATGCTCAGTATGCTTTGACATTTCATCATGAATAGACTTACTAACGAGCAACGCTTGCAAATCATTGAATTTTATTACCAAAATCAGTGTTCGGTTCGAAATGGTATTGTTTGTATCACCTATAGTTTTTATAGTTTGTGTCACCTATCTATGACGAGTTCACTGCAATACCGTTTTGAAAATGGGTCATATAGGTCTTCAAACTATATTTTTGGCATAGAGAGTTGAGTGTTTGGTTATTATTAAGCATTTTTTGTTATATTTAGATACATTTTTTTGCAAGTGATTTTAGAAAATATTAGGTGAGGAAATGCTAAAAATTATTTTTTTAATTTCAAATATAAAAGAAAATTAGTTAAAAGTGCTCTGTTAATCACTTAACATAGCTTTGTTAAAATGTTAGGTTTGTGTCTTGACTAAGATATATTAAAATTTATCTTAACGGACATTCAAAGTTGGTAAACAAAAACATTGAATTGGTAAGCTTTGAGTACCAGGAACAGAAATTCAAAGGCTGATATATTTGGTGGTCGAAAAATTTAATGAAATGTGAAGCTGTGTATACCTAGAAAAGCGACTTAAAGTCCGAAATGTTTTGTAGGCAGAAACATTTTTTTTTAATTGATAAGTTGTGAAGCCTTAGCTGTTGAAAAATGTCATCCGTTTAATTGACCCATTCCGTTGTTCAACGGCAACATTTTTTGAAATGAAAACGCAATTGAGGCTATTTTGCACAAAAATAGGTTGCTGGGTGAGGAAAAATCTCCGGAAGTTCCCATTCTACCTCAAAATCCATCGAATGACCAGAGAAAGCAGTTCAAAACCAAGATGGAATCCCTGAAAAAATTCAAAGAAAATGATATGGACGCAAGAGCCGAGATTTTAATATCTTTGGAAGCAAACATAGTGAGTATGGTGAGACATATAAAGTCGTCAAGTGAAATGTAGAAACGTTTAGAAAATACTTTCGACCGAAAGACAATCAGAAAGAAGATATAATGCTACAGGAAGCTGTTAAAGTTCAAAATGTCTGAATCCCAAAGCGCGTCGAATTTTTTAATTGAATTCGACGTTTGTTCTACTTCGATTCGTGAACTGGGTGTTGAATTGAAAGAAGACCTTCTTGCGGTTATAATTGTAGATGCTTTCCAAGAAAAATTTTCTGCTATAAAGGCTGCCGTGCATACTGCAAATGAAGTTCCGAAAGTTGAATTGTTGAAGGTGCGATTACTCGAAAATGGTGAAAGAAACATTAAGCGGGAAGGCAACAACAATTTGTACAAACTTCAACAAGACTCAAACCGAAGGTATGTTCAAAAAGACTTTCAAATGTCTTCGATGCAAGAAGAAAGAACATAAAGCCAGCGAATGTTGAGCAAAATTGTTAGTTGAGGAAAACTCCTTCGGTTTTTGACAAAAAAATAGTCTATGGATATCCCATATGTTTAATGAGGAATAACTATGTATGTATCCAACTCAACAAAGGCAATAATGGTAAAGTAAAACTAGCAGACGACAAATAGGTATGTATCAAAGGTATTGGCAAAGTTTCGATTTTTGTTAATATACAAGGAATAAAGAAGACCATACACTTTGATATGCTTTATATGTACCACATTTGAAGTGTAATCTTGTGTCAAACAGCAAAGCAACAGGATTGTCAATTATGGCATCGGCGATATAGCCACTTAAATTGTAAGGACTTAAGCTAACTTTCGCCTTTTGCAATGATAAATGGATTGCTAAATTTGAATGCGATTCAAAATGATTGCGAAGCTTGTATTCTTGGAAAGCATACCAGATTATCAATCCCACATAAAAATGAAAAGTCATCCACGAAAATATTGCAACTTATTCACACAGACCCATATGGTCCTATGAAGCGCGAGTCTATGGGACGAAGCATTTATTTTTCGACATTCATTGACGATTTCTTTCGTAAGGTGTTTAAATTCTTTCTGAAACAAAAGAACGAATATTTAGAAAAATTTAAAGAAATTAAACAGGCTGTTGAAAATGAAACTGGAAAGAAGATAAAAATACTTCGAAGTGACAATGCCAAGGAGTTGGTTGGGGCAGATTTTTCGAATTTTTTGAAGAAAACTGGTATTAAACGTCAGCTTACAGTGGAGTACACCCCTCAAGAAAATGGCGTTGCTGATCGTATGAATCGGACTTTGGTAGAGATGGGTCGTTCCTGTATGTAAGAGGGTGATTTACCTACTTCTTTGTGGGCAGAGCTGATTAACGCGTAGAAAAACCCCGGAAGAATTATGGACTGGTAACAAACCTTGCGTGAAACATTTACGACAAATAGGATGTGTGGCTTTCGTTTTAAGCAAGAAGTCCAAATTTAAATGAGAAGCCAGGAGTGATGAGCGTATATTAGTGGGATACTCTGTTGAATCAAAGGCATATCGGCACAAAAAATATTGTAAAAAGTCGTGACGTAAGATTCATTGATAATGAATTGTACAAGAATTAGGATAAAACAAACAAAAAATTGTTTTATGAATCTGAAATAAAATCTCCTAAAATTGTCAATGATGGAATAGCCGATGATGTTGACCAAAAGATGGATGACAATTTTTTGATTGTGAAAACTCGGAATTTTCAAATGAGGACTGTCAAGGTGATGAAAGTTCAATTGAAATTCCAATCAACATTAAAACTGGCAACGAGAATGTCGAACATGCCGGATGTAGTGACTAAGACCAGTTTGAATCCATTAAGCAAAGGCTTAGGTCGTGGGCGCTTGGAAAAATTAATGAGTCATCTAATATAGTTGACGATAAATGTATGGACCCGAGATCAATTAATGAAGCTTTATCATAATATAATGCCGATGAATGGCGTAAAGCTGTTGAAACAGAACACGATTCATTAATGAAAAATAATACCAGAACTTTTACAAACTAGCCTGAAGGAAGAAAAGCTGTCTGTTGCAAATGGATTCTCAAGTCGATAATAAAACGTGATGGTGTCCCATAAAATACGAAAAGCTAGACTAGTAGCGAAAGGCTTTACTCAAATCATGGGCTTAGACTACATTAATACATTTGCCCCAGTTGTAAGGCGAACATCATTGCGACTGACTTATGCCTTGTCAGTGGAGCATAATCTTCAATTACGACAATTAAATGTATCAACTGCTTTTCTAAATGGCAAACTGGACGAAGAAATATACATGGAACTACCAGAGATGTTTGTTCAGGAGGCAACAAAATATAAAGTGTGTATATTGCAGAAAGCTATCCATGGATTCATACAATCAGGACGGCAATGGTTAAAATGCATTGATGCTGTAATTGTAGAATTTGGATTACATCGATCAAACTATGATCAGAGCATTCATTATGTTCATAAACTTATGATTGTTGCACTATATGTTGACGATATAGTAATCGCATATAATAACCAAATGAAGACTGAAAAATTTGTTAAGGCACTGCAAACGAAATTTGATATTTGAGACTTAAGCGTACCACAACATTGTGTTGACCTCGAAGTGAATGTAAAACTAAATGAAGTTTCAATTTCGCAGTCAGGATACATAAAGCAGTTAATAAAGAAATATGGGTTAGAAAACTGCAAACCCTTTAAATTCTCATGCCTGCAAATGTGAAACTAGAAAAGGAACCAAATAATGCAGAGGAGAGGAAAAAGGTAGAAGAAAGAGTCCGTCAAGAATTAGTTGGCTATATTTTGTATGTAGCATTGCATAGTAGACTAGATATTGCGTGTGCGGTTAACATGTTATCGCAATTTTCAAAAGACCCCCGAAAATAACTTATGATGCCGCTCTTCATGATTTAAGGTACTTGAGTACAACAACGAATGCAGAAATATTATATAAGAAGAGTTCGGAAATGCTAATGGGATTTTGCGACTCCAATTGGGCTCATGATGTCAATGATAGGATGTTTTCTCCTAGCAGGTGGTGTGGTTTCCTGGGTATCCAAAAAACAAAAAACGGTTGCACATTCTTGTGCTGAAGCGGAATATATAGCTTTGACTGAATAGACTTCGGTCCAGATTTGAGTAGAGCTGCGATATAGACCGTCTTTGGGAGTAAAGCACGAATCTGATATCGATATTCGGGAAAAGTGTGTATTGGGCCACCCCGACCGAATAACACCTCCCATGTAGGACGTATGTGGTGACAATTCCATATGGGGCTGTAATAAGAAGAATTTTAGAGTAGAACACGAATCTCATATATGTTTTTATGGCCAAGACATTGAAGGGCCGCCCCATCCCCAAAACACTCTCGAAACCGATCATGTATGCCGACTACGGAAATATGGGGCTCAAATGAAAGGCATTTGGGAGCAGACCACGAATGTGTTAGCAACATTCGGGACCAACACCCTAGGGGACTTCCCACCCCCATCACAACGCCCAAATAGAACGTATTTGCTCAACATGGCAATTTTGGGTCTTAAATGGAGTGGATCTCGATATTGATAGTTTTTAGGGCCCATACTCTAAACCGGATAAATTGGCTGACTTTTGCAAAAAGGGGTGTAAATGAAAGGTATTTAAGATTAGAAAACAAATTTGATATCCATTTTTGAGGCCAATGACAATATGGGGTTCAAATAAATGATATTTGAGAGTAGAGCACGATGCTGTTATATTTTCAGGGCTTAGTGTTTGGGGGACCACCCAACCCCCAAAACACCCCGTGAAATCACCGCTGAAAAAATCGGGCATATATACCAACCACGTCAATGTGGGGCACCTCACAAACAACAATTATTTACTGACCATCGCAATATGGACTTCAAATAAAGGTATTTGGGAGTAGAATACGAATCTGATCTGATCCAAATGTGGAACCATGTATTTGGGGTACCCAAAGGGTACATATTTTGGGGCCAAATGTTTGAGGACGGCTCATCCCATAAACTCCCCTTAAACCAAAGGCAATATGGGGTTTAAATAAATGGTATTTGAAACAAGTAAAAGCGTGCTAAGTTCGGCCGGGCCGAATCTTATATACCCTCCACCATGGATCGCATTTGTCGAGTTCTTTTCCCGGCATCTCTTCTTAGACAAAAAAGGATATAAGAAAGGATTTACTCTGCTATATGGTCCGGTTTGGACCACAATTAAATTATATGTTGGAGACCTGTGTAAAATGTCAGCCAATTCGAATAAGAATTGCGCCCTTTGGGGGCTCAAAAAGTAAAATAGAGAGATCGATTTATATGGTAGCTGTATCGGGCTATGGACCGATTCAGACCATAATAAACACGTATGTTGATGGTCATGAAAGAATCCGTCGTACAAAATTTCAGGCAAATCGGATAATAATTGCGACCTCTAGAGGCTCAAGAAGTCAAGATCCCAGATCGGTTTATATGGCAGCTATATCGGGTTATGAACCGATTTGAACCATACTTTGCACAGTTGTTGGATATCATAAAAAAATACTGTTTGCAAAAATTCATTCAAATCGGATAAGAATTGCGCCCTCTAGGGGCTAAAGAAGTCAAGACGCAAAATTGGTTTATATGACAGCTATATCAGGTTATGAACCGATTTGAACCATACTTGGCACAGTTGTTGGATATCATAGCAGAACACGTCGTGCAAAATTTCATTCCAATCGGATAAGAATTGCGCCCTCTAGAGGCTCAAGAAGTCAAGACCCCAGATCGGTTTATATGGCAGGTATATCAGGTTATGGACCGATTTGAACCATACTTGGCACAGTTGTTGAATACAATAACGAAACACGTCGTGCGAAATTTCATTCCAATCGGATAAGAATTGCGCACTCAAGAGGCTCAAGAAGTCAAGACCCAAGATCGGTTTATGTGGCAGCTATATCAGGTTATGGTCCGATTTGAACTATACTTGGCACAGTTGTTGGATATCATAACAAAACACGTCGTGCAAAATTTCATTCCAATCGGATAAGCATTGCGCACTCTAGAGGCTCAAGAAGTCAAGACCCAAGATCGGTTTATATGGCAGCTATATTAGGTTATCGGTCGATTTGAACCATACTTGGCACAGTTGTTGAATATCATAACAAAACACGTCGTGCAAAATTTCATTCCAATCGGATAAGAATTGCGCACTCTAGAGGCTCAAGAAGTCAAGACCCAAGATCGGTTTATATGGCAGCTATATCAAAACATGGACCGATATGGCCCATTTACAATACCAACCGACCTACACTAATAAGAAGTATTTTTGCAAAATTTCAAGCGGCTAGCTTTACTCCTTCGGAAGTTAGCGTGCTTTCGACAGACAGACGGACGGACGGACGGACGGACAGACGGACGGACATGGCTAGATCGACATAAAATGTCGCGACGATCAAGAATATATATACTTTATGGGGTCTCAGACGAATATTTCGAGTAGTTACAAACAGAATGACGAAATTAGTATACCCCCCATCATATGGTGGAGGGTATAAAAAGAGCACCATGCTGATATATTTTTCTGGGCCAAGAGTCTAACGACCACCTCACCCCCGAAAACACCCCTAAATCGGACCTCATGACAATATCGAAATGAAAGAAAGACTTTTAATAATGTAGTATACCTAAATGACCCTAAACCCTGCGAGCGAATTCATAGACCAGTAAAGATCATATGGGATTCAGATAAAGGCATTTATATTGTTATGCTTTTGCGATATACATATATTATTTTCGTAGCATGGTATATAACTAAAAGCTCTTTAATTGTCGAAAATAATTATTCAAAGGATAATTGGTACCATATAAAGTAAATGAACGAGAAGCGGAACGGGCCCTTTTCAGCTAGTATGTTATAAAGTTGGGGCCTCAAGTCTGCGTACTGTGCACTCGAAGGGTTTTCCCACATTTTTTTTTTTTAAATATTAGAGTTAACACAATTTTTGAAAATTACGTTTAAAACCCATCTGCATTAGGTCTTCTTTACAGTACAATAAGCAAAATTGATATTACTGAGCCAAGTTTTCTGTAGAGAGGCGAAACAATGAAATTGCCTCTTCTTGGGCCCATAAAAGGCACATTTTTTGTCCGATGTAACCGAAGTTTAGGATAGTGACATTCGTAGCGCCCTCGACATCATCCTTCAATTTGGCCCTGATCCGTCAAGATTTGGATATAGCTGCCATAAGACCGATCTCTCGATTTAAGGTCTTGGGCTCATAAAAGGCACATTTAATGTCCGAACATCCTTCTTCAATTTGACCCAAATCGGTTGAGATTTTAATATAACTGTCATATAGAACGAACTCTCGATTTAAGGTCTTGGGCCCATTAAAAACGCATTTATTGTCCGATTTAGCTGAAATTTGACACAGTGATTTAAGTTAGGATTTTCGACGTCCGTGTCGTACATGGTTTACATCGGACTATATTCGGATATATCTACCAAAAAGACCAATATTTTGTTCTACAAAATTAAACAATGACATATACTAGTTACTATTCTATTACTATTTATCGATATAGCTGCTACGGGGGAATAAATTATGCATTTTTCACCGGATTATGACGAGAGATGGTTTACATATATACCCGAGGTGGAGGGTATCCAAAGTTCGGCCCTGCCTTATATAAAGACCTTATATATTAACCTTATATATTTTTGTAGGCAATGGCTACAGAATGCTTGATTTTTTATACCCATTCAGTTTGCAATACATCGCTCTACTTATGTGTACATGTCTAGCAATGCCTTTTGTTTCTAAATATAAAGAAAAAAGATTAAGGAAAGTACATATTCAGTGGTGATTATAAACATCTACTGAGACACACATCTAATATATAACAAGTAAAAGCGTGCTAAGTTCGGCCGGGCCGAATCTTACATACCCTCCACCATGGATCGCATTTGCCGAGTTCTTCTCCCGGCATATCTTTTTAGGCAAAAAAGGATATAAGAAAAGATTTGCTCTGCTATTAGAGCGATATCAAGATATGGTCCGGTTTGGAACACAATTAAATTATATATTGGAGACCTGTGTAAAATGTCAGCCAATTCGAATAAGAATTGCGCCCTTTGGGGGCTCAAGAAGTAAAATAGAGAGATCCATTTATATGGGAGCTGTATCGGGCTATAGACCGATTCAGATCATAATAAACACGTATGTTGATGGTCATGAGAGAATCCTTCGTATAAAATTTCAGGCAAATTGGATAATAATTGCCACCTCTACAGGCTCAAGAAGTCAAAATCCCAGATCGGTTTATATGAGAGCTACATCAGTTTATAACCCGATTTGAACCTTATTTGACACAGTTGTTGAAAGTAAGAATAAAATACTTCATGAAAATTTTAAACCAAATCGGAAAGGAATTGTGCCCTCTAGAAGTTCAAGAATTCAAGTCCCCAGAACTGTTTATATGACAGCTATATCACGTTATATACCGATTTGAACCATACTTGGCACAGTTGTTGGATATCATAACAAAACCCTTCGTGCAAAAATGCATTCAAATCGGATAAGAATCGCGCCCTCTAAACGCTCAAGAAGTCAAGACCCAAGATTGGTTTATTTGGCAGCTATATCAGGTTATGAAGCGATTTGAACCATACTTCGCTCAGTTTTTGGATATCATAACAAAACACGTCGTGCAAAATTTCATTCCAATCGGATAAGAATTGCGCACTCTAGAGCCTCAAGAAGTCAAGACCCAAGATCGGTTTATATGGCAGCTATATCAAAACATGGACCGATATGGCCCATTTACAATACCGATCGACCTACACTAATAAGAAGTATTTGTGCAAAATTTCAAGCGGCTAGCTTTACTCCTTCGGAAGTTAGCGTGCTTTCGACAGACAGACGGACGGACATGGCTAGATCCACATAAAATGTCGCGACGATCAAGAATATATATACTTTATGGGGTCTCAGACGAATATTTCGAGTAGTTACAAACAGAATGACGAAATTAGTATACCCCCCATCTTATGGTGGAGGGTATAAAAATCAGTTTGTGTTTGTTTGTTTGTTATACCCACCACCGAAGGATGAGCGTATATTCATTTTGTCATTCCGTTTGCAACACATCAAAATATCCATTTCCGACCGTATAGAGTATATATATTCTTGATCAGCGTAAAAATCTAAGACCATCTAGACATGTCCGTCCGTCTGTCTGTTGAAATCACGCTGCAGTCTTAAAAATAGAGATATTGAGTTGAAACTTTGCACAGGTTCTTTTTTTGTCCATAAGCAGGTTAAGTTCGAAGATGGGCTATATCGGACTATAGCTTGATATAGCCCCCATATAGACCGATACGCCGATTTAGGACCTAAGGCCAATAAAAGCCACATTTATTATCCGATTTTGCTGAAATTTGGGACAGTAAGTTGCATTAGGCCCTTCGACATAATTCATCAATTTGGCCCAGATCGGTTCAGATTTGGATATAGCTGCCATATAGACCGATCCTCCGATTTAGGGTCTTAGTCCCATAAAAGCTTCATTTATTATTCGATTTTAAAATTTGAGACAGTGAGTTTTCTTAGGCACTTCGACATCTTTCTCCAATTTAGCCCTGATCGGATCAGAATTGGAAATAGCTGCCATATAGACCGATCTCTCGATTTACGGTTTAGGGCCTATAAAAGGCGCATTTATTATCCGATGTCGCCGAAATTTGGGACAGTGAGTTGTGTTAGGCCCTTCGACATCATTCTTTAATTTGACTCAGGTCGGTCCAGATTTGGATATAGCTGGCATATAGACCGATATCTCGATTTAAAGTTTTGGCCCCATAAAAGGCGCATATATAATCCGATTCAACTGAAATTTGACACCGTGACTTATATTAGGCTTTTCGACAGCAATGTTGTATATGGTTCAAATCGGTTTATTTTTAGATATAGCTGTTGGACCCGCCTTCTTAACTAGTTTTCAGAAACGAAAGATCTGGAGATGGGTGGTGCGATTTAAGCGAAATTTTGTGTGCTCTCATATAGTATCCTAAAAGTAAAAATTTAGTATCCAAATTTCGGATATGGTACCCAGGGGGCCACCCCACCCTAAAACGTACCAAACATAGATTTAGACCATTTAGGATAAGAAAACGTATCTGATTTGCAATATGAGGCGCAAATAAAAGGGTTTTTAGAATAGAACATGAATCCGATATATATTATCAAGACCAACTCACTGAGTGGCCGCCCATCCAAAACACCCCCAAAGCCGGTCATGTTTACCGACTGTGGAAATATGGGCCTCAAATTATAGGCATTTGGGGAAAACGTATCTGATATCAATATTAGGGACCAACTGTCTAGGGGACGTCCCACCACCATAACAACCCCCAAATAGAACATATTTGCTCACCAAGACAATTTGGGTCTTAAAGAGAGTGGAACTAAACATATATAGTTTTTAGGGCCAATACCCCAAACTGGACATATTTGCTGACTTTAGCAATAAGGAGTTTAAATGAGTTTAGAAAACAAATTTGACATCCAACGTTGAGGTCAATGGCAATATGAGGTTCAAATAAATAATATTTAGAGATATGACGTTGCTGATATATTTTCAGGGCTTAGTGTTTGGGGGACCAACCCAGTCCCCAAAACACCCCTAAATCGGGCATATTTACCCACCATGTCAATGTGGAGCTTGAATGAAAGGTATTGGAGGTAGAGCGAGAATTGATACCCACTTTCGGGAGCAATTTTCTGGGGTCTACCCTTTTCCCAAAATACCCCACAAGCAGCAATAATTTTTTACTGACCATCGCGGTATGGATCTCAAATGAAGGTATTTGGGAGTAGAATACGAAATTGATATCCAAATGTAGGACCATGTATTGAGGGCATCACCTCTTCCTCAAAACACCCCCCAAAGGGTAAAAATTATTCGACCATGCTAATATGTGGCTCTCCCCAAATGAAAGGTATTTGAGATTAGAAAATGAATTTGATAGCCTATTTTGAGGCCATTTGTTTGGGGGACTCCTCATCGTGTAAACTCCCTTAAACAAATGGCAATATGGGGTTTATATAAATAGTATTTGAGAGAAGAGCACGATGCTGATATTTTTTTAGGGTCAAGTGTCTGGGGGACCACATCACCCCCGAAAACACCCCTAAATCAGATAGGATGAGAATATCGGGCTGAAATAAAGTATTTTAAGAATGGAGTACACCTTTCATCCAAACTTATATTCGTAGATCAATAAAGATCATATGGGATTCAGATGAAGGCACTCATATTGTTAAACTGTCAGTTAAGCGATATACTATTTTCGTAGCGTGGTATTTCACTAAAAGCTTTTCAATTGTCGAAAATAAATATTCCAAGGAAACTTTTGTTCCATATAAAGTAAAAAAAGGCTCATCAGAGCGGGCCCGGGTCAGCTAGTTTAAATTATTATTTGATTTTTATACCCACCACCGAAGGGGGTATATTCATTTTGTCATTTCGTCTGCAACACATCGAAATATCCATTTACCACCCTATAAAGTATATATATTCTTGATCGTCGTAAAAATCTAAGACGATCTAGCCATGTCCGTCCTTCTCTCAGTCTGTCTGCTGAAATCACGCTTTGGTCTTTTCAAAGAGAGATATTGAGCTGAAACTTTGTACAGATTCTTTTTTGTCCACAGGCTGGTTAAGTTCGAAGATGGCCAATATCTGGGTATCTCTTGATATGACCTCCAATATTTTCTTCTACAAAATTGAACAATGACTTGCACTTATTAGTAGAAGTCATTGGACCAAATTCGGTCCAAATCGGACCATATTTCGCCATAGCTGCTATGAGGGCATAAATTATGAATTTTCACCGGATTATGAAGAGAGGTGGTTTACATATTTACCCGAGAAGCCATTTACTGGACCACCAACTCCCAAGAAGCCCATTTACTGGAGGTCCAATGATTTAGGTCATTCAGATAAACCCCCACCGGAGCGAGATAACTACTCACGCTCTGATGGAGAAAACAGCAAGTTCAAGATTCATATTGCCTTTATTCAGGAGCTATGATCGAACCCGAACAAATTTTCTGAACTGAACCATATTAACTACCAATTATTCTATGCTAACGCTGGTACTCGCCCGAGGACCTGCGTAATTTTTTATAAAAATTTAAATTATATATTTTCCCCAGAGTTGTCAACGTCGGATGCAACAATCCTAAGACAGAGAGATTGTGGAGCATGCCTCACATCACTTTATCTGCCTTTCGACTCTACACACCGCGACCCACTGCAAACGGCTCTAGGGGAAAGCAAAACAGGCAGGAAATGGGGTACTTATTGTGTGAGATGCAAACTCTCTCCAGATTTCGTGAAGTGGTACTATCACTAATAAGCGGGGTCTAGTTGAACGGGGAGACTCGCAACATTGGGAAAAACTTCGCTGATTTTATACCAGAACACACCGTATAAAAGCGGCAGTTCATTGGGATGTGTATTACACATGGCTGAAGAATACAATAGGATTATCAGAGCGGCAATACGTGCCTCCCGGAAGATTTACTGCGAACAAGTTGTTAGCGTTAATGACGCCGACAAAATGACCATGTAAAGCGAGTTAAATTCGACAGGATGAATCTTATATACCCTCAACCATGGATCGTTTTTGACACGTTCTCTCAATGACTATTTCAAAAATATGGGCAGATATAAATTTAGAGATGCGATTAGACCGTACTTGCCATGAGTATAAGAAGTAATAAAAAAATACCACGTTTTAAATTTCAACCAAATGTTTGCGTCCCTTAGAAGCTCAAGAAGTCAAATCAGCCAATCAGTTTGAATTGGAGCTATATCAGGTTATAGATCAATAAGAAATATTTGGCACGGCTGTGCTCATTCTAAAATCTCTGACACCAAGTTTCGAGGTGTCTCCCACCACTTGATCTTTCCATCGGGCTTTTGGGCTTCCTGGTTTGCGTGTACCACCATGTTTGCCTCCAAAAGTCTTCTTTGCTGGAGCTTCTGCATCCATTCTGACAACATGACCTAGTCAACGCAGCCGTTGTATTTTAAAGCGTGTAACGTGCTATCATCGTCATACAGCTCGTTGTTCATACGTCGCCTTTATTCTCCATTAACGCAAACTGGTCCATATAGTTTACGAAGAATCTTTCTCTCAAATACTCCAAGCACTGCCTCATCTGCTTTTACAAGTACCCTTGCCTCAGAACCATATAACAATAATGGTAGTATCAGTGTCTTGTATAGTGTAATCTTTGTCTGTCGAGAGGTGGCGTTTTTACTATTCCTTTGTTTCTCATACTTTTTCCGGAGGCGGATAACAGGCCTAGTGCTCCAACCGCATGGGTTTTGTGGGATTGCAAACGTATCCCTACTCGTGCTCCTACCTTCAATCCACATCCCACTAAGATTGCTTCTGCGTAGTAATCAATATAATATGTATGAGCCTCCCCACGCTCCTGTATGTTGTGGATTCAGTTTCTGTTTAAGATAACCCACAGGTTTTTATCTCCATCCTATATTTAGGCTGAAGGGTGCATGTATTATCATATTTTCGTCTTGAGCCCATTAAAGATTTAATAATTACTCCATTTCGCTGACGTAGCGAGTTGTATTCAACCAACTCGCTATGTCACCGCTATGTTACCGGATTTCAATGAACTGAACTGAACATTAAACTGACCAATAAATTGAAGAAGCGCGCGAAAACTTTCAAATTTTGCAAGTGTTGTTCGTTTGTAAGATGATTCACGGTTAAATTATAAACAGTCGTAGTTTGACTGTGCTCATTACAAGATGTACAACACGGAGGGGTGTAATTTTTTTCAAAAACAACAGATCAACAAGTAAAAGTTTAAAAAACATAATCACATAGAATATAGAATTTTGTGCAAACACCCAAATCTACGGTTGAAGAAAAAAAATAATCTTATATATAACAAGTAAAAAGGCGTTAAGTTCGGCCGGGCCGAACTTTGGATACCCACCACCTCGGGTATATATGTAAACCATCTTTCATCAAAATTCGGTGAAAATTTCATACCTTATGTCCCATATCAGTTATATCAAAATAAGTTCCGATTTGGACCATATACTAATAAGTACACTAGCTATATCTAAAAATAAACCGATCTGAACTATATACGACACGAATGTCGAAAAGCCTAACATAAGTCACTGTGTCAAACTTCAGTGAAATCGGATTGTAAATGCGCCTTTAATGGGGCCAAGTAATCGGTCTATATGGCAGCTATATCCAAATCTGAACCGATCTGGACCAAATTGAAAAAAAATATCGAAGGGCCTAAGAGAACTCACTGTCCCAAATTTCATCAAAATCGGATAATAAATGTGGCTTTTGTGGGCCTAAGACCCTAAACCGGGGGATCGTTCTGTATGGCAACTATATCCAAATCTATATGGAGGCTATATTCATCTTCGAACTTAACCTGCTTATGGACAAAAAAAGAATCTGTGCAAAATTTCAGCTCAATATCTCTATTTTTGAAGACTGTAGCGTGATTTCAACAGACAGACGGACGGACATGTCTAGATCGTCGTAGATTTTTACGCTGATCAAGAATATATATACTTTATAGGGTCGGAAATGGATATTTCGATGTGTTGCAAACGGAATGACAAAATGAATATACCCCCATCCCTCGGTGGTGGGTATACAAATCAATTTGTGTTTGTTTTTTTGTGTGTTCCTTATAGACTCAGAAACGGCTGAACCGATTTTCTTCAAATTTTCACAGATGGTGCATAATGACCCCGTGGTGAAAATAGGGTACTAAGTTTTTTGATATCTGAAGGGGGGTGGACCCTCCCCCTTACCCTCATTTTTAGAATCGCCAGATCTCGTTGATGGGTGGTGCGATTTAAGCCAAATTTTCTCTGCTCTCCTAAAAATAAAAATTGTGTATCCAAATTACGGATGGGGTACCGCCCCACCCTAAAACGTACCAAACATATATTTAGACCAATCGCAATATGGAACTCAAATGAAAGGTATTTAGGATAAGAAAACGTATCTGATATTCAATTGTCGGACTAACTGTTAGGGGGACCACCCCAACCTCCAAAACACCCCTAAATCGGACATATTTACCGACCATGGCAATATGGGATTCAAATGAGAGGTATTTGCGAGTGGAATACGAATCTGATATCCAAAGGTGGGGCCACTTTTCAGGGCGTGGATCCCCCAAAAAACCCCTAAACAGGACTTATATACTGACCATGGGAATATGGGGCTTAAATAAAATGTATTTGAATGCAGAATACGAATCTGATATCCAAGTATTGGGCCAAGTGTTTGGCGGCCGCCTCTTCCCAAAAACATCCCCCAATTGGGACAAATATACGACGATAGCAATATGGGGCTCAAATGAAAGGTCTTTGGGAGTAAAGCACGAATCTGATATCAATATTCGGGAAGTGTTTATAGCAAGTATTTGCTGACTATTGCAATATCAGGCTCAAACAAGTAAAAGCGTGCTAAGTTCGGCCGGGCCGAATCTTATATACCCTCCACCATGGATCGCATTTGTCGAGTTCTTTTCCCGGCATCTCTTCTTAGGCAAAAAAAAGGATATAAGAAAAGATTTGCTCTGCTATTAGAGCGATATTAAGATATGGTCCGGTTTGGACCACAATTAAATTATATTTATGTTGGAGGCCTGTGTAAAATGTCAGCCAATTCGAATAAGAATTGAGCTCTTTGTGGGCTCAAGAAGTAAAATAGAGAGATCGATTTATATGGGAGCTGTATCGGGCTATAGACCGAGGAGGCTCAAGAAGTCAAGACCCCAGATCGGTTTATATGGCAGTTATATCAGGTTATGGACCGATTTGAAACATACTTGGCACAGTTGTTGGATATAATAACGAAACACGTTGTGCAAAATTTCATTCCAATCGGATACCAATTGCGCACTCTAGAGGCTCAAGAAGTCAAGACCCCAGTTCGGTTTATATGACAGCTATATCAGGTTATGAACCGATTTGATCCATATTTGGCACAGTTGTTGGATATCATAACAAAATACTACGTGCCAAAATTCATTAAAATTGGATAAGAATTGCGCCCTCTAGAGGCTCAAGAAGTCAAGACCCAAGATCGGTTTATATGACAGCTATATAAGATTATGCACCGATTTGAACCATACTAGGCACAGTTGTTGGATATCATAACGAAACACGTCGTGCAAAATTTCATTCCAATCGGATAAGATTTGCGCACTCTAGAGGCTCAAGAAGTCAAGACCCAAGATCGGTTTATATGGCAGCTATATCAGGTTATGAACCGATTTGAACCATACTTAGCACAGTTGTTGGATATCAAAGCAAAACACGTCGTGCAAAATTTCATTCCAATCGAGTAAGAATTGCGCACTCTAGAGGCTCAAGAAGTCAAGACCCAAGATCGGTTTATATGGCAGCTATATCAAAACATGGACCGATATGGCCCATTTACAATACCAACCGACCTACACTAATAAGAAGTATTAGTGCAAAATTTCAAGCGGCTAGCTTTACTCCTTCAGAAGTTAGCGTGCTTTCGACAGACAGACGGACGGACAGACGGACGGACGGACGGACGGACAGACGGACGGACATGGCTAGATCGACATAAAATGTCACGACGATCAAGAATATATATACTTTATGGGGTCTCAAACGAATATTTCGAGTAGTTACAAACAGAATGACGAAATTAGTATACCCCCATCTTATGGTGGAGGGTGAAAAAAGAGGGTTTTTAGAGTAGAACACGAATCTGACATATATTATCAAGACCAACTCACTGAGTGGCCGCCTATCCAAAACACCTCCAAAGCCGGTCTTGTTTGCCGATTATGGAAATATGGGCCTAAAATAAAAGGTATTTGGGAGTAGACCACGTATATGATATTAACATTCGGAACCAACTGTTTTTGGGGACGACCCACCACCAAAACAACCCCCAAGTAGGACGTTTGGGTCTTAAAGAGAGTGGAATCAGATATAATATAGTTTTTGGGGCCGATATCCCAAACCGGACATATTTGCTGACTTTTGCAATAAGAAGTTTAAATGAGATTAGAAAAAGAATAGAGCACTTTGCTGATATATTTTCAGGGCTTAGTGATTGGGGGACCACCCCAATCCCCTAAATACCCTTAAATCGGGCATATTTACTGACCATATCAGTGTGGAGCTTAAATGAAAGGTATTGGGGGTAGAGCAAGAATTGGTACCCACTTTCGGGATCAATTTTCTGCGGGTTTACCCCTTTCCCAAAATACCCCAGAAATAGTAATTTTCTACTGACCATCGCAATATGGGGTTCAAATAAAGGTATTTGAGAATAGAATACGAATTTGATATCTAAATGTAGGACCATGTATTTAGGGCATCACCCCTTCCCCAAAAATTTTTCCTGTTCAGCTAGGTAGATTATTATATATAAATGAAATTGTTGAGCTTTGTTTGTTTGTTTGCTTATTCGTTAGTTTGTTTGTCTGTTCCGCAAAGATTCAAAAACGGCTGAACCGATTTTCATGAAACTTTCACAGATGGTACAGATTGGGCCCCCGGTGAAAATAGGGTACTACATATTTTGATATCCGAAGGGGGCGTTCCCTACCACATACCCCAATTTTCAAAAACGCTAGGTTTCGGAGATACACCGATTTAAACGAAATTTTGTATGCCACCTTATGGTACCCCAAAAACGCGAAATTGGTAAACAATTTGGGAGCTAAATAATCGGGGGGACGCCTCATCCCAAAACCCACCCGAACGGATATGTGCACTGATTGGAACAATATGGGTATCAAATTAAAGATATTTAAGAGTAGAGTATGAACTTCGCATTAAAATGTTACCCTTCGTGTCGGGGGCCCCCACCACCAAAAACACACCGGAGGCCACCGTTGCGCAGAGGTTAACATGTCCGCCTATGACGCTGAACGTCTGGGTTCGAATCCTGGCGAGACTATCAGAAAAACAATAAATTTTGCCCATGAACATTCCACTATGAAAAAGGGACAAACTTCTCACATATCAATGAATGCAGTCCGATTCAAGTTTAAGCTCAATGATAAGGGGCCTCCTTTATAGCCGAGCACGAACCGCCTGCCGCAGTGCGACACCTCTTTGGAAAGAAGTTTTACATGGCATAGTACATCACAAATGTTGTCAGCATTAGGAGGGGAAAATCACCGTTGAAAATTATTTCTGATGGTCTCGCCAGGATTCAAACTCAGGCATTCAGCGTCATAGGCGGACATGCTAACATCTGCGCTACGGTGGCCTCCAATATCTTGATAACCTCCTTTAAAATGCTTCACATTATGGGGCTCAAACAAAATCGTTTTCTAGCACGATGCTGATATTACTTCAGAGTCCGCCACTAAACTTCCTTCAAACCGGTGATGATTGCCTACTATGGCTATAAATTATATCCGCGTTTGAGGCCAAATGTTTGGGGGTCATGCCAACCCATAAACTCCTCCTAAACCCATGGCAATTGGGACTCAAATTAAAAAAATTTGAGAGTACAGCACGATACTGACATTTTTTCAGGGCTACGTACGAGCTAATGCTGGCAACATTTGTGAGATAATATGCCATGGAAAACTTCACTCACTTTTCCATAGTGGAATGGTCATGGGCAAAATTTGTTGTTTGTTTGTAAGTACGTGGGTGGCCGCCCCACCATGCATACCCCTCAAATTGGTCATATTTGTGGATTATGGCTCAAATCTGAATTTGTTCCGTGGCCAAGTGTTTCATGGACGCCTCACCTCATAAACTCTCCCTAAACCACACATATATACCGACTACAGCAATATGTAGCTCCAATGTGATTTTCGGGAGTGTAGTATGAATCTGATATCCATTTTTAGGGCCAAGAGTTTGGCTACTCCAATCCACAACCAAAGCCAAGAGAATGAAGTAGATCTAACATCCAAACTTTAATGGGCGGACCTTCTCCTTACCCTATTTCCAAAAACGCCAGATCTGGGAGATGGGTGGGATATCTAGGGGGCCGCCCCACCGCCAAAGCCAACAGCCAAATGGAATATAAACCAATAACGACAATATGGAACTCAAATGAAAGGTATTTGAAACCAGAGCATGAATCTGATATATGGGGATCGGCCTCACTCTCAAAAACACTCCCACACCGTACATATTTAACGACCATTGCAATATAAGGCTACAATGAAAGGTATTTGGGAGACGAGCACCAATATAATATCCGCATTTGTGTTCCTTATACACTCAAAAACGGCTGAACCGATTTTCTTGAAATTTTCACAGATGGTGCATAATGATCCCATAGTGAAAATAGGGTACTACATTTTTTGATATCTGTAGGGTGGCGGACCCTCCCCCTTACCCTAATTTTTAGAATCGCCAGATCTCGTTGATGGGTGGTGCGATTTAAGCCAAATTTTCTGTGCTCTCCTAAAAATAAAAATTTGGTATTCAAGTTTCGGATGGGATACCTAGGGGGCAGCCCACCCCCAAAACTTATCAAATATATATATAGACCAATCATGACAATATGGGACTCAAATGAAAGATATATAAGTGTAGAATACGAATCTGATATCCAAATGTGGGACCAAGTGTATTGGGGGACGCCCCCTCCAAGTAGGCCGCCTCTCTTAGAGTAGAAAACGTATCTGCTATCCAATTGTCGGACTAACTATTTGGGGGACCATCCCAACCCCCAAACACCACTAAATCGGACATATTTACCGACCTTGCCAATCTGGGACTCAAATGAGAGGTATTTGCGAGTAGAATACGAATTTTATATCCAAATGTGGGAGAAAGCTTCTGGGGGTGCACCCCTTCCGCCAAACATCCCCCAAACATGACTTATTTACTGATCATGGCAATATGGGGCTCAAATAAAAGTTATTTAAGTGTAGAAAACGAATCTGATATCCAAATGTTGGGCCAAGTGAATGGGGGACCACCTCCTTCAAAAACAACCCCCAAAGAGGACAAATTTACTACAATAGAAATATGGGGCTCAAATGAAAGGTCTTTGGCAGTAAAGCAAGAATCTGATATCAATATTCGGGAAAAGTGTGAATGGGGCCACCCCGACCCAATAACACCACCCATATAGAACGTGTTTGGTGACCATTCCAATATGGGGCTGTAATAAGAAGTATTTTAGAGTAGAACACGAATCTCATATATATTTTCAGAGCCAATTCACTGAAGGGCCGCCCCATCCCCCAAAACACCCCCGAAATTGGTCATGTTTGCCGACTATGGAAATATAGGTCTCAAAGGGAAGGCATTTGGGAGTAGACCACGAATCTGATATCATCATTCGGGACCAACTACCTAGGGTACGTCCCACCCCCATAACAACGTCCGAATAGGACGTATTTGCTCAACATGGCAATTTTAGGCCTTAAATGGAGTGGATCTCGATATTGATAGGTTTTAGGTCCTGTACTCTAAACCAGACTTACTTGCTGACTTTTGCAATAAGGGGTTTAAATAAAAGGTATTTAAGATTAGAAAACTAATTTAATACTCAATTTTGAGGCCAATGGCAATATGGGGTGCAATTAAATGATATTTGAGAGTAGAGCACGATGCTGATATATTTTCAGGGCTTAGTGTTTGGCGGACTACCCCAAACCCCAAAACACCCCTTGAAAACAACGCTGAAAAAATCGGGCATATATACCAACCACTTCAATGTGGGCCTCAAATGACAGGTATTGGGGGTCTACCCCTTCCCTTAAACACCCCACAAACATCCCGAACCTCATCGATTAGATTTTCCGAACTTATTGTCACATCTAAAACCTCCTCACAGCACCACACAGGCTGTAACTTTGAGCTCCGACTTGTGTGGTGTCCATCGTTATCACGGGAAGCTTAGCTGAAAGCCACCGGGCGCGACCACAGGTTGCGGATGGTGAAAAGCTCCGTTTTTATGGGGAGTAGCTGCAAATGCGGCCGTGGGCAGTCAGCTATTTTCGAGAGGAGAGTCTCAGTGAGGAGTCAGGTGGCACTGGCTCTTAATTAAATACTAAGTGGCAATGATACTCGGGATGACAAGGCGAGTTATTGGCGCCTTCAAATAACAAATGGCCAACATCAGCGTCTGTTCCCAGGCTGGAGGCGAGCCTCGGATCTTGGACCAAACGGCTCGCGCTGGGCTAGTAACCCGCCCCCGGAAAACTATGAGAAACAAAGGAATAGTAAAAACCGACCCCCCCCCCCCCAACGTTGACGACCCACGCAAAGGAAACAAGTAAAAGGGCGTTAAGTTCGGCCGGGCCGAACTTTGGATACCCACCACCTCGGGTATATATGTAAATCACCTTTCATCAAAATCCGGTGAAGTTGCATACCTTATGTCCCATAGCAGTTATATCGAAATATGATCCAATTTGGACCAAATACTAATAAGTACAAGTCATTGTTCAATTATGTATAACAAAATATTGGTCTTTTTAGTAGCTATATCTAAAAATAAACCGATCTGAACAATATACAACACGGATGTCGAAAAGCCTAACATAAGCCAATGTGTCAAATTTCAGTTAAATCGGATTATAAATGCGCCTTTTTTGGGGCCAAGACTTTAAATCGAGATATCGGTCTATATGGCAACCATATGTAAATCTTGATCGATCTAGACCAAATTGCAGAAATATGTGGAGGGGCTTAACATATAACTATGTCCCAAATTTCGTCATCATCGGATAAAAAATGCACCTTTTATGGGCCCAAAACATTAAATCGAGAGATCGGTCTATATGGCAGCTATATCCAAATCTGGACCGATCTGTGACAACTTGAAGAGGGATTTCGAAGGGCGCAACACAACTTACTGTCCAAAATTTCGGCGATATCGGACAATAGATGCGCTTTTTCTGGCCCCAAAACCAAAAACCGAGAGATCGGTCTATATGGCAGCTATATCCAAATCTAGACCGATCTGAGTGAAACTGAAGAAGGATGTCGGAGGGTCCAACACATCTCACTGTCTCAAATTTCAGCAAAATCGGATTAAAAATGTGGCTTTTGTGGGCCTTTAACCTTAAATCGGAGGATCGGTCTATATGACCGATCTATCCCAAACTAATGGAGGATGTCGAAGAGACAAACATAACTCACTGTCCCAAATTTCAACAAAATCGGATAATAAATGTGGCTTTTATGGGCCTAAGACCCTAAATCGGGGGATCTATATGGCAGCTATATCCAAATCTAAACCGATCTGAGCCAATTTGACGAAGGATGTCGAAGGGCCCAACACAACTCACTGTTCGAAATTTCAGCAAAATCAGATAGTAAATGTGGCTTTTTGGCCTAAACCCTAAATCTTCGGATCGGTCTATATGGGGGCTATATCAGGATATAGTCCGATATAGCCCATCTTCGAACTTAACATGCTTATGGACAAAAAAAGAATCTGTGCAAGATTTCAGCTCAATATCTCTATTTTTGAAAACTGTAGCGTGATTTCAACAGACAGACGGACGGACATGTCTAGATCGTTTTAGATTTTTACGCTGATCAAGAATATATATACTTTATAGGGTCGGAAATGGATATTTCGATGTGTTGCAAACGGAATGGCAAAATGAATATACCCCCATCCTTTGGTGGTGGGTATAAAAAGGACCATGATTTGCGGATCTGCACCTGGAATGTCCGAACTCTCTATAGAGAAGGTGAAGTATACGCGCTGGCGGATGTAAAGGGTGATTTTTTTGAGGTTAGGATTTTCATGCATTAGTATTTGACAGATCACGTGGGATTTCAGACATGGTGTCAAAGAGAAAGATGCTCAGTATGCTTTGACATTTCATCATGAATAGACTTACTAACGAGCAACGCTTGCAAATCATTGAATTTTATTACCAAAATCAGTGTTCGGTTCGAAATGTGTTCAAATTTTGTTCAGCGATGAGGCTCATTTCTGGTTGAATGGCTACGTAAATAAGCAAAATTGCCGCATTTGGAGTGAAGAGCAACCAGAAGCCGTTCAAGAACTGCCCATGCATCCCGAAAAATGCACTGTTTGGTGTGGTTTGTACGCTGGTGGAATCATTGGACCGTATTTTTTCAAAGATGCTGTTGGACGCAACGTTACGGTGAATGAACACATTTCGAACCGAACACTGATTTTGGTAATAAAATTCAATGATTTGCAAGCGTTGCTCGTTAGTAAGTCTATTCATGATGAAATGTCGAAGCATACTGAGCATCTTTCTCTTTGACACCATGTCTGAAATCCCACGTGATCTGTCAAATACTAATGCATGAAAATCCTAAACTCAAAAAAATCACCCTTTATTAAAGAAGTACAAGGCAGATTTTACCACCTTACAGGAAGTGCGATGGACTGAGAATGGCGTCACTACAAAACCAAACCGTGACGAACAATACTATAGTTGCCATACCACGAGGCATAAATTTGGCTATGGATTTGTGGTTAGTCGGAGACTGAAACACCTTTTTTCCAGCTTTACTCCGGTGGATGAGAGGCTAGCCACAATCCGCATAAAAGCCAAATTCTTCAACATCAGCCTTACTTGTGCCCATGCCCCGACGGAAGACAAAGATGAGCAGACCAAGGATTTTTTCTACGAGTGCTAGCTACCTACCCGCCGCAACCTTTGGTGGTGGGTATAAAAATCAAATAAAATTATGAATGTGTGTCTCAGTAGATGTTTATAATCACCACTGAATGTATACTTCCCTTAATCTTTTTTCTTTAAATTAAGAAACGAAAGATATTTCTAGCCATGTACACATAAGTAGAACGATGTGTTGCAAACTGAATGACAAAATGAATATACCCCATCCTTCGGTGGTGGGTATAAAAAATCAATAACCTTGGTGTCAAGCTTTCTGTAGCCATTGCCTACACAAATATATAAGGTCAATATATATAATGCCGGGTCGAACTTTGGATACCCTCCACCTCGGGTACATATGTAAAACATCTCTCGTCATAATCCGGTGCAAAATGCATAATTTATTCCCCCGTAGCAGCTATATCGATAAATGGTCCGATTTTGACCAAAGTCGGCAAGGACATTGAGTGGTAACAAGTTCAAGTCATTGTTCAATTTTGTAGAATAAAATACTGGTCTTTTTGGTATCTATATCCATATATAGTCCGATGTAAACCATGAACGACACAGAAGCCGAAAATCCTAACTTAAATCGCTGTGTCAAATTTCAGCGAAATCGGACAAAAAATGCGTCTTTTATGGGCCCAAGACCTTCAATCGAGAGATCGTACTATATGCCAGCTATATTAAAATCTCGACCGATCTAGGCCAAATTGAAGAAGGATGTCGAAGAGCCTAACGCAACCCACTGTCCCAAATTTCAGTGACATCGGACATTAAATACCCCTTTACGAGCCCAAGACCTTAAATCGAGAGATCGGTCTTATGGCAGCTATATCCAAATCTGGACGGATCAGGCCCAAATTGAAGGAGGATGTTGAAGGCCCCAACACAACTCACTGCCCCAAATTTCGGTGACATGTGTCCCAAATTTCGGTGACAATATGGGACTCAAATGAAAGGTATTTCGGATAAGAAAACGTATCTGCTATTCAATTGTCGGACCAAGTGCTAGGGGGACCACCCCAACCCCTAATAATATGTCCGATACATATTTACCGACCATGGCAATTAGGGACTCAATTTAAAGGTACTTGCGAGTGGAATACCAATCTGATATCCATAAGTGTGACCACGTTTTTGGGGGTCCACCCCCTCCCCAAAACACCCCCAAACAGGACTTATTTACTGACGATGGGAATATGGGCTGTGAGCATATCCTATTATTGAGATTTTTCACATGATGAATGTCAATTTCATTAATCATAATTATTTCCGTTGTAGTAGACGACTATGTTTTCAATATGTCGCCGACAGTCATATATAATGTTTGTTTCGTCTGCCAATAATTTGTATGTTCAATGAAGAACAAAGGGTGTGCGGCCGGTGAGTTGATGTGTGGCGTTGCAGGTACCGAAAGAAGAATGAGTCAAGATTTAATTTAATTTGAGCAGAATTAAATTGTCTTAGTAGACTCCATAAGGTCCATTTCACACATGGTTTCAATTTGGAACAGTGGAATATATCATATTATATGTCTGAAAGGGTTTTATCCTACGGATTTAACAAGTTGAAACTGAAGATCTATAGAAGCGGTCGGGTTGGGGAATTAGGAGACGACTCAGCAGTTGTTGCTGAACACTTGCCTGAGGAACTATCGACCACATCGCAAAAGTCTGGCGGATTGCAGGAGACTAAACATCCTTCTGCCACAATCGAGACATAAAGGGATGGCATCGAAATGGGACTTGACAAGCCCTGTGTGGGTGGGTCACAAAGTTGGCCTGGGCTCAAAATGTGCGCCAGCGGGGAAGCACGGAACTTATAAACTACTTGACAGCAGCAGTTAGTGAAGAATCTAAGGAGAAATCGCCCACACCGCAAGTGCTCGGTGTCCTGAGGAATAGTGGTTCCACAGCTTTCTCATCTGCCCCTGGATGCGTACGGTAGCTCATCCTGACAAGTTCTAACGAATCTTGTGAGGATGAACTCCTGGTGGAGTCAGAAGACGAGGCTAACACAACAGTGGTGGAAGTTCTGAATCCTGACTATAGCTCGGTTTCTACAGATAAATCTTCACCATTGTAAGGCCGCTTCGGCGGCACTAAAGGTCCTCCTGAAGGCGGGGGGTTTGACTTGGTTCTTATCCACGTGAACTAAGAATTCCGGGATTTAAACTTCTCAAGTGTACGGGGAATGGGAGACACAGAGCTTGTATTCTTGCAAAGGGTATTCTAAATGTTTCTCTTTTTCCGTCGCTAAGCACTGAAGTTTCGTAGTAGTATCCAGCCTTGAAATAAACAAGTCTCATTACTAGCTGGTTCCCTATATATGACACACGATTCAGAGATTCAAGCCTTAAGTCCTGGTAGAAGCCGCTTCTGTAGGGAAAAAAAAATCATTGTAGATGAGGATGCTTATTGAACCTTATATATAACAAGTAAAAGCGTGCTAAGTTCAGCCGGGCCGAATCTCATATACCCTCCACCATGGATCGCATTTGTCGAGTTCTATTCCCGGCATCTCCTCTTAGACAAAACAGGATATAAGAAAAGATTTGCTCTGCTATTAGAGCGATATCAAGGATATAGACCACAATTAAATTATATGTTGGAGACCTGTGTAAAATGTCAGCCAATTGGAACAAGAATTGCGGCCTTTGGGGGCTCAAGAAGTAAAATAGAGAGATAGATTTATATGGGAGCTCTATCGGACTATAGGCCGATTCAGACCGTAATGAAAACGTATGTTAATGGTCATGAGAGAATCTGTCGTACAAAATTTCAGGCAAATCGGATAATAATTGCGACCTCTAGAGGCTTAAGAAGTCAAGATCATATATCGGTTTATATGGCAGCTATATCAGGTTATGTATCGATTTGAACCTTATTTGACGTAGTTGTTGAAAGTAAGAATAAAATACGTCTTCCAAAATTTCAGCCAAATCGGATAAGAATTGCGCCCTCTAGAAGCTCAAGAAGTCCCCAGATCCGTTTATATGACAGCTATATCAGGTTATGAACCGATTTGAACCACACTCGGCACAGTTGTTGGATATCATAACTAAACACGTCGTGCAAAAATTCATTCAAATCGGATAAAAATTGCGCCCTCTAGAGGCTCAAGATATCAAGACCCAAGATCGGTTTATATGACAGCTATATCAGGTTATGAACCGACTTGAACCATACTTGGCACATTTGTTGGATATCATAACAAAACACGTCGTGCGAAGTTTCATTCCATTCGGATAAGAATTGCGCATTCTAGAGGCTCAAGAAGTCAAGACCCAAGATCGGTTTATATGGCAGCTATATCAAACCATGGACCGATATGGCCCATTTACAATACCAACCGACCTACACTAATAAGAAGTATTTGTGCAAAATTTCAAGCGGCTAGCTTTACTCCTCCGGAAGTTAGCGTGCTTTCGACAGACAGACGGACGGACGGACGGACATGGCTAGATTGACATAAAATGTCGCGACGATCAAGAATATATATACTTTATGGGGTCTCAGACGAATATTTCGAGTAGTTACAAACAGAATGATGAAATTAGTATACGCCCCATCCTATGGGGTATAAAAATCAATTTGTGTTTGTTTGTTTGTTTGCATGTTTGTGTTTTCCTTATAGACTCAGAAACGGCTGAACCGATTTTCTTGAACTTTTCAAAGGTGGTGCATAATGATCCTGTGATGAAAATAGGGTACTAAATTTTTTGATAAACCCTAATTTTCAGAAACACCAGAACTCGGAGACGGTTGGTGCTGTTTAAGCGAAATTTTGTGTGCTCTCATATAGTACCCTAAAAATAAAGATTTGGTGTCCAATTTTCGGATGGGATACCAAGGGGGCCGCCACACCCTTAAACCTACCAAACATATATTTAGACCAATCACGACAATATGGGACTCAAATGAAGGGTATTTAGGATAAGAAAACATACCTGATATCCAATTGTCGGACCAAGTGTTAGGGGGACACCCCTAAATCGGAAATATTTACCGACCATGGTAATTAGGGACTCAAATGAAAAGTACTTGCGAGTGGAATACGAATCTGATATCGGAATACGAATCTGATATCTGGGGGTCCACCCCTTCCCCAAAACACTCCCCAATCTGGACTTATTTACTGACCATGGAAATATGGGGCTTAAGTAAAAGGTATTTGAGTGTAAAATACTAATCTGATATCCTAATATTGGACCAAATGTTTGAGGGCCGCCTCTCCCCAAAAACATCCCCCAATAGGGACAAATTTACGACCATAGCAATATGGAGCTCAAATGAAAGGTCTTTGGGAGTAAAGCACGATTCTGATATCAATATTCGGGAAAAGTGTCTATGGGGCCACCCCACCCCCACAACACCACACAAATAGGAATTATTTGCTGACAATTGCAATATGAGGATCAAATAAGAGGGTTTTTAGAGTAGAACACGAATCCGATATATATTTTCAAGGCCAACTCACTGAGTGGCCGCCGGGCTTAGTAACTGGGGGACTACCCTAAATCGGTCATATTTACCGACCACGTCAATGTGGAGCTTAAATACAAGGTAATGGAGGTAGAGCAAGAATTGATACCCACTTTCGGGACCAATTTTCTGCGGGCTTACCCCTTTCCCAAAATACCCCACAAACAGCAAATTTTTACTGACCATCGCAATATGGGGCTCAAATAAAAGTATGTAGGACCATGTATTTAGGGCATCACCCCTTTCCCAAAACACCCCGCAAAGGATAAAAATGTTTCGACTTTGCCAATATGTGGCTCAAATGAAGGTATTTGAGATTGGAAAACAAATTTGATAACCAATTTCGGGGCCATGTGTATGGGGGATGTCTCATCGTGTATGCTCCCCTAAACCAATGGCAATTTGGGGTTTAAATAAATGGTATTTGAGAGAAGAGCACGATGCTGATATTTTTCAGAGCTAAGTGTCTGGGGGACCACCTCACCCCCGAAAACACCTCTAAATCAGACATCATGAGAATATCGGGCTGAAATAAAGTATTTTAAGAATGGAGTACATCTTACATCCAAAATTAAATACGCAGTCCAAAAAAAAAATCATATGGGATTCAAATAAAGGCACTTATATTGCTAAACTGTTTTTCAAGCGATATACTATTTTCGTAACATGGTATTTCACTTAAAGCTCTTTAATTGTCGAAAGCAAATATTACAAAAAAAATGTTTGTTCCAAATAAAGTAAAAGAAGGCGCAGTGGAGCGGGCCCTGTCCAGCTAGTATATTATAAGTTGCAATCAGGGTATTTCTATTGTAATAAAGGGGATAAACCGACCTTTATTACCAGGAACAGGCAGAAGGTATTAGATATTACCTTTGTATCGGAAGATATAAGTGGAAGAATATGCGACTAGGAAGTGTTGGGTGACCACAGTTTCTCTGATCAACGTTATATTAGTTTCAACCTTGGAGAAAATACTGCAGTAGTGGTCCCTCGGCTAAACAGAAGAAAGGCGGATTGGGATAAATTTCGGCACAAATTCTGCACGTCTATCCCTTGTACACCAGAAATGGAAGTGGAAACTATCAACTGTGGAAACTACAAACTGGATCACGAAGGCTGTGAATGACTCGCTTGTGCCTGCATGTCCTAGTGCCAAGCCAAGGGGCGAACAGCGACCGCCATGGTGGACCCCATAGCTGGCTGGTCTAAGGAAGGACTGCAGAAAACTCTTCAACAGAGCAAAAGCCACAAGAGCACCACACGATTGGGACACCTATAAGGCTGAGCAAAGAAAATATAAGGGCGAGCTTAGAAAGGCTCAGAACAAATCCTGGGTAGAATTCTGCATCTCCGTGGAGGATACATCTGAGGCCTCTTGGCTAAGGAAGATTCTGTCCTCGAGACCTATTACGGTAGGGTATATCCAGAAGTCAGAGAATGTATGGACAATGTCTATTGAGGAAACACTAGAATAACTCGTTGATACACATTTCCTGGGAAATTCTCCAACGGATAACGTGGCGCCAGAAGAGGTTGTCACTGATATGCATTCGTCGGAGGTCATTAGGGAAATTGTGTCTGAGCCGAAAATCCTTTGGGCGATAAGAAGTTTCGACTCCTTTAAGTCGCCAGGCGCTGATGATGTATCACCGATTGAATTGCAAGCTATGCCTGGTAGACTGGTTCCCTGGCTTAAGGAGATATACTCTGCTTGTATCAGAATGTCATATATGCCTGTGGGATGGAGAGACCCTACCACACGAAGGCGATTGATTTTCGTCCTATTAGTCTGTCATCCTTTATGCTGAAGAATTTTGAGAGGCTGATAGACACATATCTTAGGGCAAAGATCCCTGGAGATCGCCTGTTGCGGCAGCAGCATGCATATAGTAAAGGCAAATCCACTGCAACATCCCTTCAAGACCTAGCCGGCTACATAAAGTGTTCTCTCGCCGTCAAGGAATATACAAAGGTAGCATTTCTTGACATTGAAAGTGCTTTAAATAATGTGAAACCGACGTCGATTATGAAGGAGTTGGAGTTTTTAGGCATCAACTCTACCATAAGTAAACTTATTAATAACTTACTTACTAAAGATGCATTGCAGCAGACTGGAATTTGTGGATCTGAAAAGATGGGTCAGCAGAGGAACTCCTCAAGGAGGTGTACTGTCTCCTTTACTTTGGAATATACCCATTAACATTATATTACTGTCTCTGGAAGAAAAAGGCGTAAAAGTGGTCGCGTATACCAATGACGTGGCAATTGCGGTTAGAGGAAAGTTTCCCAGCATTCTAAGATATATACTTCAGGAAGCTTTACGTGCAACAGCAAAGAGGGCTACCGAAAGTGGTTTGGGTATAAACCCGTGCAAGACAGAAGTAGTTTTTTTCAGCAGGAGATACAAGTTGCCTACAGTGGAACCTGTCTCCTTGGGTGGGGAGAACGTTCCATTTACAGAAAGCGGACAGGAAATGGAACTTCAAATCCAACATTTTGGAAAATGCAGGAAAGGCAACTTTTGCCCTATACTCCTGCAAGAGAGCCATTGGCAGAAGTTGTGGATTTAGACCACGCGTTAGCATTGGGTATATACTGCAGTTGCCAGACCTATTATGCTATATGGTGTTGTGGTCTGGTCGACGGCGCTTCAAAAATCTACCTACTGCTCAATATTTATACCGGATCTAAAGGATGGCTTGTTTGTGCATCACAGCCGCACTGCGGACGGCACCATCTGATGCACAGAATTTAATGCTACATCTTATGTCTCTGGACATTGTCGCTACCAAAATTGTAGCGACCACTGCCGTGATGTTAAGGGAGCTTTCTCAATGGTCATGTGGCGGCTACGGACACTGTGTTATCCTTGATAGAATATACCTGAGCCACTTTTTGATAAAAAAAAATACTGTACCACTATTCCTGATAGAAACGATAAGAACTACAATATCCCTGGTAACAGAAGTTATCTAGACTTCTAAACGGATGGCTCCAAAACTAAACGATCTGGTGGGCTCTTCGATATGTTTCTGCAATTTGGCCCTGATCGGTGCAGATTTGGATATAGCTGCCATATAGCCCGATCTCTCGATTTAAGGTCTTGCGGTCCATAAAGGCGCATTTATTTTCCGATGTCGCCGAAATTCGGGACATTGAGTTGTGTTAGGCTCTTCGACATCCTTCTTCAATTTGGCCTGGATCGGTCCAGATTTAAATATATCTGCCATATAGACAGATCTCCCGATTTAAAGTTAAGCCCAAAAAAAGGCGCATTTATTCTCCGATTTCGCCGAAATTTGGGACAGTGAATTATGTTAGGCTTTTAGACATTTTTTTGCAACTTGGCTCAATTTGGTCTAGATTTGGATATAGACCGATATCTCGATTTGAAATCTTGGCCCTATATGAGGTCCATTTATAATCCGAATTCACTGAAATTTGATACATTGACTTATGTTAGGCTTTTCTACTTCTGCGTATATGTTCAGAACGATTTATTTTTAGATATCGCTACTAAAAAGACCAATATTTTGTTATTCACAATTTAACAACGACTTGCACTTATTAGTATTTGGTCCAAATAGGAACATATTTCGATATAGCTGCTATGGGGCATAAGGCATGCATTTTTCGCCGAATTTTGACGATATCCAAAGTTCGGCCCTACCAAACTTAACGCCTTTTTATGTGTTTTTATGTTGACACACGTTTAAAAAAAACTTCTCTTTTCCAAGCAACATACGCAACCTTGAAGAGAGCAATTCTTATCCGATTTGGCTGAAATTTGGCAAAACGACTTCTTGTTTGACCTTTAACATATGTGTTAAATATGAAATGAATCGGTCAATAACTTGATGTAGCTCCCATATAAACAGATCTCCCAATTTTATTCCTTGAGCCAATAGAGGGCGCATTTTTCTCTTTCTTTTTTGGTCTCCAACAGCTAAACCAAGTATGGCCCAATGGGTTTATAATTTGGCATAGCTGCCATAGCATAGCAATTGTTATCTATTATGCTTTGTTTGTCTATCAAGAGATATGTGCCAAACAACTTGACAAATGCGATCCATGGTGAAGGGTATATAAGATTTGGCCCGGATAAATTTAGCACGCTTTTACTTGTTATACCCCCACCATAGGATGGGGGTATACTAATTTCGTCATTCTCTTTGTAACTACTCGAAATATTCGTGTGAGACCCCATCTTATATATAAAGATCAATTTGTGTTTGTTTGTAGGTTTGTTTGCTTTTTTGTTTGTTTGTTTGTTAGTTTGTATGTTTGTGTGTTCCTTATAGACTCAGAAACGGCTGAACCAATTTTCTTGAAATTTTCGCAGATGGTGGTGAAAATAGGGTACTACATTTTTTGATATCTGAAGGGGGGGCGCACCCTCTCCCTTACCATAATTTCCAGAAACGCCAGATCTCGGTGATGGGTGGAGTGATTTAAGCGAAATTTTGTGTGCTCTCATATAGTACCCTAAAAATAAAAATTTGGTATCCAAATTTCGGATGGAGTACTTAGGGGGGCTGCCCCACCCTAAAACCTACCAAACATATATTTGGACCAATCACGACAATATGGGACCCAAATGAAAGGTATTTACGATAAGAAAACGTATCTGATATCCAATTGTCGGACCAAGTGCTAGGGGGACCACCCCAAGCACCACAACACCCCTAAATCGGACATATTTACCGACCATGTCAATACGGGACTCAAATGAAAGGTATTTGCGAGTAAAGCACGAATCTGATATCCAAATGTGGGACCACGTTTCTGGGGGTCCACCCCTTCTCCAAAACACCCCCCCAACTGGACTTATTTACTTAAATAAAAGGTATTTGAATGTAGAATACGAATATGATATCCTAATATGGGACCAAGTATTTGGGGGCCGCCTCTCCATGAAAACATTCCCCAAAGGGAACAAATTTATGACCATAGCAATATAGGGCTCAAATGAAAGGTCTTTGGGAGTAAAGCACGCATTTGATATCAATATTCGGGAAAAGTGTCCATGGGGCCACGCCACCCCCACAACACCACCAAAATAGTAAGTATTTTCTGACTATTGCAATATGAGGCTCAAATAAGAGAGTTTTTAAAGTGGAACACGAATCCGATATATATTTTCAAGGCCAACTCACTGAGTGGCCGCCCAACCCCCAAAAAACCCCCCAAGCCGATCATGTTTGGCGACTATGGAAATATGGGGCTCAAATTAAAGGTATTTGGGAGTATACCACGTATCTGATATCAACATTAGGAGCCAACTGTCTAGAGGACGTCCCACCACCATAACAGCCCCCAAATAGGACGTATTTGCTCACCAAGACAATTTGGGTCTTAAAGAGAGTGGAACTAAATATTCATAGTTTTTAGGGCCAATACGTGTTTTGTTATACTATCCAACAACTGTGCCAAGTATGGTCCAAATCGGTTCATAACCTGATATAGCTGCCATATAAGCCGATCTTGGGTCTGGACTTCTTGAGCGTCTAGAGCGCGCAATTCTTATCCGATTGTAATGAAATTTTGCACGACGCGTTTTGATACGATATCCAACAACTGTGCCAAGTATGGTTCAAATCGGTTCATAACCTGATATAGCTGTCATATAAACCGATCTTGGGTCTTGACTTCTTGAGCCTCTAGAGGGCGCAATTTTTATCCGATTTGAATGAATTTTCGTACGAAGTATTTTGTTATGATATCCAACAACTGGTTCAAATCGGTTTATAACCTGATACAGCTGTCATATAAACAGATCTGGGGACTTGATTTCTTAAGCTTCTAGAGGGCGCAAATCCCATCCGATTTGGCTGAAATTTTGCATGACGTATTTTATTCTTACTTTCAACAACTGTGTCAAATAAGGATCAAATCGGTTCATAACGCGATATAGCTGCCATACAAACCGATCTGGGATCTTGATTTCTTGAACCGCAAGAGGTCGCAATTATTATCCGATTTGCCTGAAATTTTGTACGACGGATCCTCTCATGACCATCAACATACGTGTTTATTATGGTCTGAATAAGTCTATTGCCCGATACAGCTCCCATATAAATCGATCTCTCTATTTTACTTCTTGAGCCTCCAAAGGGCACAATTCTTATTCGAATTGGCTGACATTTTACACAGGTCTCCAGCATATAATTTTATTGTGGTCCAAACCGGACCATATCTTGATATCGCTCTGATAGCAGAGCTTTTACTTGTTCATTATATTGTTCTCTGTTTTTATTTGCAGTATATACTTAAAAATAAATTGTCAATAACATACAAAACTCAGTCTCAGATTATAGTAACTAATTTAATTTTATATTAACTAATTTAAAAAGTAAATGAAATAAAATAAGAATGAACAAGTAAAAGCGTGCTAAGTTCGGCCGGGCCGAATCTTATATACCCTCCACCATGGATCGCATTTGTCGAGTTCTCTTCCCGGCATCTCTTCTTAGGCAAAACAGAATATAAGAAAAGATTTGCTCTGCTATTAGAGCGATATCAAGATATGGTCCTGTTTGGACCACAATTAAATTATATGTTGGAGACCTGTGTAAAATGTCAGCCAATTCGAATAAGAATTGCGCTCTTTGTGAGCTCAAAAAGTAAAATAGAGAGATCGATTTATATGGGAGCTGTATCGGGCTATGGTCCGATTCAGATCATAATAAACACGTATGTTGATGGTCATGAGAGAATCCGTCGTACAAAATTTCAGGCAAATCGGATAATAATTGCGACCTCTAGAGGCTCAAGAAGTCAAGATCCCAGATTGGTTTATATGGCAGCTATATCAGGTTATGAACCGACTTGTACTTTATTTGCCATAGTTGTTGAAAGTAACAATAAAAAACGTCTTGCGAAATTTCAGCCGAATCGGATAGGAATTGCGCCCTCTAGAAGCTCAAGAAGTCAAGTCCCCAGATCTGTTTATATGACAGCTATATCAGGTTATGAACCGATTTGAACCATATTTGGCACAGTTGTTGGATATCATAACAAAATACTACGTGCCAAAATTTCATTCAAATTGGATAAGAATTGCGCCCTCTAGAGGCTCAAGAAGTCAAGACCCAAGATCGGTTTATATGACAGCTATATAAGGTTATAGATCGATTTGAACCATACTTGGCATAGTTGTTGGATATCGTAACAAAACACGTCATGCAAAATTTCATTCCAATCGGATAAGAATTGCGCCTTCTAGAGGCTCAAGAAGTCAAAACCCAAAATCGGTTTATATGGCAGCTATATCAGGTTATGAACCGATTTGAACCATACTTGGCACAGTTGTTGGATATCATAACAAAACACGTCGTGCAAAATTTCATCCCAATCGGATACGAATTGCGCACTCTAGAGGCTCAAGAAGTCAAGACCCAAGATCGGTTTATATGGCAGCTATATCAGGTTATAAACCTATTTGAACCATACTTGGCACCGATGTTGGATATCAGAACAAAATACGTCGTGCAAAATTTCATCCCAATCGGATAAGAATTGCGCACGCCAGAGGCTCAAGAAGTCAAGACCCAAGATCGGTTTATATGGCAGCTATATCAGGTTATGGACCGATTTAAACTATACTCGGCACAGTTGTTGGATATCATAGCAAAACACGTCGTGCAAAATTTCATTCCAATCGGATAAGAATTGCGCACTCTAGAGGCTCAAGAAGTCAAGACCCAAGATCGGTTTATATGGCAGCTATATCAAAACATGGACCGATATGGCACATTTACAATACCAACCGACCTACACTAATAAGAAGTATTTGTGCAAAATTTCAAGCGGCTAGCTTTACTCCTTCGGAAGTTAGCGTGCTTTCGACAGACAGACGGACGGACGGACGGACGGACGGACGGACAGACGGACGGACATGGCTAGATCGACATAAAATGTCGCGACGATCAAGAATATATATACTTTGTGGGGTCTCAGACGAATATTTCGAGTAGTTACAAACAGAATGACGAAATTAGTATACCCCCCATCTTATGGTGGAGGGTATAAAAATGTTACACATTATTGACACCCCTACAAACAAATGCAATAACTTTAAGAAAGTCACAGGTAATTGTGCACAATTACAGGAATTTGGTACAAAAATACAGACAAGAATGGGAAAGCTTTAGTCGAACTTGTGTAAGGAAAAGTCGATTTTTTTGTTTCAAAATGAAATTATTTTCAAATCTATAAATGGGTTTTAATATTTTGTACAATTACTTGTTTGTTAAATTAATAGTTCAAACCCTGATAAAGATCACCGGCGGTGGTCAAAATATTGGTCAAAATAAAAACAAAAAAAGAAAAACACCAACACCTGTTTTTGTAAATTATTTGATGACTCGAGGTCAAAGCTTGCCAAAGCAAGAAGACAAACCTGTAAAATAACAAGTGAAAGCGTACTAAGTTCGGCCGGGCCGAATCTTGGGAACCCACCACCATGGATTCTGCTAACATATGGGAGCTATATCTATTTAAATACCAAATTAGACTGTACTTGCCGCAGTTGTTGAGTGTCATAACAGCACACTAATACAAAATTTCAGCCAAATCGCATAAAAATCGCGAAGTCAAACCGAGAGTCCTGGTTTTATGGTATTAATATCAGATTATACACAGATTTAAACCGTATTTGGCACAGTTGTTGGAAGTCAAAGTAGAAAACTATGTGCAACATTTCAGTTTAATCGGACAAAAATTGGTGCTTCCAGGGACTCAGGAAGTCAAATCGGGAGATCGGTTTATATGGGAGCTATTTCAGGTTATAGACTGATTTGGAGCGTACTGGTCACAGTTGTTGAAAGTCATAACAAAACACTATGTGCAAAATTTCACCCAAATCGGACAAAAATTGCGGCTTCCATGGGCTCAGAAGTCAAATCTGGCGATCCGTTTATATGGGAGCTATATCCAAATCTGAACTGATATGGCTCATTTGCAATTCTCAACGACCTATATCAGTATAAGGTATCCGCAAAATTTTAAGAAAAAAAATTTTAACTACCCATGTTAATTCTTTGATTTTTTTTATTTTGCCCAAACAATGGTTAAATCGTAAATAGAATTGAATATTTTGTTTTTCCTCAAATTCAGCCGAGCAAGAGAATCAATATGTTGGCTTTTCTTTGGATGGCACATGCAAGAGATTAAGTTTTGTTTTTCAGTATGAAACTCAACACTTTGTGCTACTCAAATTAATAGCACAGCAAGAAACTCGATGCTTACGTTGGCTGCCGTTGAGAAATTTTGCTTGAGCAACTTCGGCAAACTTTCTTACGCTGCAATTTCATTTTACTATTCTTTTCTATTTGTATATTTTTTAAGTGGTATGTTTTCCTACGTTGCAATTTCTTAAGTTTCTGTATATTTTTAAATCTTATAATTTTGTATATTTTGGCATAAATAGGGAAACATTTTACACAATAAACAGATGTAGTACAAACTCAACCTATTTTCAATCTTTAGTTTGAATTTCTCTCTAAAAAAGGGCAAACAAACGAACTTATGCTCCAACATTTGGCGACTGTGATAGGACCCTCATAGGACCTTCAACTCTAACCATACGCGTTGGCTTACAGCACACCACATCCCTTTGGCTTAGAGATCGCCATATCCTTTGGCTCGCAGCTCACCATACCCCTTGGCCCCCAGCACACCACATCCCTTTGGCTTATAAAGGGTGATTTTTTTGAGATTAGGATTTTCATGCATTAGTATTTGACAGATCACGTGGGATTTCAGACATGGTGTCAAAGAGAAAGATGCTCAGTATGCTTTGACATTTCATCATGAATAGACTTACTAACGAGCAACGCTTGCAAATCATTGAATTTTATTACCAAAATCAGTGTTCGGTTCGAAATGTGTTCATTCACCGTTCAGCGATGAGGCTCATTTCTGGTTGAATGGCTACGTAAATAAGCAAAATTGCCGCATTTGGAGTGAAGAGCAACCAGAAGCCGTTCAAGAACTGCCCATGCATCCCGAAAAATGCACTGTTTGGTGTGGTTTGTACGCTGGTGGAATCATTGGACCGTATTTTTTCAAAGATGCTGTTGGACGCAACGTTACGGTGAATGAACACATTTCGAACCGAACACTGATTTTGGTAATAAAATTCAATGATTTGCAAGCGTTGCTCGTTAGTAAGTCTATTCATGATGAAATGTCAAAGCATACTGAGCATCTTTCTCTTTGATACCATGTCTGAAATCCCACGTGATCTGTCAAATATTAATGCATGAAAATCCTAACCTCAAAAAAATCACCCTTTAGTTCACCATATCCTTTGCATCGCAGCTCACCATACCCGTTGGCTCCCAGCACACCAAAATTGGCTAACAGCTCACCATATCCTTGGTTTCCAGAACGCAATCATCATGGAAACCCCAGCTCAATTGCTCCAGAAGCCGAAGGAAATCGACGATGGTATCGCCACCATAGCCAGAAATTTAAGTAAGGACTCCAGCATCCAAAAGACTATTCCCTACTTCGAGGAGCGACTCAATAGACTCCAGGCAGCATGGACCGAGTTCGAGATGGCGGACACAAAACAGAAGTTCGGATGAGGTGGACACAACGGACGAGTACTTTTTGTCAGACTATTACAACAACTGAACAACAACTGAACTTGAGAGGCTAAGGCGAGCGTCAGTCACCAAAACCCATCAGGATCCCGCAATCCCGAATATAAAACCATTTCAAGATGGCGGCACTGGTAGCCATGATGGACTCATCAGCCGATCACTAGGTAAAATGGAGGCTTTGGCTCGTCAGCGAGAAGGCCTGAAGCTGAAGGGGCAGGAGGAATCCTACCACGAGGTGAAAAGGGCCACCATTAACCACTTGTGGCAACAGTTGGAAACCCTTACTAGACAAGTATCCCCGTCCAGATCTATCCGGCTACGACTTATCAAAGTATGTCCACCTCTAAGAAAATGTTCAAGCAGCAATCATCAAACTCGCCACTGTTAATAAACCAGGCCACACCACCACTGACAAAGCAATAACGAGGCCAACCTCATTTCCCTTACCTGCAGTCGCCATTATGAAATTCAATGGCGAAGACGTGAAGTGGACTTTCTTTGCAGATTTATTTAATAGACTCGTCCATGAGCAAAAAATATCAGACGCTCACAAGATGTGGTATCTATAGAATAACATGGTTGATGAAGCAGCAAATGTTATTTTCCATTTTGCGGTTTCTGGAGAAAATTACCAAGCGGCATGGCAATAACTGGAAAATCGCTATAATAACAGAAGAATTATGGTGGCCACGGTAATTAAAAAACTGCTCGAGCAGCCATCTGGCATCAGCTCGTTGAGCGCGCTCAAGAGATTGCATGATACAACAAGGCAATGCTTATCAGCTCTATCAAATTTGGGTATCCAGACTACGTCATGGGGCCCTCTTTTAATTCCCCTTTTGGTTAAAAATGTGGACAAACTAGTTTATAGCCGATATGAACAATCAATTCCAAATCCTAAGGAGCTATAAAACCTTAGCGATTTCCTAAACTTTCTCGAAACTTACTTCCATACTCTCGAAGCAATGGGATATAAAGAGAAACCTTCTTTCAATAACTCCAAAACCTGCACTACTTACTACTTAACCCAAACTCGAAGGCCGACAATGCATTAGTTGCAAGAGAAACCCTCGCCCATAATATCGATGCAAGGAATTCATATTGCTCAACAAAAAAAACCGACAGAACCTTGTACAAAAACAAAGGTTGTGTGTAAACTGCTTCAAAAGTAGTCATTCTATCAAGCAGTGCACGATTTTAGGCCGCTGCCAAAAATGTGGGAAAAAGCACCATGCACTGGTTCACCGCGAACATTCTCCACAAAGCAGTGCCACATACACAAAACAAGAAGAACCTTCCACAGGTTCAACACCAACCAGTGCAGTCCCAAGCATCAGTCACCTTAATAAGCAACTTTCCTCGTTACTAGACCAACAACTGTAGTAGAAAGCATGGCTGCAAATTCCACTATTCACAGGCCTTACATATTACTAGGAAAAGCAATGATAAAGGTTAAGGCTAATGGTTTGGAAACCGAATGCAAGGCGATTCTCGACTAAGGATCACAAGTCAACCTAAAAACAGAAAGATTAGTTTACCGGCTTGGACTCCCCGCTAGGTCTGCAACTATCTCAATTAATGGTATTGGAAAAAACCAGACCTGGGTTCAACACCGAGTCAACATTACACTTCAATCCAGACTCAACAATTTCTCAGAGCGTTTGCAGGCTTTTGTGTTGCCCCAAATAATTGCTCCCCAACCATCTCAGCTTATTCACATTGATAAGTGGGCGATTCCCAACAATATAACACCAGCAGATCCAACCTTCAACCGTCCAGATAAAATCGATGTTCTGTTAGGAGCAGTTTTAATCATCCGTTACTCGCTAATGGACAAATTTAACTCTCTGGTAGCCTCCCAGTCTTGCAGAATACAATGCTTGGCTGGGTAGCATTCGGCAGGATATCTGAACGGCAATATGTGGAGTCGTGACTGAAGAAGACCGCATGACAAAGGCAACAGAGCGATGGTGGCAACTGGAAGTAGTCGAAGGCCTGAACAACAATTATCGACGGAAGATGCACAGTGTGAAACACATTTTAATCAGCACTGTTCACTTAATAAGGAAGGAAGATTCGTAGTCAGACTTCCATTCTGTGCCGAACCGAGCTCACTGGGAGAATCTCATAGTATCGCCTTCAATCGATTTCTGTCTTTGGAACGAAGATTAGCAAAAAACACCGCTTTGATGCAGCAGTACACACACTTCATGGAGGAATATGAAGCGTTAGACGACATGACTAAGGTAGATATGGACAAGATAAAGGAAAAAAAAAATTATTCCTTACCACTGTGTGCTACGATCCGAAAGTATCACCACCAAGCTGAGAGTTGTCGAATCTTCGTAAGCGTCGAATCCTCCTTAAAAGCATTATCAGGGATATCATTGAACGATATTGTCCATACAGGACCACCGCTATAGAAGGGATTTTTTACTATCCTACTACGTTTCCGATTCGCTACTAACATTGATAAAATGTTCAGACTTATATCAATTCATCCAAAGGACAGGTCATACCAGATACTACTGTAGCGAAAGAATGTCACCGAACCTATCAGCTATTTCAGCTTGAATACCGTCACATATGGAACCAGACCAGCACCGTACCTATCGATCAGATGCTTGAAAGAGATAAGCCGGAATAATAAGATCCGTTTTCCTGTAGCAGCTAGTTTTTGGACAGGAACGTTGATAATGGACTGGGCGGAGCTGATACTTTAAATGAAGCCTTGGAAACCTAACGCCACCTGCAACAAGTTATGGCACAATATGGATTCAATTCACGAATGTGAAGCACCAATCACGCTCAGCTGCTTCGTAATATTCCAGAATGTGATCAGGAAGTCAGCCTCGACTTCTCCACAGTGGAAAACGATTACACTAAAACATTAGCACGCATTTATGACCCACTAGGTCTTTTATCTCCTGTACTCGTCAGGGCAAAAATGTTCGTCCAATAGTTATAGAGTCTGAATCTTTCATGGGATGACGCTGTGTCTTCGAAATTTGACTCACGGCGGCGAAACTTTCGAGACAACCTCAAAGAACTCGAAACCTTTCAAGGACATCAACATGTCTACAAGGGTCACATTTCCACAACACACAACTTCACTTCTTTACGAAAGCATCAGAAAAGGCATATGGGGCTCAATCTACGTAAAAACGTTATAAACCAAATAAAACGATAATTGTATACCTATTATGCGCAAAATCGCATAAAAAGCCTCTTGAACAACAAACACTTCGAAGATTAGAATTATGTGCTGCCCAGTTAGAAGCTAATCTGTCGGTAAAGGTAACACACGAATTGGATATCACCACAATACCAACCCTCTACTGGACTGACTCAACAATAATGTTAAACTGGATAAACTCAAGGTCATCCTCCTTTCACCCACTCGATGCTAATCGAATAGCTTCAATTCAAGAGACCACAAAAACTGAAACATGGAGACGCGTATGTTCCAACCCAGCAGACATCGTATCTAGAGGATGGAACCCACAACACTTACAAAACACACCTCACTGGAAATACGACCCGTTTTTCCTGCACGGGGACAAGAAACATTAGCCTTCTGCTTTTCGGTCAACTCCCGACTCAGCCATTATTGAAACGAAACAAAACTCTTACAACTTACTAGTACCAGTTGAGAGTGAAAATCTGTTGCACCGAGAAGGGAAGGCACTTGGCCCGAAACACTGTTCAAAAGTGTACACATAGCGCAAGAGCCAAGCCAAGACTACTTCTAAAAATTGTGGGAAATTTGCCACAAACAAGGGTGGCCCTTTATCATCGGAGGAGTTGACTATTGTGGCCCAATATGGAAACACTTTAAAACCAAAAGTAATCGACCTCAGAAGGCGTATATAGCTGTTGTTGTTTCGCTACATAGGCAGTTCATTTAGACCTAGTAACGGACCTCACAATCGATGTATTTATTGGAGCACTTAAGAGGTTAATAAGTCAAAGAGTACATTGCCAAAAACGTTATTATGATAACGCTACCACTTCGTTTGAGCTCGGAATCAACAGAATTATTCATTGTCATTTTTTCTACAACAGCTCAAGTAACTATTCAACGAGAATGCGCAATTAAAAACATTAATTTCCATTTCATACCTCCGCTCTCCGCATTTCGGTGGATTATGGGAAGCTGCAGGCCTTTTGGTCAGCGAAATATCAAGTGCATCCCTGACCTATGAAGAAATGGAAACTATCCTGAACTCAAGGCCAATTGCGCCAATTCCTAACAACCCGAGCGATGACGCTGCATTGACTCCTGGTCATTTCTTGATTAGGAGTTTCTTACGGCCCAGGTTGACGCGACTGCACAATCGACATATCTTTCTTGGCAAAACTTTGGGAATTAGTATAGCGAATAAAACATCAATTTTGGAGAAGATGGTTGCAGGAATATCTTAATGAACTTCCGCAACGCAACAAGTGGTAAAACTAAGTCCCAAAATCTCCAACCCGGCACTATGGTCGTAATTAAGGACAATTACCTGTGATTAGCTGGCGGCTTGGAAGGCTAATCGAAACGTTTCCTGGGCCCGATGGTTTTGTCAGGGCAGCTGAGGTAAAAACGTCAAATGGTGTCATCAAGTGAGCCTTTCACTTACTCACTCCTCTCCCTTAGGAACCCCCGACAATGAAAAATAAGATAATTCACTATACATCAAATGAAGCGGCGCGTGCAGCGACAAGAACAAAGGTTCCTTACCACCAAAGCGCGTCAACTAGAGCATAACTAGCATACTCGCGATCTTAGCATTATTTCTTCCCCTTGTGGGGAAGCATATCAGTAAAATCAAACTAATTCTATAAGAGTGGAAACTTCTGATATACTTTGGCTAGCACCATTCCATATTGAATTGCAGCTTCTATGGAACGGAACTAATGCTTTGGAAAAACCTGTAATCACTCCCTCTTCAACACTCAATGTACCAGACTGATGTCCCATTTGCACAATATCCAGGAAGAAATGCAAGCTGGTCTAGAAAACCTCGCTAAACGGAAAAAAACGAGGTGCAATAGATATAGTTGGCAACTTCCTTATTCGGCGTTCTGGATTCAAAATATGCTGAGTAAATGTCTCCACCCTTAACTTTATGCAGCAAACTCAAGCTGGGACTCAAAACGGTTTCGAAGAAATCGACTTTTAACTCAACAGACTCATAAACCTCACAAACAATGAAGATAACCACCGATCCCATCTAATTTTATCTATTAGCATCCAGTTAATTATAAATGCAGGCAACTTACAAAAATGCACACATCAATGATTAACTTGTTGGCTGACACTTATCAAGGTTGGATCAGCCCTAATCTACTAACTCCACAACAATTTTCTATTGAAGTGGACAACATAAGGGCTAATCTTCCAGCAGATTTGATTCTTCCGATGGTAGACATCATTCATGTCTATGGCATCGCGACAGCTCAAGCTATCTTAAATGAGCACATCATCTGCACATTGTTCATTTCGTTGTCAAATCAAAATGAATACGACCTCTTTTACTTTACTCCAGTTCCACAAATATTGAATAACCCATTAGTAGCTATCACACCAACAACAAAAATGATAGCTCGTAATGCTCATCGTGATACATATGCCTTTTTTTCTCAAATGTTCAGGCCACTTACCACAAGGGTGCACCAATATGCATCTCCGAGATACATTTGTTTAATAATGAAATTGATTCAAACTGCAATATAGAGGTGGTTGCCAACAACAACGTTTGGTCAACTAATTAAAAAGGATCAGTGGCTGGTTGCAATCTATGAACAATTCAAATTAAGTACTTTTCGCAACGGAAAGAGCAGTTATCAGCTTCTACAAGGTACTGGGTTACTCACACTGCCTGCAGGGTGTACTATGAAAAACGAGATGATCACGATAAGCAGCCACCAAACTATGACATCAACCCTCCTTAAATCCAGCTCAACCAATGGGATGTCATTCTTCAATTCACTGCACTATGTGGCAAACCTGACTGAAACATCGATATACAGGTCGAGTATTGATGCAATTGACCGCCTGCAGATATAAGTGAGGACATAGCTACGCGATAATCCAACAACCCGTCATGAAGTACATAGTTTAGCATCCAGTTATTATACCCTCCACCATAAGATGGGGGGTATACTAATTTCGTCATTCTGTTTGTAACTACTCGAAATATTCGTCTGAGACCCCATAAAGTATATATATTCTTGATTGTCGCGACATTTTATGTCGATCTAGCCATGTCCGTCTGTCTGTCCGTCTGTCTGTCCGTCCGTCCGTCTGTCTGTCGAAAGCACGCTAACTTCCGAAGGAGTAAAGCTAGCCGCTTGAAATTTTGCACAAATACTTCTTATTAGAGTAGGTCAGTTGGTATTGTAAATGGGCCATATCGGTCCATGTTTTGATATAGCTGCCATATAAACCGATCTTGGGTCTTGACTTCTTGAGCCTCTAGAGTGCGCAATTCTTATCCGATTAAAATTAAATTTTGCACGACGTGTTTTGTTATTATATCTAACAACTGTGCTAAGTATGGTTCAAATCGGTCCATAACCTGATATAGCTGCCATATAAACCGATCTTGGGTCTTGACTTCTTGAGCCTCTAGAGGGCACAATTCTTATCCGATTTGAATGAGTTTTTGCACGAAGTATTTCGTCATGATATCCAACAACTGTGCCGAGTATGGTTGAAATCGGTCCATAACCTGATATAGCTGTCATATAAACAGATCTGGGGATTTGACTTCTTGAGCTTCTAGAGGGCGCAATTCCTATCCGATTTGGCTGAAATTTTGCATGACGTATTTTATTTTTAATTTCAACAACTGTGTCAAATAAGGTTCAAATCGGTTCATAACCTGATATAGCTGCCATATAAACCGATCTTGGGTCTTGACTTCTTGAGCTTTTAGAGGGCGCAATTCCTATCCGATTTGGCTGAAATTTTGCATGACGTATTTTATTTTTACTTTCAACAACTGTGTCAAATAAGGTTCAAATCGGTTCATAACCTGATATAGCTGCCATATAAACCGATCTGGGATCTTAACTTCTTGACCCCTAGAGGTCGCAATTATTATCCGATATGCCAGAAATTTTGTACGACGGATCCTCTCATGACCATCAACAAACGTGTTTATTATGTTCTGAATCGGTCTATAGCCCGATACAGATCCCATATAAATCGTTCTCTCTATTTTACTTCGTGAGCCCCAATGGGCGCAATTCTTATACGAATTGGCTGAAATTTTACACAGGTCTCTAACATATAATTTAATTGTGGTCCGAACCGGACCATATCTTGATATCATTTTAATAGCAGAGCAACTCTTTTCTTATATCCTTTTTTGCCTAAGAAGAGATGCCGGGAAAAGAACTCGACAAATGCGATCCATGGTGGAGGGTATATAAGATTCGGCCCGGCCGAACTTAGCACGCTTTTACTTGTTTTCCATTGGCTCTCATTCTTATTTTGTTCATTACTAGCTGACCCGTGCCGCTCCGCTGCGCCTTCATTTTCTTTATATGGAACAAAAGTTTCCTTGGAATATTTATTTTCGACAATTAAAGATCTTTAAGTGAAATACCATGCTACGAAAATAGTATATCACTTGACTAACAGTTTAACAATATAAGTGCCTTTATCTGAATCCCATATGATCTTCGTTGGTCTACAAATTTAAGTTTGGATGTAAGGTGTACTCCATTCTTAAAATACTGCATTTCAGCTCGATATTCTCATGATGTCTGATTTAAGGGTGTTTTCGGGGGTGAGGTGGTCCCCAGATACTTGGCCCTGAACAAATATCAGCATCGTGCTCTTCTTTCAAATACCATTTATTTTAACCCCATATTACAATTGGTTTGGGGAAGTTTACATGATGAGGCGTCCCCCGAACACATGGCCCAAAATAGGTTATCAAATTCGTTTTCTAATCTCATTTAAACTCCTTAATGCAAAAGTCAGCAAATATGTCCGGTTTGGGGTATTGGCCCTTAAAACTATAAATATTTAGTTCCACTCTCTTTAAGACCCATATTGTCTTGGTGAGCAAATACGTCCTGTTTGGGGGTTGTTATGGTGGTGGGACATCCGCTAGACAGTTGACCCCTAATGTTGATATCAGATACGTGGTCTACTCCCACTTACCTTTAATTTGAGCCCCCTATTTCCATAGTCGCCAAACATGACCGGCTTGGGGGGTGTTTTGGGAATGAGCACAACTTAGTGAGTTGGCCTTGAAAATATATATCGGATTCGTGTTCCACTCTAAAACCCCTCTTATTTGAGCGTCATATTGCAATAGTCAGAAAACACTTACTATTGGGTGGTGTTGTGGGGGTGGGGAAGGCGGCCCCCAAAACATTTGGTCCCATATTTGGATATCAGATTCGTATTCTGCATTCAAATAGCTTTTATTTATGCTCCATATTCCCATGGTCAGTAAATAAGTCCTGTTTGGGGGGTGTTTTGAAGAAGGGGTGGACCCCCAGAAACGTGGTCCCGCATTTGAATAACAGATTCGTATTTTACTCGCATATACCTTTCATTTGAGTCCCATATTGCCATGGTAGGTAAATATGTCCGTTTTAGGGGTGGTTTGGGGCTTAGGGTGGTCCGCCTAGAATTTGGTCCGACAATTGGATATCAGATACGTTTACTAATCCTAAATACCTTTCATTTGAGTTCCATATTATCGTGATTGGTCTGAATATATGTTTGGTAGGTTTTAGGGTGGGGCAGCCCCCCTAGGTACCCCATCCGAAATTTGGATACCAAATTTTTATTTTTAGGGTACTATATGAAATCACACAAAATTTCGCTTAAATCGCACCACCCATCTCCCAGAACTGGCGTTTCTGAAAATTAGGGTGAGGGGGAAGGTCCGCCCTGCCTTCAGATATATAAAAATTTAGAAGCCTATTTTCACCACGGGGTCATTATGCACCATCTGTAAAAATTTTAAGAAAATCGGTTCAGCCGTTTCTGAGTCTATAAGGAACACACAAACATACAAACAAACAAACAAACAAACACAAATTGATTTTTATATATAAGACTATCTGACCCGGGCCCGCTCCGCTGAGCGTTCTTTTACTTTATATGGAACAAAAGATTCCTTGGAATATTTATTTTCGACAATTAAAGATCTTTTAGTGAAATGCCATGCTTACTTGACTAACAGTTTAACAATATGAGTGCCTTTATCTTAATCCCATATGATCTTTATTAGTCTACGAATTTGAGTTTGGATGTAAGGTGTACTCCATTCTTAAAATACACCATTTCAGCCCGATAATCTCATGATGTCTGATTTAGTGGTATTTTCGGGGATAATATGGTCCCCCAGATACTTGGCTCTGAATAATGTAAGCATCGTGCTCTTCTCTCAAATACCACGTATTTAAATATTGTCATTAACTTAAGAGGAGTTTACTGGATGAAGCGTCCCCCAAACACATGGCCCCAAAATAGGTTATCAAATTCGTTTTCTAATCTCAAATACCTTTCATATGAGTCATATGTTGGCATGGTCGAAAAATTTTTTCCCTTTGGGTATGTTTTGGGAAAGGGGTGATGCCCTAAATACATAGACCTACATTTGGATATCAAACTCGTATTCTACTCCCGAATACTTTTATTTGAGCCCCATATTGCGATGGTCACTAAAAAATTGCTGTTTGTGGGAAATTTTGGGAAAGGGATAGACCCCCAGAAAATGGGTATCAATTCTTGCTCTACCCCCCAATGCCTTTCATTTAAGCTCCAAATTGACATGGTCGGTAAATATGCCCGATTTAGGGGTGTTTAGGTGATTGGTGTGGTCCCCCAAACACTAAGCCCTTAAAATATATCAGCAACGTGCTCTATTCTCATATGTCTATATATCATTTATTTGAATCCCATATTGCCATTGGACTCAAATTGGATATCAAATTCGTTTTCAAATCTCATTTAAACACCTTATTGCAAAAGGCCCTAAAAACTATGAATATTTAGTTCCACTCTCTTTAATACCTAAATTGTCTTGGTGAGAAAATACGTCCTATTTGGGGTTTGTTATGGTGGTGGGACGTCCGCTAGCCAGTTGGCCTCTAATGTTGATATAAGATACGTTGTTTACTCCACATACCTTTAATTTGAGCCCCATATTTCCATAGTCGGCAAACATGACCGGCTTGGGAGGTGTTTTGGGGGATGGGCGGCCACTCAGTTAGTTGGCCTTGAAAATATATATCGGATTCGTGTTCCACTTTAAAAACCCTTTTATTTGAGCCTCATATTGCAAAAGTCAGAAAATACTTACTATTTGGGTGGAGGTGGGGGGTAGCGTGGCCCCTTAGACACTTTTCCCGAATATTGATATCAAATTTGTGCTTAAAAACCCTTTTATTTGAGCCTCATATTGCAAAAGTCAGAAAATACTTACTATTTGGGTGGAGGTGGGGGGTAGCGTGGCCCCTTAGACACTTTTCCCGAATATTGATATCAAATTTGTGCTTTACTCCCAATGAATTTTCATTTGAGCCCTATATTGCTATGGTCGTAAATTTGTTCCCTTTGGGGGATGTTTTTATGGAGAGGCGGCCCCCCAAATACTTGGTCCCATATTTGGGTATCAGATTCGTATTCTACATTTAAATACCTTTTATTTAAGCCCCATATTCCCATGGTCAGAAAATAAGTCCAGTTTGGGGGGTATTTTGGGGAAGGGGTGGAGCCCCAGAAACGTGGTCCCTCAGATTCGTATTCTACTCGCAAATTCCTTCATTTGAGTCCCATATTGCCATGGCCGGTAAATATGTCCGATTTAGGGGGTGTTTTGGGGTTTGGGGTGGTACCCCTAGCACTTGGTCGGACAATTGGATATCAGATACGTTTTCTTATCGTAAATACCTTTAATTTGAGTCCCATATTGTCGTGATTGATATAAATATATGTTTGGTAGGCTTTAGGGTGGGGCAGCCCCCCTAGGTACCCCAACCGAAATTTGGATACCAAATTTTTATTTGTAGGGTACTATATGAGAACAAACAAAATTTCGCTTAAATCGCACCACCCATCTCCGAGATCTGGCGTTTCTGAAAATTAGTGTAAAGGGGAGGGTCCGCCCCCCCTTCAGGTATAAAAAAATGCAGTACCCTATTTTCACTACGGTGTTATTATGCACCATCTGTGAAAGTTTCAAGAAAATCGGTTCAGCCGTTTCTGAGTCTATAAGGAACACACAAGCATACAAACAAACAAACCTACAAACAAACACAAATTGATTTTTATATATTGTATAAGATAATACTCAGAAACTACATATTTAGGAAAAGAGTCAACGCTCCCTGGTTAGTCCCGCAGCCTGCTACAATATCAATATGGGACAATTTAGCAGAATCTCCAGCTCGACCCACATTTAGATTGAGTTGCCGTAGTTGCTTATGTGATGTCTCACTAATCCTCGCAGTTCCCCCTGGGGGACGCAATATGTTAATTCTTTAGGATTTTTTTTTTTTTTTTTTGACAACAAAATAAAGCAAATCGTTAATAGAATTGAATATTTTGTTTTTCCTCAAATTTAGCCAAGCATAAGAATCACTATGTGAGCTTTTCTTTGGATGGCACATGCAAGAGATTAAGTATTGTTTTTCAGTATGAAACTCAACACTTTGTGCTACTCAAATTAATAGCACAGCAAGAAACTCGATGCTTATGTTGACTGTTGGTGAGAAATTTTGCTTGAGCAACTTCGGCAAACTTTCTTACGCTGCAATTTCATTTTACTATTCTTTTCTATTTGTATATTTTTTAAGTGGTATGTTTTTCTACGTTACAATATTTTAACTTTCTGTATATTTTTAAGTCTAATAATTTTGATATTTTTTCATAAATAGGGAAACATTTTCAATAATCAGATGTAGTACAAATTCAACCTATTTTCAATCTTTTGTTTGAAATTCTCTCAAAAAACAACCCAAATACTACCAACAACCCAAGTACTACCTCGTCAGATTTTGCAAGTACCCATGCTTCGGAATAGTTTTATACAATAGTATAACTTTTGTCTGTCGAGAGTTGACTTTGCTCTGAACTGTCTGCTCTATCCAAATTATCATCTAAAATTTGTTTCTTTTTTCTGTGAATGGGGTTGCTGAGATAGATAAAATTGCTGCTTCTCTTATAGTGGAGACTGCACAGGATATTGATTTGATCAGTGATGTACACAATGAATATAAGACGGTATTACTCTTCATATATATATATATATTGTTTTTATTTATCCCTTTGAATGAATCATTTATCCATCGAAAAGATTGATATTTTTAAAAAAAGATTGATATTATTAAGCGAAAATATTGATATTATTAAGCAAAATAATTAATCGTTCCTTCTTCATCTAGCGCTAAATCAGAAAAAATATTGTTTCAAAACAAAACCAGTAAGGAAAGGCAAAAGTCGGGCGGTGCCGACTTCATAATACCCTGCACCTACCCTTTAAATACAAAAGTAGGACAATATCTAATTCTGAACCAATTTTGATGGACTTCGGCGGATGTATTCAGATAGGTTATTAAAATTACTGATCAAATTTCGAGCAAAGCAAATATGTTCGCAATGTAATAACTACGGTTGACAAATGACGGTATATAAATCTAAGCCGATTTCGATCAAACTTTATTGATATTGTGGAATTCGTCGAGAAAAGTGTTGAACAAAATTTTGGGAAGATTGGTCAATAAATGCGCTTGCAGTGGGTCTAGGAGTAAAAAACGGGTGATATATATTTATTTGAGCTATACGTAAATCTGAACAGATTTCTATGAAATTCACGAGTAATATCGAAAGAACCTCCTTCCTACACAATTTCGAGAGAATCGGTTAACTAATGACCATTTTATTGCTGTATTACTGCAAATCGGATGAACATATATATGGGAGCTATATCCAAATCTGAACCGATTTCTATAAAATACACCAGCAAAATTGAGGGTCATAAGCAAATCTTTCATACTAAATTTCAAAAGAATCGGTCAACAAATGATCTTTTTATTGCTGCATTACTTCAAATCGGACGAACATATATATGGGGGCTATATCCAAATCTGAATCGATTTCTATAATATTCACTTTTAATATCGAGAGACATAAGAAAATCTTTCCTGCCAAATTTCAAGAGAAACGGTTAACAAATGACAATTTTATTGCAGTATTACTGCAAATCGGACGAACATATATATAGAAGCTATATCCAAATCTGAACCGATTTATTCCAATTTCAATAGGCTTCGTCTCTTGGCCGTAAAACATGCCCATACCAAATTTGAAGATAATCGGATGAAAATTGCGACCTGTAGTTTGTACACAAATTAACATGGACAGATAGACGGACGGACTGACAGACGGACGGACAGATGGACATAGCTAAATCGAATCAGAAAGTGATTCTCTCTTCCTTTTGGGTGTTACAAACTAATTCACTAAGTTATAATACCCTGTACCACATAGTGGTGTAGGGTATAAAAACATAAAACCGATGCGTACACCCATGCATGTGTTCATTCGTTGCTATTTCAACAATGACTGAAGTCAAGAGAATAAAGAATACGTGTGAATTAAGGATCAACGCTAGCGTAAAGAAAATTTTAATTTTGGATATGATGGTCAAGCGGGTCTCGAATGCCTTAAACGACTCGGTCAAGTCTACATATCTGAGGACCTAACCAAGGGTCAAATAATGACCGTCATGGTAGTTTACTGACCTAGATTGTCTAAGAAAGTGTTGCAGAATACTCTTCCATAACTCAATAGCCACAGGGACAACAAAGGACTGGCACGTCTATGAGGCTGACCACAGAAAATACAAAGGCGTGTGTTTTTGTTATTATGGTGCTTGCAGCTTGAACTTGTGAGAAAACACTTGAAGTACTCGTAGACAGTGTTGCCACTCAAGAAATTTATTTCCTAACAAAGTTTAGGAAAAAACCTACCAAATCCGATCAAAACCTTCCAAATGTTCTACAAACCAAAAATGCGGTATATGTTTCAATAGAGTTGACACATCTTATATATAACAAGTAAAAGCGTGCTAAGTTCGGCCGGGCCGAATCTTATATACCCTCCACCATGGATCGCATTTGTCGAGTTCTTTTCCCGGTATCTCTTCTTAGACAAAAAAAGATATAAGAAAAGATCTGCTATTAGAGTGATATCAAGATATGGTCCGGTTTGGACCACAATTAAATTATATGTTGCAGACCTGTGTAAAATGTCAGCCAATTCGAATAAGAATTGTGTCCTTTGGAGGCTCAAGAAGTAAAATAGAGAGATCGATTTATATGGGAGCTGTATCGGGCTATAGATTAATTCAGACCATAATTAACACATATGTTGATGATCATGAAAGGATCCGTCGTACTAAATTTCAGGCAAATCGGATAATAATTGCGACATCTTGAGGCTCAAGAAGTCAAGATCCCAGATCGGTTTGTATGGCAGCTATATCGGGTTATGAACCAATTTGAACCTTATTTGACACAGTTGTTGAAAGTAAGAATAAAATACGTCCAATCCCCAAAACACCCCTAAATCGGGCATATTTACCCACCATGCCAATGTGGAGCTTAAATGAAAGGTATTGGAGGTAGAGCAAGAATTGATACCCACTTTCGGGACCAATTTTCTGGGTCCCGAAGTACCCCACAAACAGCAATTTTTTACTGACCATCGCAGAATGGGGTAAAGGTATTTGGGAGTAGAACACGAATTTGAAATCAAAATGTAGGACCATGTATTTAGGGCATCACCCTTTCCCCATAACACCCCCCAAAGGGTAAAAATTTTCGACCATGCCAATATGTGGCTCGAATGAAAGGTATATGAGGTTAGAAAACGCACTTAATAACCTATTTTTTGACCATGTGTTTGGGGGCCGCCTCACCGTGTACGCTCCTCTTAAAATTTATTTTATTGGAAAAACCTACCAAAAATTGAGGTCAGCCTACTAATTTACCAAGTAGAAACCTACCAAAAACGGCAACAATGCTCGCAGATACACCTTTCCTTGAAAACCAAGAGCAACGTGGTGGAAGAGGCTGTCACTGGAAAATCAAAAGTTTCCATTCCGTTAAATCGTCAGGATCTGGTAATATGTAAACGGTCGCACTACAACCGTAAGCCGATAAACTAGCTCCTTGGCTTGAGCCAAATACTGACCTCGATTTTCTCAAAAAAATGGTGACGAAGAAAATGCGAACACATTCCGTAGAAGTGGTACTGAGTTCTATGAGTAAAATTGGCAATGTAGTTAAATGCTCACGAAATGAGCATCAATCATCTCTGCTTTAAAGCTGTTGTGTGTTGTTGTTTGACTTTTGTTTGCGTTCTGGCGAAGAAAAGAGTCCGCCGGATTTCGCAATAATTTCATATGCATTTTCGCCTTGGATGAAGTCAATATTCTGCATGTATCAGCAGTCATATTTACCTATGGGAGGAGAGGACACAAATTCAAAGTTGTTCCAAAAGCAGATAAACCATATCACGTGATAACAAAGATTTTAGTCCTATTAGACCTTCAGAGAGGTTAGATACATATCTTAGGGCCGAAGATTTCAAAAGATTACCTGTCTCGACAACGGCTTGCATTTAGCAAGGGTATGTTCACAAAAAACAGATCTTCATGACCTAGTAACCCACAATGACAGCATTTCTTAAGATTGGGGGTGCCTTCAATTATATTAAACCGACGTCAATCAAGAAGGAGATGGAGACTTAAGATTTAAAACTACCATAAAAAGTCTTTAAAAAAAGATGCATTACGCAGATAAGGCTAGGGGAAAGTTCTCCGCCAATCTTAGAGACATACCTCACAAGGGTTAAATATAGGATTAGAGCACGCATATTTTACTTCGAATTTTTAAATAAATAACATTTTTGTTTTCTAGAAGATGGCGTAAATGCTGCTGCAGAAATGGTGGAGGGAGTAATTTTAATAGGAATGAGATCGTTCGTTCCGACTAAAAACTTATCTATAAAATTTGGTTTTACTGGGCATACAGAGATGCTGTCAGATCACAAAGCACGCATTTATGAATTTGCTTCTGAACAAGAATGAAGAAAATAAATATTCCTCGTACAAATACTAAGTGCCTAAAATAATAACATACCTCTAAATATTTCGAAGTGTGGAAAATAATAGCTTCGATTTAATAATAATAAAAAAATGGCAGTGCTTAATACAAATAAATAGAAAATACTTTAGGAGTTGCCATGCTTTGTCCCAAATTCCACAAAAAATCCGAGAAAAAATCTGTCAATGTGAATGGCGCATAACACTAAACTTGTTTTCAATTTGATATATCTACAAAACTGACAGTTTTGAAGGATTTGAAGGACATTTTCTGTTGCACTTTTAAAAGTACATTTGTAGCTATTTTGAAAAAAAAAAAAAAAAATAGGTATAAAAAATTTGCATTTTAACTTCATTCAACATGTCTTAAGATGCTGCTAGCATTCTTTTCTCAGCAAGTTCTGGTAACTCTGCAACAAAACGCGAAAAATCAAGAACCTCGTTTCTTATTCCAAAACCGAATTTTCAATTTTTGCAATAAACCTTTCTTATGGATTACATTATTTAATGAGATTAATTTTGAATTTTTTTCTTCGAATTCCGAACACAATTTTCATAGCATTTCATTTGAGTACCACATTGACACAAATTTCAAAATAAAGAAAAATTAAACAATTCGTGCCCATAACTTTTAACCATAAAAAATATGCATAAAATTTTTTTCGAGAACAGAAAAATGTAGAGAATTACCGTGGTAGACCGGTAAGCTGGGAAAAAGCATGTTAAGGGCCCTCTCCGCCTTAATCTATGAGTTATATAGAAAAGTACGGAATATTAATTTGAATGCTCCAAAAGTGAAGATTCTACTGTCTGTATATGATGTTTAACAATCTTAACAAATCTTATATAACCTCTACCATAGATCGCATGTGATAAGTTCTTTGAATTACTGTTTGCAATATATAAAAGCTATACCAAGTTAAAGACCGATAAGGACCGTACTTGTCATGGCTGTTAGAAGTCATTGAAAACCCCCACCTCTAAAATTGCAGGCAAATCGAGTACAAATAGCGCGCCCTCGTAATATTTGAGCCCTCTAGAAGCTTAAGTAGCCTAATCGGGGGATCGGTATATATTGCAGCTATATTAGGTTATGAACCGATTTAAACCCTACTTGGTGCAGGTGTTAAAAGTCATACAACACACAACGTGAAAAAATTAAACCAAATCATCCGGTAATTGCTCTCTAGACCTCTAGAGGCTCAAGAAATGAATTCGGGAGATTGGTGTATAAGGCAGCTACATCAAAACTTGAACCGATTCGGCCCATTTAAAATCCCAACCGTACTACACTAACAAGATGTATATGTGTAAAATTTAAACGCCATGCTTTACTCCTTCGAATGTTAGCCTGCTTTTGACAGACGGACGGACGACTTAAAATGTCATGAGGATAAACAAGTAAAAGCGTGGTAAGTTCGGCCGGGCCGAATCTTATATCCTTTTCCCGGCATCTCTTCTTGGGCAAAAAAAAAGGATATAAGAAAAGATTTGCTCTTCTATTAGAGCGATATCAAGATATGGTTCGGTTCGGACCACAATTAAATTATATGTTGTGTAAAATGTCAGCCAATTCGAATAAGAATTGCGCCCTTTGGGGGCTCATGAATTAAAATAGAGAGATCGATTTATATGGGAGCTGTATCGGGCTACAGACCGATTCAGACCATAATAAACACATATGTTGATGGTCATGAGAGAATCCGTCGTACAAAATTTCAGACAAATCGGATAATAATTGCGACCTCTAGAGGCTCAAGAAGTCAAGATCCCAGATCGGTTTATATGGCAGCTATATCAGGTTTTGAACCGATTTGAACTATACTTGGCACAGTTGTTGGATATCATAACAAAACACGTCGTGCAAAATTTCATTCCAATCGGATAAGAATTGCGCACTCTAGAGGCTCAAGAAGTCAAGACCCCAGATCGGTTTATATGGCAGCTATGTCAGGTTATGAACCGATTTGAACCATACTTGGAACAGTTGTTGGATATCATAGCAAAACACGTCGTGCAAAATTTCATTCCAATCGAATAAGAATTGCGCACTCTAGAGGCTCAAGAAGTCAAGACCCAAGATCGGTTTATATGGCAGCTATATCAGGTTATGAACCGATTTGAACCATACTTGGCACAGTTGTTGGATATCATAACAAAACATGTCGTGCAAAATTTCATTCCAATCGGATACGAATTGCGCACTCTAGAGGCTCAAGAAGTCAAGACCCCAGATCGGTTTATATGGCAGCTATATCAGGTTATGAACCGATTTGAACCATACTTGGCACAGTTGTTGCATATCATAACAAAACACGTCGTGCAAAATTTCATTCCAATCGGATAATAATTGCGCACTCTAGAGGCTCAAGAAGTCAAGACGCAAGATCGGTTTATATGGCAGCTATATCAGGTTATGAACCGATTTGATCCATACTTGGTACAGTTGTTGGATATAATAACAAAACACGTCGTGCAAAATTTCATTCCAATCGGATAATAATTGCGCACTCTAGAGGCTCAAGAAGTCAAGACCCAAGATCGGTTTATATGACAGCTATATCAGGTTATGAACCGATTTGAACCATACTTGGCACAGTTGTTGGATATCATAACAAAACACTTCGTGCAAAATTTCATCCCAATCGGATAAGAATTGCGCACTCTAGAGGCTCAAGAAGTCAAGACCCAAGATCGGTTTATATGGCAGCTATATCAAGACATGGACCGATATGGCCCATTTACAATACCAACCGACCTACACTAATAAGAAGTATTTGTGCAAAATTTCAAAAGGCTAGCTTTACTCCTTCGTAAGTTAGCGTGCTTTCGACAGACAGACGGACGGACGGACGGACGGACGGACGGACGGACGGACGGACGGACGGACGTACGGACGGACGGACGGACAGACGGACGGACATGGCTAGATCGACATAAAATTTCACGACGATCAAGAATATATATACTTTATGGGGTCTCAGACGAATATTTCGAGTAGTTACAAACAGAATGACGAAATTAGTATACCCCCCATCTTATGGTGGAGGGTATAAAAATATACATATGTATATAGTTTATGTGGTCATGGGCGAATTTTTCGATGTGTTACAAACGGAATGACGAAATTATTAAACACCCATCCTATGGTGGAGAGCATAAAAAATGATAAGGTTTTTTCCGTTTTCAAATTTTCTTTTGGATTATTGCTTAATTTTAGGGCATTCTTTAACTTTTTATACCCAATAAGTAATTATTTAACTCATTAAAGGTAACCCATTCTTTTTATACCCGCCACCATTGGATTGGATTGCTGCATTTTATTTTTGTCATTCCGTTTGAACCTCATCAAATCATTGATTTGAGACAAAACAAAGTATATATATTTATTACAGGTTGTCTTGACATTCAAAGTCAATTTTACCATGTCCATCCGTCTGTCCAACTGTCAAAGCACACCTACTTTCGAAGAATAAGCTATCCGCTTTGCACAAATACTTCCTACTAGGTTAGGTCAGTTAGGATTGTAAATGGGCCATATCCGTCCATGTTTTGATATAGCTGCCATATAAACCGATTCCGGAATTTGACGTTTTGAGTCTCTAAAGGGCGCAATTCTTACCCTATTTGGTTGAAATTTTGCCTGAAATATTTTGTCTTCACTTCCAACAACTGTATTTAAATCGGTTCATAACCTGATATAGCTTCCATATAAACCGATCGTCAGATTTGACTTCTTGAAACTCTAGAAGACGTAATTACCACTCGATTTGGCTGACAGCCCTGTCCTATACGTTTGTAATCGGCTTATATTTGGATATAGGTGCCAAATAAACCGATCTCCCAAATTTAGTTCTTGGGCTGATAAAACCAGCGTTTATTAGCCATTTTATTGAAATTTGGAACAGTGAGCTGTGTTAGGCCTTCCGACATCCGCGTTAAATGTGGCCCCCTTTGGTTTATATTTATACATAGTTATAGCTGCTATGGGTTCATAAATGATGCATTTTTCACCGGATTATGACAAAAGGTGGTTAACATACATACTCGGGCCCGGGTAAATAAATACAAAATTTCAGCGTAATATTTTTAAAGACAAAACTTCATCACAGTTTTTCTAGAGACAAAAAAAATAATTCAGCGTGAAATTCTCATCAGCCCGGGCCCCAAAATTTCTTTTTATACCCTCCACCATAAGATGGGGGGTATACTAATTTCGTCATTCTGATTGTAACTACTCGAAATATTCGTCTGAGACCCCATAATGTATATATATGCTTGATCGTCGTGAAATTTTATGTCGTTCTAGCCATGTCCGTCCGTCCGTCTGTCTGTCGAAAGCACGCTAACTTCCGAAGGAGTAAAGCTAGCTGCTTGAAATTTTGCACAAATACTTCTTATTAGTATAGGTCGATTGGTATTGTAAATGGGCCATTTCGGTCCATGTTTTGATATAGCTGCCGTATAAACCGATCTTGGGTCTTGACTTCTTGAGCCTCTAGAGTGCGCAATTCTTATTCGATTGGGATATAATTTTGCACGACGTGTTTTGTTATGATATCCAACAACTGTGCCAAGTATGGTTCAAATCGGTTCATAACCTGATATAGCTGCCATATAAACCGATCTTGGGTCTTGATTTCTTCAGCCTCTAGAGTGCGCAATTCTTATCCGATTGGAATGAAATTTTGCACGACGTGTTTTGTTATTATATCCAACAACTGTGCCAAATATGGTTCAAATCGGTCCATAACCTGATATAGCTGCCATATAAACCGATCTGGGGTCTTGACTTCTTGAGCCTCTAGAGTGCGCAATTCTTATCCGATTGGAATGAAATTTTGCACGACGTGTTTTGTTACGTTATCCCACAACTATGCCAAGTATGGTTGAAATCGGTCCATAACCTGATATAGCTGCCATATAAACCGATCTGGGGTCTTGACTTCTTGAGCCTCTAGAGTGCGCAATTCTTATCCAATTTGAATGGATTTTGGCACGTAGTATTTTGTTATGATATCCAACAACTGTGCTAAATATGGATCAAATCGGTTCATAACCTGATATAGCTGTCATATAAACAGATCTGGGGACTTAACTTCTTGAACTTCTAAAGGGCTCAATTTCTATCCGATTTGGCTGAAATTGCGCAAGACGTTTTTTATTGTTACTTTCAACAACTATATCAAATAAAGTACAAGTCGGTTCATAACCTGATATAGCTGCCATATAAACCGATCTGGGATCTTGACTTCTTGAGCCTATAGATGTCGCAATTATTATCCGATTTGCATGAAATTTTGTACGACGGATTCTCTCATGACCATCAACATACGTGTTTATTATGGTCTGAATCGGTCTATAGGCCGATACAGCTCCCATATAAATCGATCTCTCTATTTTACTTCTTGAGCCCACAAAGGGCGCAATTCTTATTCGAATTGGCTGACATTTTACACAAGTCTCCAACATATAATATAATTGTGATCCAAACCGGACCATATCTGGATATCGTTCTAATAGCAGAGCAAATCTTTTCTTATATCCTTTTTTTTGCCTAAGAAGAGATCCCGGGAAAAGAACTCGACAAATGCTATCCATGGTGGAGGGTATATAAGATTCGGCCCGGCCGAACTTAGCACGCTTTTACTTGTTAATTTTTCCTAAAGACAAATTTCAATAAAATCTTTTCTAAAATTTACATTTTAATGATTTTTTTTCCTAAATACTATATTCACATGATAAATTTTCAAAAGACAAACTTTTGCCCCGCCAACCTCGAAATTTGTTTTATAAAGCCGAAATTTCAATAAAACTTATTGCGCATGCTCAATACATTTTGCGATAATTTTTTTTTTTATTTTGCTGTTCCAAATAGAAACAAAATGCAAAACACAAAAACCAAAATGAAATTTGTAATATGTAAAGATGAAACTCAAAAGAAATTTTTTTCTAAAGGCAAAATTTCTATGAAATATGTCTAAAGGCAAAATGTTGCTCACGCCCCGGCATCCTGGAAACTATTTTTCCTAAAAGAAAAATTTCGATAAATTTCAGTAACAACTTTTCAAACGACTTTAGACCATTGTTTAATGCTTTTAATTCAAAGAATAGTATAGCAAAAAACATTTATATGTCAGCAAAATAAGCTTTTGACTGGTTTCCCGTATTGCGATTTCATTTTCGATCAAGAAAAATCATCATCAGGAGACGTCGAATAGATTATGGAGCTTTACAATCATTCCAACTAGAGTAAATTGTAAAGCACTGATCTGAATTTGAACAGGGCTCTTTAAAACGACTTGAGTCATAAACGCAATAGAAAACAAATCAAATATTTCTTCCCTTTTCTCAAATCCCACTTAACTAACGATGCTTATAGCAACAAACCTCTTTTGTTCTTTGCACGGCGATCGCCCAACGGTTGATTCCGACAGTGATGTTTTTGTGTATAGGCAGTGACCTACACCTAATGCGACGTGCCTCTCGTTTGTTTTGTCTGTTTGCGCTTTCTTTTTTTATACCCTCCACCATAAGATGGGGGTATACTAATTTCGTCATTCTGATTGTAACTACTCGAAATATTCGTCTGAGACCCCATAAAGTATATATATTCTTGATCGTCGTGAAATTTTATGTCGATCTAGCCATGTCCGTCCGTCTGTCCGTCCGTCCGTCTGTCTGTCGAAAGCACGCTAACTTCCGAAGGAGTAAAGCTAGCCGCTTGAAATTTTGCACAAATACTTCTTATTAGTGTAGGTCGGTTGGTATTGTAAATGGGCCATATCGGTCCATGTTTTGATATAGCTGCCATATAAACCGATCTTGGGTCTTGACTTCTTGAACCTCTAGAGTGCGCAATTCTTTTCCGATTGGGATGAAATTTTGTACGACGTGTTTCGTTATGATATCCAACAACTGTGCCAAGTATGGTTCAAATCGGTTTATAACCTGATATAGCTGCCATATAAACCGATCTTGGGTCTTGACTTCTTGAGCCTCTAGAGTGCGCAATTCTTATCCGATTGGAATGAAATTTTGCACGACGTGTTCTGTTATTATATCCAACAACTGTGCAAAGTATGGTATAAATCGGTCCATAACCTGATATAGCTGCCATATAAACCGATCTTGGGTCTTGACTTCTTGAACCTCTAGAAGGCGCAAATCTTATCCGATTGGAATGAAATTTTGCACGACGTATTTTGTTATGATATCCAACAATTTTGCCAAGTATGGTTCGAATCGGTTCATAATCTGGTATAGCTGTCATATAAACCGATCTTGGGTCTTGACTTCTTGAGCCTCTAGAGGGCGCAATTATCGTCCGATTTAACTAAAATTTTGCACGTGGTGTTTACGTATTACTTTCAACAACTATGCTAAGTATGATTTAAATCGGTTCATAATCTGGTATAGCTGTCATATAAACCGATCTTGGATCTTGACTTCTTGAGCCAAGTGATGGCGCAATTCTCATCCGATTTGGCTTAAATTTTGCATGAGGTGTTTTGTTATGACTTGCAATAACTGCAATAACTAAGTATGGCCTAAATCGATATAGAACCTGATATAGCTGCCATATAAACCGATCTGGGATCTTGACTTCTCGAACCTCTAGAGGGCGCAATTCTCATCCGATTTGGCTGAAATTTTGTACAAGGCCTTCTCTAATGACCTTCAATATACGTGTCTAGTATGGTCTGAATCGATCAATAGCTTGATACAGCTCCCATATAAACCTATCTCCCGATTTTGCTTCTTGAGCCCGTACAAGGCGCAATTTTTATCCGAATGAACTGAAATATTACACAATGACTTCTACAATGTCAATCAGCATTCAATTATGGTCCAAATCGGACTATAACTTGATATAGCTCTAATAGGATAACAGTTCTTATTCAATTATTATTATTTGTCTAAAAAGAGATACCGCATAGAACTCGACAAATGCGATCAATGGTGGAGAGTATATAAGATTCGGCCCGGCCGAACTTAGCACGCTCTTACTTGTTAAAGACTGTAGCGTGATTTTAACAGAGAGACGGTCAGACGGACGGACATGTCTAGATCATCTTAGATTTTTACGCTGATCAAGAATATATATACTTTATAGGGTCGGAAATGGATATTTCGATGTGTTGCAAACGAAATGACAAAATTAATAAACCCCCATCCACTAAATTTTTTTCCTGAATACGAAATTCTTATTTGTTTATGCCGAATTTATTAAAATGAGTTTAATGAAAAAAAAAATTTTTTTTTGGCTGACCGGGAGACTCGAACTTGGGTTTGCAAGACATGACATAGGAGTTTTGTACTCTACATGGTATAACGACTATTTTTACAACTACCACAAGAATTTGTTGAAATTCAACAAAATTTTATTAATTTTGTCCGTTAAGTCTCTTGCAGAGACTTACTTACGTACTGCAACAAAGAATGACTTTGATTCAATGTTAAAATTCGTTGAGAATTTAAGGTTTCACATACAAATTTGGTAGTTGGTTTTTTCTACGATTTATTTTTTTCTGTGTGTAGTCAGTGTCACTCATATTCATTCCCATTCTTGCTCAGTCCACAAGAAATTAGATGCAGGTGGCGCATTATAGATAAGACGCTCTCCCAGGATTTTTTGGTCGTTTCCGAGAGGGGGTAGAATGAACAAAGTAGACTTTAACGCACAGAAGGCGCAGTGCTGTTTCTTGTCCCACAATCCATTCTCTGATTCACTACAATCGTCAATGTCTATCGGCAGTACAGTCAGATGCTTTTGATGTTCTGGGCATGAAGATACAGTGTGATTTCTGTTGATCAAAACACGTATTCGAAGTGTCAAAAGAAGCATTCAAATGTTTGGGCGTTCTTAAGCGGTGCTAAAAGCATTTCACCTCTTCTGATTTTCATACCCAGTGGCGGACCCAGAGGCATAAAAAAATACCTCTTTTAGGAGTCAATTCACCATCCGTCACAACTTCTCAAAATATGCATACTATAACACATATTTTCGACTTTTTTTCCCTTGAGCGAAAATGTAGGTGTACTACACACACAACTTCTCAAAATTGTTGTTTTAATATGCCTGCTTATCGGCTCCAAAAGATGCGATACTCACTGCTGCTTCATATCTTAAAATAGGGCAGTAAACATGTCTCAATTTCAGCTCAAAATGATCCAATGCACATTAATTTAAATATTCTTTTCTACTCTATATATATTGTAAAAGCCACACGTGATTTACTGACTGACTGATCACTGCCCAGTCTAAAAGGCTAAAGCTAGAATTGTGAAATTTTGCACGAATGTTGGTAAAGTAAGTACCAATTTTGTTACCAAAATGTACGAATTTTAAACAGATCATTTAGTCAACCATCATATATTTCCTAGTTCTACCTACATGCATAATTTCATACCTCTAGCTCCATCTGTATAGAAAGTGCCAAATGGTACAAATTGCGGTATTCAACGTACGTTTTCTCCCTTTACCAGTACTATTTTTCCAATTTTTCTTCTTCAGCAGATATTTTTTAAGACAAATTTCTAAATTCTAGCTCTATCCATCCGCCCTGTACAAAGGTCACCAATTTCGTACAATTTTGTTTACCTAAATCTACACATGTTCAAAAACTCTTCTAGTCATCAATTAACTTGGCCATGGTGTACCTAAGTTCCAAAATACAGAGTTCTAGCTCAATTTGTAAATAGAGTACCAAATAGCGGTACTAAACGTACCATTTCTCCCACTTGTGGTACTACTTTAGAAAATATTTGTCACCAAATCTTACTTTTTCGGTAAAAATTAGTACTTTTTGGTTCCTTTTCATACCTAAATGTATGAGTTTCACCAAATCCCGTCTTATTCCGTGCCTATGATCCAATTCCAATATCTATGCAAGATTTCATGATTGTCACGCTACTCTTTTACATATTTTGACAATGACATCTTTTTATACCCTCCACCATAAGATGGGGGGTATACTAATTTCGTCATTCTGTTTGTAACTACTCGAAATATTCGTCTGAGACCCCATAAAGTATATATATTCTTGATCGTCGTCACATTTTATGTCGATCTAGCCATGTCCGTCCGTCTGTCCGTCCGTCCGTCCGTCCGTCCGTCTGTCGAAAGCACGCTAACTTCCGAAGGAGTGAAGCTAGCCGCTTGAAATTTTGCACAAATACTTCTTATTAGTGTAGGTCGGTTGGTATTGTAAATGGACCATATCGGTCCATGTTTTGATATAGCTGCCATATAAACCGATCTTGGGTCTTGACTTCTAGAGCCCCTAGAGTGCGCAATTCTTATCCGATTGGAATGAAATTTTGCACGACGTGTTTTGTTATAATATCCAACAACTGTGTCAAGTATGGTTCAAATCGGTCCATAACCTGATACAGCTGCCATATAAACCGATCTTGGGTCTTGACTTCTTGAGCCTCTAGCGTGCGCAATTCTTATCCGATCAGAATGAAATTTTGCACGACGTGTTTTGTTATGACGTCCAATAACTGTGCCAAGTATGGTTCAAATCGGTTCATAGCCTGATATAGCTGCCATATAAACCGATCTTGGGTCTTGACTTCTTGAGCCTCTAGAGTGCGCAATTCTTATCCGATTAAAATGAAATTTTGCACGACGTGTTTTGTTATTATATCCAACAACTGTGCCAAGTATGGTTTAAATCGGTAAATAACCTGATATAGCTGCCATATAAACCGATCTTGGGTCTTGACTTCTTGAGCCTCTAGAGGGCGCAATTCTTATCCGATTGGAATGGAATTTCGCACGACGTGTTTTGTTATGATACCCAATAACTGTGCCAAGTATGGTTCAAATCGGTTCATAACCTGATATAGCTGCCATATAAACTGATCTTGGGTCTTGACTTCTTGAGCCTCTAGAGGGCACAATTCTTATCGGATTTGAATGAATTTTTGCACGAAGTATTTCGTTATGATATCCAACAACTGTGCCAAGTATGGTTGAAATCGGTCCATAACCTAATAGCTGTCATATAAACAGATCTGGGGATTTGACTTCTTGAGCTTCTAGAGGGTGCAATTCCTATCCGATTTGCCTGAAATTTTGCACGACGTATTTTATTTTTACTTTCAACAACTGTGTCAAATAAGGTTCAAATCGGTTTATAACCTGATATAGCTGCCATATAAACCGATCTGGCATCTTGACTTCTTGAGCCTCTAGAGGTCGCAATTATTATCCGATTTGCCTGAAATTTTGTACTACGGATCCTCTCACGACCATCAACATACGTGTTTATTATGGTCTGAATCGGTCTATAGCCCGATACAGCTCCCATATAAATCGATCTCTCTATTTTACTTCGTGAGCCCCAATGGGCGCAATTCTTATACGAATTGGCTGAAATTGTTATCCGAACCGGACCATATTTTGATATCGTTTTAATAGCAGAGCAACTCTTTTCTTATATCCTTTTTTGTTTTGCCTAAGAAGAGATGCCGGGAAAAGAACTCGACAAATGCGATCCATGGTGGAGGGTATATAAGATTCGGCCCGGCCGAACTTAGCACGCTTTTTATAAATAAACATCAATTTGTGTTTGTTTGTTTGTGTCTTCCTTACAGACTCAAAAATGGCAGAACCGATTTTCTTGTAATATTCATAGATGGTGCATAATGATCCCGTGGTAAAAATACGGTTCTTAATTTTTTGATATCTGAAGGGGGGGTGACCGTCCCCCTTACTCTAATTTTCAGAAACACCAGATCTCGGTGATGGGTGGTGCGATTTAAGCGAAACTTTGTGTGCTCTCATATAATGGGTGATTTTTTTGAGGTTAGGATTTTCATGCATTAGTATTTGACAGATCACGTGGGATTTCAGACATGGTGTCAAAGAGAAAGATGCTCACTATGCTTTGACATTTCATCATGAATAGACTTACTAACGAGCAACGCTTGCAAATCATTGAATTTTATTACCAAAATCAGTGTTCGGTTCGAAATGTGTTCATTCACCGTTCAGCGATGAGGCTCATTTCTGGTTGAATGGCTACGTAAATAAGCAAAATTGCCGCATTTGTAGTGAAGAGCAACCAGAAGCCGTTCAAGAACTGCCCATGCATCCCGAAAAATGCACTGTTTGGTGTGGTTTGTACGCTGGTGGAATCATTGGACCGTATTTTTTCAAAGATGCTGTTGGACGCAACGTTACGGTGAATGAACACATTTCGAACCGAACACTGATTTTGGTAATAAAATTCAATGATTTGCAAGCGTTGCTCGTTAGTAAGTCTATTCATGATGAAATGTCAAAGCATACTGAGCATCTTTCTCTTTGACACCATGTCTGAAATCCCACGTGATCTGTCAAATACTAATGCATGAAAATCCTAACCTCAAAAAAATCACCCTTTAGTACCCTACAAATAAAAATTTGGTATCCAAATTTCGGTTGGGGTACCTAGGAAGGCCGCCCCACCCCGAAAACCTACCAAATATGTATATAGACCAATCACCCCTGATTTAGGGGTGTTTTGGGGGTTAGGATGGTCCCGCAAATACTTAGTCCGACAATTCCCACATTAAATGAAAGGTATTTAAGAGTACAAAAAGTTACTGCTATCCAATTGTCAGACTTAGTGTTTAGGGGACAACCCCAACCCCCAAAACACCCCTAAATCGGACATATTTACCGACCTTGGCAATATGGGACTCAAATGAGAGGTATTTGCGAGTAGAATACGAATTTGGTATCCAAATGTGGGAGCAAGTATCTGGGGGCGCACTCCTTCCGCAAAACACCCCCTAAACAGGACTTATTTTCTGATCATGGCAATATGGGGTTCAAATAAAAGGTGTTTAAGTGTAGAATACGAATCTGATATCTAAATGTGGGACCAAGTGTATGGGGGGCCGCCCCCTTCCAAAAACAACCCCCAAAGAGGACAAATTTACTACAATAGAAATATGGGGCTCAAATGAAAGGTCTTTGGAAAAGTAAAGCAAGAATCTGATATTAATATTCGGGAAAAGTGTGTATGGGGCCAACCCGATCCCATAACACCTCCCATACAGGACGTATTTGGTAACCATTCCAATGTTGGGCTGTAGTATTTTAGAGTAGAACACGAATCTCATATATATTTTCAGGGCCAAGTCACTGAACGGCCGCCCCATCCCCCAAAACATCCCCGAAACCGGTCGTATTTGCCGATTATGGAAATATGGGGCTCAAATGAAAGGTATTTGAGAGTCGACCACGAATGTGATATCAACATTCGGGACTAACTTCCTAGGGTACATCCCACCCCCATAATAGGACGTATTTACTCACCATGGCAATTCAGGGTCTTAAGTGGAGTGGATCTCGATATTGATAGTTTTTTGGGGTCCATTCTCCTGATTTTCCTGATTTTGCAATAAGGTGTTAAAACGAATTTGATATCCAATTTTGAGGCCAATGGCAATATGGGGTTCAAATAAATGATATTTGAGAGTAGTGCATGATGCTGATATATTTTCAGGGCTTAGTGTTTGGGGGACCACCCACCTCCCCAAAACACCCCTAAATCGGGCATATATACCAACCACGTCACTGTGGGGCGCAAATGACAGGTATTGGGGGTCTACTACTTCCCTAAAACACCCCACAAACAACAATTATTGTATTTATTGACCATCGCAATATGGGCCTCAAATAAAAGTATTTGGGAATAGAATACAAATCTGATATCCAAATGTGGGACCATGTATTTGGGGCACCGCCTCTTTCCCTAAAAACCCCCCAAAGAAGGATTCGAAGGATAATTTTGTTCCATATAAAGTAAATGAAGGCGCAGCGGAGCGGGCCCGGTTAAGCTAGTAGTAAATAAAATTGATTAAAAAAATTAAACAAGTAAAAGCGTGCTAAGTTCGGCCGGGCGGAATCTTACATACCCTACACCATGGATCGCATTTGTCGAGTTATTTTCCCGGCATCTCTTCTTAGGCAAAACAGGATCTACAAAACGATTTGCTCTGCTGTAAGAGCGATATCAAGATATGGTCCGGTTCGGACCACAATTAAATTATATGTTGGAGACCTGTGTAAAATGTCAGCCAAATCGAATAAGAATTGCGCCCTTTGGGGGTTCAAGAAGTAAAATAGAGAGATCGATTTATACGGGAGCTGTAACGGGCTATAGACCGATTCAGACCATAATAAACACGTATGTTGATGGTCATGAGAGGATCCGTCGTACAAAATTTCAGGCAAATCGGAAAATAATTACGACCTCTAGAGGCTCAAGAAGTCAAGATCCCAGATCGGTTTATATGGCAGCTATATCAGGCTATGAACCGATTTGAACCTTATTTGACACAGTTGATGAAAGTAAGAATAACAAGCGCCTTGCAAAATTTCAGCCAAATCGGATAGAAATTGTGCCCTCTAGAAGCTCAAGAAGGCAAGTTCCCAGATCTGTTTATATGACAGTTATATCAGGTTATGGACCGATTTGAATTATACTTGCCACAGTTATTGGATATCATAACAAAACACGTTGTGCTAAATTTCATTCCAATCGGATAAGAATTGCGCACTCTAGAGGCTCAAGAAGTCAAGACCCAAGATCGGTTTTTATGGCAGCTATATCAGGTTATGGACCGATTTGAACCACACTTGGCCGAATTTTTGGATATCATAACAAAACACGTCGTGCAAAATTTCATCCCAATCGGATAAGAATTGCGCACTCTAGAGTCTTAAGAGGTCAAGACCGAAGATCGGTTTATATGGCAGCTATATCACAACATCGACCGATATGGCCCATTTACAACACCAACTGACCTACACTAATAAGAAGTATTTGTGCACAATTTCTAGCGGCTAGCTTTACTCCTTCGGAAATTAGCGTGCTTTCGACAGACAGACGGACGGACATGGCTAGATCGACATAAAATGTCGCGACGATCAAAATTATATATACTTTACTAGCTGACCCGGGCCCGCTCCGCTGAGCCTTTTTATACCCTCCACCATAAGATGGGGGGTATACTAATTTCGTCATTCTGTTTGTAACTACTCGAAATATTCGTCTGAGACCCCATAAAGTATATATATTCTTGATCGTCGTGACATTTTATGTCGATCTATCCATGTCCGTCCGTCTGTCCGTCCGTCTGTCCGTCCGTCCGTCCGTCCGTCCGTCTGTCTGTCGAAAGCACGCTAACTTCCGAAGTAGTAAAGCTAGCCGCTTGAAATACACAAATACTTCCTATTAGTGTAGGTCGGTTGGTATTGTAAATGGGCCATATCGGTCCATGTTTTGATATAGCTGCCATATAAACCGATCTTGGGCCTTGAATTCTTGAGCCTCTAGCACGCGCAATTCTTATCCGATTGGAATGAAATTTTGCACGACGTGTTTTGCTATGATATCCAACAACTGTGCCATGTATGGTTCAAATCGGTCCATAACCTGATATAGCTGCCATATAAACCGATCTTGGGTCTTGACTTCTTGAGTCTCTAGCGTGCGCAATTCTTATCCTATCAGAATGAAATTTAGCATGACGTGTTTTGTTATGATATCCAACAACTGTGCCAAGTATGGTTCAAATCGGTCCATAACCTGATATAGCTGCCATATAAACCGATCGTGGGTCTTGACTTCTTGAGCCTTTATAGTGCGCAATTCTTATCCGATTGAAATGAAATTTTGCACGACTTGTTTTGTTATTATATCCAACAACTGTGCCAAGTATGGTTCAAATCGGTTCATAACCTTATATAGCTGCCATATAAACCGATCTTGGGTCTTGACTTCTTGAGCCTCTAGAGGGCGCAATTCTTATCCGAATGGAATGGAATTTCACATGACGTGTTTTGTTATGATACCCAACAACTGTGCCAAGTATGGTTTAAATCTGTTCATAACCTGATATAGCTGCCATATAACCCGATCTTGGGTCTTGACTTCTTGAGCCTCTAGAGGGCACAATTCTTATCCGATTGGAATGAAATTTTGCACGACGTATTTCGTTATGATATCCAACAACTGTGCCAAGTATGGTTGAAATCGGTTCATAACCTGATATAGCTGTCATATAAACAGATCTGGTGATTTGATTTCTTGAGCTTCTAGAGGGCGCAATTCCTATCCGATTTGGCTAAAATTTTGCATGACGTATTTTATTTTTACTTTCAACAACTGTGTCAAATAAGGTTCAAATCGGTTTATAACCTGATATAGCTGCCATATAAACCGATCTGGGATCTTGACTTCTTGACTTCTTTTCTTATATCCTTTTTTGCCTAAGAAGAGATGCCGGGAAAAGAACTCGACAAATGCGATCCATGGTGGAGGGTATATAAGATTCGGCCCGGCCGAACTTAGCACGCTTTTACTTGTTTTACTTTATATGGAACATGATATCTGCGTTAGGGGTTTTTTCGTGGGTGAGGTGGTCCCCCAGACACCTGGCCCCAAAATTTGTTATCAAAATCGTTTGCTAATCTCAAATACCTTTCATTTGAGCCACATATTGTCATGGTCGAAAATGTTAACAATTTAGGGGTTATTTTGGGGAAGGGTTGATGCCCTAAATACATGGTCCTAAATTTGGATATCAATTGCTGTTTGTGAGGTATTTTGGGAGAGGAGAACACCCCAGAAATTGGCTCCGAAAGTGGGAATTAATTCTTGCTCTACCCCCCAATACCTTTCATTTAAGCTCCACATTGAAAGGTCTGTAAAAATGCCCGATTTAGGGGTGTTTTGGGGATTGGGGTAGTCCACCAAATGCTAAGTCCTGAAAAGATATCTGCTACGTGCTCTATTCTCATATATCTATATATCATTTATTTGAACCCCATATTGCCATTGGGCTCAAAAATTGGTTATCAAATTCGTTTTGTTCTCTCATTTAAACTCCTTATTGCAAAAGTCAGCAAATATGTCCGGTTTGGGGCAAAGGCTAGGGGCGTGTTTTGGCAAACATGACCGGCTAGGGGCGTGTTTTGGGGATGGGCGGCTACTCAGTGAGTTGGCCTTGAGAATATATATCGGATTCGTGTTCCACTCTAAAAACCCTCTTATTGGAGCCTCATATTCAATAGTCAGCAAATACTTACTATTTGGATGGTAATGTGGAGGTGGGGTGGCCCATAGTCACTTTCCCCGAATATTGATATCAGATTCGTGCTTTACTCCCAAAGACCTCTCATTTGGGCCCCATATTGCTCTGGTCGTAAATTTGCCCTTGGGGATATTTTTGGGGAAAGGTGGCCCCCCAGAATCGTGGTCCCACATTTGGATATTTGATTCGTATTCTACTCGCAAATACCTTTCATTTAAGTCCCATATTGTCATGGTCGGTAAATAAGTCTTGTTTCGGGGGTGTTTTGGAAAAGGCGTGGACCCTCAGAAACGTGGTCATACAATTGTATACCAGATTCGTATTTTACTCGCAAATACCTTTCATTTAAGTCCCATATTGCCATGGTCGGTAAATATGTCCGATTTAGGGAGTGTTTTGGGGCTTGGGGTGGCCTCTCTAGCACTTGGTCCGACAATTGGATATCAGATACGTTTTCTCATCCTAAATACCTTTCATTTGAGTCCCATATTGTCGTTTGTGGTCTAAATATATGTTTGGTAGGTTTAAGGGTGGGGCAGCCCCCCTAGTTACCCCATCCGAAATTTGGATACCAAGTTTTTATACCCTCCACCATTAGATGGGAGGTATACTTATTTCGTCATTCTGTTTGTAACTACTCGAAAGAGACCCCATAAGGTATATATATTCTTGATCGTCGCGTCATTTTATGTCGATCTAGCCATGTCCGTCCGTCTGTCCCGTCCGTCCATCCGTCTGTCTGTCGAAAGCACGCTAACTTCCGAAGGAGTAATGCTAGCCGCTTGAAATTTTGCACAAATACTTCTTATTTGTGTATGTCGGTTGGTATTGTAAATGGGGCCATATCGGTCCATGTTTTGATATAGCTGCCATATAAACCGATCTTGGGTATTGACTTCTTGAGCCTCTAGAGATCGCAATTATTATCCGATTTGCCTAAAATTTGTACGACGGATTCTCTCATGACCATTAACATCCGTATTTATTATGGTCTAAATCTCTATTTTACTTCTTTAGCCCCCAAAGGGCGCAATTCTTATACGAATTGGCTGACATTTTACACAGGTCTCCAAAATATATTTTAATTATGCTCCAAACCGGACCATATATATCCTTTTGTGCCTAAGAAGAGATGCCGGGATGAAGTCGACAAATGTGATTCATGGTGGAGGGTATGTAAGATTCGGTCCGCCGAACTTAGCACGCTTTTACTTGTTATTGTTAGGGTACTATATGAGAGCACACAAAATTTCGCTTAAATCGCATCATCATCTCCGAGATCTGTCGTTTCTGAAAATAAGGGTAATTGGGAGGGTCCGCCCCCCTTCAGATATCAAAAAATTTAGTACCCTATTTTCACCGCGGGTTCATTATGCACCATCTGTGAAAATCTGTTCAGCCGTTTCTGAGTCAATAAGGAACACACAAACATACAAACAAACAAAAAAAAAAACACAAATTGATTTTTATATATATGAAGATGGGGTCTCAGGCGAATATTTCGAATAGTTACAAACAGAATGACGAAATTAGTATACCCAACTTCCTATGGTGGAGGGTAGAAAAACAAACAAATAAAAATTTAAAAAAGTGTAGACATTACTTTAAACAAGTAAAAGCGTGCTATGTTCGGCCGGCCCGAATCTTATATACCCTCCACCATGGATCGCATTTGTCGAGTTTTTTCCCGGCATCTCTTCTTAGGCAAAATAGGATATAAGAAAAGATTTGCTCTGGTGTTAGAGCGATATCAAGATATGGTCCGGTTTGGACCACAATTAAAATATATGTTAGAGACCAGTGTAAAATGTCAGCCAATTCGAATAAGAATTGCGCCCTTTGGGGGCTTAAGAAGTAAAATAGAGAGATCGATTTATATGGGAGCTGTATCAGGCTATAGACTGATTCAGATCATAATAAACACGTATGTTGATGGTCATGAGAGGATCAGTCGTACAAAATTTCAGGCAAATCGGATAATAATTGCGACCTCTAGACGCTCAAGAAGTCAAGATCCCAGATCGGTTTATACGGCACCTATATCAGGTTATGAACCGATTCGAACCATTTTTAGCACAGATGTTGTATTTCATAACAAAATACTTTGCGCAAAAATTTATTCATATCGTATAAGAATTGCGCCCTATAGAGGCTCAAGAAGTCAAGACCCAATATCGGTTTATATGGCAGCTATATCAGGTAATGAACCGATTCGAACCATATTTGGCACAGTTGTTGGATATCATAACAAAATACTCCGAGCAAAAATTCATTTAAATCGGATAAGAATTGCGCCCTCTAGAGGCTCAAGAAGTCAAGACCCAAAATCGGTTTATATGGCAGCTATATCAGGTTATGAAGCGATTTGAACTATACTTAACAAGGTTGTTGGATATCATAAAAAAACACGTTGCGCAAAATTTCATTCCAATCGGATAAGAATTGCGGACGCTAGAGGCTCAAGAAATCAAGACCCAAGATCGGTTTATATGGCAGCTATATCAAACATGGACCGAGATGGCCCATTTACAATACCAACCGACCTACAATAATAAGAAGTATTTGTGCAAAATTTCAAGCGGCTAGCTTTACTCCTTCGGAAGTTAGCGTGCTTTCGACAGACAGACGGACGGACGGACGGACGGACAGACGGACGGACATGGCTAGTTCGACATAAAATGTCGCGACGATCAAGAATATATATACTTTATGGGGTCTCAGACGAATATTTCGAGTAGTTACAAACAGAATGACGATATTAGTATACCCCCCATCTTATGGTGGAGGGTATAAAAAGAACGACAGAATTCGGTAATTTTCCTGCAACAATTTATATTGAATCTCAACGACGCAAAGTAAAAATTTGTTGATAAATGGTACTCTGTGCAAGTCAATATATAACAACAACAACATTATTCATAAGCAGCAAACCAAAACCATTAATGGCGCTATTACACAGTATGTAGTGTTGTACATGTCGTATGATACAAATTAAACTAATATAACAAATCACTTTTTAAAATAGTGTATGCTATCGTTTCGATAAGAGCGTACTCTATTCCTTCTGACAAAAACATAAAGGAATCAGCTGTTTTTATTATCAGATGAATGAAAATTAACCCAAATTAAATTCTTTTCACAATTTACAATTTCACTATTCTATTTAACCACCTTTCTCACAACTTTAACAATTTGTACGCATTTATGTCATACGAATATAACATATGTCATACGAAAATAACATACAGGTATGATAGAAAAAATGATAACTCGTAACGTACGAGTTATCATTTTTTCATTGACAATTGACAATTTTGACAAACATTTTACATAACATGTGAATACAAAAAGTGATATTTCCTAAGCCAACTAAATGCCTTGTAATAGAGAATCAAACACCACTAAGCACATGTGCTTTGATGTTTTGGTGGTGGTACATTTTATTTTCTTTGTTCGCCTCGCACTGCTTGTTCTCATTCGTTAACTGCCTGAACTCGAATTTTTCTGGTGTGCTACAAGGTAGTATTTTTATACCCACCACCGAAGGATGGGGGTATATTCATTTTGTCATTCCGTTTGCAAAACATCGAAATATCCATATTCTTGATCAGCGTAAAAATCTAAGACGATCTAGACATGTCCGTCCGTCTGTCCGTCTGTCTGTTGAAATCACGCTACAGTCTTTAAAAATAGAGTTATTGAAATGAAATTTTCCACAGATTCTTTTTTTGTCCATAAGCAGGTTAAGTTCGAAGATGGGCAATGTCGGACTATATCTTCATATAGCCCCCATATAGACCGATCCGCCGATTTAGGGTCTTAGGCCCATAAAAGCCACATTTATTATCCGATTTTGATGAAATTTGGGACAGTGAGTTGTGTTAGGCCCTTCGACATCCTTCATCAATTTGGATCAGATCGGTCCAGATTTGGATATAACTGCCATATAGACCGATCCTCCGATTTAGGGTCTTAGGCCCATAAAAGCCACATTTACTATCCGAATAAACCAACAGTTTAACAATTTATTCTCAACATTCAGGATTGAATATAAGACATTTAATGTTAAAGTAGATTTGTAGAGGCAAACAAAATGGTTGGAATTTTGTGAATTTGCAACAAATCCTTATATTGAGTTAGTTGTTAAAATAAAAATAAACAAGTAACAAGTAAAAGCGTGCTAAGTTCGGCCGGGCCGAATCTTATATACCCTCCACCATGGATCGCATTTGTCGAGTTCTCTTCCCGGCATCTCTTCTTAGGCAAAACAGAATATAAGAAAAGATTTGCTCTGCTATTAGAGCGATATCAAGATATGGTCCTGTTTGGACCACAATTAAATTATATGTTGGAGACCTGTGTAAAATGTCAGCCAATTCGAATAAGAATTGCGCTCTTTGTGAGCTCAAAAAGTAAAATAGAGAGATCGATTTATATGGGAGCTGTATCGGGCTATGGTCCGATTCAGATCATAATAAACACGTATGTTGATGGTCATGAGAGAATCCGTCGTACAAAATTTCAGGCAAATCGGATAATAATTGCGACCTCTAGAGGCTCAAGAAGTCAAGATCCCAGATCGGTTTATATGGCAGCTATATCAGGTTATGAACCGACTTGTACTTTATTTGCCATAGTTGTTGAAAGTAACAATAAAAAACGTCTTGCGAAATTTCAGCCGAATCGGATAGGAATTGCGCCCTCTAGAAGCTCAAGAAGTCAAGTCCCCAGATCTGTTTATATGACAGCTATATCAGGTTATGAACCGATTTGAACCATATTTGGCACAGTTGTTGGATATCGTAACAAAATACTACGTGCCAAAATTCATTCAAATTGGATAAGAATTGCGCCCTCTAGAGGCTCAAGAAGTCAAGACCCAAGATCGGTTTATATGACAGCTATATAAGGTTATATATCGATTTGAACCATACTTGGCATAGTTGTTGGATATCGTAACAAAACACGTCATGCAAAATTTCATTCCAATCGGATAAGAATTGCGCCTTCTAGAGGCTCAAGAAGTCAAAACCCAAAATCGGTTTATATGGCAGCTATATCAGGTTATGAACCGATTTGAACCATACTTGGCACAGTTGTTGGATATCATAACAAAACACGTCGTGCAAAATTTCATCCCAATCGGATACGAATTGCGCACTCTAGAGGCTCAAGAAGTCAAGACCCAAGATCGGTTTATATGGCAGCTATATCAGGTTATAAACCTATTTGAACCATACTTGGCACCGATGTTGGATATCAGAACAAAATACGTCGTGCAAAATTTCATCCCAATCGGATAAGAATTGCGCACGCCAGAGGCTCAAGAAGTCAAGACCCAAGATCGGTTTATATGGCAGCTATATCAGGTTATGGACCGATTTAAACTATACTCGGCACAGTTGTTGGATATCATAGCAAAACACGTCGTGCAAAATTTCATTCCAATCGGATAAGAATTGCGCACTCTAGAGGCTCAAGAAGTCAAGACCCAAGATCGGTTTATATGGCAGCTATATCAAAACATGGACCGATATGGCCCATTTACAATACCAACCGACCTACACTAATAAGAAGTATTTGTGCAAAATTTCAAGCGGCTAGCTTTACTCCTTCGGAAGTTAGCGTGCTTTCGACAGACAGACGGACGGACGGACGGACGGACAGACGGACGGACATGGCTAGATCGACATAAAATGTCGCGACGATCAAGAATAAATATACTTTGTGGGGTCTCAGACGAATATTTCGAGTAGTTACAAACAGAATGACGAAATTAGTATACCCCCCATCTTATGGTGGAGGGTATAAAAAGGCGTTAAGTTCGGCCGGGCCGAACTTTGGATACCCACCACCTCGGGAATATACGTATACCTTTTGTTCCATAGCAGTTATTGGGTTGCCCAAATATATCCCAATATATTATCAAGTCCAACTCACTGAGTGGCTAACCATCCTCCAAGACTCCCCCAAAGCCGGCCCACTTATCTGATATCAACATTCGGAACCAACTGTCTTGGGGACGACCCACCACCATAACAACCCCCAAATAGGACATTTGGGTCTTAAAGAGAGTGGAACTAAATATAATATGGTTTTTGGGGCCAATATCCCAAACAGGACATATTAGCGGACTTTTGCAATAAGGAGTTTAAATGAGATTAGAAAACGAATTTGATATCCAACTTTGAGGCCAATTGCGATATGGGCTTCAAATAAATGAGAATAGAGCACGTTGCTGATATATTTTCCGGGCTTAGTGATTGGGGGACCACCCCAATCCCCTTAACACCCCTAAATCGGTCATATTTACCAACCACGTCAATGTGGAGCTTAAATGAAAGGTATTGGGGGGTAGAGCAACAATTGATACCCACTTTCGGGACCATTTTTCTGGGGGTCAACCCCTTTTCCCAAAATACCCCACAAACAGCAATTTTTAATGGCCATCGCAATAGGGGGGTCAAATAAAGGTATTTGCGAGTAGAATACGAATTTGATATCCAAATGTAGGATCATGTATTTAGGGCATCACCCCTTCCCCAAAAACACCCCCCAAAGGATAAAAATTTTTCGACCATGCCAATATGTGGCTCGAATGAAAGGTATATGAGATTAGAAAACGCACTTGATAGCCTATTTTGGGGCCATGTGTTTGGGGGCCGCCTTATCGTGTGCGCTCCTCTGAAAACAATGGCAATATGGGGTTTAAATAAATGTTATTTGAGAGAAAAGCACGATGCTGATATTTTTTCAGTGCTAAGTGTCTGGGGGACCACCTTACCCCCAAAAACAAACCTAAATCAGACATCATAAGAATATCGGGCTGAAATAAAGTATTTTAAGAATGAAGTACACCTTACATCCAAACTCAAATTCGTGGACCAATAAAGATCATATGGGATACAGATAAAGGCACTCATATTGTTAAACTGTTAGTCAAGTAAGTATGGTATTTCACTCTGTAATTGTCGTAAATAAATATTATAAAGAAAATGTTATTCCATTTAAAGTAAAATAAGACGCAGCGGGCCCTGTCCAGCTTGTCTTATCTATAACAAGTAAAACCGTGCTAAGTTCGGCCGGGCCGAATCTTATATACCCTCCACCATGGATCGCATTTGTCGAGTTCTTTTCCCGGCATCTCTTCTTAGGTAAAAAAGGATATAAGAAAAGAGTTGCTCTGCTATTAAAACGATATCAAGATATGGTCCGGTTCGGACCACAATTAAATTATATGTTGGAGACCTGTATAAAATTTCAGCCAATTCGTATAAGAATTGCGCCCATTGGGGCTCACGAGGTAAAATAGAGAGAACGATTTATATGGGATCTGTATCGGGCTATAGACCGATTCAGAACATAATAAACACGTTTGTTGATGGTCATGAGAGGATCCGTCGTACAAAATTTCAGGCATATCGGATAATAATTGCGACCTCTAGGAGTCAAGAAGTCCAGATCCCAGATCGGTTTATATGGCAGCTATATCAGGTTCTGAACCGATTTAAACCTTATTTGACACAGTTGTTGAAAGTAAAAATAAAATACGTCATGCAAAATTTCAGCCAAATCGGATAGGAATTGCGCCCTCTAGAAGCTCAAGAAGTCAAATCCCCAGATCTGTTTATATGACAGCTATATCAGGTTATGCACCGATTTCAACCATACTTGGCACAGTTGTTGAATATCATAACGAAATACCTCGTGCAAAAATTCATTCAAATCGGATAAGAATTGTGCCCTCTAGAGGCTCAAGAAGTCAAGACACAAGATCGGTTTATATGGCAGCTACATCAGGTTATGGACCGATTTAAACCATACTTGGCATAGTTGTTGGGTATCATAACAAAACACGTCGTGCGAAATTCCATTCCATTCGGATAAGAATTGCGCCCTCTAGAGGCTCAAGAAGTCAAGACCCAAGATAAATTTATGTGGCAGCTATATCAGGTTATGGACCGATTTGAACCATACCTGGCACAGTTGTTGGATATAACAACAAAACACGTCGTGCAAAATTTCATTTCAATCGGATAAGAATTGCGCCCTCTAGAGGCTCAAGAAGTCAAGACCCAAGATAAATTTATGTGGCAGCTATATCAGGTTATGGACCGATTTGAACCATACTTGGCACAGTTGTTGGATATCATAACAAAACACGTAGTGCAAAATTTCATTTCAATCGGATAAGGATTGCGCACTCTAGAGGCTCAAGAAGTCAAGACCCAAGATCGGTTTATATGGCAGCTATATCAGGTTATGGACCGATTTAAACCATACTTGGCACAGTTGTTGGATATTATAACAAGACACGTAGTGCAAAATTTCATTCTGGTCGGATAAGAATTGCGCCTTCTAGAGGCTCAAGAAGTCAAGACCCAAGATCGGTTTATATGGCAGCTATATCAGGTTATGGACCGATTTGAACTATACTTGGCACAGTTGTTGGATATCATAGCAAAACACGTCGTGCAAAATTTCATTCCTATCGGATAGGAATTGCGCGCTCTAGAGGCTCAAGAAGTCAAGACCCAAGATCGGTTTATATGGCAGCTATATCAAAACATGGACCGATATGACCCATTTACAATAATAACCGACCTACACTAATAGGAAGTATTTTTGCAAAATTTCAAGCGGCTAGCTTTACTCCTTCGGAAGTTATCGTGCTTTCGACAGACAGACGGACGGACGGACGGACAGACGGACGGATGGACGGACGGACGGACGGACATGGCTAGATCGACATAAAATGTCACGACGATCAAGAATATATATACTTTATGGGGTCTCAGACGAATATTTCGAGTAGTTACAAACAGAATGACGAAATTAGTATACCCCCCATCTTATGGTGGAGGGTATGAATCAATTTTTGTTTGTTTGTTTGTATGTTGATATGTTCCTTATAGACTCAGAAACGGTTGAACCGATTTTCTTGACATTTTCGCAGATGGTGCATAATGACCCCATGGTGAAAATAGGGTACTAAATTTTTTAATATCTGAAGGGGGCGGACCCTCCCCCCTACCCTAATTTTCAGAAACGCTAGATCTCGGAGATGGGTGATGCGATTTAAGCGAAATTTTGTGTGCTCTCATATAGTACCCTAAAAATAAAAATGTGGTATCCAAATTTCGGATGGGGTACCTAGGGGGGCTACCCTACCCTTAAACCTACCAAACATATATTTAGACCAATCACGACAATATGGGACTCAAATCAAAAGTATTTACGATAAGAAAACGTATCTGATATCTAATTGTCGGACCAAATGTTAGGGGTACCACCCTAAGCCCCAAAACACCCATAAATCGGACATATTTACGGACCATGGCAATATGGAATACGAATCTGATATCCAAATGTTGGACCATGTCTCTGGGAGTCCACCCTTTCCCAAAACACACCCCAATTAGGACTTATTTACTGACCATGGGAATATGGGGCTTAAATAAAAGGTATTTGAATGTAGAATACGAATCTGATACCCGCCTCTCATCAAAAATATCCCCCAAAGGGCACAAATTTACGACCATAGCAATATAGGGCTCAAATGAAAGGTCTTTGGGAGTAAAGCATAAATTTAATATCAATATTCGGGAAAAGTGTCTACGGGGCCACGACACCCCCACACCACCACCCAAATAGTAAGTATTTTCTGACTATTGCAATATAAGGCTTAAATAAGAGGGTTTTTAAAGTGGAACACGAATCCGATATATATTTTCAAGCCAAATTCACTGAGTGGCCGCCCAACCCCCAAAACACCCCACAAGCCGGTCATGTTTGGCGACTATGGAAATATGGGGATAAAATTAATGGTATGTGGGAGTAGGCCATGTATCTGATATCAACATTACGGGCTAACTGTCTAGCGGACGTCCCACCACCATAACAACAACCAAATAGGACATATTTGATCACCAAAACAATTTGGGTCTTCAAGACAGTGGAGCTCGATATTCATAGTTTTTAGGGCCCATACCCAAAACTGGACATATTTGCTGGCTTCTTCAATAAGGGGTTTAAGTGAATGGTATTTGAGATTAGAAAACGAATTTGATATCCAATTTTGAGGCCAATTGCAATATGGGATTCAAATATATGAGAATAGAACACGTTGCTGATATATTTTCTGGGTTTAGTGGTTGGGAGACCACCCCAATCCCCAAATACCCCTAAATCGGGCATATTTACCGACCACGTCAACGTGGAGCCTAAATGAAAGGTATTGGGGGGTAGAGCAAGAATTGATACCCATTTTCGGGACCAATTTTCTGGGGGTATACTCCTTTCCCAAAATACCCCACAAACAGCAATTTTTTACTGACCATCGCAATATGGGGTTCAAATAAAGGTATTTGGAAGTAGAATACGAATTTGATATTCAAATGTAGCATCATGTATTTAGGACATCACCCCTTCCCCATAACACACCTCAAAGGGTAAAAATTTTTCGACCATGCCAATATGTGGCTGAAATGAAAGGTATTTGAGATTAGAAAACGAAATTGATAACCCATTTTGGGGCCATGTGTTTGGGGGACGCCAAACACATGGCCCCGCAAAACTCCTCTTAAACCAATGGCAATATGGGGTTTAAATAAATGGTATTTAAGAGAAGATCACGATGCTGATATTTTTTCAGGGCCAAGTATCTGCGGGGCCACCTCTTCCCCGAAAGCACCCCTAAATCGGACATCATGAGAATATCGGCCTGAAATAAAGTATTTTAAGAATGGAGTACTCCCTAAATTAAATTCGTAGACCATTAAAGGTCATATGGGACTGTTAGTCAAGCGATATACTATTTTCGTAGCATGGTATTTCACTAAAAGCTCTTTAATTACCGCAAATAAATATTCCAAGGAAACTTTCGTTCCATATAAAGTAAAAGAAGGCACAGCAGAGCGGGCCCGGGTCAGCTAGTTTACAATAAATTCCGTTCCTTTAATCGACTTTACGCGTCAGAAATCGATTATTAATGATAAAATAATCGCAAAGCATTTTTGTTTCCGTAAAAAATCTATAAAAAAGTCGACTTTTGATAATGGTAAAAAGTCGGAAAGTAGACTTTTGATTATCAGAAATAGCCGAAAAATCTAATTTTTAAATTCACTTTAAATCCCTTATATCTACCATGCCCAACTATCTAAATGTGTAAATATAAGTTTGGTCAAATAACTTGTAAAGACGCTACTGAAGTTCGGCCCGGTCAAACCTAATCCCATTTTTAATTGCATTTATTTGATCCCGTAGTCGGCAGTCTCCACCGACCTTCCCTATACAAGCAGCATGCATATGTCAAAGGAAGGTCGGTGGAGATTGCCCTGCACGAGGTTGTGCATAAACAGAAGAATTCTTCGACATTGACATCGAGGCGACTTTTAACAATGTGCGGACCAACACACTAATCCAATCCTAAACCAGTACCGGGTGAACTGGGACCTTAGAGACTGGATAAACCATATGCTAAGTAACAGGTGGATAAATTGCGGGTGACATGGCATAAATATATGGGAGGAAGTGGCTAAGTGCACGCCACAGGGGGCATTTTATGGCCACTCCTTTGGATGGCCACCATAAATAACCTATAATGGTTGCCGACTGAAGAGGGATATGATACCGTCTGCTATACGGACGATGTTATAATACTCCTTAGGGGTAAGGAACCGAACCAGCTATGCAGAAGGCCCAAAAGGGTCTCTTAATGTTAACTCAGAGAAGACAATTGGAAATGTCACATACGGGAGTGTACTGAGAAGGATTTCAGATGTTTGGAACTATGCAGGCTCGAAATGGGGCTAGATACCGAGGATAGTCCACTGGCTCTAAAGGAGCTTTATAAGACCAATACTTACAGTCGCCTCAGTAGTTCGTCGGATTGCGATGAAGAAAAAGTGCAAAGCAAGGATAATACAACAGGTTCAGCGAACATGTTGACACAGGCGGAGCGATGAGAACCACGTCCGCTAGGGCACTGCAGACTATACTTGATATCTGACCCATAGATATACATATTATGTGAGAGGCAGCCATTGTGGATATGACACTTAACGCGATGGGAGAATGGATAGAGGATAGGAGCAGGGCGTACCATCGCGATATAATCGAGGCGACGATAGGAAACCTGGAAGGAATGGAAGAGGTTTCCGATCGAATACCTGAGTCTACACTTTAGGTCGAGTGCGAGACATTGCTGCCCGCGGCACAGTTTTGGATTGATGCAACTCTGGTATTGCCAATCTAGTTGATAATGCTATACAGATGTATCAAATCTAGAAGACAGAGTTGGCCGGTGGGTCTACATTGAAAACCCAGCGACTGAGATTTGTTTTCGACTGCCTGACCAAAATATGGTCTTTCAGACGGAGATCCGGACGATCATGGAATGCGTGAGGTTGTGTGGTGTGGTGTTAACGCGAGGACGTCGGGTGTGAACATCTTTACGGGCAGTAAACTGGCCATCAGGGCAATCGCATCGTTTGGGTGTCAGGTTTTTGCGGAGGACGGAGCGTAGGACGGCGAAAATAAAGACGAGGCTGTAACTGAAAGGAAATAAGAAGGAGGTCAATATAGCTTTTGGTACCATAACGAGACACTAAGGCTACGAGGTCACTTATACAAAATGGGTGCTGCAAGGGATAGCATGTGGGGAAAATGGTGAGAAGTTGGAGCATTTCCTATGTCATTGCTCTTCGCGGCTATCAGACACCGGCACTTAGTTGAGTTCATAATACCAGACATGAATCAATTTAGGGGCGTGGTAGGGAAAACAATTAAGGATTTTGTAAGTAGCTTGGACTTCCAGACATAGATTTTCTTTTTCGATGTTACTTTTTATACCCTCCACCATAAGATGGGGGGTACACTAATTTCGTCATTCTGTTTGTAACTACTCGAAATATTCGTCTGAGACCCCATAAAGTATATATATTCTTGATCGTCGTGAAATTTTATGTCGATCTAGCCATGTCCGTCCGTCCGTCCGTCCGTCCGTCTGTCTGTCGAAAGCACGCTAACTTCCGAAGGAGTAAAGCGAGCCGCTTGAAATTTTGCACAAATACTTCTTATTAGTGTATGTCGGCTGGTATTGTAAATGGGCCATATCGGTCCATGTTTTGATATAGCTGCCATATAAACCGATCTTGGGTCTTGACTTCTTGAGCCTCTAGAGTGCGCAATTCTTATTCGATTGGAATGAAATTTTGCACGACGTGTTTTGTTATTATATCCAACAACTGTGCCAAGTATGGTTCAAATCGGTTCATAACCTGATATAGCTGCCATATACACCGATCTGGGGTTTTGACTTCTTGAGCCTCTAGAGTGCGCAATTCTTATCCGATTGGAATGAAATTTTGCACGACGTGTTTCGATATGATATCCAACAACTGTGCCAAGTATGGTTCAAATCGGTCCATAACCTGATATAGCAGCCATATACACCGATCATGGGTTTTGACTTCTTGAGCCTCTAGAGTACGCAATTCTTATCCGATTGGAATGAAATTTTGCACGACGTGTTTTGTTACGATATCCAACAACTGTGCCAAGTATGGTTCAAATCGGTCCATAACCTTATATAGCTGTCAATAAACCGATCTTGGGTCTTGACTTCTTGAGCCTCTAGAGGGCGCAATTCTTATCCAATTTGAATGAATTTTGGCACGTAGTATATTGTTATGATATCCAACAACTGTGCCAAATATAGTTTTAATCGGTTCATAACCTGATATAGCTGCCATATAAACCGATCTGGGATCTTGACTTCTTGAGCCTCTAGAGGTCGCAGTTATTATCCGATTTGCCTGAAATTTTGTACGACGGATTCTCTCATGACCATTAACATACGTGTTTATTATGGTCTGAATCGGTATATAGCCCGATACAGCTCCCATATAAATCGATCTCTCTATTTTACTTCTTGAGCCCACAAAGAGCGCAATTCTTATTCGAATTAGCTGACATTTTACACAGGTCTCCAACATATAATTTAATTGTGGTCCAAACCGGACCGGATCTTGATACCGCTCTAATAGCAGAGCAAATCTTTTCTTATATCCTTTTTTGCCTAAGAAGAGATGCCGGGAAAAGAACTCGACAAATGCGATCCATGGTGGAGGGTATATAAGATTCGGCCCGGCCGAACTTAGCACGCTTTTACTTGTTAGTATTAAGAGCGCACAACAACCCGAATACTGGCTTAGGTGTGTGTCTATAGTAGCATGGGGCGCACCCTCTTTTCAACCTAATATAAATGATCCCATAGAAATCATCTTCATAGTCTTAACACATTTTAGAGAAGTTCTACGGGGAAATTTCAAAATGATTTTCAATTTGTCCACAACACCCTATATAGTACTTTCAGTTGCCGCGTGCAGTTAATTGCATGCGTCCAAACAATTGTTATTTCACTGAGCACACACCATCGAAAATATAAACAACAAAAGCACCCCAACACACACTAAAATTAGAACAGGACATTTAGAGCATTAGGAAAACGAATAATTACGTTTTATCCATGTGCAGTCCACAATATCTGATTATTTGTTAAAATTTACGTTAAACGTCTTTTGTCACACATTGTGATATCTGACAGAAACACTGATGTCATTCGTCGTATTCTCCTTTCAATGCATTAGCTATGGTCGGTCAACCCATAATGGGACATGGGAGCCAACAAGGCAGCATTTGCGAAGGCATGTACGAGTAAGCTTTACATTGGAATGTTAAATAGATGACCATGGCGGAAGTGGATTTCGTTCCCTTGTTGTTGGTCTAACTCCCATCATGCGGTTATGGGCTTCGTTATTTGTGGGCCCTGATATCCTGTTGCGTTTTTTGCCAAAATTCTTCTTTGGTAATGGATTCATAAATTCGTTAACGACAGAATGATTTGTCCAAAGAGGAATTTCGTTGCCTAACAACACAGTTGGAGAGAAATTGGCATTTTAGGCCTGATAAGGATTGTTAGCTTTGTGAGGTTTACGTCAGGAGAGAAATCCAATAAATTTTGTTGTTAATGAAAATATTTATGATTTTATGTATTAGTGATGCAAATGTTTATAACTATTGGTTGGTGAGGAGTGTTAATGGCAATCATACCTTTTGCAAAGATGCATTACATCCACAATTGGATGCAAGCTAAAGGGTGATTTTTTTGAGGTTAGGATTTTCATGCATTAGTATTTGACAGATCACGTGGGATTTCAGACATGGTGTCAAAGAGAAAGATGCTCAGTATGCTTTGACATTTCATCATGAATAGACTTACTAACGAGCAACGCTTGCAAATCATTGAATTTTATTACCAAAATCAGTGTTCGGTTCGAAATGTGTTCATTCACCGTAACGTTGCGTCCAACAGCATCTTTGAAAAAATACGGTCCAATGATTCCACCAGCGTACAAACCACACCAAACAGTGCATTTTTCGGGATGCATGGGCAGTTCTTGAACGGCTTCTGGTTGCTCTTCACTCCAAATGCGGCAATTTTGCTTATTTACGTAGCCATTCAACCAGAAATGAGCCTCATCGCTGAACAAAATTTGTCAAAATTTGAACACATTTCGAACCGAACACTGATTTTGGTAATAAAATTCAATGATTTGCAAGCGTTGCTCGTTAGTAAGTCTATTCATGATGAAATGTCAAAGCATAGTGAGCATCTTTCTCTTTGACACCATGTCTGAAATCCCACGTGATCTGTCAAATACTAATGCATGAAAATCCTAACCTCAAAAAAATCACCCTTTATAAACTATTCTTCGAAGCTTCTGTTCCACCACTAACATAAGCATTTACGTTTTTGTTGTGGTTGCTAAAGCTGTATTTTGGTTTTCATTCATTCTTCTGCTGGGAATATATTAATTCCGATCTAGGAGTTCCGCGACTATGTTTGGTTATATCCAGAGGGATCTGGTCCTAAGGCGAGTAGGATTGGTTGGGCATTAAACAGGCGGTTTGTGTAGTGTGGTCCCAAGTTACAATCCGGACACACATCCAACATCAATCTTAGCTCTTTAGGAGTTAAGGCGGCAGCATCTATTGAACACAAATCAGCCGAAACGTCTCTGGTATGCCAGGGAGACCAACATCTTTAACTGTCGTCAGACAACATGTAGTTGTGAATTCGAACTAGTAGGATCTTTGTTTCCTGATGGAGGTGATCCCCATGAGAACTGAACTCATCGCAGTACGTAGGGCAGCATTCTGACAGATCTGAATGTTATTCCACTGAGTGTTGCTCATCTGGCGAATCCATACCGGCGATGCATAGTTTAGCACCACTGGTCAATTGCTTTGTATGTAGTCAATAAGGTTTCTTTGTCAGCATCCCAAGTGTTTCCGGCACAAGTTGCAGTGGTATGTGCAGAAGAATTATAAAAGGGTGTCAAATTTGGCACCAACTATTTTAGGATAGTTGGTGGTTGGAATTCTTACGCCTTCGACTATCAAATTCAAAGCCTTGTTTATCTCCGCTGACGATGGAGTGAATATTGTGGCTGAAGATTTGGTGATGTATATGGATCTATCTATCTATTTATCTTTAAATTTCTGACAGCTAAATAAACGGCAAGGTAGTAGTTAAACATCACACAAATGTTTCCAAAGATGTCTTGCATATGCTGTTTGGAGGGTGTGGAATAAAGGGGAGTTAGAGCAGTGCCGGAGAGATCACTCCCTGCTTCACTCTAATGGGCTGCGACTTCTTATCTCAGATAGTTCGTAATTTAATGTTTTAGGTCCGACAGAAGGGATGTTTTAGTCCACAAAGTACACAAAAAACGTGGCATGACTGACTAATCGAAGGCTCTCGAAATGTGCAGATACAGGGGGGCCATCGTATCGCATGACGTGGGCTAAGCTAGACCATGGTTAATATTTGTGGTGATGTTGTGCAAAGCAGTCGCCGTGCTATGCAATCTACGGCCTCAAGCGTCTTGGCTACTGGCGAGAGAAGGGATATCGGTCTGTACTACTCTCTTCAACATGTGTCCTTTCCAGACTTCGGTATCGGGATCACTCTGCCCATTTTCAATACATTGAGAGCTATGAATGTGCTCAGATACAGGTTGGGGATCTGTGTCAAGCACTCGATTTCCGATATATACAAGTTCTTCAGCATCAGTGTACACTCAGACAAAAGCTGATACCAAACTTGCTCATTTAAATACCATACGGTATTAATGGTAAAACAACACCGTATGGTACAAAAACACAGGATGGTATGGATGAACAGGATGGTATGGATGAACCAAAAAATATTTAGTACCGTTTGGTATTAGCCTTATTACCGAACTGGTATTTGTTTTAAAACCAATCTGTTATTGGTTTTAGCACCAGACTGTTATTGGTTTCAGTACCAAACCGTTATTGATTATTCCATCCCCTAATAAACCAAAAAAATTCGCTGAATATAATTTTAATCTAATTCTATTTAGATTATTTATGTTAATAATTACAAAATAATGTTACACCGTGATTGTTACCGACAAATGTAAATATAAACTATCGATTAAAAGGTGAATTATCTAATTTATATGAATTTATAGAAAAAAGACATTATTTTGCTTTAGAATTTTAAAGCAGCATAACGACAGAAACGTCGCAACAGAATCTGCTATTAAAACTTGGTTTTTATTTCTACAACTCTTTAAAATTCTTATTGCAACAAGAATATGGCGCAACACAATCCTACTATTCCTTTGGGCTGTGTTCCAATCCGACTGACGGTAACATGGTGAAATTTTCTACATGCAAAATTAACTACCATCTCACTTGCTGTAACATTGAAGATGATCGCGGGCTAATTAATTGGATTTGCCAGAAATGCCACGAACAACAAAAAATTTTGCAAGCAGCAGCTGATGGAACTGGCACTGAACATTTCGATGAGACATGATATTTTCAACAGCCGTCAACAAGTGGTTCTCATCAAACAACGCTCCCTACAAATTTTCTATCCAGAATTACATTGAATACACAATTGAAGCTTCGCCAGCTTGAAGAAGAGGTGGCATTGAGGAAAGAGTTTCTTAAGCGAAAGTACGAATTATTGCAAGCCGGTAGTGCTGAGGAAAGTCGCAATGTCGATACAATGAACGTAACAGAAACGCAAACCCTTCCAACAAACGTAAATATCAACCGAAGTCAAGTCAATGACATTTCATCATTAAATCAACCGCTATATCACAGCACCCACAGATTCAGTCTACCGCAATACGCAAATGCAAGTGACGTACGTCGTCAACAAATTGGTGATCACTGATCATACCTCTCAGTGCTCATACCAACAACAACTTTTTGACAGATTCAAATGTAATCAATAATACAAGTGATATTAATATTTCAGCGATCCTCGAGAGTGGCCCATTTTTATCAGTGCATTTGACCAAAGCACAAATGCTGTTGGGTATGGCAACGAAGAAAATCTCATCCGTTTGCAGAAGTGTCTACACGGTAAGGCTCGCGATGCAGTAAGAAACTGTTTGATGTTGCCTGGCATGGTTCCCGACATCATTCGCACAATAAAAATGTACTTCGGGACGCCGGAGTGTGTTCTTAAAAGTCTAATTGAAGATGTAAGGAAAATGACTTTGCCAAAGGATAATCTAGAAGCTTTGATTGAGTTTGCTTTTGTCATCAACAATATTTGTGCTACTATACGTGCTACCAAACTAAATGATTATCTAATGAACCCTACTTTATTGCAGTAATTAGTTGAAAAGCTCTCACCGTATATAATGATTCAATGGGCATTGCACTCGAAAAATATACACCGTCCAAATTTAATGGACTTTTCCGATTGGCTTTACATTATTCCGGAGGCTACATGTCGAGTCACTGTACCCGTTTTTAAATATAACTACGACAAAAGAACACCGAGAAAGGATGGGCGTCTAAGCACGCATTTAAAATACGAAGACAAGCCTCCATTGCAAGAATGAGTTTTGCGTGCAGAGCCCCATAAGATGACTCAATTTTCAAAATTCATCGATATGTCAACCACCGAAAGGTGGGATATCGTTAAGTCAAAGAATTTATGCAACAATTGTCTTGGAAGACATCGACGTAAGTGTTGGTTTCAACGAGAATGTGGAATTAATGGATGCATAGTACGTCACAACCCCTTGCTGCACAACGACGAGCATCAAAGCGTAAGTACACTGAGCATTATAAACAACCATAAAACATCGTGAACTTGCGATTCATTTTTTCGTACAGTGCCTGCAACTCTTTATAACAACAAAAAGTCAGTCACAATATTTGCCTTTATGGATGATGGGTCTACTCTAACACTTGTGGAAAAAGAGGTAGCAGAAAGTTTAGGAGTTAAAGGAATCCCTGATCCACTGTGTATGCGTTGGACAGGTGTAGTGCGCTTTGAGGAAAACTCGAAGAAATTCGACCTGAAAATATCAGCCAAGAATAGTTCTAGTTTATATCCACTAAAAATTTGAATCTTTCATCTGAAACAATGTTGTTGAGCGATATTAAACGGAAATGCCCATATTTAGTTGGCATTCCTTTAGAAGAATATGCAAAATGGTGTCCCTTCTATGATTATTGGGGTAGATAACCCAAACCTTGTTTCGTCCATTAAAACCATAGAAAGGAAATGGCACCACCCAGTTGCTTCGAAAATTAGACTTGGATGGACATTATGCGGTGGTATAAAATAAATTTGCACTCTCGTGTTTGTATTAAAGACGAACAACTTCACGAATTAGTCAAACAAGACTTTAAATCGAGATATCGCTCATAGCAGCTTTATCGAAATTTGGACCGATTTTGGTCAAGTTGCAGAAAAATGTCGAAGAGTCTTACACAACGCACTGTACCAAATTTCGGCGAAATTGGACAATAAATGTGGCTTTTATGGGCCTAAGGCCCTCAATCGGAGGATCGGTCTATATAGCAGCTATATCCATATCTGAGCCGATCTTGGCCAAATTGACGAAGGATATTGAAGGGCCTAACACAACTCACTGTCCCAAATTTCAGCTAAATCGGATAATAAATGTGGCCTTCATGGGCCTAAGACCCTAAATCGGAGGATCGGTCTATATGGCAGCTATATCCAAATCTGAACCGATCTGAGCCAAATTGATAAATGATGTCGAAGGGCCTGATGCATCTCCCTGTCCCAAATTTCAGCAAAATCGGCTAATAAATGTGGCTTTTTTGGGCCTAAGACCCTAAATCGGAGGATCGGTTTATATGGCAGCAATATCAAGATATAGTCCGATATAGCACATCTTCGAACTAAACCTGCTTATGGACAAAGAAAGAATCTGTGCAAAGTTTCAGTTCAATAACTCTATTTTTATACCCACCACCGAAGGATGGGGGTATATTCATTTTGTCATTCCGTTTGCAACACATCGAAATATCCATTTCCGACCCTATAAAGTATATATATTCTTGATCAGCGTGAAAATCTAAGACGATCTAGACATGTCCGTCCGTCTGTCCGTCTGTCTGTTGAAATCACGCTACAGCCTTTAAAAATAGAGATATTGAGCTGAAATTTTGCACAGATTCTTTTTTTGTCCATAAGCAGGTTAAGTTCGAAGATGGGCTATATCGGACTATATCTTGATATAGCCCCCATATAGACCGATCCGCCGATTTAGGGTCTTAGGCCCATAAAAGCCACATTTATTATCCGATTTTGCTGAAATTTTGGACAGTGAGTTGTGTTAGGCCTTTCGACTTCCTCTGTTAATTTGGCTCAGATCGGTTCAGATTTGGATATAGCTGCCATATAGACCGATCCTCCGGTTTAGGGTCTTAGGCCCACAAAAGCCACATTTATTATCCGATTTTGATGAAATTCGGGACAATGAATTGTGTAAGGCCCATCGACATCCTACGTTAATTTGGCCCAGATCGGTTCAGATTTGGATATAGCTGCCATATAGACCGATCCTCCGATTTATGGTGTTAGGTCCATAAAAGCCACATTTATTGTCCGATTTTGCTGAAATTTTGGACAGTGAGTTGTGTTAGGCCCTTCGACATCTTTCTTCAATTTGATCCAGATCGGTTCAGATTTGAACATAGCTGCCATATAGACCGATTTCTTGACTTATGGTTTTGGGACCATAAAATGCTCATTTATTGTCCGATGTCGCCGAAATTTAGGACAGTGAGTTAAGTTAAGCCCCTTGACATACTTCTGCAATATCGCACAGATCGGTCCAGAGTTGGATATAGCTGCCATATAGACCGATATCTAGATTTTAGGTTTTGGGACCATAAAAGACGCATTTATTGTCTGATGTCGCTGAAATTTGAGACAGTGAGTTTGGTTAGGCTCTTCGACGTACTTCTTCAATTTGGCCCAGATTGGTCTAGATTTCAATATAGCTGTATATAGACCGATCTCTTGATCTAAGGTTTTGGGCCCATAAAAGAGTCATTTATTGTCCGAAATTTGGGACAGTGCTTTGTGTTACGCTCTTCGACACTTTTATGCAACTTGACCCAAATCGGTCCAGATTTGGATATAGCTACCATGTAGACCGATATCTCGATTTAAAGTCTTGGCCCCATAAACGGCGCATTTATAATCCGATTTCACTGTAATTTGACACAGTTACTTATGTTAGGCTTTTCGACATCCGTGTCGTATATGGTTCAGATCGGTTTATTTTTAGATATTGCTAGTGTACTTATTAGTATTTGGTCCAAATCGGAACATAATTTGATATAACTGATATGGGACATAAGGTATGAAATTTTCACCGAAATTTGATAAAAGGAGGTTTACATATATACCCAAGGTGGTGGGTATCCAAAGTTCGGCCCGGCCGAACTTAACGCCTTTTTACTTGTTAAAGACTGTAGCGTGATTTCAATAGACAGACGGACAGACGGACGGACATGTCTAGATCGTCTTAGATTTTTACGCTGATCAAGAATATATATACTCTATAGGGTCGGAGATGGATATTTCGATGTGTTGCAAACGGAATGACAAAATGAATATACCCCTATCCTTTGGTGGTGGGTATAAAAAGGGAGGTTCTTCAAGTTTTAATGTCGGCTTTCGATTCATTAGGATTCGTAACGCGTTTTATAGCATATCTTAAATCATTAATACGACATGTCTGGAGAAGTGGCATTGAATGGGACAAACAACTAAAGGAGGAGTTGTACATTAAATGGAGGAATTGGCTAATTTTTTTGCCACTAATTAAAGATGTTTCAATTCCACGCTATTACTCATTTAAACTACCTAGTAATAAGTGTAAAATTGAGTTACACACATTTGTGGATGTCAGTGAGGAGGCTTATGCTGCAGTATCATACTTTCGAATTGAATGTGATGGTGATAAAGAAATACGACTGATTTCTGCAAAATCGAAAGTAACCAAACTACGACCTCTTTCTCTACCACGACTTGAGCTGCAATTAGCGGTAATTGGAACAAGACTTGCAAAAACATCTACGCTCATGATTTAAAAATAGAATGTAAAGTTATGTGGACTGATTCTAGAACAGTACTCCAATGGCTATCGAGGGACCCACGAAAATATAAGCAATTTTTAATGTTTTGAACGGAAACCACAGAAATTAATGAATGGAGACGGGTGCCAAGTACCATGAACGTTGCTGATTTCGCTACCATATTTATGCCACCGACTGAAGCCTATACTGATTGGTTCGATGGGCCAAAACGGTTAACAAGCCCCAAGAGCACTTGGCCTTACAACAACAGAATATCATTAATAAATACAAGTGAGATTCGACCTCGACACTTATTCATACATACTCGTATGTCTATGGCCCTCAATATTAATTTCGAATATTTTTCAAGTTGGTTAAATTAAAGCGTGCCACTGAGAATTGGATTTTGAAAATTGACCGTCTACAAAGGAAAATAAGAGGCTTTAAAGACAGAGTGATAGTAAACGTAAGTCATCTATTAGAGGCTGAAAACATTGCAATCAAAATGGCACAAATGGCATGTTTCATGGACGAATATTTGTAACTGCTAAATAAACAAGATATATTGAAGCCTTTCGAAAGGCTTTTGTGGATTTCAAAGAGATCTCATATTACTTCCTGCAAAACATTACTTAACAAAACTGATTGTCATGCACTATCAACTTGCATACTATCATTTGAATAACTATACCGTTTAAAAGGAAATCCGCCAAATTTAATTCATTATTAAACTGAGAGTAATTTATAAAGTGATCAGAAAAAATTGCCACCATTGTAAAATTAGTTTAGCTAAACCTATCGTTCGTCAAATGGCACCTCTTCCAGCTGCCCGACTTGGCGCCTTTCAACGCCCATTTACGTTTGTTGGCGTTGATTATTTCGGTTCCATCTCCGTAAGTTGTGGCAGAAAGATAAAAGATACTCAAAGGTTGGGGAGTATTGTTTATGTGTCCCACCATCATAGCCGTTCATCTGGAAATCGCCTATACGTTGTCTACGGACTCATTTCTAATGTGTGTATGCAACTTTATGGCCAGACGTGGGATTCCAGCCGAAATAAACTGTTAAACTAGCAATAATTGATGTCGATAATGAGTTGTAGTAACGGAATAGTTCGTCCCTTACTGGGGGGAGAATTGTTACCAACAAATGTAAATATGAACTGTCGATTAAAATTAATCGATTGCAACTGATTAAATGCAACCCTTCAATTTAAGTTAAATCTTATTCTAAAACTTTTCTCATGTAAAAGTTCATTTCCCATGTATTTATATATCATCCTAGCTGACCCGGGCCTGCTCCGCTGCGCCTTCTTTTACTTTATATGGAACAAAAGTTTCCTTGGAATATTTATTTTCGACAATTAAAGAGCTTTTAGTGAAATACCATGCTACGAAAATAGTATATCGCTTGACTAACAATTTAACAATATAAGTGCCTTTGTCCGAATTCCATATGATCTTTATTGGTCTACGAATTTAAGTTTGGATGTAAGGTGTACTCCATTCTTAAAATACTTTACTTTCAGCTACTCTCATGTTATCTGATTTAGGGGTGTTTCCGGGGATGAGGTGGTCCCCCAGGCACTTGGCCCTGACAAAATATCAGCATAGTGCTCTTCTTTCAAAAACCATTTATTTAAACCCCATATTGCCATTGGTTTAGTGGAGTTTACACGATGAGGCGTCCCCCAAACATATGGCCCAAAATAGGTTATCAAATTCGCTTTGTAATCTTAAATACCACATATTGGCAGGGTCGAAAATTTTTAACCCTATGCGGGGTGTTTTCAAGTCAAGTTTGGGGTATTGGCCCTAAAAACTATAAATATTTAGTTCCACTCTTTTTACGACCTAAATTGTCTTGGTGAGCAAATACGTCGGCAAACGTGACCGGCTTGGAGGGTGTTTTGGGGGATGGGGGGCCACTCAGTGAGTTGGCGTTGAAACATACATCGGATTCGTGTTCCACTCTAAAAACCCTCTTATTTGAGCCTCATATTACAAAAGTCATCAAATACTTACTATTTGGGTGGTGTTATGGGGGTGGGGTGGACCCATAGACACTTTCCCAAATATTGATATCAGATTCGTTCTTTACTCCCAAAGACCTTTCTTTGAGCCCCATATGGCTATGGTCGTAAATTTGTCCCCTTTGGGGGATGTTTTTGGGGAGAGGCGGCCCCCCAAACAACCATATTTGGATATCAAATTCTAATTCTACACTCAAATACCTTTTATTTAAGCCCCACATTCCCATGGTCGGCAAATAAGTCCTGTTTGGGGGGCGTTTTGGAGAAGGGGTCCACCCCCCAGAAACATGGTTCCACATTTGGATATCAGATTCGTATTATACTCGCAAATACCTTTCATTTGAGTCCATGATCGGTAAATATGTCCGATTTAGGGATGTTTTGGGGGTTGGTTGGTGTTGTGGGGGTGGGGTGGCCCCATAGACACTTTTCCCGAATATTGATATCAGATTTGTGCTTTACTCCCATAGACCTTTCATTTAAGCCCCATGTGGCTATGGTCGTAAATGTGTCCCCTTTGGGGGAGGTTTTTGGGGAGAGGCTGTCCCCCAAACACTTGGTCTCATATTTGGATATCAGATTCGAATTTTACACTCAAATACCTTTTATTTAAGCCCCATATTCCCATGGTCAGTAAATAAGTCCTGTTTGGGGGGTGTTTTGTGGAAGGGGTGGACCCCCTGAAACGTTGTCCCACATTTTGATATCAGATTCGTATTCTACTCGCCAATACCTTTCATTTGAGTCTCATATTGTCGTGATTTGTGTAAATATATGTTTGGTAGGTTTTAGAGTGGGCGTCGCCCACGTCGCCCACGTCGCCCAAATTTGGTTACCAAATTTTTAGTTTTAGGGTACTATATGAGAACACACAAAATTTCGCTTTAATCGCACCACCTATCCCCGAGATGTAAAAAATGCGTTTCTGAAAATTAGGGTAAGGGGAGGGTCCGAAATTAAAAAATGTAGTACCCTATTTTCACCACGGGGTCATTATGCACCATATGTGAAAATTTCAAGAAAATCGGTTCAGCCATTTCTGAGTCTATAAGGAACACACAAACATACAAACAAACAAACAAAACTACAAACAAACACAAATTGATTTTAATAAATAAGATTTCCTCTCAGCAATACGTACAACGGAGAAATGTGGTTATTCACTGAAATGGCGATTGGTGTATTCTCTTAAGCTATTCTAGTCAGTTTTCTTCTGATTGATATACATCCGGCGATTAAATGTTATAAAAATGGAAGATCAATGGTGATAATTATGGGAATTACGGGAAGCCTGGGCTCGAATCCTGGCAAGAACATTAGAAAATTTGTCAATTTTGCTTGTTTCCTCCTTATAGTGGTGACATTTGGGAAGTACAATGCCATGTAAAAAATGCTCCTTAAAGAGATATTGCTCTGCGGCACGTCGTTCGGACTCGGCTATAGAAGAGGCCCGTTATAAAATCGGGAACCACTCACATGACTCTAAAAGTAATTGAAAAACGATTAGTGATGTGGGTATTGGAAAGTGTAAGGGTACGACTGACGATGTAGATGAACTGAATGAAATGTTCATTAATATACCAACAGTCGGGGCGGATCTGTCTTATTTCTTATGTTCTTCTTTAATTTTATAATCACATCCAGTACCTATGCCACTTTTTGGAAACATGCTAAGGTCATTCCTTCCCTAAGTTAAACAAGGAGTTTCGTCCCTTATCCATATTGTGCTATCTATCTAAGGTATTCGAAAAGGTCATACACGGACAAATGGCAGGGTATTTACGACGCGAATCGTTATTGAGTGATAAACGACAACCAGGTCTGCTTTCTAGTCCTACTTGACCATTCAAATGCCTTTGACACCGTGGATTGCCGCAACATGGCCATTGAACTTAAAAGGTTCTACAATTTATCTGCTACCACCACAAACCTGATAACGTCATATTTGTCTGGTAGAACACAATCGGTGTACGCGGGTGACACGATATCCAGATCTTTGATGAAAGTGTGCCGCAATTATAGGTCCACTACTTTTCACTATGTATGCGAATGATCTTCCTCTTCAATTAGGTCATAGTCGGATGCATATGTGTGCAGATGACGTACAAATCTTTTCGAGCAGTCATCTGAATGACATATACGCGCATACTTGAACTTAATGAAGACCTCTCCAGTGTATGTGTATGGGCCAAGGCGAACGGTTTGTGCCTCAATCCCCTCAAGTCTAAACGCTTAGTAATACATAGGAATAAGAGATTTTCCCTGCAGGATATTGAGATGGTGGTAATTCGCGAGAAAGTGGTTTTGGCTTGGTGTAGCTTTCAATGTAATTGGAGGCCACCGCCAATGACGCTGAACGCCTGGGTTCGAATCCAGGCGAGACCATCAGAAAAAATTTTCAGTGGCGGTTTTCCCCTCCTAATGCTGGCAACATTTGTGAGGTACTATGCCATGTAAAACTTCTCTCCAAAGAGGTGTCGCACTGCGGCACACCCTTCAGACTCGGCTGTAAAAAGGAGGCCCCTTTTCATTGAGCTTAAAATTTGAGTCGGACTGCACTCATTTATATGTGAGAAGTTTGCCCCTGTTCCTTAGTGGAATGTTTATGGGCAAAATTTGTTGTTTTGATGTAGTTTTCAATAGTTCGCTAAGCTGGTCAGACCATTTCAATAGTATCGTTGGTCAGACATACGCGAAGCTGCGAGTACTGTGGTAATTACATATCCATTGATCCAAAAATGAACTTCATCGCTGAATACAATTTTTGCGCGATGAACTTTCTTAACAGAACACTCATTTTGATAATAAAATTCAATAATTTGCAACACTAAGCCTTGAAAATATATCAGCATCGTGCTCTACTCTCAAATATTATTTAATTGAACCCCATATTGCCATTGGCCTCAAACTTGGATATCAAATTCGGATTCTAATCTTAAATACCTTTCATTTAAACCCCTTATTGTCAAAGTCAGCATATATGTCCGGTTTAGAGTATGGGCCCTAAAAACTATCAATATCGAGATCCTCTCCCTTTAAGACCCAGAATTGCCATGGTGAGCAAATACGTCCTATTTGGGCGTTGTTATGGGGGTGGGACGTACCCTAGGGAGTTTGTCCCGAATGTTGATATCACATTCGTGGTCTACTCCCAAATACCTTTCATTTGAGCCCCATATTTCCATAGTCGGCAATCATTACCGGTTTCGGGGGTGTTTTGGGGGATGGGGATGGAGCCGTTCCGTGACTTGGCCCTGAAAATATATATCAGATTCGTGTTCTTCTCTAAAATACTTCTTGTTACACCCCCATATTGGAATGGGCAGCAAAATACGTCCTATATGGAAGGTGTTATGGTGTCGGGTTGGCCCAATACACACTTTTTTCGGAATATTGATATGAGATTCGTGCTTTACTCCCAAAGACCTTTCACTTGAGCCCCTTATATCTATTGCAGTAAATTTGTCTTCTTTGGGGGTTGTTTTTGAAGGGGACGGCCCCCATTCACTTGGTACCACATTTGGATATCAGATTCGTATTCTACATTTAAATAGCTTTTATTTGAGCCCCATATTGCCATGATCAGTAAATAAGTCCTGTTTAGGGGGTGTTTTGGGAAAGGGGTGGACCCCAGAAACGTGGCCCCACATTTGGATATTAGATTCGTATTCTACTCGCAAATACCTATCAATTGAGTCCCATATTGCCATGGTCGGTAAATATGTCCGATTTAGAGATGATTTGGGGGTTGGGTTGGTCCCCCTAACACTTGAAGCTTGAAGAAACATTGATAATGGAGTGAACGACGTGATTTTTATTTTGAAAAAAATAAGAAGTGAATGAAAATATATTTAACTAGCTGACCCGGGCCCGCTCCGCTGCGCCTTCTTTTACTTTATATGGAACAAAAGTTTCCTTGGAATATTTATTTTCGACAACTAAATATCTTTTAGTGAAATACCATGCTTACTTGACTAACAGTTTAACAATATGAGTGCCTTTATATGAATCCCATATAATCTTTATTAAACTATGAATTTGAGTTTGGATGTAAGGTGTACTCCATTCTTAAAATACTTCATTTCAGCCCGATATTCTCATGATGTCTGATTTAGTGGTGTTTTCGGGAAAGATGTGGTCCCCCATATACTTGGCTCTGATAAAATGTCAGCATCGTGCTCTTCTCTCAAATACTATGTATTTAAATATTGCCATTACCTTAAGAGGAGTTTACAGATGAAGCGTCCCCCAAACACATGGTCCCAAAATATTGTAGGTTATCAAATTCGTTTTCTAATCTCAAATACCTTTCATTTGAGTCACATATTGGCATGGTCGAAAAATTTTTCCCTTTGGGGGTGTTTTGGGAAAGGGGTGATGCCCTAAATACATGGTCCTACATGTATTTAGGGCATGGTCACTAAAAAATTGCTATTTGTGGGGTATTTTGGGTATCAATTCTTGCTCTACACCCCAATACCTTTCATTTAAGCTCCAAATTGACATGGTCGGTAAATATGCCCTATTTAGGGGTGTTTTGGTGATTGGGGTGGTCCTCCAAACATTAAGCCCTGAAAATATATCAGCAACGTGCTCTATTCTCATATATCTACATATCATTTATTTGAACCCCATATTGCCATTGGCCTCAAAATTGAATATCAAATTCGTATTCTAATCTCATTTAAACACCTTATTGCAAAAGGCCCTAAAAACTATGAATATTTAGAAAACTATTCCACTCTCTTTAAGATCCAAATTGTCTTGGTGAGAATATACGACCTATTTGGGGTTTGTAATGGTGGTGGGACGTCCGCTAGACAGTTGGCCCCTAATGTTGATATAAGATACGTTGTCTACTTCCACATACCTTTTATTTGAGCCTCATATTGCAAAAGTCAGAAAATACTTACTATTTTGGTGGTAATGTGGGGGTGGCGTGGCCCCGTAGAAACTTTTCCCGAATATTGATATCAAATTTGTGCTTTATTCCCAAAGACCTTTCATTTGAGCCCTATATTGCTGGATATTTTTGGATATTTTTGATGAGAGGCGGCTTCCCAAACACTTGGTCCCATGTTTGGGTATCAGATTCGTATTCCACATTCAAATAACTTTTATTTAAGCCCCATATTCCCATGGTCAGTAAATAAGTCCAGTTTGGGGGGGTGTTTTGGGGAAGGGATGGACCCCCAGAAACGTGGTCCCTCATTTGGATATCATATTCGTATTCTACTCGCAAATCCCTTCATTTGAGTCCCATATTGCCATGGTCGGTAAATGTGTCCGATTTAGGGGTGTTTTGGTGTTTGTGGTGGTACCCCTAGCACTTGGTCGGACAATTGGATATCAGATACGTTTTCTCATCGCAAATACCTTTCATTAAGTCCCATATTGTCGTGATTGGTTTAAATATATGTTTGGTAGGCTTTAGGGTGGGGCAGCCCCCCTAGGTACCCCAACCGAAATTTGGATACCAAATTTTTATACCCTCCACCATAAGATGGGGGGTATACTAATTTCGTCATTCTGTTTGTAACTTCTCAAAATATTCGTCTGAGACATATAAAGTATATATATTCTTGATCGTCGCGACATTTTATGCCGATCTAGCCATGTCCGTCCGTCTGTCCGTCCGTCTGTCTGTCGAAAGCACGCTAACTTCCGAAGGAGTAAAGCTAGCCGCTTGAAATTTTGCACAAATAATTCTTATTAGTGTAGGTCGGTTGGAATTGTAAATGGACCACATCGGTCCATGTTTTGATATAGCTGCCGTATAAACAGATCTTGGGTCTTGACTTCTTGAGCCTCTAGAGGGAACAATTCTTATCCGATATTAATGAATTCTTGCACGACGTGTTTTGTTATGATATCCAATAACTGTGCCAAGTATGGTATGATATAGCTGTCATATAAACCGATCTGGGGACTTGACTTCTTGAACTTCTAGAGGGCCCAATTCCTATCCGATTTGGCTGAAATTTTGCATGACGTATTTTATTCTTACTTTCAACAACTGTGTCTAATAAGGTTCAAATCGGTTTATAACCTGATATAGCTGCCATATAAACCGATCTAGGATCTTGATTCTTGAGCCTCTAGAGGTCGCAATTATTATCCGATTTGCCTGAGATTTTGTACGACGGATTCTCTCATGACCACTAACATACGTATTTATTATGGTCTAAATCAGTCTTTAGCCCGATACAGATCCCATATAAATCGATCTCTCTATTTTACTTCTTGAACCCCCAAAGGGCGCAATTGTTATTCGAATTGGTTGACATTTTTCACAGGTCTCCAACAAATAATTTAATTGTGGTCCAAACCGGACCATATCGTGATATCGCTCTAATAGAAGAGCGAATCTTTTCTTATGTCCTTTTTTGCCTAAGAAGAGATACCGGGAAATGAATCTTAGCACGCTTTTACTTGTTATATTTAGGGTACTATATGAGAGCACATAAAATTTCGCTTAAATCGCACCACCCATCTCCGAGATCTCGCGTTTCTGAAAATAAGAGTAAGGGGGTGGGTCCGCCAAAACAAACAAACAAACAAACAAACAAACAAACAAACAAACAAACAAACAAACAAACAAACAAACAAACAAACAAACAAACAAACAAACAAACAAACAAACAAACAAACAAACAAACAAACAAACAAACAAACAAACAAACAAACAAACAAACAAACAAACAAACAAACAAACAAACAAACAAACAAACAAACAAACAAACAAACAAACAAACAAACAAACAAACAAACAAACAAACAAACAAACAAACAAACAAACAAACAAACAAACAAACAAACAAACAAACAAACAAACAAACAAACAAACAAACAAACAAACAAACAAACAAACAAACAAACAAACAAACAAACAAACAAACAAACAAACAAACAAACAAACAAACAAACAAACAAACAAACAAACAAACAAACAAACAAACAAACAAACAAACAAACAAACAAACAAACAAACAAACAAACAAACAAAAAAACAAACAAACGAACAAACAAAAAAACAAACAAACAAACAAACTAACTAACTAACACACTAACTAACTAACTAACAAACAACAGCAGCCTCATATTGCAATACTGCCAATTTGGTGTTTTGGGGAAGGGGTTGACCCCCTAAAACGTGGTCCCATATTTGGATATTAGATTCTTATTCTACTCGCAAATACCTTTCATTTGAGTCCCATGGTCGGTAAATATGTCCGATTTATGGGTGTTTTGGGGGTTGGAATCGGTCCCCCTAACACTTGGCCCGACAATTGGATATCAGATACGTTTTCTTATCCTAAATACCTTTTATTTGAGTCCCATATTGGCCAATCCTAAATATATGTTTGGTGGGTTTCAGTGTGGGGCGGCCCTCCTAGCTACCCCATCCGAAATTTGGATACCAAATTTTTTACTTTTAGGGTACAATTTGAGAGCACACAAAATTTAGCTTAAATCGCACAACCCACCTCCGAGATCTGGCGTTTAAATAAATGACTATATCTACAATGTTACCATCAATTAGTGGCCAATATCTCACAGAAACCTTAATGGGAAACTAAAATCTGTCTTTGCTCTTCGTTGAAAAAGATAAGAAATAATTTCTTTTTGAAGTTATGTTTTAATACATTTTACCGCTTGTAAGTGTATAAACTCAAGCAAGCAATTCAGAGCAGAAAACAATATTGATGAACGTCAACTTAAGTCACAAATTGTCGCAACGATTTGTAATGAAAATCCGTAATCAAATGATGTCAAAAGGGTATATCTTGGTGCTCCACGATCATGACACCATCATTACCACCAACCAAACTATAACCATTAAATCACAGCCCAAAATCCCTACTAAATCGCTTTCGCATATGGGGAAGGGAGGAATAAATGACTGTGCCATGACGTTCTTAGTGCAAGAAGCCAAACAGAGACGTTCAACAACAAGGAAGGTGATGAAAGATGGGTCCTAATTGAGACAGAAACACTATGATGTGTTCGAAAACAAATTCTTCAAGACATTTTATGAAATTTTCTCAGGTTCTTTTACGAGTAGCTTAATTTAGGTGCCTTACTCGCACACACCATATATACTTGAGACATTGATATATTTCATGGTTGGATGTGGGATTGTAATTGAAATATAGAAGGGAGTTTTTGTGGAAGTTCTATATGGAGTGAATGCAGCAGAACTGTTGCCAGTTTTTTCGGCCATAAGTTAATTAACACAATCATTAACAGTATGTCCGTATAAACGTATAGGTAGCATTTAAAGTATTTACTCTAGAATTTCATACAAGTATTTCCTGGCAGCTGATATAATTTATGAGCTGAAATTCTAGATTTGACAAACGTCTATTTATGAACTAGGTACTATGTGGGAGATTTCCACAAACAGATAAAATTTTTTGATAAATACGAACTTCTTCTGAAAGTGAGAAGTGTGGGCAAAAAATTATCTACCAGATGCCGTGCTGGTCAAAATCTTAAATTTTAAATTTAAAAACTTTTTTTGTTATGACTTCCATTATTGGTTATAACTGGAGATGGGTTTCTACTGGGTAAATACCCAATAAATACCTTTTTTATACCCTCCACCATAAGATACACTAGATAGGTACAAGGTATACTAATTTCGTCATTCTGTTTGTAACTACACGAAATATTCGTCTGAGACCCCATAAAGTATATATATTCTTGATCGTCGCGACATTTTATGTCGATCTAGCCATGTCCGTCCGTCTGTCCGTCCGTCCGTCCGTCCGTCTGTCTGTCGAAAGCACGCTAACTTCCGAAGGGGTAAAGCTAGCCGCCTGAAATTTTGCACAAATACTTCTTATTAGTGTAGGTCTATTGGGATTGTAAATAGGCCATATCGGTCCATGTTTTGATATAGCTGCCATATAAACCGATCTTTGGTCTTGATTTCTTGAGCCTCTAAAGTGCGCAATTCTTATCCGGTTGGAATGAAATTTTGTACGACGTGTTTTGTTATGATATCCAATAACTGTGCCAAGTATGGCTCAAATCGCTCCATAACCTAATATAGCTGTCATATAGACCGATCTTGGGTCTTGACTTCTTGAGCCCCTAGAGTGCGCAATTCTTATCCGATTGAAATGAAATTTTGCACGTAGTGTTTTGTTATGATATCCAACAACTGTGCCAAGTATGGTTAAAATCGGTTCATAACCTTATATAGCTGTCATATAAACAGATCTGGGGACTTGATTTCTTAAGCTTCTAGGGGGCGCAATTCCTATCCGATTTGGCTGAAATTTTGCAATACGTATTTTATTCTTACTTTCAACAACTATGTAAAATGAGGTTCAAATCGGTTCATAACCTGATATAGCTGCCATATAAACCGATCTGGGATCTTTACTTCTTGAGCCTCTAGAGATCGCAATTATTATCCGATTTGCCTGAAATTTTGTACGACGGATTCTCTCATGAACATCAACATAAGTGCAAACAAACATACAAACAAACAAACAAACAAACAAAACAAACAAACAAACAAACTTACAAACAAACACAAATTGATTTTTATAGCCTCCACCATAGGATGGGGGGTATACTAATTTCGTCATTCTGTTTGTAACCACTCGAAATATTCGTCTGAAACCCCATAAAGTATATATATTCTTGATCGTCGTGATATTTTATGTCGATCTAGAGGCACAAGAAGTTAAGACCCAATATCGGTTTATATGACAGCTATATCAGGTTATAGCCTGATTTAAATCATACTTGGCACAGTTGATATATATGATAACAAAACATGTCGTGCAAAATTTCATCCCAATCGGATAAGAATTGCGCACTTTAGAGGCTCAAGAAGTCAAGACCCAAGATCGGTTTTTATGGCAGCTATATCAGGTTATAGACCGATTTAAACCATACTTAGCACAGTTGTTGGACATCATAACAAAATACTACGTGAGAAAATTCATTCAAATCGGATAAGAATTGCGCACTCTAGAGGCTCAAGAAGTCAAGACCCAAGATCGGTTTATATGACAGCTATATCAGGTTATAAACCGATTTGAACCATACTTGGTACAACTGTTGGATATGATAAAAAAAAACGTCGTGCAAAATTTCATTTCAATTGGATAAGAATTGCGCCCTCTAGAGGCTCAAGAAGTCAAGACCCAAGATCACGTTAAATGGCAGCTATATCAAAACATGGACTTATATGGTCCATTTACAATGTCAACTGACCTACACTAATAAGAAGTATTTATACAAAATTTCAAGCTCTACTCCTTTTGAAGTTAGCGTGCTTTCGACAGACGGACGGACGGACAGACGGACGGACATGGCTAGATCGGCATAAAATGTCGCGACGATCAAGAATATATACTTTATGGGGTCTCAGACGAATATTTCGAGTAGTTACAAACAGAATGACGAAATTAGTATATCCCCCATCCTATGGTGGAGGGTATAAAAACACAACACGCACGATAACATTTCTGTCCTGTTCAACTGAAAATATTCAACTCTCTTTAAAGCGCGAAAATAAATATGGTGCCGAAGACCAAAGCAGAATGTGCGCGCTGAGCTTTGTTTTTTAGCGTTGCGTTGAAAAATGCAACTCTGCAAAGTAATCCTACAAATTCAACACGCAAAAGTTAAAGAACTTTCAACAATGACGACTGAAATTGATTGTCATTGTGTTTTTAGGAGTCAAGGTTTAAAATAACGTTGAAAAATGCAACTCTGCAGACAAATCCCAATAAACCAACACGCATTTTGTGTTGCCATACATGAAGAAGTGGTTTTAGGCGTCAAAGTTAAAAATTGTTTAACTTTTGAGCGTTGCTTTTGTGGGATTTGTTTGCAGAGTTGCATTTTTCAACGCAAAGTTCAAAAACTAAGCCCATTCCATTTTGGCCTTAAACCCCGTTTACACTGCTTTTTAAATCCGTATTTAATGACTCGATAATCAGTTTTCCCTTTATAAAATCAGCTGACAAGAGCCTCAAATCCGGATTTAATGAGCAGTGTAAACGGAATTGTTTTACTTGAATTTCGTTCAACGAGCTCACAACATTATTAGCATACACAGCCGCTAACCAGAAGCAATATGGATGCAAATCAAATTCGTCTTTCCCATATTTTGAAGCCATGTTTCATGCATACCCTATGTAAAAGATTACTGCACAAAAGTATGTTAAAACCATATTTTTTTCTAAAATGTTTAAAGACTATTATCCATCAAAAAATTGTTCCTTACTTGGAAATAACACGAAAATATCCTAGCACACACAGAAAAAATTAACAAGTAAAAGCGTGCTTAGTTCAGCCGGGACAAATCTTGGGAACCCACCACCACGGATTCTGCAAAAATTTTATACAAATTATGTTTAGTTGAAAGGCATACTTTTATGGTTTTTTGGACCGTACTTGGCACAGTTGTTGAAAGTCATAAGAGCACGAATGTAAAACATTTTAGCGAAATCGGACAAAAATTGCGGATTTTAGGGGCTAAAGATGTCAAATCGGGAGATTGGTTTATATGGCAGCTTTAACAGGTTATAGACTGATTTGGGCCGTATTTGGCACATTTGTTGAAAAATGTAATAGAATACCGCATGGAAATTTCCAGCTAAATCGGACAAAAATTGCGGCTTGTAAGGACTCAAGAAGTCAAATCGGGAGATCGGTTTATAAGGGAGATATATCAAGGTATAGACCATACCTGGCACAGTTGTTGGAAGTTGTAACAAAACACAACATGTTAAATTTCAGCCAAATCGGTTAAAAATTGCGGCTTGTAAGGGTTCAAGAAGTCAAATCGGGATATATAGGAGCTATGTCAGGTTAAACCCCGATTTAGAGCGTACTAGGTACAGTTATTGGGAGTCATAAAAGAACACTGCTTACAAAATTTCAGCCAAATCGTGGCTTCCAGGGGCTCAAAAATTCAAATCGGGGATCAGTATATATGGCAGCTATATCAGGTTAAAGACCGATTTGAACCGTATTTGGCGCATTTGTTGGCCATAACATAATGAGCAAAGTTTCAGCCAAATCGGACAAAAATTGCGGCTCCCAGAGGCTCAAGAATTCAAATCGGGAGATCGGATTATATGAGAGCTATATCAAACAAAACACCGCACGCTCAATTTCAGCCGAATCGGACAAAAATTGCAGCTTCCATGGGTTCAAGGAGTCACATCACGATATCGGTTTATATTGGATGGGGTATCTAATCTAGTCAATCCGTTTTTAACACCTCGAAATATTCGTCTAAGACCCCATAAAGTATATATATTCTTGATCGTCTGAGTCAATCTAGCAATTTAACATATAGTATTACGTTTTTACTTCCAACAACTGTGCCAAGTACAGTCCGAATCGGTCAATAACCAGATATAGCTCCCATGTAAACCGGTCATTCGATTCTGCTAAAACTTTATACGAAATAAGTTTAGTTGAAACGAATACTTTTATGGTACTTGGCACAATTGTTGAAAGTCATGACAGAACACTATTGGGATGCCCAAAAAGTAATTGCGGATTTTTTAAAAGAAAGTAAATGCATTTTTAATAAAACTTAGAATGAACTTTAATCAAATATATAATTGTCATTTTGTTCGATAACCTTTTGCCATCTTCCTGGCAAATTTAGTATTCCACGCTCATAGAACTTCTGGCCTTTATCTGCAAAAAACTGAACCAAGTGCGATTTTATAGCCCCATCATTGCCGGAAGTTTTACCATTTAAGGAGTTCTGCAACGATCGAAATAAATGGTAGTCTGATGGTGTCTGGTCAGGGCTATATGGTGGATGCATCAAAAGTTCCCAGCCAAGCTCACTCAGTTTTTGGCGAGTGACCAAAGATGTGTGCGGTCTAGCGTTGTCCTGGTAGAATATGATACCTTTACGATTGACCAATTCTGGTCGCTTCTCCTTGATGGCTGTATTCAATTTGTCCAATTGTTGACAGTAAACATCCGAATTAATCGTTTGGTTCCTTGGAAGCAGCTCAAAATATACCACACCCTTCCAACCCCACCAAACAGACAGCATAACCTTCTTTTGGTGGATATCAGCTTTTGAAGTGGTTTGATCTGGTTCGCCATGCTTGGACCATGATCGTTTTCGACTAACGTTGTTGTAAACAATCCATTTTTCATCTCCAGTTATGATTCGTTTTAAAAACGGATCGAATTCATTGCGTTTAAGGTGCATATCACAAGCGTTGATTCGGTTTGTTAAATGAATTTCTTTCAATACATGTGGTACCCATATTAAAATTGACGCCAAACAAACAAATGTAAACAAAATTTCGCGCACTTTTTTTCTAAAGCAAGCTAAAAGTAACAGCTGATAACTGACAGAAGAAAGAATGCAATTACAGAGTCACAAGCCGTTGAAAAAATTTGTCAACGCCGACTATATTTCTACTATTTTACCGACAATTACTTTTTGGGCAACCCAATACATGCAAAATTTCAGCCAAATCCGACAAAAATTGGGGCTTCCAGGGGCTCAAGAATTCAAATCGGGATATCGGTTTATATGGGAGCTATATCAGGTTATACACCGATTTCGGTTCGGTTTCGGTTTATTTGGGAGCTGTATCTAAATCTAAACCGATATGGCCCATTTGTAATCCCCACCGACCTACATAAACATTAAGTATCTGTGAAAAATGTCAAGCAGTTAGCTTTACGCCCTCGACCGCTATCGTGATTTCGAAAGATGGACGGACGGACTAGGCTATTTGGATCGGAACGTCAAGACGACCAAGAATATATATACTTTTTGGGGTCTTAGATGAATATTTCAAGGTGTTACAAATCGGTCTTTAACCAGATATAGCTCCCATATTTTAGCAGAATCCATGGTGTGGGTTCCCAAGATTCGGCCCTTCCTGACTTAGCACGCCTTTTTTATGTTATTGGTTAACAATTTAGCATTTTGGATTTATGAAAAGCTTAAAAATAAAATAAAAATGGTTATGAACTCCACAAACTTATTATTTGAAAGTTACCCTCTTTGTTTAAATTTGTATCTTTATCTATATCAATATTAAATCCGAATTGAATTAAACGGCTTTCAATGCCTCAGATTTATCTTTAAGTTATCGAATTCAATCATATGATTCTTAACCCAAGCTATGTTCATTATGTTCTTAATTAGCTGAATAATTTCTTTACCCAAATGAATTGGGAATACTATTTGAAAAGGAAAGAATAAAAGACACTTACATACTAGCAGTAAAACGATTTTTAATTTCTGGAAACTCAACGCCTCTCCACGAAGACCTTTGGCAATTTTACCCAAAGTTACTTTAAATATTTGTGCATGGTCCTTCGACGCCTTAACTGATCCGGCATTTGGAGAATAATTTATTGGACAAAATTGGAAAAAAAAAATTTAGCAATGAGGTACGTGTAATCAACATTCATCAAAAAAAAACGGAGTAAATCCCTTGAAAAAACCCCATATTTATAAAGGCTGACATGGAAGCAAATGTTACCTTAACAAAACCTGTAAATCATTAGGAGAAAAATCGTGAGTAGAAAACAAAGCAAAATTTGATAGAATACATAAGAAGTGAAAAGAAAAACGGAATAGACTACCGTTAATATTGGTTCAATTTGTACATCAAATAATACGAAATCTCAAGAACAAGTAAATGTTGCAGACCAGATGCTTCGCAACATTTACCAGTCTACCGTTGAGTACTAACATAGCCGACCGGCTTATTAGCGACAGCGCGTTTCAAGAACACAGCAATTAACATCAATGTTTCTCAGTCTTTCGAATGTGGATAAACACGAATGAAATAACATTCTGATTCTCTTCGACAATTGGAACGTATTGTTTAAAGAGCTGGTTACAACGTGCTCTTTTAATTTTGTTCTGTTTTCACATAATTTCGCAATTCTCTTAATTTCTTATTCTGTAACACAAAATTGCTTTAAAAAGCACAAAGTACAAATCTCTTTTGATCGCTCTTCAAGAAGGAGACAAATAGAAGAAAAAGAAAAGAAAACAGTAAAACGTCTTCAGTCTCAAGAGATGGGTTGTTTTTGCCACGATGGATGTTTGAATAGTTCGACGATTAACCAACAGCAATAACGTCAAAAAGAAAAAAAAAAACAAAAGAAAAAACATACACAAAATTGAAACGAAGATATCCATAGGATACAATCGAATGCTCAGTACTTACGTTACTACACTCGAGAACCAAAAAAAAAAATTACAATTTTATTTACGTTTGGTTTGGATAATAATTTATGAATAATTTCAAACCTTTCTGAAAGCATTGTAGATGATTCTACAAATAATCTCACTTAAGAACTACATATAAAATTTCACCCCTTCTGAATGCGGTGTTAACTTTTTTACAAGAAAATCAAATTCACTCGACTTACACGAACATTTGCGTTGATGAAAATTGGTAGCATATTACTTACATTACAAGCTACAAGTTTTTACCTTCAGCTTGGAAACAGATACACAAAAATTTTTTTTTTTTTGGCAGGAATTTGTAATTTTGTACTCACGTTACAAACTCTTTTATTTTCCTTGCCGCCATACATACGTTATTCACTAAATCTATTGAATCTAGGCTTGAGAAGTTTGTCTGTCAATTTAAAGCGTAAAATTTTGAAGTATCACATTCTTCGAGGGTCATTATGGAGGTAAATGTCAAAGACGCTACAACGAAAGATGTTTTCATATACTCCTCGGACTTCTTAGTTTTATTTTCTTCGAAATTCAGTGATTTACGTGAAGATGACCAAACTGAATCGATGTTAGAGGTTAAAATGACTGATTTGGAGGATAGGTGGAAACAATTACAAAAGGCATACGCCGCCTTGAATATGTCTCAGGATGGTCAGGATAAGGGTTTCATGGAATCGGCCAGGGCTAAATTTGATGCGTGTTCGGAAAGTTACTATAGATGCAAATCTCAGTTGCTAGATCTATTGAGAATAAAGAGAGGTGTCACCCAGCAGATAGAATCCCTACATCCTTCAACATCTCGCTCTCCGGTATTCCATTCCGAATCATCAGGCTATTGTATCAAACTTCCCCCCTGTGATACGGAAGTTTTCGAAGGCGGATACGAGCAGTGGCCCTCGTTCCGCGATATGTTTTCCGCTATTTATATAAACCATCCCAAGCTGACTCCAGCACAAAAGTTATTTCACCTCAGAAATAAGACTAAGGGAGATGCCGGGTCCATTGTCAAGAGGTACACGTTATGTGATGAGGCTTTTCCTTTGGCCTGGGAGGCGTTGGCATCACGCTATGAAAACAAAAGGGTTTTAGTTGATACCCAGTTGAGAGTTCTTTTCAATATCCCGGTTGTCTCAGTAGAAGATAGTCGTTCTATCCAAAGTCTCCAATCCACTGTTAACGATTGCCTTTCCCAACTTGAGACATTAGGGGTTTCTACTAGTGGCTGGGATCCTTTATTAATTTACCTTGTCTCAACTAAACTCCCAGACAATACGTTAGCTCTTTGGGAGCAATCGTTAGAATCCCACAAGATCCTCCCGAAATGGTCTCAAATGAACAACTTTCTTATTAATCGATTCGAGGTGGTCGAAAGAATCTCAAGTATTAAAGATACGAGGACACTATTTTCAACGAGGTTTCAAGAGACGCCAGGTATACAATCTTATGTGGTACAAGGAAGATCTGAGACGACTTGCAAGCTTTGTAGTCAGGGGCATTCGATAAGGGCTTGCCAGGTTTTTAAGCAGCTTTCGGTGTCGGAACGCATTGATTTCGTTCATAGGAATCGGTATTGTAACAATTGTCTGTCAGCTTCCCATTTAAAGAAGGAGTGTAAGAGTAAGAACACTTGTGCAGAATGTGGGAAGTACCATCACACTCTGCTTCACTTGAACACCAGTAAGAATATTGGACGGAATTCCTCTGAATCCTCACAAACCCAGTTCACTACGCATGAGAACCCTACTACATCTAACCAGGCTGCTTTGTGTTCCACCATATCGGAGGTGAACCCCACGGCTCTTACATTTGATACCAAGGAACTGAATGTTAACGTCCATGTGTCTTCAAATTGTAGCGAGGTTTTATTGAGAACCGCTTTAGTTCCTCTTGAGTACTTAGGAGAGATATTCACTGTGAGAGCCTTGATCGATCCTGGTTCTCAAAGGACTTTTGTGTCTGATCGGATTAGGAATCGTCTTCAATTACCAAGCCATCACTCACCCTACATGATTGGTGGAATTGGTGGTCAAACCCAGCAATCTGAGAGAGAGTGTAGCTTGACTCTCTGCTCCAAATTTAATGATGAGAGGATTCAGGTATCGGCTATAGTTTTGCCCAAAGTCACGAATTATCTTCCGCCTTTCACAATTACACCCCCTCATCTTGAGGAATTCAAAGACCTTTCATTGGCAGATCCTTTCTTTTTTAAATCCGCCCAGATCGATTTGATAATTGGTGAAGATAATACCCATCAGATTGAACTCAGTGGGATACGTAGAAGCATATGTGGCAATCTCTCTGCCCACAATACAATTTTTGGTTGGGTGATAAGCGGCCCTATGCCCCCAAAGACTGTTCGGGCTTTTACAACAACTGCTGTTCCTTCGGAGCACAACTATCTGAATGAAATTCTTCGCAGATTCTGGGAATCTGAAGAGATTCCAATTGTTCCCAAACAAAGCAAGGAAGACGTTTACTGCGAGGACTACTACAGGAAAACTACCCAAAGAACTCCTGAGGGTAGATATATGGTCCGATTACCATTTAATCAGGAATTTGATGACTCTCCTTCATTGGGTACTTCGCGGTTCATTGCGCTTCGACAATATTTGAGGCTAGAGCAATCATTGGCGAGAGATCCGGGGTTATCCGGAGAATACCGTTCAGTACTGAATGAGTATCTAGAGTTAGGACATATGGAGGAGACAACCTGTGAGGAGGAGATTAAGGATGGGAAATGCCAATCTTTTTACTTGCCGCATCATGGGGTTTACCGGCCCCAAAGCAGGACCACGAAGCTACGTGTGGTGTTCAATGGCTCTCAGAAGACCAAAACTGGTATGTCTCTCAACGATGTTTTATTGACAGGCCCTACTCTCCAGTCTGACCTTATGTCTATAATCTTGAAATGGCGTTGTTTTCGTTTTGTTTTTTGTGGCGACATCCAGAAAATGTATCGACAGATACTGGTCGACCCAAGGGATAGAAAATTCCAGCGCATTCTTTTCCAAACCACTCCTGACTCTCCAATGAAAGACTTTCAATTGAACACTGTCACATTCGGTATCAGCTGCGCACCCTTCCTGGCAATTAGGACACTGATCCAATTGGCAGATGACTCTGAAGGTCAGTATCCCTTGGCAGCATCAATTCTCAGAAATCACACATACGTTGATGATATTTTGGCTGGAGGATACTCTTTAGAAGAAGCGCTTCAGTGTCAATCCCAGTTAATAACATCACTAAAGTCGGCAGGATTTCCACTCAGGAAGATAGCTGCTAACACGTCTCCATTACTGGACCATTTGTCTCCCGCTGATCTTTATGACTCTAATTTTCTCAGATTCTATGAGACAAGTTCCACGAAGGCTCTAGGCATTCAGTGGAATGCCCTCAAAGATAGTTTCACATACTCGTATACCAATGAGAATGCCACGGACGCTACCACCAAGCGTCAGATTCTTTCTGCCGTGGCTAAACTCTATGACCCAGCGGGCTGGCTTTCTCCCATTGTGGTACGGGCTAAAATTTTACTGCAAAGCTTGTGGTTGGAGGGTTTGGATTGGGATCAACCCATCAGTACCAACTCAATGGTGCGATGGAAATGCATAGCCTCTCAATTGCCCCTCATTGAGGATATCGAAATCCCCCGTTGGATACGTTACTCTCCATCTGATGGCCTTCAGATACACGGATTTTGTGATGCCTCTCAGAAGGCATATTGTGCAGTTGTGTATGTTCGAGTAGAAACTTCGTCTGGTGTATTTTCGAATCTGCTAGTGGCGAAAACCAAGGTGGCACCTCTAGAAATTATTAGCCTACCTAGGCTGGAACTTTGTGGTGCTGTCCTTCTGTCGAAATTAGTGCACAAGGTATTGTCGTTCATGTCATTTAATAGTCCTGATATTTACTTGTGGTGCGACTCCCTTATTACGCTCGGCTGGCTTAGTAAGCCGCCTTACGTATGGAAAACATATGTAGCGAATCGGGTTTCACTAATCCGTTATAACCTGCCGAACGGCACCTGGAGATATATCCCAACAGATGACAATCCCGCTGATTTGGGTACAAGAGGGTGTCGTATAAGTGAATTGGTGAAAAAAGACCTGTGGTGGTACGGACCATCCTGGCTTGCTAAGGATTCGTCATGTTGGCCCCGACAAGCAGTTCCCAATCCACCTGAATCTGAAAGGCGGAAAATAGAAAGCTATTCGGCTGTCATTTCTGAGGGCGATCCGTTGGAACAATTCTCCTCCTACCCAAGGGCACTAAGAGTCTTTTGCTACGTTTTCCGCTTTTACCATCACTCGTTAATTTCCAGAAATTCGAACCTACGCCAGCCACGAATTGATCTTTCCCATAGTGAAATGGATTTTGTACGGAGACGATTTATCCTTTTAACCCAAAAACGGTTCTATACACAAGAGTATACAGATTTATCTCGTTCCAAAATCGTAGACAGGAAGAGTTCATTGTCCCCTCTGAACCCGTTTATAGACGAAAATGGGCTTCTTAGGGTCAACGGGCGATTGGCGTCATCACACCTTCCTTATAATGAGAAATTCCCGGTGATACTACCAAACCATTCCCAATTTACAAAATTGTATCTAAATTTCATCCACCAGTTTTTAATACACGGCGAGTGTTCTCTCATGTGCCGCATAGTACAGACTGAGTTTCACATTTCGAGGCTAAAGTATACTATTAAACGAATAATACATCTCTGTAAGACTTGTAACCTCTTTAAGAAAAAAGCATTATCGCAAATAATGGCTCCCTTGCCAGAAGATCGGTGTACCCTCTCATTGCCGTTTGAGACAACTGGGATTGACTTTGCTGGCCCTTTTGAGCTCAAAAGCTCAACCCTTAGAACTTCACCAATAATTAAGGGATATGTGAGTCTTTTTATATGCTTCGCAACCAAGGCAATCCACCTTGAACCTTGCTCTGAACTCTCCTCATCCGCATTCCTAGCAGCGTTTGCTAGATTCGTTGGAAGGCGAGGTTTGCCAAAGAAGGTTGTCTCAGACAATGGGAAAAATTTCCTTGGGGCTAGTCGAACTTTACTCAAGGACTTCAAGCATTTTGTCTCAAATGCATCTTCTGATGTATCTCAAAAGTATATTATACACGGTCTCGAATGGTCATTTATTCCCCCTCATGCCCCACATATGGGAGGGCTATGGGAATCGGCAGTTAAATCCTTCAAATTTCATTTTAAACGTGTAATGGGTTCCCAGCGGTGTACATTTGAAGAATTCACAACTATATTAGCTCGAATTGAAGGAGTTCTCAACTCTCGACCAATCTCGGCCCTCTCAGAAGATCCCAATGATATGTCCGTTCTCACACCAGGACATTTCCTTAGAGGTGGGCCTCTTATGGCATTGCCTGAATTAAACTCATCTCATATCTCAATTTTAAACCGATGGGAGAAACTAAAGTCGTTGCACCATCAATTTGCCATTCGCTGGAAAGATGACTATTTGAGAAATTTACAGAAACGCTATAAATGGAAGAATCCTGCCCCTAACATTCCCAAAGATAGTTTAGTTGCTATTATCGACGACCTTCTTCCTCCCAATGAATGGAAAATGGGAAGGGTAATGGAGACGTACGCCGGAAGAGATCAAAAAGTTAGAGTAGCCGACATTCGTACCGCAAGTGGAACACTTACAAGGCCCATCGTAAAATTGTGCCTTCTTCCGTATGAACCCCATTCAACTTCTTAATTGCAGCAGACATTGCTCATTTCTCAAGATAATTACTTTGTATCTCACTTTAAATGTATATCTAAATTATTAACAATTTAAACTTTCCTTTCTTCTCAAGAGCTCCACGTAATCCACGAGTACATCAGTGCAAAATATGCTGGCGCTATCATTCCCTTCGCTATTGTAAACGATTCCTCAATATGAACGCAACAGATAGACTCCATACTGTTACGAAGAAGCAATATTGTGTAAACTGTCTTGCTCGAAGTCATTCGTCAAGAAACTGCACTTCAAAGATCACCTGTAAGAATTGTGGTGAACACCATCATACACTACTGCATCATTCACTTCACCCTCGCATTAATGAATCTCATCACTCTACTCAAAGAGGCACCGAAAATAATCGAAGCAACTCATCGAACACTGTCCACCAATCATCAACTCGCCAAGAATTAGCAAACAAAACCATCAACCAGTCACAACAACAGTTAATAACAGACCAGCAGCAAAATATTGCAATAGCGATAAGATCATTAGTAAACCTTCTTTTTTGAATGCGTATACGGGTTATTACTTCTTGCATAGATGCAAGGCCCCCCCAGCATGTTTAAATTTGTATCTTTATCTATATCAATATTAAATCCGAATTGAATTAAACGGCTTTCAATGCCTCAGATTTATCTTTAAGTTATCGAATTCAATCATATGATTCTTAACCCAAGCTATGTTCATTATGTTCTTAATTAGCTGAATAATTTCTTTACCCAAATGAATTGGGAATACTATTTGAAAAGGAAAGAATAAAAGACACTTACATACTAGCAGTAAAACGATTTTTAATTTCTGGAAACTCAACGCCTCTCCACGAAGACCTTTGGCAATTTTACCCAAAGTTACTTTAAATATTTGTGCACTCTTTTTAGAAACTATTTTACTGTTTTAATAAAAACAAATAATTGATATTTTTCACGTGAATAAAAAACTTTTTATTTCATTGGAAATTGCGTATAAAAAAATATATATAGCTTAAAAATATGGATCTATTTTTATACCCTCCACCATAAGATGGGGGGTATACTAATTTCGTCATTCTGTTTGTAACTACTCGAAATATTCGTCTGAGACCCCCCATATTCTTGATCGTCGTGACATTTTATGTCGATTCAGCCATGTCCGTCCGTCTGTCCGTCCGTCCGTCCGTCCGTCCGTCCGTCCGTCCGTCCGTCCGTCTTGAGCCTCTAGAGTGCGTAATTCTTATCCGATCAGAATGAAATTTTGCACGACGTGTTTTGTTATGATATCCAACAACTGTGCCAAGTTTGGTTCAAATCGGTTCATAACCTGATATAGCTGTCATATAAGCCGATCTTGGGTCTTGACTTCTTGAGCCTCTAGAGTGCGCAATTCTTATCCGATTGATATGAAATTTTGCACGACGTGTTTTGCTATTATATCCAACAACTGTGCCAAGTATTGTTCAAATCGGTTCATAACCTGATATAGCTGCCATATAAACCGATCTTGGGTCTTGACTTCTTGAGCCTCTAGAGGGCGCAATTCTTATCCGATTGGAATGGAATTTCGCACGACGTGTTTTGTTATGATATCCAACAACTGTGCCAAGTATGGTTCAAATCGGTCCATAACCTGATATAGCTGCTATATAAACCGATCTTGGGTCTTGACCTCTTGAGCTTCTAGAGGGCGCAATTCTTATCCGATTGAAATGAATTTTTGCACGAAGTATTTCGTTATAATATCCAACAACTGTGGCAAGTATGGTTTAAATCGGTTTATAACCTGATATAGCTGTCATATAAACAGATCTGGGGATTTGACTTCTTGAGCTTCTAGAGGGCGCAATTCCTATCCGATTTGGCTGAAATGTTGCATGACGTATTTTATTTTTACTTTCAACAACTGTGTCAAATAAGGTTCAAATCGGTGGATAACCTGATATAGCTGCCATATAAACAGATCTGGGATCTTGACTTCTTGAACCCTAGAGGTCGCAATTATTATCCGATATGCCTGAAATTTTGTACGATGGATTCTCTCGTGACCATCAACAAACGTGTTTATTATGGTCTGAATCGGTCTATAGCCCAATACAGATCCCATATAAATCGTTCTCTCTATTTTACTTCGTTAGCCCCAATGGGCGCAATTCTTATACGAATTGGCTGAAATTTTACACAGGTCTCCAACATATAATTTAATTGTGGTCCGAACCGGACCAAAGCTTGATATCGTTTTAATAGCAGAACAACTCTTTTCTTATATCCTTTTTTGCCTAAGAAGAGATGCCGGGAAAAGAAGTCGACAAATGCGATCCATGGTGGAGGGTATATAAGATTCGGCCCGGCCGAATCTAAAATTGTCGTTTCCTTGTCTGTAAAAAGTATTATATTGACCTTGTCTGTAAGAGTATTATAAATAAATTAATTTATGTACATTTTTAAAATGAATCCCAATAAATACCAATCTTAACATTTTGCTAACAGTACCACGTAATCTCGATCCACGTATGTTAACTTCCGTCATCAGCGCCGTCAATATAATCTCTGTATGGGTAACAAACTATTACAATAAGATAACTTTTTTTGAACCCACCACCATAGGATGGGATATAGTAATCTAGTCTTTCTGTTTGTAACACCACGAAATATTCGTCCAAGACTCCGTAAAGTACATATATTCTTGATCGTCTAAATCATTCTGGACATGGCCGTCCGTCTGTTGAAATCACGATAGCGGTCGAAAGCGTAAAGCTAGCCGCTTGAAATTTTTGCACAGGTACTTAAAATTGATTTAGGTAGTTGGGGATTGCAAATGGGCTATATCGGTTCAGATTTAGATATAGCTCCCATATGAACCGATCTCACGATTTGACTTCTTGAGCCTTTACAAGCCGCAATTTTTGTCCGATTTGGCCGAAATATTGCAAGTAGTGTTCCGTTATGACTTCCAACAACTCTGCCAAGAAACCATCCTTGATTGGTTTCTTGAAGCTTTAGTTTTTGCTGGTTTGGCAGAAATTTGGTATGTAGATTGTATTTATGCCCTTTAACTAAATTTAATTTGTATAAATTTTTAGCAGAATCCATGGTAGTGGGTTCCCAAGATTCGACACGGCCCAACTTAGCACGATTTTACGTGTTTTACTCTGAAATTATAATTAAATAAATTATATATTATGGAGAGATGGAAAAAAACACATTTAATTTAATACCCCTAATCTGAAAGATAGGGGTATATTCATTTTGTTATTCCGCTTGCAACAAATCGAAATATCCATTTCTGACCCTTTAAAGTATATATTTTCTTGATCGTCGCAAAAATCTAAGACGATCTAGCCTTGTCCGTCTGACCGCCTGTCTGTTGAAATACTTTGCACAGATTCTTTTTATACCCTCCACCATAGGATGGGTGTATACTAATTTCGCAATTCTGTTTGTAATATGCGTCTAAGAGCCCATAAAGTAAATACATTTTTGATCGTCGTGACATTTTAAGTCGAACTAGCTATGTCCGGCCGTCTGTCGAAAGCACGCAAACTTTTGAAGGATTAAAGCTAGCCGCATGAAATACTGCACAAATACTTCTTTTAAGTGTAGGTCGGTTGGGATTGTAAATGGGTCAAATCTGTCCATGTTTTGATATAGCTGCCATATAAACCGATCTTGGGTCTTGACTTCTTAAGCCTCTAGAGGGCGCAATTTTTGTCCGATTTGACTGATGTTATGCATGTGGTGTTTTAATATCTCTTCTAATAAATGTTTTAAGTATGATTTAAATCGGTTCATAATCTTGTATAGCTGTCATATAAACCGATCTTGGATCTTGAATTCTTGAGTCAATAGAGCACGCAATTCTCATCCGATTTGTTTGAAATTTTGCATGAGGTGTTTTCTTATGACTTCCAATAACTGTGCTAAGTATGGCGCAAATCGGTACATAACCTGATATAGCTGCCATATAAACCGATCGAGGATCTTGACATCTTTAGCCTCTAGAGGGCGCAATTCTCATACCATTTGGAAGAAGTTTTGTATAACGGTTTCCCTCATGACCTTCAACATACGTGTAGAATATGGTCTGAATCAATCAATAGCTTGATACAGCTCCCAAATAAACCGGTATCCCAATTTTCCTTTTTAGCCCCTACAAGCCGCAATTGTAATCGGAATGAACTGAAACATTACACAATAGCATATTCTTATTCAATACTAGCTGATCCGGGCCCGCTCCGCTGTGCCTTCTTTTACTTTATATGGAACAAAAGTTTCCTTGAAATATTTTTTTTTTTGGCAATTAAAGAGCTTTTAGTGAAATACCATGCTACGAAAATAGTATATCGGTTGTCTAACAGTTTAACAATAAAAGTGCCTTTATCTGATTCCCATATGATCTCTATTGGTCTACGAATTTAAGTTTGGATGTAAGGTGTACTCCATTCTTAAAATACTTTATTTCAGCCCGATATTCTCATCCTATCTGATTTAGGGGTGTTTTCGGGGGTGATGTGGTCTCCCAGATACTTGGCCCTGAAAAAATATCAGCATCGTGCTCTTCTCTCAAATACTATTTGTATAAATCCCATATTGCCATTGGTTTAAGGGAGTTTACACGATGAGGCGTCCCCCAAACACATGGCCCCAATATAGGTTATTAAATTCGTTTTCTAATCTCAAATACTTTTCATTTGAGCCACATATTAGCATGGTCGAAAAATGTTTACCCTTTGGGAGGTGTTTTGAGGAAGGGGTGATGCCCTAAATACATGATCCTACATTTAGATATCAAATTCAAATTCTACTCCCAAATACCTTTATTTGAGCCCCATACTGCGATGGTTAGTAAAAAATTGCTGTTTGTGGGATATTTTGGGAAAGGGGTAGACCCCCAGAAAATTGGTACCTTCCATTTAAGCTCCACATTGACATGGTCGGTAAATATGCCCGATTTAGGGGTGTTTTGGGGATTGGGCTGGTCCCCCAAACACTAAGCCCGGAAAATATATCAGCAACGTCATATAATTATATATCATTTATTTGAATCCCATATTGCCATTGGCCTCAAAATTGGATATCAAATTCGTTTTCTAATCTCATTTAAACTCCTTATTGCAAAAGTCGGCAATTATGTCCGGTTTGGGGTATTGGCCCTAAAAACTATATATGTTTAGTTCCTCTTTCTTTAAGATCCAAATTGTCTTAGTGAGCAAATATGTTTTATTTTGGGGTTGTTATGGTGGTGGGACATCCCCTAGACACTTGGTCCCTAATGTTGATATCAGATACGTGGTCTACTCCCAAATACCTTTAATTTGAGTCTTATATTTCCATAGTCGGCAAACGTGACCGGCTTGGTGTGTATTTTGGGGGATGGGTGGCCACTCAGTGAGTTGGGCTTGAAAATATATATCGGATTCGTGTTCTACTCTAAAAACCCTCTTATTTGAGCCTCATATTGCAATAGTCAGCAAATACTTCCTATTTGGGTGGTGTTGTGGGGGTGGGGTGGCCCCATAGACACTTTTCCCGAATATTGATATCGATTTCGTGCTTTACTCCCAAAGACCTTTCATTTGACCCCCATATTACTATGGTCGTATATTTGTCCCCTTTGGGGGATGTTTTTGGGAAGAGACGCCCATCAAACACTTGGTCGCTTATTTGGATATCAGATTCAAATTCTACACTCAAATACCTTTTATTTAAGCCCCATATTCCCTTGGTCAGTGAATAAGCCCTGTTTGGGGGGTGTTTTGGGGAAGGGGTGGACCCCCAGGAACGTGGCCCCACATTTGGATATTAGATTCGTATTCTACTCGCAAATACCTATCAATTGAGTCCCATATTGCCATGGTCGGTAAATATGTCCGATTTAGGGATGATTTGGGGGTTGGGGTGGTCCCCCTAGCACTTGGTCCGACAATTGGATATCAGATAATTTGTCTTATCCTAAATACCTTTCATTTGAGTCCCATATTGTCGTGATTGGTCTAAATATATGTTTGGTAGGTCTTAGGGTGGGGCGGCCCCCCTAGGTACTCCATCCGAATTTGGATTCCAAATTTTTACTTTTAGGGTACAATAGAGAGCACACAAAATTTCGTTTCAATCGCACCACCCATCTCCGAGATCTGGCGTTTCTAAAAATTAAAACACAAACAAACACAAATTGGTTTTTATATATGAGATTCTTTGTTAGCCAAAAAAGAGATACTGCGCATAGAACTCGACAAATGCGATCCATGGTGGAGGGTATATAAGATTCGGCCCGGCCGAACTTAGAACGCCCTTACTTCTTTGTCTATATGCAGGATAAGTTTGAAGATGGTGTATATCGGTTTTTATCTTGTTTTAGCCCCCATATAGACCGGTCCGCCGATTTAAGGTCTTAGAAACATCAAAGCTATATTTATTATGCGTTTTTATTGAAATTTGAGACGGTGAGTTGTGTTAGGCCTTTCGACATTCCTCTTCAATTTGGTTAAGATCGGTCCAGATTTGGATATAGCTGCCATATATACCGATCTTTCGATTTAAGGTCTTGGGCCCATAAAAGGCGCATTCATTGTCCGATATCGCCGAAATTTAGGACAGTGAGTTGTGTTAGGCCCCTCCTCATCCTTCTTCAATTTGGTCTAGATCGGCTCTGATTTGGATATGGCGGCCACATAGACCAATCTCTCGATTTAAGATCTTCGGCTAAAAGAAGGCGCATTTATTGTCCGATGTCGCCGAAATTTGGGACAGGGACAATGTGTTAGGCAATTCGACATTTATCTGCATTTTGGCTAAGTTAAGATTTTGATATAGATGCAATATAGACCGATTTCTCGATTTAAAGTCGTGGCCCAATAAAAAACGCATTTATAATCCGATTTTGCTGAAATTTAACACAGTTAATTATGTAAGGCTTTTCGACATCCATATAGTATATGGTTCAGATCGGTCTATATTTGGAAATAGCTACCAAAAAGACCAATATTTTGTTCTACTAAAGTGAACAATAACTTGTAATTATTAGACTACTCACTGTCCGTGCCGAATTCGGTCAAATTAGGCCGGGCCGAAATTAACGCATTTTTACTTATTCTTGATATTTCTATACCCACCACCAAAGGATAGGGGTATATTAATCTAGTCATTCCGTTTTTAATACCTCGAAATATTCATCTAAGACCCCATAAAGTATATATATTCTTGATAATCTCGAAGCTCTGAGTCGATCTAGCCATGTCCGTCCTTCTGCTGTCCAAATCAATATAGCGGTCGAACGCGTAAAGCTAGCAGCTTGACAATTTCCACAGATACTTAGTACTGATGTAGGTCATTGGGGATTGCAAATGGGCCATATCGGTTTAGATTTGGATATAGCTCCCATCAAAATCGAAAGTTGCCAAAACTGTTCTGTTAAAATGAAATTGGTAAAAGATACCTAAAAATTTTTATTGAAATTTGTGGTCGCAACTGGGTGCAGGAACTGACCCATCGGCAGCGACATTTAGTCAGAAAGTCAGAGCTAAATTTTGTACTGCTTGCTAACGCACTATTTTTAGGCCGATCCTAATCTTTCAAGGCCTTCAAAGTGTGAGTTTTTTTTGCGAATATTTTAGTTTTATAGCGATAGTTTCTACGAATCAGCTTTTTTGATCTCAATGATTTCTCTTTACGATTTCAACAGGTCATTGGTTGTTTTGGTCATTAAACAACTATGATTGTTAAATATTTCAACAAATAAAATGTGACCAACTTCTATGAAGAACCATTTACATTCTGCTTAAATGATGTCGCTAATTTGTTCTTCAAATTTAATTAAAATCGATCGAAAATCCGTATTTGATGGAAAAGATATCCGGTAAAAGTTCTATCCAACTATTGTCGTATATGCTCATAATTTTCATCATGTCTCATGAGTTCTAAAGTTTTCCATTTATCTTATATATAAAAATCAATTTGCGTTTCTTTGTAGGTTTGTTATTTTGCTTGTATGTTTGTGTGTTCCTTATAGACTCAGAAACGGCTGAACCGATTTTCTTGAAATTTTCACAGATGGTGCATAATGATCCCGTGGTGAAAATCGGGTACTGGACCCTCCCGCTTACCATAATTTTCAGAAACGCCAGATCTCGGAGATGGGTGGTGCGGTTTAAGCGAAATTTTGTGTGCTCTCATATAGTACCCTAAAAATAAAAATTTGGTATCCACATTTCGGATGGGGTACCTAAGGGCGCTGCCCCTACCTAAGACCTACTAAACATATATTTAGACCAATCACGACAATATGGGACTCAAAGAAAAGGTATTTAGGATAAGAAAACGTATCAGATATCCAATTGGAGGACCAAGTGCTACGGGGACCACCCTAAGCCCCAAAACACCCCTAAATCGGACATATTTACGGACCATGGCAATGTGGGATTCAAATGAAAGGTATTTAGGAGTAGAAAAAGAATCTGATATCAAAATGTGGGGCCGAGTCTCTGGCGGTCCACCACTTTCCCAAAACACCCCCCAAACGGGACTTATTTACTGACCATGCGAATATGGGACTTAAATAAAAGGTATTTGAATGTACAATACGAATCTGATATCCAAATATGGGACCAAGTGTTTGGGGGGCCGCCCCTCACCAAAAACATAAATTTATAACCATAGTAATATGGGGCTCAAATGAAAGGTCTTTGTGAGTAAAGCACGAATTTTATATCAATATTCGTGAAAAGTGTTTATGGGACCACCCCACCCCCACAACACCAACCAAATATTAAGTATTTTCTATTAGCCTATATTCTATGAGGCTCAAATAAGAGGGTTTTTAAAAGTGGAACACCCCCAAATAGGGAGTATTTGCTCACGAAGACAATTTGGGTCTTAAAGAGAGTGGAACTAAATATTCATAGTTTTTAGGACCAATAACCCAAACCGGACATATTTGCTGACTGACCCAAAACACCGCTAACTCGGGCATATTTACCGACCATGTCAAAGTGGAGCTTAAATGAAAGGTATTGGGGGGTAGAGCAAGAATTGATACCCATTTTCGGGACCAATTTTCTGGGGGTCTACCCCTTCACCAAAACACCCCCCAAAGGGTAAAAATTTTTCGACCATGCCAATATGTGGCTCAAATGAAAGGTATTTGAGATAAGAAAACGAGTTTGATAACCAGTTTTGGGGCCATTTGTTTGGGGGACGCCTCATCCTATAAACTCCTCTTAAGCCAATGGCAATATGGGGTTTAAATGAATGGTATTTGAGAGAAGAGCACGATGCTGATATTTTTCAGGGCCAAGTATCTGGGGGACCACCTCACCCCCGAAAACACCACTAAATCAGACATCATGAGAATATCGGGCTGAAATGAACACCATATAACCAAACTTAAATTTGTAGACCTATAAAAATCATGTGGGATTCAGATAAAGGCACTTATATTGTTAAACTGTTAGTCAAGTTAGCATGGTATTACACTAAAAGATCTTTAATTGTCGAAAATAAATATTCCAAGGAAAATTTTGTTCCATATAAAGTAAAAGAAGGCGCAGCGGAGCGGGCCCGGGTCAGCATCATGTCTCATAAGTCCTAAAGTTTTCCTAATTTATTAGAGATTAAATAAGAAAAGTAGTAGAATTATGTTATTGCAGTTGTAAACTTTTATCTTTCTTTGTCCACTAACTGATCTCAAATGACCTAGCTGCAAACGTAAGTGTAATATAAAACTTGCTCTTATAGATAAAAGTCTGTTGACTGATAATATTTGAATACCTTTCCCTACTTAAGGTGGGTATTATGTTCGTGTTTTACAGTGAAAATTTATTTTTTTACAATTATTTTTTGTAGATAATAGATTTTGAAGCAAAAATACTTTCCGATTTCAATCATTAGGGCATTCCCATTACCTATGATAAAATATTAATAAAAATGTTAAGTTATCAGTAATATTTTTGTAGATTTTCAAAAAACTAGACGTGACAAACATGGGTATTTCACTGTGAAACGCCAACTTTATACATTTTTGTAAACATCCAATTTAACTCGTCGAATTTCATTAAAGATTTTCATACATTACACAACGGGAAGCCATTATGTGCAAAATGTTTTCATTGTACGAAAATTTGTTCCAATTTCATTTTATTCAAATAATTCAACTTGAAGCCACGCAGTGCCCAATTTAAACAAATTACAGTGAACTACTCCTTTTTCTTAGAAAGAAATTTTAAATTTTTTTAAATAATATATCACTGTGCTCAAATATACGGTCAAAGCCAACAGAACTAACAAATTTCTACTACAATTTTTGTTCCTTTATCACTATGAGCTCCGTATCAATGTATTGTGAATTATGAAATTAAAAAAAACAAGTAAAAGCGTGCTAAGTTCGGCCGGGCCGAATCTTATATACCCTCCACCATGGATCGCATTTGTCGAGTTCTTTTCCCGGCATCTCTTCTTAGGCAAAAAAGGATATAAGAAAAGAGTTGCTCTGCTATTAAAACGATATCAAGATATGGTCCGGTTCGGACCACAATTAAATTATATGTTGGAGACCTGTGTAAAATTTCAGCCAATTCGTATAAGAATTGCGCCCATTGGGGCTCACGAGTAAAATAGAGAGAACGATTTATATGGGATCTGTATCGGGCTATAGAACGATTCAGACCATAATAAACACGTTTGTTAATGGTCATGAGAGGATCCATCGTACAAAATTTCAGGCATATCGGATAATAATTGCGACCTCTAGGGGTCAAGATCCCAGATCGGTTTATATGGCAGCTATATCAGGTTATGAACCGATTTGAACCTCATTTGACACAGTTGTTGAAAGTAAAAATAAAATACGTCATGCAAAATTTCAGATAAATCGGATAGGAATTGAAGCTAGAAGCTCAAGAAGTCAAATCCCCAGATCTCTTTATATGACAGCTATATCAGGTTATGAACCGATTTCAACCATACTTGGCACAGTTGTTGGATATCATAACGAAATACTTCGTGCAAAAATTCATTCAAATCGGATAAGAATTGCGCCCTCTAGAGGCTCAAGAAGTCAAGACCCAAGATCGGTTTATATGGCAGCTATATCAGGTTATAAACCGATTTAAACCATACTTGGCACAGTTGTTGGGTATAATAACAAAACACGTCGTGCGAAATTCCATTCCAATCGGATAAGAATTGCGTACTCTAGAGGCTCAAGAAGTCAAGGTCCAAGATCGGTTTATATGGCAGCTATATCAGGTTATGGACCGATTTGAACCATACCTGGCACAGTTGTTGGATATAATAACAAAACACGTCGTGCAAAATTTCATTTCAATCTGATAAGAATTGCGCACTCTAGAGGCTCAAGAAGTCAAGACCCCAGATCGGTTTATATGGCAGCTATATCAGGTTATAAAGCGATTTGAACCATACTAGGCACAGTTGTTGGATATAATAACAAAACACGTCGTGCAAAATTTCATTCCAATCGGAAAAGATTTGCGCACTCTAGAGGTTCAAGTAGTCAAGGCCCATGATCGGTTTATATGGCAGCTATATCAGGTTATAGACCGATTTGAACCATACTTGGCACAGTTGTTGGATATCATAGCAAAACACGTCGTGCAAAATTTCATTCCAATCGAATAAGAATTGTGCACTCTAGGGGCTCAAAAAGTCAAGACCCAAGATCGGTTTATATGGCAGCTATATCAGGTTATAGACTGATTTGAACCATACTTGGCACAGTTGTTGGATATCATAGCAAAACACGTCGTGCAAAATTTCATTCCAATCGAATAAGAATTGCGCACTCTAGAGGCTCAAGAAGTCAAGACCCAAGATCGGTTTATATGGCAGCTATATCAAAACATGGACCGATATGGCCCATTTACAATACCAACCGACCTACAATAATAAGAAGTATTTGTGCAAAATTTCAAGCGGCTAGCTTTACTCCTTCGAAAGTTAGCGTGCTTTCGACAGACAGACGGACGGACGGACGGACAGACGGACGGACATGGCTAGATCGACATAAAATTTCACGACGATCAAGAATATATATACTTTATGGGGTCTCAGACGAATATTTCGAGTAGTTACAAACAGAATGACGAAATTAGTATACCCCCCATCTTATGGTGGAGGGTATAAAAAGGAATGGTTTATTTTAAATAGTTATTTTAAAATGTGTATTAATTTGGGTGATCATTCGGGGTTTTAAAATTGTGTTTCCGAGCTTTTAAAAGTTTTCATTTCATTGCTGATATAATTCAAAGAGGTTAAATTAAATTTTACAAATTATTTTTTTAGACTAACAAAACTTTTAATAAATTTTCGTTTAAAGCAGTCACAAAAAATTTTAAGTTTGAAAAAATTACATTGCGAATCGATTTATTAAAATTACATTAACCTGTTAGCGACGAAAAATACCCAACAATATCGTAATGAAATTTGGATTGGCGTAAATTGGACAACTGAGACCAGTTATAAAAAGTCGAAAGTCGAAAATTTTTTATATCCCAAAACTCAAACGAAAAAATTTCTCAAAATTCCGACAAAAAAAAATAATTTTGAGGGGGTCCGTGCTGAAGTTTTGTCGTTAGAGAATGTTACGCTGAAATTTTCTCCTTAGAAAAATTTCATTACAATTAGTTTAGAAAAAAATTTATTAACATTGTGTTTTTAGTAAGAATTTCGTTAAAATTTTTCTTTAAGAAAAATAATTTTAAGGCGGCCCTGGCCTCAGTAAATAGTGGAATATTTTACATATGAAATGCTGTTATTTGAAAAGAAGGTTCTGAAATTTTTTGTTTAGAATAAATTTAATTTGAAATTTTTTTTGAATCAAATCAAGGGCCCAAATTCCAACCAATGATTTCTCTGGGTACACACAGGGCTTTTTGGGTCCCGTTTCGATGCCCTCCCCTCCTGTCACGATTGTGGCAGGGAGATTTTCAGTCTCCGGTAATCCGCTTTAGCGGTAGAGTAGCTGATTTCCCAACCCCACCGCTTCTATAGACCTTCAGTGAATCCGTTGTTGAATCCGTAGGAAACAATTCCTTCAGAATTGTTGAGGTCTGCGAGACAGCCGGAGTTTAGTACGAATACTGCATGTCTCCAGTTACCATCAGCCTCATCCAATCTTACAGTCGGTGGTTGATAGATTGGGATTACATTCCCTTAGTCTTCTAAGTATGTATTCAAGATCTGAGGGAACCTTTGGATTCCAAACATGCGCCATTGGTCGAGAAGGAATATCTTACTTTTTGACTAAATATAGTGCTGGACCTGGCCAGATCCCTCCAATATTTTTTAGTGCACAACGATACATTTTAATTGAGCATTGATCCCCGAAGGCAATTAGTCTGTATCGGCCGCGAAACCAGCCTGTATTGCCACAAACTGGAGGAGACCCAGGAAATTCCGCAAGGATATCGCAGTATACTGATGACAGTGGAGCCTGGAGCAGCCGCTCCACCAGTCGAGGTTTCAGAAGCGGACTACATGCTACAGCCTAACATCGCCACCGCAGCTGTTGGGTCTTTGAAGTCCATTCTAAGCATGCCACTGCACTGGAAATAGACCCACATCATCAACCGCCTAATGGATACCACTATCGTAGCAATCCTTGAGTGACTTAAATTTTTCTACCAAAAACAATGACCTATTACGAGTTGCAATTCGGTCGGCAATAATTTCGGCCGGTGTCTCACGAATTAATGCTTCAATGTTGTCTTCCAATGCGTCAATTCAAGCGGTCTTGTCTGTATAGACATATAGCCCCACAAAAAATAGTTTAAAAGTGTTAAACCGCACGATCTAGGCGGCCAATTGATCAGTCCCGAACGTGAAATAAAATGTTCACCGAACTCGCCTCTCAATAAGTCTAATGTTACGCGTGCTGTGTGGCTTGTGGCACCGTCCTGTTGAAACCACATGTCACGGAAGTCAAGCTCTGGCATTTTGGTAAAAAAAATTGAATATCTCTCTCTTACATTTACGTCCATCCATTACGGGCATCCGATGCCCATCCAGCCCATAAACCCCACCAAACTGTGACTTTTTCGGAATGCAATGTAGCTCTTGCAAGGCTTCCAAAAACGACAATTCATCTTATTTAAGTACCTATTGATCCAAAAATGAGCTTCGTCGTAAAATGAAAGAAGCGCGCCATGAACTTTCTTTACAGAGTACGAACTTTGACAAAAAATTCAATAATTTGCAAGCGTTGCTGGTTTGTTAAGCTGGATATGCACCTCTTGCGAAATTTGCAGCCAAACATTTATGTAGCCACTAAAAAATAGTTGTGAATAATACAAGATGGCGACGAACATCGATGCATAATTTTGATCGAATTTTAATCATTTTTTGGCTAACAATGTACATAGTGCTGTAATTGATCACTTTTATTTGCAAATAACTTTATTTCAGGATGCATGGAGCTATTATATTATACATTTTCATTCGTGGTTGCAAGTAACAACTCACCAATGCCTATTATGTCACCCTGTTACGCAAAGAAAATTTAATTTGAGCTGCATACCAGCAAACGAAATTTTCGGTTACGGTACCGGTAACGAAAATTTCGTTTAGGAATTGTCAATGCATTTGTTATGGTAACGAAAATTTCGCCAGAGATGCAGACTGCGCTTATAGACCAAATTGAACATGTTTGACAGTGAAACAAAACACGAAACGTGAATGAGGTGTTTAAACCAGTGTTGTCAAGAAGATAAAAGCTAAAAAATCACCCTTTACAAAGGCAATCCGTCTACGCCAATGTCGAATATTATTTTTCTTATGCCAGTTAAATCGTGTTTATCAATTTTTTTCAGTTGCACTTCCTAAATGCAAACGGAATCCGGGGACCATTTTTCTAATAACAATATTGTCTTTCTTTTGCTGCAACAACAATCCTAAATTTTTTGGTACAGTTTAATTTTTGGATACTTAAATATTAAGAAGACCATTTACACACCTTCTACTTGGCGGTATTGCATTTTTATACCCACCACCAAAGGATGGGCGTATATTCATTTTGTCATTTCGTTTGCAACACATCGAAATATCCATTTTCGACCCTATAAAGTATATATATTCTTGATCAGCGTAAAAATCTAAGATGATCTAGACATGTCCGTCCGTCTGTCTGTTGAAATCACGCTACAGTCTTTAAAAATAGAGATATTGAGCTGACACTTTGCACAGATTCTTTTCTTGTCCATTAGCAGGTTAAGTTCGAAGATGGGCTATATCGGACTATATCTTGATATAGCCCCCATATAGACCGATCCGCCGATGTAGGGTCTTAGGCCCATAAAAGCCACATTTATTATCCGATTATGCTGAAATTTGGGACAGTGAGTTGCATAAGGGACAGTGAGTTGCATAAGGGACAGTGAGTTATGTTATGCCCTTCAATATCCTTCGTCAATTAGGCCTAGATCGGTTCAGATTTGTATATAGCTGCCATATAGACCGATCTCTCGGTTTTAGGTTTTGAGGCCATAAAAGGCGTATTTATTGTCCGATATCGCTGAAATGTGAGACAGTGAGTTGTCTTAGACCCTTCGACGTCTTTCTTCAATTAGACCCTGATCGGTTCAGATTTGGATATAGCTGCCATATAGACCGATCTCTCGGTTTTAGGTTATAGGGCCATAAAAGGCGCACTTTTTGACCGAAATCACTAAAAATTGGGACAGTGCGTCGAAGAGAATGTCGAAGAATGAACACATTTCGAACCGAACACTGATTTTGGTAATAAAATTCAATGATTTGCAAGCGTTGCTCGTTAGTAAGTCTATTCATGATGAAATGTCAAAGCATACTGAGCATCTTTCTCTTTGACACCATGTCTGAAATCCCACGTGATCTGTCAAATACTAATGCATGAAAATCCTAACCTCAAAAAAATCACCCTTTAGATCGATATCTCGATTTAAAATCTTGGCCCTATAAAAGACGCATTTATAATCCGATTTCACTGAAATTTTACACAGTGACTAATGTTAGGCTTTTCGATCGGTTTATTTTTAGATATAGCTATTAAAAGGACCAATATTTTGTTATACGCAATTGAACAATGACTTGTACTTATTAGTATTTGGTCCAAATCGGAACATGTTTCGATATAACTGCTGTAAGACATAACGTATGCAATTTACACCATATTTTGATGAAAGGTGGTTTACATATATACCCAATGTGGTGGGTATCCAAAGTTTGGCCCGACCGAACTTAAAGCCTTTTTACTTGCTGATTTTTATTTGCTTAAAACTGGTTTATGCTCTCAATGAAAACGATAGCAAGAAAAAAGCATCTTTATAAATATTTTCTGAGGCACATGGAAAAAAAATACTATTCTTATTTTCTGTTTGGAATTGCCAAATAAGGTATGAAGATAGAAGTTAAAGAGATGCTGCGTTACTCGTTTAAAAGTGGCAGACTTAAAATATATCGAACAAGTGAGATCGTGCAACGTTCGGCCTGGCCGAATCTTATATACTCTCCATCATTTGTCGAGTTCTAACTCTTTTAAGGCAAACAAAGAATATTGAATAAGAACTGTTATGTTATTGGAGCTATATCAAGTTATAGTCCGATTCGGACCATAAATGAATGCTGAACATTGTAGAAGTCATTGTGTAATATCTCAGTTCATTCGGATAAGAATTGCGCCTTGTTCGGGCTCAATACGCAAAATCAGGAGATAGGTTTATATGGGAGCTGTATCAAGCCGTTGTATAAAATTTCAGCCAAATAGTACGAGAAATGCGCCCTCTAGAGGCTCAATAATTCAAGATCCCAGATCGGTTTATATGGTAGCTATATCAAGTTATATACAGATTAACGCCATACTTAGCACAGTTATTGGAAGCTCTACTCTTTCGAAAATTAGCGTGCTTTCGACAGACAGCCGGACGGACGGACAGACGGACGGACATGGCTAGATCGACTTAAAATGACATGACGATCAAGAATATATATCCTATGTGAAGGGTATAAAAAAGAGAACCGATTACCTTATTTTTAAACCCTCCATCATGAAAGGATCACTTGAATATTAGTGTAAGACACAGCAAAGTACATATGTTTATTCTTGATCGCCATGATATATTAAGTGGAGCAATTCCATATCCGTCTGTTTGAAGATATCATGCAAACTTTTTACCGTGAACCGTGTAGTGCTAACTGATTGAAATTTTAAACAGATGCTTCTTATTGATGTAGAACAGCTGATGACCCAAATCGCCTCATTATACCCTCCACCATAAGATGGGGGGTATACTAATTTCGTCATTCTGATTGTAACTACTCGAAATATTCGTCTGAGACCCCATAAAGTATATATATTCTTGATCGTCGTGAAATTTTATGTCGATCTAGCCATGTCCGTCCGTCCGTCTGTCTGTCGAAAGCACGCTAACTTCCGAAGGAGTAAAGCTAGCCGCTTGAAATTTTGCACAAATACTTCTTATTAGTGTAGGTCGGTTGGTATTGTAAATGGGCCATATCGGTCCATGTTTTGATATAGCTGCCATATAAACCGATCTTGGGTCTTGACTTCTTGAGCCTTTAGAGTGCGCAATTCGTATCCGATTGGAATGAAATTTTGCACGACGTGTTTTGTTATGATATCCAACAACCGTGTCAAGTATGGTTCAAATCGGTCCATAACCTGATATAGCTGTCATATAAACCGATCTTGGGTCTTGACTTCTTGAGCCTCTAGAGTGCGCAATTCTTAACCGATTCGCCTGAAATTGTGTACGACGGATTCTCTCATGACCTTTAACATACGTGTTACTATTGTCTGAATCGGTCTATAGCCCAAAACAGCTCCCATATAAATCGATCTCTCTATTTTACTTCTTGAGCCCACAAAGAGCGCAATTCTTATTCGAATCCGTCCGTCCGTAAAGCTAGCCGCTTGAAATTTTGCACAAATACTTCTTATTAGAGTAGGTCGGTTGGTATTGTAAATGGGCTATATCGGTCCATGTTTTGATATAGCTGCCATATAAACCGATCTTGGGTCTTGACTTCTTGAGCCTCTAGAGAGCGCAATTCTTATCCGATTGGAATGAAAATTTGCACGACGTGTTTTGTTATGGTATCCATTAAATGTGCCAAGTATGGTTCAAATCGGCCCATAACCTGATATAGCTGCCATATAAACCGATCTGGGTTCTTGACTTCTTGAGCCTCTAGAGGTCGCAATTATTATCCGATTTGCCTGAAATTATGTACTACGGATCCTCTCATGACCATCAACATACGTGTTTATTATGATCTGAATCGGTCTATAGCCCGATACAGCTCCCATATAAATCGATCTCTCTATTTTACTTCTTGAGCCCCCAAAGACGCAATTCTAATTCGAATTGGCTGACATTTTACACAGGTCTCCAACATTTAATAATATAATAATAGCAGATCAAATCTTTTCTTATATCCTTTTTTGCCTAAAAAGAGATGCCGGGAGAAGAACTCGGCAAATGCGATCCATGGTGGAGGGTATGTAAGATTCGGCCCGGCCGAACTTAGAACGCTTTTACTTGTTTTTAGATAGCATCCATGTGAGTCAAGCTTCTAATTTTTATACCCACCACCATAGGATGGGGGTATACTAATTTCGTCATTCTGATTGTAACTCCTTTAAGACCCCATAAAGTATATATGTATATTCTTGTTTGTCGTGACATTTTAAGTCGATTTAGCCATGTCCGTCCGTCTGTCCGTCCGTCTGTCGAAGCACGCTAACTTTCGAAGGAGTAAAGCCAGCCGCTTGAAATTTTGCACAAATACTTCTTATTTGTGTTGGTCGGTTGGGATTGTAAATGGGCTATATCGGTGCATGTTTTGGTATAGCTCCCATATAAACCGATTTCGGGTCTTGAGTTCTTGAACCACTAGAGGGCACAATTTTTATCCGATTTGGCTAAATTTTTGCATGATGTGTTTTGTTTTGACTTTTAACAACTGTGCTGTGTATGGTTAAAATCGGTTCATAATCTGATATAGCTGCCATGTAAACCGATCTCGGGTCTTGAGGTCTTGAGCCACTAGAGGGCACAATTCTTATCCGATTTGGCTGAAATTTTGCATAAGGCGTTTTATTATGACTTCCAACAACTGTGCTGAGTATGGTTGAAATTAGTTCATAACCTGATATAGCTGCCATATAAACCGATCTCGGGACTTGATTTCTTGACCCACTAGGGGGCACAATTTTCATCCGATTTGGCTGAAATTTTGAACGGTATGTTTTATTACGACTTTCAATAACTGTGCCAAATATGTTTCAAATCGGTCCAAAAACTGATATAGCTGCCATATAAACCGATCGGGGATCTTGAATTCTTGAGCCTCAAGAGGGCGTAATTATTAACCGATTTGGCTGAAATTTTGTACAACGGCTTCTTTTATGACCTCCAACATACGTGTCAAATATGATCTGAGTCGGTCTTTGGCCTGATACAGCTTCCATATAAACAGATCTCCCTATTTTACTTCGTGAGTCCCTAAAAGGCAAAATTCTGATTCGATTTGGCTGATATTTTACACATCGACTTCTACTGTGGTCTCTAACATTCAATTCAATTAACCCATTTCTTTTCTTTTATACTTTGTTTTTATAAATAGAGATACCGGGAAAGAGCTCGACAAATGCGATCCATTGTGAAGGGTATATAAGATTGACCCGGCCGAACTTAGCACGCTTTTACTTGTTTATTATACCCTCCACCATAAGATGGGGGGTATACTAATTTCGTCATTCTGTTTGTAACTACTCGAAATATTCGTCTGGGACCCTATAAAGTATATATATTCTTGATCGTCGTGACATTTTATGTCGATCTAGCCATGTCCGTCCGTCTGTCCGTCCGTCCGTCCGTCTGTCTGTCGAAAGCACGCTAACTTCCGAAGGAGTAAAGCTAGCCGCTTGACATTTTGCACAAATATTTCTTATTAGTGTAGGTCGGTTGGTATTGTAAATGGGCCATATCGGTCCATGTTTTGATATAGCTGCCATATAAACCGATCTTGGGTCTTGACTTCTTGAGCCTCTAGTGTGCGCAATTCTTATCCGATTGAAATGAAATTTTGCACGGCGTGTTTTGTTATGATACCCAACAACTGTGCTAAGTATGGTTCAAATTGTTTCATAACCTGATATAGCTGCCATATAAACCGATCTGGGGTCTTGACTTCTTGAGCCTCTAGAGGGCGCAATTCCTATCCGATTTGGCTGAAATTTTGCATGACGTATTTTATTCTTACTTTCAACAACTGTGTCAAATAAGGTTCAAATCGGTTCATAACCTGATATAGCTGCCATATAAACCGATCTGGGATCTTGACTTCTTGAGCCTCTAGAGCTCGCAATTATTATCCGATTTGCCTGAAATTTTGTACGACGGATTCTCTCATGACCATTAACCCGTATTATTATGGTCTAAATCGGTCTATAGCCCGATACAGCTCCCATATAAATCGATCTCTCTATTTTACTTCTTGAGCCCACAAAGAGCGCAATTCTTATTCGAATTGCTGACATTTTACACAGGTCTCCAACATATAATTTAATTGTGTTCCAAACCGGACCATATCTTGATATCGCTCTAATAGCAGAGAAAATCTTTTCTTATATCCTTTTTTTTGCCTAAGAAGAGATGCCGTGAAAAGAACTCGACAAATGCGATCAGTGGTGGAGGGTATATAAGATTCGGCCCGGCCGAACTTAGCACGCTTTTACTTGTTTCTTCTAACATCACTTTCATAATTATGCAGCAGTAATTTTCAGCAAACAGCAGACTTTTCAGCAGTAAGCCTGCTGTTTTGAAATTGCAGAACTACTTCTGAAATAGCAGAACTACTGCTACAATAGCATCAAAGTTATCTATTAATATTCAGCAGACAGCAAAACTTTTCACCAAACTTTTTTAAATGAGTGTATATTTTAAATTCAGATTATAAATATATACATGCAAAGAACATAACAAATGTCATCTTTGGTGGAAGGTATATAAGATTCAGCCTAGCCAAACATAATCCGCTTTTACTTTTTAATTAAGAACTCATAGAATCGGTGACACTTTTGTTCTAAAATAAATTGAGGTTTTGGTATATTTGGTCACTTGAAAATCAATCGGTGCAAGGAAATGATATTAAATACGCCCTAAAGATCTGCAAATCTTATTTACCTAGCTCTTTTTAAGTCTAGCCTGAATATAGATAACCTAGAAATCCGAGCCTGTATTTTGACATTGATTAAGTGATCGTTTAGGACCAACTTTTGCGATCAACTTTGACGACCTTTGCGTATTGATCATTAATCAAGATAAACTCAACTCCATTGATTTAGTTTTTAAAAAAAAGGTATACGAAAACGAAAACAAATTATGAATTTCTTTTAATTGGGCCGTAGCGAACAGGATTCGGATCATTAGTGTGGCGAGAAACGTATTGTCTGTCACTGAGGTGAACGTTAAGAGCTGATCCAATTGCTAGAAGAAGCATTCTTTATTCCGACGATATAGCTGAAAGTGATAAAGTGGAAAATGCTGCGAAGTCCGTACTCACGTAACAGAAGGAACCCATGGCATGCTCAGTAGTGTAGCAATGCGAATAATGAGTAGAAATATAATCGACAAATGACTTGATATTTTAACTCAAATTAATCATTTTATTCATTTGTCTTCCACACTAATCTACATTTTTAAAAACCTATTACTTCTAAAAATAAAAAAAAAAAAATAAATAAATAAAGCACAGTTTACCCTCCTAAAATTTTTTTTATCCAAATATGTTTTTCCTACTGTTAACAAAGATTTACCTCTTTAAATATTTAAGAAGGATTTGATCCTTTGAAAATATATTCAGTTTCCCGACAAGCAAGTGACTTTATATACCATATCACCCACAAGAATGCAAATCTTGGAAATCCCCTATAAGAAGTAAACCAAGAATAAAGAAAACTGCAACCTCCCATCTCATGTTTACTATACTGAGCAGCAAATATTTCAACATAAATTTGCATACGATTGTAAATTTAACATTTGTGGCTTAGTGAGAAGAAAAAGGGCAAACTGTAACATGTACATACATACTAGCATTGCTTTGGTATCGAAGCTCGTTTATTTACATTGACCCAACCCTTCAAATGCAAGTCATTCTTGAACGTTTCAAGTATCTTCAGTAAATGCATATTTCACACTAGAAGCAGAGGAAACAGCACCATCTACAGCCATAAGAAAGCTGAAGAGCTTTAAGGAACACAAATCTCAGTGTTATGGCTTTTGCAATCTTTATGTTGTTGGAGAAAAACAACAAAAGAATTACCGACATCTACAAAACATATGAAAATCTCCTGAGGTTTTTGCCTAAAGCACAAATCCAGTCCAGAATTTAGTCTAGAACAATCAAAACAAGTAAAAAGACGCTAAGTTCGGCCGGGCCGAACTTTGGATACCCACCACCTCGGGTACATATGTAAACCACCTTCCATCAAAATCCGGTGAAAATTGCAAACGTTATGTCCTATAGCAGTTATATCGAAATATGTTTCGATTTGGACCAAATACTAATAAGCACAAGTTATTGTTCGATTGTGTAAACCAAAATATTGGTCTTTTTAGTAGCTATACCTTTAAATAACCCGATCTGAACCATATACGACACGGATGTCGAAAAGCCTAATATACGTCACTGTGTCAAATTTCAGTGAAATCGGATTATAAATGTGCCTTTTATGGGACTAAGGCTTTAAATCGAGATATAGGTCTACATGGCAGCTATATCCAAATCTGGACCGATTTTGGTCAAGTTGCAGAAAAATGTCGAAGAGCCCAACATAACGCACTGTCCCAAATTTCGGCGAAACCGGACAATAAATGCGCCTTTTATAGGCCCAAAACCTTAAATCGGTCTATATGGCAGCTGTATTAAAATCTGGACCAATCAGGGTCAAATTGAAGAAAAATGTCGAAGGGCCTAACACAACTCGCTATCCCAAATTTCAGCAATTTCGGACAAAAAGTGCGCCTTTTATGGCCCCGAAACCTAAAACCGAGAGATAGGTCTATATGGCAGCTATATCCAAATCTGAACCGATCAGGGCCAAATTGAAGAAAGACGTGGAAGGGTCTAAGACAACTCACTGTCTCAAATTTCAGCGATATCGGACAATAAATGCGCCTTTTATGGCCTCAAAACCTAAAACCGAGAGATTGGTCTATATGGCAGATATATCCGAATCTGGACCGATCTGGGCCAAATTGACGAATGATGTCGAAGGACCTAATACCACTCACTGTCCCAAATTTCAGCAAATCGGATAATAAAGCTGGCTTTTATGTGCCTAAGACCCTAAATCGGAGGATCGGTCTATATGGCATCTATATCCAAATCTAAACCGATCTTGGCCAAATTGACGAAGGATATTGAAGGGCCTAACACACTCACTGTCCCAAATTTCAGCAAAATCGGATAATAAATGTGGCCTTTGTGGGCATAAGACCCTAAATCGGAGGTTCGGTCTATATGGCAGCTATATACAAATCTGAACCGATCTGGACCAAATTCATGAATGATGTCGAAGGGCCTAATGCAACTCACTGTCCAAATTTAAGCAAAATCGGATAATAAATGTGGCTTTTATGATTTTAACAGACAGACGGACGGACATGTCTAGATCTTCTTAGATTTTTACGCTGATCAAGAATATATATTCTTTATAGGGTCGGAAATGGAATTTCGATGTGTTGCAAACGGAATGACAAAATGAATATACCCGCATCCTTTGGTGGTGGGCATAAAGAAAAGAACCGGAAGAGCACAAAAACAAGGTACACCTTTTATGTCAGAGGTATGTACTTGTAGTTGACTGAAAGCTAGAACTCTTTTTTGCAAATCATGGCGGTTTGTTGTTACAGGAAGTTATCATTTCACGCCCTAACAAGGGACAAACATGACAGCTGAAATTGCTACCACAACAAGCCGAACAGATGCAAATGTAATAAACCACAAGATGTACAAAAGAATTTCAACAAATGAAAGTGCATCAGAGTTACCACAAAACATCTAAACGTTGAAAAATGCAACTCTACAAACAAATGTCACAAAAACAACTCACAAAAATTAAACAATTTTTAACTTTGACGACTAAATACACTACTAACATGTGGCAGAACAGAATGACGCTCGCTTTCCAGCATTAAAGTTGAAAATTTTTTAACTTTTCCGCGTTGCTTTCGTGGTGTTTGTGTGCAAAGTTGCATTTTTGCAACGTTCACAAAATTACTGTTTGGTGAGGTTTTCATGCCGGCAGCGTAATTGGACCGTACTTCTTCGTCGAATCGTCACGTTATCTTATATTTTTGCCTGAGTTAGTAGAGATGGATCTGGACGATACGTGCCACAAGCCACACAGCGCACGTAACAATCGATTTATTAAAAAGTACGTTTGATGAGCGTGTTATCTTAAGAAATGGCACAGTCTATTGGCCGCCTCGTTTCTGCGATTTGACGCCTGCATAATATTTTCTTCTTTCTTAATCGAAACCCCGATATTAATACCTTAATACTTATCTACAAAAAACACTTAATTTAATGAAAATTAATAAATCCTTAATATATTATTGATAGCTGTCCAGGTCTCATCCACATCATCAGTTACAGAAGATATTTGTATTCTCACCACCGAAGGGTGGGGTTATCAATTTTGTGATTCTGTTTTCAACACATCGAAATATCCATTTCTGACCCTACAAAGTAAATATATTCTTGATCGTAGTAAAATTCTAAGGCGATTTAACGATGTCCGTGTATCTGCCCGTCCGTCTGTTGAAATCACACTATAGATTTCAAAATTTAGATATTGAACTGATATTGATCGTCTCATTGCTACTCGTTTAGTTCTTCAACGAGCCAAATCAGACCATATTTGGTTATAGCTGCCATATAGACCGATCTACCCATTAAGACACTAAAGTCCTTAAAAGCCGCAACTATTATCCAATTTCGCTGGACTTTGACACAGTGACTTGTATTAAGCCTCGCGTCATCCGACCAGCACATGGTTCAGATCAGATACTAGCTGAACCGGGCCCGCTCCGCTGCGCCTTCTTTTACTTTATATGGAACAAAAGCTTCCATAGAATATTTATTTTTGACAATTAAAGAGCTTTTAGTGAAATACCATGCTACAAAAATAGTATTTCTCTTGACTAACACTTTTGACAATATAAGTGACTTTATCTGAATCCTGTAAGATCTTTATTGGTCTACCAATTTAAGTTTGGATGTAAGGTGTACTCTATTTTTAAAACATTTTATTTCAGCTCGATATTCTCATGATATCTGATTTAGGGGTGTTTTCGGGGGTGAGGTGGTCCCCCAAACAATTGGCCATGAAAATATAAAAATAATTTTTACCCTTTGGGGGGTGTTTTGGAGAAATGGTGATTCCTTAAATACATGGTCGTACATTTGGATATCAAATTCGTATTCTACTCCCAAATACCTTTATTTGAGCCCCATATTGCGATGGTCAGTAAAAAATTGCTTATTGGGGGATGTTTTGGGAAAGGGGTAGACCCCCAGAAAATTAGTCCCGAATGTGGGTATCAATTCTTGCTCTACCCCCCCACATTGACATGGTCGGTAAATATGCCCAATTTAGGTGTGTTTTGGGTATTGGAAAATCCCCAAGCCCGGAAAATATATCAGGAACGTGCTCTATTCTCATATATCTATATATCATTTATTTGAACCCCATATTGCCATTGCCATTTCATTTAAACTCCTTATTGCAAAAGTCAGCTAAAAATTTCCGGTTTGGGGTATTGGCCCTAAAAACTACGAATATTTAGTTCCACTATCTTTAAGACCCAAATTGTCTTGGTGATTGTTATGGTGGTGGGACGTCCGCTAGACAGTTGGCCCCTAATGTTGATATCAGATACGTGGTCTACTCCCACTTACCTTTAATTTGAGCCCCATATTTCCATAGCCGGCAAACATGACCGGCTTGGGGGACGTTTTGGGGGATGGGCGGCCACTTAGTGAGTTGGCGTGTTGTGAGGGTGGGTTGACCCCATAGACACTTTTCCCGAATATTGATATCAGATTCGTTCTTTACTCCCAAAGACCTTTCATTTGAGCCCCATATGGCTATGGTCGTAAATTTTTCCCCTTTGGGGGATGTTTTTGGGGAGAGGCGACCCCCCAAACACTTGGTCCCATATTTGGATATCATACCTTTTATTTAAGCCCCACATTCCCATGGTCAGTAAATAAGTCCTGTTTGGGGGGTGTTTTGGGGAAGGGGTCCACCCCCCAGAAACGTGGTCCTACATTTGGATATCAGATTCGTATTCTACTCCCAAATACCTTTCATTTGAGTCCCATATTGCCGTGATCGGTAAATATGTCCGATTTAGGGGTGTTGTGGTGGTTGGGTGGTGTTGTGGGGGTGGGGTGGGCCCATAGACACTTTTCCCGAATATTGATATCAGATTTGTGCTTTACTCCCAAAGACCTTTCATTTAAGCCCCATGCGGCTATGGTCGTAAATGTGTCCCCTTTTGGGGAGGTTTCTGGGGAGAGGCGGCCACCCCAAACACTTGGTCTCATATTTGGATATCAGATTCGAATTTTACACTCAAATACCTTTTATTTAAGCCCCATATTCCCATGGTCAGTAAATAAGTCCTGTTTGGGGGGTGGACCCCCTGAAACGTTGTCCCACATTTTGATATCAGATTCGTATTCTACTCGCAAATACCTTCCATTTGAGTCCCATATTGTCGTGATTGGTGTAAATATATGTTTGGTAGGTTTTATTGTGGGGCGGCCTCCCTAGGTACCCCATCCGAAATTTGGATACAAAATTTTTATTTTTAGGGTAAAATATAAGAGCAGACACAATTTCGTTTAAATCGCACCACCCATCTCCGAGATCTGGCGTTTCTGAAAATTTGGGGAAGGGGGAGGGTTCGCCCCCCCCCCCCCCCCATTCAGATATCAAAAAATGTAGTACCCTATTTTCACCACGGGGTCATTATGCGGATGGACCAACTCCTTAGAGACTGGATTAACCATACGCTAAGGAACTGGTAGATAGATTGCGGGTCCCATGGCATAAATATAAGAGGCACAAGGCACTCTACAGGGGGCCATTATATCGCCACTTCTATGGGTGACCATCATAAATGACCTTTTACGGATGCTGACTGAGGTGAGGCTACGCAGACGACATTATAATGCTTCCAATGAGTAAGGATCCGAACGAGCTATGCAGAAGGGCCGAAAGGGTCTTGCATATGGCATATGCCTGGGCTAGACCCAGGGGTCTTAATGTTAACCCAGAGAAGACTGAAATATGCCTGTCCACGAGAACGACGAAGGTGGGACAATTTAATGCACCATGTTTCCTCAATAAGACGATTTGGATATCTGACAAGGTCAAATACTTAGGTGTGATCTTGGACAGGAAACTAAATTGGCTCTACTGGAGCGTGATTAGACCAATTCTTATTTACGCCCCAGTAGTTTGGTGGACTACTTTGAGAAAAAAGTGCAGCATAAGGACCATACAACAGATTCAGAGAACATGTTGTCTTGGCATAGGCGGAGCGATGAGGACCAGGCCCACTAGGGCTCTGGAGACTACTCTACATATCCAATCCATTGACATCCAGATGAACTGTGAGGTAGCCACTGCGGCTATGAGACTTAAGGCTATGGGAGAATGGATTGAGAATGGGAGCAGCTCATATCATCATGGTATAATCGATTCGACGATAGGAAACCTGAAAGGAAAGGAAGAGGTTTCCGATCGGATACTTGAGATGAGCTTGAGGTCGAGTGCTAGGCACTGCTGCCAACGGCACAGTCTTGGATTGACGGAACCCTAGTATTGCCACCTATTGTAGAAGATCGTGTTACACGGATGGATCAAAGGTAGAGCGCAGAGTGGGCCTAGGAGGTCTACATTGAGAACACAGGGACTGAGATCTGTTTTAGACTACGTAACCATAAAACGTTCCTGCAGGCGGAGATGCGTGCGATCACGGAATGGGTGAGTTCGTGTGGTTCTTACACGGGGACGTAAAGTATGAACAACATTACGGGCAGTAAAAATGCCATAAAGACAATAAAATCCACGAACAGTCCTGCAGTGTAAGAAGAAGATTAACGCCTTCTCTGAGTATAACAAAATCCGCATCGTTTGGGTGCCGGTCCATAACGGAGTAAGGGGGAATGAAAGGGCAGACGATTTGGCGGTGAAGGCCAGAGAACTGCCGTCAATAAACTTGGTTAACCCGAAGCCTTTCGATCAACGCAGTCCGAGTTGAGGGCGTGCGACAACCCCATGGAACAGCGAAACGTTCGGTAGGACGGCGAAAATCCGAAAGAGGATCCAGATCGTGAGAAGAGTCTTTTACTGAAAGGAAGTAAGAATGGGTTTTTGGTGTCATAACGGGACACATAGGACTACGAGCTCACTTATGTAAAATCGGGGCGGTATGTGATAGCATGTGTAGGGCATGAGGAGAAGATGATGAGACGTTGGAGCATTTCCTATTTTATTGCCCGGCTTTCGCGTCTAACATATACTGGCACTTAGGTGGGGACACAATACCAGACATAAACCAACTTAGGGGCGTGGCATGGAAAACAATTAAGAATTTTGTAAATAGCTAGGAATTCCTTACCTAGATTTTTTTTTTTGAGGTTTAGTTTTTTTTCAGAATTTAGAGCGCACAAAAAGCCGATTAATGACTTTGGTGTATATCCATAGTGGCTGATTAATATAGTGATTAATATCTGCACTCTCTTTTCAACCTAACATATGGGGTTTAGGGTTTGTGTCGCTTTGCTTGAGGTTGAATTATAGGCCTTATGGAAGGTTTGTAAATGTGGGTCCTTCTCAAGTTTCTGGTTGGGTATCATAGTCATAGCTGCGAACACTATCAGCTCATGTTTTTGTTTTCATTGTTTAAGTATTCATTCAATTCTCTTGAATTTTACCCCTCTTAAAATAATTGCAACCACGAACTATGACTAGAAATCCCACGTTTCCTTTGGTTCATTTTTAAGAGCCACCTAAAAGAGAATCGATTGAAAACAAGCTTTTCCATCTTTGTACTTGGTACCTCTTAAAAGATTCGATGGTTTATTGGTAAGAAGTAAATAATTGTGTTGTGTCCAGCAATGATGTCAATATTCACAGACTCTGAATGGTTCATATTAATGTGTAGTTGCTTGTATTCTGTGTTTTCATTGATATAGACAGTTGTAATATTATATTCGTATTAATATGCAAATATGCTAAATATGGATTAATCTGAATCATATTTGTTTCATGTGCCAAGAAGCCATATTTATAGAATTCACAGTTTCAAATTTCAGCTAAATCTTGTGATAAAAAAGGTTGTATGTGTTTTAGTTCGTGAATCGATAGATCTGTATGGCAGCAATATGTATTACTAGTTGGACAGGGCCCGCTCCGCTGCGTCTTCTCTCACTCTCTTATTTTATCTGAGCCCTGAACGGGCACATTCAGGAAAGTCCTGTTTGGGGGTTCTGGTACGGCCTTTCAGATATTTCGCCCCAATTTGGATAACATATTGGTGCTCTACTCTTAAATACCTTTAGTTGGAGCCTTTTAATGCTTTGGTCGGTAAATAAGTCCGGTATGGGAGTATTTTTGGAGGTGAGGTGGGCCGTCATATATCAGATTCGTTCTCTTGTCTCAAATACCTTTAATTTGAACCCCATATTTTTATTATAGGCTTGTATTTCCATTTAACGAGCTTTGGAGGTGGCGCGGCTCCCCTAAATACCCCACCCTAAATAAGGATAGACATTTTCTGTTTTTGAGGGGGACCCCCCTGAACACTTTGGGCCAAATTTGTATACCAAGTTCGTACTCGACTCTTAAATACCTTTCGTTTGATACCCATGTTGCCCCAATCGGTAAACATGTCCGTGCGTGGAGTTTTTGGGGGGTGGGGAGGCGACTCAGATAGCAAGGAATACATTTTTATTTAAGATTCTTACTCAACTCTTAAATACCTTTAATTTAATACCCATATTGATCAAAGCGGTGAAAGAGTCCTGTTGGGGGGTATTTTTGGGGGTGGGGGACTGACCCCAAAAATTTATACCAATTTCGTGTTTTTGGGGTACCATAAGGTGGGACACAAAATTTCGCTTAAATCAGTGCACCCATCAGAAAGATTCGTATAATAGATGGTCTGATATAAATCATATTCAGTTCGAATGTCTGGGGCCATATTACAACTAACTGTTCCAAATTTCTGAAATATCGAATAATAAGTTCGCCTTTTATAGGCTCAAACCACTATATGTGTATATCGGTCTATATGGCAACTACAATATATGCAAATATAATTTGACTTGTTCAAGAACATAAGCTGCGTCCTAAAGAAATAGGGAACTGTGCAAAATTTCAGCTCAATATCCCAATTATTGAAGGCTTTTGCGTGATAATAACAGACTGAAGTCTTAGAATTTTACGAGGATCAGGAATATTTAATTTTTGTAGGGTCAGAAATGGATATTTTCTTCTATTGCAAACGGAAAGAATATACTCCCTCTTCTATTGTGGTGGGTATAAAAACAGGTTGTGGATTATAAACCGCCCCATGCCACTATAAACATTCATCAAGCAGATTCCGACCGCTTTACTGTTCCACAGTGCTACTGGACATGCAGGACATATTACTGGCAAAATCGTTTACTAGCCGCTTCAGCCGGATACCTTGGGAGAAAGTGTTCGCCCTTGAAGAAAGTAAAAGAGGAGAGAGAGGTAGAAGACGGAAAACACTGAACACATTAGAAAGACAAACACTGAACACTCATAAGACAAACCAGTAATTAAGAATAAAAGTCGCATTGTGCCGACTGTATTATACCCTACACCTACCCTATAAGTATAATGTGGGAGCTACATCCAAATCTAAACCAATTTTGATGGACCACGGCGGATGTTTTCAGACGGGTTATTAAACAATCCGTATCAAATTTCGAGCAATTATGTTCAAACTGTTACAACTACTGTTGACAAATGGCAACATTATTGAAAATTAACCAAAATCTGCAAAGATATGTATGGGAGCTATACCTTAATTTGCACCGATTTCGAGCCAACTTCTCAGATATTGCGGTAGTCGTCGAGGAATGCTTTGTGCAACACTCTATTTAAAGACCGATCCTGATCTTTCAAATCCATCAAAATGTGAATGGTCTCTGCGAATACCTGAGTTTAATATTGATAGTTTCAGCGAATCAGCTTCAGTATTTTGATGACATTTTTATACCCTCCACCATAGGATGGGGGGTATACTAATTTCATCATTCTGTTTCTAACTACTCGAAACATTCGGCTGAGACCCCATAAAGTATATATATTCTTTGATATAGCTGTCATATAAACCGATCTTGGGTCTTGACTTCTTAAGTCTCTAGATGGCTCAATTCTTATCCGATTTGAACGAATTTTTGCACGAAGTATTTTGTTATGATATCCAACAACTGTGACAAGGTTCATAACATGATATAGCTGTCATATAAACAGATCTGGGGACTTGACTTCTTGAGCTTCTAGAGGGCGCAATTCCTATCCGATTTGGCTGAAATTTTGCATGACGTATTTTATTTTTACTATCACCAACTGTGTCAAATAAGGTTTAGATCGGTTCATAACCTGATATAGCTGCCATATAAACGGATCTGGGATCTTGACTTCTTGAGCCTCTAGAGGTCGCAATTATTATCCGATTTGCCTGAAATTTTGTACGACGGATCCTCTCTTGACTATCAACATACGTGTTTATTATGATCTGAATCGGTCTATAGCCCGATACAGCTCCCATATAAATCGATCTCTCTATTTTACTTCTTGAGCCCCCAAAGGGCGCAAGTCTTATTCGAATTGGCTGACATTTTACCCAGGTCTCCAACATATAATTTAATTGTGGTTCAAACCGGACCATATCTTGATATCGCTCTAATAGTAGAGCAAATCTTTCCTTATATCCTTTTTTGCCTAAGAAGAGATGCCGGGAAAAGAACTCGACAAATGCGATCCATGGTGGAGGGTATATAAGATTCGGCCCGGCCGAACTTAGCACGCTTTTACTTCTTTCTTTTGCCCCTATTTTAATTAAACTTCAATCTATTGTAGTTTTATGATTTTAAAAAAATTTTGTTTGGTATCTATTTCTATTAATTTTACGCAAACAAACTGAAAACATTGAAATTATGACTAATTTTACGAAGAGCCATCTATATTCTGTTCAAATGATGTCAATAAATTCTTCTTCGAACTTTATTTGAAGCGGTCAAAAAACCGTTTCTAATGGAGAAGATGCCCATTTTTGTGCTACTTTCTATTTCCATCCTGGGTTAAAAAGTCCTAAAATAATCCTATCTTATTGAAGATAAAATAAGAAAAATAGGATTTCTAAGTTATTGCAGTTGCAAACTTTATTCTTCCTTTGTCAATTTTATATGCGTTTTAAATTTTAGTTGATTTATTTTATGTCCTCCTGAAAAATGATAATCTTCAAAAAGACAATTAAAAAGCAAATTCTCTTGTAGGTTTTTTCATTCTACTCGCCGAATTTGCGCTAAGTGATGTTAAATGTCCTAGCGGCAAATGTAAGTGTAATATAAAACATACTCTCATAGAAAAAAGTTTATAGTAAAAGATAGTACATGTATAATACTTAAGAAAATCATTATCATTCAAAAAGTAAAGTTCGAACATTTTACATAAAATATTTTACCGAGGCAAATCCATGGTCAAAGACTACAGAACTAATAAATTTATACGAGAATCAACGCAGCTTTCTTTTGACTGATATGTTTCGACCTTTAATCACATGAACTCCGTACCAACCTCCATAAATACTCCATTGTGAATTACGGAAATCCAAGACAAAATCGAAAATGTTTAATTTGAAATAATTATTTTAAAATGTAAATTAATTACGGTGATCATTTCGGGTGTTTTAAATTTGTTTTTCCGAGTCCTCAAAATTTTTCATTTCTTTGATGATGTTAAAAAACGATCACGTTGTACAAAGTGTTGGGAAGATTGGGCGAGAATATGAGAGCCAGGTCATCTGCCGGACCCATTCGAAATCATTAAAGACATAATTTTCTTAATTGGCATAAAATCGCACCTGCAGTCAAACGAAGTAGGATTATGTCAAAATTTTATTTTTTTTTTAATATAGAAACCATCAAATGCAGCAATACATTAAAAGGGGTTCCAAAAATTTCACTCCTAAGAATTTTGAGAAATTATTCGTTCGGTTTTTAGGATATAACAAGTAAAAGCGTGCTAAGTTCGGCCGGGCCGAATCTTATACCCTCCACCATGGATCGCATTTGTCGAGTTCTTTTCTCGGCATCTCTTCTTAGGCAAAAAAGGATATAAGAAAAGAGTTGCTCTGCTATTAAAACGATATCAAGATATGGTCCGGTTCGGACCACAATTAAATTATATGTTGAAGACCTGTGTAAAATTTCAGCCAATTCGTATAAGAATTGCGCCCATTGGGGCTCACGAAGTAAAATAGAGAGAACGATTTATATGGGATCTGTATCGGGCTATAGACCGATTCAGACCATAATAAACACGTTTGTTGATGGTCATGAGAGGATCCGTCGTACAAAATTTCAGGCATATCGGATAATAATTGCGACCTCTAGGGGTCAAGAAGTCAAGATCCCAGATCGGTTTATATGGCAGCTAAATCTGGTTATGAACGGACTTGTACTTTATTTGACATAGTTGTTGAAAGTAACAATAAAAAACGTCTTGCGAAATTTCAGCCAAATCGGATAGGAATTGCGCCCTCTAGAAACTCAAGAAGTCAAGTCCCCAGATCTGTTTATATGACAGCTACATCAGGTTATGAATTGATTTGTACCATATTTGGCACAGTTGTTGGATAACATAACGAAATACTTCGTGCAAAAATTCATTCAAATCGGATAAGAACTGCGACCTCTAGAGTCTCAAGAAGTCAAGACCCAAGATCGGTTTATATGGCAGCTATATCAGGTTATGGACCGATTTTAACCATACTTGGCACAGTTGTTGGGTATCATAACAAAATACGTCGTGCGAAATTCCATTCCATTCGGATAAGAATTGCGCCCTCTAGAGGCTCAAGAAGTCAAGACCCAAGATCGGTTTATATGGCAGCTATATCAGGTTATGGACCGATTTGAACCATACTTGGCACAGTTGTTGGATATAACAACAAAACACGTCGTGCAAAATTTCATTTCAATCGGATAAGAATTGCGCACTCTAGAGGCTCAAGAAGTCAACACCCAAGATCGGTTTATATGGCAGCTATATCAGGTTATGGGCCGATTTGAACCATACTTGGCACAGTTGTTGGATATAATAACAAAACACGTCGTGCAAAATTTAATTTCAATCGGATAAGAATTGCGCACTCTAGAGGCTCAAGAATTCAAGACCCAAGATCGGTTTATATGGCAGCTATATCAGGTTATGGACCGATTTGAACCATACCTGGCACAGTTGTTGGATATTATAACAAAATACGTCGTGCTAAATTTAATTTCAATCGGATAAGAATTGCGCACGCTAGAGGCTCAAGAAGTCAAGACCCAAGATCGGTTTATATGCAGCTATATCAAAACATGGACCGATATGGCCCATTTACAATACCAACCGACCTACACTAATAAGAAGTATTTGTGCAAAATTTCAAGCGGCTAGCTTTACTCCTTCGGAAGTTAGCGTGCTTTCGACAGACAGACGGACGGACGGACGGACGGACATGGCTAGATCGACATAGAATGTCGCGACGATCAAGAATATATATACTTTATGGGGTCTCAGATGAATATTTCGAGTAGTTACAAACAGAATGACGAAATTAGTATACCCCCCATCTTATGGTGGAGGGTAAAATAATTATTTCAAATAAAAACATTTCGTTTTTTCTTGGAATTCCATAATTCACAATTTTATTTAAGGCAATTGATACGGAGCTCATAGTGATTAAGGGACGAAAATTTTAATAGATATAATTTAGTTCTGTTGGAAATGACTGTAGATTTGAAAACAGTGAAACATTATTTGAAACATTTTAGAATTTACTTTTTGAATTTTTGATTTTTTTCCAAGAAAAATTTTTTTTGAAAAGATTTTGCGAAAAAATTATTTCTTTATGTGGTATGTAGGAAAGTCGTTAATGAAATTCGACGCATCAATTTGCATGTTTACAAAATGGTGGGTATTAAGTAGGTGTTTCACAGGGAAATACCCATGTTTTTCATGATTACTTGTTAGAATAACTACAAAAATATCAATGATATTACTACAATTTCATCAAAAATAATAGGAATGGCCATATGAATGCAATAATGTTTTGAAGTAATCGTAAACAAGTAAGAGCGTGCTAATTCGGCCGGGCCGAGTCTTATAAACCCTCCACCATGGATCGCATTTGCCGAGTTCTATGCGCGGTATCACTTTTTAGTCAAACAAAGAATATTGAATAAGAACTGTTATCCTATTGGGGCTATATCAAGTTATAGTCCGATTCGGACCATAAATGAATGCTGATTGACATTGTAGAAGTCATTGTGTAATATTTCAGTTCATTCGGATAAGAATTGCGCCTTGTAGGGGCTCAAGAATCAAAATTTGAAGATAGGTTTCTATGGGAGCTGTATCAAGCTATTGATCGATTCCGACCATACTAGACACGTATGTTGAAGGTCATGAGAGAATCCGTCGTTAAAAATGTCTGCCAAATCGGATGAGAATTGCGCCCTCTAGAGGCTCAAGAAGTCAAGATCCCAGATCGGTTTATATGGGAGCTATATCATGTTTTATACCGATTAGCGCCATATTTAGCTCAGTTATTGGAAGTCATAACAAAACGCCTCATGCGAAATTTCAGCCAAATCGGAAGAAAATTGCGTGCTCTAGAGGCTCAAGAAGTCAAGATCCAGATCGGTTTATATGACAGCTATATCAGATTATAAACCGATTTAAATCATACTCAACACAGTTACTGGAAATGATACCAAAACACCACGTGCAAAAGCCAAATCGGATGAGAATTGCGCCCTCAAGAGGCTCAAGAAATCAAGACCCAAGATCAGTTTATATGGCAGCTGTATCAAAACATGGACCGATTTGAACCATACTTAATGTAGTTTTTAAAAGAGGTATCAAAACACCACGTGCAAAATTTTAATCAAATCGGAAGAGAATTGCGTCCTCTAGAGGCTCAAGAAGTCAAGACCCAAAATCGGTTTATATGGCAGCTATATCAAAGTATGGACGGATTTGATCCGTTTACAATCCCAACCGACTTACACTTATCAAAAGTATTTGTGCAAAATTTCAAGCTGCTAGCTTTACTCTTTCGAAAGTTAGCGTGCTTTCGACAGACAGACGGACGGACATGGCTAGATCGACTTAAATTGATATGGCGATCAAGAATATATATACTTTATGGGGTCCCAGACGCATATTTCGAGGTGTTACAAACAGAATGACGAAATTAGTAAACCCCCATCCTATGGTGGAAGCTATAAAACATAAATTTTCACTGTGAAACACGAACCTAATACCCACCTTAAGTGAGAAAAAGTGTTAAACAAGTAAAAACGTGCTAAGTTCGGCCGGGCCGAATCTTATATACCCTCCACCATGGATCGCATTTGTCGAGTTCTCTTCCCGGCATCTCTTCTTAGGCCAAAAAGGATATAAGAAAAGATTTGCTCTGCTATAAGAGAGATATCAAGATATGGTCCGGTCTGGACCACAATTAAATTATGTGTTGGAGACGAACCTTATTTGACACAGTTGTTGAAAGTAAGAATAACAAGTAAAAGCGTGCAAAGTTCGGCCGCTCCGAATCTTATATACCCTCCACCATGGATCGCATTTGTCGAGTTCTTTTCCCGGCATCTCTTCTTAGGCTAAAGAGGATATAAGAAAAGAGTTGCTCTGCTATTAAAACGATATCAAGATATGGTCCGGTTCGGACCACAATTAAATTATATGTTGGAGACCTGTGTAAAATTTCAGCCAATTCGTATAAGAATTGCGCCCATTGGGGCTCACGAAATAAAATAGAGAGAACGATTTATATGGGATCTGTATCGGGCTATAGACCGATTCAGAACATAATAAACACGTTTGTTGATGGTCATGAGAGGATCCGTCATACAAAATATCAGGCATATCGGATAATAATTGCGACCTCTAGGGGTCAAGAAGTCAAGATCCCAGATCGGTTTATATGGCAGCCATATCAGGTTATGAACCGATTTGCACCTTATTTGACACAGTTGTTGAAAGTAAAAATAAAATACGTCATGCAAAATTTCAGCCAAATCGGATAGGAATTGCGGCTTCTAGAAGCTCAAGAAGTCAAATCCCCAGATCTGCTTATATGACAGCTATATCAGGTTATGGACCGATTTCAACCATACTTGGCGCAGTTGTTGGATATCATGACGAAATACTTCGTGCAAAAACTCATTCAAATCGGATAAGGATTGTGCCCTCTAGAGGCTCAAGAAGTCAATACCCAAGATCGGTTTATATGGCAGCTATATCAGGTTATGGGTCGATTTCAACAATACTTGGCACAGTTGTTGGATATCATAACAAAACACGTCGTGCAAAATTTCATTCTGATCGGATAAGAATTGCGCACGCTAGAGGCTCAAGAAGTCAAGTCCCCAGATCGGTTTATATGGCAGCTATATCAGGTTATGAACCGATTTGAACCATACTTGGCACAGTTGTTGGATATCATAGCAAAACACGTCGTGCAAAATTTCATTCCAATCGAATAAGAATGACCCACTCTAGAGGCTCAAGAAATCAAGACCCAAGATCAGTTTATATGGCAGCTATATCAAAACATGTACCGATATGGCCCATTTACAATACCAACCGACCTACACTAATAAGAAGTATGTGTGCAAAATTTCAAGCGGCTAGCTTTACTCCTTCGGAAGTTAGCGTGCTTTCGACAGACAGACGGACGGACGGACGGACAGACGGACGGACAGACTTTATGGGGTCTCAGACGAATATTTCGAGTAGTTACAAACAGAATGACGAAATTAGTATACCCCCCATCTTATGGTGGAGGATATAAAAAACATCATGCAAAATTTCAGCCAAATCAGATAGGAATTGCGCCCTCTAGAGGCTCAAGAAGTCAAGACAAAAGATTGGTTCATATGACAGCCATATCCGGTTATTTAACGATTTGAACTATACTTTGCACAGTTGTTGGATATCATAACAAAGCACGTCGTGCAAAATTTCATTCCAATCTGATAAGAATTGCGCAATCTATAGGCTCAAGAAGTCAAGACCCAAGATCGGTTTATATGGCTGCTTTATCAGGTTATGGACCGATTTGAACCATACTTGGCACAGTTGTTGGATGTCATAACAAAACATGTCGTGCAAAATTCCAAAAAATCATTCCAATCGGATAAGAATTGCGCACTCTAGAGGCTCAAGAATTATAGTACAATAGAGCTCCAATACAAATCGGTCTCTCTATTTTACTTCTTGAGCCCCCAAACAGCGCAATTCTTATTCGAATTGGCTGACACAGCTCTCCAGCATGTAATTTAATTGTGGTTCAAACCAAACCATATCTTGATATCGCTCTAATAGCAGAGCAAATCTTTTCTTATATCTTTTTTTGCCTAAGAAGAGATGCCGGGAAAAGAACTCGACAAATGCGATCCATGGTGGAGGGTATATAAGATTCGGCCCGGCCGAACTTAGCACGCTTTTACTTGTTAGTTCTACCACCTTTTCTTATTTTATCTCCAATAGGACTTAAAAAGATAATAATAATACTAATAAGCATATACGACAATAGTTGGATGCAATTTTTATCGGACATTTTTACCATCGAAAATGGATTTCGATCGATTTTAGTTAAGTTCGAAAAAGAAATTAGCGACATCATTTAAGCAGAATGTAGATTGTTCTTCGTTAATTTTTGTCAACATTATTTTTTTATACCCTCCACCATAAGATGGGGGGTATACTAATTTCGTCATTCTGTTTGTAACTACTCGAAATATTCGTCTGAGACCCCATAAAGTATATATATTCTTGATCGTCGCGACATTTTATGTCGATCTAGCCATGTCCGTCCGTCTGTCCGTCCGTCCGCCCGTCCGTCCGTCTCTCTGTCGAAAGCACGCTAACTTCCGAAGGAGTAAAGCTAGCCGCTTGAAATTTTGCACACATACTTCTTATTAGTGTAGGTCGGTTGGTATTGTAAATGGGCTATACCGGTCCATGTTTTGATATAGCTGTCATATAAACCGATCTAGGGTCTTGACTTCTTGAGCCTCTAGAGTGCGCAATTCTAATCCGATTGGGATGAAATTTTGCACGACGTGTTTTGTTGTTATATCGAACAACTGTGCCAAGTATGGTTCAAATCGGTCCATAACCTGATATAGCTGCCATATACACCGATCTGGGGTTTTGACTTCTTGAGCCTCTAGAGTGCGCAATTCTTATCCGATTGGAATGAAATTTTGCACGACGTGTTTTGTTATTATATCCAACAACTGTGCCAAGTATGGTTCAAATCGGTCCATAACCTGATATAGCTGCCATATACACCGATCTGGGGTTTTGACTTCTTGAGCCTCTAGAGTGCGCAATTCTTATCCGATTGGAATGAAATTTTGCACGACGTGTTTTGTTATTATATCCAACAACTGTGCCAAGTATGGTTCAAATCGGTCCATAACCTGATATAGCTGCCATATACACCGATCTGGGGTTTTGACTTCTTGAGCCTCTAGAGTGCGCAATTCTTATCCGATTGGAATGAAATTTTGCACGACGTGTTTTGTTATTATATCCAACAACTGTGCCAAGTATGGTGCAAATCGGTTCATAACCTGATATAGCTGCCATATAAACCGATCTTGGGTCTTGACTTCTTGAGCCTCTAGCATGCGCAATTCTTATCCGATCAGAGTGAAATTTCGCACGACGTGTTTTGTTATGATATCCAACAACTGTGCCAAGTATTGTTGAAATCGGTCCATAACCTGATATAGCTGCCATATAAACCGATCTTATCCGATTGAAATGGAATTTCACACGACGTGTTTTGTTATGATACCCAAACAACTGTGCCAAGTATGGTTTAAATCGGTTCATAACTTGATATAGCTGCCATATAAACCGATCTTGGGTCTTGACTTCTTGAGCCTCTAGAGGGCACAATCCTTATCCGATTTGAATGAGTTTTTGCACGAAGTATTTCGTCATGATATCCAACAACTGCGCCAAGTATGGTTGAAATCGGTCCATAACCTGATATAGCTGTCATATAAACAGATCTGGGGATTTGACTTCTTGAGCTTCTAGAAGCCGCAATTCCTATCCGATTTGGCTGAAATTTTGCATGACGTATTTTATTTTTACTTTCAACAAATGTGTCAAATAAGGTTCAAATCGGTTCATAACCTGATATAGCTGCCATATAAACCGATCTGGGATCTTGACTTCTTGACCCCTAGAGGTCGCAATTATTATCCGATATGCCTGATATTTTGTACGACGGATCCTCTCATGACCATCAACAAACGTGTTTATTATGTTCTGAATCGGTCTATAGCCCGATACAGATCCCATATAAATCGTTCTCTCTATTTTACTTCGTGAGCCCCAATGGGCGCAATTCTTGTACGAATTGGCTGAAATTTTACACAGGTCTCCAACATATAATTTAATTGTGGTCCGAACCGGACCATATCTTGATATCGTTTTAATAGCAGAGCAACTCTTTTCTTATATCCTCTTTAGCCTAAGAAGAGATGCCGGGAAAAGAACTCGACAAATGCGATCCATGGTGGAGGGTATATAAGATTCGGCCCGGCCGAACTTTGCACGCTTTTACTTGTTTTAATATAACAATTATTGTTGCTTAATGTTTTCAGTTTGTTTGCAAAAAATTTTATGAGCGCAAATAAAAAAATCATCAAAATAATGAAGCTGATTCGATGAAGCGTTTGCTACCGAACTAAGATATTCCTAAAGACAGCCACACTTTGAAAGATTAGGATCAGCCCATAAATAGTGTGTTGGCAATCAGTACAAAATTCAGCTCTAACTATATGACCACATGTTACCGCAGATGGGTCAGTTCCTGCACATAATAGCGAGTACAATTTCAAAAAAAAACAAGTAAAAGCGTGCTAAGTTCGGCCGGGCCGAATCTTATATACCCTCCACCATGGAGCGCATTTGTCAGTTCTTTTCCCGTCATCTCTTCTTAGGCAAATAATGATATAAGAAAAGATTTGCTCTGCTATTAGAGCGATATCAAGATATGATCCGGTTTAGACCACAATTAAATTATATGTTGGGGCCTCAAAAAGTAAAATATATGGGAGCTGTATCGGGCTATAGACCGATTCTGACCCTAATAAACACGTATGTTGATGGTCATGAGAGGATCTGTCGTACAAAATTTCAGGCAAATCGGATAAGAATTGCGCTCTCTAGAGGCCCAAGAAGTCAAGACCCAAGATCGGTTTTTATGGCAGCTACATCGGGTTATAAACCGATGTGAACCATACTTGGCACAGTTATTGGCTATCATAGCAAAACATGTCGTGCAAAATTTCATCCCAATCGGATAAGAATTGCGCACTCTAGATGCTCAAGAAATCAAGACCCAAGATCGGTTTATATGGCAGCTATATCAGGTTATAGACCGATGTGAACCATACTTGGCACAGTTATTGGACATCATAACAAAACATGTTGTGCAAAATTTCATTCCAATCGGATAAGAATTGCGCACTCTAGAGGCTCAAGAAGTCAAGACTCAAGATCGGTTTATATGGCAGCTATATCAGGTTATGAACCGATATGAACCATACATAGCACAGTTGTTGGTAGCGATACTGAAACACTATGTGCAAAATTTCAGTAAAATCGGATAAGAATTGCGCACTCTAGAGGCTCAAGAAGTGAAGACCCAAGATCGGTTTATATGGCAGCTATATCAGGTTATGGACCGATGTAAACCATACTTGGCACAGTTATTGGATATCATAGCAACATACGTCGTGCAAAATTTCATCCCAATCGGATAAAAATTGCGCACTCTAGAGTCTCAAGAAGTCAAGACCCAAGATCGGTTTATATGGCAGCTATATCAGGTTATAAACCGATGTGAACCATACTTGGCACAGTTATTGGATATCATAGCAAAACACGTCGTGCAAAATTTCATCCCAATCGGATAAAAATTGCGCACTCTAGAGGCTCAAGAATTCAAGACCCAAGATCGGTTTATATGGCAGCTATATCAAAACATGGACCAATATGGCCCATTTACAATACCAACCGACCTACAATAATAAGAAGTATTTGTGCTAAATTTCAAGCGGCTAGCTTTACTCCTTCGGAAGTTAGCGTGCTTTCGACAGACAGACGGACGGGCGGACGGACAGACGGACGGACAGACGGACAGACGGACGGACGGACAGACGGACGGACGGACAGACGGACAGACGGACAGACGGACGGACGGACAGACGGACGGACGGACAGACGGACGGACGGACAGACGGACGGACGGACAGACGGACGGACATGGCTAGATCGACATAAAATGTTGTCGACGATCAAGAATATATATACTTTATGGGGTCTCAGACGAATATTTCGAGTAGTTACAAACAGAATGACGAAATTAGTATACCCCCCATCCTATGGTGGAGGGTTTAAAAAAGAGGTTCGTTAACCAATTTCGCAGTTAGATTTGGGAAAAAATTTCAAATGACCATTCTATTGCATAATTACTGCAAATAGGACGAACGTATATATGGGAGCTATATCTAAATCTGAATCGATTTTTCCAATTTCAATAGGCTTCGTCTCTAGACTTAAAACTATGCCTGTACTAAATTTGAAGACGATTGGATGAAAACTGCGACCTGTAGGTATACAAATTAACATGGGCAGACGGACAGACAGACAGTCAGAGAAACGGACAGACAAACTGACGGTCATAGCTAAATCGAATCAGAAAGTGATTCTGAGTCGATCGGTATACTTATCAATGGATCTATCTCTCTTTCTACTGGATGTTGCACAAAAATTCACTAAGTTATAATACCCTGTACCACAGTAGTGGTGTAGGGTATAACAAGCCAACAATGACATGGGAGCCGGTAGTACGTACCGGATAAGTCCGATGGAATCCTTCATCGGCAAGGGCTGCCGCCTCGGTGTGCAACACACTGCTACAAAAACAACAACAAACAAGTAAAAGCGTGTTAAGTTCGGCCGGGCCGAATCTTATATACCATCCACCATTGTAGCGTTTGTAAAGTTCTCAGTATCTCTTTATAGGCAAACAAAGATAATGGATAAAAGTTTCCATGCTGTTGGAGCCATATCAGGTTATAGACCGATTCGGACCATACTAGGTTTGGATGTTGGAGAACATAGTAGAAGTCATTGTGCAAATTGTCACCCAAAAATAATTGCGCCCCATAGGGGCTCAAGAAGTAATGTCGGGAGATCAGTTTATATAGGAGCCACATCAGACTATAGACTGATTCAGACCATATTTGGCATGTATGTTGAAGGTCGTAAGAGAAGTCGTTGTACAAAATTTTAGCCATATTGGAAAAGAATTGCGCCTTCTATAGGCTCAAGAATATAATCGGTAGATCATTTTATATGGGAGCTATAGATTCTCAAGAAGTCAAGATATAAGATCGGTTTATATGGCAGCTATATCAAAACATGGAACGATATGGTCCATTTACAATCCCAACAGACCTACACTGTGGAAGTATTTGTGCAAATTACAAGCGCCTAGCATTGCTCCTTCGAATATTAGAGCGCCTTTCACAGACAGACGGACGGACGTGACTAGGTCGACTTATAATGTAATGATGATCAAGAACATATCTACTTTATGGGGTCTTAGACCAATATTTCGATGTGTTACAAACGGAATGGCTATGTTAGTATACCCCATCCTATGGTGGAGGTTATAAAAATTTCTCGAGGTGAGAGTACGGTCCAGTCAGTCAATTCAGGCCTATGCTCCAAGAATTCCAGGATAAAAGGAGGACTAAGTGCCCAAACCAAATACCGAAAGATATGTTCAATTATTATCCTGAGTCTTTTCGCAATTGCGGGGCAATGACATTAAAACAGTTCGACCATCAATAGAGGCAATAGATTGTTGATCTTTTTATGAAAATTTTATTTTTAATCAAATGGTTCTTTAGACTATAATGATGTTAGACTACAATTGGAGTAAGAATTTACTAAGGCTTAAAATATGACTCTTATATAGGTTATTTGAAGGTTATTAGTTTCTTTAACTTAAAGCCTTAAAATAAGAATAATAAGGACAACGTACAAAATAAGCCAATAGTTGAAATATATGAATATCTTTATATAATTTTTTCAAAAGAAGATTTAAATGAAGAATATATTAATCAATTATTTCAATCATAGTTTAATATTAATGCACCATAGCATTTTTTTCATATTCTTTTTATTAAATCTTTCATAAATGAAAATAACAATAAATTTACAAATCTGTATCTAATTTAATTCTAAAGAGTTTTACCAATGAAAATTACCTCCTTGTGTTTACATTTACTAAGAATACTTTTGGATTTACAATTATTAAAAATATTATTATATTTTTAACATCTTCTGCAGCAAATTTCAAACAAGATTCAATGTGTTGGTCCTTCTAAGGCGCACATGTCCTTCAAAGTTCAGAAGATCTCGAGCATGGGCGTTGGGATGAGACCTCAATTTTTATACCCTACCTCTGTTTGTAATATATATTCTTGATCGTCATGTCATTTTAAGTCGATCTAGCTATGTCCGTCTGTCTGTCCGTCCATCCGTTTGACTGTCTGTCAAAACCACGTTAATTTTCGAAGGAGTAAAGCAAGCCCGTTGAAATTTTGCACAAATACTTTTTATTAGTGAAGGTCAGTTGGGATTATAAATGGGCCAAATCGGTTCATGTTTTGATATAGCTTCCATATAAACCGATCTTGGGCCTTGACTTCTTGCGCCTCTAGAGAGCCCTATTCTTCTTGAGCCCCTACATGGCGCAATTCTTATCCGAATGAACTGAAGTATTACACAATGACTACTACAATGTTCAGCATTCATCTGTGGTCCGAATCGGATTATAAATTGATATAGCTCCAATAGCATAACAGTTCTTATTCAATATTCTTTGTTTGCCTAAAAAGAGATACCACGTATAGAACTCAGCAAATGCGATCCATGTGAAGGGTATATAAGATTCGGCCCGGCCGAACTTAGTACGCTCTTACTTGTTTTATGTAGCATTGAGTGTAAATGGTGGTTTCCTCCTTCACCGGTTTGACGTTTAAATCCTTATAAATGTTAGCATTCCTAACATATCAGGGGGTTCGCCGATGCTTCGTAAAATAGAGATTGTCGTATTTTTAGTTTGTTGATACGTGTGGCACATGCTGTACCCCAGAGCTGAATGTCTTAAATAAATGTAAATTTTGCCCATGAACATTCCACTTAGGAACAGTGGCAAACTTCTCATATATCAATGAGTGCAGTCCGATTTAAGTTTAAGCTTAATGATAAGGGGCCTTCTTTTTATAGCCGAGCCCGAACGGCGCGTTGCAGTGCGACACCTCTTCGGAGAGAAGTTTACATGACAATTTTTTCTGATGGTCTCGCCCGGATTCGAACCCAGTCGTTCAGCGTCATAGGCGGCCATGCGCTACGGTGCCCTCCATAAGTCCATATTGGTCTAATTATGCTTTTATATAGCAAATCTTGGTATTCAAGTTGAAGATTTGAATGGTGATCAATGAGCAAATGCAGTTGGCTTGTTTTAGATTTATGTGGTTTAACTTTGTATTTATATGGTCAGTCCAAGTTAGACGTCTATGTAAATGCATTCCCAGATACCTTACTTTATCTTTCTGAGGTATCGTAGAGTTGAATATTTCTATTGGGGGCAAGATTCTGTATTGTGAGTGAAAGTTACGTGGATGCACTTACTAGCGTTCACTGCAATTCTCCATTTCTAGAGCCATTGTTCTAACTCTCGGACGTATATTTGTAACTCTTTATAGGTATTTTTCGGATTACACTGAATGCTCATAAAAGCAGTATCATCTGCAGAAGTCGACGTGACCGTTGTGTCGGTAGTAGGCATGTCTGCAGTATATAAAATTTATAGCATAGGTCCCAATATACTTCCACGTGGAACGCCGGTGTTTATAATAATATTAGTAATATTATAATATTAGCTGGTAGCAATCTACGTACTTCGTAGATTAGTCCTTCATGTCACACCTTGTCGAATACTTTGGAGATGTCTATGAACAACTCTGAACAGTTCTGATTCGTCCCCTAACAGTCAAAAAGATGTAAGTGCCAAAAACAAAACTTTACAGGAGAATGTTTTTATTTAATAACTTTTTTTACATTTGTATCACTTCTTTGGCTGAAACATACAGTGGTAAAAAAATTTTGTGCATTTATATTGTATAAAAATAAAGGGAATTTTGACACTTACATATTTTTCTCTGTCACATAAATGACCTCGTTTTTAGTAATTTAGAGGTAAGTGCAATTGTTTGAAAGTGAGCTGGATGTCTTATTTTTTTATCGCAATTTGGAGCAGAGAGTCAAATTAGACACCTACACGAATATGGTCCAGACCAGACCATAGCTGTCATATAGACTGATCTCCCAATATATAGTCTTGGGTTAATTGGCTCATTTGTTATCCGATGTCGCTGAAATTTAGAACACAAATTTGTGTTATGGTCCTAAACACACTTTCTTAATATGGTCCAGATCAGACTTTTTTTATAGCTGTAGTCTAGACCGATCTGCGATAAAAGTAGAAAGAATGGGTCGAAATTGTATTTAAAACCCGATATCAAAGAAATTTTAAACTGTGAGTTGTTTTTGACACCTCAAAACTCTTGGCAGATATAGTCTAGATCAGAACGTAATGTTTATAGATTTCTCGATTAAAATTCTTGCGTTATTGCTTATTTTTTCGAAAAAAGCCTGGCCGATCTTAACGTGGTTACTTACTAATAATCGGAGATTTGGAGCAGACTGATGTGGCCGAAACTGGGTCGCACCGCTCCCTTCGTTCCAAATATATCGAATTCGTAATATTCTCCCAAAGTTGTAATATTCTCAATCCTATATTTTCCAATAGACCCATAATTCTTTGGTGTCTCCAAATTTGGATATGACCTTCGTACTTTACTTCCAAACGCCTTTTATTTGCATCCCATATTGTCCCGGATAACCAATATGGGTTTATTGGTGACCATTGTACTTCCAAAGACTTTAAATTTGAGTCGAATATTGTCCCGATATTTTCAGATACTTAGCCCTACTTTTAAACAACCGATTCGTACTCTTTTTCCAAATATGAAACGTTGCATTATGATAACATACATATTTTTTGCAATTATTTCTTAATTTGTTTGAGTTACTTGTGCCAGGCGAAAATAATGTAAGTGCCTTCGCTTTCACAGAATTTATCTACCAAAATTAAAATAGCACTTCATTAAAATTGTTCTTGTTGTAAAATAATAAAGGCTTGAATTGCAAATTTTACCCATGAACATTCCACTAAGAAACAGGGACGAACTTCTCACATATTAATGAGTGCAGTCCGATTCAAGTTTTTAAGCTCAATGATATGGCTCTCTCGAAAACCAAACTGGTGATCGCATATTTCGTTTTTGTTTAATATATAACTTATTATATTTTAAATATTTTTGAAATCATTCTGATATAATTGATAACATAGTCTTCTTATATATAAAAATCAATTTGTGTTTGTTTGTATGTTTGTGTGTTCCTTATAGACTCAGAAACGGCTGAACCAATTTTCTTGAAATTTTCACAGATGGTGCATAATGACCCTGTGGTGAAAATAGGGTACTACATTTTTTGATATCTGAAGGGGGGGGGCAGACCCTCCCCTTACCCTAATTTTCAGAAACGCCAGATCTCGGAGATGGGTGGTGCGATTTAAGCGAAATTTTGTGTTTTCTCATATAGTACCCTAAAAAAAAATTTGGTATCCAAATTTCGGATGCGGTACCTAGGGGGGCCGCCCCACCCTAAAACCTACCAAACATATATTTAGACCAATCACGACAACATGGGACTCAAATGAAAGGTATTTGCGAGTAGAATATGAATCTGATATCAAAATGTGGGACAACGTTTCAGGGGGTCCACCTCTTCCACAAAACACCTCCCAAACAGGACTTATTTACTGACCATGGGAATATGGGGCTTAAATAAAAGGTATTTGAGTGTAAAATTCAAATCTGATATCCAAATATGAGACCAAGTGTTTGGGGGGCTGCCTCTCCCCAAAATCCTCCCCCAAAGGGGACACATTTACGACCATAGCCACATAGGGCTTAAATGAAAGGTCTTTGGGAGTAAAGCACAAATCAGATATCAATATTCGGGAAAAGTGTCTATGGGGCCACCCCCATAGACCACGTATCTGATATCAACATTAGGGACCAACTGTTTAGGGGACGTCCCACCACCTTAACAACCCCCAAATAGGACGTATTTGCTCACCAAGACAATTTGGGTCATAAAGAGAGTGGAACTAAATATTTATAGCTTTTAGGGCCAATACCCCAAACTTGACTTGAAAACACCCCGCAGAGGGTTACAAATTTTCGACCATGCCAATATGTGGTATTTAAGATTACAAAACGAATTTGATAACCTATTTACACATGGCATGAACTTACACATGGCAATACCAGAATTTCGTCAATACAAGGCCGTGTCGTTGACAGCAGTGCCACAAACCCGAACAAAAGTATCGTCTCAGACATCCGATATATAACCACTTCCAATCCGTCCAGATCTCTTATCGTTGTCTTGATTATGCTCATCTTTATAGTGCTTAATATCCGTGCGCCTTCACAGTGCACTTTTAGTTAAACTTTAAATCCAAGATCTATCTTAGACATTTGAGCTAGTAGCATAACGAAATCGATCTGTTGAGGAAATGTGGAGCCTCAAATTGGCCCATATTAGTCTTCCTGGCAAACAGGCAGATTTCTGTCGCCTTTGGTGTAACACTTTGCAGCTATGTCTAGAACAGTCGTTTGCCATTACCAAGGTCTACTGAATAGCTGATTCAGTCTACTACACCTTAGAAGTATAACATAATCTGCGTAATAGTGTGGTTCAAAACCCTCCTTAGTCTAGAACCGTAGTGTACTAAATATCGTGGTCACTCGTAGGAGACGCGACAAGCTGACCCTTGTGACGCGCCCGGTGTCAATTTTTCCATTATACTTTTGTTATGTCATAGGACCCACACAATACTAGGCCTTTTAGCAATTTCCAATATAGGATTTTAGACTATCTTGTCGTTATAACTAAAGATGTGCGATGGGTATATACCCAAAAGGTATTTTTCCGGTAAATAGAGTAAATACCCGGGTATTTACCCATTTATACCCAAAAGTTGGGTATTTATAATTTTGCAGATATCTTGGGTATAAAAACATTTTCCAAACAATTTTTGAGGATTACATATTGTTTGTACTGGATTGCCCAAAATGTAATTGCGGATTTTTTCGGCGTTGACAATTTTTTTCACAGCTTGTGACTCTATAATTGCGTTCTTTCTTCTGTCAGTTATCAGCTGTTACTTTTAGCTTGCTTTAGAAAAAAAGTGTAAACAAGTAAAATGTCAGCCAATTCGAATAAGAATTGCGCCCTTTGTGGGCTCAAGAAGTAAAATAGAGAGATCGATTTATATGGGAGCTGTATCGGGCTATAGACCGATTCAGACCATAATAAACACATATGTTAATGGTCATGAGAGAATCCGTCGTACAAAATTTCAGGCAAATCGGATAATAATTGCGACCTCTAGAGGCTCAAGAAGTCAAGATCCCATATCGGTTTATATGGCAGCTAAATCAGGTTATGAACCGATTTGTACTTTATTTAACATAGTTGTTGAAAGTAACAATAAAAAATGTCTTGCGAAATTTCAGCCAAATTGGAAGGAATTGCGCCCTCTAGAAGCTCAAGAAGTCAAGTCCCCAGATCTGTTTATATGACAGCTATATCAGGTTATGAACCAATTTGAACCATATTAGGCGCAGTTGTTGGATATCATAACAAAATACTACGTGCCAAAATTCATTCAAATTGGATAAGAATTGCGCCCTCTAGGGGCTCAAGAAGTCAAGACCCAAGATCGGTATATGACAGCTATATAAGGTTATGGACCGATTTGAACCATACTTGGCACAGTTGTTGGATATCATAACAAAACACGTCGTGCAAAATTTAATTCCAATCGGATAAGAATTGCGCACTCTAGAGGCTCAAGAAGTCAAGACGCCTGATCGGTTTATATGGCAGCTTTATCAGGTTATGGACCGATTTGAACCATACTTGGCACAGTTGTTGGATGGAAATAATAACGAAACACGTCGTGCAAAATTTCATTCCAATCGGATAAGAATTGCGCACTCTAGAGGCTCAAGACGTCAAGACCAAGATCGGTTTATATGGCAGCTATATCAGGTTATAAACCGATTTGAGCCATACTTGGCACAGTTGTTGGATATCATAACAAAACACGTCGTGCAAAATTTCATCCCAATCGGATAAGAATTTCGCACTCTAGAGGCTCAAGAAGTCAAGACCCAAGATCGGTTTATATGGCAGCTATATCAAAACATGGACCGATATGGCCTATTACAATACCAACCGGCCTACACTAATAAGAAGTATTTGTGCAAAATTTCAAGCGGCTAGCTTTACTCCTTCGGAAGTTAGCGTGCTTTCGACAGACAGACGGACGGATTGACGGAGAGACGGACGGAGGGACGGACAGAGGGACGGACGGAGGGACGGACGGAGGGACGGACGGACGGAGGGACGGACTTTATGGGGTCTCAGACGAATATTTCGAGTAGTTACAATCAGAATGACGAAATTAGTATAAACCCCATCTTATGGTGGAGGGTATAAAAAAGTATATTTGATTAAAGTTCATAAAGTTCAATGGCCATATCGGTCCATGTTTTGATACAGCTGCCATATAAACCGATCTTGGGTCTTGATTTCTTGAACCTCTAGAAAGGGGAAATCTTATCCGATTTGAATGAAATTTTGCACGACGTATTTTGTTATGATATCCAACAATTGTGCCAAGTATGGTTCAAATCGGTTTATAACCTGATATAGTTGCCATATACACCGATCTGGGGTTTTGACTTCTTGAGCCTCTACAGTGCGCAATTCTTATCCGATTGGCATGAAATTTTGCACGACGTGTTTTGTTGCGATATCCAACAACTGTGCCAAGTATGGTTCAAATCGGTCCATAACCTGATATAGCTGTCATATAAACCGATCTTGGGTCTTGACTTCTTGAACCTGTAGACTGCGCAATTCTTAACCGATAGGAATGAAATTTCGCACGACATGTGTTGTCATAATATTCAACATTTGCGCCAGGTATGGTTCAAATCGGTTCCTAACCTGATATAGCTGTCATATAAACCGGTCTTCGGTCTTGACTTCTTGAGCCTCTAGAGGGCGCAAGTTTTATCCGATTTGAATAAATTTTGGCACGACGTGTTTCGTTGTGATATCCAACATCTGTGCCAATTATGGTTCAAATCGGTTCATTACCTGATATAGCTGCCATATAAACCCGTCTTGGGTTTTGTCATCTTGAGCCTCTAGAGTGCGCAATTCTTATCCGATTGGAATGAAATTTCAAACGACATGTTTTGTCATGATATCCTACAACTGTGCTTAGTATGGCTCAAATAGGTTCATAACCTGATATAGCTGCCATATAAACCGATCTTGGGTCTTGACTTCTTGAACCTGTAGAGTGCGCAATTCTTATCCGATTGGAATGAAATTTTGCACGACGTGTTTTGGTATGATATCCAACAATTGTGCCATGTATGGTTTAAATCGTTATAGAACCTGATATAGCTGCCATATAAACCGATCTTGGGTCTTGATTTCTTGAACCTCTAGAAGGCGCAAATCCGATTGGAATGAAATTTTGCACGACGTGTTTTGTTATGATATCCAAAAATTTTGCCAAGTATGGTTCAAATCGGTTCATAATCTGGTATAGCTGTCATATAAACCGATCTGGGGTCTTGATTTCTTGAGCCTCTAGAGGGCGCAATTATCGTCCGATTTAACAAAAATTTTGCACGTTGTGTTTTCTTTCAACAACTGTGCTAAGTATGATTCAAATCGGTTCATAATCTGGTATAGCTGTCATATAAACCGATCTTGGAACTTGACTTCTTGAGCCAATTGAGGGCGCAATTCTCATCCGATTGCGCCGAAATTTTGCATGAGGTGTTTTGTTATGACTTCCAATAACTGTGCTAAGTATGGCGTAAATCGATATAGAACCTGATATAGCTGCCATATAAACCGATCTGGGATCTTGACTTCTTGAACCTCTAGAGGGCGCAATTCTCATCCGATTTGGCTGAAATTTTGTACAAGGGCTTCTCTCATGACCTTCAACATACGTGTCTAGTATGGTCGGAATCGATCAATAGCTTGATACAGCTCCCATATAAACCTATCTCCCGATTTTGCTTCTTGAGCCCCTACAAGGCGCAATTCTTATCCGAATGAACTGAAATATTACACAATGACTTCTACAATGTCAATCAGCATTCATTTATGGTCCGAATCGGACTATAACTTGATATAGCTCCAATAGGATAACAGTTCTTATTCAATATTCTATGTTTGTCTAAAAAGAGATACCGCGCATAGAGCTCGACCTAAAAATAAAAATTTTGTATCCAAATTTCGGATGAGGCCCACTCACTGAGTGAGTGGGCCTTGAAAATATCGCCCAAAACATCCCCAAGCGGGTAATGTTTGCCGACTATGGAAATATTGGGTTCAAATTAAAGGTGTTTGGGAGTAGACCACGTATCTGATATCAACATTAGTGGTCAACTTTCTAGCGGACGTCCCGACACCATAATAACCCCCAATAGGACGTATTTGCTTACCAAGACAATTTGGGACTTAAAGAGAGTGGAACTAAATATTAATAGTTTTTATGGCCAATACCCCTAACCGAACATATTTGCTGACTTTTGCAATAAGGAGTTTAAAAGAGATTAGAAAACGATTTTATATCCAATTTTAAGGGCAATGACAATATGGGGTTCAAATAAATGATATATAGATATATGAGAATAGCGCACGTTGCTGATATATTTTCAGGGCTTAGAATTTGGGGGACCACAAAAAGCTCCCTTCTATATTTCAATTACAATCCCACATCCAACTATGAAATATATCAATGTCTCAAGTACATACGGTTAGTTAGTTAGTTAGTTAGTTAGTTAGTTAGTTAGTTAGTTAGTTAGTTAGTTAGTTAGTTAGTTAGTTAGTTAGTTAGTTAGTTAGTTAGTTAGTTAGTTAGTTAGTTAGTTAGTTAGTTAGTTAGTTAGTTAGTTAGTTAGTTAGTTAGTTAGTTAGTTAGTTAGTTAGTTAGTTAGTTTGTTTGTTTGTTTGTTTGTTTGTTTGTTTGTTTGTTTGTTTGTTTGTTTGTTTGTTTGTTTGTTTGTTTGTTTGTTTGTTTGTTTGTTTGTTAGTTAGTTAGTTAGTTAGTTAGTTAGTTAGTTAGTTAGTTAGTTAGTTAGTTAGTTAGTTAGTTTGTTTGTTTGTTTGTTAGTTTGTTTGTTTGTTAGTTAGTTAGTTCGTTAGTTAGTTAGTTAGTTAGTTAGTTAGTTAGTTAGTTAGTTAGTTAGTTAGTTAGTTAGTTAGTTAGTTAGTTAGTTAGTTAGTTAGTTAGTTAGTTAGTTAGTTAGTTAGTTAGTTAGTTAGTTAGTTAGTTAGTTAGTTAGTTAGTTAGTTAGTTAGTTAGTTAGTTAGTTAGTTAGTTAGTTAGTTAGTTAGTTAGTTTGTTTGTTTGTTTGTTTGTTTGTTTGTTTGTTTGTTTGTTTGTTTGTTTGTTTGTTTGTTTGTTTGTTTGTTTGTTTGTTGTTTGTTTGTTTGTTTGTTGTTTGTTTGTTTGTTTGTTTGTTTGTTTGTTTGTTTGTTTGTTTGTTTGTTGTTTGTTTGATTGTTTGTTTGTTTGTTTGTTTGTTTGTTTGTTTGTTTGTTTGTTTGTTTGTTTGTTTGTTTGTTTGTTTGTTTGTTTGTTTGTTTGTTTGTTTGTTTGTTTGTTTGTTTGTTTGTTTGTTTGTTTGTTTGTTTGTTTGTTTGTTTGTTTGTTTGTTTGTTTGTTTGTTTGTTTGTTTGTTTGTTTGTTTGTTTGTTTTGTTTGTTTGTTTGTTTGTTTGTTTGTTTGTTTGTTTGGTTTGTTTGTTTGTTTGTTTGTTTGTTTGTTTGTTTGTTTGTTTGTTTTGTTTGTTTGTTGTTTGTTTGTTTGTTTGTTTGTTTGTTGTTTGTTTGTTTGTTTGTTTGTTTGTTTGTTTGTTTGTTTGTTTGTTTGTTTGTTTGTTTGTTTGTTTGTTTGTTTGTTTGTTTGTTTGTTTGTTTGTTTGTTTGTTTGTTTGTTTGTTTGTTTGTTTGTTTGTTTGTTTGTTTGTTTGTTTGTTTGTTTGTTTGTTTGTTTGTTTGTTTGTTTGTTTGTTTGTTTGTTTGTTTGTTTGTTTGTTTGTTTGTTTGTTTGTTTGTTTGTTTGTTTGTTTGTTTGTTTGTTTGTTTGTTTGTTTGTTTGTTTGTTTGTTTGTTTGTTTGTTTGTTTGTTTGTTTGTTTGTTTGTTTGTTTGTTTGTTTGTTTGTTTGTTTGTTTGTTTGTTTGTTTGTTTGTTTGTTTGTTTGTTTGTTTGTTTGTTTGTTTGTTTGTTTGTTTGTTTGTTTGTTTGTTTGTTTGTTTGTTTGTTTGTTTGTTTGTCTGTCTGTCGAAATCACGCTAACTTCCGAAGGAGTAAAGCTAGCCGCTTGACATTTTGCACAAATACTTCTTATTAGTGTAGGTCGGTTGGTATTGTAAATGGGCCATATCGGTCTATGTTTTGATATAGCTGCCATATAAACCGATCTTGGGTCTTGACTTCTTGAGCCTCTAGAGTGCGCAATTCTTATCCGATTGGAACGAAATTTTGCACGACGTGTTTTATTATGATATCCAACCACTGTGCCAAGTACGGTTTGAATCGGTCCATAACCTGATGTAGCTGCCATATAAACCGATCTGGGGTCTTGACTTCTTGAGCCTCTAGAGTGCGCAATTCTTATCCGATTGAATTTTGCACGTAGTATTTTTTTATGATATCCAACAACTGCGCCTAATATGGTTGAAATCGGTTCATAACCTGATATAGCTGTCATATAAACAGATCTGGGGACTTGACTTCTTGAGCTTCTAGAGGGCTCAATTTCTATCCGATTTGGCTAAAATTTCGCAAGACTTTTTTATTGTTACTTTCAACAACTATGTCAAATAAAGTACAAGTCGGTTCATAACCTGATATAGCTACCATATAAACCGATCTGGGATCTTGACTTCTTGAGCCTCTAGAGGTCGCAATTATTATCCGATTTGCCTGAAATTTTGTACGACGGATTCTCTCATGTTTATTATGGTCTGAATCGGTCAATAGGCCGATACAGCTCCCATTTAAATCGATCTCTCTATTTTATTTCTTGAGCCCACAAAAGGCGCAATTCTTATTCGAATTGGCTGACATTTTACACAGGTCTCCAACATATAATTTAATTGTGGTCCAAACCGGACCATATCTTGATATCGCTCTAATAGCAGAGCAAATCTTTTCTTATATCCTTTTTTTTGCCTAAGAAGAGATGCCGGGAAAAGAACTCGACAAATGCGATCCATGGTGGAGGGTATATAAGATTCGGCCCGGCCGAACGTAGCACGCTTTTACTTGTTTGTTTGTTTGTTTGTTTTTTGAAATTTTCACAGATGGTGCATAATGATCCCGTGGTGAAAATAGGTTACTATATGCTTTGATGTTTGAAGGGGAGCGGACCCTTCCCCTTACCCTACTTTTTAGAAACGCCAGATCTCGGAGATGGGTTGTTCGATTTAAGCGAAATTTTGTGAGCTCTCATATAGTACCCTAAAAGTAAAAACCTAGGGGGGCCGCCTCTCCCTGCAACCTGCCAAACATATATTTAGACCAATCACGACAATATGGGACTCAAATAAAAGGTATTTATGATAAGGAAACGTATCTGATATCCAATTGTCGACCATGTCAATATGTGGCTCAAATGAAAGATATTTGAGATTAGAAAACGAATTTGATAACCTATTTTGGGGTCATTTGTTTGGGGGACGCCTCATAGTGTAAACTCTCTTAAACCAATGGCAATATGGGGTTTATGTAAATAGTATTTGAGAGAAGAGCACGACGCTGATATTTTTTCATGGCCAAGTGTCTGGGGGACCGCATCACTTCCGAAAACACCCCTAAATCAGATAGGATGAGAATATCAGGCTGAAATAAAGTATTTTAATAATGGAGTACACCTTATATCCAAACTTAAATTCGTAGACCAATAAAGATCATTTGGGATTCAGATAAAGGCATTTATATTGTTAAACTGTTGGACAAGCGATATACTATTTTCGTAGCATGGTATTTCACTTAAAGCTTTTCAATTGCAGAAAATAAATATTTCAAGGAAACTTTTGTTCCATATTGAGTAAAAGAAGGCACAGCCGAGCGGGCCCGGTTCAGCTAGTTATGTATAGATATTATGTTTGATATTATGTAAGGAAATTGGATTAGTTAAGAGTTGAGTTCATTGTGAGTAGTGTAATGCCTATTAATATCAGCATCTGGTATAAGCTTCTCAAGTTGCGTCGCTGTCCAGGACAGCTGGCGTCATTCTCTAAAGTAGTAAAGGGTGATTTTTTTGAGGTTAGGATTTTCATGCATTAGTATTTGACAGATCACGTGGGATTTCAGACATGGTGTCAAAGAGAAAGATGCTCAGTATGCTTTGACATTTCATCATGAATAGACTTACTAACGAGCAACGCTTGCAAATCATTGAATTTTATTACCAAAATCAGTGTTCGGTTCGAAATGTGTTCATTCACCGTAACGTTGCGTCCAACAGCATCTTTGAAAAAATACGGTCCAATGATTCCACCAGCGTACAAACCACACCAAACAGTGCATTTTTCGGGATGCATGGGCAGTTCTTGAACGGCTTCTGGTTGCTCTTCACTCCAAATGCGGCAATTTTGCATTTTACGTAGCCATTCAAACAGAAATGAGCCTCATCGCTGAACAAAATTTGTCAAAATTTGAACACATTTCCAACCGAACACTGATTTTGGTAATAAAATTCAATGATTTGCAAGCGTTGCTCGTTAGTAAGTCTATTTATGATGAAATGTCGAAGCATACTGAGCATCTTTCTCTTTGACACCATGTCTGAAATCCCACGTGATCTGTCAAATACTAATGCATGAAAATCCTAACCTCAAAAAAATCACCCTTTATAAATTGTGCATTGTGCTGTCGAATGGGTCTTTGTAGTCGACGAAAGAAAAAGGCACAGTATTGATTGTGACCGATAGGTGGTTAACATTCTTTACCGGTGTCAGGGATCAATTCTGTGCTATGGTTGTATCGGCCACAGGCATATCTTAAGCAAAATACCAATATCTGTTACCAGAGTTACTTTTCAGTAGGAGGATATGTATGTAGCAAAGGCATCGGTTATTTGTTTACCATCCACCTTAGGATATATTAATTTCATATTTTCGTCATAATGTATTTAATCCAAAAATTGGTGTGAAGGCACAGTGGTGGAAAAAATAATTGGGACAACAGACAACGGTGAAATTTAGTTTGATAATAAATCGTATTTTGCACGGATGAACGTTATGGTGATTTATTCCGTTGATTCACTTGAAAAAAAAATAAAAGGGATATTAAATATATAAGATATTAAACCTCATTTAAACTTATCAACAAGTAAAAGCGTGCTAAGTTCGGCCGGGCCGAATCTTATAACCCTCCACCATGGATCACATTTGTCGAGTTCTTTTCCCGGCACCTCTTCTTAGGCAAAAAAAAAGGATATAAGAAACGATTTGCTCTGCTATTAGAGCGATATTAAAATATGGTCCGGTTTGGACCATAATTAAATTATATTTATGTTGGAGACCTGTGCAAAATGTCAGCCAATTCGAATAAGAATTGCGCCCTTAGGTGGCGCAAGAAGTAAAATAGAGAGATCGATTTATATGGGAGCTGTATCGGGCTATAGACCGATTCAGACCATAATAAACACGTATGTTAACGGTCATGAGAGAATCAGTCGTACAAAATTTCAAATCGGCAAATCGGATAATTATTGCGACCTCTAGAGGCTCAAGAAGTCAATATCCCAGATCGGTTTATATGGCAGCTAAATCAGGTTATGAACCGACTTGTACCTTATTTGACATAGTTGTTGAAAGTAACAATAACAAGTAAAAGCGTGCTAAGTTCGGCCGGGCCGAATCTTATATACCCTCCACCATGGATCGCATTTGTCGAGTTCTTTTCCCGGCATCTCTTCTTAGGCAAAAAAGGATATAAGAAAAGATTTGCTCTGCTATAAGAGAGATATCAAGATATGGTCCGGTCTGGACCACAATTAAATTATATGTTGGAGACGAACCTTATTTGACACAGTTGTTGAAAGTAAGAATAACAAGTAAAAGCGTGCAAAGTTCGGCCGGGCCGAATCTTATATACCCTCCACCATGGATCGCATTTGTCGAGTTCTTTTCCCGGCATCTCTTCTTAGGCTAAAGAGGATATAACAAAAGAGTTGCTCTGCTATTAAAACGATATCAAGATATGGTCCGGTTCGGACCACAATTAAATTATATGTTGGAGACCTGTGTAAAATTTCAGCCAATTCGTATAAGAATTGCGCCCATTGGGGCTCACGAAGTAAAATAGAGAGAACGATTTATATGGGATCTGTATCGGGCTATAGACCGATTCAGAACATAATAAACACGTTTGTTGATGGTCATGAGAGGATCCGTCGTACAAAATATCAAGCATATCGGATAATAATTGCGACCTCTAGGGGTCAAGAAGTCAAGATCCCAGATCGGTTTATATGGCAGCTATATCAGGTTATGAACCGATTTGAACCTTATTTGACACAGTTGTTGAAAGTAAAAATAAAATACATCATGCAAAATTTCAGCCAAATCGGATAGGAATTGCGGCTTCTAGAAGCTCAAGAAGTCAAATCCCCAGATATGTTTATATGACAGCTATATCAGGTTATGGACCGATTTCAACCATACTTGGCGCAGTTGTTGGATATCGTGACGAAATACTTCGTGCAAAAACTCATTCAAATCGAATAAGGATTGTGCCCTCTAGAGGCTCAAGAAGTCAAGACCCAAGATCGGTTTATATGGCAGCTATATCAAGTTATGAACCGATTTAAACCATACTTGGCACAGTTGTTTGGGTATCATAACAAAACACGTCGTGCGAAATTCCATTTCAATCGGATAAGAATTGCGCACTCTAGAGGCTCAAGAAGTCAAGACCCAAGATCGGTTTATATGGCAGCTATATCAGGTTATGGACCGATTTCAACAATAGATGTTGGATATCATAACAAAACACGTCGTGCAAAATTTCAAGTCAAGACCCAAGATCGGTTTATATGGCAGCTTGCGAAATTTCAGCCAAATCGGATAGGAATTGCGCCCTCTAGAAGCTCAAGAAGTCAAGTCCCCAGATCTGTTTATATGACAGCTATATCAGGTTATGAACCGATTTGAACCATATTTGGCACAGTTGTTGGATATCCTAACAAAATACTACGTGCCAAAATTCATTCAAATTGGATAAGAATTGCGCCCTCTAGAGGCTCAAAAAGTCAAGACCCAAGATCGGTTTATATGACAGCTATATAAGGTTATGGACCGATTTGAACCATACTTGGCACAGTTATTGGAAATGATAGTAAAACACGTCGTGCAAAATTTCATTCCAATCGGATAAGAATTGCGCACTCTAGAGGCTCAAGAAGTCAAGACCTAAGATCGGTTTATATGGCAGCTATATCAGGTTCTTGGCCGATTTCAACCATACTTTGCACAGTTGTTGGATAGCACAACAGAATACTATGTGCAAAATTTCATTCCAATCGGATAAGAATTGCGCACTCTAGAGGCTCAAGAAGTCAAGACCCAAGACCGGTTTATATGGCAGCTATATCAAAACATGGACCGATATGACCCATTTACAATACCAACCGACCTACACTAATAAGAAGTATTTGTGCAAAATTTCAAGCGGCTAGCTTTACTCCTTCGGAAGTTAGCGTGCTTTCGACAGACACACGGACCGACGGACATGGCTAGATCGACATAAAATTTCACGACGATCAAGAATATATATACTTTACGGGGTCTCAGACGAATATTTCGAGTAGTTACAATCAGAATGACGAAATTAGTATACCCCCCATCTTATGGTGGAGGGTATAAAAAGTTGTAATTACTTATGAATTGTATGCTATATGTAACTTAAAATATAAAAGGAGAGAAAAAGAAGTAAAAACGAGCTAAATTCAGCCGGGCCGAATCTTATACCCCTCCACCATGGATCGCATTTGTCAAGTTCTTTACCCGGTATCTCTTTGTAGGCAAACAAAAGATAATGGTTAATAATAGCTATGCTATTGGAGCTAGATCAGGTTATGAACCGATTCAGGCCGTATTTGGCTTGGATGTTGGAGACCATAGTAGATGGCGTTGTCTCAAATATTAACCAAATCGGATAAGAATTGCGCCCTATAGGCTCAAGGCTCAAGAAGTGCATTAGTGAAATCGGTTTATATGGGAGCTATATCAAGTTATGGTACGATATGGTCAATTTACAATCCCAACCGACCACACCTATAAGAAGTATTTGTGCAAAATTTCAAGCGGCTAGCTTTACTCCTTCGAAAGTAAGCGTGCTTTCGACAGACAGACGGACGGACATGGTTAGATCGACATAAAATGTCACGATGATCAGACTAATATTTCGAGGAGTTACAAACAGAATGACGAAATTAGTATACCCCCATACTATGGTGGAGGATATAAACATTTTAAAGCAAAATTTAAAGAAATGAAATATCAGTTAACTATGAGAAAATTTGAATAAACAGTTTTTTAAATGTAATCGCGTTGCTGATGCATTGAATATCGAGTGGTAGATCATTTCAAAGACGTAAGTTGCGAATATAAAACTATCATTCAGACATAAGACTCCGTCTTCTAAAAGGTATTAACTTTCTTCCTATATCAGATTGAGCAAATCTCAGTCTTTCAAGCAAATGTCTTTTCTTATTCCTTATTTAAAAATATTAATGATCTGGTATTTAGAAGATTGTTGAAACTAAGTCCAAATAGAGAATCTACATATTGCAAAACATGCTGACTCCTATTTAAACCGTACACCTAACGGTCTATGCTGTTAAAAGCTAAATTCAATTAGCAGAGGCTCGAAGAACCACAATTCGAAAAACGTTCACAACCATATATCAAACCAGGAACTAGGAATGGTTTTAGCCAGTAGAATTTAGACATACTTGGATTTAACAACAAACTATTTACAGTCGCCCAAACATAAACGCAAAGTAGGTCCACGTTAAGTTTACTTATGCAGTCGTCTCCATTGTCCACAATCAATAACGCTTTGAAAAATCTGCGCGTCATCAGCATATATCATAATCTGACCGTGTACTAGTTGACAAGGCAAGTCGTTCGCATATAATAATGAAAAAAGAAGTGGACCTATAATCGAGCCATGTGGAACCCCTTTAGTTACGAGCAAGGGGTTAGATAATATGAACTCTGCGCATACAAACTGCCGTATATTACTCAGAAACGACATAATCAGAAACGTTGCCGTTGATGTGAAGTTAAACAAGTAAAAGCGCGCTAAGTTCGGCCGGGCCGAATCTTATATACCCTCCACCATGGAGCGCATTTGTCGACTTCTTTTCCCGGCATCTCTCTTAGGCAAAAAAGGATATTAGAAAAGAGTTGCTCTGCTATTAAAACGATATCAAGATATGGTCCGGTTCGGACCACAATTAAATTATATGTTGGAGACCTGTGTAAAATTTCAGCCAATTCGTATAAGAATTGCGCCCATTGGGGCTCACGAAGTAAAATAGAGAGAACGATTTATATGGGATCTGTATCGGGCTATAGACCGATTCAGAACATAATAAACACGTTTGTTGATGGTCATGAGAGGATCCGTCGTACAAAATATCAAGCATATCGGATAATAATTGCGACCTCTAGGGGTCAAGAAGTCAAGATCCCAGATCGGTTTATATGGCAGCTATATCAGGTTATGAACCGATTTGAACCTTATTTGACACAGTTGTTGAAAGTAAAAATAAAATACATCATGCAAAATTTCAGCCAAATCGGATAGGAATTGCGGCTTCTAGAAGCTCAAGAAGTCAAATCCCCAGATATGTTTATATGACAGCTATATCAGGTTATGGACCGATTTCAACCATACTTGGCGCAGTTGTTGGATATCGTGACGAAATACTTCGTGCAAAAACTCATTCAAATCGAATAAGGATTGTGCCCTCTAGAGGCTCAAGAAGTCAAGACCCAAGATCGGTTTATATGGCAGCTATATCAAGTTATGAACCGATTTAAACCATACTTGGCACAGTTGTTTGGGTATCATAACAAAACACGTCGTGCGAAATTCCATTTCAATCGGATAAGAATTGCGCACTCTAGAGGCTCAAGAAGTCAAGACCCAAGATCGGTTTATATGGCAGCTATATCAGGTTATGGACCGATTTCAACAATAGATGTTGGATATCATAACAAAACACGTCGTGCAAAATTTCAAGTCAAGACCCAAGATCGGTTTATATGGCAGCTTGCGAAATTTCAGCCAAATCGGATAGGAATTGCGCCCTCTAGAAGCTCAAGAAGTCAAGTCCCCAGATCTGTTTATATGACAGCTATATCAGGTTATGAACCGATTTGAACCATATTTGGCACAGTTGTTGGATATCCTAACAAAATACTACGTGCCAAAATTCATTCAAATTGGATAAGAATTGCGCCCTCTAGAGGCTCAAAAAGTCAAGACCCAAGATCGGTTTATATGACAGCTATATAAGGTTATGGACCGATTTGAACCATACTTGGCACAGTTATTGGAAATGATAGTAAAACACGTCGTGCAAAATTTCATTCCAATCGGATAAGAATTGCGCACTCTAGAGGCTCAAGAAGTCAAGACCTAAGATCGGTTTATATGGCAGCTATATCAGGTTCTTGGCCGATTTCAACCATACTTTGCACAGTTGTTGGATAGCACAACAGAATACTATGTGCAAAATTTCATTCCAATCGGATAAGAATTGCGCACTCTAGAGGCTCAAGAAGTCAAGACCCAAGACCGGTTTATATGGCAGCTATATCAAAACATGGACCGATATGACCCATTTACAATACCAACCGACCTACACTAATAAGAAGTATTTGTGCAAAATTTCAAGCGGCTAGCTTTACTCCTTCGGAAGTTAGCGTGCTTTCGACAGACACACGGACCGACGGACATGGCTAGATCGACATAAAATTTCACGACGATCAAGAATATATATACTTTACGGGGTCTCAGACGAATATTTCGAGTAGTTACAATCAGAATGACGAAATTAGTATACCCCCCATCTTATGGTGGAGGGTATAAAAAGTTGTAATTACTTATGAATTGTATGCTATATGTAACTTAAAATATAAAAGGAGAGAAAAAGAAGTAAAAACGAGCTAAATTCAGCCGGGCCGAATCTTATACCCCTCCACCATGGATCGCATTTGTCAAGTTCTTTACCCGGTATCTCTTTGTAGGCAAACAAAAGATAATGGTTAATAATAGCTATGCTATTGGAGCTAGATCAGGTTATGAACCGATTCAGGCCGTATTTGGCTTGGATGTTGGAGACCATAGTAGATGGCGTTGTCTCAAATATTAACCAAATCGGATAAGAATTGCGCCCTATAGGCTCAAGGCTCAAGAAGTGCATTAGTGAAATCGGTTTATATGGGAGCTATATCAAGTTATGGTACGATATGGTCAATTTACAATCCCAACCGACCACACCTATAAGAAGTATTTGTGCAAAATTTCAAGCGGCTAGCTTTACTCCTTCGAAAGTAAGCGTGCTTTCGACAGACAGACGGACGGACATGGTTAGATCGACATAAAATGTCACGATGATCAGACTAATATTTCGAGGAGTTACAAACAGAATGACGAAATTAGTATACCCCCATACTATGGTGGAGGATATAAACATTTTAAAGCAAAATTTAAAGAAATGAAATATCAGTTAACTATGAGAAAATTTGAATAAACAGTTTTTTAAATGTAATCGCGTTGCTGATGCATTGAATATCGAGTGGTAGATCATTTCAAAGACGTAAGTTGCGAATATAAAACTATCATTCAGACATAAGACTCCGTCTTCTAAAAGGTATTAACTTTCTTCCTATATCAGATTGAGCAAATCTCAGTCTTTCAAGCAAATGTCTTTTCTTATTCCTTATTTAAAAATATTAATGATCTGGTATTTAGAAGATTGTTGAAACTAAGTCCAAATAGAGAATCTACATATTGCAAAACATGCTGACTCCTATTTAAACCGTACACCTAACGGTCTATGCTGTTAAAAGCTAAATTCAATTAGCAGAGGCTCGAAGAACCACAATTCGAAAAACGTTCACAACCATATATCAAACCAGGAACTAGGAATGGTTTTAGCCAGTAGAATTTAGACATACTTGGATTTAACAACAAACTATTTACAGTCGCCCAAACATAAACGCAAAGTAGGTCCACGTTAAGTTTACTTATGCAGTCGTCTCCATTGTCCACAATCAATAACGCTTTGAAAAATCTGCGCGTCATCAGCATATATCATAATCTGACCGTGTACTAGTTGACAAGGCAAGTCGTTCGCATATAATAATGAAAAAAGAAGTGGACCTATAATCGAGCCATGTGGAACCCCTTTAGTTACGAGCAAGGGGTTAGATAATATGAACTCTGCGCATACAAACTGCCGTATATTACTCAGAAACGACATAATCAGAAACGTTGCCGTTGATGTGAAGTTAAACAAGTAAAAGCGCGCTAAGTTCGGCCGGGCCGAATCTTATATACCCTCCACCATGGAGCGCATTTGTCGACTTCTTTTCCCGGCATCTCTCTTAGGCAAAAAAGGATATTAGAAAAGAGTTGCTCTGCTATTAAAACGATATCAAGATATGGTCCGGTTCGGACCACAATTAAATTATATGTTGGAGACATGTGTAAAATTTCAGCCAATTCGTATAAGAATTGCGCCCATTGGGGCTCACGAAGTAAAATAGAGAGAACGATTTATGTGGGATCTGTATCGGGCTATAGACCGATTCAGACCATAATAAACACGTTTGTTGATGGTCATGAGAGGATCCATCGTACAAAATTGCAGGCATATCGGATAATAATTGCGACCTCTGGGGGTCAAGAAGTCAAGATCCCAGATCGGTTTATATGGCAGCTATATCAGGTTATGAACCGATTTGAACCTTATTTGACACAGTTGTTGAAAGTAAAAATAAAATACGTCATGCAAAATTTCAGCCAAATCGGATAGGAATTGCGCCCTCTAGAAGCTCAAGAAGTCAAATCCCCAGATCTGTTTATATGACAGCTATATCAGGTTATGAACCGATTTCAACCATACTTGGCACAGTTGTTGGATATCATAACGAAATACTTCGTGCAAAAATTCATTCAAATCGGATAAGAATTGTGCCCTCTGGAGGCTCAAGAAGTCAAAACCCAAGATCGGTTTATATGGCAGCTATATCAGGTTATGGACCGATTTGGACTGTACTTGGCACAGTTATTGGGTATCATAACAAAACACGTCGTGCGAAATTCCATTCCAATCGGATAAGAATTGTGCCCTCTAGAGGCTTAAGAAGTCAAGACCCAAGATCGGTTTATATGGCAGCTATATCAGGTTATGGACCGATTTAAACCATACTTGGCACAGTTATTGGGTATCATAACAAAACACGTCGTGCAAAATTTCATTTCAATCGGATAAGAATTGCGCACGCTACAGGCTCAAGAAGTCAAGACCCAAGATCGGTTTATATGGCAGCTATATCAGGTTATGGACCGATTTGAACCATACTTGGCACAGTTGTTTGATATCATAACAGAACACATCGTGCAAAATTTCATTCTGATCGGATAAGAATTGCGCCCTCTAGAGGCTCAAGAAGTCAAGACCCAAGATCGGTTTATATGGCAGCTATATCAGGTTATGGACCGATTTGAACCATACTTAGCACAGTTGTTGGATATCATAACAAAACACGTCATGCAAAATTTCATCCCAATCGGATAAGAATTGCGCCCTCTAGAGGCTCAAGAAGTCAAGACCCAAGATCGGTTTATATGGCAGCTATATCAAAACATGGACCGATATGGCCCATTTACAATACCTACCGACCTACACTAATAAGAAGTATTTGTGCAAAATTTCAAGCGGCTAGCTTTACTCCTTCGGAAGTTAGCGTGCTTTCGACAGACAGACGGACGGACGGACGGACGGACGGACAGACGGACGGACATGGCTAGATCGACATAAAATGTCACGACGATCAAGAATATATATACTTTATGGGGTCTCAGACGAATATTTCGAGTAGTTACAAACAGAATGACGAAATTAGTATACCCCCCATCTTATGGTGGAGGGTATAAAAAAATCCGGTGTTTCATGCACAAATTCAGGTTATCAACCGTGTCGAAAGCTTTTGAGTGATCCAAAGGAACCAGAAAGCCAACTTTGTTCACATCAATGTAATTTCTGATTGATTCAGCCACTTCAAACAATGCAGTAATGCAACTATGATCAGAACGAAGCCAGACTGTTTTTTGACAACAGGACTCTTGGTGTAAATATACCGACATATGTCTATGAAGGATTTTTTCCGAAAACCTTTGAGAGATAGCATAGAATTGATATCGGCCGATAATCAACGTTGGATTTAGGAATGGGGATAACCTTTACATGCTTTCAAATAAAAGGAAACACACTGGAGCTCAAAATTGTATTAAACATGTACGTAAAGTACGTTAGGAGATATGGTGTAATGTTCGGAATCAATCCATGTTGTAGTTGTTTACCGGGCCTGCCTATTGTTTTGTATGCCGGCGCTTTTATAACGTCACAAGCTATCTAATGTTTTTTTTTGCAGGCACTCAGCGTCGGTGCAAGGGTCTTTAATTTGTGGGAGCCCTCAAAAATGCTTAAAAATAGAGGTTTTTGTAAGTAAATGCCAACAGTTCGGCAGTGAATACTTTAATTGAATTTATTGGATATTTAACATACTTATATATGGTACATAACGGTAAACTTAATCCTATTTCCTTTTCCATTAATATCCTTAAAAATAAACATTTCCTTTTGTAAGCAATTGGTTGTACCAAACAGCTGATGAGTACTAATCAGCTGATTTAAACCATGGTATACTTATTAGTTTATGAATCGTATTGATAACACTACACACTCACCCTTTACAAAAAAAGAAACCAAGTAAAAGCGTGCTAAGTTGAGCCGGGCCGAATCTTATATACCCTCCACCATGGATCGCATTTGTAGAGCTCTTTTCCCGGTATCTCTTTTTAGGCAAACAATGGATGAAAGAAAATAATTCCTATTTTATTGGAACTATATCAAGTTATTGTTCATTTCGGACCATAATTGAATTGAATATTGGAGACCATAGTAGAAGTCATTTTGTAAAATTACAGCCAAAGTTAGTAAGAACTGCGCCCTTTAGGAGCTGAAGAAGAGATCGGTTTATATTGGAGCTGTATTAGGCTATAACTGATTCAGACCAAATTCAACACGCATGTTGAAGGTCATGGGAGAAGCCGTTGTACAAAATTTCAGCTAAATTGGATAATAATTGCGCCCTTTAGAGGCTCAAGAACTCAAGATCCCAGTTGGGTTAATATGGCAGCTATATCAGGTTATGAAACGATTTGACTGTACTCAGTACAGTTGTTGGAAGTCACAACAAAAGACGCCATGCAAAATTTCAGCCAAATCACAAAGGAATTGCTGCCTGTAGAGGCTCAAGAAGTCAAGCCCCAGATCGGTTTATAAGGCAGCCATATCAGGTTATAGATCGATTTCCATCATACTTTGGAAATCGTAACAAAACACCTCATGCAAAATTTCTGCCAAATCGGATAAGAATTGCGTCTTTTAGTGACTCAAGAAGTCAAAATCCATTATCGGTTTTTATGGCAGCTATACCAAAACATGGACCGATATAGCCCATTTACAATCCCAACCGACCTACACCAATAAGAAATGTTTATTTTCTCCTTCGAAAGTTAGCGTGTTTTCGACAGACAGACGGACGGACATGGCTCCATTGACTTTAAATGTCATGACGATCAAGAATATGTACACTTTATGGGATCTTAGACGAATATTCCGAGGAGTTGCAAACAGAATGACGATGTCAGTATACTCCCATATTATGGTGGAGGGTATAATAATTTTGATGACTCGTAAAAATTATATTTCTTCAAACATATATTTCATATTACTTGTACTATACTCCATTTTTTCAACATATTATTGTGCTATAATTTTAACTTTCCATCGATAGATATTGAAGAATTAACTCCATTTCTTTCAATTGACCTGTAATGTGCTTGTATCTTTTTATACCCTCCACCATAAGATGGGGGGTATACTAATTTCGTCATTCTGTTTGTAACTACTCGAAATATTCGTCTGAGACACCATAAAGTATATATATTCTTGATCGTCGTGACATTTTATGTCGATCTAGCCATGTCCGTCCGTCTGTCCGTCCGTCCGTCCGTCCGTCCGTCCGTCCGTCCGTCCGTCCGTCTGTCTGTCGAAAGCACGCTAACTTCCGAAGGAGTAAAGCTGGCCGCTTGAAATTTTGCACAAATACTTCTTATTAGTGTAGGTCGGTTGGTATTGTAAATGGGCCATATCGGTCCATGTTTTGATATAGCTGCCATATAAACCGATCTTGGGTCTTGACTTCTTGAGCCTCTAGAGTGCGCAATTCTTATCCGATTGGAATGAAATTTTGCACGACGTGTTTTGTTATGATATCCAACAACTGCGCCAAGTATAGTTCAAATCGGTCCATAACCTGATATAGCTGCCATATAAACCGATCTTGGGTCTTGACTTCTTGAGCCTCTAGCGTGCGCAATTCTTATCCGATTGGAATGAAATTTTGCACGACGTGTTTTGTTGAAACACGTTTTGTTTTGTTTGAAATGAAATTTTGCACGACGTGTTTTGTTATTATATCCAACAACTGTGCCAAGTATGGTTGAAATCGGTCCATAACCTGATATAGCTGTCATATAAACCGATCTTGGGTCTTGACTTCTTGAGCCTCTAGAGTGCGCAATTCTTATCCGATTGGGATGAAATTTTGCATGACGTGTTTTGCTATTATATCCAACAACTGTGCCAAGTATGGTTCAAATCGGTCCATAACCTGATATAGCTGCCATATAAACCGATCTTGGGTCTTGACTTCTTGAGCCTCTAGAGGGCGCAATTCTTATCCGAATAGAATGGAATTTCGCACGACGTGTTTTGTTATGATATCCAACAACTGTGCCAAGTATGGTTTAAATCGGTCCATAACCTGATATAGCTGCCATATAAACCGATCTTGGGTCTTGACTTCTTGAGCCTCTAGAGGACACAATTCTTATCCGATTTGAATGAATTTTTGCACCAAGTATTTCGTTATGATATCCAACAACTGTGCTAAGTATGGTTGAAATCGGTCTATAACCTGATATAGCTGTCATATAAACAGATCTGGGGATTTGATTTCTTGAGCTTCTAGAGGGCGCAATTCCTATCCGATTTGGCTGAAATTTTGCATGACGTATTTTATTTTTACTTTCAACAACTTTGTCAAATAAGGTTCAAATCGGTTCATAACCTGATATAGCTGCCATATAAACCGATCTGGGATCTTGAATTCTTAACCCCTAGAGGTCGCAATTATTATCCGATATGCCTGAAATTTTGTACGACAGATCCTCTCATGACCATCAACAAACGTGTTTATTATGGTCTGAATCGGTCTATAGCCCGATACAGATCCCATATAAATCGTTCTCTCTACTTTACTTCGTGAGCCCCAATGGGCCCAATTCTTATACGAATTGGCTGAAATTTTACACAGGTCTCAAACATATAATTTAATTGTGGTCCGAACCGGACCATATCTTGATATCGTTTTAATAGCAGAGCAACTCTTTTCTTATATCCATTTTTGCCTAAGAAGAGATGCCGGGAAAAGAACTCGACAAATGCGATCCATGGTGGAGGGTATATAAGATTCGGCCCGGCCGAACTTAGCACGCTTTTACTTGTTTCTATTCATGACTCTTAAAAGTACTAAATCTCGCACTTTTAAATTAAAAGGATTAAACTCACTTTGCATAAGACTTCTTTTAATTTTACTTCTCTTCAGAAGTTCCTTTGCCTTATCTAGAGAAAACTTTAGCATTTGCTTGATTTCTGATTTGATTATAGAATTGTTTGTCACATCTTATCTCATCACTGGGCAAATAGGGCAGCTTACCGAATACCAGTTCGTATGGTGAATAACCTACATATATCAACATATGGAGTGGTGTTGTGCGCAAAGGCGAAGTAAGGTATCTAAGTGTGCCACTCATAATCTTTAGAATACTTTAAGAGAACTTCATTAAGTACCCTATGCTTTCTTTCTATCGAGACCAAGGTCTCATGATAGTATGATGTACTAAAAGCCTATTTAATAGCAAGTAGACTACATCCAATATTGTAGCCGTTGATTGACGTGTTTTTATTTCGCTCCTCAAAGAAAAACTCAATATTTATATATCCGTATCTCGGAATAGGTACTACCTATTACGAAAAAAAAAATTTAAGCCTTTTGGAGTAGGCTAGAAATGGACTCCAAAGACTCAACATCTGCGGTGGTGGCGTCAGACCGTAGCGTGTTGTCCTCCCCTCCTATAGGTGTGGGTGCCTTGGCACCTGTAGTCGAGAGTAGTGCTTCAAGCGCACAACTAGTCTTCAGACTAATTAATGAGGAAGAGACGGATAAACCAAAGGGATGCAAAGTTCGTCCCCAGCCTTTAAGTAAAGGTGATGTTTCTCACTCGGATTCAGACAGGGACAGTCATCGCAGCCGAATCGAAAGATGAGGGCATCGGGATGATAGCAGAAGTGAGCGACGGCTTTGCTAAGGAGTAAATAAGTACGACGAAGGAGACAGAGGAGTATGTACCGGCAGCGTAGTCGGGCGAAAGTGCAGGATGCTGGAAGGGAAAGAACTGACATTCCAAGCACTTCTACGGAAGCTGGAAAAAGAATCAGATCTCTCGAAGAGCACTTCTACGGAAGCTGGAAAAAGAATCAGATCTCTCGAAGAGCACAACACTGCTATAATACTGAAGAAGAAAAAGAGCTCACCGCTTTCAAGTACTCTGGGAAAACCAAGCCAGCCATACCGCAATGGAGATTCCAGATAATGTCCTGCGGAGATAGACAAAGTTGGAACTGGAACGAAGGAAGTGCGCACGGCCTCTGAATCTTCATGGAGGACTGAGACTTCCAAAAGGAGGCCACAGCCATCACGGAAGGGAAAGATGGTCGCTGAGAATGGTAAGGAGCCGCCCTCTTACGCCAGATTGGCAAGGAATCACAACAGAGATGAGCTGACTTATGTAGTCATCAATATCGGCTGTGCATCCGATAGGATTCCACCAGATCATCGGTCCCAAGTGGAGGATCTGGTTAACGATCGGATGTGTGGAACTCTGACATCAGGCCGTGCAGTGGCAGGTGACACAATACCGCCCAACAAACCGGGGCCGTCAACGAGACAATCACGGCATCTCTCAATATTGGAAAGACTTGGAGAAGCAATGATCTTGGTATTGGGATATCAGGCAGTGCAGTGGCGAGACCCAACACAGCCTAACAAACAGGAACCCGACGACGGACCCACCACCGATTTAATAATTCGGAATACTGGAATAGGTAAAGTTCCTAATATTGAAACATTAGGCAACGCAGCGACGGGAAACTCAATGTAACCCAACGAACTACGAGCCCATGATGGTACCATCACCTTCTACCTGGAAGCCCATTTACTTAAGATTTGGAAGGCTAAGATAAGCAAGATCCTATTATTGAAACATCAGGCAGTACAGGAATGGAAACAAAATAAAGTTTAACGAACAGGGGCCCGACGATGGAACCGTTACCGACTTTGTAAAAAGTCGGAAGACTAGATTAGGCAAATAACCTAAAACGATGACATCAGGCAGTGCAGTGACAGGAAAGTCAATGCAGTCTATAGAACAGGGAGCAGACAATGAGATCATCATCTACTCCCAAGGTGTCCATTTACTGGAGGACCAATGATTGAGGTAATCCAGATAAACGTCCACCGGAGCGAGACTGGTAGACACTCTGATGGAGAAAATCAGCAAGGGCAAGATTAATATTGCCTTAATTCAGGAGCCATGGACGACCCGGAACAAAGTTTCTGGACTGAACCATATCAACCACCAATTATTCTATGCTAACACTGGAACTCGCCCGAGGACCTGCGTTATTTGTCATGAAAAGTTGAATTATATCTTTTCCCCAGAGTTGTCAACGCCGGATGCAACGGTGGTGAGACAGGGAGATGGTGGAGCATACCTGGCATCACTTTATCTGCCTTTCGACTCTTCGACACCAGCAACGGCTGGTGAGGAAAGCAAAACAGACAGGAAACGAGGTATTAATAGGGTGCGATGCGAACTCTCATCACATTTCGTGGGGTAGTACCAACACTAATAAGCGTGGCCAAGCCCTGGCAGAGTTCTTGAATAATACCGACCTAATAACACTTAATATTGGTAACACCGCTACCTATATTTATAGGATTAGGGAGGAGGTATTAGATGTAACGATATGTTCAGAAAATCTGATCGATGAGGTTCAGGATTGGAGCGTCTCCATGGAACACTATCTCTCTCTGACCATCGCTACATTAGGTTTAGAATAGCACAGCCAGCGCCGAATCGGATATGCCTCTGGAATAAGTTGAAAACCAACTGGACAAAATTCAAAAGGGTACTCAGAAGAAGACTTGGGCAAGCTATTTTATTATCCAAACATAGAAGACATTGAAGAAAATTTCAACAAGATTACGACTGCATTGGTGAGGTCCTTCGAAGAAAGCTGTGCTCTTCGGGAAAGGAAATCTGCCCAAGAAAAACCCTGGATGACCGGGGAGGTTCGCAATATTGGGAAAGAGTCCGGAGACCTCTTAACAGATCGCGTCGTAAAAAGGCGGAAGTTTATTAGGATGTGTATTACACAATGCTCAATGAATACAATAAGATTACCAAAGCTGCAAAACGTGCCTCCTGGAAGCTTTTCTGCGAACAGGTCGATAGCGTTAATGACTCCGCCAAAATAAAAAAGTTTCTCTGAAAAACCCATGTCCAAACTGAAACTTTTGTAGACGATATGGGAGTGAGCGTAGAGACAATGGAGGACATGTTGAGGCTTTTGATGAAACCCCATTTTCCACAGGATACATATGGAATCACGGAGACACCGGAATCTTGGAATAATGGTATTGATCGAAGGTTTATAATAACGGAATTTATGCTGAAGGAATCCTTGAGGAGCTTCAAACCATTTAAGTCATCCGGACCTGATGGGATATTTCCGGCGTTACTACAGAAAGAGGCAGACTATCTGACGCCTTATTGGCCAAAATTTTCACAGCGAACCTAGGACTTACATATACCCCGAATGCCTGGCAGGAGGCAAGTGTGGTGTTTATAACCAACCCCGGCAAGGCAAGCTATGCGACACCAAAGGCCTGCTGACCCATAGGCCTTACGTCCTTTCTATTCAAAACCATGGAACGTATTGTGGACACCATGATAAAGAGTATGACATCCAGCGAACTGCTCAAATACAATCAGCATGCCTATGTCAAGGGAAGGTCGGTGGAGACTGCCCTGCACGAGGTTGTAGAAGAATCCTTCGATGACTAAACATACACACTGGCGGTATGCATTGACATCGAGGGGGTTTTAACAATGTACGGACCAACACACTGATCCAATTCTTAAACCAGTGCCGGGTGGATCCGGTCCTTAGAGACTGGATAAACCATATGCTAAGGAACAGGTGGATAAAATGTGTGTCTCATGGGATAAATATAAGGAAGAAAGTGGCACAGGGCACGACACAGGGGGCATTTTATCGCCACTCCTATGGGTAACCACCATTACCGATGCTGACCTATTACGGATGCTGACTGCGGAGGGATTTGAATCCGCCTGCTACGCAGACGATGTTATATTACTTCTAAAGGGTAAGGATCCGACGAGCTATGCAGAAGAGCCGAAAGGGTCTTGCATATGGCATATGACTGAGTTAGACTCAGGGGTCTCAATGTTAACCCAGGGAAGGCTGAAATATGCCTGTTCACGAGGAAGACGAAGGTGGGCCAATTTAACGCACCACATTTCCTCAATAAGACGATTTCGATGTCTGACAAGGTCAAATATTTAGGTGTGATCATGGACAAGAAACTGAATTGGAAGTGTCACATTCAGGAGCGTACTGAGAAGGCTCACAGATGTTGGGCACTATGTACACGGGCCGTAGGCTCGAAATGGGGCCTGAATTCGAGAATAGTCCACTGGCTCTACAGGAACGTGATCAATAATTACTTACGCCTCAGTAGGTTGTTTGATGCTGACGCAAGGACGTCGAGTGTGAACATCTTTACTGAGAGTAAAATTGCCATAATGGCAATAACAACCAGGACGGTAAGGTTACAAACAGTCTTGCAGTGTAAGGAGATTAACGCCTTCTCTGAGGATGGAAAAATCCGCATCGTTTGGTTGCCGGGCCATGACGGAGTAAGGGGAAATAAAAAGGCAGGCGATCCGGCGGTGAAGACCAGAAGACTGAGGTCAATAAACTTCGTTAACCCGAAGCCTTTCGGTTCGATGCAGACCGAGTTAAGAGAGTGGGTGACGAATGCGCATGCAACATTGGGGAACAGCGAAACGGTCGGTAGGATGGCGAAAATCCTATGTGTGGATCCAGTACGTGAGAAGACGAGGCTATTACTGAAAGGAAGCAAGAAGGAGGTCAGTAGAGCTATTGGTATCATAACGGGACACATAGGACTACGAGCTTACTTATGTAAAATCGGTGCGGCAAGTGATAACATGTGCAGGGCATGCGGGGAAGATGATGAGACGTTGGAGCATTTCTTTTGTCATTGCCCGGCTTTCGCATCCAACAGATACCGGTACTTAAGTGGAGACACAATATCAGACATAAACCAACTTAGGGAGTGATATTGAAAACAATTAAGGATTTTGTAAATAGCACGGAATTCCTTACTTAAAATTTTGTTTTTAGAGGTTACTTTATAGTTTTTAGAGCGCACAGCAAGCCGATTACTGACTTGGGTGTATGTCCATAGTGGCATGAGCGGATTAATATCTGCACCCTCTTTTCAACCTAACCTAACATATCCTTACATACCTCTGACATAAGCTGGTTTATAAATGCAGTACCCTTATCTGATTTTAATATTTTAAAATTTTCATAGATTAGAATGAACTGCTCTACTAAAGTCTTCGCCACAGTTCTTGCGTCTATCGTCTTTATCAGGTATATATACTTCGTCAAGTCGCACTGTATAGTAAGAATATAACGGTTATTCCCGAATATTCGAAGAGGACCCACAGTATCAATTGACTCCATCTCAAAACTTGTCCCCGGTGTTTCTTCAGTCATATATATTTCCTTCGTATGTCTTGTCTGTTTACTCAACGTGCACTGTGGGCAATTTAATACTCATAGTTTCACCATCTTGCTCATATTCTTCCATACGATATTCTGCTTAATAATATTCTGGTTAATGCTAATTCGCTCGTTCTCGAATTACTCATCTTTGATACTAGCTTCTCCAAAGCCACCCTGATAGCTAATGGATTTTAGCCGTACTTCACTATAACATTATCCTTCAATAACTCTACACTAATCCTTTTATTCGCCGCATTGTAGGTAAAGGATAGCTTCTTCATATTTCTTATATCCGTTAGGGATATATAGTCCCAAATGAGACGAACATCTGGATTTTCTTTAACTTCACGATCATCGCTAACAGCCTCATTACCGAATCTCTTTTCACTTCTCTTCTGCATACTTCGTGCAATAGCAAGTATTCGTTGCTCGTCTGTTCTTGTAGCAATCACAGTTCTCATTGCTCAACAGTGCGTTCGTATTCATTTTACCTTTTTTGTATACTATCACAAAATAATAATCGGATAAATCCATTTTGATCCACGTCATTATTGATGACGGATTCTTGTGAGAAAGTAATGATACAAGTGGCCGGTGATTAGTTACCACTGTGTATCTCCAACCGTAAAGGTACAATCTAAACAAGTAAAAGCGTGCCAAGTTCGGCCGGGCCGAATCTTATATACCCTCCACCATGGATCGCATTTGTCGAGCTCTTGCCACGGTATCTCTTTCTAGGCAAACAAAGGATAAAAAAAAAGAATTGCAATGTTATTGGAACAATATCAAGTAAAGGTTCATTTCGGACCATAATTGAACTGAATATTGGAGACCATGGTAGAAGTCATTGTGTAAAATTTCAGCCAAATCCAGTAAGAATTGCGCACTTTAGGGGCAAAAGGTGTAAAATAGGAAGATCTGTTTATAGGGGAGATGTATTAGGCTATAAACCGATTCATGCTATATTCGACACGTATGTTAAAGGTCATGAGATAAGCCGTTGTACAAAATTTCAGCAAAATCGGGTAATAATTGCGCCCTTTATATAGGGCGCAAACCATAGGGTTTATATGGCAGCTATATCAGGTTATGGACCGATTTGAAGCATTCTTAATACAGTCGTTGAAAGTTATAACAAAACACTTCACGCAAAATTTCAGCTAAATCGGATAAGAATTTCTCCCTGTAGAGGCTCAAGAAGTCAAGACCCCAGATCGGTTTATATGACAGCTATATCAGGTTATGGACCGATTTAAACTATTCTTAGCACAGTTGTTGGAAGTCATAATAAAACACCTCAGCTATGTTAGGGACTAAAATATGTGTGCGCTATCGGCAACTAAGAGGGTGCTTTCATCAGCTGGGAAAACGCATTCTGTTGACAGGAAGCTAGACGTTGGGTAATAGTGGGTAATAGTCGACTCGATATATTTAAGACCAGAACGATTAATCCTAGATCATCGTTATGGTGCCTCAAACCACACCCAAACACTATTATGCCATATATATACAGGAAAGCTGCAGCATCCAACCCACTAAGCCCAATTGTCAACATCCTTTGAAAACTATTGGAGAATTCTTTTAACCCAAACGGCAACCTCTTTAACTGATAGTGACCATTTCCTGTGGAAAACGCAGTCAAATGACGCGATTCCTCATGCAAATCTATCTGGTGAAATGAGCTCCTCATATCCAGCGTCGAAAAATATTTCGCCCTGTCAAATCTGTTTAAGACGTCCTCCAATCTGGTCAAAGGGAATTTGTCGCTTATAATTTTCTCGTTAAGTTTTCTGAAGTCAACCACTAGGCGACATTTCTTGTCACCATCCTTAGACTTTTTGGGTACCACAAGCAAAGGCGAATTAAACGGACTCACAGAGTGCTCTATTATGTCACCCTTAAGCAATTTTTCCACTTGGCTGTTTATCTCTGGTACCTGAACTTCTGAAAGTCTGCAACTCTTCACATACACTGGTGTATTATCCTTCGTCTATATACGCTGTGAATAGAAATTGTTCACTGATAATTTTTCCCCAGGCAAATGAAATATGTCCTGATACTTTCTAACTATTGTCGTCAAAGTCTCATGTGCGTCGGGATCATTTGCCCCTATATCCATATTATTCAAGAATTCCTTGACCCTGCTTGCATCGTAAGGACCCGTGTTCCGAGCCTGCAATATATAATATTCATCCAGAGAATGTACCTCATACGTAATTTCTTCCTAAAACACCCCATTATTCGTTGTCTTCAACAACTGTATACGCTGTATACCATGCGCCGGTATCAAACAATTTGCCGATCTTGCCGGTACCACTAACTTCCCTGCATCTCCTCGGCTCACATTCATCTGCAAAGCACTACCATATTAAAACTGACAGTGTAAGTCTCGAAGTCTATAACGCACATATACGTGGTTAGAATTTCGCCGCCAATAATGCCATCCGCCAGTATCGGAAAGCTGTCTTCTACTACGTAAAAATTGTGAGTCAACTCCATTGTATCGATAATCAGCATTACATTCCAAGTCTTCAAGCAATAAACTCCATCTTTCGTTATACTGGTCAGTTTCGCCGGCTCGTGTGTATTGGTTCTACTCAAATTCTGGTACTTACATATTGACACGTCTGCCCCCATATCTATCAAAAAGGTTAACTTCTTACCCAAATCCTTACAGACTATAGTCTCGTATGAACTAGACTTTACATTCATATTAAAGATTCTTACATTCGGGCCTCGTGGACAACTTCTCCTGTCGTCTGGCCTTCGTAGTTTCCCTGTTCCTCGTAGTTACAGGATCTGAATTCATTGTCTCCTTGTTCCTCATAAGCATAAATTGTAAAATTGCCGCTTGCCAGATTCCTGGAATCCTGGCCATAACGACGTGTGTTATCATTACCATTGCTGAAATTCCTATTACCAGAAGTGCGATTACCGCCACTGAAATCCCGGTTAACATACCCAGCACCATCGTTGTGCCCTGTACAGTCATTAACGCCACCCTCACTTCTAGCAGTATTGTGTCTATTAGATTTATTCGCGGAAGGGTATCTGTCATCGTACCCTGTACCTGTATCGGGTATCGTATCTGTTACCGTACTGGTAATCGTATCAGTTTCTGAATCTATTTCCTTGTCTACGTTCATTACTGTATCTGCCACCTGCATTAGAGTATATATTATTTCTGAAACTTCCCTTATTCACTGCGTACACGCTTTTGCTCTCAAGACCTAATCACTTCTCAGCACTCATGGAACTCTGTGCTACCTCATTCATTGTGCTCGGTGGATTAGCTAACAGGATTGTACTGTAATCCTCATTGACACCCTTCACAAAAACATTCAACGTCATATTATCATTCACCTTGTATATTGCATCCTTCGTCTCCTGTGAAGGTTGCGCTAAACTATCTTTCTCAAAAACACTAAATTGATCCGTCAATTCTGAAACACCCTCTCTGAACTCTGATATAGCTGTATTGCCCTTAGCAGTTGACCCTAACTAAGACAGAACCTGTTGCAAATTCTTCGGATTTGGGTATGATTGTATATATATTTTTGATCAGCGTAAAAATCTAAGACGATTTAGCCATGTCCGTCCATCTGTTGAAATCACGCTACAGTCTTTAAAAAAAGAGATATTGAGCTGACACTTAGTACAGATTCTTTTTTTGCCCATAAGCAGGTTAAGTTCGAAGATGGGCTATATCGGACTATATATTGATATAGCCCCCATATAGACCCATCCGCCGATTTAGGGTCTTAGGCCCATAAAAGCCACATTTATAATCCGACTAGCTGACCCGGGCCCGCTCCGCTGCGCCTCCTTTTACTTTATATGGAACAAAAGGTTCCTTGGAATATTTATTTTCAACAATTAAAGAGCTTTTAGTGAAATACCATGCTACGAAAATAGTATATCGCTTGACTAACAATTTAACAATACAAGTGTCTTTGTCATAATCCCATATGATCTTTGTTGGTCCACGAATTTATGTTTGGATGTAAGGTGTACTCCATTCTTAAAATACTTTATTTCAGCCCGCTACTCTCATGATATCTGATTTAGGGGTGTTTTCGGGGGTGAGGTGGTTCCCCAGGCACTTGGCCGTGACAAAATATCAGCATCGTGCTCTTCTTTCAAAAACCATTAATTTAAACCCCATATTGCCATTGGTTTAGTGGAGTTAACACGATTAGGCGTCCCCCAAACATATGGCCCAAAACAGGTTATCAAATTCGTTTTGTATCTTAAATACCACATATTGGCATGGTCGAAAATTTTTAACCCTCTGCGGGGTGTTTTCAAGTCAAGTTTGGGGTATTGGCCCTAAAAACTATAAATATTTAGTTCCACTCTCTTTACGACCCAAATTGTCTTGGTGAGCAAATACGTCCTACGTACGGGTTGTTATGGTGGTGGGACGTCCCCTAGACAGTTGGTCCCTAATGTTGATATCAGATACGTGGTCTACTCGCAAATACCTTTAATTTGGGGTGGCCCCATAGACACTTTTCCTAAATATTGATATCAGATTCGTTCTTTACTCCCAAAGACCTTTCATTTAAGCCCCATGTGGCTATGGTCGTAAATGTGTCCCCTTTGGGGGAGGTTTTTGGGGATAGGCGGCCCCCCCAAAAACTTGGTCTCATGTTTGGATATCAGATTCGAATTTTACACTTAAATACCTTTTATTTAAGCCCCATCATTATGCACCATCTGTGAAAATTTCAAGAAAATCGGTTTAGCCGTTTCGGAGTCTATAAGGAACACACAAACATAGAAACAAACATACAAACAAACAAACAAATAAACAAACAAACACAAATTGATTTTTATACCCACCACCGAAGGATAGGGGTATATTCATTTTGTCATTCCGTTTGCAACACATCAAAATATCCATTTCCGGCCCTATAACGTATATATATTCTTGATCAGTGTAAAAATCTAAGACGATCTAGACATGTCCGTCCGTCTGTCTGTTGAAATCACGCTACAGTCTTTAAAAATAGAGATATTGAACTGAAATTCTGCACAGATTCTTTTTTTGTCCATAAACAGGTTAAGTTCGAAGATGGGCTATATCGGACTATATCTTGATATAGCCCCCATATAGACCGATCCGCCGATTTAGTATCTTAGGCCCATAAAAGCCACATTTTTTATCCGATTTTGTTGAAATTTGGGGCAGTGAGTTGTGTTAGGCCCTTCGACATCCTTCGTCAATTTGACTCAGATCGGTTCAGATTTGGATATAGCTGCCATATAGACCGATCCTCCGATTTAGGGTCTTAAGTCCATAAAAGCCACATTGATTATCCGATTTTGCTGAAATTGGGGACCGTGAGTTGTGTTAGGCCCTTTGAAATATTTCTTCAATTTGGTCCAGATCGGTTCAGATTTGGATATAGCTGCCATATACACCGAATTCTTGATTTATGGTTTTGGGCCAATAAAATGCTCATTTATTGTCCGATGTCGCCGAAATATGGAACAGTGAGTTTGGTTAGGCTCTTCGACGTCCTTCTTAAATTTTGCCCAGATCTGTACAGATTTGAATATAGCTCCCATATAGACCGATCTCTGGATTTAAGGTTTAGGGCCTATAAAAGAGGAATTTATTGTCCGATTTCGCCGAAATTTGGGACAGTGCTTTGTGTTAGGCTCTTCGATATGTTTATGCTACTTGGCCCAAATCGGTCCAGATTTGGATATAGCTGCCATATAGACCGATATCTCGATTTAAAGTCTTGGCCCCATAAAAGGCGCATTTATAATGGGATTTCACTGAAATTTGACACAGTGACTTCTGTTCGGCTTTTCGACATCCGTGTCGTATATAGTTCAGATCGGTATGAGGTATATAAGTATAAGGTATGAAATTTTCACCGAATTTTGATGAAAGTTGGTTTACATATATACCCGAGGTGGTGGGTATCCAAAGTTCGGCCCGGCCGAACTTAACGCCTTTTTACTTGTTATATATAAGATTTTGCCAAAATTTAGGACAGTGAGTTGTGTTAAGCCCCTCCACATACTTCTGCAATCTGACGCATATCGGTCCAGATTTGGATGTAGGTGCTATATAGACCGATCCAACGATTTAGGGTCTTAGGCCCATAAAAGCCACATTTTATATCCGATTTTCCTGAAACTTTGGGACAGTGAGTTGTGTTAGGCCTTTCGACATCTTTCCTCAATCTGTCCCATATCGGTCCAGATATGGATATAGCTGCCATATAGACCGATCTCTCGTTTTAAGGATTTGAGCCCATAGAAGGCGCATTTATTGATTTATATTAGATTTATTCGCGGAAGGGTATCTGTCATCGTACCCTGTACCTGTATCGGGTATCGTATCTGTTACCGTACTGGTAATCGTATCAGTTTCTGAATCCATTTCCTTGCCTACGTTCATTACTGTATCTGCCACCTGCATTAGAGTATATATTATTTCTGAAACTTCCCTTATTCACTGCGTACACGCTTTTGCTCTCAAGAACTAATCACTTCTCAGCACTCATGGAACTCTGTGCTGCCTCATTCATTGTGCTCGGTGGATTAGCTAACAGGATCGTACTGTAATCCTCATTGACACCCTTCACAAAAACATTCAACGTCATATTATCATTCACCTTGTATATTGCATCCTTCGTCTCTTGTGAAGGTTGCGCTAAACTATCTTTCTCAAAAACACTAAATTGATCCGTCAATTCTGAAACACCCTCTCTGAACTCTGATATAGCTGTATTGCCCTTAGCAGTTGACCCTAACTAAGACAGAACCTGTTGCAAATTCTTCGGATTTGGGTATGATTGTATATATATTCTTGATCAGCGTAAAAATCAAAGACGATTTAGCCATGTCCGTCCATCTGTTGAAATCACGCTACAGTCTTTAAAAAAAGAGATATTGAGCTGACACTTAGTACAGATTCTTTTTTTGCCCATAAGCAGGTTAAGTTCGAAGATGGGCTATATCGGACTATATATTGATATAGCCCCCATATAGACCCATCCGCCAATTTAGGGTCTTAGGCCCATAAAAGCCACATTTATAATCCGACTAGCTGACCCGGGCCCGCTCCGCTGCGCCTCCTTTTACTTTATATGGAACAAAAGTTTCCTTGGAATATTTATTTTCAACAATTAAAGAGCTTTTAGTGAAATACCATGCTACGAAAATAGTATATCGCTTGACTAACAATTTAACAATATAAGTGCCTTTGTCATAATCCCATATGATCTTTGTTGGTCCACGAATTTAAGTTTGGATGTAAGGTGTACTCCATTCTTAAAATACTTTATTTCAGCCCGCTACTCTCATGATATCTGATTTAGGGGTGTTTACGGGGGTGAGGTGGTTCCCCAGGCACTTGGCCGTGACAAAATATCAGCATCGTGCTCTTCTTTCAAAAACCATTAATTTAAACCCCATATTGCCATTGGTTTAGTGGAGTTAACATGATTAGGCGTCCCCCAAACATATGGCCCAAAACAGGTCATCAAATTCGTTTTGTATCTTAAATACCACATATTGGCATGGTCGAAAATTTTTAACCCTCTGCGGGGTGTTTTCAAGTCAAGTTTGGGGTATTGGCCCTAAAAACTATAAATATTTAGTTCCACTCTCTTTACGACCCAAATTGTCTTGGTGAGCAAATACGTCCTACGTACGGGTTGTTATGGTGGTGGGACGTCCCCTAGACAGTTGGTCCCTAATGTTGATATCAGATACGTGGTCTACTCGCAAATACCTTTAATTTGGGGTGGCCCCATAGACACTTTTCCGTAAATGTGTCCCCTTTGGGGGAGGTTTTTGGGGATAGGCGGCCCCCCCCAAAAAACTTGGTCTCATGTTTGGATATCAGATTCGAATTTTACACTTAAATACCTTTTATTTAAGCCCCATCATTATGCACCATCTGTGAAAATTTCAAGAAAATCGGTTTAGCCGTTTCGGAGTCTATAAGGAACACACAAACATAGAAACAAACAAACAATCAAATAAACAAACAAACACAAATTGATTTTTATACCCACCACCTACAAATCAAAATATCCATTTCCGACCCTATAACGTATATATATTCTTGATCAGTGTAAAAATCTAAGACGATCTAGACATGTCCGTCCGTCTGTCTGTTGAAATCACGCTACAGTCTTCAAAAATAGAGATATTGAACTGAAATTTTGCACAGATTCTTTTTTTGTTCATAAGCAGGTTAAGTTCGAAGATGGGCTATATCGGACTATATCTTGATATAGCCCCCATATAGACCGATCCGCCGATTTAGTATCTTAGGCCCATAAAAGCCACATTTTTTATCCGATTTTGTTGAAATTTGGGGCAGTGAGTTGTGTTAGGCCCTTCGACATCCTTCGTCAATTTGACCGATGCCATATAGACCGATCCTCCGATTTAGGGTCTTAAGCCCATAAAAGCCACATTGATTATCCGATTTTGCTGAAATTGGGGACCGTGAGTTGTGTTAGGCCCTTTGAAATATTTCTTCAATTTGGTCCAGATCGGTTCAGATTTGGATATAGCTGCCATATACACCGAATTCTTGATTTATGGTTTTGGGCCAATAAAATGCTCATTTATTGTCCGATGTCGCCGAAATATGGAACAGTGAGTTTGGTTAGGCTCTTCGACGTCCTTCTTAAATTTTGTCCAGATCTGTACAGATTTGAATATAGCTCCCATATAGACCCATCTCTGGATTTAAGGTTTAGGGCCCATAAAAGAGGAATTTATTGTCCGATTTCGCCGAAATTTGGGACAGTGCTTTGTGTTAGGCTCTTCGATATGTTTATGCTACTTGGCCCAAATCGGTCCAGATTTGGATATAGCTGCCATATAGACCGATATCTCGATTTAAGGTCTTGGCCCCATAAAAGGCGCATTTATAATGGGATTTCACTGAAATTTGACACAGTGACTTCTGTTCGGCTTTTCGACATCCGTGTTGTATATAGTTCAGATCGGTATGAGGTATATAAGTATAAGGTATGAAATTTTCACCGAATTTTGATGAAAGTTGGTTTATATATATACCCGAGGTGGTGGGTATCCAAAGTTCGGCCCGGCCGAACTTAACGCCTTTTTACTTGTTATATATAAGATTTTGCCAAAATTTAGGACAGTGAGTTGTGTTAAGCCCCTCCACATACTTCTGCAATCTGACGCATATCGGTCCAGATTTGGATGTAGGTGCTATATAGACCGATCCAACGATTTAGGGTCTTAGGCCCATAAAAGCCACATTTTATATCCGATTTTCCTGAAACTTTGGGACAGTGAGTTGTGTTAGGCCTTTCGACATCTTTCCGCAATCTGTCCCATATCGGTCCAGATATGGATATAGCTGCCATATAGACCGATCTCTCGTTTTAAGGATTTGAGCCCATAGAAGGCGCATTTATTGTCCGATTTCGCCGACATTTGGGACAGTGAGTAGTGTTAGGACCTTCGACATTCTTCTTCAATTAGGCCCAGATCAGTCCAGATTTGGATATATCTGTCATATAGAGCGATATCGCGATTTAAAGTATTGGTCCCATAAAAGGCGCATTTATAATCCGATTTCATTGAAATTTAACACAGTGACTTATATAAGGCATTTCGACATCCGTATCGTATATGGATCAGATCGGTTCATTTTTAGATATAGCTACTTAAAATACCAATATTTTCTTATACACAATTGGACAATGACTTGTACTTATTAGCATTTGGTCCAAATCGGAACATATTTCCAAAAGCACAGATTCTTTTTTGTCCATAAGCAGTTTAAGTTCGAAGATGAGCTATATCGGACTATATCTTGATAGAGCCCCCATAAAGACCGATCCACTAATTTAGGGTCCATAAATGCCACATTTATCACCCGATTTTGCTGAAATTTGGGGCAGTGAGTTGTGTTGGGACCTTTGTAATTTGTAATTTATTTATTTACACCCGCACAACAAGAATATAAAATTCTTATAATTAAAGTGCGGGTAATATCTCCAACAATTGTACATAGTAAACACTTAAAACTAAGAATCTATAGCTATACAATACATCACAGATTTTGAATGGATAACTTACGGAAAAAACTAACAATTGTGGCTTTGTAGATTTGAATTTAAAAGAAAAAAAAAACAAAAGTGAATTTATCAATTAAAGAGGAATTAATAGACTTAGTTGATCCGAAAAAAAAGAATTTAAGGTAAGTATAGAAGAATAAAAATAAATATATAAATGAGTCATAACATTCATCAACTTAATGCAGTAAAATGTTTCCAAAGTCTGGTTTTAAATGTTGCCGAGTTACTGAGTAATTGCAGATCGTTAGGAAGAGAATTCCAGAGACGTACAGCGAATATGAACATATGCCATTCAGAAACAAGCCTCCGATACATTTTGGGAATGATTTTTTTACCTCTAGTAGATCTGGCGAAATCAATAAACCCATACAGATATTGTGGTGCCTGCGTGTAGATCAGTTTATGCAGGAAAGTAAGCGATCTTAGGAACAACAATTGCTGTAAGGAGACGCCATACAGAGATAAACAGTATTCAGAGATGGAATCGCGCCGTCTCAAGCCAAATACATAACGAGTAACGCTATTAAAAAAGGTGTTAAGCTTACGTCTACTTACCGAGTCGCAATTAGCAAACAACTCACAGCCGTAGAGAATGCCAGGAACAAGATAAGTCTTTGCCAAGAGAGACCTAACCCGCAGCGGAGTAAGCGACTGAGTGGCCCAGAGAGCACGCAATTTTGAATATCCCTGACCAACGACAGAGTCGATATGATTACTCCAAGTCAGAGTGCTGTTAATAACAACGCCCAAGTTCTTTGCATGAGGAACGATTTCCAGTCTAGAGTCGTTAATGTATATACCGACATCACATGAAAAACGAGACAGCCTGTTTCTGATAACCACACACTTGGACTTTACAGGGTTGAGACACAGGCCATTGGCTTTCGCCCACGTGCTGACTCTTGACAAATCATGATTAAGCAGACGTATGTTTTCAGCAATCTCATCCCTCGGACTGTCGATATATATTTGTACATCGTCAGCGTACATATGTACCTCACAATAAGACAATTGACCCGCCAAGTCGTTACTGTACAATGAAAAGAGAAGAGGACCCAGAATTGATCCCTGAGGAACACCTTTTGAAACAAGCAGAGGTGCCGATAGAGAAGACTTATAACTGACGGACTGAGTGCGGTGTGACAGGTACGACAAAATAAGACGAACGGACGTAGAGGAAAAATTGTAAAGATGTCTCATCTTATCACATAACAAGGAATGATCCACAGTGTCAAATGCCTTAGAATGGTCAAGAAGAACAAGGAAATTTATCTTGTCATTCTCCAAATTGACCCTGATCCTCTCAGTGACCTCTGCCAAGGCAGTTACGCAGCTGTGGTAAGGTCGAAATCCGGGGTGTCTCACATATAACAAAGAGTTCTCGTTGACAAAAGACGACATTTGCAAATACAACAATTTCTCAAAGACCTTTGACAAGTAACAAAGAATCGCAATTGGTCTATATTCCTTGGAATTTTTAGGCAGTGGGATGACTTTGGCATGTTTCCACGCTAATGGAAAGTAACTCGTGGTCAAAATCCTATTGAAAACATAGGTTACATGAGGAATAATAAGGGGGAGCAAGAGTCTTACAAATCTAGGATCAATGCCATCAGATCCGACAGCGTTAGACTTTACAGTCGCGACGCACTCAAGGACATCGGTGGGACCAATACAGCTGAAGCCAAAACCAGAGTCGTCATCGAGGGAGGGGGAGACATTGAAGCCATAGAAATTGGGATCAACTGGGATCTGTGGGACATTAACAAAAGCATCGTTAAGCCCATTGATGTCCAAGTTTGTTGAACATCTATTAGTATCTTTCCCAATTCCTATGTCTCGAATAACCTTCCACGTTCTCTTGGAGCCTATTGCAGAAGTAAAGCGTCTGTAATAGTAGTCTTTCTTGGCTATCTTGATCAACTTATTGACATGGTCTCTTGCTAAGCGAAAGGCATCATGTAACTCAGGCGTCCTGAAACGTCTCCACCTGCGATGCGACATATTCCTCACGTGAATAGCCGAACGAATATCCCGGGAGAACCACGGTTTCGATCTGGAGGACACTTCTCTAGTCTTGAGTGGAACCGTAAGTTCCTGTAGGTCACGGATATTTCTCTGTAGAAAGTCAGTTTGTTCATCGATAATTTCCATACGAAATATCAGATCCCAGTCGATGGGCACAGAACTCGAAAGCAAAAAATCATGGTCGAGACGGGCAAAGTCTCTATATGAATAAGTTTCCCTAGTCCTGGTGAGCTCAAATTCATAACATAAAAATATCAAGTCATGGTTCGAAAAACATGAGGCTGACAGTTGGTCGTATAGGAGGACTTTCGAAGTGTCACTAACAAAGTACAGATCGAGAAGCGTGCTGGAGGATGCGGAAAAATGCGTGGGAATTGTTGAATTGACAGGCAAAAGCCCCAAGGAAGACATTTCAAACGTCAAGCCCGTGTCCTGTAAAACATTAGAGTTGAAGTCCCCAGCAACCACAATGTCTGAGTAAGCAAGAGAGAGAGGTTCAAGGACAGAGAAAAAATCTCGCGTATCCGTACGGTTGTTCGGTCTACAAACGCACCCCACTAGGAGCTTGGTATCGGCAGCAGACACCTCAACAAAAACATACTCAATTGGGCCACCTGGGTTAGACTTTGTACATAACAGTTAGTCAGTTGAGCTTCTTTACATCTGACGTGTTTCTAATGGATCTCCCTCCAAATACTCTTTGTGCGATGTGCTTCAAGGCTTTGAACGGGAAGTTCATAGCATGCCACATTTGCAGAGCTAAGCTACACTTCTTTTGTGCCAACGTCGATACTAATATTGGAGAATTATTTGTTAAAAATTCAAATATTGTATTTAATTGCAATGACTGCCTATCAGTTTCTTCTGATTTGGTTGCTCGCATTGCCTCTTTGACCAGTGAAGTGAGAGAGCTAAAAGTCTTAATAAACTCATCTTTATGTGCTGAAGTGCGAGAGATAAAAAAAACAGTGGAGAAAAACAACAAACCTCCAAGCAAAGAAGTTCATCAACAAAATGCAAATCATTATTCTGAGACCAGTGGTAGCGATGTTGTTGGTACTGTCCAAAGTCTTATTATACCAGTTACATCTACAGGTGCACAATCCATGAACAAGCCGAGCTCGCAACATGTTGTTTCATATGCACCATCGGTTTCGTCAGTGAGTACAAATGATGTTAATGCAGTAAACAATGGAAATGAAATGTTCGAACCAAACCATCAAGCAAGTATGGGTTGGGAAACTGTTCAAAGGCGTAGACGAAAAGGGGGCAAAGTCATATTTGGTGAAAATAATGTACCTAATGATTTGGAAGTGGTGGCGACCAAGAAATGGATTCATATATCAAAGTTTAAGCCAACTGTTTCATGCGATCAAATTATCAATTATATTGCTGCCAACTCCAACATTGATAAAGCTAATATGGAATGCTATAAATTAGTAAAGAAAGACGCTAATTTAAGTGAATTAAAAAGTGTTAATTTTAAGCTGGGTGTAGTATCTAGTTTTTATAATGATATTTTTAACTCTAAATTGTGGCCTACCGATATAAGGGTACGTCCGTTTAAAAATTTTCAAAAAAGGGAAATACAACCCTTAGTTCAGTAGTAGATACTGCACATAATCTAAAAGTATTTTATCAAAATATGTCAGGTATTCGCACAAAGGCCAATGAAATCATGAATTTTACGTCCCAATGTGACTTTGATTTAATTCTCATTGCTGAGACCTGGCTTAATTCCGACTTTTATGATGCCGAATTTTTCGACATGAATTTGTTTAATGTATATCGGAAGGATAGAAATGCTTATCGTACAGGATTATCCCGGGGTGGGGGTGTTCTTATTGCTGTAAAATCTAAATACAAATCCTATTTATGTAAAATTGATGATGATGATGGTCTTTTGGATCAAATTGCACTATATGTAATTGGATTTAATCAAAAACTGTTAATATCTCTATCGTATATACCTCCTGGAAGTCATGATAATATCTATTCTAAACATGTCTCTAATATTGTTAATTTGGAAGAGAATATGTGTTCTGATACTAATTTATGTGTAATGGGAGATTTTAATTTATCAAGTATTTGTTGGACCATGATGAACGACAATTATTTTTTAACGCCTAGTAATGTTAATAAAGAGTTTGAAGTTAATTTTATCGATGCGTTATTGAGCGTTGGTTTGGTTCAAATTAATCATATTGCTAATAAAATGCGTCGATTTCTTGATTTAATTTTTGTATCACGCGACTGCAATTTCAAAATATATGAATGTTTGATTCCAGTATCTCCTCCAAGTGTTCATCATGTTCCTACAATTATAGAAATGGAATGTTTTATGTACATCCCAAATGATACTTCTGAGTGTTTCAATTTTAATTACAACGCATGTAACTTTGATGTGCTAAATTCGATGCTTTCATCTATAAATTGGGTATCGATGTTTCCTACGTGTGAACCATCCAATTGTTATGATATTTTTCTGGCAAAGGTTTTAGACATTCTTAAATTGAATGTTCCTCTAAACAAGAAAAAGCCCTATAAGCTTCCATGGTATACTAAAGGCCTAAAAAAACTAAAAAATCTGCGCAATAAATTCCATAATCGATTCATTAAATCTGGTAATCTGGAAGAGCAAGTCAAATTTTTACATTATCAAAAAGAATTTAATTTTTTAAACAAATTTCTTTATAAACAATACATTCTTTCTAAAGAGAATGAAATTAAAGTAAATGTTAAACATTTTTGGTCGTTTGTGAAGTCTAAGAAGAAATCTTCAGATATCCCATCTACTGTTCAATATAACAGTTGCATCTCGCAGTCTGGCCATGATGTTGTAAACATGTTTGCTAATTTTTTCCAATCTAATTTTGAGCAGCCTTCCACTTGTAATATGACGCTACCATTTTCTTATTCAGCCATAAATTTGGGAAGTATTTATATCTGTGAGGATGATGTTTTTGAAGCTATTGGTGCAATTAAAAATAGCTATAAAAGTGATGCTGATGGTCTTTGTGCTTATTTCTTAAAAAGTTGCTGTTTTAGCATTGTTTCCGTTTTGACTTTTATATTTCGCCTATCTCTTAAGAAAGGTATTTTTATAGCCAAGTGGAAGATAGCATCAATTACTCCTGTATTTAAAGAGGGTAGAAAAGATGATGTTACATGTTACAGGCCAATATCAAAACTTTCGTGTGTTTCGAAAATATTTGAAAATATCATTTTCAAAAAATTATTTTTTCTTTGCAAGTCTACTATCTCTCCTTACCAGCATGGGTTTTTTTCGGGTAGATCTACCACATCGAATTTAACATTATTTACAGATTACTGTATGACCGCCCTCGAGCGAGGTAAACAAGTAGAAGTTATTTACACTGACTTAAGCAAAGCTTTTGATAAAGTTTCGCATAGTATTTTACTTGCTAAGTTACAGAATCTAGGTTTGCATTCAAATTTTCTAAAATGGATTCATTCATATCTAACTAACAGAGTGTGTAAAGTTAAAGTTGAAGGATACGTGTCTCAGCCATATTTTCAGACATCGGGAGTACCTCAGGGTAGCATCCTTGGCCCACTTCTTTTTAACTTATTTATCAATGACATCTCTTCATGTTTTTCGCATTCCAATTTTCTTTTGTATGCTGATGACTTGAAATTTTTTACTAAAATTGAGTCTCTACAAGATATAAATGATTTGCAAGTTGATTTAGATAACTTAGTCATGTGGTGCAACATCAATAAGCTTTTTTTGAACCTTTCAAAATGTTTTCACGTTTCTTATTTTAGATCACTTAATCCCATTCAACCAACCTTCAAAATTGGCAGCCACAATCTTACTAAGGTAACTTCCATTCGTGATCTAGGCATTATATTTGATACATCACTATCATTTATTCCACATATAGACCACATTATTCCTGAGGCCTACAAGGTTCTTGCATTTATCAAAAGAAATTGTGCGGAATTTTCTGATCCTAATACCGCAAAATTAATTTATACGGCATTTGTTAGATCTAAACTAGAATACGCTTCAATTGTTTGGGATCCTCAATGTAGTGCTCACATTGTTCGCATTGAGAGAATTCAAAAAAACTTTACAAAGTTTGCCCTTAAAAACTTATTTCCTGCTCAGATGCCTCCATATAGATCTAGATTTTTGTTACTTGGCTTGCAATCCTTAGAATCTCGTAGAAAATATCAATCGGCTTGCTTCATATTTGACTTGCTTAATAATAATATTGATTCACCGGATTTGTTGTCTTTAGTTCCAACATTTGTTCCTCCAAGAAGCTTACGAGTTGTAAATTTGTTTGACATACCGTTCCACCGCACCAACTATGCGAGAAATGGGCCTTTAACACGAACTTTTTTGAATTTAAATTTTATCAACAACAGGCTTCAAAGGGAGTCAAAACCATGTATTGATTTTAGCACATCAAAAGAAATTTTTAGATCCATTTTATATTATATATTTTTGTAGCATGCACCTCTTTATTATCATACATTACTATTTAAAAATTTGTTACAGAAGTCATCTTAGTCTGTAAGGATATTTGTTCCATTGACTAATAAACAAATAAATAAATAAATAAATAAATAACTGAGTATTCAGGTAGTTTCTCACATACAGGGCGGTGCCGCCCCCACGACGTAATCTATCAGCTCTATGCACGCTATATCCTGAGAGATCAATAAACGCATTAGGTGTTGATTGATTCAGCCATGTCTCCGATACACACACTATATCAATATCAGAGTTCTCAAAAATCATCTTGAATTCGTAAAGCTTGTTATTCAGGCTTTAGGCATTAATATGACAGATATTTAATCCCTTATGTTGCCTAGACAATATCCTGATCATATTCGCCGTTGTATCTCTAGTATTAGTTGTAGCAGTCATATTTAAAGAAGTAAAAAGATTTAATTAAATCCTCAGCAACTCGGAAGATGATAAATGTTATGGGTGAAGATAAATTAATTTTGATGAATGATAAGGTACTATAATAAAAATGTAAGAAATGCATGGCAAAAGAACTAAATATAGGATAACATAAATGACATGAGATAAGTTGTGGTTTATGAGATGATGTTAGTAGTAGAATTTTGTGTGTGGTTAGTATGACGAAACCCATTTAAAGCATCAGAATTTTCAATGCATACCGGAACGTCGCTGGGATCACGCTTCACATACACTAGTCCTTTGAAAGTGTAAGCTGAGTGTAAAAGTTTCTTTCTTTTTAGGGAGAGGGCATCTTGTAAGATTCTATAATTTGAATTCGAAATGTTATTTATATAGAACTGACATGTTGAGTCAAATCCAATCAGGCCACCTGGGTTAGACTTTGTACATAACTGAGTATTGAGGTAGTTTCTCACATACAGGGCGGTGCCGCCCCCACGACGTAATCTATCAGCTCTATGCACGCTATATCCTGAGAGATCAATAAACGCATTAGGTGTTGATTGATTCAGCCATGTCTCCGATACACACACTATATCAATATCAGAGTTCTCAAAAATCATCTTGAATTCGTAAAGCTTGTTATTCAGGCTTTGGGCATTAATATGACAGATATTTAATCCCTTATGTTGCCTAGACAATATCCTGATCATATTCGCCGTTGTATCTCTAGTATTAGTTGTAGCAGTCATATTTAAAGAAGTAAAAAGATTTAATTAAATCCTCAGCAACTCGGAAGATGATAAATGTTATGGGTGAAGATAAATTAATTTTGATGAATGATAAGGTACTATAATAAAAATGTAAGAAATGCATGGCAAAAGAACTAAATATAGGATAACATAAATGACATGAGATAAGTTGTGGTTTATGAGATGATGTTAGTAGTAGAATTTTGTGTGTGGTTAGTATGACGAAACCCATTTAAAGCATCAGAATTTTCAATGCATACCGGAACGTCGCTGGGATCACGCTTCACATACACTAGTCCTTTGAAAGTGTAAGCTGAGTGTAAAAGTTTCTTTCTTTTTAGGGAGAGGGCATCTTGTAAGATTCTATAATTTGAATTCGAAATGTTATTTATATAGAACTGACATGTTGAGTCAAATCCAATCAGGTTGAGAGATAAGGTGGTATTGTTTCTCTTCCGAAATTCAGATAGTCCTTTCAAAAGGAAATTTTTGTCATACGGAGACATCAATGTAGCAATAATTACTCCATCCGGTGAATTTCTTTCTTTAGTGTTGTTTCTGTTTCCTTAGACATCTTTCTTTAATTTGGACAAGATCGGTCCAGATTTGGATATAACCGTCATATAGACCGATCCGCCGATGTATGGTCTTAGGCCTATAAAAGTCACAATTATTATCCGTTTTTGTTCAAATTTGGGACAATGAGTTGTGTTAGGCCATGCGTCATCCCCCTCATCGGTCCAGATTTGGATATAACTACCATATAGACCAATCTCACGATTTAGGGCTTTGGGACCATAAAAGCCGCATTTATTGTCCGATTTCGCCGAAATTTGGTACAGTGAGTTATGTTAAGCCCCTCAAAATACTTCTCCAATAAGGCACAGATCGGTCCAGATTTGGATTTAGCTTCCATATAGACCAATCTCTCGATTCCAGGTTTTTGATCCCATAAAAGCCACATTTATTGTCCGATTTCGCCGACATTTGGGACTGTGGGTTGTGTTAGGACATTCGGCATCCTTCGTTAATTTGGCCTAGATCGGTCCAGATTTGGATATAGCTGCGATAAAGACCGATCCTCCGATTTAGGGTCTTAGGCACATAAAAGCCACATTTATTGTCCGATTTTGCTGAAATTTAAGACAGGGAGTTGTGTTAGGCACTATATTCTAGAGGCTCAAGAAGTCAAGATCCGAGATCGATTTTTATGGCAGCTATATCAGGTTTTGAACCGATTTGGACCATGCTAAGCACAGTTGTTGGCAGTTAAAACAAAACACCTCATACAAAATGTCAACCAAATCGAATAAGATTTGCGCCCTCTAGAGGCTCAAGAAGTCGAGATCCAGAATCGGTTTATATAGAGCTTAATCAAAACATTTACAGTCGACTTACACTTATAGGAAGTATTCATGCAAAATTTCAAGCGACTAGCTTTACTTCTTCGAAAGTTTGAGTGCTTTCGACAGACGGATGGACAGCTCTAAATCTACTTAGAATTTCAAGACGATAAAAAATTTATATACTTTTTTGGGTCTCAGATCAATATTTGGATGTGTTACTTACGGAATGACGAAATAAATATACCCCCATCCTATGGTGGAGGGTATAAAAACAACAACGAAAATATAGCCATTACCTTCGGCTGAGCCGAACATCGGATACCTACCACCTCGGATATATATAAACAGCTGAAAGGCCGTGCGTAAAGGCTAAAAGCTATTACATCTGCTTTTCAAAAATCCTCCTCAACTAACACTTTGATTGTCTTAGGCGTCAGGGGACACGGATTTAGGTATCTCAAATATTTTCATTGATTTTTTTGTTACTACTACTTATTCTGATAAACATAACTCACGCGACTATGAATATCCATACATAATTAGAAATTCTATTAATGTAGATGTTCCTTTGTTAGATGAAGACACTATAGAGCAAAACTTTGGATCAATAAAATCAACGTTTGTTGCTGTTCCGGACGGTATCCCGGCTAGCATTTTGAAACATTGTGCAGTTCAACTTTCCTGTCTTTTATTGATACTGTTTAATAATTCATTAAAATCTGGATATCTACAGCAGATATGGAAAAAAATATTTTATAAAGCCATTGTTTAAATCTGGCAGTCGTAATGATGACTGTAATTGGAGAAGTATCGCCATACTTAGTGCTAATCCCAAGTTAATGGTGAAGATATTTACTGAATCTATTTCTCATCTCTTCATGTCAACACTCAACCATAACAAATCTGTTGGAATTTACATATGTTGCCAACGATGCTTTCATGGTTAGTAGACAGACTGATACCGTATACACGGATTTTAGTACAGCGTTTGATAAGGTTAATCTAACACTTCTGTTGATGTTGTTAAATTTATATGGTTTCAGTAATTCCGTGTTAAAATGGCTACGTTCATATCTGAATGGCCCTACATAAAATATAAAATTTGGTAATGCGATCTCTTAAACCACCATTGCTTCCTACGGTGTTCCCCAAGGTAGCCATCTCGGCACGATCTTGTTTTGTGTTTTCATTAATGATTTACTTAACATAATAAAGCATTCTAATATTATAACGTTTGCCAATGATGTGACAATTTTTATGTCTTTTAATGACCCAGATGATAAGTATTATCTCCAGTCCGATCTTGATCTCGTTTATGAATGGTGCAAAATTAATGTTAAGCTGAATATTACTGAATATTCCCAAATGCTAAATAATGCGTTTTCAAGACGATATCCTTTTATTACAAGTCATTTTATCGGATCCAATGAGCTTGAATCAGTCGATTCATTTTAACCCCTAGGGCTGCTTATGGATCCACGTTTAAACTTTCGTAACCATATCTCTATGGCAGTTGGTAAAGCTTACGGTGACTTGGATTTATGGCACGTTGGAGCAGAGAATTTGATGATACTTCTGTGACAAAAAATGTATACAATTCTTTAGAACATTGAAACCAAGAATACGGATCTAAAGTATGGGATCCTTACTATACACTTCACTCTAATCTGATCGAATCTGTTCAAAAGCAGTTCTAAGACCCCATAAAGTATATATATTCTTGATCATCATGAAAATTTAAGTCGAACTAGCCATGTCCGTCCGTCTATCCGTCCGTCTGTCCGTCCGTCTGCCCGTCCGTCTGTCCGGTCCGTCTGTCGAAAGCACGCTAACTTTGGAAGGAGTAAAGCTAGCCGCTTGAAATTTTGCACAAATACTTCTTATTAGTGTAGGTCGGTTGAGATTGTAAATGGGCCATATCGGTCCATGTTTTGATATAGCTGCCATATAAACCGATCTTGGGTCTTGACTTCTTGAGCCTCTAGAGTGCACAATTCTTATCCGATGGGAATGAAATTTTGCACGACGTGTTCTGTTATGATATCCAACAACTTTACTAAGTATGGTTCCAATTGGATGATAACATTATATAGCTGCCATAAAAACCGATCTTGGGTCTTGAATTATTGAGCCTCTAGAGGGCGCAATTCTTATCCGATTTAAATGAAATTTTGCACGACGTCTTTCGCTATGACTTCCAACAACTGTGTTAAGAATAGTCCAAATCGGTCAATAACCTGATATAGCTACCACATCAACCGATCTTGAATCTTGACCCACTAGAGGGCGCAATTCTTATCCGATTTGACTAAAATCTTGCACGAAGTATTTCGTCATGATATCCAAGAACTGTGCCAAATATGGTTCAAATCGGACCATAACCTGATATAGTTGTCATATAAACCGATCTGGGGACTTGACTTCTTGAGCTTCTACATTTGGCTGAAATTTAGCATGAAGTATTTTATTATGACCATTTAACAACTGTGCCAAATAGGGTTCACATCGGTTAATAACCTGATATAGCTGCCATATAAACCGATTTGGGATCTTGACTTCTTGAGCCACTAGAGGTCGCAATTATTATCCGATTTGGCTGAAATTTTGTACGACGGATCCTATCATGACCGTCAACATACGTGTTTATTATGGTCGAAATTGGTCGACCATAATAAAAGGGGACAAATTTGCGACCATAGCCATATGAAATGGTCTTTGGGAGTAAAGAACGAATCTGATATCAATATTTGGGAAAAGTGTCTATGGGGCCACCCCACCCCCATTACACCACCCAAATAGTAAGTATTTGCTGACTTTTGCAATATGAGGCTCCAATAAGAGGGTTTTTAGAGTGGAACACGAATCCGACGTATACTTTCAACGCCAACTCACTGAGTGGCCGCCCATCCCCCAAAACATTCCCCAAGCCGGTCATGTTCGCCGACTATGGAAATATGGGGCTCAAATTAAAGGTATTTGGGAGTAGACCACGTATCTGATATCAACATTAGAGACCAGAGACGTCTAGGGGACGTCCCACCACTATAACAACCCCCAAACAGGACGTATTTGCTCACCAAGGCAATTTGGGTCGTAAAGAGAGTGTACTTAATATTTATAGTTTTTAGGGCCAATACCCCAAACTTGACTTGAAAACACCCCGCAGAGGGTTAAAAATTTTCGACCATGCCAATATGTGGTATTTAAGATTACAAAATGAATTTGATAACCTATTGTGGGCCATATGTTTGGGGGACCCCTAATCGTGTAAACTCCACTAAACCTATGACAATATGGGGTTTAAATAAATGGTTTTTGAAAAAAGAGCACGATGCTGATATTCTGTCAAGGCCAAGTGCCTGGGGGACCACCTCATCCCCGAAAACACCCCTAAATCAGATATCATGAGAGTAGCGGCCTGAAATAAAGTATTTTATGAATGAAGTACACCTTACATCCAAACTTAAATTCGTAGACCAATAAAGATCATATAGGATTCGGAGAAAGGCACTTATATTGTTGAATTATTAGTCAAGCGATATACTATTTTCGTAGCATGGTATCTCACTAAAAGCTCTTTAATTGTCGAAAATAGATATTCCAAGCAAACTTTTGTTCCATATAAAGTAAAAGAAGGCGCAGCGGAGCGGGCCCGGGTCAGCTAGTTCTTTATATTTTTAAAAATGGATAATTCGAGGTCTTGCACTTGAATTGACAAAATATCGAGCTCTTTGGTGCTGTGTATAAAAACTATACCCCATTTTTGCTGATAGAAAGTGTGATAGGCCTTTGATGGTTTTGGAAGATTTGTTTTTAAATTTTTGATAGGAACTAATTTTCTTGAGGCAACATATATGAGTTGAATATAAGATTCGGCCCGGCCGTACTTTACGCACTTTTCTTTGTTTGTTCTTAGTTATAATTTATCATTCTCATTTTTAAACAAAACAATTCGCTCACACCAACGCACCTCCCTATTCTTGCTGCAGAAAAAGTTTCTCTTTCGGCCATTCTTCTTCATCTGGCCCTTTTCTTCTGCCTATATATGCTGCATTCCTAGGTTTAGTACAATGTAACTCCTCTGGCCCCTCTAGTCCCGGGACCATAAATTACTTTGAACTGGATTTTTGTACCAGAGAATGGACTTCCAGAATTTTTCTATGGACCACTATTTTGAAATCTGGTGGCCCAAACTACCATGCTTGGGCCCGAGCCCCCTCCAAAATGATTTTGTCGAAAGAAAAAATTTGAACTTAACTTATTCAAAAAAAAAATTTTATTTACGTTTTTTAAAATGATAAAATTTTATATATATTAAATTCTACAAAGACAACATTTTGCTGAGACCGTATGTTTTGACGGCCGCCCTAAAATTATTTTTCGTGAGGTCAATAATGTAATGAAATTCTTAGTAAAAACAATATTTTAATGAAACTTTTCTAAAACATGTTAATGATATTTTTCTAGAGAAAAAATGTCAGCGTTATATTCTCTTATGACAGAACTTCAGCATGGGCCGGAGCCTCTCGAAATTATTCTTCAAGACAAAATTTATTTAAAACTTTTTATAATGACAAAATTTTAATTAATTTTTTCTAAATACTATTGGGTTGCCCAAAAAGTAATTGCGGATTTTTCATATAGTCGGCGTTGACAAATTTTTTTACAGCTTGTGACTCTGTAATTGCATTCTTTCTTCTGTCAGTTTTCAGCTGTTACTTTTAGCTTGCTTTAGAAAAAAAGTGTAAAAAACTATATTTGATTAAAGTTCATTCTAAGCTTTATTAAAAATGCATTTACTTTCTTTTAAAAAATCCGCAATTACTTTTTGGGCAACCCAATACATATTAATTACTTATGCATACTGATCCCGTGGTGAAAATAGGGTACTACATTTTTTGATATAAGGGGGGCGGACCAATTTAAGCGAAATTTTGTGTGCTCCACTTAGTACCCTAAAAATAAAAATTTGGTATCCAAATTTCGTATGGGATACCTTGGGCGGCTACCCCACCCTAAAACCTACCAAACATATATTTAGACCAATCACGACAATATGGAACTCAAATGAAAGATATTTAGGATAAGAAAACATATCCGATATACAATTGTCGGACAAATGCTGGGGGACCACCTCAAGCCCCAAAACACCCCTAAATCGGACATATTTACAGACAATGGCAATATGGGACTCAAATGAAAGGTATTTGCGAGTAGAATACGAATCTGATATCCAAATGTGGGACCACGTTTCTGGGGGTCCACCCCTTTCCCAAAACACCCCCCACACAGGACTTATTACTCACCATGAGCATATAGGGCTTAAATTAAAGGTATTTGAATGTGGAATACGAATTTGGTATCCAAATATGGGAGCAAGTGTTCGGGGGCCGCCTTTCACCAAAAACATCCCCCAAAGGGGAAAGTTTTAAGACCATAGTAATATGGGGCTCAAATAAAAGGTCTTTGGGAGTAAAGCACAAATTTAATATCAATATTCGGGAAAAATGTCTATGGGGCCACCTCACCCGCACAACACCACCGAAATAGGAAGTATTTGCTGACTATTGCAAGATGAGGCTCATGAAAGAGGGTTTTTAAAGTGGGACACGAATCCGATAAATATTTTCAAGGCCAACTCACTGAGTGGCCGCCCATGTCACTGTGGAGCTTAAATAAAACGTATTTGTGGGTTGAGCAAGTATTGATACCCGTTTTCAGGGGGTCTACCCCTTTCACACAATTCCCCACAAACAGCAATTTTTTACTGACTATGGCAATATGGGGCTCAAATAAAGGTATTTGGGAGTATAATACGAATTTGATATCCAAATTTAGGACTGACCTCTTTCCCAAAACACACCCAAAGGGAAAAAATTTTTCGACCAATATGTGGCCAATATGTGGCTCAAATGAAAGGTATTTGAGATTAGAAAACGAATTTGATAATTTGGGGCCATGTGTTTGGGGGACGCCTCATTCAGTAAACTCCTCTTAAACCAATGGCAATATGGGGTTTAAATAAATGGTATTTGAGAGAAGAGCACGATGCTGATATTTTTTCGGGGCCAAGTATCGGGGGTACCACCTCTTCCCCGAAAACACCCCTAAATCGGACATCATGAGAAAATCAGGCTGAAATGAAGTATTTTAAGAATGGAGTACACCTAACATCCAATCTTAAATTCGTAGACCAACAAAGATTATATGGGATTCAGATAAAGGCTCTTATATTGTTAAACTGTTAGTCAAGCGATATACTATATTCGTAGCATGGTATTTCGCTAAAAGCTCTTTAATTGTCGAAAATAAATATTCCAAGGAAACTTTTGTTCCATATAAAGTAAAAGAAGGCGCAGCGGAGCTGGCCCGGGTCAGCTAGTATCTAAATAAAAAACAAAATACGATTTCCATATACAAAATATCGATTAATAATTAAAATAATCTAACAATCAAAAAGACTTTGAGTTTAAATTAAATTGAATAAACTAGTCTATTATATGAACAAAAAATTTTATTTTTATACCCTCCACCATAAGATGGGGGGTATACTAATTTCGTCATTCTGTTTGTAACTACTCGAAATATTCGTCTAAGACCCCATAAAGTATATATATTCTTGATCGTCGTGACATTTTATGTCGATTCAGCCATGTCCGTCCGTCTGTCCGTACGTCCGTCCGTCCGTCCGTCCGTCCGTCCGTCCGTCCGTCTGTCTGTCGAAAGCACGCTAACTTCCGAAAGAGTAAAGCTAGCCGCTTGAAATTTTGCACAAATACTTCTTATTAGTGTAGGTCGGTTGGTATTGTAAATGGGCCATATCGGTTCATGTTTTGATATAGCTGCCATATAAACCGATCTTGGGTCTTGACTTCTTGAGCCTCTAGCGTGCGTAATTCTTATCCGATCAGAATGAAATTTTGCACGACGTGTTTTGTTATGATATCCAACAAGTGTGCCAAGTATTGTTGAAATCGGTCCATAACCTGATATAGCTGCCATATAAGCCGATCTTGGGTCTTGACTTCTTGAGCCTCTAGAGTGCGCAATTCTTATCCGATTGAAATGAAATTTTGTACGACGTGTTTTCTTATTATATCCAACAACTGTGCCAAGTATGGTTCAAATCGGTTCATAACCTGATATAGCTGTCATATAAACCGATCTTGGGTCTTGACTTCTTGAGCCTCTAGAGGGCGCAATTCTTATCCGATTGGAATGGAATTTCGCACGACGTGTTTTGTTATGATATCCAACAACTGTGTCAAGTATGGTTCAAATCGGTCCATAACCTGATATAGCTGCCATATAAACCGATCTTGGGTCTTGACTTCTTGAGCTTCTAGAGGGCGCAATTCTTATCCGATTGGAATGAATTTTTGCACGAAGTATTTCGTTATAATATCCAACAACTGTGGCAAGTATGGTTTAAATCGGTTTATAACCTGATATAGCTGTCATATAAACAGATCTGGGGATTTGACTTCTTGAGCTTCTAGAGGGCGCAATTCCTATCCGATTTGGCTGAAATGTTGCATGACGTATTTTATTTTTACTTTCAACAACTGTGTCAAATAAGGTTCAAATCGGTGCATAACCTGATATAGCTGCCATATAAACAGATCTGGGATCTTGACTTCTTGACCCCTAGAGGTCGCAATTATTATCCGATATGCCTGAAATTTTGTACGATGGATCCTCTCGTGACCATCAACAAACGTGTTTATTATGGTCTGAATCGGTCTATAGCCCAATACAGATCCCATATAAATCGTTCTCTCTATTTTACTTCGTTAGCCCCAATGGGCGCAATTCTTATACGAATTGGCTGAAATTTTACACAGGTCTCCAACATATAATTTAATTGTGGTCCGAACCGGACCAAAGCTTGATATCGTTTTAATAGCAGAGCAACTCTTTTCTTATATCCTTTTTTGCCTAAGAAGAGATGCCGGGAAAAGAAGTCGACAAATGCGATCCATGGTGGAGGGTATATAAGATTCGGCCCGACCGAACTTAGCACGCTTTTACTTGTTCTATTTTATTCTATTAAAAACAAATTTTTGAATTTAAATTTTTTGTTGAAAGTTTTGTTTGCTACTTTGTCCGGAGTCCAGACAATTTTCTCGAGCGAGTCCAACCTACATTGCTCGATTTCTAAAGCCCTGGTCCGCCTAACTTTGGAACAGACACTGATGTTGGCCATTGGTTATTTGAAGGCGCTTATAACTCGCCTTGGCATTGCGAGTATCATTGGCACTCAGTATAGGTACAGATATTATTTTATCCTTGATCAATGGCCGGGCCGCTTTTTGATACATACATACTGAGCCACTATTTCTGCTAGAACCGATTGACCAGGTGGGCTTTGGGTTGCATTCTGAAGAACTAAGACTGGCCATATCGAGAAAGTTATCCGACCACTGTAGTGTGTATCAAGTGGAGTTTTTTTTTTGCAATTAAAGAAGGAATGGCTAAGATATAGTCATAACGACATCAAATTATGTTTTCGTTTCTTTGATAAATTGACGAAATTAGCTGATGTGAACATTTCTGGGTTTTTCAGAGTGATCTGGGTGGTTCAACGGTAGGAACTAAAGGGTGATTTTTTTGAGGTTAGGATTTTCATGCATTAGTATTTGACAGATCAAGTGGGATTTCAGACATGGTGTCAAAGAGAAAGATGCTCAGTATGCTTTGACATTTCATCATGAATAGACTTACTAACGAGCAACGCTTGCAAATCATTGAATTTTATTACCAAAATCAGTGTTCGGTTCGAAATGTGTTCATTCACCGTAACGTTGCGTCCAACAGCATCTTTGAAAAAATACGGTCCAATGATTCCACCAGCGTACAAACCACACCAAACAGTGCATTTTTCGGGATGCATGGGCAGTTCTTGAACGGCTTCTGGTTGCTCTTCACTCCAAATGCGGCAATTTTGCTTATTTACGTAGCCATTCAACCAGAAATGAGCCTCATCGCTGAACAAAATTTGTCAAAATTTGAACACATTTCGAACCGAACACTGATTTTGGTAATAAAATTCAATGATTTGCAAGCGTTGCTCGTTAGTAAGTCTATTCATGATGAAATGTCAAAGCATACTGAGCATCTTTCTCTTTGACACCATGTCTGAAATCCCACGTGATCTGTCAAATACTAATGCATGAAAATCCTAACCTCAAAAAAATCACCCTTTATAAGGCATCTTTCTTCTCCAGTTCCTGTGGTATTACAATAGACGTAAACATCTAAGTAAGTCGGACGTCAGACTGCCACTTAAACCTAATCTAACCTAGTTCAGACCTGACGATAACATCAGAAATTTCAGCGGTGATTATCCCTAAGAGTTATTGGACTGCGGCAAGCCGTTCGGTCTTGGCTGTTAAAAGGATGCCCTGATCATTGTGATTAAACTTGAATCAGACAACACTCCTCGATATGTGAGATGTTTGCCCCTGTTCCTGTTGCATGTATGCCTTATACGTGGGGACTCAAAAATTTCCTTGCCATATGTCTGCAGGGCATGTAGTAAATAAACAATTTGGTTCATGATTTGGTGGCGGAAAAATTTAGCTTCCTCATGAAAATTACTACCCATGGTTTCTTGTAAGATTCCTTTACTCAAACTTGCCTAGCTTTAGTTTTGGAATCATTCTGCCCACTTTCCGAACATTGGGAATAACTAGAGTATTCAAAGGCAAACCATGGGGTTTGGTCAGAAGAACCCCTCCCGCTATACCCTACGTTTCATCATCAAATTAGAGACTTAAACAACGACCAGCACCTTAGACGATTAAATGCTTCGGTTAACGTCATTTATTGAGCAATTTCCAATGTTTACTTTCCTGTTAGGGCGAAGATCATGTTTCTAATCATGTGTTAATTTCTCCTTCGAAATGAGCTTTATGATCGAAAATTTTATACAGTGGAAAAATTAAAACCACAGGAGAGGGTAAAAAGGGGGGCTCCTCTTTAGAAATCTTTAGGTGTTGGGGCTTCAAAGGTCGTACATTGATAACAGGGACGTAGCCAATATTTTATTTTAGGGGGGAGGCACCCCACATTTTTTCAAAATCGAAAATTGCCAAAAATTCTGGTTACTGCAAATTTGGTAAAGATATCTAAATTTTTTTTTGGAAGTTGTATTAATGTCTTCGAACGCTAGACAACGGCAACGGCTCTTGCTACTGCTCCGTGTGCCCAGGTTCGCATTAACGACGAAAAATCCCAAAGAATAGAGCTACCTTCGAAAAATTCTAGTTAGGAAAGACGTATCGTAGTGCAATTTGGATTGGCGTAAAGTAGACGACTCAAACAAGTTACAACAATTTTTCTCCTCATGTCTTAGAGGAAAATGGTCAAAAAAATGGTTTTTTAATACCAAAGTAAACGAATATAAAAAAAAATCTTCTAATCGCTCGGTGCATAGATGTTCCTGTATTCCAAATTTCAAAGCTGTAGCTCAATCCGTACAGAAGGTGCCATATCTTTTTAGTACCAAAATGTGCGAATATCATCAAAATCTTCTAGTCGTCAGGTACATACTGCCAAGATGTGCCTGTATCCCAAATTTAAGATTTGTAGCTTAATCTATAAAGACAGTACATGAGAGAATTCGTTGTACACAATTTCAGGCAAATCGAATAATTGCGACCTCTACAGGCTCAAGAAGTCAAGATCCCAGATCGGTTTATATGACAGCTATATGAAGTTGTGAACCGATTTGAACCATACTTAGCACAGTTGTTGGATATCATAACAAAACACGTCGTGACAAAATTCATTCAAATCGGATAAGAATTGCGCCCCCTAGAGGCTCAAGAAGTCAAGACAAAAGATCGGTTTATATGACAGCTATATCAGGTTATGGACCGATTTGAACCATATTTGGCACAGTTGTTGGATATCATAACAAAACACGTCGTGCAAAATTCATTCAAAACCCAAGATCGGTTGATATGGCAGCTATATCAAAACATGGACCGATATGGCCCATTTATAATACCACCCGGCCTACACTATGAGAAGTATTTGTGCAAAATTTCAAGCGGCTAGCTTTACTCCTTCGGAAGTTAGCGTGCTTTCGACAGACAGACAGACGGACGGACATGGCTAGATCGACATAAAATGTCACGACGATCAGGAATATATACTATATGGGGTCTCAGACGAATATTTCGTGTAGTTACAAACAGAATGACGAAATTAGTATACCCCCCATCCTATGGTGGAGGGTATAAAAATAAAATTTCTTGTTCATATAATAGACTACTTTATTCAATTTTGCTGTTTTTTAATTCAAACTCAAAGTCTTTTGATTGTTTGATTATTTTAAATATTTATCGATACTTTGTATATGGAAATCGTATTTTGTTTTTTATTTGGATATATAATATCTTGGAAAGCATTCCATTGAAATGCAAAATATTGATAAATTAAATAAAAACAAGTAAAAGCGTTCTAAGTTCGGCCGGGCCGAATCTTATATACCCTCCACCATGGGTCGCATTTTTCGAGTTCTTTTCCCGGCATTTCTTCTTAGGCAAAAAAGGATATAAGAAAATATTTGCTCTGCTATTAGAGCGATATCAAGATATGGTCCGGTCGTACTAAATTTCAGGCATATCGGATAATAATTGCGACCTCTAGGGATCAAGAAGTCAAGATCCCAGATCGGTTTATATGGCAGCTATATCAGGTTATGGACCGATTTGAACGTTTTTTGACGCAGTTGCTGAAAGTAAGAATAAAATACGTCGTACAAAATTTCAGCCAAATCGGATAGGAATTGGGCCCTCTAGAAGCTCAAGAAGTCAAATCCCCAGATCTGCTTATATGACAGCTATATCAGGTTATGGACCGATTTGAACCATACTTTGCACAGTTGTTGTATGTCATAACGAAATACTTCGTGCAAAAATTCATTCAAATCGGATAAGAATTGTGCCCTCCAGAGGCTCAAGAAGTCAAGACCCAAGATCGGTTTATATGGCAGCTATATCAGGTTATGGACCGATTTGAACCATACTTTGCACAGTTGTTGGATATCATAACAAAACACGTCGTGCAAAATTTCATCCCAATCGGATAAGAATTGCGCCCTCTAGAGGCTCAGGAATTCAAGACCCAAGATCGGTTTATATGGCAGCTATATCAGGCTATGAACCGATTTGAACCATACTTGGCACAGTTGTTGGATATCATAACAAAACATGTCGTGCAATATTTTATTCCAATCGGATAAGAATTGCGCCCTCAAGAGGCTCAGGAATTCAAGACCCAAGATCGGTTTATATGGCAGCTATATCAGGCTATGAACCGATTTGATCCATACTTGGCGCAGTTGTTGGATATCATAACAAAACACGTCGTGCAAAATTTCATTTCAATCGGATAATAATTGCGCACTCTAGAGGCTCAAGAAGTCAAGACCCAAGATCGGTTTATATGGCAGCTATATCAGGTTATGAACCAATTTAAACCAAACTTGGCACAGTTGTTGGATATCATAACAAAATACGTCGTGCAAAATTTCATTCCAATCAGATAAGAATTGCGCACTCTAGAGTCTCAAGAAGTCAAGACCCAAGATCGGTTTATATGGCAGCTATATCAAAACATGGACCGATATGGCCCATTTGCAATACCAACCGACCTACACTATGAGAAGTATTTGTGCAAAATTTCAAGCGGCTAGCTTTACTCCTTCGGAAGTTAGCGTGCTTTCGACAGACAGACAGACGGACGGACATGGCTAGATCGACATAAAATGTCACGACGATCAGGAATATATACTATATGGGGTCTCAGACGAATATTTCGTGTAGTTACAAACAGAATGACGAAATTAGTATACCCCCCATCCTATGGTGGAGGGTATAAAAATAAAATTTCTTGTTCATATAATAGACTACTTTATTCAATTTTGCTGTTTTTTAATTCAAACTCAAAGTCTTTTGATTGTTTGATTATTTTAAATATTTATCGATACTTTGTATATGGAAATCGTATTTTGTTTTTTATTTGGATATATAATATCTTGGAAGCATTCCATTGAAATGCAAAATATTGATAAATTAAATAAAAACAAGTAAAAGCGTGCTAAGTTCGGCCGGGCCGAATCTTATATACCCTCCACCATGGATTGCATTTGTCGACTTCTTTTCCTGGCATCTCTCCTTAGGCAAAAAAGGATATAAGAAAACAGTTGCTCTGCTATTAAAACGATATCAAGATATGGTCCGGTTCGGACCACAATTAAATTATATGTTGGAGACCTGTGTAAAATTTCAGCCAATTCGTATAAAAATTGCGCCCATTGGAGCTTACGAAGTAAAATAGAGAGAACGATTTATGTGGGATCTGTATCGGGCTATAGACCGATTCAGACCATAATAAACACGTTTGTTGATGGTCATGAGAGGATCCGTCGTACAAAATTTCAGGCATATCGGATAATAATTGCGACCTCTAGGGGTCAAGAAGTCAAGATCCCAGATCGGTTTATATGGCAGCTATATCAGGTTATGGACCGATTTCAACCATACTTGGCACAGTAGTTGAATATCATAACGAAATACCTCGTGCAAAAATTCATTCAAATCGGATAAGAATTGTGCCCTCTAGAGGCTCAAGAAGTCAAGACCCAAATCGGTTTATATGACAGCTATATCAGGTTATGGACCGATTTAAACCATACATGGCACAGTTGTTGGGTATCATAACAAAACACGTCGTGCGAAATTCCATTCCATTCGGATAAGAATTGCGCCCTCTAGAGGCTCAAGATGTCAAGACCCAAGATCGGTTTATATGGCAGCTATATCAGGTTATGGACCGATTTAAACTATACTTGGCACAGTTGTTGGATATCATAACAAAACACGTCGTGCAAAATTTCATTCCAATCGGATAAGAATTGCGCACTCTAGAGGCTCAAGAAGTCAAGACCCAAGATCGGTTTATATGGCAGCTATATCAGGTTATGAAACGATTTGAACCATACTTGGCACAGTTGTTGGATATCATAACAAAACACGTCGTGCAAAATTTCATTCCAATCGGATAAGAATTGCGCACTCTAGAGGCTCAAGAAGTCAAGACCCAAGATCGGTTTATATGGCAGCTATATCAAAACATGGACCGATATGGCCCATTTACAATACCAACCGACCTACACTAATAAGAAGTATTTGTGCAAAATGTCAAGCGGCTAGCTTTACTCCTTCGGAAGTTAGCGTGCTTTCGACAGACAGACGGACGGACGGACGGACGGACATTGCTAGATCGACGTAAAATGTCACGACGATCAAGAATATATATACTTTATTGGGTTTCAGACGAATATTTCGAGTAGTTACAAACAGAATGACGAAATTAGTATACCCCCCATCTTATGGTGAAGGGTATAAAAATAAGAAATAAAACAGCAAACGCTCTAGGCAAATTTTTCTAAGAGATATATTGATTGAAATATTGTTTTTAGAGAAAATTTTAGTGATGAATTGTCTTTAAAGGAACTTTCATAATTTAGTGAGTATTTATTTATTTAATGAATACCTACACAACAAGATTAAATCTTATAGTTATAGTGCAGGCTTATAATACAGTCATATATCTTTTTTAAGAAATAAAACAATTTTTAAAGGAATAAACATTTTCAAATATCATTTTAGAAAATGATTATAAAAAACTTTAGAATTTTGTGAAGTAGTTAAAATAAGTTTTAGAATAGGTTAGAAAATAATATTGTTTTAAAGGAAATAAAATTAATTTTTAAAACAGCTAATTTCGAAGAAAAATTTAAAGTCTTTTTTTAAAAATTGACGTGTTGCTGATGTTTTAGATATTGTGAGGAAGAGTACTCCAAAGATGTATGGTACGCGCATAAAACTGCCATTCAGATACCAAGCTCATTCTTCAAAAAGGGACAAGTTTCCTTCCACTTCTATTGGGTTGCCCAAATAGTAATTGCGGATTTTTTAAAAGAAAGTAAATGCATTTTTAATAAAACTTAGAATCAAATATACTTTTTTACACTTTTTTTCTAAAGCAAGCTAAAAGTAACAGCTGATAACTCACAGAAGAAAGAATGCAATTACAGAGTCACAAGCTGTGAAAAAATTTGTCAACGTCGACTTTATGAAAAATCCGCAATTACTTTTTGGGCAACCCAATAGATCGGGCAAATGTGAATTTGTCATAAAGGCATATAGGACATTGCTTCCAAATGATTTTAAGTAAGAATAGTAGAGATCTCGTTCTAAGTACATTGTCGAAGCTACTGCCATAAAGGAAAGTAGCCAAGTGAGTAACATGTTGAGTTCTTCTCATACCACAGACATTCCTAATGATGCTGTTGAATACTACATTTAATTTTCGTTGTTTAAAGTAAATCGCAGTTTAAAAAATGTTCGCACCCATAGATCAGACTAGGAATAAGATATGTCTTTGCTAACAGATATGTCTTATCAAGACCAACAGCATTTGACTGATCTAATACAATGTAAAACTTCGTCGTGCGATACACATCTAAACTCAAAACTACAATCAACATTTGTGTTTTCCGAAAACCTATTAGTGTCTTGGTAAAATGTCAAGTCTATATCTTAAGGTCGGAATATTAACAAAAGTTTCATTCAATTCATTTATATCACCATGATAATTAGAAGTTGCCTTGGATTTTCCAATCCCGATATCGTTTATGACCCTCCACTAACCTTTCATTTTTTTTCACAATATTTTTGAACTTAAAAAAAATAATACAAAATTTACTTAAATTTTGTCTTAAGGAAATGTTTCAATAAATTTTTGTCTTAAGAAAAAATTTCATTATAATTTGCTTTAAATAAAACATTTGTCGTTCAAAAATATCATTAAAATTCTGTCTTAAAAAAAAAATCTCATTAAAATTTTGTATTTCGAATAAATTGTATTGCAATATTGCCTTTAGAAAACCAGTAAGGAATGACTGAAGTCAGGCTCAGCTGACTATAAAATACCCTACACCACCAAGTCTGCCTACTACTAATTATAAATAGAACGTATATATTACTCTTGTCAAAATTTAATTTTCTATACTTACTGAAATATCGAATAGAACAGCAAGATGTTTTTACAATAGGTCCCAAATTCTGGCTACCGCAGTTTTAAAGGCGAATATCGTCCGAAAATATTTATGTAAGCTACATAAAAATCTGGATCGATTTTGATGAAGCTTTGCAAGCATGTTATGACGTCAATAAGAACACATTTGTAAAGATCGGACCTAAATTGTGGTTACTGCATGCTTATAAGTGTTAATCGGGAGAAACATATATTTGGGAGCTATATCCAAATCTAAATCGATGCTGATGCACTTTTGCACACATGTTAAGATCGATCATAAAACAATCCTTTCCAAATTTTGTGCAGATCGGTTGAATATTGTAGCTACTACGTCCCTACAAGTGCAAATCGGGTGGTACATATATAAGGAAGCTATGTCCAAATCTGAAACGATTTTGATGAAACTTACCATATATGCTAAAATCGGTAACAACACAATCTGCCAAATGTCGTGTAGATCGGTTGCAAATTGTAACTACTACAGTCTTATAAGTGCAAATCAGATCATGCATATGTATGAGAGCTATATCTACATCTGAAACGATTTTTGCCAAAAGTGTTCGTCTCTGGGCCACAAAAATGATATGTGGAAAATTTCGTGACGCTTGGACTTCAAAAACATGTACCTTGATAACAAGAATACATGGACTCACAGACGGACATGGCTAAGCCGAATCAGAAAGTGATTTTGAGTCGATGTACTTATCAATAGGTCTAGCTCTACCCTTTCTTAGCGTTGCATACAAATTCAAAAGGTTTTAATACCCTGTACCACAGTGGTGGTGTAGGGTATAGCGAGTAAAGGTCCGAATCGGACCATGGTGGACCATAAATGAACTAAATGGTTAAGACCATAGCGGAACTCATTGTGTAAAATTTCACCCAATTCGGGTAAGATATGCGCCCTTTTGGGTCTCAAGAAGTAAAATCGGGAGATCATTTTGTATGGGAGCTGTATCAGGCTATAGACTAATTCAGACCATATTGAACACGTATGTTAATGGTCATGGGAGAAGCCGTTGCACACTATTTCAGCCAAATCGGACTCTCAATAACTGTGCCAAGTACGGTCGAAATCGGTCTATAACCAGATATTGCTCCCATAATTTAGCGGAATCATGGTGGTGGGTTTCCAAGATTCGGCCCGGCCGAACTCAGCACTCTATTATTTGTTCATACTAAACAAGTAATTATAGGCTAAAGTCATTTATACTCATTTAAATTAAAATATTAAATTTCAATTACATATTTATGGGAGCTATATCTAAATTTGAACCGATTTCTATCACTTGTTATGTCTAGAGTCATAAGTGCGACCTTGACGCAAAATTTCGTGGCAATTGGTTGACAAGTAAAGATATTACTGCAGTATTAGTCCAAATCGGAAGAACATGTATATGAGACTACATATACCAATTTCACTAGACTTCGCCCGGAAACCAAAAAGATGGCTGTACACAATTTGAAGGCGATATACATTGTGTACAAATAAACATGCACAGAAAGACAGACAGACGGACAGACAAACGGACATTTCAACCAAATCAGAAATCAATCAGTATACTTAGAAAGTCTGCCATTGTGCATTCCTTGACAGCGAGAGAATCCGAAACTCTTTACAAGAGTTATCACTTTGGTCCAGACTCTAGAAATTTGGTTATGATTTGATATCATTCTATGGCTTACATAGAAGTTACAAATTTTGTTCTGATTTTAGTTATGAGTATTTGTGGTTCCGTTATTAATAGCCGTGCACTATCTATATGGTTGTATAATTCACATTATTTGTTATACATAACCATTTCTGAAAAATGAAGCGTTGTGTGAGAGGATAACTAAACAAGACAAGTAAAAGCGTGCCAAGTTCGGCCGGGCCGAATCTCATATACCCTCCACCATGGATCGCATTTGTCGAGTTCTTTTCCCGCCATCTCTTCTCAGGCAAAAATGGATATAAGAAAAGATTTGCTCTGCTATTAGAGCGATATCAATATATGGTCCGGTTTGGACCACAATTAAATTATATGTTGGAGACCTGTGTAAAATGTCAGCCAATTCGAATAAGAATTGCGCCCTTTGGGGGCTCAAGAAGTAAAATAGAGAGATCGATTTATATGGGAGCTGTATCGGGCTATAGACCGATTCAGACCATAATAAATATGTATGTTGATGGACATGAAAGGATCCGTCGTACAAAATTTCAGGCAAATCGGATAATAATTGCGACCTCTAGAGCCTCAAGAAGTCAAGATACCAGAGCGGTTTATATGGCATACCCCCCATCCTATGGTGGAGGGTATAAGAATTAAACAGACAGACATTGACATAGATAATAGCCTAAAATTGTAAAGTTTTCTTTTTGATTCATTCATAAATCAGGTTTCAATGATGAACAATAATATCAGATTTCATATAGTCGATTCATAACTATCAAGTAATTTTAGAAAACACAATTTGGTACACACTTTTTTAATAAAAAACTGTTTTGTAAAGTGGTTGTAACGTACATGTACTTACAAACTCACACCCTTTGTCAAGGCACTCAAGAACTCATAAATGCATAGCAGAGAAATGAGTATGTGCACGTCTTGGTGAGAACGGGAAAGTAAAGACCCCTGCCCATATTTGGTCTGTAATGCCTTCAAACCAAATCTCAAAAACAAAAGAAAGTCACTTCAGACCACACTCACTCAAAAGCAAAAGAAACGATGACAAATTTCAAAAAGAAGCATTTTACCAAAAGCTTGGAAGGTGTAGCCCATGGCATCTGCTGCCGAGAGTAAGGGTATCATAAGCATCTGATTATCGGTAGTAATTGAATGCTTTAAATATAATGACTACGAACTCACGAATGAAGGATGCAAGCAATATATGTCGTAGAGTGAGCCAAGAATACAATGCATTCGTGTTATCTTCATAAATGCATGTGTTCGCTCACCATTATCAAATTGCATGTAGAAATTAATGAATTAATAAATGAATTTGAAGACAACAGTGAGACGCAGACCACAATAAAGCTTTACAATCATTTTTACCTTTTTTTTAAAAAAAAAACTTTGAAAATCATTAGAAACTAATTCAAAACAACTAAAAAAACAAGTAAAAGCGTGCTAAGTTCGGCCAGGCCGAATCTTATATACCCTCCACCATGGGGAGCATTTGTCGAGTTATTTTCCCGGCATCTCTTCTTAGGCAAAAAGAAGAAAGATTTATTTATATATGATTATATGATTTATATGAGAGCTGTATCGGGCTATGGACCGATTTAGACCATAATAAACACGTATGTTGATGGTCATGAGAGGATCCGTCGTACAAAATTTCAGGCAAATCGGATAAGAATTGCGCTCTCTAGAGGCCCAAGAAGTCACGACCCAAGATCGGTTTATATGGCAGCTACATCAGGTTATGGACCGATTTGACCCATACTTGGCACAGTTGTTGGATATCATAACAAAACACGTGGTGCAAAATTTCATTCTAATCAAATAAGAATTGCGCACTCTAGAGCCTCAAGAAGTCAAGACCCAAGATCGGTTTATATGACAGCTATACCAGGTAATGGCCCGAATAGAACCATACTTAGCACAGTTGTTAGAAGTGATACTAAAACACTATGTGCAAAATTTCAGTCTAGTCGGATGAGAATTGCGCCCTCTAGAGGCTCAAGAAGTCAAGACCGAATATCGGTTTATATGGCAGCTATATCAGGTTATAGACCGATATGAACCACACTTGGCACAGTTATTGGATATCGTAAAATAATACGTCGTGCAAAATTTCATTCAAATCGGATAAGAATTGCGCACTCTAGAGGCTGAAGAAGTCAAGACCCAAGATCGGTTTATATGGCAGGTATATCAGGTTATAAACCGATGTGGACAATACTTGGCACAGTTGTTGGATATCATAACAAAACACTTCGTGCAAAATTTCATCCCAATTGGGTGAGAATTGCGCACTCTAGAGGCTCGAGAAGTCAAGACCCAAGATCGGTTTATATGGCAGCTATATAAGGTTATGGACCGATTTGAACCATACTTAGCACAGTTGTTGGATATCATAACAAAATACTACGTGTCATAATTCATTCAAATCGGATAGGAATTGCGCCCTCTAGAGGCTCAAGAAGTCAAGACCCAAGATCGGTTTATATGGCAGCTGTATCAGGTAATGGACCGATTGGAACCATACTTGGCACAGTTGTTGGATGTCATAACAAAACACGTCGTGCAAAATTTCATTCCAATCGGATAAGAATTGCGCACTCTAGAGGCTCAAGAAGTCAAGACCCAAGATCGGTTTATATGGCAGCTATATCAAAACATGGACCGATATGGCCGATTTACAATACCAACCGACCTACACTTATAAGAAGTATTTGTGCAAAATTTCAAGCGGCTAGCTTTACTCCTTCGGAAGTTAGCGTGCTTTCGACAGACAGACGGACGGACGGGCGGACGGACAGACGGACGGACGGACGGACGGACAGACGGACGGACATGGCTAGATCGACATAAAATTTCACGACGATCAAGAATATATATACTTTATGGGGTCTCAGACGAATATTTCGAGTAGTTACAAACAGAATGACGAAATTAGTATACCCCCCATCTTATGGTGGAGGGTATAAAAATAGAACTAAGGACCCATAGCAATGCATACATTGTACTGCTCTATCTTATATATAAAAATCAATTTGTGTTTGTTTGTAGGTTTGTTTGTTTGTTTGTTTGATTGTATGTTTGTGTGTTCCTTAAAGACTCAGAAAGGGCTGAACCGATTTTCTTGAAATTTTCACAGATGGTACATAATGACCCCGTGGTGAAAATAGGGTACTAAATTTTTTGATATCTGAAAGGGGGGCGGACCCTCCCCTTACCCCAATTTTCATAAACGCCAGATCTCGGAGATGGGTGATGCGATTTAAGCGAAATTTTGTGTGTTCTCATATAGTACCCTAAAAATAAAAATTTTGTTTCCAAATTTCGGATGGGGTACCTAGGGAAGCCGCCCCACTCTAACACGTACCAAACATATATTTAGACCAATCACTCAAATGATAGGTATTTGCGAGTAGAATACGAATCTGATATCAAAATGTAGGACAACGTTTCAGGGGGTCCACCCCTTCCACAAAACACCCCCCAAACAGGACTTATTTACTGACCATGGGAATATGGGGCTTAAATAAAAGGTATTTGAGTGTAAAATTCGAATCTGATATTCAAATATAAGACCAAGTGTTTGGGGGGGCCGCCTCTCCCCAAAAACCTCCCCAAAAAAGGACACATCTACGACCATAGCCACATGGGGCTTAAATGAATGGTCTTTGGGAGTAAAGCACAAATCTGATATCAATATTCGGAAAAAGTGACTATGGGGCCACCCCACTCCCATAACACCACCCAAATAGTAAGTATTTGCTGACTTTTGCAATATGAGGCTCAAATAAGAGGGTTTTTAGAGTGGAACACGAATCCGATGTATATTTTCAAGGCCCACTCACTGAGTGGCCGACCATCCACCAAAACACTCCCCAAGCCGGTCATGTTGAGGCCAATGACAATATGGGGATCAAATAAATGATATATAGTATAGAGCACGTTGCTGATATATTTTCCGGGCTTAGTGTTTGGGGGACCACCCCAAAACACCCCTAAATCGGGCATATTTCCCTACCATGTCAATGTGGAGCTTAAATGAAAGGTATTTGGGGGTAGAGCACGTATTGATACCAACTTTCAGTGCCAATTTTCTGGGGGTTTACCACTTTCCCAAAATACCCCACAAACAGCAAGTTTTTACTGCCCATCGCAATATGGGGTTCAAATAAAGGTATTTGGGAGTAGAATACGAACTTGGTATCCAAATGTAGGAAATGTATTCAGGGCATCACCCCTCCCCCAAATTACCCTTAAAGGGTAAAAATTTTTCGACCATGCCAATATGTGGCTCAAATGAAAGGTATTTGAAATTAGAAAACGAATTTGATAACCTATTTTGGGGCTATATATTTGGGGGACGCCTCATCGTGTAAACTCCCCTAAAGCAATGGCAATATGGGGCTTAAATAAATGGTATTTGAAAGAAGAGCACGATGCTGATATTTTTTCAGGGCCAAGTGTCTGGGAGACCACCTCACCCCCGAGAACACCCCTAAGTCAGATATCACGAGAATATCGGGCTGAAATGAAGTATTTTAAGAATGGAGTACACCTTTCATCCAAACTTATATTCGTAGATCAATAAAGATCATATGGGATTCAGATAAAGGCACTTATATCGTAAAACTGTTAGTCAAGCGATATACTATTTTCGTAGCATGGTATTTCACTAAAAGCTTTTCAATTGCAGAAAATAAATATTTCAAGGAAACTTTTGTTCCATATAAAGTAAAAGGAGGCGCAGCGGAGCGGGCCCGGGTCAGCTAGTAGCTTCCATGTACACCGATCTCCCTATTTAAGGTCTGGGCCTTTTAAAGGCTGAAATTCAGCACAATAAGCTGTGTTAGACCCCTCGCCATTCGTACCAAGTATAGTTAAGATCGGGTTATATTTGGATATGGCTGCCATAAATCTCGATCTCCCGATTTAAGTTTTTGGGCTCATAAAATGCGCATTTACTACCCGATTTCACTGAAATTAAATACATTTAGGTTTTATACATCCGTTCAGATTAGTCTTCATTTGGATATAGCTATCATATATACTGACCTTCTTATTTAAGTTCTGAACTATAAAACGCACATGAATTAACCAAATTCGCTGAAAAGTGGAACAATGAGTTGTATTAGACATATCCTTTCCGAATATAACTGAAATAGGTCTATATTTAGACATAGCTTTCATATTCAATATTCTCTTCTGCCATCTTGAATAGTGAATTAGACACCTCGACATCCGTGCCGAGTGTGGTCCAAATGGGACCATATTTCAATATAGCTGCTATGGGTTTACAAATAATGTGTTCTCACCGTATTGTGACGAAATGTGGATTATATATATCCGAGGTGGTGGTTAGCGCCTTTTTACTTGTTCCTTTTTTTAGAGAGGACATATTGTAGATGTGTTTAAAGTAAAATTAATTTAATTTTTAGCAAAATATTGGAAAAACTTCTCGAGTTCTCAAAGTTGCAACGTACACATCACACGTTTGGGCTTGAGTGTTTTTACTTCATTGACTCCTAAGTCTATTCCAAAAATTTTGCAAATTTATGGCGAGCAATATTTGTAGCCTTTACAGCCAAGTTACCGATTTGAAATATATCTTAACCCGAAATATGCATTTCTGTTAAACAATTAGCGCAAAATTTATATTTGTTTCTTAGGAAACCTTTTATCTAAAAAATTCAGGAAAAGTAATAAAATTCCTCTTTTAGTTTTTTTCTTACCAATTTTTCAATTGAATGTTCGAATTTTAGAAAATTTGGAAATCAGACCACAAATGAAGATTGAGTAATCTAAACAATTCTTCGAAATGACAAGGTGAGTAACTTAAGGGCCCCCGCAAGAGGCGCCGGGGCCACCTAGGAGCTTAAGGATCTTATATTTTTCATATGGTCAATCAACGGAATAACCACATGACTATGATTGTTATACCCACCACCATTATATGGGGGTATACCAATCTGATCATTTCGTTTGTAACACAGCGAAATATTCGTCTAAGACCCCATAAAGTATATATTGAGTTGCCCAAAAAGTAATTGCGGATATTTAAAAGAAAGTAAATGCATTTTTAATAAAACTTTGAATGAACTTTAATCAAATATACTTTATTACACTTTTTTTCTAAAGCAAGCTAAAAGTAACAGCTGATAACTGACAGAAGAAAGAATGCAATTACAGAGTCACAAGCTGTGAAAAAATTTATCAACGCCGACTATATGAAAAATCCGCAATTACTTTTTGGGCAACCAATATTATTCGATGTTGCTGAAATTTGGGACAGTGAGTTCTGTTTGGCCCCTCGACATGTTTCTTTAATTTGACCCTGGTCGGTTCAGGTTTGGATATAGCTGCCATATAGAGCGAACTCTCGATTTAAAGTTTTGGGTTCATGAAAGGCGCATTTAATGTCCGATGTCGCCGAAATTTTGGGACAGTGAGTTAAGATAAGCCCCTTGACATACTTCTGCAATTTGGTACAGATCGGTGCAGATTTGGATATAGCTGCCATAAAGACCGATCTCTCGATTTAAAGTCTTGACCCCATTAAAGGCGCATTTATAATCCGATTTCACTGACACAGTGACTTATATTTTCCTTTCGACATCTGTGTCGTATATGGTTCAGATCGGTTTATTTTTAGATATAGCTAATAAAAAGACCAACATTTTGTTATACACAATTGAACAATGACTTGTACTTATTAGTATTTGGTCCAAATCGCAACATTTTTCAATATAACTGCTATATGCAATTTTCACAGGATTTTGATGGAAGGTGGTTTACATCTATACCCGAGGTGGTGGGTATCCAAAGATCGGCCCGGCCGAACTTAACGCCTTTTTACTTGTTTGAAAATAGTTCTATCATACATAACCCAGGATATCTCTTTCGCAATTTGACCTATTTTGTATTTGTTTATATTAGGCACTTTTATAATTATAGTAGAAGTAATAGTTGAAATAAATTTATAGTCCGATATAGGTTTTTGCAGTTTTCAGCTCGTTCTTTATATTTAACGATTTTTGTACCACCGAAGGATGGTGGTATATTCATTTTGTCATTCCGTTTGCAACACACCGTTATATCCATTTCCGACCCTATTAAGTATATATATTCTTGATCAGCGTAAAAGTCTAGACATGTCCGTCCGTCTGTCCGTCTGTCTATTGAAATCACGCTACAGTCTTTAAACATTGCGATATTGAGCTGAAATTTTGCACAGATTCTTTTTTTGTCCATAAGCAGGTTATGTTCGATGATGGGCTATATCGGACTATATCTTGATATAGCCGCCATATAGACCGATCGACCGATTTAGGGTCTTACGCCCATAAAAGCCACATTTGTTATCCGATTTTGCTGAAATTTACGACAGTGAGTTATATTAGGCCCTTCGACATCAATCGTCAATTTGGCCCAGATCGGTCCAGATTTGGATATAGCTGCAATATACACCGATCCTCCGATTTAGGGTCTTAGGCCGATAAAATCCACAGTTTTCATCCGATTTTGCTGAAATTTGGGACAGTGAGTTGTGTTGGGCCCTTCGACATTCTTCGTCAATTTGGCTTAGATCGGTAAAATTTGAATATAGCTGCCATATAGACCGATCCTCCGATTTGGGGTCTTAGGCGCATAAAAGCCACATTTATTAGCAGTGAGTTATGTTAGGCCCTTCGACTTCCTTCTTTAATTTGGCACAGATTGGTCCAGATTTGGATATAGCTGCTATATAGACCGATCCTCCAATTTAGGGTCTTAGGCCCTTAAAAGCCACATTTATTATCTGATTTTGCTAAAATTTGGGGCAGTGAGTTGTGTTATGCCCTTCGACATTCTACGTCAATTTGGCCCAGATCGGTCCAGATTTGGATATAGCTGCCATATAGACCATTCTTTCGATTTAAGGTTTTGGACCCTAAAAGGCGCACTTATTGTCCGATGTCGCCAAAATTTGGGACAGTGGGGAAATTTAAGCCTATTTATATATTTCTGCAATATGGCACAGTTTGGTCAAGATTTGGATATAGCTGCCATATAGACCGATCCTCCGATTTAGGGTCTTAAGCTCATAAGAGCCATATTTATTATCCGATTTTGCCGAAATTTACGCAGTGACTTATTTTAGGCTTTTTGACATCCGTGTCGTATATGGTTCAGATCGGTTTATTTTTAGATATAGCTACTAAAAAGATCAATATTTTGTTATACACAATTGAACAATGACTTGTTCTTATTAGTAGTTGGTCCAAATCGGAACATATTGGGTTGCCCAAAAAGTAATTGCGGATTTTTTAAAAGAAAGTAAATGCATTTTTAATAAAACTTAGAATGAACTTTAATCAAATATACTTTTTTTCCAAAGCATATACATTTTTTTCAGAATCAAAGGTAGTGGATTCCCAAGATTCGGCCCGGCCGAACTACGCACGCTCTACTTGTTTATTTTTAAGTATTATTTTAAGAATGGACTAAGTACCGTTATGTGAAATTAGTATATAAGGACGATGAAATAGAAATAAAGGACAGAAGTCAAAAAGAGCCCAAACTATCTTTACAACTTCTAAGCCAAACCTAAATCAAATTGAGCTTTTCAGTTTGCTTGCAATGGCACCTAGTTGTGCCTGCAAAGCCAAATCCATTTTTTTGTGCCAGTGGCGTTATTAAGCGCCGGCAAATCTATTAGACAGGCCCTACTGGACATCCTAATGAAGACACAGCAGCGTAAGAGTGCCGACAAATATGGCGATCCTGCCAAACACGGCCAAAACAACAAAAACAAGAGACTCCTGAAAACAACAACAACCATTACTCCAGTCATCCCAATTTCAAAGAACATTTGGCTGTAAATTAGTGCCACTGAGGAACAACGAAAACAATGAAGTCCACAAAAAATTAAAAACACAAAAATATTAAAATTGTTCTTTTATAGAAAATAAGAAAGAACCGAAAATTTTAGATTTGCGAGCACTATTATTTATTTTTGTAAAAAGAAGAAGAAGCATCACAGCCATAAATACAACACTTCCATAAAATTAAAAAAAATCACATTAATTCGAAATACACGAATTCAAGAAAACAATTCTAATTTGCTATTGAAAAATGAACAAGTAAAGGGTGATTTTTTTGAGGTTAGGATTTTCATGCATTAGTATTTGACAGATCACGTGGGATTTCAGACATGGTGTCAAAGAGAAAGATGCTCAGTATGCTTTGACATTTCATCATGAATAGACTTACTAACGAGCAACGCTTGCAAATCATTGAGTTTTATTACCAAAATCAGTGTTCGGTTCGAAATGTGTTCATTCACCGTAACGTTGCGTCCAACAGCATCTTTGAAAAAATACGGTCCAATGATTCCACCAGCGTACAAACCACACCAAACAGTGCATTTTTCGGGATGCATGGGCAGTTCTTGAACGGCTTCTGGTTGCTCTTCACTCCAAATGCGGCAATTTTGCTTATTTACGTAGCCATTCAACCAGAAATGAGCCTCATCGCTGAACGGTGAATGAACACATTTCGAACCGAACACTGATTTTGGTAATAAAATTCAATGATTTGCAAGCGTTGCTCGTTAGTAAGTCTATTCATGATGAAATGTCAAAGCATACTGAGCATCTTTCTCTTTGACACCATGTCTGAAATCCCACGTGATCTGTCAAATACTAATGCATGAAAATCCTAACCTCAAAAAAATCACCCTTTAAAAGCGTGCTAAGTTCGGCCGGGCCGAATCTTACATACCCTCCACCATGGATCGCATTGGTCAAGATTTTTTCTCGGCATCTCTTCTTAGGCAAAAAAGGATATAAGAAAAGATTTGCTCTGCTATTAGAGCGATATCAAGATATGGTCTGGCTTGGGCCACAATTAAATTACATGTTGGAGAACTGTGTAAAATGTCAGCCAATTCGAATAAGAATTGCGCCCTTTGGGGGCTCAAGAAGTAAACTAGAGATCGATTTATATGGGAGCAGTATCGGACTATAGACCGATTCAGATCATAATCAGTTGTTGGATACCATATCAAAACACGTCGTGCAAAATTTCATTCCAATCGGATAAGAATTGCACACTCTAGAGGCTCAAGAAGTCAAGACCCAAGATCGGTTTATATGGCAGCTATATCAAAACATGGACCGATATGGCCCATTTACAATACCAACCGACCTACACTAATAAGAAGTATTTGTGCAAAATTTCAAGTGGTTAGCTTTACTCCTTCGGAAGTTAGCGTGCTTTCGACAGACAGACGGACGGACGGACGGACAGACGGACGGACAGACGGACGGACATGGTTAGATCGACATAAAATGTCGCGACGATCAAGTATATATATATACTTTATGGGGTCTCAGACGAATATTTCGAGTATTTACAAACTGAATAACGAAATTAGTATACCCCCATCCTATGGTGGAGGTATAAAAAGTAACCTCGAAAAAGAAAATCTAAGTAAGGAATTCGGTGCTACTTACAAAACCCTTAATTGTTGTTTTTAAATAAAAGTAAAAACAAGTTAAAGCGTGCTAAATTCGACCCGGTCAAATCTTGTATACCCTCCACTATGGATGGCATTTGACGAGTTCTTTTCCAGGAGCTTTCATTGGAGCTATATCAAGCTAAAGTCCGATTCAGACCATATTTGAATTGAATGTTGGAGACTAGGACTAGGAATCGAATAGGAATTGCGCCCTTTAGGGGGTCAAGAAGTTAAATAGGGAGATCAGGCTATAGACAGATTCAGACCAAATTTGATACGTATGATAATTTCAGACAAATTGAATTGAGCCCTCTAGTGGCTCAAGAAGTCGAGATTCGATATCTGTTTACATGGCAGCTGCATCATGTTATGGACCGATTTAGACCATACTTAGCACATCTGTTAAATTTAAGCCAAATCGGATAAGAATTTCGCCCACTAGTGGCTCAAGAAATCAATATCCAAGATCGGTTTATATGGCAGCTATGTCAAAACATCGACCGATATGCCCCACTTACGATCCCAACCGACCTACACTGATAAGAAGTATGTGTGCAAAATTTCACACATAAGTTCGGCTGGGCCGAACTTTGGATACTCACCACCTCGGTTATAAATGTAAACCACCTTTCATCAAAGTCCTGTGAAATTTGCATACCTTATGTCCCATAGTAGTTATAACAAAATATGTACCGATTTGGACCAAATACTAATAACTGCAAGTCATTGTTAGATTGTGTATAACAAATTATTGGTATTTTTAGTAGCTATATCTAAAAATAAACCGATCTGAACCATAAACGACACGGATGTCGCATAGACTAACATAAGTCACTGTATCAAATTTCAATGAAATCGGATTATAAATGCGCCTTTTTTGGGCCCAAGGCTTTAAATCGGGATATTGGTTGTATGCAAAACTTGATTGATCTAGACCAAATATGAGAAATATGTGAAGGGGTTTAACTTAACTCTGTCCCAAATTTCGGCGACATCGGAAAATTAATGCTCCTTTTACGGCCCCAAAACCTAAAACTGAGAGATCGATCTATATGGCAGCTATATTCAAATCTGAACCGATCTGTGCCATATTGCAGAAGTATGTCAAGGGGCTTAACATAACTCACTGTCCCCAATTTCGGCGACATCGGACAATAAACGCGCCTTTATGGCCCCAAAACCTAAACCGAGAGATCGGTCTATATGGCAGCTATATCCAAATCTGATCCGATCTGGGCTAAATGGACGAAGGATGTCGAAGGGCCTAGCACAACTCACTGTCCTAAATTTCAGCAAAATCGGATTATAAATGTGGCTTTAATGGGCTTAAGACCCTAAATCGGAGGATCGTTCTATATGGCAGCTATATCCAAATCTGATCCGATCTGTGCTAAATGGACGAAGGATGTCGAAGGGCCTAACACAACTCACTGTCCCAAATTTCAGCAAAATCGGATAATAAATGTGGCTTTTATGGGCGTAAGACCCTAAATCGGCGGATCTGTTTATATGGCAGCTATATCCAAAACTGAACCGATCTGGACCAAATTGACGAAGGATGTTGGAGGGCATAACTCAACTCATTGTCCTAAATTTCAGCAAAATCGGATACTAAATGTGGCTTTTATTGGCCTAAGATCTTAAATCGGCGGATGGGTCTGTATGGGGGCTATATCAAGATATAGTCCGTTATAGCCCATCTTCGAACTTAACCTTTTTATGGACAAAAAACGGATTGGTGCAAAGTTTCAGCCCAATATCTCTATTTTTAAAGACTGTAGCGTGATTTCAACAGACAGACGGACGGACATGTCTAGATCGTCTTAGATTTTTACGCTGATCAAGAATATCTATACTTTATAGGATCGGAAATGGATATTTCGATGTGTTGGAAATGGAATGACAAAATGAATATACCCCCATCCTTCGGTGGTGGGTATAAAAATATTGACAAATCTTTAAATATGGCATATTTCGACATGTCAATGGTTAGCAAGAACTTGCAGGTATTCAAAGGTTATTTCAAGCACTCAGAATTGCTGAATGATTTAACACAAGAACAAGATAAAGTAGCATTGATTAAGTACGTTTATAATTTTAAACTAACAATTCAAGTACGGAGTACTTTAAGTCGTTCGAATAAACCAACGACATTTGCACAGTTAAAGAAGGCTCTTGAAGATGCTTATAAAGGGTGATTTTTTTGAGGTTAGGATTTTCATGCATTAGTATTTGACAGATCACGTGGGATTTCAGACATGGTGTCAAAGAGAAAGATGCTCAGTATGCTTTGACATTTCATCATGAATAGACTTACTAACGAGCAACGCTTGCAAATCATTGAATTTTATTACCAAAATCAGTGTTCGGTTCGAAATGTGTTCATTCACCGTAACGTTGCGTCCAACAGCATCTTTGAAAAAATACGGTCCAATGATTCCACCAGCGTACAAACCACACCAAACAGTGCATTTTTCGGGATGCATGGGCAGTTCTTGAACGGCTTCTGGTTGCTCTTCACTCCAAATGCGGCAATTTTGCTTATTTACGTAGCCATTCAACCAGAAATGAGCCTCATCGCTGAACAAAATTTGTCAAAATTTGAACACATTTCGAACCGAACACTGATTTTGGTAATAAAATTCAATGATTTGCAAGCGTTGCTCGTTAGTAAGTCTATTCATGATGAAATGTCAAAGCATACTGAGCATCTTTCTCTTTGACACCATGTCTGAAATCCCACGTGATCTGTCAAATACTAATGCATGAAAATCCTAACCTCAAAAAAATCACCCTTTACAAATCAAAGAACTACAGTTATTAACTGAGTTGGGTCAAACGAAACAATGTGGTTCTCACTGACTTCTTTTGGTAAAGATTTCTGAGCTTTACGATTAATTAAACAAATTTGAGATAGGCAATTTAGAGAATCCATTTCAAGAGACTAAGGATGCTATATACAAGGTTAGTAAGAGCATGGCATTAAATGTTTTCATGAAGGGAGTAAATCCAAAATATTATTAAATTTATATTATTTGCGAATATGCCACCAACTTTAAATGAAGCTACTCAGAGATGTATTACCGCCGAGACACAATTGTAATGGCTACGGCAACTCGTACAGACATAGTAACAATAATAATTCTCGAAACAATTACAATAACGATACTCGATACAATAACAACGATTATGGCGGCAATAATAAAAATTATGGCATCCTGATAAAGCCGCTATTACACGGGATATAGATGTCCTATGACACGTCACTTTTTGTATTCATATGTAATTGAAAATGTTTGTTAAAATTCGTCAATTTACTACGATTCATCATAACCCAAAAATTTGAGCAAAAATTTCTATGAGTAAAAATTTTTAACGTTGTAAGAAGCAGGTTAAATCAAAAATTTGTGAAAACAGTTTAATTTGGGCTTGCTTTCATTTGACTGGCAACAAAAACGGCATATTTGTTGTTTTTGTTAATAGGAATAGAGCACGCTCTAATCAAAAAAAATTGCATGTGCTATTTTGAAAAGTGATTTTCATATATTAGTTTCGTTTGTATCACCCGACATGTACAACTCTACATGTGCTAAATTTGACATGTCATAAGACAACTGCACGCCGTGTAATAGAGCCTTAACAGGAATAGTTCGCATAATGGAAAAACAATAACCGCAATAACTACCAAAGAACTCTAATCCAAGACATCATGACCGGAGAAATTGGAATGGTCAAAATAATAGTAGAAGATTCGATGAACAAGACAGAAATTAGAAAGCATTTCCATGCACATGACAACACGGAAACACAGAAGGTCGAAAATTGAAGACATTTTAGATCGGCTAGATAGAGCCAAATATTTTTCAACTTTGGACATCATAAGCTAATTCTATCAGATAAACCTACATGCAGATTCACATAACCTTACAGCATTTTAACAACAGATGGCCATTACCGCAGTTTTTTAACAAAGCACGTTGTAAAAAAGGGGAAGTTTATTGGGATGTGTATTACACACGGCTCAAGGAATACAATAAGATTACCATAGCGGCACGTTTGTGCCTCCTGGAAGCTTTTCTGCGAACAGGTCGATAGCGTCAATGACGCCGCCAAGACAAAAAAGTTTCTCTCAAAAAGGAGTGAGAGCAGAGGCAACGGAGGACATGTTGAGGCTTTGAATAGAAACCCATTTTCCACAGGATACGAAGGGACTTACGAAGACACCGGAATCTTGGAATAATGATGTTGATCGAAGGTTTATAATAAAGGAATTTATGGTGAAGGAATCCTTGAGGAGCTTCAATCCATTTATGTCACCCGGACCCGATGAAATATTTCCAGCGTTACTACAGAAAGAGGAAGACTATCTGGCGCCTCGTCTGGCCAAAATTTCCACAGCGTGCCTAGGACTTGCATATACTCCGAAACCCTGGCAGGAGCAAAGGGTGGTGTTTAAAACCAAGCCCGGCAAGGCAGGTTATGCGACACCAAAGGCCTACAGACCCTTAAGCCTTACGTCCTTTCTACTCAAACCCATGGGACGTATTGTGGACACCATGATAAAGGGTAGGACATCCACCGATCTGCTCAAATACAAACAGCATGCCTATGTCAAGGGAAGGTCGGTGGAGACTGCCCTGCACGAGGTTGTGCACAAAATAGAAGAATCCTTCGATGCCAAAACGTACACATTGGCGGTATGCATTGACATCGATGGGGTTTTTAACAATGTGCGGACCGATATTCTGATCCAATTCTTCAACCAGTACCGGGTGGACCCGGTCCTCAAAGACTGGATAAACCATATGCCATATGTCCCATGGCATAAATAAAAAGGTGAAAGTGGCACAGGGGGGAATGAACTTTAATCAAATATACCTTTTTTTCACTTTTTTTCTAAAGCAACGATTGGGACATTTATAGAAGGCCGAGGAAAATACAACAGCAAGCTGAGACAGGCTCAGGACAAATCCTGGGCAGAATTCTGCAGCACCGTGGAGGATACATCTGAGGCCTCTAGGCTAAGGAAGATTCTGTCTTCGAGACCTATTACGGTGGGGTATATTCAAAAGTCAGAGAAAGTATGAACAATGCCTAGTGAGGTAACACTAGAACTACTCGTTAATACACATTTCCCGAGAAATTCTCCTACGGACAAGGTGGCGTCAGAAGAGGTTGTCACTGGTATGCATTCGTCGGAGGTTATTAGGGAAATTGTGTCTAAGCCGAAATTTCTTTAGACGATAAGAAGTTTTGACTCCTTTAAGTCGACAGGCCCTGATGATGTATCAGCTGTTGAATTGAAAGCTGATAGATGGGCTCTCTCGCTTAGGAAGATATACTCAGGTTTTATCAGCATGTCGTATATACCTGTTTGATGCAGAACAAAAAGTTCATCTTCATTCCAAAAACAGGAAAACATTTCTATACGAATGCGAAAGATATTCATCCTTTATGCTGATAAGTCTAGATCCCTGAAGATCGCCTCTCTCGGCAACACCAAGTACACAGATAAAAATGATTTTGAGATCCAACAACTAAAGTCGAAAAAAAAATGTCAAAATTTTTTAATTTTCTTGCAACAATTTATTTTGAATCTCAATGACGCAAAGCAAAAATTTGTTGTTGAAAGACACTCTGTGCAAGCTAACATATGACAACAACAATATTATTACTATATGGTGGTTTGTTTTATTTATCTTGTTCCGCTAGCTTCGCTGGTTCTCGTTCGTTTACAGCCTGATTTCGGGCTTTTCTTCGTCACACTTTCTACTATTACCCTGAAATAAATTTTATTAATTTTGACGCCGCCGAGGTTTGAAATCGTGATCTCATGTTTGGTAGTCTTGCACTCATTATCCAGCCTACTGAAATCAATTCGTTGATGCATTACTGCAGAGTAACAACAAACATTACTGCACAGTTATAAGTGTTTCAATAAAATTCATATATAAAACAAGTAGGAGCGTGCTAAGTTCGGCCGGGCCGAATCTTATATACCCTCCACTATAGATCGCATTTGTCGAGCTTTTTTCACGGTATCTTTTTGATGATGAAAAAGATACCAAAACACCACTTGCATTTCAGCCACATCGGATAAGAATTTCGGATATTATTGTAAATGCGCCTTTTATGGGTCCAAAACTTTAAATCAAGAGATCGGTCAATATGACAGCTTTATCCAAATCTGGACCGATCTGGGCCAAATTGCAGAAAGTCGTTAAAGAAACTAACGCAACTCATTGTCCCAAATTTCGGCGAAATCGGACAATAAATGCGCCTTTTATGGGCCCAAAACTTTATATCGAGAGATCGGCCTATTTGGCAGCTATATCCAAATAGGCCGATCTGTGCCAGATTGCAGAAGTATTTCGAGGGGCTTTACACAACTCACAGTCCCAAATTTTGGAAAAATCGGATAATAAATGCGCCTTTCATGGGCCCAAGATCTTAAATCGAGAGATCGGTCAATATGGCAGTTATTTCCTGATCTGGACCGATCTGGGTGAAATTGAAGAAGGATGTCGAAGGGCCTAACACAACTCACTGTCCCAAATTTTAGCAAAATGACAAAGTGAATATACCCCCATCCTTCGGTAGTGGGTATAAAAAAGAGAAACTAAATCAGGAATTCCGTTCTACTTAAAAAACCGTAATTGTTTTCCATACCACGCCCCATGTTGGTTCTTGTCTGGTATTGTGTCTCCCCATCTAAGTGCCGCTTCCTGTTGGACGCTAATACGGGTAATTACATGGAGAATGCTCTAACGTCTCATCATATTCCCCATATGGCCTAAACATGCTATCACTTGCCGCACCTTTTTTGCATAAGTGAGCTGGTAGTCTTGTGTGTCTTGTTTGGATACCGAAAGCTATTCTGACCTTCTTTTTACTAACATGCGCAATCGCCGCCTTCGCCTTTAACTTGGACTGCGTCGCCCCGAAAGGGGCGTCCTCCGGCCTTTGAATGCCAAATTGTCTGCTCTCTTATTCCCTCAATCCGCAATGGCCAGGCACGCAAACAACGAGATATGTCAGTTTACTGGCCATGAGGATGTTCTCACTCGACATCCTCGCATTAATCCGTAGCCCTCCTATAGGTGGGAGAACCCCTTTGCCCAGCAGACAAGCTTCGAATCTTGGTTTTTATACCCTCCACCATAAGATGGGGGGTATACTAATTTCGTCATTCTGTTTGTAACTACTCGAATTATTCGTCTAAGACCCCATAAAGTATATATATTCTTGATCGTCGTGACTTTTTATGTCGATCTAGCCATGTCCGTCCGTCCGTCCGTCTGCCCGTCCGTCTGCCCGTCCGACCGTCCGTCCGTCCGCCCGTCCGTCCGTCTGTCTGTCGAAAGCACGCTAACTTCCGAAGGAGTAAAGCTAGCCGCTTGAAATTTTGCACAAATACTTCTTATTAGTGTAGGTCGGTTGGTATTGTAAATGGGCCATATCGGTCCATGTTGAAAAGCTGCCATATAAACCGATCATGGGTCTTGACTTCTTGAGCCTCTAGAGTGCGCAATTCTTATCCGATTGGAATGAAATTTTGCACGACGTGTTTTGTTATGATATCCAACAACTTCCCCAAGTATAGTTAAAATCGGTTCATAACCTAATATAACTGCCATATAAACCGATCTTGGGTCTTGACTTCTTGAGCCTCTAGCGTGCGCAATTCTTATCCGATCAGAATGAAATTTTGCACGACGTGTTTTGTTATTATATCCAACAATTGTGCCAAGTATGGTTCAAATCGGTTCATAACCTGATATAGCTGCCATATAAACCGATCTTGGGTCTTGACTTCTTGAGCCTCTAGAGTGCGCAATTCTTATCCGATTGGAATGAAATTTTGCAAGACGTGTTCTGTTATGATATCTAACAACTGCGCCAAGTATAGTTCAAATCGGTCCATAACCTGATATAGCTGCCATATAAACCGATCTTGGGTCTTGACTTCTTGAGCCCCTAGCGTGCGCAATTCTTATCCGATCAGAATGAAATTGTGCACGACGTGTTTTGTTATTATATCCAACAACTGTGCCAAGTATTGTTCAAGTCGGCCCATAACCTGATATAGCTGCCATATAAACCGCAATTCTTATCCGAATGGAATGGAATTTCGCACGACGTGTTTTGTTATGATACCCAACAACTGTGCCAAGTATGATTTAAATCGGTTCATAACCTGATATAGCTGCCATATAAACCGATCTTGGGTCTTGACTTCTTGAGCCTCTAGAGGGCACAATTCTTATCCGATTTGAATGAATTTTTGCACGACGTGTTTTGTTATTATATCCAACAACTGTGCCAAGTATGGTTCAAATCGGCCCATATCCTGATATAGCTGCCATATAAACCGATCTTGGGTCTTGACTTCTTGAGCCTCTAGAGGGCGCAATTCTTATCCGAATGGAATGGAATTTCACACGACGTGTTTTGTTATGATATCCAACAACTGTGCCAAGTATGCATATATACCCGAGGTGGTGGGTATCCAAAGTTCGGCCCGGACAAACTTAACGCCTTTTTACTTGTTTAATATGTTTCGATTTAGTTAAATTGATCATATATTTTTATTTCGGTCCAATTGGTTAGTAAATGTGGAAAAACAGGATCTACCAGGAAAATCTTTAAACGATATATATCTGAATAAAATTTTTAAAATTCTCCATGCGTCCTCAACGTTTTTATGGAATGGAATTTCGCACGACGTGTTTTGTTATGATACCCAACAACTGTGCCAAGTATGATTTAAATCGGTTCATAACCTGATATAGCTGCCATATAAACCGATCTTGGGTCTTGACTTCTTGAGCCTCTAGAGGGCACAATTCTTATCCGATTTGAATGAATTTTTGCACGACGTGTTTTGTTATGATATCCAACAACTGTGCCAAGTATGGTTGAAATCGGTCCATAACCTGATATAGCTGTCATATAAACAGATCTGGGGATTTGACTTCTTGAGCTTTTAGAGGGCGTAATTCCTATCCGATTTGGCTGAAATTTTGCATGACGTATTTTATTTTTACTTTCAACAACTGTGTCAAATAAAGTACAAGTCGGTTCATAACCTGATATAGCTGCCATATAAACCGATCTGGGATCTTGACTTCTTGACCCTTAGAGGTCGCAATTATTATCCGATATGCCTGAAATTTTGTACGACGGATCCTCTCATGACCATCAACAAACGTGTTTATTATGGTCTGAATCGGTCTTTAGCCCGATACAGATCCCATATAAATCGTTCTCTCCATTTTACTTCGTGAGCCCCAATGGGCGCAATTCTTATACGAATTGGCTGAAATTTTACACAGGTCTCCAACATATAATTTAATTGTGGTCCAAACCGGACCATATCTTGATATCGTTTTAATAGTAGAGCAACTCTTTTCTTATATCCTTTTTTGCCTAAGAAGAGATGCCGGGAAAAGAACTCGACATATGCGATCCATGGTGGAGGGTATATAAGATTCGGCCCGGCCGAACTTAGCACGCTTTTACTTGTTCTAATTCAGGGGATCCTCGCCCATACATATATATTCAAAAAAGTTTTGCCCGTTTTTGCCCCATTTGGGTTTTTGGAAATTTCTTTTAAAATAAGTCGATACCAAAAAAATGTATTATGTGTTATATATTATGCTGTTTGTATTCTTGTATGCCAATTTTGGCCCATCCTCTTGGGGACATGTTTCAAATAAGGATTCTTAAATCTTGAGTAAGTGAACTAAGATTTTAGGCAGATCTTTTTTCTTAAACTTTGTTGCTATATATGTAAATGCATATTTAGCGATACCTTAAAGCACACTCCCTACAAATAACTAGGCATTTTAATTGAAAGTGTTTAAAAAATCGTTTTGTCAGCTCCGATTTATGTAAAATTAATGAAACAATCAAAGTTACCTACTGATGACGACCATAAAATGTATGTAATGTGGTGCTACGCTCCATGTAAGGGAGTGGAGAGGTTGTTCAATTTCCACCAAGTAGTTTAGTATGCACTTAATGAATATACCCCCATCCTTTGGTGGGGGTATATTCATTTTGTCATCCCGTTTGCAACAGATCGAAATATCCATTTCCGACCCTATAAAGTATATATATTCTTGATCATCGTAAAAATCTAAGACGATCTAGACATTTCCGTCCGTCTGTCTGTTGAAATCACGCTACAGTCTTTAAAAATAGAGATATTGAGATGAAATTTTGCGCAGATTCTCTTTTTGTCCATAAGCAGGTTAAGTTCGAAGATGGGCTATATCGGACTATGTCTTGATATAGCCCTCATATAGACCGATCGGCCGATTTAGGGTCTTGGGCCCATAAAAGCCACATTTAGTATCCGATTTTGCTGAAATTTAAGACAGTGAGTTGTGTTAGGCCGTTCGACATCCTTCTTCAATTTCACCCAGATCGGTCCAGATCTGGATATAGCTGCCATATAGACCGATCCTCCGATTAAGGGTCTTAGGCCCATAAAAGCCACATATATTATCCGATTTGGCTGAAATTTGGGACAGTGTTGTGTTAGGCCCTTCGACATCCTTCTTAAATTTCACCCAGATCAGTCCAGATCCTGATATAGCTGCCATATAGACCGATCCTCCGATTTAGGGTCTTAGGCACATAAAAGCCTCATTTATTATCCGATTTTGCTGAAATTTACGACAGGGAGTTGTGTTAGGCTCTTAGACATCCCTCATCAATTTGCCCCTGATCGGATCAGATTTGGATATAGCTGTCATATAGACCGATCTCTCGAATTAAGGTTTTGGGTCCACAAAAGGCGCATTTATTGTCCGATTTCGCCAAAATTTGGGACAGTGAGTTAGGTTAAGTCCCTTGACATACTTCTGCAATATAGCACGGATCGGTATGGATTTGGATATAGCTGCCATATAGACCGATCTCCTGATTTATATTTTTGGGCCCTTAAAAGGCGCATATTGTCCGATGTCGCTGAAATTTGACACAGTGAGTTGTGTTAGGCTCTTCGACATGTTTCTGCAATTTGGCCTTAATCGGTCCAGATTTGGATACACCTGCCATGTAGACTCGATTTAAAGTCTTGGCCCCATAAAATGCGCATTTATAATGGGATTTCACTGAAATTTGACACAATGACTTATGTTAGGCTTTTCGACCGTGTCGTTTAGGCCGTGTCGTTTATGGTTCAGATCGGTTTAGTTTTAGATATAGCTACTTAAAAAATAAATATTTTGCTAAACACAATTGAACAATGACTTTTACTTATTAGTATTTGATCCAAATCGGAACATATTTAGATATAACTGCTATGGGACATAAGGTATGCAATTTTCACTGGATTTTGATGAAAGGTGGTTTACATATATACCCGAGGTGGTGGGTATCCAAAGTTCGGCCCGGACAAACTTAACGCCTTTTTACTTGTTTAATATGTTTCGATTTAGTTAAATTTATCATATATTTTTATTTCGGTCCAATTGGTTAGTAAATGTGGAAAAACAGCATCTACCAGGAAAATCTTTAAACGATATATATCTGAATAAAATTTTTAAAATTCTCCATGCGTCCTCAACGTTTTTAGTAAATTTTGACCCAATCGGATGTTAGGTATTGATGTCGTATAACTTAAAAGGAATATACCAAAAAATATATAAGTCGGAACTATATGTAAATCTGACCCGAGTTTCTTTAAATTCACCGTATATCTTCTCCCAGGTAACGGCAACATCTGATACAAATTTGATCCCAATCGTTTGTTGTTTGTAGGTGTTATAGCATTGAAAGAAATATCTCAAAACGTATATATATCGGATATATAACCAAATCTGAACAGATCTTTTTGATATTCACCAAATATATATATTTAAAAAGAAAAAATTGTTTTACTTTTCTACACCTATAAGTCATATTTGCTGAATTTCATGACGATCGGCCTGTCCGTTTATTAAAACGACACTTTTCAGGTCAACTTCCCCACTGTGCGGCGTACCGCAATGTGACACTTCTTTGGAGAGAAGTTTTTTAAGGAAATCAATTATAGGAATGATTAAAAAATTTATCAACCTTATAATAAGTTTACTTTGCATTCAATTTTGGCGACATTTCCAATATTGACTTAAAGCTGCCGCATTGAACAATCTGCCTAAGGAACTTTTTAGGATTTTTTTAAAGTGTTTGAAACTCTGCAAAATTGTCGTACCATACATCGCTCCATCTATGATGAAAGATTCAATGGCTTTGAAGGTAATGCGTTTTTAATTTTTTATTTACATTTGCCAATTCCATTGCACTGTGCGACAAAAGATTAATGAATGGTATGATGTACTCGTACTCATTCTACATATGCCGGCATAAAATTCGTAAATACTTCACGCATTCGTTTTTAAATATGCATGGACGGACATTCATACATTTATGGCAAAAAAGACGAGCGAGCACTTGTGTACATGATTTGGGCAAGAGTACAATGAAGTTACTTACCAACTGCACTTGACAATTGCATGAAGTTGCTTTAAAACACAGAGAAGTAAGTACACTGTAGAAAGAGGCGAAATGCAAGCATACATACGCTTGAGCCTGCAAAGCCAGTTACAAGTACAGCGGTCAAAAAGAGTATTCATCATTAGCAAAATTGATAATAAATTCACTTATTTTGGGTAATTGAAGAAAATTTAAAATAAACAAATAATGCAGTTTTATGCAATAGTTTATTTTTCGTAATATGTTTTAAAATAAATTCAAAAAATAAATTTAATTAGCGCAAAAAATGCAATTTTATATAATAACACCAAAAACAGAACAAAAAAAGTATTCATCATTGATGTGCTATCATCAAAGTCAAATTCAAATATTATTTGGGAATCCCCCTTTTCTGTTTTATTTAGTAAAGGAGGCTTTGCCCTTGACAGCAAATATTTAATTTCATTGAAAATATAGTTTTTGTCAAAATGGGTCGTAAGCAAAACGAGGTTTCTGATGAGGTAAAAGTTTTGATAATAAAACACCACAGGAATGGTTTAACTCAAAAAACTATCAGTGAAATATTAAATAGACCACGATCTACTATACAATCCATCATCAGAAAGTGGACAGAAACGAAAACTGTTGACAATAAACCAAGATCTGGTCGACCAAAAGAACTTTCAGTTGGAGATGTGCGTTGGCTAGTGCGGCAAGTTCAGAAAACTCCGAAGACAAATGCGACCATTCTTCGTAAAAACACTATGGAATATTTAGGGAAGGAAGTTACTACACAAACAATTCGAAATACACTCAAAAGGCATAGTTACAGAGGAAGAACTGCACGTAAGAAGCCCTTTATAAATAAAATAAACCGAGTGAAAAGGCTAAACTTCGCAAAAATGTATGTAAAACAGCCCGAATCATTTTGGAAAACAGTCATTTTTGCAGACGAGAGCAAGTTTAATCTTTTTGGGTGCGATGGAAAGGTCATAGTATACAGAAAACCAAATACAGAGCTTGAAGAACGAAACACAGTTGCTACTGTAAAACATGGTGGAGGTGGTTTAATGGTTTGGGGGTGTATGGCGGCTTCAGGAGCGGGAAATCTTGAAATTATTAATGGAGTAATGGATCATAAGTATTACATTGACATTTTAAAGAGGAATTTAAAAGATAGTGCTGTAAAACTTGGGCTTGGTAATAACTTTCAATATTATCAAGATAATGACCCCAAACATTCTGCTTTAAATACCAAGATGTGGATGCTGTATAACTGCCCCAAAGTCATTAAAACTCCTCCTCAAAGTCCCGACTTGAACCCAATTGAACATCTTTGGGAACATCTCGAACGCAAATTGAGAACGCGCAATTTTTCGAGCAAGAGTCAAATGCAACAGTTGATAATGGAGGAATGGACTAATATAGACCAAAATATAACCGCTAAATTAGTCCAATCGATGTCAAACCGTTTAAAAGAAGTTATAAGACGCGGTGGTCGAATAACAAAGTATTAATTTTTTTAAATTATGTTATTTATTTTTTTGTTTTTTTGCAATGATGAATACTTTTTTTGTTTAATTTTTTGTGTTCAGCTGTAAAATGGCCCTTTTTGTTCCAATAAATACTATTTTTTTCTTTAAAAACAATGAAATTGTGTACATATATATCACACAAGCACTACTGCATCATTAGTTTAATATGTTTTTATTCCAATTGTCTTTTGTAGACTTATTAAAAAAAAAAAACATTGAATGATGAATACTTTTTTTGACCGCTGTACTTCCACACAAATATAAACAGCATTTCAAAATAACATTGGCACGATGTCATGATCCTCCCATTGCTCGAAATACGCCTGCTGAAGGGCCTGCAAAATATGTCTATTTACGAGTCCAATTAAATAAGGCCTGCTCTTAAAGTTGTTTTTGCAGCACTGCAAAAACTGGGATATTTGTATGACCTAAAAAGCTAAAAATAGAGGGAACCATTTTTTTACTTTTAGGCATTATCATTTGAGACATTTTGCCCCTTTTCGCGTGTTAATTATTATTTTCATACCGCTTCAAAATTTTTTTGAAGTCCACTTTTCGCTGCCAGCGTGATTTGAGCTCAGGTCCCTTCAAATGCAAAGCGCATACTCTACCAACTCAGCCACCACACAATTAATGTAATGAGCGACAAAAGGTTTACTTCAACTTAACAACAAAATTGTAGTGGACAACATAACCCTTCATGGCAGTTTGCAGGCAGACGTAGGTGCATGCAATACGGCTAGGGTAAAAATTCTCATGTACAATTCGACTCCATTTAAACCGCAAATTTTTATACCCTCCACCATAAGATGGGGGGTATACTAATTTCGTCATTCTGTTTGTAACTACTCGAAATATTCGTCTGAGACCCCATAAAGTATATATATTCTTGATCGTCGTGAAATTTTATGTCGATCTAGCCATGTCCGTCCGTCTGTCCGTCCGTCCGTCCGTCCGTCCGTCCGTCCGTCTGTCTGTCGAAAGCACGCTAACTTCCGAAGGAGTAAAGCTAGCCGCTTGAAATTTTGCACAAATACATCTTATTAGTGTAGGTCGGTTGGTATTGTAAATGGGCCATATCGGTCCATGTTTTGATATAGCTGCCATATAAACCGATCTTGGGTCTTGACTTCTTGAGCCTCTAGAGTGCGCAATTCTTATCCGATTGGAATGAATTTTTGCACGACGTGTTTTGTTATGATATCCAACAACTGCGCCAAGTATAGTTCAAATCGGTCCATAACCTGATATAGCTGCCATATAAACCGATCTTGGGTCTTGACTTCTTGAGCCTCTAGCGTGCGCAATTCTTACCCGATCAGAATGAAAAATTGCACGTCGTGTTTTGTTATTATATCCAACAACTGTGCCAAGTATGGTTCAAATCGGTCCATAACCTGATATAGCTGCCATATAAACCGATCTTGGGTCTTGACTTCTTGAGCCTCTAGAGTGCGCAATTCTTATTCGATAGGAATGAAATTTTGCACGACGTGTTTTGTTATGATATCCAACAACTGTGCCAAGTATGGTTCAAATCGGTCCATAACCTGATATAGCTGCCATATAAACCGATCTTGGGTCTTAATTTCTTGAGCCTCTAGCGTGCACAATTCTTATCCGATCAGAATGAAATTGTGCACGACGTGTTTTGTTATGATATCCAACAACTGTGCCAAGTATGGTTCAAATCGGTCCATAACCTGATTTAGCTGCCATATAAACCGATCTTGGGTCTTGACTTCTTGAGCCTCTAGAGGGCGCAATTCTTATCCGAATGGAATGGAATTTCGCACGACGTGTTTTGTTATGATACCCAACAACTGTGCCAAGTATGGTTTAAATCGGTTTATAACCTGATATAGCTGCCATATAAACCGATCTTGGGTCTTGACTTCTTGAGCCTCTAGAGGGCACAATTCTTATCCGATTTTGCACGAAGTATTTCGTTATGATATCCAACAACTGTGCCAAGTATGGTTGAAATCGGTCGATAACCTGATATAGCTGTCATATAAACAGATCTGGGGATTTGACTTCTTGAGCTTTTAGAGGGCGCAATTCCTATCCGATTTGGCTGAAATTTTGCATGACGTATTTTATTTTTACTTTCAACAACTGTGTCAAATAAGGTTCAAATCGGTTCATAACCTGATATAGCTGCCATATTAACCGATCTGGGATCTTGACTTCTTGACCCCTAGAGGTCGCAATTATTATCCGATATGCCTGAAATTTTGTACGACGGATCCTCTCATGACCATCAACAAACGTGTTTATAATGGTCTGAATCGTTCTATAGCCCGATACAGATCCCATATAAATCGTTCTCTCTATTTAACTTCGTGAGCCCCAATGGACGCAATTCTTATACGAATTGGCTGAAATTTTACACAGGTCTCCAACATATAATTTAATTGTGGTCCGAACCGGACCATATCTTGATATCGCTTTAATAGCAGAGCAACTCTTTTCTTATATCCTTTTTTGCCTAAGAAGAGATGCCGGGAAAAGAACTCGACAAATGCGATCCATGGTGGAGGGTATATAAGATTCGGCCCGGCCGAACTTAGCACGCTTTTACTTGTTTTTTCTGTTTTATTTTTTTTTAAAAGTAGTTTTAAAAAATTCGGCGCAATTTTTTATGTATTTCTAATAAAACAATTTTTTTAAAGTGGTTTCTACACTTTTTTCAATTTTTATTTGCTTGTTTTTACACTCTCCACCATAAGATGGGGGGTATACTAATTTCGTCATTCTGTTTGTAACTACTCGAAATATTCGTCTGAGACCCTATAAAGTATATATTCTTGATCGTCGTGACATTTTATGTCGATCTAGCCATGTCCGTCCGTCTGTCCGTCCGTCTGTCTGTCGAAAGCACGCTAACTTCCGAAGGAGTAAAGCTAGCCGCTTGAAATTTTGCACAAATACTTCTTATTAGTGTAGGTCGGTTGGTATTGTAAATGGGTCATATCGGTCCATGTTTTGATATAGCTGCCATATAAACCGATCTTGGGTCTTGACGTCTTGAGCCTCTAGAGTGCGCCATTCTTATCCGATTGGAATGAAATTTTGCACGACGTGTTTTATTATCATTTCCAATAACTGTGCCAAGTATGGTTCAAATCGGTCCATAACCTGATATAGCTGCCATATATACCGATCTTGCATGACGTGTTTTGCTATGATATCCAACAACTGTGCCAAGTATAGTTTAAATCGGTCCATAACCTGATATAGCTGCCATATAAACCGATCTTGGGTCTTGATTTCTTGAGCCTCTAGCGTGCGCAATTCTTTTCCGATCAGAATGAAATTTTGCACGACGTGTTTTGTTATGATATCCAACAATTGTGCCAAGTATGGTTCAAATCGGTTTATAACCTGATATAGCTGCCATATAAACCGATCTTGGGTCTTGACTTCTTGAGCCTCTAGAGTGCGCAATTCTTATCCGATTGAAATGAAATTTTGCACGACGTGTTTTGTTATGATACCCAACAACTGTGCCAAGTATGGTTCAAATCGTTTCATAACCTGATATAGCTGCCATATAAACCGATCTGGGGTCTTGACTTCTTGAGCCTCTAGAGGGTGCAATTCTTATCCGATTTGAATGAATTTTTGCACGAAGTATTTCGTTATGATATTCAACAACTGTGCCAAGTATGATTGAAATCGGTCCATAACCTGATATAGCTGTCATATAAACAGATCTGGGGATTTGACTTCTTGAGCTTCTAGAGGGCGCAATTCCTATCCGATTTGGCTGAAATTTTGCATGAAGTATTTTATTCTTACTTTCAACAACTGTGTCAAATAAGGTTCAAATCGGTTCATAACCTGATATAGCTGCCATATAAACCGATCTGGGATCTTGACTTCTTGACCCCTAGAGGTCGCAATTATTATCCGATATGCCTGAAATTTTGTACGATGGATCCTTTCATGACCATCAACAAACGTGTTTTTTATGGTCTGAATCGGTCTATAGCCCGATACAGATCCCACATAAATCATTCTCTCTATTTTCCTTCGTGAGCCCCAATGGGCGCAATTCTTATACGAATTGGCTGAAATTTTACACAGGTCTCCAACATATAATTTAATTGTGGTCCGAACCGGACCATATCTTGATATCGTTTTAATAGTAGAGCAACTCTTTTCTTATATCCTTTTTTGCCTAAGAAGAGATGCCGGGAAAAGAACTGACAAATGCGCTCCATGGTGGAGGGTATATAAGATTCGGCCCGGCCGAACTTAGCACGCTTTTACTTGTTATACCCTCCACCATAAGATGGGGGGTATACTAATTTCGTCATTCTGTTTGTAACTACTCGAAATATTCGTCTGAGACCCCATAAAGTATATATATTCTTGATCGTCGTGAAATTTTATGTCGATCTAGCCATGTCCGTCCGTCTGTCCGTCCGTCCGTCCGTCCGTCGGTCTGTCTGTCGAAAGCACGCTAACTTCCGAAGGAGTAAAGCTAGCCGCTTGAAATTTTGCACAAATACTTCTTATAAGTGTAGGTCGGTTGGTATTGTAAATCGGCCATATCGGTCCATGTTTTGATATAGCTGCCATATAAACCGATCTTGGGTCTTGACTTCTTGAGCCTCTAGAGTGCGCAATTCTTATCCGATTGGGATCAAATTTTGCACGACGTGTTTTGTTATGACATCCAACAACTGTGCCAAGTATGGTTCAAATCGGTCCATAACCTGATATAGCTGCCATATAAACCGATCTTGGGTCTTGATTTCTTGAGCCTCTAGAGTGCGCAATTCTTATCCGATTGGAATGAAATTTTGCACGACGTGTTTTGTTATGACATCCAACAACTGTGCCAAGTATGGTTCAAATCGGTCCATTACCTGATACAGCTGCCATATAAACCGATCTTGGGTCTTGACTTCTTGAGCCTCTAGAGGGCGCAATTCCTATCCGATTTGAATGAATTTTGACACGTAGTATTTTGTTATGATATCCAACAACTGTGCTTAGTATGGTTCAAATCGGTCCATAACCTTATATAGCTGCCATATAAACCGATCTTGGGTCTTGACTTCTTGAGCCTCTAGAGTGCGCAATTCTCACCCAATTGGGATGAAATTTTGCACGAAGTGTTTTGTTGTGATATCCAACAACTGTGCCAAGTATTGTCCACATCGGTTTATAACCTGATATACCTGCCATATAAACCGATCTTGGGTCTTGACTTCTTGAGCCTCTAGAGTGCGCAATTCTCATCCGATTTGAATGAAATTCTGCACGACGTATTATTTTACGATATCCAATAACTGTGCCAAGTGTGGTTCATATCGGTCTATAACCTGATATAGCTGCCATATAAACCGATATTCGGTCTTGACTTCTTGAGCCTCTAGAGGGCGCAATTCTCATCCGACTAGACTGAAATTTTGCACATAGTGTTTTAGTATCACTTCTAACAACTGTGCTAAGTATGGTTCTATTCGGGCCATTACCTGGTATAGCTGTCATATAAACCGATCTTGGGTCTTGACTTCTTGAGGCTCTAGAGTGCGCAATTCTTATTTGATTAGAATGAAATTTTGCACCACGTGTTTTGTTATGATATCCAACAACTGTGCCAAGTATGGGTCAAATCGGTCCATAACCTGATGTAGCTGCCATATAAACCGATCTTGGGTCGTGACTTCTTGGGCCTCTAGAGAGCGCAATTCTTATCCGATTTGCCTGAAATTTTGTACGACGGATCCTCTCATGATCATCAACATACGTGTTTATTATGGTCTGAATCGGTCCATAGCCCGATACAGCTCTCATATAAATCATATAATCATATATAAATAAATCTTTCTTCTTTTTGCCTAAGAAGAGATGCCGGGAAAATAACTCGACAAATGCTCCCCATGGTGGAGGGTATATAAGATTCGGCCTGGCCGAACTTAGCACGCTTTTACTTGTTTTTTATTCATTTGTATTATATCCTCCACCATAAGATGGGGGGTATACTTATTTCGTCATTCTGATTGTAACTACTCGAAATATTCGTCTGAGACCCCATAAAGTATATATATTCTTGATCGTCGTGAAATTTTATGTCGTTCTAGCCATGTCCGTCCGTCCGTCCGTCTGTCTGTCGAAAGCACGCTAACTTCCGAAGGAGTAAAGCTACCCGCTTGAAATTTTGCACAAATACTTCTTATTAGTGTAGGTCGGTTGGTATTGTAAATGGGCCATATCGGTCCATAACCTGATATAGCTGCCATATAAACCGATCTTGGGTCTTGACTTCTTGAGCCTCTAGAGTGCACAATTCTTATCCGATTGGGATGAAATCTTGCACGACGTGTTTCGTTATGATATCCAACAACTGTGTCAAGTATGGTTCAAATCGGTTTATAACCTGATATAGCTGCCATATAAACCGATCTTGGGTCTTGACTTCTTGAGCCTCTAAAGTGGGCAATTCTTATCCGATTGGAATGAAATTTTGCACGACGTGTTTTGTAATTATATCCAACAACTGTGCCAAGTATGGTTCAAATCGGTTCATAACCTGATATAGCTACCATATAAACCGATTTTGGGTCTTGACTTCTTGAGCCTCTAGAGTGCGCAATTCTTATCCGATTGGAATGGAATTTTGCACGACGTGTCTTGTTACGATATCCAACAACTGTGTCAAATATGGTTCAAATCGCTTCATAACCTGATATAGCTGTCATATAAACAGATCTGGGGACTTGACTTCTTGAGCTTCTAGAGGGCGCAATTCCTATCCGATTTGGTTGAAATTTCGCAAGACGTTTTTTTATTGTTACTTTCAACAACTATGTCAAATAAAGTACAAGTCGGTTTATAACCTGATATAGCTACCATATAAACCGATCTGGGATCTTGACTTCTTGAGCCTTTAGAGGTCGCAATTATTATCCGATTTGCCTGAAATTTTGTACGACGGATTCTCTCATGACCATTAACGTACGTGTTTATTATGGTCTGTATCGGTCTATAGCCCGATACAGCTCCCATATATATCGATCTCTCTATTTTACTTCTTGAGCCCACAAAGGGCGCAATTCTTATTCGAATTGGCTGACATTTTACACAGGTCTCCAACATATAATTTAATTGTGGTCCAAACCGGACCATATCTTGATATCGCTCTAATAGCAGAGAAAATCTTTTCTTATATCCTTTTTTTGCCTAAGAAGAGATGGCGGGAAAAGAACTCGACAAATGCGATCCATGGTGGAGGGTATATAAGATTCGGCCCGGCCGAACTTAGCACGCTTTTACTTGTTTACTATGTCATTGTCTGATCGTCGCCCAGCGCAAGCAGCGAAAGTTAGAATCATGAAATTCTACAAAAATGTTGGTATTGGATCATAGGCACGGAATAAGATTTGGTGGCAAAAATTTTCCAAAATAGTACCGCAAGTGGGAGAAATTGTACGTTTAGTGCCGCAATTGCTACTATTTGGTATTTTCTTTGTAAATTGAGCTAGAGCTCTGAATTTAGGAACTTAGGTACACCATGGCAAACTTAATTGGTTGATTAGAAGAGTTTTTGGAAATTTGTATAAGTAGGTACTAAAAAAAGTAACAAAAATGTACGAATGGGTGAGCTTTGTACAGGGCGGATGGATAGAGCTAGAATTTAGAAAATAGTCTTAAAAGACATCTGCTAAAAAAGGAAAAATTGGCAAAATATTAATGGTAATGGAGTGTGTTTAGCACCGCGATTGATACCATTTGGTACTTTCTTTGCAGATGGAGCTAGAGGTATGAAATTATGCATGTAGGTAGAACTAGGAAATATATGACGGTTGAATTAATGATCTATTTAAAATTCGAACATTTTGGTAACAAAATTGGTACCATTTGGTAATTTATTTATATTGTAGATGTAGCTACAGGTACGAAATTTGGCATGTAAAAGATCTATTCAAAATTCGAACATATTGGTACCAAAATTCATACCATTTGATAATTTCTTTACAGATGGAGCCTAGAGGTCTGAAATTTGGCATCTAGGTGCAACGAGGAAAAATATGATGCGTGACTAATTGATCTATGTAAAATTCGCAGAAAATGTAAAATAATACACAAGAACTCACCTCTGCCTACAGCGAACGGGAGCATCTAGAATTTAGCAATTTGACAAACATTATCGCAGTCTTGACCAAAACGCAACATGTAGAAGAAAACGTACTAATTGTGGTGCAATTTGTACTTGAAAGTATATATTGGGCGACTAGAAGACTTTTGAAAATTGTATATATAGGTACCTAAACATTCAAAATAGAAGATTTTTTCTTCCACTTCTGGTACGATTTGTTACGACATATCAAATTTTTTCGCTGTAGGCGAAGATAAGCTTTTTCGTACTATTTAGCACTTTTGATAGCAATAGGTACGAATAGAACATTTTGTCACCCACTACGATGCGCGTCGTTTTGGTGCGGGGCCATAGCTGAGTAAGGGAGAATGAATGAGCAGACGATTTGGCAGTGGCCGGTGGACTGTCGTCAATAAACTTGGTTAACCTGATGCTTTCCGGGTCGACGCATAACACAGGACTACGAGCTTACTTATGCAAAATCGGTGCAGCAAGCGATAGCATGTGTAGGACATGTGGGGAAGATGATGAAGCGTTGGATCATTTCCGATGTCATTGCCCGGCTTTCGCTGCTAAGAGACACCGGCACTTGGGTGAGGACACAATACCAGACATAAACCAATTAAGGGGCGTGGTATGGAAAACAATTAGGGATTTTGTAACAGTAGCACGGAATTACTGACTTAAATTTTGTTTTTCGAGGCTACTTTTTAGTATTTAGAACGCGCCTACGGGAAATGTGTAGTCAATTGCCGCAAATATACCGATGCTATACAGGATAATTATAATTATAAATACTTATAATTATAAATAGTTACCTGTAACAGGACATATCCTACAAGGAATGGAAAGTTTCAATTGTCACAATTTATGATTCTTAATTATTTTTTAAAAAGTTGCTTAATTATTATTAAAAATTGCTTATCCGTTAAATATATTTTCTTACTAATGTTGTCTCCCTTAAAAATACTTGCAAAGTATACTCATCCTTTTCGAACTGTCGCAAGACCTATCCTACAGTGTTAGAATGATGGCAATTCTTCACCTCGAGCGGCGAACCCTTTCAGAAGTGATGAGTTTTTCCCATGTAAGGCGACGACAACTGGGACCGGTCCCTACCACCAGAAGACCTATCCCGTAGTAGGTTTGGGACCTGTCCCATTTTCCGTAGGGGCACAACAAGCTTAGGTGTATGTCCATAGTGGCATGGGGCGGATGAATATCCACATCCTCTTTCCAACCTAGTCACCATCATATTTTTCTTAGTTGTACCTACATGCCAAATTTCAGACCTGTAACTCCATCTAAAAAAAAGTATCAAATGGTACCAATTTTAGTACCAAAATGTTTACATTTTAAAGAGATCATTTAGATATCTTACACATTTTTTCTACTTGTACCTACGTGCCAAACCTCTAGCTCAATCTGTAAAGAAAGTACCAAATGGTACCAAAATTTTCGAGTTGTGAATAGGTCATTTAGTCACGCATTTCCTAGTTGTACCTACATGTTTAATTTTAGACCTCTAACTCCATCTGTAAAGAAAGTACCAAATGGTATCAATTGCGGTACTAAACTTACGTTTTCTCCCTTTACCAGTACTATTTTCCCATTGCTTTTTTTTCATCCTCATTAATTTGTAGCAGAGCTTTTTTAAGACAAATTTCTAAATCTAAATGTAAAAATTTCCAAAAACTTTTCTAATCATCCAATTAAGTTTGCCACGGTGTACTTAAGTTTCAAAATTCAGAGCTCTATCTTAATCTACAAAGAAAGTACCAAATAGTACCAATTGCAGCACTAAACGTACTATTTCTCCCACTTCCGGTACTATTACTTCCAGTACTATTTCGGAAGTTTTTTTATACCCTCCACCATAAGATGGGGGGTATACTAATTTCGTCATTCTGATTGTAACTACTCGAAATATTCGTCTGAGACCCCACAAAGTATATATATTCTTGATCGTCGCGACATTTTATGTCGATCTAGCCATGTCCGTCCATCCGTCCGTACGTCTGTCTGTCGAAAGCACGCTAACTTCCGAAGGAGTAAAGCTAGCCGCTTGAAATTTTGCACAAATACTTCTTATTAGTGTAGGTAGTTTGGTATTGTAAATGGGCCATATCGGTCCATGTTTTGATATAGCTGCCATATAAACCGATCTTGGGTCTTGACTTCTAGAGCCTCTAGAGTGCGCAATTCATATCCGATTGGAATGAAATTTTGCATGACGTGTTTTGTCATGATATCCAACAACTGTGCACAGAATGGTTCAAATCGGTCTATAACCTGATATAGCTGTCATATAAACCGATCTGGGGTCTTGACTTCTTGAGCCTCTAGAGGGCGCAATTCTTATCAGATTTGAATGAATTTTGGCACGACGTGTTTTGTTATGATATCCAACAACTGTGCCGAGTATGGTTCAAATCGGTCCATAATCTGATATAGCTGCCATATAAACCGATCTGGGGTTTTGACTTCTTGAGCCTCTAGAGTGTGCAATTCTTATCCGATTGGAATGACATTTTACACGACGTGTTTTGTTATTATATCCAACAACTGTGCCAAGTATGGTTCAAATCGGTTTATAACCTGATATAGTTGCCATATACACCGATCTGGGGTTTTGACTTCTTGAGACTCTAGAGTACGCAATTCTTATCCGATTGGCATGCAATTTTGCACGACGTGTTTTGTTGCGATATCCAACAACTGTGCCAAGTATGGTTCAAATCGGTTTATAACCTGATATAGCTGCCATATAAACCGATCTTGGGTCTTGACTTCTTGAGCCTCTAGAGGGCGCAATTCTTATCCAATTTGAATGAATTTTGGCACGTAGTATTTTGTTATTTTATCCAACAACTGTACCAAATATGGTTCAAATCGGTTCATGACCTGATATAGCTGCCATATAAACCGATCTGGGATCTTGACTTCTTGAGCCTCTAGAGGTCGCAATTATTATCCGATTTGCCTGAAATTTTGTACGACGGATTCTCTCATGACCATTAACATAGGTTTTTATTATGGTCTGAATCGGTATATAGCCGATACAGCTCCCATATAAATCGATCTCTCTATTTTACTTATTGAGCCCACAAAGGGCGCAATTCTTATTCGAATTGGCTGACATTTTATACAGGTCTCCAACATATAATTTAATTGTGGTCCAAACCGGACCATATCTTGATATCGCTCTAATAGCAGAGCAAAACTTTCTTATATCCTTTTTTTGCCTAAGAAGAGATGCCGGGAAAAGAGCTCGACAAATGCGATCCATGGTGGAGGGTATATAAGATTCGGCCCGGCCGAACTTAACACGCTTTTACTTGTTTTCACTAAATCTTATTTTTTCAAGAGCTTCTTAATTTGAGCCCAAGATAATTTTCCCAGCACTATCTGTTCACACTGCACAATCATGCACGATTTCGTTCTATATTGTACTATTTAGTACCTTAACAAACAAATATCGCCTAACCCAATCTTATTCCGCGTCTACGACCTAAGACCAACATTCGTGCAAAATTTCATAATTCTAGCTTTAGCCTTTTAGGCTGGGCAGTGATCAGCCAGCCAGTAAATCACGCGTGGCTTTTATATATAGAGAAGAAGATAATATCGAAATTGATTTGCATTGGATCATTTTGAGCTGAAATTGAGGCAAGCTTACTTCCCCATTTTAAACAAGTAAAAGCGTGCTAAGTTCGGCCGGGCCGAATCTTATATACCCTCCACCATGGATCGCATTTGTCGACTTCTTTTCCCGGCATCTCTTCTTAGGCAAAAAAGGATATAAGAAAAGAGTTGCTCTGCTATTAAAACGATATCAAGCTTTGGTCCGGTTCGGACCACAATTAAATTATATGTTGGAGACCTGTGTAAAATTTCAGCCAATTCGTATAAGAATTGCGCCCATTGGGGCTAACGAAGTAAAATAGAGAGAACGATTTATATGGGATCTGTATTGGGCTATAGACCGATTCAGACCATAATAAACACGTTTGTTGATGGTCACGAGAGGATCCATCGTACAAAATTTCAGGCATATCGGATAATAATTGCGACCTCTAGGGGTCAAGAAGTCAAGATCCCAGATCTGTTTATATGGCAGCTATATCAGGTTATGAACCGATTTGAACCTTATTTGACACAGTTGTTGAAAGTAAAAATAAAATACGTCATGCAACATTTCAGCCAAATCGGATAGGAATTGCGCCCTCTAGAAGCTCAAGAAGTCAAATCCCCAGATCTGTTTATATGACAGCTATATCAGGTTATAAACCGATTTAAACCATACTTGCCACAGTTGTTGGATATTATAACGAAATACTTCGTGCAAAAATTCATTCCAATCGGATAAGAATTGCGCCCTCTAGAAGCTCAAGAAGTCGAGACCCAAGATCGGTTTATATGGCAGCTATATCAGGTTATGGACCGATTTGAACCATACTTGACACGGTTGTTGGATATCATAACAAAACACGTCGTGCGAAATTCCATTCCAATCGGATAAGAATTGCGCCCTCTAGAGGCTCAAGAAGTCAAGACCCAAGATCGGTTTATATGGCAGCTATATCAGGTTATGAACCGATTTGAACCATACTTGGCACAGTTGTTGGATATAATAACAAAACACGTCGTGCAAAATTTCATTTCAATCGGATAAGAATTGCGCCCTCTAGAGGCTCAAGAAGTCAAGACCCAAGATCGGCTTATATGGCAGCTATATCAGGTTATGAACCGATTTGAACCAAACTTGGCACAGTTGTTGGATATCATAACAAAACACGTCGTGCAAAATTTCATTCTGATCGGATAAGAATTACGCACGCTAGAGGCTCAAGAAGTCAAGACCCATGATCGGTTTATATGGCAGCTATATCAAAACATGAACCGATATGGCCCATTTACAATACCAACCGACCTACACTAATAAGAAGTATTTGTGCAAAATTTCAAGCGGCTAGCTTTACTCTTTCGGAAGTTAGCGTGCTTTCGACAGACAGACGGACGGACGGACGGACGGACGGACGGACATGGCTGAATCGACATAAAATGTCACGACGATCAAGAATATATATACTTTGTGGGGTCTCAGACGAATATTTCGAGTAGTTACAAACAGAATGACGAAATTAGTATACCCCCCATCTTATGGTGGAGGGTATAAAAATGGAGGAGCAATCGCATCTTTTGGAGCCGATAAGCAGGCATATTAAAACAACAATTTTGAGAAGTTGTGTGGGTAGGCGTAATAGTATTTTCGTTCAAGGGAAAAAAGGCGAAAATATGTGTAATAGCATGCATATTTTGAGAACTTGTGACGGATGGTGGATTGACTACTAAAAGAGGTATATTTTTTATATGCCTGCATGTTGGGAGCGATATGTGATTCCGCCACTGGGTAATTGCATGTAGATGGTAGGTGGGTTGATAGGTATGTGAGTGGGTGGTGAATGGGTTGAATGTAATCATATATAAACACACGTATGTATTCGTTAATTTCCCAGCAGGCTGCGTCTTCAAGACTTCTTAAAAGAAGGGTGCATGACCATGTTAAATCATTGAAGACAAATAGGCGACAACCCATAAAAATCGTTGATGACATTTTCATATAGTTGGCGTGAATATCATGCATGACATTTTAAGCGACATTGTGAACGAACACGTCATCAATGAATAAATTGATGACGTGTTCGGCCAAATCGGACCATATTTGGATATATAAACCGATCTGCCAATAAAGGGTCCAATGCACACAAATGCTTCTTTTATCCGATTTAACTGAAATTTTAATCAGTGAGTAGTTTTAAGCTTCACATCAAGTGACCTTAATATGATTCAGACCGGACTATATTTATATAGCTGTCATATAGACCAATATCCCGATAAGGGGTCTGAAGCCCATTACACCTTTATTATACCCACCACCGAAGGATGGTCATTCCGTTTGCAACACATCGAAATATCCATTTCCGACCCTATAAAGTATATATATTCTTGATCATCGTAAAAATCTAAGACGATCTAGACATTTCCGTCCGTCTGTCTGTTGAAATCACGCTACAGTCTTTAAAAGTAGAGATATTGAGATGAAATTTTGCGCAGATTCTTTTTTTGTCCATAAGCAGGTTAAGTTCGAAGATGGGCTATATCGGACTATATCTTGATATAGCCCCCATATAGACCGATCCGCCGATTTAGGGTCTTAGGCCTATAAAAGCCACATTTATTATCCGATTTTGCTGAAATTTTGGACAGTGAGTTGTGTTAGGCCCTTCGACATCCTTCATCAGTTTTGCCCAGATCGGTTCAGATTTGGATATAGCTGCCATATAGACCGATCCTCCGATTTAGGGTCTTAGGTCCATAAAAGCCACATTTATTATCCAATTTTGCTGAAATTTGGGACAGTGAGTTGTGTTAGGCCCTTCAAAATCCTCCGTCAGTTTGGCGCAGATCAGTATAGATTAGGATATAGCTGCCATGTATACCGATCCTCCGATTTAGGGTCTTAGACCCGTAAAAGCCACATTTATTTTCCGATGTTGCAGACATTTGGGACAGTGAGTTGTGTTAGGCCCTTCGACATCCTTTGTCAGTTTTGCCCAGATCGGTTCAGATTTGGATATAGCTGCCATATAGACCGATCCTACGATTTAGGGTCTAAGACCCATAAAAGCCACATTTACCATCCGATTTCGCTGAAATTTGGGACAGTGAGTTGTGTTAGGCCCTTCAAAATCCTCCGTCAGTTTGGCGCAGATCGGTATAGATTAGGATATAGCTGCCATATAGACCGATCCTCCGATTTAGGTTCTTAGGCCCATAAAAGCCACATTTATTATCCGATTTTGCTGAAATTTGGGACAGTGAGTTGTTTAAGGCCTTTCGACTTCCTTCGTTAATTTGACCCAGATCGGTCCAGATTTGGATATAGTTGCCATACAGACCGATCCCCCGGTTTAGGGTCTTAGGCCCACAAAAGCCACATTTATTATCCGATTTTGATGAAATTTGGGACAGTGAGTTGTGTTAGGCCCTTCGACATCTTTCTTCAATTTGGTCCAGATTGGTTCAGATTTGGATATAGCTGCCATATAGACCGATCTCTCGATTTAATGTTTTGGGACCATAAAAGAGGCATTTATTGTCCGATTTCGCCGAAATTTGGGACATTGCTTTGTGTTAGGCTCTTCGACAACTTGGCCCAAATCGGTCCAGATTTGGATATATCTGCCATGAAGACCGATATCTCGATTTAAAATCTTGGCCCCATTAAAGATGCATTTATAATCCGATTTCACTGAAGTTTGACACAATAACTTATGTTAGGCTTTTCGACATTCGTGTCGTATATAGCTAGTGTACTTATTAGTATATGGTCCAAATCGGAACTTATTTTGATATAACTGATATGGGACATAAGGTATGAAATTTTCACCGAATTTTGATGAAAGATGGTTTACATATATACCCGAGGTGGTGGGTATCCAAAGTTCGGCCCGGCCGAACTTAACGCCTTTTTACTTGTTATATATAAGATGCAAGACATGTCAGCAAAAATTTCGTATCGGTGACAAAATTCAAATTGTCTTATCGAAGTCTTTAATGGCAATGTCGTGACAGACGTTTGGACTGCTGGGTTGTTTGCATATGATTGAAAAGAAATTGAGCTGTGCTTCTCCCCAAAGGGGTTGCTTGATACATTTTTAATGCCACAGGATGAAAGGCAAGAGCTAACGCAGCAGCAACAACAACAACAACGGCAACGGCAAACTCATTAAATATTGTTCAAGGTAAAAAAAATTGTTTCTTAAATACATTATATGACACTTCTCTCGAAGAGGACAATTCAATACTCTTGTTATACCCTCCACCATTGGATGGGGGTATACTTATTTCGTCATTCTGTTTGAAACTCCTCGAAATATTCGTTTCAGACCTCATAAAGTATATGTATTCTTCGTCGACATTTTATGTCGATCTAGCCATGTCCGTCCGTCGAAAGCACGCTAACTTTCGAAGGAGTAAAGCTAGCCGCTTGAAATTGTGCACAAATACTTCTTGTAGGTGTAGGTCGGTTGGGATTGTAAATGGACCATATCGGTTCATGTTTTGATATAGCTGCCATATAAACCGATCTTGAATCTTGACTTCTTGAGCACACTACAGGAAGCAGTTTTTATCCGATTTGGCTGAAATTTTCAATGAGGTGTTTTTTATGATTTTCAACAGCTGTGTTAAGTATGGTTGAAATCGGTCCATAACCTGATATAGCTGCCATATAAACCGATCTGGGATCTTGACTTCATGAGCCTCTATAGGGCGCATTTATTATCTGATTTTGGTGAAATTTTGTACAACGGCTTCTCCCATGACTTTCAACATACGTGACAAATATGGTCTGAATCGGTCTATAACCTAATACAGCTCCTTATAAAACCATCTCCCTATTTTACTTTTTGAGACCCTAAAGGGCGAAATCCTTATTCGATTTGGCTGAAATTTTACACAATGTCTTCTACTGTGGTCTCTAATGTTCATTCCATAACTTGATATAGCATAGCAATTCTTTACTTTTATCCTCTCCTTTCTTTTGTTTGCCTAAAAAGAGACACCGGGAAAAAACTCGACAAATGCGATCCATGATGGAGGGTATATAAGATTCGGTACGGCCGATCTTAGCACGCTTTTACTTGATTTTATTTGTTTGTACTCTCTCCCTCTTGCTTTTGCTGTTTTCTGGGGAAGATTGATAAGTGGAAGACACTTAATTTTGAACAATAGATGTTTCGCTATTAAAACATGAGTGGGAGCTTTTCGTCAAGAGGATTGCCAGCAGCAATTCTCATTGCTGTTAGCAGTGGTATGACTTTTCCGAGAAAACGGCCTGGATTCCCTTTGAAATTTTACATCTAAATTTAAGGAAAGAGCAAACTAATATTGAATAGAATTTTTAAGCATACATTCTATTTTGCGAAACTTTTGAGATCACATTTAAAAGTGCCTGGAAAGAATAATTTGACGACACGCAAAAAAAACTGCTCAAAATCTCCACGATGGCCATGAAGCCAGATGCGGCTGTCGATTTTGGAGTGAAGATCATCCAAAAGCATTGCAAGAGCTACCAATGCATCCAGAAAAAGTCACAGTTTGGTACGGTTTATGGGCAGAAGGCATCACTGGACGTACTTCTTCAAATATAATGCAAATCGTAACGTAACTGTGAATGGTGAGCGCTATCATGAGATTTTATCCAACTGTTTTTTGCCCAAAATGCAAGAGCTTGATTTGCATGACATGTGATTTCAACCACACATCACGAGTAACAACGGATTTATTAAGAGATGAGTTCGTGAACATTTTATTTCACGTTCGGGACCGGTAAATTGGCTGCTTAGATCGTGCGATTTAAACCTTTAGACTATTTTTTGTGCGGCCATTGTAAAGCACATGTCTGTATAGACAAACCCGTTTCAATTGACCCATTGGAAGCCAACATTAAAGCATATATTCGTGAGATACCGGCTGAAATGTTGAAAAGAGTATGCCAAAATTTGACTAAGCAGATGAAACATTTGAGGCTGAGTCACGGTCAACATTTAAATGAAATAATCTTCAAACATTTAATTATATGAAGCCATTACACCTAATATGGTAGAAAAGTCTTTTAACCGAAGGCGAAACGCGTCCCATAGTGGTTGGTGTGTGTTGCTATCAAGATATAATCATGTACTGGTAGTGGCAGTTGCCCAACAACAAAATATTGTGTATATGTGTTGCTATCTTTGGCTTTCCATCTCCGATCATTGAGCTCGTCTCGAAAGAGAAACAAACAAAAATTGTTAAATTATATGGCCCAAACTATCGATTCAAATAAAGATTTCATGCATTTTTCTGAATTTTATTTTTTTTTTTTGTTTTTTGAAAAACTTTCCTATAGCTCTGATTGAAACACATACGTTTCAATTAGTGCTCACAATCAGCTAAAATTCCGTATTCGTTATGTAAAAAATTAATTTAAAGTGGAAAGTTATTAAATACTCATTCACTGAAAAAAGGAGTATTTTATTTTCTAGTACAATATTTACTAGAATAAGGAGTACAAATTTTATGTCACCTTGTGCACATTTTTCTTATGTTATAAAAATTTACTAAGCTACGGAAATCATACTATTAGCAAAGAGATCAAATTTATTTCATGTAATTGGAATTAGTATATAAATTCCCTAAATTTGTTTCCCTAGCATCAGTTAAAAAATCTTTGACTTAAGTTTAAAAATACTACCGGCAAGGAAAATAACATCCTAAATTGTTATGTGTGGCATACTACAAAAAATTGTATGGGAAAAAAGATGCAGGGAATTTTTACTGAAACTTATTACCATCGATTTTGAGGATGTGCTCATTTGAAGTTCACCACGTTGTAGAAGCAAGTAAAAAAATATTTGCTACAACCATTTTTAGTTAGTGTAGAATAAAATTCAGCAAGCTAGTGTTGATGAAGGACGAATGGCTATGTGTGAATTGGCGGGCAAATTTGCTTTCATACAAGCATACTCCATATCGTGTGGGCTATTATCTGCTTTTTGATATGTGGCATTTGTCAGTTTGATTTATTACGTAGTCGAGTACGTATCGTTAGAACGGAAAGAAAAAAATACAGCTGCAAACAGAATAAGAATTAAAACATTATCAAGTCCAGTGGAGATGTCGAAGAAATATTAATGTATAAAGCCAATATTTCGTTGCGGAAACTGCTTCGATTTTTAAAAGGTGAATTAAGTTAAATGATACATTAATATTGCATTAATTTACACTTTGTTTTTGTTATTTTTCATAGGGTTTCTATGTAGCAATATCCAACTTTTGTCAAGATTTAACGTTTAATTCATCAAATACATATATGCGGGAGTTTCCATGCTACTACCCCCATCGGACGCCGCCCCAGGTGGTGAGTAGGGGAAAGCTCATCAGATATCACAGAAATTATTTATGCGGGGTGAAAAGTAAGCATGATTAGGGGGTGTCCCGCTTGCATGGATACGATTACGAATACGATGAATCCGTGCTATGGGGTCGACAGCTAAAGAGCGAAATGGCCAACGGCGGCGCTCGCAGATTTCCAGAAGACTTACAATCAAAAAAGCCCGGTCTTGAGGGTCGCTGGGAGCGCCAACACTAGGTACCGATGCGATGGTCCAATCCGCCATCCATTTAAAAATTACGATTATAGAAACATCAATGAGAAATAACTGACAACCCCCCGATGACGACCTATGGTCTCAGAACACGGTTTATGATTGGAACATTGAACGTCGGAATTCTCTCAGAATCATCGAAACTTTACCAAATCCAGAACGATATCAAACTACAACCTACACATACTCGGTTTAAGTGAAGACGATAACCGAAATACGGAACTATAGATCGTCAAGGTGACTACCACTTAATTTTCTCAGGCAATAAAATCCACCGAATCAATGGGGTCGGTCTTTTACTCTTACGGAAAGAAAAGCGAGCACTTCTATCATTCAATGTCACATCTTAACGCATCATGACGGCAAGATTAAATTCAAAATTCCGCAATATATCTATTGTACAATGCTACGCGACAACCGAACCCGATGACGACGAAACTAAGAATTATTTCTATTCCCAACTCAACTCAGTGACACGCTTTCTACCAAAAGGAGACATTAAACTTGTTATGGAAGATTCCAATGCCAAGATGGGCAATAAAAACAATAATCTATAATCAATCATGGGAATGCAAGGACTCGGCGATACCAGGAATGACAATGGTTATATCTGCGCAAGAAACCGGCTCTTTATTGGAGGCACAAAATTTCCCCCATAAAAATACAAACAAATGTACTTGGGAATCGCTACATGGAAACACCCGTGATCAAATCGACCATGTACTTATCAGCAAACATTTCCTGAGTTCGGTGATGGATGTGAAAACTAGACGAGGAGCCGACATCGACAGTGACCACATGCTCTTAGTGGCCCAGCCGCCGTGAAAAGGATCCAAACAAACACCATAAAGTTTACTCTCTTTCACCTTAAAAAATCCTGAAACCGCGCGCGGGTATAAGACAGCATTAACTGAGAATCTACAAAATATCACCCAGACATGGGCCAACATAACAACAGCATATACGGAGACAGCCACCTCAATCATAGGCATTGCTCGACGAGGAAATAAAACACCGGAAACGTATACGCAACGCTCTGCTACGGCAAAGTCAAGTGTAACTAAAATCGTAGCCAGGACTGAATATCGCGCTTCCTCCTCGCTGGTCAAACGCCTAGTTCGCAGAGATAGGTGAATATATTTAAATATGCTGACAGAGCAAGCAGAAAATGCAGCATATATTGGAAACATGGGTGATGTTTACGAGTCAATAAAACAAATGAGTGCCAACAATATAATGCCAACTGCAATAATAAAACATGAGGACGGATCGCGTCATCGATCTAATTGCTGTTAAAGCAATTAGATCGATGGCGCGGTTTCATCAGCTACGAAGGACCAGCAAGAGAAGACGCAAGCTCAGACCCTCTTAATCCTCCTGTGGGCCGAAACTCACGCAGGGATAAATCCACAGCCCCATCCACCTGCGAAGAAATTTAAGCCGCTCTGATCTCACTCAAAAACCGTAAATCAGCCGGCCCTGACAATATACCTGCTGAACTGTTGCGGTATTGGCCACACCCCATAGCTCAAGCGATCACCCAAATAATCAGAGACGCCTGGGATACAAACGCTGTCCCTTCGGAATGGAAGAAGGGAATCATGTTCACAATCCCGAATAGGGTGACCTCACCCAGGGTAAAAACTGGATGGGGATTACATTGCTAAACGCAATAAATTAATCTTCTTCTGCAGCATATTTCGCTTGCACTTGACCGCATTTTGAGGAAGGAACAGGAAAGTTTTCGGCCAGGACGTTCTTGTGCCAGCCACATTAACGCCTTGCGTATAATCATTGAACAATCGGTAGAATTTAATACGCACCTAAACCTTTTATTTATCGACTTCGAGTATCCCGGAAAAGATCGTGACGCTAATTAGGGATCTGTATAGGAATGCAGAAGTATCAGTCCGTTTCAATGGAAAAGAGAGCCGTCCTATGAAGTTAATGAAGCAAGGGTGGATCTTATCGCAGACGCTATTTTTAATTCAATTGGATTCGACGTTTGAATGAGAACGCAGCCAAACAAGGCCTGTTTATAAACATAGCTGTGACCAAATTGATGAGGAGGGGAAAGAAAAATATGACACCGCTAAGTAAAAACGCCCAAATCAATGCAAATGTTTACAACTTTTCTTATTTTGGCAACAAAATGATAAAAAACGGATGATCAGAAGCAGAACGTACGGGATCAGATGCAGACGTACGCGAACATAATACAATACAACAATTTGCTACTAGCCGCAAATTGTTAAATCGCTGCCTACGACACATACTTCGAATATTCTCGCCTAAAAGTATTCCAAAAAAAATAATTGCAAATAAGAAGAAACACTTTCAGTGTCGATGTAGAAATGCGGAAGAGAAAAAGGACTTGGTTGGGTCGTATCCTACGCCGACCGTGTGATTATATAGCGAGAAATGTCCTAGATTGGAACCCGCGAAAACAAGGTAAAAATGGACGCCCGATGTTAACCTTCAAATTTGCTTCCTTTAACCTAGAGAACACAGTAAACGATGATGTCGTCAATGTTTTTCAAAGCTTTGCCAATCACTCTCTGACAACTTGCGGGTGCGTTCTTCAGTCCGAAAATAGTATATCGCTTGACTAACAGTTTAACAACATAACAGCCTCTATCTGAATCCCATGTGGTCTTTATTGGTCTACGAATTTAAGTTTGGATGTAAGGTGTACTCCATTCTTAAAATACTTTATTCCAGCCCGATATTCTCATGATATTTGATTTAGGGGTGTTCTCGGGGGTGAGGTGGTCCCCCAGACACTTGGCCCTGACAAATATCAGCATCGTGCTCTTCTTTCAAATACCATTAATTTAAACCCCATATTGCCATTGGCTTAAGAGAAGTTTACGGAATGAGGCGTCCCCCAAACACATGGCCCCAAAATAGGTTATCAAATTCGTTTTCTAATCTCAAATACCTTTCATATGAGCCACATATTGGCATGGTCGAAAAACGTTTACCCTTTGGGGAATGTTTTGGGAAAGGGTGATGCCCTAAATACATGGTCCTACATTTGGATATCAAATTCGGTTTCTACTCACAAATACCTTTATATATCATATATTTAAACCACATATTGCCATTGGCCTCCAAATTGGATATCAAATTTGTTTTCTAATATCATTTAAACTCCTTATTGCAAAAGTCAGAAAATATTTCCGGTTTGGGTATTGACCCCAAAAACTATAAATATTAAGGTTCCACTCCCTTTAAGACCCGAATTGTCTTGGTGAGAAAATACGTGATATTTGGGGGTTGTTATGGTGGTGGGACGTCCCCTAGACAGTTGATCCCTAATGTTGATATCAGATACGTGGTCTACTCCCAAATACCTTAAATTTGAGCCCCATATTTCCATAATCGGCAAACATGACCGGGGGTGTTTTGGGGGATGGGCGGCCACTCAGTGAGTTGGCCTTGAAAATATGTATCGGATTCGTTTTCAACTCTAAAAACCCTCTTATTTGAGCCTCATATCGCAATAATCAGCAAATACTTGAAATTTGTTTGGTGTTGTGGGGGTGGGTGGCCCCATAGACACTTTTCCCGAACATTGATATCAGATATGTGCTTTACTCCCAAAGACCTTTCATTTGAGCTCCATATTGTTATGGTCGTAAATTTGTCCCCTTTGGGGGATGTTTTTGGGGAGAGGCGGCCCCACAAACACTTGGTCCCATATTTGGATATCAGATTCTAACTGTACACTCAAATACCTTTTGTTTAAGCCCCATGTTCTCATAGCCAGTAAATAAGTCCTGTTTGGGGGGTGTTTTGTAGAAGGGGTGGACCCCCAAAAACGTTGTCCCACATTGGGATATTAGATTCGTATACTACTCGCAAATACCTTTCATTTGAGTCCCATATTGCCATGGTTGGTAAATATGTCCGATTTAGGGGTGTTTTGGGGGTTTGGGTGGACCCCCTAGCACTTGATCCGACAATTGGATATCAGATACGTTTTTTTATTCTAAATGCCTTTCATTTGAGTCCCATATTGTCGTGATTGGTCTAAATATATGTTTGGTAGGTTTTAGGGTGGGGCGGCCCCCCTAGGTAACCCATCCGGAATTTGGATACCAAATTTTTATTTTTAAGGTACTATATGAGAGCATACAAAATTTCGCTTAAATCGCATCTCCCATCTCCAAGATCTGTCGTTTCTGAAAATTAGCGTAAGGGTGAGGGTCCGCCCGCCTTCAAATATCAAAAAATGTAGTACCCTAATTCCACCACGGGGTCATTATGCGCCATCTGTGAAAATTACAAGAAAATCGGTTCAGCCGCTTCTGAGTCTATAAGGACCACACAAACAAACAAACAAACAAACCTACAAACAAACACAAATTGATTTTTATATATAAGATAACTAGCTGACCCGGGCCCGCTCCGCTGCGCCTTCTTTTACTTTATATGGAACGAAAGTTTACTTGGAATATTTATTTTCAACAATTAAATAGCTTTTAGTGAAATATCATGCTACGAAAGTAGTATATCGCTAGACTAATAGATTAACAATATAAGTGCCTTTATCTGAATCCCATATGATCTATATTGCTCTCCCAATTTAAATTTCGATAGAAGCTGTACTCCATTTTGAAAATAATTTATTTCAGCCCGATATTCTCATGATGTCTGTTTTGGTCGTGTTTTTGGGGGTGCGGTGGTCCCCCAGATACTTGGCCCTGAAAAATATCAGCATCGTGCTCTTCTCACAAATATCATTTATTTAAACCCCATATTGTCATTTGCTTAAGAGGAGTTTACTGGATGAGGCGTAGCTCAAGCACATGGCCCCAAAAAAGGTTATCAAATTCGTTTTCTAATCGCAAATATCTTTCATTTGAGCCACATATTGGCATGGTCGAAAAATTTTTTCACTTTGGGGGTGTTTTGGGAAAGGGGTGGTCCTACATTTGGACATCAATTTCGAATTCTACTCCCAAACACCTTGTTTGAACCCCATATTGCGATGGTCACTAAAAAATTGCTGTTTGTGGGGTATTTTGGGAAAGGGTTAGACCCCCAGAAAATTGGTCCCGAAAATGGGTATCAATTCTTGCTCTACCCCCCAATACCTTTCATTTAAGCTCTACATTGACATGGTCGGTAAATATGCCCCATTAAGTGTTGCTTAGGGATTGGGGTGTCCCCCGAACACTAAGCCCGGAAAATATATCAGCAACGTGCTCTATTCTCATATATCTATATATCATTTATTTGAACCCCATATTGCCATTGCCCTCTTAATTGAATATCAAAGCCCTCATAATTGGATTTCTAATCTCATTTAAACTTTTTATTGCAAAAGTCAGCAAAGTTGTCCGGTTTGGGGTATTGGCCCTAAAAACTATGAATATTTAGCTCCACTCTCTTTAGGACCCAAATTGCCTTGGTGAGCAAATACGTCGTATTTGGGGGTTGTTATGGTGATGGGATGTCCGCTAGACAGTTGGCCCCCTAATGTTGATATCAGATACGTGGTCTACTCCCAAATATCTTTCATTTGAACCCCATATTTCCATATTTGGCAAAAATGACCGGCTTGGGGGTGTTTTGGGGGTTTGGCGGCCCCTCAGATAGTTGGTCTTGAAATATATATCGAATTCGTGTTCCACTTTAAAAACCCTCTTATTTGACCCTCATATTGCAATATTCAGAAAACACTTACTATTTAGGTGGTGTTGTGGGGGTGGGGTGGCCCCATAGACACTTTTCCCGAATATCGATATTAAAGTCGTGCTTTACTCCCAAAGACCTTTATTTGAGCCCCATATTGCTATGGTCGTAAATTTATCCCCTTTGGGGGATGGTATTGGTGAGAGGCGGCCCCCAAACACTCATATTGGATATCTGATTCGTATTCTACATTCAAATACCTTTTATTTAAGCCCTATATTCCCATGGTCAGTAAATAAGTCCAGTTTGAGGAGTGTTTTGGGGAAGGGTTGGACCCCCAGAAACGTGGTCCCACATTTGGATATCAATTTCGTATTCTACTCGCAAATACCTTTCATTTGAGTCCCATATTGCCATGGTCGGTAAATATGTCCGATTTAGGGGTGTTTTGGGGCTTGGGGTGGTACCCCTAGCCAATATAATACCACCAATTTCGCCAATTACTAGAATTTTATTTCTTTTAATATAATAATATCAATGCCACTAACCATGGGTCTCATATATGATTTTCAATATTTCTACCGGTTTCACCCTTTTTCATCACAGGTTGGTCTTTTATACCAAACGCCATAGGATAGTTGTGTACTAATCAAGTCATTTCGTGTGTAACACCTCGAAATATTCGTCTAAGACCCCATAACGTGCATATATTCTTGATCGTCTCGTCGTTCTGAATCGATCCAGCAATGGCCGTCCGTCCGTCTGTCGAAATCACGATAGAGGTCGAATGCATAAAGCTAGCCACTTGAAATTTTTCACGGATACTAAATATTGATGAAATTTTGCACGTAGTGTTCTGTTATGGCTCTGTTCTAAGTACAGTCTATAACCTGATATAGCTTCCATATAAAACGATCTCCCGATTTGACTTCTGGAGCCCATACAAGCCGCAATTTTTGTCCGATTTGGCTGAAATTTTGTATAGGGTGTTTTGTTATGACTTCCAACAACTGTACCAAATACGGCGATTAACCTGATACTGCTCCCATGTAAACCGGTCTCTCGATTATCCTTGTTCGGTTCTTAGAAGCTTTAATTTTTTCTGGTTTGATAAAATTTTAGTATGTAGAATAAAATTATGCCATAAAATTTAATTTATTTTGTATAAATTTTTGCAGAACCCATGGAGATTGGTTTCCCTAAATTCGGCCCGGCCGAACATAGCACGCTTTCATCATATTTTTTCTTAAATATGCTTTATAGCTTTAAAGATTCATATCTTGATTTTCCAATTTTTATACCCTCCACCATAAGATGAGGGGTAAACTAATTTCATCATTCAGTTTGTAACTACTCGAAATATTCGTCTGAGACCCCATAAAGTATATACATTTTTGATCGTCGCGACATTTTATGTCGATCTAGCCATGTCCGTCCGTCCGAAACCACGCTAACTTCCCAAGGAGTAGAGCTAGACGCTTGAAATTTTGCACAAATACTTCTTATTTGTGTAGGTCGGTTCGGTCCATGTTTTCATATAGCTGCCATATAAACCGATCTTGGGTCTTGACTTCTTGAGCCTCTAGAGTGCGCAATTCTTATCCGATTGGAATGCAATTTTGACCGACGTGTTTTGTTATGATAATCAACAAATGTGCAAAGTATGGTTCAAATCGGTCCATAACCTGATATAGCTGTCATATAAACAGATCTGATGACTTGACTTCTTGAGCTTCTAGAAGGCGCAATACCTATCCAATTTGGCTGAAATTTTGCATGACGTATTTTATTCTTACTTTCAACAACTGTGTTTTATTTTTGCTTTCAACAACTGTGTTCAATAAGGTTCAAATCGGATCATAGCTGCCATATAAACCGATTTGGTATCTTAACTTCTTGAGCCTCTGGAGATCGCAATTATTATCCGATTTGCCTGAAATTTTGTACGACGAATCCTCTCATGACCATCAACATATGCGTTTATTATGGTCTGGTATTGTAAATGGACCATATCGGTCCATGTTTTGATATAGCTGCCATATAAACCGATCTTGGGTCTTGACTTCTTGAGCTTCTACAGTGCGCAATTCTTATCCGATTGGAATGAAATTTTGCACGACGTGTTTTGTTATGATGTCCAACAACTGTGCAAAGTATGGTTCAAATCAGTTCATAACCTGATATAGATGTCATATAAACAGATCTGGGGACTTGACTTTTTGAGCTTCTAGAGGGCGCAATTCCTATTTTATTCTTACTTTCAACAACTGTGTCAAATAAGGTTCAAATCGATTCATAACCTGATATAGCTGCCGCATAAATCGATCTGATATCTTGACTTCTTCAGCCTCTAGAGGTCGCAATTATTATCCGATTTGCCTGAAATGTTGTACGACGGATCCTCTCATGACCATCAACATACGAGTTTATTATGGACTGAATCGATACAGCTCCCATATAAATCGATCTCTCTTTTTTACTTCTTGAGCCCCCAAAGGGAACAATTCTTATTCGAATTGGCTGCCATTTTACACAGGTCTCCAACATATAATTTAATTGTGGTCCAAACCGGACCATATTTTGATATCGCTCTAATAGCAGAGGAAATCTTTTCTTATATCCTTTTTTGCCTTAGAAGAGATGCCGGGAAAAGAACTCGACAAATGCGATCCATGATGGAGGGTATATAAGATTCGGCCCGGCCGAACTTAGCACGCTTTTACTTTTAACAGACACACATGTCGATGGTCATGAGAGAATCCGTCGTACAAAATTTCAGGCAAATTGGATAATAATTGCGACCCCTAGAGACTCAAGAAATCAAGATCCCAGATCGGTTTATATGGCAGCTATATCAGGTTATGAACCGATTTGAACCATACTTAGCGCAGTTGTTGGATATCATAACAAAATACTACGTGCAAAAATTAATTCAAATCGGATGCGAATTGCGCCCTCTAGAGTCTCAAGAAATCAAGACCCAAGATCGGTTTATATGACAGCTATATCAGGTTATGGACCGATGTGAATCATACTTGGTACAGTTGTTGTATATTATAACAAAACACGTCGTGCAAAACCGACCTACACTAATAAGAAGTATTTGTGCATAATTTCAAGCGGCTAACTTTACTCTTTCGGAAGTTAGCGTGCTTTCGACAGACAGACGGACGGACGGACATGGCTAGATCGACATAAAATGTTCCGACTATCAAGAATATATATACTTTATGGGGTCACAGACGAATATTTCGAGTAGTTACAAACAGAATGACGAAATTAGTATACCGCCCATCCTATGGTGGAGGGTATAAAAATGGTGACAAATAAAGCAAGCTGTGATGAAAAAGGGGAAACCCGTAAAAATATTGAAAATCATAAATGAAAACCATGGCTAGTGGCATTGATTATATTATATTAAAAGAAATACAATTGTAGTATCTGGCGAAATTGGTGGACGCACGACATGTCAGAAACGGCTCAACCGATTTTCTTGAAATCACAGATGGTGCATAATGACCTCGTGGTGAAAATAGGGTACTAAATTTTTTGATATCTGAAGGGTTGGCGGACCCTCCCCCTAACCCTAATTTTCAGAAACGCCAGATCTCGGAGATGGGTGGTGCGATTTAAGGGAAATTTTTTGTGTTCTCATATAGTACCCTAAAAATAAAACTTTGGTATCCAAATTTCGGATCGGGTACCTAGGGAGCCGCCCCACCCTAAAACCTACCAAACATATATTTATACCAATCACGACAATATGGGACTCAAATGAAAGGTATTTGCGAGTAGAATACGAATCTGATATCAAAATGTGGGAGAACGTTTCAGGGGGTTCACCCCTTCCCCAAACAGGACTTATTTACTGACCATGGGAATATGGGGCTTAAATAAAAGGTATTTGAGTGTAAAAATCGAATCTGATATCCAAATATGAGACTAAGTGTTTGGGGGGTGCCTCTCCCTAAAAACCTCCCCCAAAGGGGACAAGTTTACGACCAAAACCACATGGGGCTTAAATGAAAGGTCTTTGGGAGTAAAGCACAAATCTGATATCAATATTCGGGAAAAGTGTCTATGGGGCCACCCCAACCCACAACACCACCCAACCCCCTAAACACCCCTAAATCGGACATATTTACCGATCATGGCAATATGGGACTCAAATGAAAGGTATTTGCGAGTAGAATACGAATCTGATATCCAAATGTGGGACCACGTTTCTGGGAGGTGGACCCCTTCCCCAGAACACCCCCCCAAACAGGACTTATTTACTGACCATGGGAATATGGGGCTTAAATAAAAGGTATTTGAGTGTAGAATTAGAATCTGATATCCAAATATGAGACTAAGTGTTTGGGGGCCGCCTCTTCCCAAAAACATACCCCAAAGGGGACAAATTTTCGACCATGGCCATATGGGGCTCAAATGAAAAGTCTTTGGGAGTAAAGAACGAATCAGATATAAATATTCGGGAAAAGTGTCTATGGGGCCACCCCACCCCCATTACACCCAAATAGTAAGTATTTGCTGACTTTTGCAATATGAGGCTCAAATAAGAGGGTTTTTAGGGTGGAACACGAATCCGATGTATATTTTCAACGCCAACTCACTGAGTGGCCGCCCATCCCCCAAAACACCCACCAAGCCGGTCACGTTTGCCGACTATGGAAATATGGGGCACAAATTAAAGGTATTTGGAAGTGGACCACGTATCTTAGGGACCAACTGTCTAGGGGACGTCCCACCACCATAACAAACCCCAAATAGGACGTATTTGCTCACCAAGACAATTTGGGTCGTAAAGAGAGTGGAACTATATATTTATAGTTTTTAGGGCCAATACCCCAAACCGGAAATATTTGCTGACTTTTGCAATAAGGGGTTTTAAATGAGATTTGAAAACGAATTTGATATCCAATTTTGAGGCCAATGGCAACATGGGGTTCAAATAAATGATATATATATGAACACCCCTTAATCGGCCATATATACCAACCACGTCAATGTGGAGCTTAAATTAATGGTATTGGGGGGTAGAGCAAGAACTGATACCCACTTTCGGGACCAATTTTCTTGGGGTCAACCCCTTTCCCAAAATATGGGGTTCAAATAAATGATCTATAGATATATGAGAATAGAGCACGTTGCTGACACATTTTCCGTGGTTAGTGTTTGGGGGACCACCCCAATCCCCAAAACACCCCTAAATCGGCCATTTTTACCGACCATGTCAATGTGGAGATTAAATGAAAGGTATTGGAGGGTAGAGCTCGAATTGATACCCACTTTCGGGACCAATTTTGTGGGGGTCAACCCCTTTCCCAAAATACCCCACAAGCTGCAATTTTTTAGTGACCATCGCAAAATGGGGCTCACATAAAGGTATTTGGGAGTAGAATACGAATTTGATATCCAAATTTTGGACCATGTGTTTAGGGAATCATCCCTTCCCCAAAACACTCTGCAGAGGGTAAACATTTTTCGACCATGCCAATATGTGGTATTTAAGATTACAAAACGAATTTGATAACCTATTTTGGGCCACATGTTTGGGGGCGGCTCATCGTATAAACTCCACTAAACTAATGGCAATATGGGGTTTAAATAAATGGTTATTGAAAGAAGAGCACGATGCTGATATTTTTTCACGGCCAAGTGCCTGGGGGACCACCTCACCCCCGAAAACACCCCTAAATCAGATATCATGAGAGTAGCTGAAAATAAAGTATTTTAAGAATGGAGTACACATTACATCCAAACTTAAATTCGTAGACCAATAAAGATCATATGGGATTCGGACAAAGGCACTTATATTGTTAAATTGTTAGTCAAGCGATATACTATTTTCGTAGCATGGTATTTCACTAAAAGCTCTTTAATTGTCGAAAATAAATATTCCAAGGAAACTTTTGTTCCATATAAAGTAAAAGAAGGCGCAGCGGAGCGGGCCCGGGTCAGCTAGTATATATATATATAAATGCTAAAATTAAATATCTTGTTGAAAAATGATTACATGTCCCCGTGGAACACAAAAGATCGGTCGTGAATCCTCTCGGGTTATGCATGGTGTCTTGTTCCTGATTCACCCTAGCAGTGAAACGGTGTTGTAGCCATAAGAACACAACACCCTTTTCATGCCACATTCACACCCATAGGATAATCCAGGGGTAGTGTGAAGTTAATTCTGCCTTATAAGGTCGACTGCAAGAATAAACGATATCGATTAAAAGGGATAACAAGTGATCTTCCCGCCACCGATCTCCTTGACAAAAGAAAATTTTAAGAATGAAGTATTTTGTACAATTTGAAAGAGAAAAGTGTTTTTTTTTCAGAATCAACAGAAACGAAGATTGTGATAAAAACATAAATATACAGTGTTGTAAAACAACATAGAAAAAACACTTAATGTTTACATAAGTTGTTAAGAAAACACCTCGTGCGGAGCAAATAATGTAAACCTTCACAACATTGTAAGTCAATATTTTATTACTCTCAAAAAGTATTGAATTTTATGTAATTATATATTTAAAGAAAAATTTTAGGAACTATGACAAGAAAAAGCGTGTTAAGTTCGGCCGGGTCGAATCTTATATACCCTCCACCATGGATCGCATTTGTCGAGTTCTTTTCCCGGCAAAAAAAGGATAAAAGAAAAGATTTGCTCTGCTATAAGAGCGATGTCAAAATATGGTCCGGTTCGGAGCACAATTAAATTATGTGTTGGGGACCTGTGCAAAATATCAGGTCAAGAAGTAAAATAGAGAGATCGATTTATTTGGGAGCCGTATCATAGGGCATAGACCGATTCAGACCATAATAAACACGTATGTTGAAGGTCATGAGAGGATGCGCCAAATTGGATAATAATTGCGACCGCTAGAAGCTCAAGAAGTCAAGATCCCAGATCGGTTTGTATGACAGATATATCAGGTTATAAACCGATGTTATTAACAGTACCAACCGACCTACACAAATAAGAAGTATTTGTGCAAAATTTCAAGCGGCTAGCTTTACTCCTTCGGAAGTTAGCGTGTTTTCGACAGACAGACGGACGGACATGGCTAGATCGACATAAAATTTCACGACGATCAAGAATATACAATATATACTTTATGGGGTCTCAGACGAATATTTCGAGTAGTTACAAACAGAATGACGAAATTAGTATACCCCCGTCCTATTATGGAGGGTATAAAAAGACTTTGTTAGTGTAGGAGGTGCCACAAGATAGACATTTTGAGGAAATCGCTGTGGAGAATGTCGTGGATGGGATACATTTTATGAAGGATGGCCATCCAGCTTTCCTTACATAAAATATTTCAATGGTGATGGCTTAGTGTTGGAATTTCTGGTCGATACTGGGGCCAATAAGAACTTGATTCGAGAATCTTTATCATGGAACGACGCCCTAATGTCGAGACTTCTCTTTTCGAGATGGTATCTAAAGAGGTGAACATGGCTTTTAAAAATGACTTGCCATGAGATATCCAACGGAGGCTACGCCTCACTATCGAAAAATACGCCTCTCTCTTTGGTCCTATTAACAACAGGGAAGTTGCTTGTACCAATGTTGAGTAGGTATAAGGACAAGTACTCTGGATCCTATTGTATATGCACGAAGAGAACAGAGGTGGATACGCAAATACGAGAACTGCTTGACAAAGGAATTATACGACCCTCTAAAAGCCCCTACAATTCTCCAGTCTAGGTGGTGCCGACTTCAAGAGACTGATTTTACGATATCCGATACCTATCCGATTTCGTCAAATTCCAATGAAGCCGAGCGACAATCCAAAGACAGCCTTTTCAACTTAAAATGGCAAGTATGAATTTCTCCGGCTACCGTTCGGACTGAAGAACGCACCCGCAAGCTTCCAGAGAATGATTGGCAATGCTTTGAAAGAACATATTGGCAGAATTAGTTATGTCTACATCGACAACATCATCATCGTTTACTATGATACTGTGTTCTCTAGGTTAAAGGAAGCAAATTTGAAGGTTAACATTGAGAAGACCCCATAAATGACGACTGAAGTTGAATTTTTCGACTATATAAAAAAGATTTAAACCAGTATTAAACCCCACAATTTGAAGGAACTGAAAAGTTTTTTGGGTATGAAATCTTACTGGAGGAAGTTTATTCAGGATTATGCAAAAATTCCAAAGCCAAATGACAAAGCCAAATGTAACGCGAGGAGAAAATGCAAGAATATGGGCGAAATAATCTCGACGGGAGGCAGTTAACATAGGCAACGAGGGCATGAAGGCCTTTAATGAGTTGAAGAAGCTACTTATATCGTCCGAAGTACTAGCTTTCCCTGACTTTGGAAAAGCATTTAACTTGACAACGGATGCGTTAGATTACGCGATTGGAGCGGTTCTTTCTCAAGGAGAAAATTGTAAGGACGAGCCTATCTGCTATTTGTCTCCACCTTAAACAAGACTGAAGAGAACTTTGCCACCAATGAAGCTGGAAATCTTAGCTATAGTCTGGGCATTAGACAACCTCATAGGGATTTTTACTGACCATATACCCTTAACATTTGCGCTTGACAACCGTAATTATAACGCAAAGTAGAAACGATGGAAGGCTAGAATCAAAGAATGCAACCACCGCCGTTACAATACATAGCGCTGGGATGGATGCCTCCGAAGCTCCACTGAACGTCTGTAAGAATCAAATCGTAGTTAGGATCGGCAACGGCGGAAAAACTTGCGTCTTGCCACTCCTTCCACCAGCGGACTTGGCAAAAAAAAGGTTTCGATAATCTGATGTATATATTGTATATATATATATTTATTGGGTTGCCCAAAAAAAAATTGCAGATTTTTCATATAGTCGGCGTTGAGAAATTTTTTCACAGCTTGTGACTCTGTAATTGCATTCTTTCTTCTGTCAGTTATCAGCTGTTACTTTTAGCTTGCCTTAACAAAAAAAGTGTAAAAAAAGTATATTTGGTTCATTCTAAGTTCATTCTAAGTTTTATTAAAAATGCATTTACATTCTTTCAAAAAATCCGCAATTACTTTTTGGGCAACCCAATATATATATATATATATATATATATATATATATATATATATATATATATATATATATATATATATATATATATATATATATATATATATATATATATATATATATATATATATATATATTTAAATGAATTTGTTTTCCTTTGTTTGTTTGTTTCTGGGTTTGTATATTTGTTTGGATGCAATACCACAATATTCTAGCATACTAATGCGCATTTCGAACGCTCAATAAGTATGCATGAAACTATAATATAATGTTAAGTAGTATTCATTAAAAAAATGATAAAAATAAAACAAGTAAAAGCGTGCTAAGTTCGGCCGGGCCGAATCTTATATACCCTCCACCATGGATCGCATTTGTCGAGTTCTTTTCCCGCCATCTCTTCTTAGGCAAAAAAAGGATATAAGAAAAGATTTGCTCTGCTATTAGAGCAATATCAAGATATGGTCCGGTTTGGACCACAATTAAATTATATGTTGGAGACCTGTGTAAAATGTCAGCCAATTCGAATAAGAATTGCGCCCTTTGTGGGCTAAAGAAGTAAAATAGAGAGATCGATTTATATGGGAGCTGTATCGGCCTATAGACCAATTCAGACCATAATAAACGCGTATGTTAATGGTCATGAGAGAATCCGTCGTACAAAATTTCAGGCAAATCGGATAATAATTGCGACCTCTAGAGGCTCAAGAAGTCAAGATCCCAGATCGGTTTATATGCCAGCTATATCAGGTTATGAACCGACTTGTACTTTATTTGACATAGTTGTTGAAAGTAACAATAAACAAGTAAGAGCGTGCTAAGTTCGTCCGGGCCGAATCTTATATACCCTCCACCATTGATCGCATTTGTCGAGTTCTATGCGCGGTATCTCTTTTTAGACAAACATAGAATATTGAATAAGAACTGTTATCCTGTTGGAGCTATATCAAGTTATAGTCCGATTCGGACCATAAATGAATGCTGATTGACATTGTAGAAGTCATTGTTTAATATTTCAGTTCATTCGGATAAGAATTGCGCCTTGTATGGGCTCAAGAAGCAAAATCGGGAGATAGGTTTATATAAGAGCTGTATCAAGCTATTGATCGATTCAGACCATACTAGATACGTATGTTGAAGGTCATGAGAGAAGCCCTTGTACAAAATTTCAGCCAAATCGGATGAGAATTGCGCCCTCTAGAGGTTCAAGAAGTCAAGATCCCAGATCGGTTTATATGGCAGCTATATCAGGTTCTACATCGATTTACGCCATACTTAGCACAGTTATTGGAAGTCATAACAAAACACCTCGTGCAAAATTTCAGCCAAATCCGATGAGAATTGCGCCCTCAATTGGCTCAAGAAGTCAAGATCCAAGATCGGTTTATATGACAGCTATACCAGATTATGAACAGATTTGAATCATACTTAGCACAGTTGTTGAAAGTAATACCAAAACACTACGTGCAAGATTTCAGTTAAATCGGACGAGAATTGCGCCCTCTAAAGGCTCAAGAAGTCAAGACCCCAGATCGGTTTATATGACAGCTATACCAGATTATGAACCGATTTGAACCATACTTGGTACAATTGTTGGATATCATAGCAAAATACGCCGTGCAAAATTTCATTCAAATCGGATAAGAATTGGGCACTCTAGAGGCTCAAGAAGTCAAGACCCAAAATCGGTTTATATGGCAGCTATATCAAAACATGGACCGATATGGCCCATTTACAATACCAACCTACCTACACTAATAAGAAGTATTTGTGCAAAATTTCAAGCGGCTAGCTTTACTCCTTCGGAAGTTAGCGTGCTTTCGACAGACAGACGGACGGACGGACGGACAGACGGACGGACATGGCTAGATCGACATAAAATTTCGCGACGATCAAGAATATATATACTTTATGGGGTCTCAGACGAATATTTCGAGTAGTTACAAACAGAATGACGAAATTAGTATACCCCCTATCCTATGGTGGAGGGTATAAAAATATGGTTTTAACATTCTTTTGTGTAGTAATCTATTACATAGGCTATGCATGAAGCATGGCTTCAAAGTATGGTAAAGACGAATTTGTTTTGCATCCATATTGCTTCTGATCAGCGGTTGTATGCTACAATAAAAGTGTTTTGAGCTTATTGAACGAAGATCAAGTAAAACAATTCGTGCTTCACGAAAGCTAGACATTAGGCCGATCTTTATCCGCGGCTTTAAAGAGAGTTTAATATCTTCAGTTGAATTTGCGAACTCGTGCAAAAAGGTTGTGCGCGTAAAAGATTTTGAGACTGAATTCTAATTTAAATACTTTTATTTTATTTCATTTATTTTTATACCCTCCACCATAAGATGGGGGGTATACTAATTTCGTCATTCTGTTTGTAACTACTCGAAATATTCGTCTGAGACCCTATAAAGTATATATATTCTTGATCGTCGTGACATTTTATGTCGATCTAGCCATGTCCGTCCGTCCGTCCGTCCGTCCGTCTGTCTGTCGAAAGCACGCTAACTTCCGAAGGAGTAAAGCTAGCCGCTTGAAATTTTGCACAAATACTTCTTATTAGTGTAGGTCGGTTGGTATTGTAAATGGGCCATATTGGTCCATGTTTTGATATAGCTGCCATATAAACCGATCTTGGGTCTTGACTTCTTGAGCCTCTAGCGTGCGCAATTCTTATCCGATTGGGATGAAATTTTGCATGACGTGTTTTGTTATGATATCCAACAACTGTGCCAAGTATAGTTTAAATCGGTATATAACCTGATATAGCTGCCATATAAACCGATCTTGGGTCTTGACTTCTTGAGCCTCTAGCATGCGCAATTCTTATCCGATCAGAATGAAATTTTACACGACATGTTTTGTTATGATATCCAACAACTGTGCCAAGTATGGTTCAAATCGGTTCATAACCTGATATAGCTGCCATATAAACCGATCTTGGGTCTTGACTTCTTGAGCCTCTAGAGTGCGCAATTCTTATCCGATTGAAATGAAATTTTGCACGACGTGTTTTGTTATGAAATCCAACAACTGTGCCAAGTATGGTTCAAATCGGTCCTTAACCTGATATAGCTGCCATATAATCCGATCTGGGGTCTTGACTTCTTGAGCCTCTAGAGGGCACAATTCTTATCCGATTTAATGAGTTTTTGCACGAAGTATTTCGTTATGATATCCAACAACTGTGCCAAGTATGATTGAAATCGGTCCATAACCTGATATAGCTGTCATATAAACAGATCTGGGGATTTGACTTCTTGAGCTTCTAGAGGGCGCAATTCCTATCCGATTTGGCTGAAATTTTGCATGACGTTTTTTATTCTTACTTTCAACAACTGTGTCCAATAAGGTTCAAATCGGTTCATAACTTCTGACTTCTTGACCCCAAGAGGTCGCAATTATTATCCGATATGCCTGAAATTTTGTACGATGGATCCTTTCATGACCATCAACAAACGTATTTTTTATGGTCTGAATCCGTCTATAGCCCGATACAGATCCCACATAAATCATTCTCTCTATTTTACTTCGTGAGCCCCAATGGGCGCAATTCTTAGACGAATTGGCTGAAATTTTACACAGGTCTCCAACATATAATTTAATTGTGGTCCGAACCGGACCATATCTTGATATCGTTTTAATAGCAGAGCAACTCTTTTCTTATATCCTTTTTTGCCTAAGAAGAGATGCCGGGAAAAGAACTGACAAATGCGCTCCATGGTGGAGGGTATATAAGATTCGGCCCGGCCGAACTTAGCACGCTTTTACTTGTTTTAATTAATTACTATAAAACGCCACTGAATTGAATTTTGTATGTATGTTAATGACAATTTGTTTTTAATTACACACTGCAAATAAAAACAAAACAATAAAAAAAATCATTTATTTTATGGGATATTAATCGCAGAAAACGGTGTTATCATTGAAACTCAACTTGGGTGAAAACGGCAAATTAAATTTGTGCTGCTAATGTTTAATTTTTGATGTTAAAAAAGAAGCGCATTTTGGATCTGAAACAATCGCATTTAAGTAGGACATCGCCCACAAAAATCATGCATGCCGGAAGCAACTGTGTATGCTAATGTCACAATAGTTTTAAATTACACTATTGCATCTAGGGGTGCAATATTTTCTTTCAAATTTTCATAGATTATGGGTAGTGGTCCCGAAGGAGCAATAGGCTATAAAATTTATTGATATTGTTAGGGGGGAGGACCATTCCCCTTACACTACAAGTACGACCCCAAAATAGAAGTGAACCGGTCGGGACAATATGTAATTCAAATGAAAGATATTCAAGAGTTGAATTTCATATTAAAAATTGGATCCAAGTACTGGGGGGGGCGCCCCAGCCCCAAAACCCCTTAAAATAGGTTTATTTGACGATCATAACAATATAGGACTCAAATGAAAGGTATTCGAGAGTAGATTACGAATATTAAAGTGTAGGTGGCGCCTCCTAAAGATACGTCAAATGGGTTATTTGACCCATTATGATAATATGTGACTGAAATGAAAGGTATTTGAGAGTAGAAAACGAATTTGATATCGAATTTTGGAGCCAAGTGTTTTGGGGTACGCCCTAAAGCACCCCCTGAACTGAAGTTTAGGTTGGGAATAAAGAAGGAATTTGATATCTAAAGTGCCGGGTACCTCCCCAATTTATATATAAATATATATATACTAGCTGACCCAGGCCCGCTCCGCTGCGCCTTCTTTTACTTTATATGGAACAAAAGCTTCCTTGGAATATTTATTTTCGAGAATTAAAGATCTTTTAGTGAAATACCATGCTAACTCGACTAACAGTTTAACAATATAAGTGCCTTTATCTGAATCCCTTATGATCTTTATTGGAATACGAATTTAAGTTTGAATGTAAGGTGTACTCCATTCTTGAAATACTTCATTTCAGCCCGATATTCTCATGATGTCTGATTTAGTGGTGTTTTCGGGGGAGAGGTGGTCCCTTAGATACTTGGCCCTGAAAAAATATCAGCATCGTGCTCATCTCTCAAATACCATTTTATTTAACCCCCATATTGCCATTGGCTTAAGAGAAGTTTACAGAATGAGGCGTCCCCCAAACCCGTGGCCCTAAAATAGGTTATCAAATTCGTTTTCTAATCTCAAATTCCTTTCATTTGAGTCACATATTGGCATGGTCGAAAAATGTTTTCCTTTTGGGGGTGTTTTGGGAAAATGGTGATGCCCTAAATACATGGTCCTACATTTGGATATCAAACTCGTATTCTACTCACAAATACCTTTATTTGAGCCCCGTATTGTGATGGTCACTAAAAAATTGCAGTTTGTGGGGTATTTTGGGATAGGGGTAGACCCCCAGAAAATTGGTCCCGAAAATGGTATCAATTCTTGCTCTATCCCCCAATACCTTTCATTTAAGCATCACATTGACATGGTCGGTAAATATGCCCGATTTAGGGGTGTTTTGGGGATTGGAGTGGTCCCCCAAACACTGGGACACTGCTCTTAAAATCGGATATCAAATTCGTTTTCTAATCTCATTTAAACTCCTTATTGCAAAAAGTGCGGTTTGGGGTATTGACACTAAAAAATATACGTCCTATTTGGGGGTTGTTATGGTGGTGGGACGACCCCTAGACAGTTGGTCCCTAATGTTGATGTCAAATACGTGGTCTACTCGCAAATACCTTTTATTTGAGCCCCATATTTCCATAGTCGGCAAACATGACCGGCTTGGGGGGTGTTTTGGGGGATGGGCGGCCACTCAGTGAGTGGGCCTTGAAAATATATATCGGTTTCGTATTCTGCTCTAAAAACCCTCTTATTTGAGCGTCATATTCCAATAGTCAGCAAATACTTCCTATTTGGGTGGTGTTGTGGGGTTGGCATGGCCCCATAGACACATTTCCCGAATATTGATATCAGATTCGTGCTTTACTCCCAAAGACCTTTCATTTGAGCCTCATATTGCTATGGTCGTAAATTTGTCCCCTTTGGGGGATGTTTTTGGTGAGAGGCGGTCCCGCCAAACACTTGATCCCATATTTGGAATTCAGATTCGTATTCTACATTTCCCAAGGTCAGTAAATAAGTGCAGTTTGGAGGTGTTTTGGGAAAGGGGTGGACCTCCAGAATCGTGGTCCCACATTTGGATATCAGATTCGTATTCTACTCGCATATACCTTTCATTTGAGTCCCATATTGCCATGGTCGGTAAGTATGTCCGATTTAGGGGTGTTTTGGGGCTTGGGGTGGTACCCCTAACACTTGGTCCGACAATTGGATATCAGATACGTTTTCTTATCCTAAATACCTTTCATTTGAGTCCCATATTGTCGTGATTGGTGTAAATATATGTTTGGTAGGTATTAGGGTAGGGCGGCTCCCCTAGGTACTCCATCCGAAATTTGGATACCAAATTTTTATTCTTAGGGTACTATATGAGAACACACAAAATTTCGCTTAAATCGCACCACCCATCTCCGAGATCTGGCGTTTCTGAAAATTAGGGTAAGGGGGAGGGTCCGCCCCTTTCAGATATCAAAAAATGTAGGACCCTATTTTCACCACGGGGTCATTATGCACCATCTGTGAAAATTTCAAGAAAATCGAATCAGCCGTTTCTGAGTCTATAAGGAACAAACACACATACAAACAAACAAACAAACCAACAAACAAACACAAATTGTATTTTATACATAAGATATATATATATATATATATATATATATATATATATATATATATATATATATATATATATATATATATATATATATATATATATATATATATATATATCCTCCTTTGACCTACTCTATATATGTTTGCATATATATATATATATTGAAAATTGATGAAATTGACCTATGCCACAATTTTGACAAATTTTGATAAATGCCACAATTTTGTCCGATTTGGCTGAAGTTTTGCACAAAGTGTGCCGTTATGACTTTTAACAACTGTGCTTAGTACGGTCTAAGTCGTTCAAGAACCTGATATAGCTGCCATACAAACCGATCTCACGATTTGACTTCTTGAGCCAATGGTAGTCAGAACTTTTGTCCCATTTGGCTGAAATTTTGCACGTGGTGTTCTGTTATGACTTCCAACAACGGAGCCAAGTACGGTCCAAATCGGTTTATAACCTGATACAGCTCCCATATAAACCGATCTCCCTATTTAAATTCCTGAACCCCTAGAAGCAGCAATTTTTGGGTGAAATTTTGCACATAGCGTTCTACTTTAATTCCAATAACAGTGTCAAGTACGGTTTAAATCTGTGTATAACCTGACATAATCCCATATAAGCCGAAAACCGGTTTGACTTCTTTAGCCCCTGGAAGCCGCAATTTTCTTCCGCTTTGGCTGAAATTTTGTACATGGTGTTCTGTTATGATTCCCAACAACTGTGTTAAGTACGGTTCAAATCGGCGAAGAACATAATATAGCTTCCATATAAACCCCCGCGATTTTTATTCGATTTTGCATATAGTGCCCTGTTATGACTCTCAACAACTGCACCAAGTATGGTCTAATTCGGTCTTCAACTAGATATAGGTCCCATATTTTAGCAGAATCCATGGTGGTGGGTTCCCAATATTTGGCCCAGCCGAACTTAGTCCGCTTTTATTTGTTTGGTATTAATTATATCAAACGCAAATTTACATTTTCTCTTAGGCTTAAATTAAAACATAAAAAAATGAGAGCGTGCTAAGTTCGGCCAGGCCGAATCTTATATACCCTCCACCGAGGCCCTCGGGCCTGAGCAACCAATTCGATTCGATTAAGCTATGTCCGTCTGTCTGTCCATGTGTTCTTGTAATCAAGGTACAGGCCGCATTTGTTGTTAGATTTTCCCAAAATTTTGCATAAGTCTCTTTATTGGTGCAAAAACGAAGGCTATTGATTTTGAAAAAAACCGGTCCAGATTTAGATATAGCTTCCATATATATCTTTCATCCGATGTGCCCATTTAAAGCTGTAGAAGCCGCAATTTTGGTCCGATCTTTACCAAATTTGGCGCGATGTGCTTTTTGCGAGGTCCCAATATGTGCGAAAAATTTCATCAGAATCGGATCGGATTTATATATTCTCCCATATATATCTTTCATATGATATGCGCTTTTAAAGCTGTAATAGCCACAATTTTGGTCCCATCCTTACAAAATTTAGCAGGAGATGTTTTATTCGACGTCGCACTTCATGCAAAAAATTTCATTAAAATCGAACCAGATTTAAGTAAAGTTCCCACATATATCTTTTATGCATTTCGACTTTTAAGGCTGCAGAAGCCACAATTTTCGTACCATTGTAAGAAAATCGTAGAAAGTTCTATCGTTATTTCAATAGGTATGCAAAATTAAAGTCTGACTAGATTTTTGCTAAGTGCTATATATTGAAGGTATTACGTAGACTCGGTGGTGTAGGGGTTTTTTTTTAGTCGGCTCCGTCCGACTTTTGCCTTTCCTTACTGGTTTTGTTTTGAACCTAATATTCGCACAGCTGTGAGCACTCAAACTTAGCACATGTTGCAGAAAATGCCATTAACATTTTTGTGACTTTGTCCAATTTTGTTGACAGCAAAAAAAAAAATCTTGTATACCCTCCATAATGGATTGCATTTGTCGAGTTCTTTTCCCGGCATCTCTTCTTAGGCGAAACAGGATATAAGAAAAGATTTGCTCTGCTATAAGAGCGATATCAATATATTGTCCGGTTTGGACCACAATTAAATTATATGTAACGAATAAGAATTGCGCCTGATATAGCTGTCATATAAACCGATCTTGGGTCTTGCTTTCTTGAGCCTCTAGAGAGCACAATTGCTTTCCGATTTGAATGAATTTTTGCACATAGTATTTTGTTATGATATCCAACAAATGTATGGTTCAAGTCGGTTCATAACCTGATATAGCTGTTATATAAACAGATCTGATGACTTGACTTCTTGAGCTTCTAGAGGGCACAATTCCTATCCGATTTGGCTGAAATTTTGCATGACGTATTTGATTCTTACTTTTAACAACTGTATTTTATTTTTACTTTCACCAACTGTGTTCAATAGGGTTCAAATCGGATCATAACCTGATATAGCTGTCATATAAACAGATCTGCGATCTTAACTTCTTGAGCCTCTAGAGGTCGCAATTATTATCCGATTTGCCTGAAATCTTGTACGACCGATCCTCTCATGCCCATCAACATACGTGTTTATTATGATCTGAATCGATACAGCTCCCATAAAAATCGATCTCTCTATTTTACTTCTTGAGCCCCCAAAGGGAGCAATTCTTATTCGAATTGGCTGACATTTTACAGAGGTCTCCAATATATAATTTAATTGTAGTCCAAACCGGACCATATTTTGATATCGCTCTAATAGCAGAGCAAATCTTTTCTTATATCCTTTTTTGCCTAAGAAGAGACGCCGGGAAAAGAACTCGACAATGCGATCCATGGTGGAGGGTATATAAGATTCGGCCCGGCCGAACTTAGTACGCTTTTACTTGTTTTTTTTTTATCCTCTGCTATTAGAGTGATATCAAAATATGGTCCGGTTTGGACCACAATGAAGTTATATGTTGGAGACCTGTGTAAAATGTCAGCGAATTCGAATAAGAATTGCGCCCTTTGGGGGCTCAAGAAGTAAAATAGAGAGATCGATTTATATGGGAGCTGTATCGGGCTATAGACCGATTCAGACCATAATAAACACGTATGTTGATGGTCAAGAGAGGATCCGTCGTACAAAATTTCAGGCAAATCGGATAATAATTGCGACCTCTAGAGGCTCAAGAATTCATGATCCCAGATCGGTTTATATGGCAGCTATATCAGGTTATGAACCGATTTGAACCTTATTTGACGCACTTGTTAAAAGTAAAATTAAAATACGTCATGCAAAATCTCAGTCAAATCGGATAGGAATTTCGCACTCTAGAGACTCAAGAAGTCAAGTCCCCAGATCTGTTTCTATGACAGCTATATCAGGTTATGAACCGATTTGAACCTTATTTGACACACTTGTTAAAAGTAAAATTAAAATACGTCATGCAAAATCTCAGTCAAATCAGATAGGAATTTCGCACTCTAGAGACTCAAGAAATCAAAACCCAAGAACGGTTTATATGACAGCTACATCAGGTTATGTACCGATTTGAGCTATACTTGGCACACTTGTTGGATATCATAACAAAATACTCCGTGCTAAATTTCATTTCAATCGGATAAGAATTGCGCACTCTAGAGGCTCAAGAAGTCAAGACCCAAGATCGGTTTATATGGCAGCTATATCAGGTTATGGACCAATTTGAACCATACTTGGCACAGTTGTTAAATATCATAACAAAACACGTCGGTCAAAATTTCATTTGAATCGGATAAGAATTGCGCACTCTAGAGGCTCAAGAAGTCAAGACCCAAGATCGGTTTATATGGCAGCTATATCAAAACATGGACAGATATGGCCCATTTACAATACCAAACCGACCTACACTAATAAGAAGTATTTGTGCAAAATTTCAAGCGGCTAGCTTTACCCCTTCGGAAGTTAGCGTGCTTTCGACAGACAGACGGACGGACGGACATGGCTAGATCGACATAAAATGTCGCTACGATCAAGAATATATATACTTAAGGGGTCTCAGACGAATATTTCGAGTAGTTACAAACAGAATGGCGAAATTAGAAACCCCCCATCCTATGGTGGAGGGTATAAAATTTGGCTGCTAGTTTTTGCAAGTGTTGATATTTTTCTGTTTTTAGTTATAATGGCTGAATCTAAACGCACCCTTTTTATACCCTACACCACCACTGTGGTACATGGTACTATCAGTTTGTGCATTTGTTTGCAACGCTAAGAAAGAGTAGAACTAGACCCATTGATAAGTATACCGATCGATTTAGAATCACTTTCTGATTCGATTTAGCCATGCCCGTCTGTGAGTCCATGTATTATTGAAATCAAACCACAGGTCGTATTTGTTGCCCATTCATCACGAAATTTTGCACATATCACTTCTTTGGCCCAAGGACGTACGCTGTTGGTTTTGGTAAAAATTGGTTAAGATTTAAATATATCTCCCCTTATATATCTATCGCCCGATCTGCCCAAACTTTGGCACGAAATGTTTTGTAACCGTTCTTTACATATCTGAAATTTCATCAAAATCGATTCAGATTTAGATTTAGCTCCCATATATATGTATCACCCGATTTTTACTTAAATGACCGTAGTAGCTACAATTTTTAACCGATATGTACAAAATTTGGCACGGAAGTTTCGTTTCTGATCCTAACTTATATGCAATATTTCATCAAAATCGGTTCAGATTAAGATATAGCTCCCATATATTTCATCAAAATCGGTTCAGATTAAGATATAGCTCCCATATATATGTATCGCTCGATTTGCACTTAAATGGCCGTAGTAACAACAAATTTCGACCGATCTTCATAAAATTTGGCACGCATTGTTTTTTACTTATCTAAACATATATGCAAATTTTCGTTATATTCGGCAAAGATTTGAATATATAGCTCCTATATATATTTCGCCCGATTTACACTTAAAAGGCCGCAATAAATATAATTTACAACCGATCTGCACAAAATTTGGCACGGATTGTTTTGTTTCTGATCTTAACATATCTACGAGATTTAATCCAAAATCGGTTCAAATTTGGATGTAACTCCCATACTGTTTAACTCCGGATTTGCACTTATATGACCGTAGTAACAACAATTTTCAAACGATCTGTTTGAAAGTCGGTGCAGATTTAGATATAGCTCTTATATACATATATATTTATATGTTGCCCGAACTTATAATTGTAGGGTGGGTGTAGGGTGTTGTAGTCGGCTCCGCCAGACTTTTGCCTTTCCTTACTGGTTTTATACTAGTTTGACAGTCCAATTTACGCCAATATCAATTTCATTAGAATAACTCTATCCTAACTATCTTCTTGGGTATTTTTCTACCCTTTCGTATATTAATAATAATAAAATTAAAATTAATAAAATTTATTTTCAAAGGCCGAGTCACCCAGATTTACATTTTAAAGCAATTATTTCAAATGAAACCATTTCTTTTTTGCTTGGAATTTCACAATACAATATTTTAGTCAATTGATACGGAGCACATAGTAAGTTAGGATCGAAATCTGTCAGTCAATAGCAAGCAGCATTGATTCTAGAAGAAATTTATTAGTTCCAGTAAAATATTTTTTAAAAAAATTTTAAATTTACACTTTGAATTATTGATTTTCTTCAAAAAAAAATCTTTTTACAGTAAAAATAATTCAATTAAAGGAATTTTATATTTCACTTATGGTTGTCGCTAGGTCATTTGACATCATTTATTTATTTCATCTACAGAGTAAACATTAGTTGGCAAAAAACTAAAAGTTTACAACTACTAGTTCTACCACCTTTTCTTATTTTATCTCCAATAAATTTGGAAAACTTTGGGACTTATAAAGGTATGATGCAAATTATAGCCTTATACGGCAATTGTTGGGTGCAATTTTTACCGAACATCTTTTCCATCAAAATCGGATTTTTGATCGATTTTCGTAAAGATCGGAGGAGAACAAGCTGAAAACAGCCTGCCAGTTTGACGGTATTAAAATGTCAGTTCTGTGTTTACATTCTCAGAAAAATACCCCATTTTTTTGCACGTTCTACTTGTTTCAGTTTCTCCTTCTTTCATTTAACTGACACACGTACGCAAACGAGGGCAAGTTTCTTTGGTTATGATGAGAACAATGCCAATTTTTAAATGACATCCTGATGACGAGATGACGGATTGCACCATATGATTTGTGCTTGTTAAACAAATGAGACAACCTTCAATTGTTTAGCCATGGGAGGAGAAATAAGCGGTATCATTTAAGTAGAACGTTGATGGCTCGTCGTAAATATTGATCAATTTTTTTTTAAATATTTAACATTTATTGTTCCTTAATTTTTTTTAATTATATATGGAAATAAATGTCATCAAAATAAGCTGGTTCGTCAAAACTATCACTATAAAACATAGCTTTTCGCAAACACAAGCACATTTTTAAGGCAGGTGTTGGCAAGCCGTACAAAATTCAGCTCTGACTTTAACGAAATGTCACCGACGGTGGGCCAATTCCTGCACATATTAGCGATGACCATTTTCAAAAAAAAAAAATTGAAGTATCTTTACCAATTTCACAGTAACAGAACATTTTTTGCAATTTTAGATTTTGAAAAAATGTGGGGTGGATTGGGTTATATTCGGTCCATTTGGTTACGAATTACGCCTTGTAGTGCATCAATAAGTCTAGTCGGGAGATCGGTTTATTTGGGAGCTGTATGAGGCTATAGATCGATAAAGACAAAATTGGACACGTATCTTGAAGATCGTGGGAGAAGCCGTTGTTAAAAATCAGCAAAATAGGATAAGAATTGTGCCGTCTAGAGGCCTAAGATGTCCAGATCTCGCATCGGTTTGTATTACGGCTGCATCAGGTTATGTACCGATTTGATCCATATTTATAGTCATAACAAAATACTTCATGCTAAATTTCAGCAAAATCGGATAAGAATTGCGCCCTCTAGTGGCTCAAGAAGTCAAGACACAAGATCTCCAGCTATATATCAGCTTATAAACCGATTTAAACCATGTTTAGCACAGTTTTTGGAAGTCGCAACGAAACAATTCATGCTTAACTTCTGCCAAATCGTATGAGAATTCCGTCCTCTAGATGCTCAAGAACTCAAGACCCAAGATCGGTTTATATTGTAGCTATATCAGGTTATAAACCGTTTCTAGTTTATATGCCAGATATATCAGGTTATGAACCGATTTGAACCATACTTAGCACAGTTGTTGGAAGTGGTACCAAAACATTTCATGCAAAATTTCAGCCAAATCGGATAAGAATTGCGTCCTCTAGATACTTAAGAAGTCAAGACCCAAGATCGGTTTAAATAGCAGCTATATCAAAACATGGACTGATTTGGCCCATTTACAATCCCAACTGACCTACACTCATAAGACATATTTGATTAAAATTGCAAGCGCTTAGCTTTTCTCCTCTGAAAGTAAGCGCGCTTTCGACAGACGGACGGACATGGCTAGATCGACTCCAAATGTCATGACGATAAAGAATATATGTACTTTATAGGGTCTTAAACGCCATATACCATGGTGGTGGAGGGTATAAAAATGGAGCAGTCTAATCTTAGGAACTCTCTTCATGTAACAACTTCATGAAACACCAAGAAAGATGTGTTCCTCTTATAATCAACTGGCTGCAGCACCATGTAGAACGAGAGAGATATTGCAAGACTCTTTTCTCAACAGTGCGTACATCTCTATTTGAGTCACCCACACGTACGTTAAGCATAATTGATGAAAGACTGGAGAAGCACCAAGAAGAAATCAAGCAGTTGATGCATTGAAGTTAAACTCGATACATAAGTGAAATGGGCAATCATATGTGTGAAATAGAACAAATTAAGGCGTGGTAATGGATGGATTCTGCTAAAATATGGGAGCTATATGCAGTTATAGACCGAATTGGACCGTACTTAGCGCAATAGTAGAGATACATTACAGAACATCGGATAAAAATCGGGGCTTGTAAGGCCTCAAGAAGACAAATCGGGAGATTGGTTTACATGGGATCTATAGCAGGTTATACACAGATTTAAACTGTACTTGATACAGTTGTTGGAAGTCCAAATAGAACACGATGTACAAAATTTCAGACAAATCGAACAAAAATTGTGGCTTCCATGGGCTCAAGAAGTCAAATCGAGAGATCGGTTTATATGGCAGCTATATTAGGTTCTTGACCGAGTTGTACCGAATTTGGCACAGCTATTGGAAGTCAAAGCGGAACACTATGTGCAAAATTTCAGCCAAATCGGACAAAAATTGTGGCTTCCATGGGCTCAAGAAATCAAATGGGAAGATCGATTTATATGGGAGCTATATCTAAATCTGAACCGATATAGCCCATTTGCTATTCCCAACGATCTACATCGATATTAAGTATCTGTGCAAAGTTTCAAGCGGCTAGCTTTATGCGTTCGAGCTCTATCGTGATTTCGACATACGGACGGAGATCGTCTCAGAATGTCGAGAGGAATATATATACGAATATATATAATTTATGGGGAATATATATAATTTATGGGGTTTTGGACTAATATTTCGAGGTGTTACAAACGGAATTATTAAATTAGTATACCCCAATTCTATGATGGTGGGAATAAAAATGTTAAGAGATATCAGTATGAATGAAAACCAAGCAAATGGAGAGATTTGCATCTTCAAAGAGAAAACTCAAAAAACTTGAAACTTCAGAGTCAAATATGGATCCTGCTAAAGCTGAAATAAAAAATCATAAAATAAAAATATTAAAACAGGAGAATGCAGCTGTTGCATGCGATATTCGCATCACAGCCATGAAGTCGTTCAACGATGAAAATCTTAAGTTTATTTTTATACCCTCCACCATAAGATGGGGGGTATACTAATTTCGTCATTATGTTTGTAACTACTCGAAATATTCGTCTGAGACCCCATAAAGTATATATATTCTTGATCGTCGTGACATTTTATGTCGATCTAGCCATGTCCGTCCGTCCGTCCGTCCGTCTGTCGAAAGCACGCTAACTTCCGAAGGAGTAAAGCTAGCCGCTTGAAATTTTGCACAAATACTTCTTATTAGTGTAGGTCGGTTGGTATTGTAAATGGGCCATATCGGTCCATGTTTTGATATAGCTGCCATATAAACCGATCTTGGGTCTTGACTTCTTGAGCCTCTAGAGGGCACAATTCTTATCCGATTTGAATGAATTTTTGCACAAGGTATTTCGTTATGATATCCAACAACTGTGCCAAGTATGGTTCAAATCGGTCCATAACCTGATATAGCTGTCATATAAACAGATCTGGGGATTTGACTTCTTGAGCTTTTAGAGGGCGCAGTTCCTATCCGATTTGGCTGAAATTTTGCATGACGTATTTTATTTTTACTTTCAACAACTGTGTCAAATAAAGTACAAGTCGGTTCATAACCTGATATAGCTGCCATATAAACCGATCTGGGATCTTGACTTCTTGACCCTTAGAGGTCGCAATTATTATCCGATATGCCTGAAATTTTGTACGACGGATCCTCTCATGACCATCAACAAACGTGTTTATTATGGTCTGAATCGGTTTATAGCCCGATACAGATCCCATATAAATCGTTCTCTCTTCGTGAGCCCCAATGGGCGCAATTCTTATACGAATTGGCTGAACTTTTACACAGGTCTCCAACATATAATTTAATTGTGGTCCAAACCGGACCATATCTTGATATCGTTTTAATAGTAGAGCAACTCTTTTCTTATATCCTTTTTTGCCTAAGAAGAGATGCCGGGAAAAGAACTCGACAAATGCGATCCATGGTGCAGGGTATATAAGATTCGGCCCGGCCGAACTTAGCACGCTTTTACTTGTTAATAATATATGTAATGTGTCTAAGTATGTCAAATTCAAATTTTAAATCATTATATCTCGTAAAGAGTATTAGAGACAAATGCAATGACTCCGACGCTCCAATCATTGTTAAACTGAATTCGCCTTACGCGAAAAATTTCTTCATTTGTTGTGTTGCGAAGTTCGGAAAGGCAAACAAGACAGAACTGAGCATGCTGAGAATCGGATTTGATAGCGATGTTCCATTCTATATAACGAACACCTGACGCCATATAATCATAAAATACTAATTGGGGCGCTTCAACTGAAAAAAAACATAATATTGGTGCCGCTTTTACAATCCGTGGGATTGTCCATATTTCAGAAACAGAAAATGATGATCTTTTTCGTGTAGATATTATTGAAAGCTTGGGCAAATCACCCCACATTAACATTCAGTATTTAATTATTCTACATTTGAATCATATTGTATTTTATATGAAGAACTTTATAAACCACAAACATTTTTAATAGAATGTTTTTCATACCCTCCACCATAGGTTGGGGGTATACCAATTTCGTCATTCTGTTTGTAACTACTCGAAATATTCACCTGAGACCCCATAAAGTATATATATTCTTGATCGTCATGATATTTGAAGTCGATCTAGTCATGTCCAGCCGTCTGTCCGTCCGTCGTTCTGTCGAAAGCACTCTAACTTTCGAAGGAGCAATGCTAGGCGCCTGAAATTTTGCACAAATATATCATATTAGTGCAGGTCCATGTTTTCATATAGCTGGCATATAAACCGATCATGGGTCTTGACTTCTTCAGTGTCTAGAGGACGCAATACTTTTCCGATATGGCTGAAATTGTTCACGTGGTGTTTCCGTAACTGTCCTACGTATGGTTGAAATAGGTCCATAACCTGATATAGCTGGCATATAAACCGATTTGGGATCTTTTTGCACAACGGCTTCTCCCATCACCCTCAAGACACATGTCCAATTTTGTCTTAATCGATCTATAGCCTCATACATCTCCCACATAAACCGATCTTCTGGTTATGTTTATTAATCCCCTACAAGGCTCAATTATAATCTTATGTATAAAAATCAATTTGTGTTTGTTTGTAGATTTGTTTGTTTGTATGTTTGTGTGCTCCTTATAGACTCAGAAACGGCTAAACCGATTTTGTTGAAATGTTCACAGATAGTGCATAATGACCCCGTGGTGAAAATAGGGTACTACATTTTTTGATATCTGAAGGGGGGGCGGACCCTCCTCCTCACCATAATTTTCAGAAAGGCCAGATCTCGGAGATGGGTGATGAGAAATTTTGTGTGCTCTCATATAGTACCCTAAAAATAAAAATTTGGTATCCAATTTTCGGATGGGGTACCTAAGGGGGCTGCCCCACCCTAAAACCTACCAAACATATATTTAGACCAATCATGACAATATGGGACTCAAATGAAAGGTATTTAGGATAAGAAACCGTATCTGATATCCAATTGTCCGACGAAGTGCTAGGGGTACCACCCCAAGCCCCAAAACACCCCTAAATCGGACATATTTACCGACCATGGCAATATGGGACTCAAATGAAAGGTATTTGCGAGTAGAATACGAATCTGATATCCAAATGTGGGACTATGTTTCTGGGGGTCCACCCCTTCCCAAAACACCCCCCAAATTTACCTATTTTATTTATTTACTGACCATGGGAATATGGGGCTTAAATAAAAGGAATGTAGAATACGAATCTGATATCCAAATATGGGACCAAGTGTTTGGGGGGCCGCCTCTCACCAAAAACATTCCCAAAATGGGACAAGTTTACGATCATAGCAATATGGGGCTCAAATGAAAGGTCTTTGGGAGTAAAGCACAAATTTGATATCAATATTCGGGAAAAGCGTCTACGGGGCAACCCCAGCCCCACAACACCACCCAAATAGTAAGTATTTTCTGACTATTGCAATATTAGGCTCAAATAAAAGGGTTTTTAAAGTAGAACACGAATTCGATATATATTTTCAAGCCCAACTCACTGAGTGGGCGCCCATTCCCCAAAACACCCCCCAAGCCGGTCATGTTTGCCGACTATGAAAATATGGGGCTCAAATTAAAGGTATGTGGGAGTAGACAACGTATCTTATATCAACATTAGGGACCAACTGTCTAGCGGACGTCCCACCACCATAACAACCCCCAAATAGGACGTATTTGCTCACCATGACAATTTGGGTCTTAAAGAGAGTGGAACTAAATATTCATAGTTTTTAGGGCCTTTTGCAATAAGGTGTTTAAATGAGATTAGAAAACGAATTTGATACCCAATTGTGAGGCCAATGGCAATATGGGATTCAAATATATGATATATAGACATATGAGAATAGAGCACGTTGCTGATATATATTCAGGGCTTAGGGTTTGGAGGATCACCCCATTCGCCAAAACACCCATAAATCGGGCATATTTATCGACGATATCAATGTGGAGCTTAAATGAAAAGTATTGGGGGGTAGAGCAAGAATTTGTACCCATTTTCGGGACCAATTTTCTGGGGGTCTATCCCTCTCCCAAAATACCCCACAAACAGCAATTTTTTAGTGACCATCGCAATATGGGGCTCAAATAAAAGTATTTGGGAGTAGAATACGAGTTTGATATCCAAATGTAGGTCTATGTATTTAGGGCATCACCCCTTCCCAAAACATACCCAAAGGGAAAAAAAAGGGAAAAAGGGCCATGTGTTTGGGGGACGCTTCATCCTGTAAACTCCTCTTAAGCTAATGGTAATATGGGGTTTAAATACATGGTATTTGAGAGAAGAGCACGTTGCTGATATTTTTTAGAGCCAAGTATTTGGGGGACCACCTCTCCTCCGAAAACACCACTTAATCGGACATCATGAGAATATCGGGCTAAAATGAAGTATTCTAAGAAAAGCGTACACCTTACATCCAAACTCAAATTCGTAGACTAATAAAGATTACTGGGATTCAGATAAAGGCACTCATATTGTTAAACTGTTAGTCAAGTAAGCATGGTATTTCACTAAAAGATCTTTAATTGTCGAAAATAAATATTCCAAGGAAACTTTCGCTCCATATAAAGTAAAAGAAGGCGCAGCGGAGCGGGCCCGGTTCAGCTAGTGTATATTATAATATAACCCAATGACTTCTTCTTGGGTTTTCAACATTCAATTCACTTATGGTACGGACTATAACTTGATATATCTCCAATAGCATAACAATACTTATCCATTATTATTTTTTTACCTAAAAAGAGATACCGCGCAAATGCGATCCATGGTGGAGGGTATATAAGATTCGGCCTGGCTGAACTTAGCACGCTCTTACTTTTTATACCCTCCACCATAAGATGGGGGGTATACTAATTTCGTCATTCTGTTTGTAACTACTCGAAATATTCGTCTGAGACCCCATAAAGTATATATATTCTTGATGGTCGCGACATTTTACATCGATCTAGCCATGTCCGTCCGTCCGTCCGTCTGTTTGTCGAAAGCACGCTAACTTCCGAAGGAGTAAAGCTAGCCGCTTGAAATTTTGCACAAATACTTCTTATTAGTGTAGGTCGGTTGGTATTGTAAATGGGCCATATCGGTCCATGTTTTGATATAGCTGCCATATAAACTGATCTTGGGTCTTGATTTCTTGAGCCTCTAGAGTGGGTCATTCTTATTCGATTGGAATGAAATTTTGCACGACGTGTTTTGCTATGATATCCAACAACTGTGCCAAGTATAGTTCAAATCGGTCCATAACCTGATATAACTGCCATATAAACCGATCTTGGGTCTTGACTTCTTGAGCCTCTAGCGTGCGCAATTCTTGTCCGATCAGAATGAAATTTTGCACGACGTATTTTGTTATGATATCCAACAACTGTGCTAAGTATGGTTCAAATCGGTCCATAACCTGATATAGCTGCCATATAAACCGATCTTGGGTCTTGACTTCTTGAGCCTCTAGCGTGCGCAATTCTTATCCGATTGAATATGGCGAGGAAAGTACGATCGGTCACTGCTCGGAAGCTGGACATTGAAAAGCTGCAAACAAATCAGAAGGCAACGGCATACTCCACTCGACCGACCCAACTTTCGAAGAAAGCACTCCTTATTCCGATGATATAATGGCGCAGTGGCAAACCATTGCCAACTCCATGGAAAATTCCGCGAAATCAGTACTTGGGTACCGGAAACCTTCCCCAAGAAATCCATAGTTCGACCAAGAGTGTCGAGATGCTATTGAACCCAAGAAAGCGGCATATAGAGCAACCCTGCAATCTTGCGTCAAATAAGGGAGAGGTATCGGGAGAAAAGGAGAGAGGAGAAACGTCTATTCCGCAGAAAGAAAACGGAAATGGAAAGACGTGAGTGTGAGCGCATTGAGATATACAGGAGTCGGAATGAAGTCCGGAAATTCTACCAAAGAATTAAACATCAAACCGATGGCTTTGGGACAGGCACATCCTCCTGCAGAGACGAAGAAGGAAATCTGGTAACAAATACAGTTAGCTTGCTGAGATTATGGAAATAAAATTTTACCCAACTGCTAGTGTCCGATGACAGCGGCGAATAGGATACCGCATAACAAATCCCAGATGAGGTCCACGTAGCTGTGACTGAAAAACAACAAGGCAGCAGGAGCCGATCGGTTGCCCACTGAACTATTGGAACTGCTGAATGTGCCGAAAGTCGCGGTTTCTTGCCTCTTACAAAAATCCCCCATATACCGCTTTCTGGCAAATATGGTTTAAATATCGGCATTATTTAGTAAATTTGCGGTGAAGGCTACAAATATTGGAAGGTGCAAAAAAGTTTTGCATGGGTTATAGGGCATATGGAGTAAACAAAACTAGTGCCCTAATGTTGGATCTGGGCTTTGGAAACTTTGTACGCGAGGATATAAAAAAGATATCCCTACCCGTTCTCACGAAGCATATTTTTTTATAGTTTGAACCACAAGCTGTATGAAGACGATAGCAAAGTTACACGTATCAAAATACAATAGCTGTGTTGGCTAGGTCATGTCAGAATGGATGAAGAAACTCCAGTAAAGAAGTCTTTTGCAGGCAAACCAAAAGCCTGATGAAAAAGTGGGTGGAGACAGCTCGAATCTTGGTGTCAGAGACTTTAGAATGAGCGGATTAGATCGAGGCGCTTGTAACGCTATTCTACTTACGGCTAGTGGAACAAATGTTCTGTCATAGCCAATTAAAGTAGGTACGTAAAGTACGAAATAGCTTATCTTCGTCCACAATGAACGTGATCATAAAAAATTTTATATTCGGTAACAAATCGTCCCAGAAATGGAAGATAACGTAATATAGTAGAAATAGTTGCACCATTAAGAACATTCCTTACTTTTTGAGATAAAGCTTTCATAATAAGGATATTGTTACTCCTTGACAGTCTAGACGAATTTTTTAAAATTCGTACATTAAGGTACTAAAACGTACAAAATGGTACTTTCTAAACCGATTGAGCTACGGTTCTTAAAATCGGGATGCAGTTACTCCTTGACAGTATATATCGGTGAACAAGGAGATTTTTTGAAATTCGAACATTTAGGTACTAAAACGTACAAATTGATATTTTCTTTACTGATTTAAATGAAGCTCTGAAATTTGGGATGCAGGCACACCTTATAATGGTGTGCCTTATAACGCCCGTATAATGGACCTTTTTTATAAAGAGTGCGGACATTCCAGGTGCAGATCCGCAAATCATGGTCCTTTTTTCGTCTGCGTGGGTCGTCGACGTTGGGGGGTCCGTTTCAACTATTCTTTTGTTTCTCATAGTAGTTCTCAGTTTTCCGGGGGCGGGTTAATGGACCCAACCGCATGGGTTTTGTGGGATTGCACATGTATCCCTCGTTGTGGCGAGCCGCTTGCTCCAAGATCCGACGCTCGACGCCAGCCGCCCCTAACCTTGGAACTGACGCTGACCTGTGGACGCGCCCGGTAGCTTTCAGCTAAGCTTCCCGTGATAACGATGGACACCACACAAGTCGGAGCTCAAAGTTCCAGCCTCCTATAATATGGAGGCCCCCATGATAAGGGGCCTCCATATTATAGCCGAGTCCGAATGGCGTGCCACAGTGCGACACCTCTTTGGAGGGAATTTTGACATGACATAGTATCTCACAAACGTTGCCAGCATTAGGAGAGGAAAACCACCGCTGAAATTTTTTCTGATGGTCTCACCAGGATTCGAACATAGGCGTCCAGCGTCTTAGGCGGACATGCTAACCTCTGTGCTACAGTGGCCTCTACCTAGATGTAGTAATTTCAAAAAATCTCCTAGACGTCCAATAAATCTATCTAGGTATAGTTATATCTAAGTTTGGCTCAATCCGTCAAGAAAATATTTTGCACGTTTTAGTACCTACATGTAAGAATTTCAAAACATTTGTTAAGTCGTCCGATTTGGGCCACCAAGTAAAATTGGGCCAAATTGGAGAAACAAAAAAAAAAAACATGTCAGCGACATCGGACAATATATGCGCCTTTTATGGGCCCAAAACTTTAAATCGGAACATCGGTCTATATGGCAGCTACATCCAAATCCTTACCGATCTGTGCCATATTGCATAAGTATGTCAAGGGGCTTATCCTATCTCACTGTCCCAAATTTGGCGAAATCGGACAATAAATGCGCCTTTTGTGGACCCAAAACCTTAAATCGAGAGATCGGTCTATATGGAAGCTATATTCAAATCTGATCCGATCAGGGTCAAATCCGATCAGGGGCCAGATGTCGAAGAGCCTTACACAACTCCCTGTCTTAAATTTTAGCAAAATCGGATAATAAATGAGGCTTTTATGTGCCTAAGACCCTAAATTGGAGCATCGGTCTATATGACAGCTATATCCAGAACTGGACCGATCTGGATAAAATTGAAGAAGAATGTCGAAATGCCTAACACAACTCACTGTCCTAAATTCCAGCAAAATCGGATAATAAATGTGGCTTTTATGGGCCTAAGACCCTAAATTGGCCAATCGGTCTATATGGGGGCTATATCAAGACCTGCTTATGGACAAAAAAAGAATCAGTGCAATGTTGCAGCTCAATATCTCTACTTTTAAAGACTGTAGCGTGCTTTCGACAGACAGACTGACAGTCCGACGGACAGACGGGCATGGCTAGATCGACATAAAATGTCATGACGATCAGGAATATATATACTTTATGGGGTCGGAGACGAATATTTAGAGGAGTTACAAACAGAATGACGAAATTAGTAAACCCCCATCCTATGGTGGAGGGTATACAAATAATGTATGAATGCCGATCAGGAAAGAATAGGACAGCAATAAAGGGTCTTTGGTAGCAGAGTACACTTTTTGCCCCCAAAATTGGGGTAGATACAAAAGGTCCTGCGGATCTTAAGAAATGTGGTATCCCAAGTAGTAACTTTATAATATGATCTTGAATGTAAATAACCAATAAAAATAAATTTATATATTGTGGATCTGAATAAGACCAGTAGCCCTAAGCATCTTGATCGCCACCCTCAAAATGCATGACATTATGGGACTCAAACAAAATCGTGTTCTAGCACGATGCTGTTAATATATTAGGATCCGCCCCCTTAATGTTTGCATATTATGGCAATAAGGGGCTCAAATAATGGATATTTAATTGTAGTAAATAAATTTGATATCCAATTTTGAGGCAAATTGTTCGGGGGTAGTTTCACACCGTAAGCTCCCCCTAAACCTTTTGCAATTGCTACTGAAATAAAAGGGATTTAACAGTAGAGCACGATGTTAATATTTTTCAGCTCTATGTGCGTGGGTGGCAACCCCACCCTACATACCCCTGAAACTGGTCATATTTGTGAATTATGGCAAAAAGGGGCTTAAATCTAAGATCTGTATTATGGTCAAGTGTTTCAACTACCCCTGAACCGACTATATCAATAAGATGCTCAAAAGGAGTAGAGTATGAATCTGATATCCACCTTCGGGACAAAGGGTTTGGTTACTCCAACCCACCACCAAAACCAAAAAGATTGAAGTAGATCTAACATCCAAACTTTAATAGGCGGACCCTTCCCTTAGGTTAGGTTTTAGTAACAGTCTGCCATCAGACTCACTTAGACGATTTCGTCCATTGTGATACCACAGGAACAGCAGATGGAAGATGCCTTCTAGTTCCTACCGTTGAACCAACCAGAACGCTTAAAGCTCAATAACTTGCGAATGTTCACATCCGCTAATTCAGACAGGTACTTACAGCAATGAGAACCTAAAGTCGAACTCCTTCTAACTGCTATAGAACACACAGAAGGTGTTCTATAGTCTCTTCTTCTTCGATGTCCCTACAACTTCTGCAAAAGTCGTTGCTGGCAACCTTTAGTCTGTCAGCATGTTTTCCATTTAGACAGTGACCTGTCATGACTGACATAATGACTGAGACCTTTGTTCTAGCCAATGACAGCAAAGAAGTAGACCTCAAGTTTAGATGAGGCCACATAGTTTTGGAATGTCCACAGTCCCCTTTTTGTGACCATCTATCATCCGTTGCCCTTCGGGCTTGGTCCTGAAAACTTAGCTTCCATGTCGCTAGAGGCATACCCACAAATTCCAGTGTCCCTGGAATGTGTAGGGTAGTTCCTAGTCTCGCAGGCTCTTCCGCTTTACAATTCCCTGGGATATCTCTGTGGCCCGATACCCAGAAACAGGTGAATTTTGAACTATTCAACCATCTTGTTCAGAGATCCGCGACAGTCGAAGGAGGCTTTTGTGTTCAGAAATACGTTCAACAGGGATTTAATGGGTGCCTGGCTGTCTGAGAAGATATTTATGCAAATCGTCGTAATGACATTATATCTTAGTCATTCCACCACTTCCTTAATTGCAAGGTTCTCTGATACACAAAGCAGTGGTAAGGTAACATTTTTGATATTACCAGTTCTAGATCTTTAGAGTACACTTCAAAGCCCACCTGGTCGTTTAGTCAGTATAGAAAATCTATGTAACTTCTGTTACCAGGGATATCGTAGTTCCAATCGGTTCTATCAGGAACAGTGGTACGGTAATTTTTATCGAAAAGCGAATCAGTTAGGGTGTAATCCACACTGCCTGAAACATCGGATATTATATCAAGGATAACACAGTGTCCGTAGCCGCCACATGGCCAATGAGAAAGCTCCCTTAACCTCACGGCAGTGGTCGCTGCAATTTGGGTAGCCACAATGTCCAGAGGCATTCGATGTAGCATTAAATTCAGTGCACCAGATGGTGTCGTCCTCAGTACGGCTGTGATGCACAAACAAGCCATCCTTTGAATCCGGGTAAGTATTGAGAAGTAGGTGGACTTTTGAAGCGCCGTCCACCAGATCACAACAACATATAGCATTATAGGCCTGACAACTGCAGTATATACCCAATGCATGACACGCGGTCTAAACCCTCAATTTTTGCCAATGGCTCTTTTGCAGGTGTATAGGGAAAGAGTGGCCTTTCTTGCCCTTTCCAAAATGTTGGATTTGAAGTTTAATTTCCTGTCCAGCAAAACACCAAGGTATTTTGCGCATTCTGTAAATGGAACATTCTCTCCAACCAAGGAGACAGGTTCCACTGTAGGAAACGTGTATCTCCTGCTGAAAAGAACTTCTTCTGTCTTGCACGGATTTATACCCAGACCACTTTCGGTAGCGCACTTTGCTGTTGTACGTAGAACTTCCTGAAGTATATCTCTTAGAGTGCTGGGAAACTTTCTCCTAACAGCAATTGCCACTTCATCAGCATACGCGACCACTTTTACACCTTTTTTTTCAGATATATATATATATATATATATTCTTAATGGCTATATTTCAAAGTAGAGGAGACAGTACACCTCCTTGAGGTGCTCCTCTGCTGACCCATCTTTTTAGATCCACAGATCACAAGCATGCCGTTATGCATTTTTTAGTAAGTAAGTTATTAATAAACTTTTTTACGGTAGAGTTGATGCCTAGAAACTCCAACTCATTCATGATTGACGTCGGTTTTACATTATTGAAAGCACCTTCAATGTCAAGAAATGCATTATACCATTGCATATTCCTTGACAGCGAGAGAACCTTCTTTGTAGCCGACTAGGTCATGAAGGACGGTTTCAGTGGATTTGCCTTTACTATATACATGCTGCTGTTGCGACAGGCGATCTCCAGGGATTTTGCCCTACAATATGTTTCTATCAACCTCTCAAGAGTCTTCAGCATAAAGGATGACAGGCTAATAGAACGAAAATCTTTCGTCTTCGCGTGGTAGGTTTTCCTGCTTTCGGAATGAAAATGACCTCTCTGATACAAACAGAGTATATGTCCCTAAGCCAGGGAACCAGTCTATCAGACACAGCTTGTAATTCAACCGGTGATACATCATTAGGGCTTGGCGACTTAAAGGAGTCGAAACTTCTAATCGGCTAAGATACAATATCCCTAATAGCCTCCGAAAAATGCATATCAGTGACAACCTCTTCTGGCGATACGTTGTCCGTTGAAGAATTTCCAGGGAAATGTGTATCAACGAGTAGTTCTAGTGTTTGCTCACTAGACATTGTTCATCCATTCTCTGACTTCGGAATTTACCCCACCGCAATAGGTCTTGAGGACAGAATCTTCCTTACCCTAGAGGCCCCAGATAAATCCTCCACGGAGCACCTGAGCCTTTTCTTAGCTAAGTCTTATAGATGTCCCAATCATGTGGTGCTCTTGTGGCTTTTGCTCTGCTGAAGAGTTTTCTTCAGTCATTCTTAGACCAACCAGCTCTGGGGTCCATTATGACGGTCGCTGTTTGCCCCTTGGCTTGGGACTAGGGTGATCCGCTTGACCACTATGTCTATATCCTCCATAGTTTCCACTTCCTTTTCTAGTCAAGAAGGGATAGTGGTGCAGAATTTGTGCCGAAATTTATCCCAATCCGCCTTTCTTTTGTTTAGCCGTGGGACCACGACTTCAGTATTTTCTCCAAGGCTTGGGACTAGGGTATGCTGACACAAGCGAATTATTCAGGGCCTTTGTGATCCGCTTGACCACTATGTCTATATCCTCCGTAGTTTCCACTTCCTTTTCTAGTCAAGAAGGGATAGTGGTGCAGAATTTGTGCCGAAATTTATCCCAATCCGCCTTTTTTTTTGTTTAGCCGAGGGACCACGACTTCAGTATTTTCTCCAAGGCTAAAACTAATATAACGATGATCAGAGAAGCAGTGGTAATATAACACTTCGCAGTCGTATATTCTTCCACTTATATCTTCCGATACAAAGGTAATATCTAGCACCTCCTGCCTGTTCCTAGTAAAAAAGGTCGGTTTATCCCCTTTATTACAAATCGCCAGATTGCAACTTATAAGCAGCTCACCCCTTTCCTTTCATTGACACCCGAACTTCCCCATATCTGGTGATATGCATTAGCATCACTTCCTACAATGAGGCTTCCCTACAGAAGCAGCTTCAACCAGCGAATTAAGGTTTGAAGGCGGCATTTCTGAATCGTGTGTCATATATAGGGAGGCCAACCCGTAATGAGATTTGTTTATTTCAAGGCTGGTTACTACTATATCTTCAGTGCTTAGCGACGGAAGAAGAAAAACATTTAGACTACCCTTGGCAAGAATACAGGCTCTGTGTCGCCCATTCCACGTGCCCTTGAGTAGTTTAAATTGCGAAATTCTTAGTCCACGAACCATTCCTCCACACACCCATGGTTCCCGAATTAGAACAACGTCAAATCCCCCTGCGATCAGGAGGACCTTTAGTGCCGCCGAAGAGGCCTTACAATGGTGGAGATTTATCTGTAGAAAAAATCTCCACCATTGTGGAGCCAACACAGTGGGACGAGTAGAACAAAATGTGAAACGGAGATTAATGGAAACATCTCCAGATAATTCCGCCTTGGTAGGAAGCATGTCCACAATGGAACTTATGAAGGTGATGCAAGAGGCCATGTCAAAACTTTTGGACGATAAATTAGAAAATTTACCAACAAAATCTGACATATTGGATATCAAAACCCACATGGAAGGTGTTAAGAGCGATGTTAATCGGTTTACAAACGAAAATGAAGAACTCAAAAGAGAGATTAAAGCACTGCGAGAAGAGAAGGAAGAGGACCGTAAAAGACTGCAAAGACTGGAAGATCAATTAGGAAGAAGTAAACTAATAATTCGAGGGTTGCCAAACCAAAAATCTTTGTATGGGGCTGTCAACAAACTTTTCCAACACAATCTAAAGATGAATACTGAGCTGGACATAGAAAACGTTAAAAAAATGCAAGAACAGGAGACAAAATGACGGTTATAGTTGAATTTCAATCGTCGAGAACTGTGAGAGAAGTACTAAAATCAACAAAGATGCTGGCTGGTTCATCCGTTTTTATAGAAAGAGACCTCAGTGGGATGCGTTTGCAGAAAAAGAAAGTAATGCTGCTATTGAAAAAATAACTGCAGAAAATTAATAAAGATAAAAAGATCGGGGTGAGAGGTGAACAACTTGTGACGGAGGGAAAAACTTTCTATTGGAATCTTAAAAATAAGCTAATGTGTGGCCAAAGTTGCGGTGCCGAAATTTTACAAAATATTTTTGGTAAGGATATACAAACAATTAATTTAAGTTATGATCAATTAGTAGCTAACTTAATTGCAAAAAACTACTAAATGCAAATAGATTGCTGAATGAAAATAGGAATCTAAATTCTCATGAAGAAAAACTTAATATAGAAATTATTGAAAAACCAAAAGATTATACAGTAAATATTATAGCATACAATATTCATGGTTTGGCCGGTAAAAATCTTCACCACAGGTTTTTTGAATACTTAGAGCAGTTCGACATTTTTATTCTTTCAGAGACGCATGTTGAGAAGAAAAATCAAGAAAATTATACAAAAAATTTAAAAATTTCAAAATTTACTGGAACTTTGCTACCAGAAATAGCAATAGAGGGAGAGGTATTGGTGGTCAATTGTATGGAATACGAAATGATTTGGAGGAAAATGGTTTCAAGCATGTATTTTCAAATCGAGGAAATCAAGATGTGCTGCAATGCGAATTTAACTCGATCCGTTTTGAAATTTTACCGGTTTATCTTAGAGGAGCGAATTGGAATCAAGATTTCGGAAATTTAAAGGCGGCTGTGGATAGTTCTGAAGGCACTGGAATTGTAGTTGGGGATCATAACATTCGGATCGGAGAAGAACAAGAGCTGCCTTTAGAACTACTGGAAGATCGTAGTATGAGTAACATCAGGCGCTCGAAAGATAAAACAATTACTCCAAATGGAAAAAAATACATCGAGTTTTGTAATAACAATGGTCCTGTGATTTTAAATGGGAGGATGCCAGGAGATGAAGAAGGTAAATTTACTTTTCTTAATAGAAATGGTAGTTCTGTGATTGATGTGTGTGCCGTATCTCTGAATATGTTGACTTATGTTAAGACTTTTCGAGTAGATGAGCAAATCTGGTCTGACCACCTGCCTGTAATTCTGGAACTAGCTATACCGTACACAAGTCAGAGAATGCCACAAAAACGTAATCTCCTGCCAAAATTAATTTGGAAAGAAGCAAAGAAAGAAACATTTCATAACAATTTAAACCAACAACTGTGCACTCTGCCATTGAATCCCAGGTTGGAAGATTTTATAAAAACGATCTATGAGTCATATCCTAGCTGTTTAAATAACAAGAAAGATCTTTTCAAAAACAAATGGTTTGGCAAGGATTGCTCAAAAAGTGGAAAGAAGGCAATGAGTACGCTCAATAAATTTAGGAAGTCTGATAAAATATGCGACAAGAATGCCTACGTCGAACAGAAGAAAGAATACGAGAAGCTATGTAAAGTCAAAACAAGTAAAAGAGTGCTAAGTTCGGCCGGGCCGAATCTTATATACCCTCCACCATGGATCGCATTTGTCGAGTTCTTTTCCCGGCATCTCTTCTTAGGCAAAAAAGGATATAAGAAAAGAGTTGCTCTGCTATTAAAACGATATCAAGATATGGTCCGGTTCGGACCACAATTAAATTATATGTTGGAGACCTGTGTAAAATTTCAGCCAATTCGTATAAGAATTGCGCCCATTGGGGCTCACGAGTAAAATAGAGAGAACGATTTATATGGGATCTGTATCGGGCTATAGAACGATTCAGACCATAATAAACACGTTTGTTGATGGTCATGAGAGGATCCATCGTACAAAATTTCAGGCATATCGGATAATAATTGCGACCTCTAGGGGTCAAGATCCCAGATCGGTTTATATGGCAGCTATATCAAGTTATGAACCGATTTGAACCTCATTTGACACAGTTGTTGAAAGTAAAAATAAAATACGTCATGCAAAATTTCAGATAAATCGGATAGGAATTGAAGCTCAAGAAGTCAAATCCCCAGATCTCTTTATATGACAGCTATATCAGGTTATGAACCGATTTCAACCATACTTGGCACAGTTGTTGGATATTATAACGAAATACTTCGTGCAAAAATTCATTCAAATCGGATAAGAATTGTGCCCTCTAGAGGCTCAAGAAGTCAAGACCCAAGATCGGTTTATATGGCAGCTATATCAGGTTATGAACCGATTTAAACCATACTTGGCACAGTTGTTGGGTATAATAACAAAACACGTCGTGCGAAATTCCATTCCAATCGGATAAGAATTGCGTACTCTAGAGGCTCAAGAAGTCAAGGTCCAAGATCGGTTTATATGGCAGCTATATCAGGTTATGGACCGATTTGAACCATACCTGGCACAGTTGTTGGATATAATAACGAAACACGTCGTGCAAAATTTCATTTCAATCTGATAAGAATTGCGCACTCTAGAGGCTCAAGAAGTCAAGACCCCAGATCGGTTTATATGGCAGCTATATCAGGTTATGGACCGATTTGAACCATACTAGGCACAGTTGTTGGATATAATAACAAAACACGTCGTGCAAAATTTCATTCCAATCGGAAAAGATTTGCGCACTCTAGAGGTTCAAGTAGTCAAGGCCCATGATCGGTTTATATGGCAGCTATATCAGGTTATAGACCGATTTGAACCATACTTGGCACAGTTGTTGGATATCATAGCAAAACACGTCGTGCAAAATTTCATTCCAATCGAATAAGAATTGTGCACTCTAGAGGCTCAAGAAGTCAAGACCTAAGATCGGTTTATATGGCAGCTATATCAGGTTATAGACCGATTTGAACCATATTTGGCACAGTTGTTGGATATCATAGCAAAACACGTCGTGCAAAATTTCATTCCAATCGAATAAGAATTGCGCACTCTAGAGGCTCAAGAAGTCAAGACCCAAGATCGGTTTATATGGCAGCTATATCAAAACATGGACCGATATGGCCCATTTACAATACCAACCGACCTACAATAATAAGAAGTATTTGTGCAAAATTTCAAGCGGCTAGCTTTACTCCTTCGAAAGTTAGCGTGCTTTCGACAGACAGACGGACGGACGGACGGACGGACAGACGGACGGACGGACAGACGGACGGACATGGCTAGATCGACATAAAATTTCACGACGATCAAGAATATATATACTTTATGGGGTCTCAGACGAATATTTCGAGTAGTTACAAACAGAATGACGAAATTAGTATACCCCCCATCTTATGGTGGAGGGTATAAAAATTGATTATTATAAAAGTATTGCGGAAAAGATGGACACGGTATCTGATAGTAAAACCTGGTGGAAAATTGCAAAGGAAATTAGACAAATCGACAGAGATACAAGCTGTTGCATCTCTGCGAACATATTAAAAACCTATTTTGAACGCCTTTTGAATCCGTTATGCAATACCGAACCAATGTATTATGCTCCCAATAACTTAACCGATCTACTGCTTGATAGAGATTTCTCCGTTGGCGAGATTAAGGAACAGCTTAGAAATGTCGGGACAAACAAAGCACCAGGAGAAGATCGCGTCCCATACGAGTTTTTTATGCACGCGACAGACGAATTCTTCGGAAAATTATGCAATGCCTTCACTAATATTTTGAACGGTTTTGACTACTTCGAAATATTCCGCACAGGTATCATATTCCCAATTCATAAAAAAGGAAACCTAGACGAAGTGAGTAACTATCGAGGTATCACTTTCATGAACTGCATAGGGAAACTTATGATAGGAATGATCAACTGCAGGATAGTGGACTGGCTAAACCGATATCAAATATTGAACGAATATCAGGCGGGATTTAGAAAAGGATACTCTACAGTGGACAATATCTTTAATCTCTCAGCTATAATTAATATTAAATTACACGACAATAAAAAGGTTTATGCTTTTTTCGTCGATTTTAAGGCCGCATTTGATAGAGTGCCAAGAGGACTGTTAATATATAAACTGCACGAAATCGGTCTGTCATCTAAAATTACCCGCTTTGTAGAAAAAATCTATGAGAACACAAGGTCTGCAGTTTGGTCAGGCTCCCAAATGTCGGAATATTTTGACACATGTACTGGAGTTAAACAAGGCTGTTTATTGTCGCCAACCCTCTTTGCCATTTACCTTAATGATTTACATGAACACTTGGAGGGAGGACTTCAAGTGGATCAAACTAACATTAGTCTATTAATGTACGCGGATGATATAATAATAATGTCTGATAATCCGAGAACTTTACAACAAATGATCTACAACTTGGAATCTTACTGTGATAAATGGGGAATGGAAGTTAACCAGATAAAATCTGAGATAATGGTATTTAGGAAGTGGAAAATGTTTTTAGCCGTTTGTCGCTCTATACATAGCTACGGTGCGCAGATATGGGGAAATTCCTGCTTTAATGAGGTGGAAAAACTCTACCGATACTTTATTAAAAAAATATTGAAACTTCCAGAGGCCACTCCAAACTATGTAATCGCTCTAGAGACAGGATACGAACCTGGTTACATATATACTTATTCTTTGCACTTACAATACTTGTCGAAAGTGTTATTCGATCTCGAGAGCCACAGACTGCCACATATACTAGCCGAAAAACTTGCAAACAAAAATCTAGCCTGGTTTAACGATTATAGTACCCAACTCTCGTTGCATAACATAAATAGTAATAATGTAAAAATAAATAAAAAATCTTGGATGAGTGCAGCTCAGCAACTTTTAATGGACATGAAAGCCAATACGTTTAATGATCACTTACAAAAAGCGCAGGAAAGTGAAAACAGAATATATAAATACCTCGATTACAATGTTGGCCCCATGTATTGCACAGAAAAATTCAGCCAAGAACAAATAACTTTGATTCTGAAAGCTAGAGGTGATCTAATGTGGTTGAACTTTAATAAATATAGGACCTCGAATGAACAAAGATGTTCATTGTGTAATTTGGGAGAAGCAGAAAATTTAGTCCATTTCATTGGCCGCTGTCCAGTATTAGCAAATATGAGAGTTAGACATTTTAATAGAACTCTATTGGATCAAACCGAAATTATTAGCATACTAAATGGTGGTGAAGGTTTTTGCTGGGTGAATTTACTAAACTTCTTAAAGGAAGCAAGAAAATATAGAAATATGTTAATAGAAGAGTTTAATTACTAATTAAGAATAAAATTAAACAGAAAAATATAATAACTCAATACTCCGGCAGACGGTTTAATTATAAACCATGCTGTAAAATTCTTTATTATCAATAAGATATTTTTTGTAAAATTGTTTTATACATATTATAACGTTATTATTATATTGTGTTAGCCTCGTCTTCATAATTCACAAGGAGTTAATCCTCACAAGATTCGTTAGATCTTGTCATGATGAGCTTCCGTACCCATCCAGGGTCAGGTGAGAAAGCTATGGAACCACTCTTCCTCAGGACTGTGGGCACTTGCGGCGTGGACGATTTCTCCTTAGATGCTTCAATGACTGCTGCTGTCGAAGTACTTTCTGAGTTCCGTGGTTCCCCGCTGGCGCACACTTTGAGCCCAGTCCAACTTTGTGTGGGCTTGTCGGGTGCCGTTTCGATGCCATCTCCTTATGTCTCGATTGTGGCAGCGGGAATTTCAGCCTCCTGCAATCCGCCAGACTTTAGCGATGTGGTCGATAGTATCTTAGGCAAGTGTTCAGCAACAACTGCTGAGTCGTCTCCTGATTCCCCAACCCCACTGCTTCTATAGACCTTCAGTTTCAAGTCGTTGAATACGTATGACACAACGCCTTCAGCGAGATAGCCGGAGTTTAGTACGAATACTGCATGCCTCCGGTCACCATCAGCCTCATCCAATCTACCAATCTTCCAGTCGGTAATTAAAAGATAGGCATTACATTGCCTTAGTCTTCCAAGAATCGATTCAGGATATGAGTCATTGAGTTTAAGTTATATATATATATATGTATATATATATATCTTTTTACGGCCTTATTCACAAAACTTTGCATCCGAACTTAGCATCCGTTTACTTGTTTTATTTAAGTTATTTATATATTATTTTTGTGGCCTTATTCACAACACTTTATGGAGCCTTAAAATAGATTTATTTGACAGTTCTATAAAGGAAATATGTCAAATAAAACTTTTTTAAATCTACATTAATTTTTTACCCGCCATCAGGTGATGGGGGTATACTAATCTCATTCATTCCGTTTGTAACACCTCGAAATATTGCTCTAGAAACCCATAAAGTATATATGTTCTTGATCGTCTCGACATTCTGATTCGAACTAGCCATGTGCGTCCGTCCGTTCGTTTCTCGAAATCACGATAGCGGTCGAACGCATAAAACTAGCCGTTTGAAATTTTACACAGATACTTAATTTTGTTGCAGGTAGTTGGGCATTGCAAATGGGTCATATCGGTTCAGATTTGGATACAGCTTCCATATAAACCGATTTCCCCATTTGACATCTTGATAAAAACCGTACTTCGTACAGTTTTTGGAAGTTATAACAGAACACCGCATTAAAAATTTCAGCCAAATCCGGCAAAAACTGCGGCTTCCAGGGACTGAAGAGGCAATTTGGGAGATCGTTTTATATTGGAGCTATATCAGGTTCTTGACCGATTTGAACCGTACTTAGCACAGTAGTTGGAAGTCATAATGGAACACTATGTGTAAAATTTCAGCCAAATCGGATGAAAATTGAGGCTTCCAGGGGCTCAAGAAGTCAAATCAGGAGATCGGTTTATATGGAAGCTATATCCAAATCTGAACCGATATGGCCCATATGCAATTCCCAACGACCTACTTCAATATTAAGTATCTGTGCTCAGGATATCTAGACGATCAATAATATATATATCCCATAAAGTATATCATCCAATGGTGGTGGGTATAAAAACATAGTTGCGGGGATGGATTCCGAATGTCGACTTAATATATGGTGAATCTAACTTGGACAAAAGCGAGGTTTATAGGTAATACAAAATGGATATTCATAAGTACAAAAGTCGTGACACATTTTATATAGATCATCTTCTCAACGGTTTGTTTTTTATTAAGCATCTTCTATTATATAAAAATTAAATTGTTGATTTTGTTTGTTTGTCTCTTCCGCATAGACTCAAACACAGCTCAACCGATTTTCATGAAATTTTCACAGAAAGAAAAGTTTGAGACCGCTTTGAAAAAAGAGCGGACCCTCCATCTAACCACAATATTCAAACACGCCACATTTCGGAGATGGGTATGGTACCCTAAAAACACGAAATTGGTATAAAATTTTAGGATCATATAACCTGGGGGGACGCCCCATCCCAAAACCTACCCGAACGATTATATTTACCGATTGGGACAATGATGAAATAAAAAGTATTTAAGAGTAGAGTACGAACTTGGTATAAAAATTTCACCCTAAGTGTTCGGGAGGGTCCCCCACCCCCAAAAACACCCCAAAAGGACACTTTCAACGCTTTGGGTAATATGGGTATCAAATGAAAGTTGTTTGAAACTTGATTACGCATATGTTATAAGAATTTGGTCCGAGGTGTCTTTGGGGACTCCCCAATCCCAAAAACCCCCAAAACAGGCATGAATATCCAACGTCACAAAATGGGTGTCAAATGAAAGGTCATTGGTAGTTGCCCTAAAACCTACCAAACATATATTTAGACCAATCACGACAATATGGGACTCAAATGAAAGGTATTTAAGATTAAAAAACGTATCTGATATCCAATTGTCGGACCAAGTGCTAAGGGGAACACCCCAAGCCCCAAAACACCCCCTTATCGGACATATTTACCAACTATGGCAATATGGGACTCAAATGAAAGGTATTTGCGAGTAGAATACGAATCTGATATCCAAATGTGGGACCACGAGTCTGTGGGTCCAACCCTTTCCCAAAACACCCCCCAAACAGGACTTATTTACTGACCATATAAATATGGGGCGTAAATAAAAGGTATTTGAATGTAGAATACGAATCTGATATCCAAATATGAGACCAAGTGTTTGGGGGCCGTCTCTCACCAAAAACATTCCCCAAAGGGGACAAATATACGACCATAGCAATATTGGGCTCAAATGAAAGGTCTTTGGGAGTAAAGCACGAATTTGATATCAACATTCGGGAAAAGTGTCTATGGGGCCACCCCACACCCACAACACCACCCAAATAGTAAGTATTTTCTGACTTTTGCAATATGAGGCTCATATATATATATATATATATATATATATATATATATATATATATATATATATATATATATATATATATATTTTTTTTTTTTTTTTCAAGGCCAACTCACTGAGTGGCCGCACATCCCCCGAGCCGGTCATGTTTGCCGACTATTTAAATATGGAGCTCAAATTAAAGTTAAGTGGGAGTAGACCACGTATCTGATATCAACATTAGGGGAATAGAGCACGTTGCTGATATATTTATCCGGCTTGGAGATTTTCCAATCCCCAAAACACCCCTAAATCGGGCATATTTACCGACCATGTCAATGTGGAGCTTAAATGAAAGGTATTGGGGGTTGGAGCAAGACTTGATACCCACATTTGGGACCAATTTTCTGGGGTTCTACCCCTTTCCCCAAACAGCATTTTTTACTGTCCATCGCAATATGGGGTTCAAATAAAGGTGTTTGGGAGTAGAATACGAATTTGATATGCAAATGTAGGACCATGTGTTTAGGGCATCACCCTTTCCCCAAAACAACCCGCAAAGGGTAAAAATAATTTTTATATTTTCAGGGCAAATTGTCTGGGGGACCACCTCAGCCCCGAAAACACCCCTAAATCAGATATTATGAGAATATCGGGCCGAAATAAAGTGTTTTAAGAATAGAGTACAACTTACATCCAGATTTAAATTGGTAGATGTAAGATCAGATGGGATTCAGATAAAGGTACTTATATTGTTAAACTGTTAGTCAAGCGAAATACTGTTTTCGTATTTCACAAAAAGCTCTTTAGTTGTGGAAATGAATATTCCATGGAAATTTTTGTTCCATATAAAGTAAAAGAAGGCGGAGAGGAGCGGGCACGGGTCAGCGAGTAATGATATAAGGGTTAAAGTATCTGGGTCACGTCCTATCATTCAACAGATAGGGCATGTAGATCACGACAATAAAGAACTGAAATAATTGGTCTTTTGAGTCTTAGCGTCGGGGGGACCAACCCTCTCCTCCCAATAAAAAAACACCGAACTGGTATGTAGGACGACCGAGAATATATTGTACTCAAATGAGAGGACGTGTAGAAGGGCAATTCCCTGCCCCAATCCAACCAAAAAAAAAACAAGTAAAGGCGTGCTAAGTTCGGCCGGGCCGAATCTTATATACCCTCCACCATGGATCGCATTTGTCGAGTTCTTTTCCCGGCATCTCTTCTTAGGCAAAAAAAAAAGGATATAAGAAAAGGTTTGCTCTGCTATTAGAGCGATATCAAGATATGGTCCGGTTTGGACCACAATTAAATTATATGTTCGAGACCTGTGTAAAATGTCAGCCAATTCGAATAAGAATTGCGCCTTTTGTGGGCTCAAGAAGTAAAATAGAGAGATCGATTTATATGGGAGCTGTATCGGCCTATAGACCGATTCAGACCATAATAAACACGTATGTTAATGGTCATGAGAGAATCCGTCGTACGAAATTTCAGGCAAATCGGATAATAATTGCGACCTCTAGAGGCTCAAGAAGTCAAGATCCCAGATCGGTTTTTTATGGCAGCTATATCAGGTTATAAACCGATTTGAACCATATTTGGCACAGTTGTTGGATATCATAACAAAATACTACGTTCAAAAATTCATTCAAATTGGATAAGAATTGCGCCATCTAGAGGCTCAAGAAGTCAAGACCCAAGATCGGTTTATATGACAGCTATATAAGGATATGGATCTATTTGAACCATATTTGGCACAGTTGTTGGATATCGTAACAAAACACGTCGTGCAAAATTTCATTCCAATCGGATAAGAATTGCGCACTCTAGAGGCTCAAGAAGTCAAGACCCCAGATCGGTTTATATGGCAGCTATATCAGGTTATAAACCGATTTGAACCATACTTGGCACAGTTGTTGGATATCATAACAAAACACGTCGTGCCAAATTTCATCCCAATCGGATAAGAATTGCGCACTCTAGAGTCTCAAGAAATCAAGACCCAAGATCGGTTTATATGGCAGCTATATCAAAACATGGACCGATATGGCCCATTTACAATACCAACCGACCTACACTTATAAGAAGTATTTGTGCAAAATTTCAAGCGGCTAGCTCTACTCCTTGGGAAGTTAGCGTGCTTTCGACAGACAGACGGACGGACGGACAGACGGACGGACATGGCTAGATCGACATAAAATTTCACGACGATCAAGAATATATATACTTTATGGGGTCTCAGACGAATATTTCGAGTAGTTACAATCAGAATGACGACATTAGTATACCCCCCATCTTATGGTGGAGGGTATAAAAATAATTAACAAGTAAAAGCGTGCTAAGTTCCGCCGGGCCGAATCTTATATACCCTCCACCATGGATCGCATTTGTCGAGTTCTTTTTCCAGTGTCTCTTTTTAGGCAAACAAAGTAAAGGAACGATAAAAGAAACATAATTTTTATGCTATTGGAGCTATATCAAGTTATGGTCAGTTTCGGACCATAATGGAATGAATGTTGGAGATCATAGTAGAAGTCATTGTGTAAAATTTCAGCCAAATCGAATGAGAATTGCGCCCTCTAGGGGCTCAAAAAGTAAAGAAGGGAGATCTTTTTGTAGGGGAGCTGTATTAAGCTATAGACTTCAGACCATATTTGACACGTATTTGGAAGGTCATGTACAAATCAGATAATAATTGAGCCCTCTAGAGGCTCAAGAAGTCAAGATCCCAGATCGGTTTAAATGGCAGCTATATCAGGTTATGTACCGATTTGAACCGTACATTGCATAGTTGTTTAAAGTTATACCAAAACACCACGTGCAAAATTTCAGTCAAATCGGACTAAAATTGAGACCTCTAGAGGCTCAAGAAATCAAGACCCAAGATCAGTTTATATGGCAGCTATATCAAAACATGGACCGATATGGCCCATTTACAATCCCAACAGACCCACACCTATAAGAAGTATATGTGCAAAATTTCAAGCGGCTAGCTTTATTCCTTCGAAAGTAAGCGTGCTTTCGACAGACAGACGGACGGGCATGGCTAGATCGACATAAAATGTCATGACGATCAGAAATATATATACTTTATGGGGTCTGAGGCGAATATTTAGAGGAGTTACAAGCAGAATGACGAAATTAGTAAACCCCCATCCTATGGTGGAGGGTATGCAAATAATGTATGAATGCCGATCAGGAAAGAATAGGACAGCAATAAAGGGTCTTTGGTAGCAGAGTAGACTTTTTGCCCCCCAAAATTGGTGTAGACACAAAAGGTCCTGAGTATCTTAAGAAATGTAGTATCCCAAGTAGTAACTTTAAAATATGATATTGAATGTAAATAACCAATAAAAATAAATTTTTATATTGTGGATCTGAATAAGACCAGTAGCCTTAAGTATCTTGATCGCCACCCTCAAAATGCATGACATTATGGGGCTCAAACAAAATCGTGTTCTATCACGATGCTGTTAATATATCAGGATCCGCCCCACTTAATGTTTGCCTATTATGGCAATAAGGGGCTCAAATAATGGATATTTAATTGTAGCAAATAAATTTGATATCCAATTTTGAGGCAAATTGTTCGGGGGTAGTCTCACACCGTAAGCTCCCCCTAAACCTTTTGCAATTGCTGCTGAAATAAAAGGAATTTAACAGTAGAGCACGATGCTGATATTTTTTCAGCTCTATGTGCGTGGGTGGCAGCCCCACCCTACATACCCCTGAAACTGGTCATATTTGTGAATTATGGCAAAAAGGGGCTCAAATCTAAGATCTGTATTATGGTCAAGTGTTTCAAGGACGACTCATCACGTAAACTACCCCTGAACCGACTATATCAATAAGATGCTCAAAAGGAGTAGAGTATGAATCTGATATCCAACTTCGGGACAAAGGGTTTGACTACTTCAATCCATCACCAAAACCAAAAAGATTGAAGTAGATCTAACATCCAAATTTTAATAGGCGGACCCTCCCCTTAGGTTAGGTTAGGTTAGGTTTTAGTGACAGTTTGCCATCAGACTCGATTAGACGATTTCGTCCATTGTGATACCACAGGAACAGCAGATGGAAGATGCCTTCTAGTTCCTACCGTTGAACCAACCAGAACGCTTAGAAAAGCTCAATAACGAATGTTCATATCCGCTAAATCAGACAGGTTCTCAAAGCAATGAGGACCTAAAGTGGAATTTCTTCTAACTGCTAGTACGGGACACAGTACAGCTTCTGCAAAAGTCGTTGCTGGAAACCGTCGGTCTGTCAGCATGTTTTCCGATTAGACAGTGACCTGTCATAAGGGACACAATGACTGAGACGTTTGTTCTAGCCAATAACAGCAAAGCAGTAGACCTCTTCAAGTCTAGAAGAGGCCACATAGTTTTGAATAGTTTGGAACCATCCGTATAGAAGTCTATGTAACTTCTGTTACCAGGGATATCGTAGTTCCAATCGGTTCCATCAGTGAAGGAATTTTTATCAAAAAGGGGCTCAGATAGGGTGTATCCACACTGCCTAAAACATCGGATATTGTATCAAGGACAACACAGTGTCCGTAGCCACCACATAACCAATGAGAGAGCTCCCTTAACCTCACGGCAGTGGTCGCTGCAATTTGGGTAGCCACAATGTCCAAAGGCATAAGATGTAGCATTACATTCAGTGCATCAGATGGTGTCGTCCGCAATGCGGCTGTGATGCACACACAAGCCATCCTTTGAATCCGGTTAAGTATTGAGCAGTAGGTGAATTTTTGAAGCGCCGTCCACCAGACCACAACACCATATAGCATTATAGGTCTTACAACTGCAGTATACACCCAATGCATGACACGCGGTCTAAATCTCCAATCTTGCAGGTGTATAGGGAAAGGGAAGGGAGGGAGGGAAAGTTGCATTTCTTGCCCTTTCCAAAATGTTGGATTTGGAGTTTAATTTCCTGTCCAGCAAAACACCCAGGTATTTTGCGCTTTCTGTTAATAGAACATTCTCTCCATCCAAGTCGAAAGGTCCCACTGTTGGCAAATTGTATCTCCTGATGAAAGAAATTTGGGAGTAGAGAACCAATATGATATCCACATTGGGACGAAATAACTGAAGGCCGTACCAGCACCCCCAAACAGGACTTTTTTCATGACTGAGCCAGTATAGTTCTCAGATGAAATAAGAGGCGCAGCGGATCGGGCCCTGTCCAGCTAGTAAATATTAAAAGGATAGTTTTGTTCCATATAAAGTAAAAGGTGATGCAGCGGAGCGATCCCGGTTCAGCTAGCATTATATTTATGAATTTTAATAGATTTTACGTAAGTGTTCCTGAAAATAGGTAATATGTACTCCTTAACAGGGCGGCGCAGTCGAGCAATTTTGACTCGACTCCGAATCCAGGCAAACTGCTTGACTCCGACTGCGACTCAAACTCCGGAGTCGACTCCGGGCAATTAAAAATGCTACTTTTTATACCCACCACTTAAGAATGGGGGTGATACCCAAACTAGGAAATATGTTAATCAAATGAAAGGTATTAGCGAACAGATTACGAATATGTAAAAACAAAAAATTAAATTTGGTCCTGAGAAGGACCTGCGGGATCTTGAAAGTTTTGGACTCCCTTTAACCCTAGGCAATATGGATACCAAATTAAATGTATTAAGGCGCTTTTTTCCAATTTTCACTTTTATCCAAAATTTTGGATGAAGTGGAGGAGGAGGACGATGATGAGAATGAAGATATCACAGCGTGGGTGAAAGAGGAGCCCACATTAAATATAGTCCTGAGGTTATTAAAATGTGATTGCCACATCCACCAGGCAATCCCTGGAAAGCGCCAAAAACAATGCCCGACAGAATCTCGGGCATTGTTTTGTAATACGTACGTTTCTACAGTGATTAATCAGCCAACTATTTCCTGAAATGAGCTTTCAAACAGTTCAAAAACTAAGCTTATTCAAAAAACTTGTGCTTTAAATATTTTTAAATATACATTGCAGAAAATGCAGAAAAAAATCGGAAAAACTAAAAATGAAATTTTCACTATAATAATTATACTATTTTTATCCAGTGATACAAAATTCGATGAAATTTGTTCCAAATACATACACAATTTCAATGAAGTGTTTTCTTTAAAAAAGTTTTATTCTAAACACAAAACTTCAAGGACATTTTAAAGGCAATATTTCAAAGAAAGTTATTAAGGATAAGATTTTATTGCTATTTTTCCAAATTTCTAAAACAAAATTCAATGAAATTTTCTTTAAAGACAAAATGTTTCTAAAGACAAAATTTTAACAAACTTTTTCTAAAAACAAAAATTTAATCAAATTTTATCTGAAAACTAAATTTAAAAGAAATATTTTTAAAAACAATGAAAATATTTCTAATGACCTAATTTCAATCAAATTTTTTCTAAAGGCAAAATTTCAGTGAAGTTTTTTCTTAAGACAATATTTCAAGGAAATTTTTCTAGAGCTAACATTTCAATGACAAAATTAAAATACAAAATTTTATTGACATTTTTTCTGAAGACAAGATTTCAAATAAGTTTTTTCTAAAGACTAAGTTTTAATGATTTTTTTAATATAATGATTCAGTTTTTGTTTACGAGTAAAAATTTTTGTCTATTTTGTCCGGAGTCGAGCCGGAGCCCTGCTCCTTAATGAAGTAAACTATGTTTTAATTTATTCTATTAATACTACAAATGGAAACCATTTACACATCAAAGGATAAACGAATTACATTGGATAAATATTCCACTATACGAGGGTTGCCTTTTACATTTCGAAGTTAGAGAACAAAATAAAATATTAATCATAGAAAATCGCTTTATTTTTTTTTTTTTTTCAAAATATTCCCCATTAAGATCTATACACTTTTGCATGCGTTTGAATTGTCGATGCACTTTTGCCACTCTGATTGAGGTATCTCCAAAACATGGATTCTGAACGCATCAACCGTTTCTTCAGGTGTCGAAAAACGTTGACCTCTCATTTTATTTTTTGCGTACGAGAATAAAAAGAAGTCATTCGGTGCAAAGTCAGGACTATACGGCGGATGACTCATCAAATCAATGTTTTGAGTGCTCAGAAATGCAGTTGTTCGAGCCGATATGTGAGAAATCGCGTTGTAGTGGTGAAGTGTGATCTACGGCGGTTGGTTGTCTTGATTTCTTGGAAGACAAATGGTTGTGTACCACTCAGAATTGACTGTTCTGCGTTGTTCTAGTGGAACGATTGCGAGATGTCTAGTTTATCCAAAAAAGGCCATAATTTGCTTGGAAGTGCTTCGCGCGCGATCAATTTTTGTTGGATTTGGCTCATCTTGAAATACTCATATAGTCGACTGCTGCTTACTTTCGGGCTCATACGCGTAAATCCACGATTCATCACCTGTCACAATGTCATAGATGTATTTCGAACCACCAAGGCATTCTTTTCACCAATCGCCACCAGTCTTGTTTTTGAGCGATTGACGCCTTGTTTTGAGCGATTTTTGATGGTCAAATGTTCATGCAATATTGAATGTATGCTGATCCCACTAATGCCTAAAGTTGTCTCAATCTTAAGATAGGTCACATGACGAACTTGCAATATCCGTTGGCGCAAAGCATCAATGGTTTTTGAAACAACAACTGATTTTGGAGGACCTTCACGAAATTCGTCTTGAAGTGAACTACGACCTCGGTTGAATTTACCATACCATCGATAAACACTGGACCTTCATCGCAAAAAATTAAATTAAGTTCATCGATGCACTGTTTTTGAGTTAATCCACGTCGAAAGTTGTACAAAATAATGGCACGAAAATGTTCACGATTTAGTTCCATTCTTTAGGCGAGATGAATCTTTTAAGTTACTGTAAACAATACAAATAGCGCTCGTATGTCAAAACGATCTGAGTTCGTATAACCTCAAAAGTTTCAAGCTTTACGATAGAGCTGTCAGTTGGCAGATTGCAACACAAGGATTGTCTAATCGCAATATAGAAAAGGTAACCCTTGTATTATATATATTATTTCTTAATTGAAGGATTATCATTGGACTTCATTTGAAGAAAATTATTATAACGGAAATGAAAAACTTTCTTTAATTTTGGTTAAAAAACATTGAAAAAAAAATTCTACAAAATATATGTGGAATAAAAACAAAAACGTGTTAAGTTCGTGCCAAACTTTGGATATCCACCAACATGGATATATTAATCATCCTGCTTTATTACAAATCCACTACCATATCCTTATATATATCTAATAAAGCTTAATCAGCATATCGGTATGTATGACAACTCAAATATAGTAAATTATATTCGAGTCGGATGTCGAGAGGCTTAAAACAACTCACTATTTCAGCGAAATACGATAATAAATGCACCTTTTTTGCGCTTCAGATCCTTAACCGGCAGCTTTATCTATATCTAGTCTGATGTAAATCGTATTTGATTCGGAAGACGGGAGGCTTCATAAAAATCTCTGTGTCAAACTCTAGCGAAATCGGATAACAAATGCGTCTTAAACGGGATTTAGGCACGATGTCTATATGGAAGCTATATCTAAGTGTCATCCGATTTGATCCATACTTCAATCGGATGTCGCGAGGCTTGAAACAACTCTCGGATTCAAATTGCAGCGAAATCTGGTAAAATATAAAGATTTTATGTGCTTTAGACACCATATGGTAGGTTAGGTTAGGTAAGAGTGGCAGTCCTTTTACAGACTCACTTAGACAAGTCCATTGTGATACCACAGGTGCGACAGACCAAGACTTCTGGCGGGAATCGAACCCACGACCCCTGCCCTTGTAATCAAAGCACGCTACCAATTCGGCTACCTATATGGAAACTATATATAAATATCTATATCTATATGGAAACTATATCTAAATAAAGTCAGGTCTGAATCATTTTTCAGTCGGATGTCGGGAGGCTTTAAACAAATTTCAGCGAAATTGGATAAAAATAACACCTTTTATGGTTTTCAGACCCTTAACTGGCTGAACGGTCTATATGACAGCTATATATAAATATTTTCCGATTTAGCCCGCTCAAGAACTTAACCTGTGTGCAGCAAAAAGGCGTATCTGTGCCAAATTTCAGCTCAGTGTCTAATTTTCTTAAGGCTGTGGTGTGATTACAACAGACGGATGAACGGACACACGGACATCGTTAAATCGCCTTAGAATTTTACGACGATCCGTAATATATATACTTTGTGGGGTCGGAAATGGATATTTCGATGAGTTGCAAACGGAATAACTAAATGGAAACACAGCCTATACTATTGTATGATGGTGGGTATCAAAGTGCTTTTATTAAATGAAAAGAGCTAACAATACATACATTCGTTTATTGGACCTGGAAAAAGAAAAACTGTGCGGCCTTCCGAGTACCCAAAAATGGAGATTGCATTGTACCGATGGTTTTTGAAAATGAGAGACAAAAGGATACCTGTTGGCGGACTTATGCTAAAAGAAACGGCGAAAGACCTTCATAAAGATATTAAAGAAAATAGTTTGGAAGCCAATGCCAGCGATGGATGGCTTCAAAACTATAGGCCGCAATGCTCATACGATTTCGCTGGAATGGTGCACAGTTAATATTTAAGTTCGCCCCAATATGGGGGAACTTAAAAAAAGGAAAAACAATTGACTTTTATGTTTTAATGAAAGATTATTTGATGACTAAGGACCATGACAGACGCCAGCGGAAAAACAAATGTAGATCATCATGATAATTTGTTGTGGCGTTGCCAATTTAATTAATGTAACATAGGGTAATTCTCACTGCCTAAAAATAAAATACTAGACAAAGAACTTGACAAATGCGGTCCATTGTGGAGGGAGATTGGCCCGGTCGAACTTAATACTCATTTACTTGATCATGTTAAATTTTTCGTACGTATCACACGATGTACACAACTTTCAGAGTTGCTATTTTTAAAATGTCATGAAAATACAATAGAAGATTTACTGTAAAAAAGTGTATTTACCAGCAAGATGTTCGAACTTCACAAAAAATTTGTTCTAAAGGGTGATTTTTTTGAGGTTAGGATTTTCATGCATTAGTATTTGACAGATCACGTGGGATTTCAGACATGGTGTCAAAGAGAAAGATGCTCAGTATGCTTTGACATTTCATCATGAATAGACTTACTAACGAGCAACGCTTGCAAATCATTGAATTTTATTACCAAAATCAGTGTTCGGTTCGAAATGTGTTCATTCACCGTAACGTTGCGTCCAACAGCATCTTTGAAAAAATACGGTCCAATGATTCCACCAGCGTACAAACCACACCAAACAGTGCATTTTTCGGGATGCATGGGCAGTTCTTGAACGGCTTCTGGTTGCTCTTCACTCCAAATGCGGCAATTTTGCAATTTTAGATCACGGCAATTTTAGATCACGGAGGTAAAACTTTAATCGAACTGCACTCATTGAATTGCGAGAATTAAGTCTTGTGGAAAAAATTATGAAATTTAATATTTAAGTAAAAAACAAGTAAAACCGTGCTATGTTCGGCCGGGCCGAATCTAATATACCCTCCACCATGGATCGCATTTTTCGAGTTCTTTTCCCGGCATCTCTTCTTAGGCAAAAAACGATATAAGAAAAGAGTTGCTCTGCTATTAAAACGATATCAATATATGGTCCGGTTCGGACCACAATTAAATTATATGTTGGAGACCTGTGTAAAATTTCAGCCAATTCGTATAAGAATTGCGCCCATTGGGGGCTCACGAAGTAAAATAAAGAGAACGATTTATATGGGATCTGTATTGGGCTATAGACCGATTCAGACCATAATAAACACGTTTGTTGATGGTCATGAGAGGATCCGTCGTACAAAATTTCAGGCATACCGGATAATAATTGCGACCTCTAGGGGTCAAGAAGTCAAGATCCCAGATCGGCTTATATGGCAGCTATATCAGGTTATCGACCGATTTAAACCATACTTGGCACAGTTGTTGGGTATCAAAACAAAACACGTCGTGCAAAATTTCATTCCAATCGGATAAGAATTGCGCACTTTAGAGGCTCAAGAAGTCAAGACCCAAGATCGGTTTATATGGCAGCTATATCAAAACATGGACCGATATGGCCCATTTACAATACCAACCGACCTACACTAATAAGAAGTATTTGTGCAAAATTTCAAGCGGCTAGATTTACTCCTTCAGAAGTTAGCGTGCTTTCGACAGACAGACGGACGGACGGACAGACATGGCTAGATCGACATAAAATGTCGCGACGATCAAGAATATATATACTTTATGGGGTCTCAGACGAATGTTTCTAGTAGTTACAAACAGAATGACGAAATTAGTATACCCCCCATCTTATGGTGGAGGGAATAAAAAAATTGTTCTTCAATAATTGACGATTTTATGGGATTTATAAATTTTCCGATTTTGTTTTTTTTTTTTGTTTGACAATCTGGGAACTCGTTTGAGGTATTGCCAATGTCTTTTTAGCTAGGTCACGAACCTATGATCTGGCAATGCCGAGTTATAACCATTTGACATTTAGTGACTGTTTTTGTTCTTCTTTCTCTTGTTATGTTCACAAGGTTGGTATTGTTTTGTAATTGTGCTTTATGTTTATGTTTCTGTTTTTTTTTTTTTTTTTTTAATGAGTACAACTGTTCTGTTTTTTTGTTTGTTTGTGTTGTTTTTTGTTTTAAGTTTTAAGTTTAAGAGTACCAGTGTACTCTTCGTAGGTATTTAGAAGTTAAGTGCCTCTCTTAAAGAGAACGCTTTACACTGTGTTGGAGAGAGAATGTTTTTGTTTATGTTTGTTTTTTTTTTTTAATTCTTTTGGCGTTCAGAAGTAGAAATATCAATTTTTATTTTCACTTGTTGGTTATTTTGAACGCTTTTATAATTATATGTTTTGTTGTTTCTATCAAGCAAGACTATTTTAACACTATTAAACAAGATTTTTTAAAATTTAAGTGGGGAAAACAATACAAAACTTCAATTAAAGGCGGAACAAAGAAAAACACGTCCGTTCGCTGCTATATTGCTTAATTGTTGTCTGCTACTGAAACCTCGACGGGTGAAGCGGCTGCTCCAGGCTCCACTAGCCGACAGACGACTAGTCAGCAGGGGCGAACCTATTCTGTCTTCGTCCTTTAATTGGCCTAGGCTATCGGCCTTCCCGGCAAACCAACACGCTCTTTAAGAGGTTGCAATAATATTGGGTTGCCCAAAAAGTAATTGCGGATTTTTTAAAAGAAAGTAAATGCATTTTTAATAAAACTCAGAATGAACTTTAATCAAATATACTTTTTTTACACTTTTTTCTAAAGCAAGCTAAAAGTAACAGCTGATAACTGACAGAAGAAAGAATGCAATTACAGAGTCACAAGCTGTGAAAAAATTTGTCAACGCCGACTATATGAAAAATCCGTAATTACTTTTTGGGCAACCCAATAGAAGACGCTTCGCTCTCAGGTTTATTGAGAGGCTTGATGCGAATGATCCTAAGACTCTCACTAATAGGGAGAGAGATTCGCTAAATTGGGCTCTGGAATTCGCTACACAGGCTACCCCAAAGACTACATGTTTTGATACGGAAACTGCACCGCAGTTACCCAAAGGGGTGCGGACACCTGGAGGGCATCCTATGCCTAAAAGAACTAGAGCGAACGGCAGTAAGATGGATCCAAGAACCTTTGCTAATGTCACTAGGGACAGTTTGGTGATGGCAGTTGTCGACAAGAAAGAAGAACAGGGCTGCATATCTAGTCAATGGGCTGGCATCAGTATACTCCGATGTCCTTGCGGAATTTTCTAGGTCTCCTCCAGTTTGTGACGATACAGGCTGGTATCGAGGCCGATACAGACTAATTGCCTTCGGCGATCAACGCTCAATTGAAATGTATCGTTGTAGATTAAGTCAAGAAGGAAGATATTCCTTCTCGCCCAATGAAATACCAAGGATTCCCTCAGATCCTCAAACGATACTTTGAGGACTAAGGGAACGTTATCCCAATCTTTCAACCACCGACTGGAAGATTGGTAGATTGGATGAGGCTGATGGTGACCGGAGACATGCAGTATTTGTACTAAACTCCGGCTGTCTCGCAAACCTTAACAAGTCTGAATTGGTTGTAGCCAACGGATTCAACAAGTTGAAACTGAAGGTCTATAGAAGCAGTGGGGAATTATCGACCACATTGCTAAAGTCTGGCGGGTTGCAGGAGACTGAAAATCCCCTTGCCTCAATGTCATTCTGTTTGTAACTACTCGAAATATTCGTCTGAGACCCCATAAAGTATATATATTCTTGATCGTCGCGAAATTTTATGTCGATCTAGCCATGTCCGTCCGTCTGTCCCTCCGTCCGTCCGTCCGTCCGTCTGTCTGTCGAAAGCACGCTAACTTCCGAAGGAGTAGAGCTAGCCGCTTGAAATTTTGCACAAATACTTCTTATTTGTGTAGGTCGGTTGGTATTGTAAATGGCCCATATCGGTCCATGTTTTGATATAGCTGCCATATAAACTGATCTAGGGTCTTGACTTCTTGAGCCTCTAGAGTGCGCAATTCTTATCCGATTTTAATGAAATGAAATTTTACACGACGTATTTTGTTATGATATCCAACAATTGTGCCAAGTATGGTTCAAATCGGTCCATAACCTGATATAGCTGCCATATAAACCGATCTTGGGTCTTGAGCCTCTAGTGTGCGCAATTCTTATTCGATTTGAATGAAATTTTGCACGACGTGTTTTGGTATGATATCCAACAATTGTGCAAAGTATGGTATAAATCGGTACATAACCTGATATAGCTGCCATATAAACCGATCTTGGGTCTTGACATCTTGAACCTCTAGAAGGCGCAAATCTTATCCGATTGGAATGAAATTTTGCACGACGTATTTTGTTATGATATCCAACAATTTTGCCAAGTATGGTTCAAATCGGTTCATAACCTGATATAGCTGCCATATAAACCGATCTTGGGTCTTGAGCCTCTAGAGTGCGCAATTCTTATTCGATTTGAATGAAATTTTGCACGACGTGTTTTGGTATGATATCCAACAATTGTGCAAAGTATGGTATAAATCGGTCCATAACCTGATATAGCTGCCATATAAACCGATCTTGGGTCTTGACTTCTTGAGCCTTTAGAGGGCGCAATTCTTATCCGATTTAACTAAAATTTTGCACGTAGTGTTTTGGTATTACTTCCAACAACTGTGCTAAGTATGATTAAAATCGGTTCATAATCTGGTATAGCTGTCATATAAACCGATCTTGGATCTTGACTTCTTGAGCCAAGTGATGGCGCAATTCTCATCCGATTTGGCTTAAATTTTGCATGAGGTGTTTTGTTATGACTTCCAATAACTGTGCTAAGTATGGCCTAAATCGATATAGAACCTGATATAGCTGCCATATAAACCGATCTGGGATCTTGACTTCTCGAACCTCTAGAGGGCGCAATTCTCATCCGATTTGGCTGAAATTTTGTACAAGGCCTTTCCTCATGACCTTCAATATACGTGTCTAGTATGGTCTGAATCGATCAATAGCTTGATACAGCTCCCATATAAACCAATCTCCCGATTTTGCTTCTTGAGCCCTTACAAGGCGCAATTTTTATCCGAATGAACTGAAATATTACACAATGACTTCTACAATGTCAATCAGCACTCAATTATGGTCCAAATCGGACTATAACTTGATATAGCTCCAATAGGATAAAAGTTCTTATTCAATTATTATTATTTGTCTAAAAAGAGATACCGCGCATAGAACTCGACAAATGCGATCAATGGTGGAGGGTATATAAGATTCGGCCCGGCCGAACTAAGCACGCTCTTACTTGTTTGTCCATAAGCAGTTCGAAGATGAGCTATATCGGATTATATCTTGATAAAGCCCCCATATAGACCGATCGGCCGATTTAGGGCCTTAGGCCAACAAAAGCCACATTTGTTATCCGATTTTGCTGAAATTCGGGACAGTGAGTTGTGATAAGCCCTTCGATATCCTTCGTCAATTTGGCTCAGATCGGTGCAGATATTGATATAGCTGCCACATAGACCTATCCGCCGATTTAGGGTCTTAGGCCCATAAAAGGCGCATCTATTGTCCGATGTCGCCGAAATTTGCGACAGCGAGTTAAGTAAAACCTCTTGACATACTTCTGCATTATGACACAGATCGGTTCAGATTTGGATAAAGCTGCCATATCTAGCTGTTATAGCTGCCAGATCGCACGGTTTTAGGTTTTGGGGCCATAAAAAGTGCATTTATTGCCGATGTCGCCGCAATTTGGGACAGTGAGTTGACAGTGTAAGGCTCTTCGACATCCTTCTCCAATTTCACTCAGATCGGTCCAGATTTGGATATTGCTGCCATATAGACCAATCTCTCGATTTAATGTTTTGGGCCCATAAAAGGCGCATTTATTATCCGATGTTGACGAAATTTGGTACAGAGAGTTTAGCCCCTCCACATATTTCTGCAATTTGGTCTAGATCGATAAAGATTTGCATATAGCTGCCATATAGACCGATATCTTGATTTAAAGTCTTGGCCCCAAGGGGGGCATTTATAATCATAAGACATAAGGTATGCAATTTTCACCGTATTTTGATGAAAGGTGGTTTACATATATACCCGAGATGGTGAGTATCCAAAGTTCGGCCCGGCCAAACTTAATGCCTTTTTACTTGTTCTTCTTCCGTCGCTAAGCACTAAAGATTTAGAAGTAGCCAGCCTTGAAGTAAACGAGTCTCATTACTGGCTGGCCTCCCTATATATGACACACGATTCAGAGATGCCGCCTTCAAACCTTTAGTCGCTGGTTGAAGCTGCATCTGTAGGGAAGAAAAGCCTCATTGTAGAAACTGATGCTAATGCGCTTCGCCAGATGGGGAAGTTCGGATGTCAACGAAAGGGGTGAGCTGCTCACCATTTACAATACCAACCGACCTACACTAATAAGAAGTATTTGTGCAAAATTTCAAGCGGCTAGATTTACTCCTTCAGAAGTTAGCGTGCTTTCGACAGACAGACGGACGGACGGACAGACATGGCTAGATCGACATAAAATGTCGCGACGATCAAGAATATATATACTTTATGGGGTCTCAGACGAATGTTTCTAGTAGTTACAAACAGAATGACGAAATTAGTATACCCCCCATCTTATGGTGGAGGGAATAAAAAAATTGTTCTTCAATAATTGACGATTTTATGGGATTTATAAATTTTCCGATTTTGTTTTTTTTTTTTGTTTGACAATCTGGGAACTCGTTTGAGGTATTGCCAATGTCTTTTTAGCTAGGTCACGAACCTATGATCTGGCAATGCCGAGTTATAACCATTTGACATTTAGTGACTGTTTTTGTTCTTCTTTCTCTTGTTATGTTCACAAGGTTGGTATTGTTTTGTAATTGTGCTTTATGTTTATGTTTCTGTTTTTTTTTTTTTTTTTTTAATGAGTACAACTGTTCTGTTTTTTTGTTTGTTTGTGTTGTTTTTTGTTTTAAGTTTTAAGTTTAAGAGTACCAGTGTACTCTTCGTAGGTATTTAGAAGTTAAGTGCCTCTCTTAAAGAGAACGCTTTACACTGTGTTGGAGAGAGAATGTTTTTGTTTATGTTTGTTTTTTTTTTTTAATTCTTTTGGCGTTCAGAAGTAGAAATATCAATTTTTATTTTCACTTGTTGGTTATTTTGAACGCTTTTATAATTATATGTTTTGTTGTTTCTATCAAGCAAGACTATTTTAACACTATTAAACAAGATTTTTTAAAATTTAAGTGGGGAAAACAATACAAAACTTCAATTAAAGGCGGAACAAAGAAAAACACGTCCGTTCGCTGCTATATTGCTTAATTGTTGTCTGCTACTGAAACCTCGACGGGTGAAGCGGCTGCTCCAGGCTCCACTAGCCGACAGACGACTAGTCAGCAGGGGCGAACCTATTCTGTCTTCGTCCTTTAATTGGCCTAGGCTATCGGCCTTCCCGGCAAACCAACACGCTCTTTAAGAGGTTGCAATAATATTGGGTTGCCCAAAAAGTAATTGCGGATTTTTTAAAAGAAAGTAAATGCATTTTTAATAAAACTCAGAATGAACTTTAATCAAATATACTTTTTTTACACTTTTTTCTAAAGCAAGCTAAAAGTAACAGCTGATAACTGACAGAAGAAAGAATGCAATTACAGAGTCACAAGCTGTGAAAAAATTTGTCAACGCCGACTATATGAAAAATCCGTAATTACTTTTTGGGCAACCCAATAGAAGACGCTTCGCTCTCAGGTTTATTGAGAGGCTTGATGCGAATGATCCTAAGACTCTCACTAATAGGGAGAGAGATTCGCTAAATTGGGCTCTGGAATTCGCTACACAGGCTACCCCAAAGACTACATGTTTTGATACGGAAACTGCACCGCAGTTACCCAAAGGGGTGCGGACACCTGGAGGGCATCCTATGCCTAAAAGAACTAGAGCGAACGGCAGTAAGATGGATCCAAGAACCTTTGCTAATGTCACTAGGGACAGTTTGGTGATGGCAGTTGTCGACAAGAAAGAAGAACAGGGCTGCATATCTAGTCAATGGGCTGGCATCAGTATACTCCGATGTCCTTGCGGAATTTTCTAGGTCTCCTCCAGTTTGTGACGATACAGGCTGGTATCGAGGCCGATACAGACTAATTGCCTTCGGCGATCAACGCTCAATTGAAATGTATCGTTGTAGATTAAGTCAAGAAGGAAGATATTCCTTCTCGCCCAATGAAATACCAAGGATTCCCTCAGATCCTCAAACGATACTTTGAGGACTAAGGGAACGTTATCCCAATCTTTCAACCACCGACTGGAAGATTGGTAGATTGGATGAGGCTGATGGTGACCGGAGACATGCAGTATTTGTACTAAACTCCGGCTGTCTCGCAAACCTTAACAAGTCTGAATTGGTTGTAGCCAACGGATTCAACAAGTTGAAACTGAAGGTCTATAGAAGCAGTGGGGAATTATCGACCACATTGCTAAAGTCTGGCGGGTTGCAGGAGACTGAAAATCCCCTTGCCTCAATGTCATTCTGTTTGTAACTACTCGAAATATTCGTCTGAGACCCCATAAAGTATATATATTCTTGATCGTCGCGAAATTTTATGTCGATCTAGCCATGTCCGTCCGTCTGTCCCTCCGTCCGTCCGTCCGTCCGTCTGTCTGTCGAAAGCACGCTAACTTCCGAAGGAGTAGAGCTAGCCGCTTGAAATTTTGCACAAATACTTCTTATTTGTGTAGGTCGGTTGGTATTGTAAATGGCCCATATCGGTCCATGTTTTGATATAGCTGCCATATAAACTGATCTAGGGTCTTGACTTCTTGAGCCTCTAGAGTGCGCAATTCTTATCCGATTTTAATGAAATGAAATTTTACACGACGTATTTTGTTATGATATCCAACAATTGTGCCAAGTATGGTTCAAATCGGTCCATAACCTGATATAGCTGCCATATAAACCGATCTTGGGTCTTGAGCCTCTAGTGTGCGCAATTCTTATTCGATTTGAATGAAATTTTGCACGACGTGTTTTGGTATGATATCCAACAATTGTGCAAAGTATGGTATAAATCGGTACATAACCTGATATAGCTGCCATATAAACCGATCTTGGGTCTTGACATCTTGAACCTCTAGAAGGCGCAAATCTTATCCGATTGGAATGAAATTTTGCACGACGTATTTTGTTATGATATCCAACAATTTTGCCAAGTATGGTTCAAATCGGTTCATAACCTGATATAGCTGCCATATAAACCGATCTTGGGTCTTGAGCCTCTAGAGTGCGCAATTCTTATTCGATTTGAATGAAATTTTGCACGACGTGTTTTGGTATGATATCCAACAATTGTGCAAAGTATGGTATAAATCGGTCCATAACCTGATATAGCTGCCATATAAACCGATCTTGGGTCTTGACTTCTTGAGCCTTTAGAGGGCGCAATTCTTATCCGATTTAACTAAAATTTTGCACGTAGTGTTTTGGTATTACTTCCAACAACTGTGCTAAGTATGATTAAAATCGGTTCATAATCTGGTATAGCTGTCATATAAACCGATCTTGGATCTTGACTTCTTGAGCCAAGTGATGGCGCAATTCTCATCCGATTTGGCTTAAATTTTGCATGAGGTGTTTTGTTATGACTTCCAATAACTGTGCTAAGTATGGCCTAAATCGATATAGAACCTGATATAGCTGCCATATAAACCGATCTGGGATCTTGACTTCTCGAACCTCTAGAGGGCGCAATTCTCATCCGATTTGGCTGAAATTTTGTACAAGGCCTTTCCTCATGACCTTCAATATACGTGTCTAGTATGGTCTGAATCGATCAATAGCTTGATACAGCTCCCATATAAACCAATCTCCCGATTTTGCTTCTTGAGCCCTTACAAGGCGCAATTTTTATCCGAATGAACTGAAATATTACACAATGACTTCTACAATGTCAATCAGCACTCAATTATGGTCCAAATCGGACTATAACTTGATATAGCTCCAATAGGATAAAAGTTCTTATTCAATTATTATTATTTGTCTAAAAAGAGATACCGCGCATAGAACTCGACAAATGCGATCAATGGTGGAGGGTATATAAGATTCGGCCCGGCCGAACTAAGCACGCTCTTACTTGTTTGTCCATAAGCAGTTCGAAGATGAGCTATATCGGATTATATCTTGATAAAGCCCCCATATAGACCGATCGGCCGATTTAGGGCCTTAGGCCAACAAAAGCCACATTTGTTATCCGATTTTGCTGAAATTCGGGACAGTGAGTTGTGATAAGCCCTTCGATATCCTTCGTCAATTTGGCTCAGATCGGTGCAGATATTGATATAGCTGCCACATAGACCTATCCGCCGATTTAGGGTCTTAGGCCCATAAAAGGCGCATCTATTGTCCGATGTCGCCGAAATTTGCGACAGCGAGTTAAGTAAAACCTCTTGACATACTTCTGCATTATGACACAGATCGGTTCAGATTTGGATAAAGCTGCCATATCTAGCTGTTATAGCTGCCAGATCGCACGGTTTTAGGTTTTGGGGCCATAAAAAGTGCATTTATTGCCGATGTCGCCGCAATTTGGGACAGTGAGTTGACAGTGTAAGGCTCTTCGACATCCTTCTCCAATTTCACTCAGATCGGTCCAGATTTGGATATTGCTGCCATATAGACCAATCTCTCGATTTAATGTTTTGGGCCCATAAAAGGCGCATTTATTATCCGATGTTGACGAAATTTGGTACAGAGAGTTTAGCCCCTCCACATATTTCTGCAATTTGGTCTAGATCGATAAAGATTTGCATATAGCTGCCATATAGACCGATATCTTGATTTAAAGTCTTGGCCCCAAGGGGGGCATTTATAATCATAAGACATAAGGTATGCAATTTTCACCGTATTTTGATGAAAGGTGGTTTACATATATACCCGAGATGGTGAGTATCCAAAGTTCGGCCCGGCCAAACTTAATGCCTTTTTACTTGTTCTTCTTCCGTCGCTAAGCACTAAAGATTTAGAAGTAGCCAGCCTTGAAGTAAACGAGTCTCATTACTGGCTGGCCTCCCTATATATGACACACGATTCAGAGATGCCGCCTTCAAACCTTTAGTCGCTGGTTGAAGCTGCATCTGTAGGGAAGAAAAGCCTCATTGTAGAAACTGATGCTAATGCGCTTCGCCAGATGGGGAAGTTCGGATGTCAACGAAAGGGGTGAGCTGCTCACTGAATATATTATAAGTTGCAATCTTGTTATTTGTAATAAAGGGCATAAACCGACCTTTATTACCAGGAATAGGCAGGAGGTACTATATATTACCTTTATATCAGAAGATATAAGTGGAAAAATATGCGACAGGGAAGTGTTAGATTACCACAGCTACTTCGATCATCGTTATATTAGTTTTAGCCTTGGAGAAAATACTGCAGTAGTGGTCCCTCGGCTAAACAGAAGAAAGGCGGATTGGGATAAATTTCGGCACAAATTCTGCACCACTATCGCTTCTAGACTAGGAAAGGAAGTGGAAACTACGGAGGATATAGACATACTGGTCAAGCGGATCACGAAGGCCCTGAATGACTCGCTTGTGTCAGCATGCCCTGGTGCCAAACGAAGGGGCAAACAGCGATCGCCATGGTGGACCCCAGAGCTGGGTGGTCTAAGGAAGGACTGCAGACAACTCTTCAACAGAGCAAAAGCCACAAGATTAGGACATCTATAAGGCTGAGCTAAGAAAATATAAGGGCGAACTTGGAAAGGCTCAGAAAAAATCTTGGGAAGAATTCTGCAGCTCCGTGGAGGATACATCTGGGGCCTCTAGGCTAAGAAAGATTCTGGTGGTGTGTATTCAGAAGTCGGAGAATGTATGTACAATGTCTAGCGAGGAAACACTAGAACTACTTGTTGATGCACATTTCCCGGGAAATTCTCCAACGGACAACGTGGCGGCAGAAGAAGTTGTCACTGTTATGCATCGCTGATTAATAAGGAAATTGTGTCTGAGCCGAAAATCCTTTGGGCGATAAGAAGTTTCTACTCCTAAAAGTCGCCAGGACCCGCTGATGTATCACCGGTTGAATTACAAGCTTTGTCTAATAGACTGGTTCCCTGGCTTAGGGATATACACTCTGCTTGTATCAGAATGTCATATATACATGTGGGATGGAGGGACACGAAGGTCATTTTCATTCCGAAAGCAGGAAAACCCTACCATAAAAAGGCTAATGATTTTCTTCCTATTAGTGTGTCATCCTTAATGCCAAAGACTCTTGAGAGGTTGATTGAAACATATCTTAGGGCAAAGATCCCTGGGGATCACCTGTCGCGGCACCAGCATACTTATAGTAAAGGCAAATCCACTGAAACAGCCCTTCACAACCTAGTCGGCTATATAGAGGATTCCCTCGCTGTCAAGAAATATGGTAGCATTTCTTTACATTGAAGGTACTTTCAATAATGTAAAACCGACGTCAATCATGAAGGATTTGCTGGGCAGGAAATTGAACTTCAAATCCAATATTTTAGAAAGGGCAAGAAAGGCATCTCTTGCCCTATACACCTGCCAAAGAGCCATTGGCAAAAGTTAGGGGTTTAGTTGCACTAGTCAGACCTATAATGATACATGGTGTTGTGGTCTGGTGCACGACGCATCAAAAATCTACCTACTTCTCAATACTTAACTGGATCCAAAGGATGGCTTGTTTGTGCATCACAGCCGCGCTGAGGACGACACCACCTGATACACTGAATTTAATGCTACATCGAATGCCTCTGGACATTGTGGCTACCCAAAACTGCCGTGAGGTTAAGTGAGCTTTCTCATTGGTCATGTGGCGGCTACGGACGGACACTGTGTTATCCTTGATACAATATCCGGCAGTGTATATTACATCTTACCTGAGCCGCTATTTGATAAAAATTACCGTACCACTATTCCTGATAGAACCGATTGGAACTACGATATCCCTGATAACAGAAGTTACATAGACTTCTATACTGACTAAACGACCAGGTGGGCTTTGGGGTGTACTCTAAAGATCTATAACTGGTCATAGCGAAAAGGTTACCCGACCACTGCAGTTTATATTAAGCAGAGATCCTTGCAATTAAGAGATGGTGGAATGGCTAAGATATAACGTCATTACGACGACTGGCATAAATATCTTCTCAGCCAGCCAGAAAGCCATTAAATCCCTGGAGAACGTATTTCTGAATACAAAAACCGCCCCCGACTGTCGCAGATCTCTCAACGAGATGGCCGAACAGTTCAAAATTCACCTGTTTTGGATGCCGGGCCACAGAAATATCCCAGGGAATTGTTAAGCGGATGAGCTTGCGAGACTATGAACCACCCTACATATTCCAGGGACACTGGAATCTGTGGGTACTTCTAGCGACATGTAAGCTAAGTTTTCAGAACCAGGGCCGAAGGACAACGAACGATAGATGGTTGTGAGCATTCCAAAACTATGTGGCCTAATCTAGACTTGAAGAGGTCTACTGCTTTGCTATCAATGGCTAGAGAAGACGTCTCAGTCATTGCGTCCGTCATGACAGGTCACTATCAAATTGGAAAACATGGTGACAGACTGAAGGTTGCCAGCAACTACATTTGCAGAAGTTGTAGGCACATCGAAGTAGAAGAGACTATAGAACACCTTCTGTGTGTGTGTCCCGCACTAGCAGTTAGAAGAAGTTCCACTTTAGATTCTGATTTCTTTGAGAACCTGTCTGATTTAGCGAACATTCGCAAGTTATTGGGCTTTTTAAAGCGATATGCATGGTTCAACCGTAGGAACTACAATAGAAGGCATCTTCCTTCTTCTGTTCCTGTGCTATCACAATGGACGAAAACGTCTAAGTGAGTCTAATGGCACTTAAACCTAACCTAAACTAACCATGTTAGCAAATGATCCAAACAATTGTAATGCTTTCCGCGACAGTATAATTTTGGTTTTAATAAACACAAAACTAAAAACCGTGCCCACTTTTTGCCTTTTTTGTCGTTTGGAACAAGGTTCACCCTTTCTTTTCGGGTCCCGCTGAAGGAACTTCTCCTCCACTTCAAGTTTTCAGCTACAGCTGCTCGGGCGTTCCTTAAGGTTAGGTTGAAAAGGGGGTGCGGATATTAATCCGCCCATACCACAACGGACATACGCCTAAGCCAGTAATCGGCTTGTTGTGCTCGTATTCCTATGTGTCCCGTTATGATACCGAAAACTATACTGACCTCCTTCTTACTTCCTTTTAATAATAGCCTCGTCTTCTAACGATTCGGATTTCCCCATAAAATTCGACATCCTGCCGACCGTTTTGCTGTTTCACAGTGTTACATGCGCGTTCCACGACCACGCTCGCTTAACTCAGACTACGTCGATCCGAAAGACTTCGGGTTAACCAAGTTTATTGACGGCAACCCTCTGGCCTTCACTGCCAAAAAGTCTGCTTTTTCATACCCCCTTACTCCGCTATGGCCCGGCGAAAGCGTTAATCTCCTTCTTATACTCCAAGACTGTTCGTGACCTTACCGTCCTGGTTGTTATTGCCCTGATTGTCAGTTTACTGTCCGTAGGGACGTTCACACTCGACGTCCTTCCGTGAATACCACACCACCGGGCGTTCCTTCAGTCCTCAGCCCAACCGTATTTATATACCATTTCTTTTTCTTTGTCCACCGGTAGACGAGTTGTTAACGTGCTAGGATTGTCAGTGCGGTGGTTGTGTGTTCGATTCATCCCAGACGTAATGGATTAAAATAATGAATCTTTTAATAAAACAGACTGCCACTCCAACCTAATAAAACCTGATATGACTTCAAATCCCCCAGTCGTCCGGGTGGTGAATAGTATAGATGATCGTGTGAGTTTATCGTGTGTCGAATTATTGTCGCACATGGTCCAAACTGCGAAAAAATGGGAATAAGTCCACAACTTTTTATATGTTAATTTGAGTGACACAAAATGTCCTGGAGGAAGGATTTCAGATACAGGGTGTCAAGTTGGCCACTTTCCACTTGTCCAACCTTCTTGGAGCTTTAACTTTTGATCAACTTTTTAACCGATTTGCATGTTTTAGGAATATTAAGAAAGAGTTTGGCGATCTTGGAGGTCTAAAAAATATGCATGATTGGCCATGTTATTGTGTACCGTTGACGATTTGGATTGGGTGACTTGGGGATGTTGCAAGCCAACCAACGGTTTTGATTGGTTATGACTAGGCAAAATCCAGGCTTATCTTGGTCTTCCTTCATCTCAAATGTGGACACGCTCATAGAAATGTGTTAGTAAAAACATCAAAAATGCTTGCTAAAACAACAGAAAGTCTGCTAAAAATGGGGCAGTAGTAATTTGTTGCTAAAACAGAACACATTTTCTGGTGTTCTCATATTTTGAAAAGTTAAAAACAGGCCAAAGTAAAAAATATTAAAAAACAAGTAAAAGCGTGCTAAGTTCGGCCGGGCCGAATCTTATATACCCTCCACCATGGATCGCATTTGTCGAGCTCTTTTCCCGGCATCTCTTCTTAGGCAAAAAAAGGATATAAGAAAGTTTTGCTCTGCTATTAGAGCGATATCAAGATATGGTCCGGTTTGGACCACAATTAAATTATATGTTGGAGACCTGTATAAAATGTCAGCCAATTCGAATAAGAATTGCGCCCTTTGTGGGCTCAATAAGTAAAATAGAGAGATCGATTTATATGGGAGCTGTATCGGCTATATACCGATTCAGACCATAATAAACACGTATGTTAATGGTCATGAGAGAATCCGTCGTACAAAATTTCAGGCAAATCGGATAATAATTGCGACCTCTAGAGGCTCAAGAAGTCAAGATCCCAGATCGGTTTATATGGCAGCTATATCAGGTTATGAACCATATTTGGTACAGTTGTTGGATAAAATAACAAAATACTACGTGCCAAAATTCATTCAAATTGGATAAGAATTGCGTCCTCTAGAGGCTCAAGAAGTCAAGACCCAAGATCGGTTTATATGGCAGCTATATCAGGTTATAAACCGATTTGAACCATACTTGGCACAGTTGTTGGATAACGCAACAAAACACGTCGTGCAAAATTTCATTCCAATCGGATAAGAATTGCGCACTCTAGAGGCTCAAGAAGTCAAAACCCCAGATCGGTGTATATGGCAGCTATATCAGGTTATAAACCGATTTGAACCATACTTGGCACAGTTGTTGAATATAATAACAAAACACGTCGTGCCAAAATTCATTCAAATCTGATAAGAATTGCGCCCTCTAGAGGCTCAAGAAGTCAAGACCCCAGATCGGTTTATATGACAGCTATATCAGGTTATAGACCGATTTGAACCATTCTGTGCACAGTTGTTGAATATCATGACAAAACACGTCGTGCTAAATTTTATTCCAATCGGATATGAATTGCGCACTCTAGAGGCTCTAGAAATCAAGACCCAAGATCGGTTTATATGGCAGCTATATCAGGTTATCGACCGATTTAAACCATACTTGGCACAGTTGTTGGATATCATAACAAAACACGTCTTGCCAAAATTCATTCAAATCTGATAAGAATTGCGCCCTCTAGAGGCTCAAGAAGTCAAGACCCCAGATCGGTTTATATGACAGCTAAATCAGGTTATAGACCGATTTGAACCATTCTGTGCACAGTTGTTGGATATCATGACAAAACACGTCGTGCAAGATTTCATTCCAATCGGATATGAATTGCGCACTCTAGAGGCTCTCGAAGTCAAGACCCAAGATCGGTTTATATGGCAGCTATATCAGGTTATGAACCGATTTAAACCATACTTGGCACAGTTGTTGGATATCATAACAAAACACGTCTTGCCAAAATTCATTCAAATCTGATAAGAATTGCGCCCTCTAGAGGCTCAAGAAGTCAAGACCCCAGATCGGTTTATATGACAGCTAAATCAGGTTATAGACCGATTTGAACCATTCTGTGCACAGTTGTTGGATATCATGACAAAACACGTCGTGCAAAATTTCATTCCAATCTGATATGAATTGCGCACTCTAGAGGCTCTAGAAGTCAAGACCCAAGATCGGTTTATATGGCAGCTATATCAAAACATGGACCGATATGGCCCATTTACAATACCAACTGACCTACACTAAGTAAGAAGTATTTGTGCAAAATTTCAAGCGGCTAGCTTTACTCCTTCGGAAGTTAGCGTGCTTTCGACAGACAGACGGACGGACGGACAGACGGACGGACGGACAGACGGACGGACATGGCTAGATCGACAAAAAATTTCACGACGATCAAGAATATATATACTTTATGGGGTCTCAGACGAATATTTCGAGTAGTTACAATCAGAATGACGAAATTAGTATACCCCCCATCTTATGGTGGAGGGTATAAAAATTATATTCCATTTTTATACCCTCCACCATAAGATGGGGGGTATACTAATTCGTCATTCTGATTGTAACTACTCGAAATATTCGTCTGAGACCCCATAAAGTATATATATTCTTGATCGTCGTGAAATTTTATGTCGTTCTAGCCATGTCCGTCCGTCTGTCCGTCCGTCCGTCCGTCTGTCTGTCGAAAGCACGCTAACTTCCGAAGGAGTAAAGCTAGCCGCTTGAAATTTTGCACAAATACTTCTTATTAGTGTAGGTCGGTTGGTATTGTAAATGGCCCATATCGGTCCATGTTTTGATATAGCTGCCATATAAACCGATCTTGGGTCTTGACTTCTTGAGCCTCTATAGTGCACAATTCGTACCCGATTGGAATGAAATCTTGCATGACGTGTTTCGTTATGATATCCAACAACTGTGCAAAGTATGGTTCAAATCGGTTTATAACCTGATATAGCTGCCATATAAACCGAACTTGGGTCTTGACTTCTTGAGCCTCTAAAGTGGGCAATTCTTATCCGATTGGGATGGAATTTTGCACGACGTGTTTTGTAATTATATCCAACAACTGTGCCAAGTATGGTTTAAATCGGTTCATAACCTCATATAGCTGCCATATAAACCAATCTTGGGTCTTGACTTCTTGAGCCTCTAGAGTGCGCAATTCTTATCCGATTGGAATTGAATTTTGCACGACGTGTTTTGTTACGATATCCAACAACTGTGCCAAGTATGGCTCACTTCGGTCTATAACCTTATATAGCTGTCATATAAACCGATCTTGGGTCTTGACTTCTTGAGCCTCTAGAGGGCGCAATTCTTATCCAATTTGAATGAATTTTGGCACGTTGTATTTTGTTATGATATACAACAACTGTGCCAAATATGGTTCAAATCGGTTCATAACCTGATATAGCTGTCATATAAACAGATCTGGGGACTTGACTTCTTGAGCTTCCAGAGGGCGCAATTCCTATCCGATTTGGCTGAAATTTCGCAAGACGTTTTTTATTGTTACTTTCAACAACTATGTCAAATAAAGTACAAGTCGGTTTATAACCTGATATAGCTGGCATATAAACCGATCTGGGATCTTGACTTCTTGAGCCTCTAGAGGTCGCAATTATTATCCGATTTGCCTGAAATTTTGTACGACGGATTCTCTCATGACCATTAACATACGTGTTTATTATGGTCTGAATCGGTCTATAGCCCGATACATCGATCTCTCTATTTTACTTCTTGAGCCCACAAAGGGCGCAATTCTTATTCGAATTGGCTGACATTTTACACAGGTCTCCAACATAATATAATTTAATTGTGGTCCAAACCGGACCATATCTTGATATCGCTCTAATAGCAGACAAAATCTTTTCTTATATCCTTTTTTATACCCTCCACCATAAGATGGGGGGTATACTAATTTCGTTATTCTGTTTGTAACTACTCGAAATATTCGTCTGAGACCCCATAAAGTATATATATTCTTGATCGTCGCGACATTTTATGTCGATCTAGCCATGTCCGTCCGTCTGTCCCTCCGTCCGTCCCTCCGTCCGTCCGTCCGTCCGTCTGTCTGTCGAAAGCACGCTAACTTCCGAAGGAGTTAAGCTAGCCGCTTGAAATTTTGCACAAATACTTCTTATTAGTGTAGGTCAGTTGGTATTGTAAATGGGCCATATCGGTCCATGTTTTGATATAGCTGCCATATAAACCGATCTTGGGTCTTGAATTCTTGAGCCTCTAGAGTGCGCAATTCTTATCCGATTGGAATGAAATTTTGCACGACGTGTTTTGTTATTATGTCCAACAACTGCGCGAAGTATAGTTCAAATCGGTTCATAACCTGATATAGCTGCCATATAAACCGATCTTGGGTCTTGACTTCTTGAGCCTCTATCGTGCGCAATTCTTATCCGATCAGAATGAAATTTTGCACGACGTGTTTTGTTATTATGTCCAACAGCTGTGCCAAGTATGGTTCAAATCGGTTCATAACCTGATATAGCTGCCATATAAACCGATCTTGGGTCTTGACTTTTTGAGCCTCTAGAGTGCGCAATTCTTATCCGATTGAAATGAAATTTTGCACGACGTGTTTTGTTATTATATCCAACAACTGTGCCGAGTATGGTTCAAATCGGCCCATAACCTGATATAGCTGCCATATAAACCGATCTTGGGGTCTTGACTTCTTGAGCCTCTAGAGAGCGCAATTCTTATCCGAATGGAATGGAATTTCGCGCGACGTGTTTTGTTATGATACCCAACAACTGTGCCAAGTATGGTTGAAATCGGTTCATAACCTGATATAGCTGCCATATAAACCGATCTTGGGTCTTGACTTCTTGAGCCTCTAGAGGGAACAATTCTTATCCGATTTGAATGAATTTTTGCCCGAAGTATTTCGTTATGATTTCCAACAACTGTGCCAAGTATGGTTGAAATCGGTCCATAACCTGATATAGCTGTCATACAAACAGATCTGGGGATTTGACTTCTTGAGCTTTTAGAGGGCGCAATTCCTATCCGATTTGGCTGAAATTTTGCATGACGTATTTTTTTTTTTACTTTCAATAACTGTGTCAAATAAGGTTCAAATCGGTTCATAACCTGATATAGCTTCCATATAAACCGATCTGGGATCTTGACTTCTTCACCCCTAGAGGTCGCAATTATTATGCTCATGACCATCAACAAACGTATTTATTATGGTCTGAATCGGTCTATAGCCCGATACCGACCCCATATAAATCGTTCTCTCTATTTTACTTCGTGAGCCCCAATGGGCGCAATTCTTATACGAATTGGCTGAAATTTTACACAGGTCTCCAACATATAATTTAATTGTGGTCCGAACCGGACCATATCTTGATATCGTTTTTATAGCAGAGCAACTCTTTTCTTATATCCTTTTCTGCCTAAGAAGAGATGCCGGGAAAAGAACTCGACAAATGCAATCCATGGTGGAGGGTATATAAGATTCGGCCCGGCCGAACTTAGCACGCTATTACTTGTTTTGCCTAAGAAGAGATGCCGGGAAAAGAACTCGACAAATGCGATCCATGGTGGAGGGTATATAAGATTCGGCCCGGCCGAACTTAGCACGCTTTTACTTGTTTTCCAATCTTACAAGCATATGACTTAAAAGTTTTTAAAATTTTCTAACTTTCGATCGAATTCAAATAACAGCAGACAAAATAACTATTATATTTTGATATATCCTATTTAACAAAAAATAACTGTCCAAATTTGCAAAATTTTTGTACTAATATATAACAAATGGCTCAATAGTCAAGTTAAAAAATTTTTAATGGATTTATTCAAAGTACAAAATTTTTAATTTAATATCTGCAGACTAATTTTTCTGGGTGCAAAAATCTCCCCGCGGTGTCACCTGGTATTGGGCTAAAATATGCCACGAGTTCACCTACAGAACGATAAAAAGATAGGTTGGTGCATCGGGTTAGTAGCCCATCACCCGGAAACTTAAAAAAATTACTTTGAAAAAACTTAGAAAAATAAAAACTGATTTCCCCATGTTCGCAAAAGGGAAGAGAAAAACTCCGCAGGAGTGATCAAGTGGAGAGCGACATCTCGAAACTAGGTGTGGGAAATTGGAGAAGAAACTCAGAAAATCGAGGCCCTTGGAATCTATTGTACTTTCGGATTGAGAATAAATTTTCTGTAATGGCCAACTAAACTAGGTAAGTTAAATTTGGATTGCTTTGAAGGTTGGATTGGTTGTATTTTAAGCTACAAACTAAACAATTATAAAAACTGTGCTATGGGGAAGGTTTAAAAAAAACACAAAAAATTCATGAAATCATTATTTGAATCGATAGTACGGTCCATATAATTTAATGTTGGAAGATTATTTCATGTAAATATTGACCGTGACAGCGCCTCAAATTGTCCATCCGCTTAGTCCAACTTCGGCATACTCTTTCCAACATTTCGGCCAGTACCTCACGAATAAATTCGTCAGTGTTGTCTTCCATTACGTCAATTGAAGCGGGTTTGTCTGCATAGACATGAGATTTAACATAGCCCCACAAAAAATAGTCTAAAGGCATTTAATCTTACAATCTAGGCGGCCAATTGACTGATCCCAAAAGTGAAATAAAATGTTCATCAAACTCGCCTCTCCATAAGTCCATTGTTACGCGCGCAGTGTGGCATGTGGCACCGTCTTGTTGAAACCACATGTCATGCAAGTCAAGCTCTTGCATTTTGGACAAAAAAAAAAACGTTACGATTCGCATCATCTTTGAAGAAGTACGGTCCAATGATGTCACCAGCCTATAAGCCGCACCAAACTCTTACTTACTTCTGACTGATCTTCAATCCAATATCAACAATTCTGCTTATTTACGTACCCATTGAGCCAAAATGAGGGTCGATTAAACTGACAATAAAATGGAAGAAGCGCGCGATGAACTTTTTTAACAGAGCGCCCATTTTCATAATGCAATTCAATAAATTGCAAGCGTTGTTCGTTTGTAGGATGATGGTCAAATTGTAGACCAAACTGAAAACGTTTAACAGTGAAACAAAACACGAATCGTGCATGAGCTGTTTAAACCAGTGTTGCCAAAAAGATAATAGCCAAAAGATCACCCAAAAAACAAAATGGCAGTGTTTTGAATATAAAAAATAAACAAAAGTTTGCTGAAAATAGCAAACACTGTCTGCTAAATATTAGTATTTAATTTTGCTGATATTATAGCAGGAGCTCTGCTTTAAGCAGATATTCTGCTATTTCACAGCAGCGGGCCAACTGCTGAAAAGTCTATTGTTTGCTGAAAATAACTGCTGCTTAATAATGGTAGAAGAAACAAGTAAAAGCGTGCTTAGTTCGGCCGGGCCGAATCTTGGGAACCCACTACCATGGATTCTGCTACAATATGGGAGCTATATCAGGTTATTAACCGATTTGGACCGTTGGCACAGTTGTTGAGAGTCATAACATAAAATTTTTGCCAAATCGTATATAAATCGCGGCTATAAAGATCTCAAGAAGTCAAATCGGGCGATCGGTTTATATGGGAGCTATATCATGTTTTTGACCGACTTTGAACGCACTTGGCTCAGTTAGTGGGAGCTGTAACGGAACACAATGCAAAATTTCAACTAAATCGGACACAAATTGCGGCTTCCAGGGGCTCAAGAAGTCAAAACGGGAGATCGGTTTATATGGGATCTATATCCAAACCTGAGCCGATATGACCCATTCAAATCTGCACCGATATAGCCCATCAATATTAAGTATCTGTGCAAAATTTCAAGCGGCTAGCTTTACGCGTTCGACCGCTATGGAGATTTCGACAGACGGACGGACGGACATGACCAGTTCGACTCGAATGTCGAGACGATCAAGAATATATACGCTCTATGGGTTCCTAGGTCAATATTTTGAGGTGTTACAAAAGGTATTTTAGACCGATCTTGGGTCTCGATTTCTTGAACCTCTAGAGGGCGCAATTCTGGTCCGATTTGACTGAAATTTTGCACTTGGTGTTCTGGTATTACTTCCAAAAACTGTGTTAAGTTTGATTCAAATCGGTTAATAATCTGGTATACCTGTCATATAAACAGATCTTGGATCTTGACTTCTTGAGCCAATAGAGCGCGCAATTCTCATCCGATTTGGCTGAAATTTTGCATAACGGCTTCTCTCATGATCTTCAACATACGTGTCTAATATGGTCTGAATCGATCAATAGTTTGATACAGCTACCCTATAAACCTATCTCCCGATTTTGCTTCGTGAGCCCCTACAAGGCGCAATTCCTATCCGAATGAACTGAAATATTACACAATGTCTTTTACAATGTTCAGCATTCATTTACCGTCCTAATCGGTCTATAACTAGATATAGCTCCAATAGCATAACAGTTCTTATTCAAAATTCATTGTTTGCCAAAAAAGAGATACCGCGCATAGAGCTCGACAAATGCGATCCATGGTGGAGGGTATATAAAATTCAGCCCGTCCGAACTTATCACGCTCTTACTTATTTCTTTGAATTTAGTAACAAAAGGCCATGAACGTCATGTACACATTAGTAGAGCACTAACAAAAAATGCGAGTGAGCTCAGCCACAATTCGAAATGTATCAGAATAGATGGATCACATATCTCCTTTGGAGTAATGTTCAACAAATTAAAATCTTTTCTTCCAACAGCGTTTCCAAAGAAATTTGTAAACAAAAGCTTAAATTAATCAAAACAAGTAACAGGCACACATAAAAAATAGCATAGCAATTTTTCCCAGCAGATTTTGTTTGCTGATTTAGCTGACCGAAATGTTTGCTACTACAGCAGCTCTATGCTTGCGTAAACAGCAGTAATGTCTTCGTTCCCATTTTCAGACAAAAAATGCTGTTCTAGCGAGCATTGTAGTTGTTTTAAATACCATAATTGGTTGAGTGTAATCTGGAGACCGCTTTATATGGGAGCTATATTTCAACATAGCCCGAAATGGCCCATTTACAATCCCAACCGACCTACATGTATAAGGTGTAATTGAGCAAACTTCCACGCGCTTAGCGTTTCAGTTAAAGTGTTTTCCACGGAAAGGCGGAAGGACTTGCGGTCATATCCGACTTACAATGTCATGCCGATCAAGAACATGTGAGGTCTTAGACGAATACCTCGAGGTATTACAAACGAAATGAAGAGGGAGGGTAGGTTTAGTTAGATTAGTTTAAAATGAAAGTGTGGATTTTGATGCGCCCCATGCCACTATGGACATTCACCTAAGCCAGAAATCGGCTTGTTGCGCGCTCTAAATACTAAAAAAGTAACCCCGGAAAAGAAAGTCTAAGTTAGAAATTTCGTGCTACTTACAAAATCCTTAATTGTTTTTCATGCCACGCCCCTAAGTTGGTTCATGTCTGGTATTATGTCCCCACCTAAGTGCCGGTATCTGTTAGACGTGAAAGCCGGGCAATGACATAGGAACTAAGGTCATAGGAAATGCTCCAAAGTCTCATTATCTTCCCCACACATGCTATAACTTGCCGCACCGATTTTACATAAGTGAGTTCCAATCCTATGTATCCGGTTATGATACCGAAAGCTATTCTGACCTCCTTCTTACTTCTTTTTAGTAACAGGCTCGTTCTCACGATCTGGACCTCTCCATAGGATTTTCGCTGTCCTACCGGCCGCTTCGCTGTTCCACAGGGTTACATGCGCATTCATCACCCATGCGTTTAATTCGCACTGTGTCGACCCAAAAGCCTTTGATATAACCAGGTTATTGAAGCCAGTTCTCTAGCCTTCACTGCCAACTACCAAATCGTCTGCATTTTCATTCCCAGTTATTCCGCTATGCTAACACTGGTACTCGGCCGAGGACCTGCGTTATTTGTCATAAAAATTTGAATTATATATTTTCCCCAGAGTTTTCAACGTCGGATGCAACAGTGGTGAAACAGGGAGACGGTGGAGCAGGTATGCGTCACAGGGGGGGCATTTTATCGCCACTCCTATGGGTGACCACCATAAATAATGTATTACGGATGCTGACTGAGGAGGGATTTGAACCCGTCTGCTACGCAGACGATGTTATAATACTTCTAAGGGGTAGGGATACGAACGAGCTATGCAGAAGGGCCGAAAGGGTCTTGCATAGCTAGACCCAGAGGTCTTAATGTTAACCCAAAGGAGACTAAAATATGCCTGTTCACGAGGAAGACGAAGGTGGGCCATTTTAACGCACCACGTTCGCTCAATAAGACGATTTCGATATCTGACAAGGTCAAATACTTAGGTGTCACATTCAGGAGCGTACTGAGAAGGCTCATAGATGTTGGGCACTATGTAGACGGCCCGTAAGCTCGAAATGGGGCCTGAATCCGAGGATAGTCCATTGGCTCTACAGGAACGTGATTAGACCAATACTTACTTACGCCTCAGTAGTTTGGTGGACTGCTATGGAGAAAAAGCGCAACACAAGGACCATATAACAAGTTCAGGTGGACCATGCCTACTAGGACACTGAAGACTATTCTACAATAGATATCCCACCCATTGACATACAGATTAAGTGTGAGGCAGTCACTGAATGAATTGAGGTTGGGAGCAGCTCATACCATCGCAATCGGTTTTTGGGATGAACCTTGAAGTCGAGTGCGAGGCACTGCTGCCATCGGCACAGTCTTGGATTGACGGAACCCTAGTATTGCCATCTGGAAGATCATGTTACACGGATGGATCAAAGCTAAAGGACGGAGTGGGCCTGGGGTTTTACATTGAGAACCCAGGGACTGATATCAGTTTTAGACTGCATGACCATAATACGGTCCTGCAGGTGGAGATCCGGGCTATGACGGAATGCGTTAAGTGATGTGGTGCTAACGCGAGGACGTCGAGTGTGAACATCTTTACCGACAGTAAAATTGCCATAAGGGCAATAACAACCAGGACGGTAAGGTGACGAACAGTCTTGCATTGCAAGAAGGAGATTAACGCTTTCTCTGAGGGTGGGAAAATCCGCATCGTTTGGGTGCCGGGCCATAACGGAGTAAGGGGAAATGCAGACGATTTGGCGGTGAAGGCCAGAGGACTGCCATCAATAAACTTGGTTAACCCGAAGCCTTTCGTGTCGACGCAGTCCGAGTTAAGGGTGTGGGCGACGAATGCGCATTCAACATTGTGGAACAGCGAAACGGTCGGTAGGATGGCGAAATTTCTATGGGGGGTCTAGATCGTAAGAAGACGAGGACTTCGAGCTCACTTATGTAAATTCGGTGCGGCAAGTGAAATGATGTGTAGGGCATGCGGGGAAGATGATGAGACGTTGGAGCATTTCCTTTGTCATTACCCGGCTTTCGCGTCCAACAGATACCGGTATTTCAGAGGAGACACAACATCAGACATGAACCAATTTAGGGGAGTGGTATTGAAAACAATTAAGGATTTTGTAAGTAGCTCGGAATTCCTAACTTAAAATTTTCTTTTTAGAGGTTACTTTATAGTTTTTAGAGCGCATAACAAGCCAATTACTGGCTTAGGTGTATGTCCATAGTGGCATGGGGCGGATTAATATTTGCATCCTCTTTTCAACCTAACCTAACCAAACCTAACCTACCCTAACCTAGTCAGCTATGGCCCGGCACCCAAACGACGGGGACCGTGTCAAAGGCGTTATTTTCCTTTTTACATACTAAGACTGTTCGCGATTTTATTTTCCTGGTTGTTATTGCCCTTATTTCTTGTTTACTGTCTGTAAAGATGTTCATACTTGACGTCCTCGCGTTAACACCACACCACCTCATACTCCGCCTGCAGGACCGTATTATGGTCAGGCAGTAAAACAATATCGATAAAAAATTTTCAATTAAAAATAATTTTCATAATTTTTATTGAATATGATTTTTTTTTTAAACTGCAGTCGCAATTAAAAATGTAAAAATATTAATTGAATATATTAAAATGTAAAAATATTAATTGAATTTTTTTTCAGTTAAACAATTAATTGAATCAATCATTTTTATACCCACCACCGAAATATGGGAGTATATTCATTTTGTCATTCCGTTTGCAACACATCGAAATATCCATTTCGGACCCTATAAAGTATATATATTCTTGATCAGCATAAAAATCTAAGACGATGTAGACATGTCCGTCCGTCTGTCCGTCTGTCTGTTGAAATCACGCTACAGTCTTCAAAAATAGAGATATTGAGCTGAAACTTTGCACAGATTCTTTTTTTGTTCATAAGCAGGTTAAGTTCGAAGATGGGCTATATCGGACTATATCTTGATATAGCCCCCATATAGACCGATCGGCCGATTTAGTGTCTTAGGCCCATAAAAGCCACATTTATTATCCGATTTTGCTGAAATTTGGGACAGTAAGTTATGTTAGGCCCCTCGACATCCCTCGTCAATTTTGCCCAGATCGGTTTAGATTTTGATATAGCTGCCATATAGACCGATCCTCCGATTTAGGGTCTCAGGTTCATAAAAGCCACATTTTTTATCCGATTTTGCTGAAATTCGGGACAGTGAGTTGTGATAAGCCCTTCGACATCCTTCGTCAATTTGGCCCAGATCGGTTCACATTTGGATATAGCTGCCATATAGACCGATCCTCCGATTTAGGGTCTTAGGTTCATAAAAGCCACATTTATTATCCGATTTTGCTGAAATTTGGGACAGTGAGTTGTGATAAGCCCTTCGACATCCTTCGTCAATTTGGCCCAGATCAGTCCAGATTTGGATATAGCTGCCATATAGACCGATCCCCTGATTTAGGGTTTTAGGCCCATAAAAGCCACATTTATTACCCGATTTTGTTGAAATTTTGGACAGTAAGTAGAGTTAGGCCCTTCGACATCCCTTGTCAATTTGGCTCAGATCGGTCCTGATTTGGATATAGCTGCCATATAGACCGATCTCCCGATTAAAGGTTTTGGGCCCATAAAAGGCGCATTTATTGTCCGATGTGGCCGGAATTTGGGACGGTGTGTTGTGTTAGACCCTTCGATATCCTTTTTAAATTTGATCCAGATCTGCCGTATAGACCGATATCCCGATTTATAGTCTTAGTCCCATAAAGTCGCATTTATAGTTCGATTTCACTTAAATTTTACACAGTGACTTATGCTAAGCATTTCGACATCCGTTTAGTACATGGTTCAAATCGGTTTAATTTTAGATATATCTACTTAAAAGACCAATATTTTGTTATACGCAATTGAAAAATGACTTGTACTTATAAGCATTAGGTCCAAATCGGAACATATTTCGATATAGCTGCTATGGTATGCATTTTTCACCGGATTTTGACGAAAGGTGTTTTACATATATACCCGAGGCGGTGGGTATCCAAAGTTCGGCCGTCCGAACTTTTAATAATGAATATATTAAAATGTAAAAATATTAATTGAATATATTAATTTTTTAATTGAATCTGAATGCATTTAATTTTTTTTTTCAGTTAAACAATTAATTGAATCAATCATTTCTATACCCACCACCGAAGTATGGGGGTATATTCATTTTGTCATTCCGTTTGCAACACATCGAAATATCCATTTCCGAACCTATAAAGTATATATATTCTTGATCAGCATAAAAATCTAAGACGATGTAGACATGTCCGTCCGTCTGTCCGTCTGTCTGTTGAAATCGCGCTACAGTCTTTAAAAATAGAGATATTGAGCTGAAATTTTGCACAGATTCTTTTTTTTGTCCATAAGCAGGTTAAGTTCGAAGATGGGCTATATCGGACTATATCTTGATATAGCCCCCATATAGACCGATCTGCCGATTTAGGGTCTAAGGCCAATAAAAGCCATATTTATTATCCGATTTTGCTGAAATTGGGACAATGAGTTTCATTAGGCCCTTCAACATCATTCATCAATTTGGCCAGATCGGTTCAGATTTGAATATAGCTGCCATATAGACCGATCCTCCGATTTAAGGCCTTAGTCCCATAAAAGCCACATTTATTATCAGATTTTGCTCAAATTTGGGACAGTGAGTTGTGTTAGGCCCTTCAATATCCTTTGTCAATTTGGCCTAGATCAGTCCAGATTTGGATATAGCTGCCATATAGACCGATCTCTCGGTTTTAGGTTTTGAGGCCATAAAAGGCGCATTTATTTTCCAATATCGTTGAAATTTGAGACAGTGAGTTGTCTTACACTTTTCGACGTCTTTTTTCAATTTGGCCCTGAACGGTTCAGATTTGGATGTAGCTGCCATATAGACCGATATCTCGGTTTTAGGTTTTGACGCCATTAAAGGCGCATTTATTGTCCGAAATCGCTGAAATTTGAAACAGCGAGTTGTGTTAGGCTCTTCGACGTCCTTCCTCAATTTGGCCCAGATTGGTCCAGATTTGAATATAGCTGCCATATAGACCGATCTCTCGATTTAAGGATTTGGGCCCATAAAGGGCGCATTTATTGTCCGATTTCGCTGAAATTTGGGACAGTGGGTTGTGTAAGGCTCTTCAACATTTTGCTGCAACTAGGCCCAAATCCATCCAGATTTGGATATAGTTGCCATGTAGACCGATATCTCGATTTAAAGTCTTGGCCCCATAAAAGGCGCATTTATAATTCCATTTCACTGAAATTTGACACAGTGACTTAGGTTAGGCTTTTCGACAACCGTGTCGTATATGGTTCAGATCGGTTTATTATTAGATACAGCTACTAAGAGGATCACTATTTTGCTATGTACAACTGAACAATTGAATTGTACTTATTAGTATTTGGTCCAAATCGGAGCATATTTCGATATAACTGCTGTAGGACATGACGTATGCAATTTTTACCGGGTTTTGATGATATATACCCGAAATGGTGGGTATCCAAAGTTTGGCCCGGCCGAATTGAACGCCTTTTTACATATTTTTAACTGATTCAATTAAAACAAGTAAAAGCGTGCTAAGTTCGGCCGGGCCGAATCTTATATACCCTCCACCATGGATCGCATTTATCGAGTTCTTTTCCCGGCATCTCTTCTTAGGCAAAAAAGAAGGATATAAGAAAAGATTTTCTCTGCTATTAGAGCGATATCAAGATATGGTCCAGTTTGGACCACAATTAAATTATATTATGTTGGAGACCTGTGTAAAATGTCAGCCAATTCGAATAAGAATTGCGCCCTGTATCGGGCTATAGACCGATTCAGGCCATAATAAACACGTATGTTAATGGTCATGAGAGAATCCGTCGTACAAAATTTCAGGCAAATCGAATAATAATTGCGACCTCTAGAGGCTCAAGAAATCAAGATCCCAGATCGGTTTATATGGCAGTTATATCAGGTTATGAACCGACTTGTACTTTATTTGACATAGTTGTTGAAAGTAACAATAAAAAAACGTCTTGCGAAATTTCAGCCAAATCGGATAGGAAATGCGCCCTCTAGAAGCTCAAGAAGTCAAGTCCCCAGATCTGTTTATATGACAGCTATATCAGGTTATGAACCGATTTGAACCATATTTGGCACAGTTGTTGTATCATAACAAAATACAACGTGCCAAAATTCATTCTAATTGGATAAGAATTCCGCCCTCTAGAAGCTCAAGAAGTCAAGACCCAAGATCGGTTTATATGACAGCTATATAAGATTATGGACCGATTGGAGCCATACTTCACACAGTTGTTGGATATCGTAACAAAACACGTCGTGCAAAATTCCATTCCAATCGGATAAGAATTGCGCACTCTAGAGGCTCAAGAAGTCAAGACCCAAGATCGGTTTATATGGCAGCTATATGAGGTTATGAACCGATTTGAACCATACTTGGCACAGTTGTTGGACATAATAACAAAACACGTCGTGCAAAATTTCATTCAAATCGGATAAGAATTGCGCCCTCAAGAGGCTCAAGAAGTCAAGACCCAAGATCGGTTTATATGGCAGCTATATCAGGTTATACACCGATTTGAACCATACTTGGCACAGTTGTTGGATATCATAACGAAACACGTCGTGCAAGATTTCATCCCAATCGGATAAGAATTGCGCACTCTAGAGGCTCAAGAAGTCAAGACCCAAGATCGGTTTATATGGCAGCTATATCAAAACATGGACCGGTATGGGCCATTTACAATACCAACCGACCTACACTAATAAGAAGTATTTGTGCAAAATTTCAAGCGGCTAGCTTTACTCCTTCGGAAGTTAGCGTGCTTTCGACAGACAGACGGACGGACGGACGGACAGACGGACGGACATGGCTAGAACGACATAAAATTTCACGACGATCTAGAATATATATACTTTATGGGGTCTCAGACGAATATTTCGAGTAGTTACAATCAGAATGACGAAATTAGTATACCCCCCATCTTATGGTGGAGGGTATAAAAATTATTGAATTTTTCAGTTAATGTTTAAAAACTTATTGAAATTTTTTGAAATACATTTTAAAATTGGGTTCGTAGAATTGGCTGCAATGGAACTGCTATAAATTTATCGAAACGTGGGGCGCATGGACCTTCGAAATCTGATTCCAGTTATATTGTAAAGGAAGATATGTAATATGGTGCTAAAGTAAAATCAATTGAGGGTTCCATTGCAGATATTATAGAAGCAGGGGTAAAAGGTCTAACACCAATGTGTAATTTACATATTTGGCGATTATATTAAAACAAGTAAAAAGGCGTTAAGTTCTGCCGGCCGAACTTTGGATACCCACCCCCTGGGGTAATATGTAAAACACCTTTCGTCAAAATCCGGTGAAAAATGCATACCTTGTGCCCCATAGCAGCTATATCGAAATATGTTCCGATTTGGACCAAATACTTATAAGTACAATTCATTTTTCAATTGCGTATAACAAAATATTGGTCTTATAAGTAGATATATCTAAAATTAAACCGATTTGAACCATGTACTAAACGGATGTCGAAATGCTTAGCATAAGTCACTGTGTAAAATTTAAGTGAAATCGGATTATAAATGCGCCCTTTATGGGACCAAGACTATAAATCGGGATATCGGTCTATATGGCAGATCTGGATCAAATTTAAAAAGGATATCGAAGGGCCTAACATAACTCATCGTCCCAAATTCCGTCCACATCGGACAATAAATGCGCCTTTTATGGGCCCAAAACCTTTAATCGGGAGATCGGTCTATATGGCAGCTATATCCAAATTCAGGACCGATCTGAGCCAAATTGACAAGGGATGTCGAAGGGCCTAACTCTACTTACTGGCCAAAATTTCAACAAAATCGGGTAATAAATGTGGCTTTTATAGGCCTAAAACCCTAAATCAGGGGATCAGTCTATATGGCAGCTGTATCCAAATCTGGACTGATCTGGGCCAAATTGACGAAGGATGTCGAAGGGCTTATCACAACTCACTGTCCCAAACTGCAGCAAAATCGGATAATAAATGTGGCTTTTATGGGCCTAAGACTCTAAATCAGCCGATCGGTCTATATGGGGGCTATATCAAGATATAGTCCGATATAGTCCATCTTCGAACTTAACCTGCTTATGGACTAAAAAAGAATCTGTGCAAAGTTTCAGCTCAATATCTCTATTTTTGAAGACTGTAGCGTGATTTCAATAGACACACGGACAGTCGGACAGGCTGACAGACGGACGGACATGTCTAGATCGTCTTAGATTTTTATGCTGATCAAGAATATATATACTTTATAGGGTCGGAAATGGATATTTCGATGTGTTGCAAACGGAATGACAAAATGAATATACCCCCATCCTTCGGTGGTGGGTATAAAAATGTAGTACCCTATTTTCACCACGGGGTTTAGCCGTTTCTGAGTCTATTAGGAACACACAAACATACAAACAAAGAAACAAACAAACCTACAATTAAACACACATTTATTTTTATATATAAGATATTGTCGGAAATGGATATTTCGATGTGTTGCAAACGGAATGCCAAAATGAATATACCCCCATCCTTTAAGTATAAAAATTTAAAAATTCAGAAATTTTCAATAATTTTTTTAATTGTTTTCATATACTTCATAAAAACGGTGATTGATATGATATTTGTCGTCATTAAGGCAGTTGCAGTTAAAAAGTTAATTGGATCAATTAATTTCGTGATTGAACCAGATTATTATTTTTTTTCTGTCTATGTACTAATTTTCTGCCAAACCAGGCAAAAAATAACCTTCTGGGAGCAGAACAAGGATAACCAAAAGAGATCGGTTTATAAAGGAGTTATATCAGTTTAATGACCGATTTAAAGCGTACTTAGCATTGTTGTTGAAAATCGTTACAGAACACAACCTGCAAAATCTGACAAAAATTGGGGCTTCCATGGGCTCAAGAAGTCAAATCAGTAGATCGGTTTATATGGGCTATATCAGGTTAAAGACCGATTTGGACCGTACTTGGCACGGTTGTAAGAAGTCGTAATAGAATACTACATTCTAACTCTGACAATAATTGCAGTTTCCAAGGGCTCAATATATCAAATCGGGAGATCGATTTGTAAGGGAGTTATAAAATATATATATAAATGAGTCCGAGATTGATATTTCTAAGCATTAAAAGATCCTGTATGCTCCAATTGAATTACTGATGTATACTATTATATTTGCTTTTGAGAACAAATGGCACATACATATGAATCACTATGTCGCATCAGTGTAACAGATAAAGTATGGCATCAAATATATATGAAAGTCATAGTTAAAGGCATTGGCAGCATCAATGCTGAAAAATAAAACGTGTTTAACTTGATTTCAGGTCGGGCCCGAGCTCCCCCAAAATGATTTTGTCTATAGAAAAAAATCAATTTAAAATTATTCTAATCACAAAATTCTAATAATTTTTATAGCCTCCACCATAAGATGGGGGGTATACTAATTTCGTCATTCTGTTTGTAACTACTCGAAATATTCGTCTGAGACCCCATAAAGTATATATATTCTTGATCGTCGTGAAATTTTATGTCGATCTAGCCATGTCCGTCCGTCTGTCCGTCCGTCCGTGCGTCCGTCCGTCCGTCCGTCCGTCCGTCCGTCTGTCTGTCGAAAGCACGCTAACTTTCGAAGGAGTAAAGCTAGCCGCTTGAAATTTTGCACAAATACTTCTTATTATTGTAGGTCGGTTGGTATTGTAAATGGGCCATATCGGTCCATGTTTTGATATAGCTGCCATATAAACCGATCTTGGGTCTTGACTTCTTGAGCCTCTAGAGTGCGCAATTCTTATTCGATTGGAATGAAATTTTGCACGACGTGTTTTGCTATGATATCCAACAACTGTGTCAAATATGGTTCAAATCGGTCTATAACCTGATATAGCTGCCATATAAACCGATCTTAGGTCTTGACTTCTTGAGCCTCTAGAGTGCACAATTCTTATTCGATTGGAATGAAATTTTGCACGACGTGTTTTGCTATGATATCCAACAACTGTGCCAAGTATGGTTCAAATCGGTCTATAACCTGATATAGCTGCCATATAAACCGATCTGGGGTCTTGACTTCTTGAGCCTCTAGAGTGCGCAATTCTTATCAGATTGAAATGAAATTTTGCACGACGTGTTTTGTTATTATATCCAACAACTGTGCCAGGTATGGTTCAAATCGGTTCATAACCTGATATAGCTGCCATATAAACCGATCTTGGACCTTGACTTCTTGAGCCTCTAGAGTGCGCAATTCTTATTCGATTGGAATGAAATTTTGCACGACGTGTTTTGCTATGATTTCCAACAACTGTGCCAGGTATGGTTCAAATCGGTCCATAACCTGATATAGCTGCCATATAAACCGATCTTGGACCTTGACTTCTTGAGCCTCTAGAGTACGCAATTCGTATCCGATTGGAATGGAATTTCGCACGACGTGTTTTGTTATTATACCCAACAACTGTGCGAAGTATGGTTTAAATCGGTCCATAACCTGATATAGCTGCCATATAAACCGATCTTGGGTCTTGACTTCTTGAGCCTCTAGAGGGCACAATTCTTATCCGATTTGAATGAATTTTTGCACGAAGTATTTCGTTATGATATCCAACAACTGTGCCAAGTATGGTTGAAATCGGTTCATAACCTGATATAGCTGTCATATAAAGAGATCTGGGGATTTGACTTCTTGAGCTTCTAGCTTCAATTCCTATCCGATTTATCTGAAATTTTGCATGACGTATTTTATTTTTACTTTCAACAACTGTATCAAATGAGGTTCAAATCGGTTCATAACCTGATATAGCTGCCATATAAACCGATCTGGGATCTTGACCCCTAGAGGTCGCAATTATTATCCGATATGCCTGAAATTTTGTACGATGGATCCTCTCATGACCATTAACAAACGTGTTTATTATGGTCTGAATCGTTCTATAGCCCGATACAGATCCCATATAAATCGTTCTCTCTATTTTACTCGTGAGCCCCAATGGGCGCAATTCTTATACGAATTGGCTAAAATTTTACACAGGTCTCCAACATATAATTTAATTGTGGTCCGAACCGGACCATATCTTGATATCGTTTTAATAGCAGAGCAACTCTTTTCTTATATCCTTTTTTGCCTAAGAAGAGATGCCGGGAAAAGAACTCGACAAATGCGATCCATGGTGGAGGGTATAAAAGATTCGGCCCGGCCGAACTTAGCACGCTTTTACTTGTTTGTTTTAATGACATAATTTATTGTATTCTACAGAGACAATATTTTGATCAGACCAGGACCACTTTATTTTCTTATACATAAAATTTTAATGAATTTTTTTCTAAACAAATTTAAATGAAATTGTTTCTAAAGATAAAATTACGGCGTAATATTTTTAAAGATAAAACTTCCTAAAGCAAAATTTTTATAATTCAGCATAACATCCTTTTCAGCCCGGGTCGGACCTCTCTTGCGACTATTTTTTTACAGACAAAATTGCATTACAATTTTTCCTAAAGACAATACTTCAATAAATAATTTCTAAAGACTACATTTTATTGATTTATTTAAATATCATATTTCAGTGAAAATTTTTCTTTTGCAAAACTTTTACCCAGCCTACCTCGAAATTATTTTATAAAGCCAAAATTTCAATAAAAATTGTTGTTCCTGCTCAACGCATCTTTCGACACTACATTTTGCGTAAACATTTTTAAAGTTGTTTATTATGTTTATGTTTTTTCTAAAAGAAAGATTTCGATAAATTTCAATATAGTCTTTTCAAACGAAAACATTTTTCCTAAAATTTTTTCTTTAGACAATTTCAATAAATATTTTAAAAAATTTAAAAAAATTTAAATAAAATTTTTTGAATATTTTTGAAAAACAAAAAAATAATTCATTTTATTTCCAAAGCCACAATATATTAACAGCAAAAAGTTTTTTTTTAATATTTTATAACCATTTAGCGAAGAAAGGTGGATTAAATAACATTGACATAAAATAGCACCTCCTGGCTTATCGTCACAAATTTATTTTTATACCCTCCACCATAAGATGGGGGGTATACTAATTTCGTCATTCTGTTTGTAACTACTCGAAATATTCGTCTGAGACCCCATAAAGTATATATATTCTTGATCGTCGCGACATTTTATGTCGATCTAGCCATGTGCGCCCGTCTGTCCGTCCGTCCGTCCGTCCGTCTGTCTGTCGAAAGCACGCTAACTTCCGAAGGAGTAAAGCTAGCCGCTTGAAAATTTGCACAAATACTTCTTATAAGTGTAGGTCGGTTGGTATTGTAAATGGGCCATATCGGTCCATGTTTTGATATAGCTGCCATATAAACCGATCTAGGGTCTTGACTTCTTGGGCCTCTAGAGTGCGCAATTCTTATCCGATTGGGATGAAATTTTGCACGACGTGTTTTGTTATGATATCCAACAACTGTGCCAAGTATGGTTCAAATCGGTATATAACCTGATATAGCTGCCATATAAACCGATCTTGGGTCTTGACTTCTTGAGCCTCTAGCGTGCGCAATTCTTATCCGATCAGAATGTAATTTTGCACAACGTGTTTTGTTATTATATCCAACAACTGTGCCAAATATGGTTCAAATCGGTTCATAACCTGATATAGCTGCCATATAAACCGATCAGGGGTCTTGACTTCTTGAGCCTCTAGACTGCGCAATTCTTATCCGATTGGAATGAAATTTTGCACGACGTGTTTTGTTACGATATCCAACAACTGTGCCAAGTATGGTTCAAATCGGTCCATAATCTTATATAGCTGTCATATAAACCGATCATGGGTCTTGACTTCTTGAGCCTCTAGAGTGCGCAATTCTTATTCGATTTGAATGAATTTTTGCACGAAGTATTTTGTTATGATATCCAACAACTGTGCCAAATATGGTTCAAATCGGTTCATAACCTGATATAGCTGTCATATAAACAGATCTGTGGACTTGACTTCTTGAGCTTCTAGAGTGCTCAATTTCTATCCGATTTGGCTGAAATTTCGCAAGACGTTTTTTATTGTTACTTTCAACAACAATGTCAAATAAAGTACAAGTCGGTTCATAACTTGATATAGCTGCCATATAAACCGATCTGGAATCTTGACTTCTTGAGCCTCTAGAGGTCGCAATTATTATCCGATTTGCCTGAAATTTTGTACGATGGATTCTCTCATGACCATTAACATACGTGTTTATTATGGTCTGAATCGGTCTATAGGCCGATACAGCTCCCATATAAATCGATCTCTCTATTTTACTTCGTGAGCTTCAATGGGCGCAATTCTTATACGAATTGGCTGAAATTTTACACAGGTCTCCAACATATAATTCAATTGTGGTCCGAACCGGACCATATCTTGATATCGTTTAAATAGCAGAGCAACTCTTTTCTTATATCCTTTTTTGCCTTAGAAGAGATGCCGGGAAAAAAACTCGACAAATGCGATCCATGGTGGAGGGTTTATAAGATTCGGCCCGGCCGAACTTAGCACGCTTTTATTTGTTTTATATATTAAAATAATTATTGCAAGTTAAACCATTTCGTTTTATCCTTGGAATTGCATTATTCACAATACAGTATTTAAGCTTATTACTACGGAGCTCATAGTGAGTTAGGATCGAAATCTACCAGTCAATAGCAAGCAGAGTTAATTCTAGTAGAAATGTATTAGTTTTATATTTTTAAAAAAAAATTTCAAATTTACTTTTTGAATTATTGATTTTCTTTCAAGAAAATCTTTTTACAATGAAGAGATTACAATGAAAATATCGTAATACTCACCTTAAGTAAGGAAGTGTATCAAAATAATATTAGTCGGCAGATTTTTATACCCTCCACCATAAGATGGGGGGTATAATAATTTCGTCATTCTGTTTGTAACTACTCGAAATATTCGTCTGAGACCCCATAAAGTATATATATTCTTGATCGTCGTGAAATTTTATGTCGATCTAGCCATGTCCGTCCGTCCGTCCGTCTGTCCGTCCGTCCGTCCGTCTGTCTGTCGAAAGCACGCTAACTTTCGAAGGAGTAAAGCTAGCCGCTTGAAATTTTGCACAAATACTTCTTATTATTGTAGGTCGGTTGGTATTGTAAATGGGCCATATCGGTCCATGTTTTGATATAGCTGCCATATAAACCGATCTTGGGTCTTGACTTCTTGAGCCTCTAGAGTGCGCAATTCTTATTCGATTGGAATGAAATTTTGCACGACGTGTTTTGCTATGATATCCAACAACTGTGCCAGGTATGGTTCAAATCGGTCTATAACCTGATATAGCTGCCATATAAACCGATCTTGGGTCTTGACTTCTTGAGCCTCTAGAGTGCACAATTCTTATTCGATTGGAATGAAATTTTGCACGACGTGTTTTGCTATGATATCCAACAACTGTGCCAAGTATGGTTCAAATCGGTCTATAACCTGATATAGCTGCCATATAAACCGATCATGGGCCTTGATTACTTTAACCTCTAGAGTGCGCAAATCTTTTCCGATTGGAACGAAATTTTGCACGACGTGTTTTGTTATTATATCCAACAACTGTGCCTAGTATGGTTCAAATCGGTCCATAACCTGATATAGCTGCCATATAAACCGATCTGGGGTCTTGACTTCTTGAGCCTCTAGAGTGCGCAATTCTTATCAGATTGAAATGAAATTTTGCACGACGTGTTTTGTTATTATATCCAACAACTGTGCCAGGTATGGTTCAAATCGGTCCATAACCTGATATAGCTGCCATATAAACCGATCTTGGACCTTGACTTCTTGAGCCTCTAGAGTACGCAATTCTTATCCGATTGGAATGGAATTTCGCACGACGTGTTTTGTTATTATACCCAACAACTGTGCCAAGTATGGTTTAAATCGGTTCATAACCTGATATAGCTGCCATATAAACCGATCTTGGGTCTTGACTTCTTGAGCCTCTAGAGGGAACAATTCTTATCCGATTTGAATGAATTTTTGCACGAAGTATTTCGTTATGATATCCAACAACTGTGCCAAGTATGGTTGAAATCGGTTCATAACCTGATATAGCTGTCATATAAAGAGATCTGGGGATTTGACTTCTTGAGCTTCTAGCTTCAATTCCTATCCGATTTATCTGAAATTTTGCATGACGTATTTTATTTTTACTTTCAACAACTGTGTCAAATGAGGTTCAAATCGGTTCATAACCTGATATAGCTGCCATATAAACCGATCTGGGATCTTGACCCCTAGAGGTCGCAATTATTATCCGATATGCCTGAAATTTTGTACGATGGATCCTCTCATGACCATTAACAAACGTGTTTATTATGGTCTGAATCGTTCTATAGCCCGATACAGATCCCATATAAATCGTTCTCTCTATTTTACTCGTGAGCCCCAATGGGCGCAATTCTTATACGAATTGGCTGAAATTTTACACAGGTCTCCAACATATAATTTAATTGTGGTCCGAACCGGACCATATCTTGATATCGTTTTAATAGCAGAGCAACTCTTTTCTTATATCCTTTTTTGCCTAAGAAGAGATGCCGGGAAAAGAACTCGACAAATGCGATCCATGGTGGAGGGTATATAAGATTCGGCCCGACCGAACTTAGCACGCTTTTACTTGTTATCTATAAGAGCAAGTTTCATATTACACTTACGGTTGTCGCTAGGTCATTTGAAATTACATCTGCAATATATATCCTGCAATCTATAATATATTAGGAAAACTTTAGGACTTTTAAGGACATAATGCAAATGATGGCCACATACGGCAATAGTTGGATGTAATTTTTACTGGATATTTTTTCCATCAAAAACGGATTTTCGATCGATTTTAATAAATCCGGAGGAGAAATTAGCGGCATCATTTAAGCAGAACATAGATAGCTCGTCGTAAAAATTGGTCAAAATTTATTTTTTGAAATATTTAACATTTATTGTTTCTTAATTTTTATACCCTCCACCATAGATGGGTGGCATACTAATTTCGTCATTCTGTTTGTAACTACTCGAAATATTCGTCTGAGATCCCATAAAGCATATATATTCTTGATTGTCGCGACATTTTATGTCGATCTAGCCATGCCCGTCCGTCTGTCCGTCCGTCCGTCTGTCTGTCGAGAGCACGCTAACTTCCGAAGGAGTAAAGCTAGCCGCTTGAAATTTTGCACAAATACTTCCTATTAGTTTAGGTCGGTTGGTATTGTAAATGGGCCATATCGGTCCATGTTCTGATATAGCTGCCATATAAACCGATCTTGGATCTTGATTTGTTGGGCCTCTAGAGTGCGCAATTCTTATCCGATTGGCATGAAATTTTGCACGACGTATTTTGCTATGATATTCAAGAAGCGTGCCAAGTATGGTTCAAATCGGTCAATAACCTGATATAGCTGCTCTATAAACCGATCATGGGTCTTGACTTCTTGAGTCTCTAGAGGGCACAATTCTTATCCGATTTGAATGAATTTTTGCACGAAGTATTTTGTGCCATATATGGTTCAAATCGGTCCATAACCTGATATAGCTGTCATATAAACCGATCTTGGCTCTTGATTTCTTGAGCCTCTAGATGGCGCAATTCCTATCCGATTTGGCTGAAATTTAGCATGACGTATTTTATTTTTACTTTCAACAACTGTGTCAAATAATGTTTAAATCGGTTCATAACCTGATATAGCTGCCATATAAACCGATTTGGGATCTTGACTTCTTGAGCCTCTAGAGGTCGCAATTATTATCCGATTTGCCTGAATTTTGTACGACGGATCCTCTCTTGATCATTAACATACGTGTTTATTATGGTCTGAATCGGTCTATAGCCTGATACAGATCCCATATAAATCGATCTCTCAATTTTACTTCTTGAGCCCCCAAAGGACGCAATTCTTATTCGAATTCGCTGATATTTTGTACAGGTCTCCAACATATAATTTAATTGTGGTCCTAGCCGGACCATATCTTGATATCGCTCTAATAGCAGAGTAAATCTTTTCTTATATCCTTTTTTGCCTAAGAAGAGATGCCAGGAAAAGAACTTGACAAATGCGATCCATGGTGGAGGGTATATAAGATTCGGCCCTGCCGAACTTAGCACGCTTTTAAATTAAATTAGCGTACGATTTAATGAAAATAAATATCATTTAAAACCAATTGACGGACGCAAACAATAACCTTTTTATACCCTCCACCATAAGATGGGGGGTATACTAATTTCGTCATTCTGTTTGTAACTACTCGAAATATTCGCCTGAGACCCCATAAAGTATATATATTCTTGATCGTCGTGAAATTTTATGTCGATCTAGCCATGTCCGTCCGTCTGTCCGTCCGTCCGTCCGTCTGTCTGTCGAAAGCACGCTAACTTCCGAAAGAGTAAAGCTAGCCGCTTGAAATTTTGCACAAATACTTCTTATTAGTGTAGGTCGGTTGGTATTGTAAATGGACCATATCGGTCCATGTTTTGATATAGCTGCCATATAAACCGATCTTGGGTCTTGATTTCTTGAGCCTCTAGAGTACGCAATTCTTATCCGATTGGAATGAAATTTTGCACGACGTGTTTTGTTATGATAACCAACAACCTTGCCAAGTATGGTTCAAATCGGTCCATAACCTGATATAGCTGCCATATAAACCGATCTTGGGTCTTGACTTCTTTAGCCTCTAGAGGTCACAATTCTTATCCGATTTGAATGAATTTTTGCACGACGTGTTTCGTTATGATATTCAACAACTGTGAAAAGTATGGTTGAAATCGGTCCATAACCTGATATAGCTGTCATATAAACAGATCTTGGGTTTTGACTTCTTTAGCCTCTAGAGGTCACAATTCTTATCCGATTTGAATGAATTTTTGCACGAAGTATTTCGTTATGATATTCAACAACTGTGCCAAGTATAGTTGAAATCGGTCCATAACCTGATATAGCTGTCATATAAACAGATCTGTGGATTTGACTTCTTGAGCTTCTAGAGGGCGCAATTCCTATCCGATTTGGCTGAAATTTTGCATGACGTATTTTATTATATTTTTACTTTCAACAACTGTGTCAAATAAGGTTCAAATCGGTTCATAACCTGATATAGCTGCCATATAAACCGATCTGGGACCTTGACTTCTTGACCCCTAGAGGTCGCAATTATTATCCGATATGCCTGAAATTTTGTACGACGGATCCTCTCATGACCATCAACAAACGTGTTTATTATGGTCTGAATCGGTCTATAGCCCGATACAGATCCCATATAAATCGTTCTCTCTATTTTATTTCGTGAGCCCCAATGGGCGCAATTCTTATACGAATTGGCTGACATTTTACCGGACCATATCTTGACATCGTTTTAATAGCAGAGCAACTCTTTTCTTATATCCTTTTTTGCCTAAGAAGAGATGCCGGGAAAAGAACTCGACAAATTCGATCCATGGTGGAGGGTATATAAGATTCGGCCCGGCCGAACTTAGCACGCTTTTACTTGTTAAATAATAAAACTAGTTTGAGAGCAAATTAAAATGAGCGCAAAAGTAAAAATTTCATCAAAACACTGAAGCTGATTCGCCAAAACAATCACTATAAAACTAAGATATTCGCAAAGACAACCACATTTTGAAGGCTTTGAAAGATTATGATCGGCCTATAGATAGTGTGTTGGCAAGCAGTACAAAAAATTTAGCTCTGACTTTAACCAAATGTTGCCGCCGATGGCCCAGTTCCTCCAAACAGTAGCGACCACAGTTTTCAAAAAAAAAAATTTGGCATCTTTACCAATTTCACAGTAACAGAAGAATTTTTGCAATTTTGGATTTTGAAAAAATGTGGATGGGAGCTATATACAAATATCAACCGATATGGCCCATTTTCAATCCACAATGACTAAATAAAATAAAGTATCCGTACCAAATTGTAAGCCAATTGCTTTATTCTCTTAAAATGCATTCATTGATAATTTTTCGTTGAATTGACTCCATTGACTACCAATGACCTCTCAGGAGGACATTTTGCTACAGACAAGCTAACTAACATATATTCTCGAAGAAAGCATTTTTGTGCTTCCTAGCACACCAATTAACTATTTGCAAAGAGAAAATAATTTCAAATATTTTAAATTTTTTAGGTAATTTCCTAAATGCAAGACAGACAGATAGTCACACTACCCGACCTTGAGGTTTATATTATAGCCAACAGTTGTTTTTTACTTTAGAAATATTTTTTCGCGAGTTTTAAGGACAATTAGCTATCTGAGTAGGTTTGCATGGTTAAATGTTCTATTGTTATTTTAGAGCTGAAATAGGAAAACTGAATCGCATAAAATAATTTAAACCCATTTGAATGTCACTACTATTTAAATGCAATTTGCGAGCTATTAGTTCTACTTTGAAACCTGAGAGGGTAATAGAAGAACCACAATGTCCCAAATTGTTACTAGGCTATTGCGTTTCTAATTTGTCCCCATAGAAAAAAGTTTTGTTACAAAGCTCGATTGTAAAAATACCCTCACCGAAGCCAAACATTTAAGTTTTAAAATATGTTTGTAAAATGACATTTTATAAAAAAAAAAAAAATTGGAAACTTGCATCCATTTTATTTCCCATTTCTGGGGGGGAAATTCTAAACAAAGGTTTCTCGTAATATCAAAACAAAAGATTCCCTTGTATTTGGACAAAACACAGAAAAATCACAAGAGAAAAGTAGAACCCATTTGGAGAACATTTTCAACCAAACGACGTAGAAAGTAATTAAAAGCATTGGGGTATCAAAGTCAGACATCGAGCATCAGGATATGGTATCTCAACACACATGTGTGGCATTTAAAGAATAAGACTTGACAATGCATAACCAAAAGGAATCAAAACCCAAATCACTCACTTTGGCATCGTAACCAAGTTGAACGACAACAGCAAAAAAGGGGGACAGCATATATGCCAATTCCAATTGCAAAGATGAGCCAGGAGGATGCTAGCTGAACTTTAACAACAACACCGAAGTACCACCGCTGTCAAGTGGGTGTTAAAAATAAATGAAAAATAAAAGAAAGGAGTATACTTTCTGAGGGTTGATTCTTGTTAAACCATTGTCCTTGGGCAACAGCAAAGCCATCATGCAATTCCAGGATGGTATCACAAAATCTGTTGATGCATTCTGAATAAAAATTGGTTTTACTTCCGCCACTACGGATGCTTGAGACACATGGGTTCTTCCGCCTCATGCTGTTCGCTAGCTCGAATTGCAGCTAACGAAATATATAACAATAAAGATGCTAATGGGAAAATGGTTATTTTCTTCCTCCCTTGAAATGGAATCCCGAAGTTTCTGAGAGCTAGGAATGAACGCAAATAACATTGGATGTTGCTGCTGATTCAGCATTCTCCGCTATATGCAACCGTTCGTGTGAAGACAGCAAACGACTCTGGCTGTCTGACACGACAAGATTTCAACTCACAACTGCAGCCAATTAGACTGATATGAATGATGTGAAGCGACGGTTCTCCAAAAGACAGAGAGTGAGTGACAGAGTTACACTATGCTCAAATGTTAATAAAACTATAGACGAAGAGCTATATCCCAGTACCGAAATAGAGAGGTAAACAACACCGCTCTTAACTTAGAGAATTGGCATAAACCGCCTGCCATCCTCTCACTCGAATTCGAATATCTTATGGGTGCATGTGCAACAACGACATCTGGCGCAAATCCTTTGAATCAAAAAGAAAACAAATCAACGGGCGTAGCATATTTATCTGAAAAATACTTTCGAAAATACAACATTCGAAGAGATTGTTCGTTGAGTTTCGTTAAAAATTAAAGAGCTAAAATTTATTGGTCAGAAATACATTGTCAAGTATTTGAGGCATTTGAATGTACTAATATCGCACATAACAATGGGGCCACATTTGCCTTAATTTAAATTAAAATTTACCGTTGATTTGAAACACTAAGCTAAAAAGTACCAAATGCAAATATGTTGAAAACCATCAATCTAGAAGTTTTTATACTAATAAGGGAAGACAAAGTGGCATTTAGAAACTTAAACCATTTAAACCATGCGGTTTAAGAATGCATATCCAAAAATGTCCATCATTGCCATTGTACCAAAAAGTACCGACAATCCGAGATTCTCGTTTAAACAAGAACCTCGAATTTAATTTTAGACCTATGGTTTCCGGACCAAAACTTTTTGAATTTGTCGTAGATAACGTTTTTGACAACCGCTAACAATTGACCCCACTCATGAAGGGGTCTTTAACAATTCAATATTTTGAATTTCAGTGACATCGGGCAACGAATTCACGTTTTATGGGCCTAAGACCTTGAATTGGGAGATCTGTCTTTATGACAACTTTGTCCAAATATTGTCCCATTTGGACCATATTCTGCACGAAAGGGCGCAGCTAGCGGCGAATTTGAATAACAATGTCCCTTGATGGGCCCAAGACAATCGAGAGATCGGTATAAATGACAGTTATATACAAATATAGACCGCTAGCAGATAGACTAGTCCGTATTGAACACGGATGTCGCGGGGCCTAATATAACTCGCCGCGCCAAATCGGGAGGTCGATCTAGCTTACAATCGATAGGTCGGTCTTTATGGAAGCTCAATCCACATATTGTGCGACATGGAACGTACTTCACTCGGATGTGGAGGGGTTCAAAGATTCTATATGGGCGCCCATATAGATATAGAGATATAGTCCGTTACACGCCATTCTAGAACTTAAACTAGTCATGGTAAAAAAAATGTGTACGCAATTTAAAAATACCCCCGTCCTTCGATGGAGGATATCAAAATGGAGAGAGACGAGAAAATTATTATTAAGATAGTGCAGGATAAGTAGCAATATGGACACAGCAAGCCACAAGAGTGTAGGTTAGGTTAGGTTGAAAAGGGTTTGGAAATTAGTCATGTGGCCTTCACTGCAAAATCGTCTGCTCTTTCATTCCCCTTAGTCCACTATGGCTCGGCACCCAAACCTTGCGGATCGTGCCATCCTCAAAGGGGTGTTAATCTCCTTCTTACACTCCAAGACTGTTGGTGACCTTACCGTCCTAATTGGTATTGGCCTGATGGCCAGTTTACTGTCCATAAACATGTTCATTCGACGTTCTCGCGTTAATACCACACCATCTCACGCATTCCGCGATCCACAAATCTCTGCCTGCAGAACCGTGTAATGGTCAGGCAGTCGGAAACGGATCTCAGTTCCTGGGTTCTTAATGTAAACCCCCAGGCCCACTCTGTCCTCCAGCTTTAATCCATCTGTGTAGCATGGTCTCCCAGATGACAATACCAGAGTTCCTTTAATCGAAGCCTATGCAGCTGGCAGCCGTGACGTTCACTTGACCTCAATTGTTGCCTCAGGTATCTGATCGCACTATGGGCGAAATGATCGATCTAGCGCCTCAAAAATTTTGGCGCTTGGGGTAATATATTTAATTGCTTTGCTATTATCTTATTTTGGTTGAGATTAAGCTACAATAAAAACCAAAACAAAAAATGTTTTCCATTTTTTTTTTTTTTGAATTTTTGGTTTTTTTGTGAAAGTCGCAAAAATGTTTCATATTTTGAAAGTTGTTTTTGTGCAAAGCACCGTAGGATGGTAGTAATGTAGTCATTCCGTTTGCACAACCTCGAAATATTGATTTATAAAGTGTATATCTTCTTGATCGTCTTGATATTCTAAGTCGATCTAGACTTGTCCTTCCGTCTGCCGAAAACATAATTGAGGTCGAACGAAACTTGAACTTCTTATATATATAGGTTATAGAAGATTGCAAATGGACTATATCAGTTCAGGTTTGGATATAGCCCCCATATAAACCGATCCATCGATTTAACTTCTTCAGCCCCTAATATTATTTTTATACCCTCCACCATAAGATGGGGGGTATACTAATTTCGTCATTCTGATTGTAACTACTCGAAATATTCGTCTGAGACCCCATAAAGTATATATATTCTTGATCGTCGTGAAATTTTATGTCGATCTAGCCATGTCCGTCCGTCTGTCCGTCCGTCCGTCCGTCTGTCTGTCGAAATCGCGCTAACTTCCGAAGGGGTAAAGCTAGCCGCTTGAAATTTTGCACAAATACTTCTTATTGGTGTAGGTCGGTTGGTATTGTAAATGGGCCATATCGGTCCATGTTTTGATATAGCTGCCATATAAACCGATCTTGGGTCTTGACTTCTTGAGCCTCTAGAGTGGGCACTTCTTATCCGATTGGAATGAAATTTTGCACGACGTGTTTTGTTATGATATCCAACAACTGTGCCAAGTATGGTTCAAATCGGTTTATAACCTGATATAGCTGCCATATAAACCGATCTTGGGTCTTGACTTCTTGAGCCTCTAGAGAGCGCAATTCTTATCCGATTGGAACGAAATTTTGCACGACGTGTTTCGTTATTATATCCAACAACTGTGCCTAGTATGGTTCAAATCCGTCCATAACCTGATATAGCTGCCATATAAACCGATCTGGAGTCTTGACTTCTTGAGCCTCTAGAGTGCGCAATTCTTATCCGATTGGAATGAAATTTTGCACGACGTGTTTTGTTACGATATCCAACAACTGTGCCAAGTATGGTTCAAATCGGTCCATAACCTTATGGGACCGATATGGGATCTTGACTTCTTGAGGCTCTAGAGGTCGCAATTATTATCCGAATTGCCTGAAATTTTGTACGACGGAATCTTTCATGACCATCAACATACGTATTTATTATGGTCTGAATCGGTCTATAGCCCGATACAGCTCCCATATAAATCGATCTCTTTATTTTACTTTTTGAGCTCACAAAGAGCGCAATTCTTATTCGAATTGGCTGACATTTTACACAGGTCTCCAGGTCTCGCTCTAATAGCAGAGCAAATCTTTTCTAATATCCTTTTTATACCCTCCACCATAAGATTGGGGTCTGTCCGTCCGTCCGTCCGTCCGTCCGTCCGTCCGTCCGTCCGTCCGTCCGTCTGTCTGTCGAAAGCACGCTAACTTTCGAAGGAGTAAAGCTAGCCGCTTGAAATTTTGCACAAATACTTCTTATTATTGTAGGTCGGTTGGTATTGTAAATGGGCCATATCGGTCCATGTTTTGATATAGCTGCCATATAAACCGATCTTGGGTCTTGACTTCTTGAGCCTCTAGAGTGCGCAATTCTTATTCGATTGGAATGAAATTTTGCACGACGTGTTTTGCTATGATATCCAACAACTGTGCCAAGTATGGTTCAAATCGGTCCATAACCTGATATAGCTGCCATATAAACCGATCTTGGTCTTGACTTCTTGAGCCTCTAGAGTGCACAATTCTTATTCGATTGGAATGAAATTTTGCACGACGTGTTTTGATATGATATCCAACAACTGTGCCAAGTATGATTCAAATCTGTCTATAACCTGATATAGCTGCCATATAAACCGATCATGGGCCTTGACTACTTGAACCTCTAGAGTGCGCAAATCTTTTCCGATTGGAATGAAATTTTGCACGACGTGTTTTGTTATTATATCCAACAACTGTGCCTAGTATGGTTCAAATCGGTCCATAACCTGATATAGCTGCCATATAAACCGATCTGGGGTCTTGACTTCTTGAGCCTCTAGAGTGCGCAATTCTTATCAGATTGAAATGAAATTTTGCACGACGTGTTTTGTTATTATATCCAACAACTGTGCCAGGTATGGTTCAAATCGGTCCATAACCTGATATAGCTGCCATATAAACCGATCTTGGACCTTGACTTCTTGAGCCTCTAGAGTACGCAATTCTTATCCGATTGGAATGGAATTTCGCACGACGTGTTTTGTTATTATACCCAACAACTGTGCCAAGTATGGTTTAAATCGGTTCATAACCTGATATAGCTGCCATATAAACCGATCTTGGGTCTTGACTTCTTGAGCCTCTAGAGGGCGCAATTCTTATCCGATTTGAATGAATTTTTGCACGAAGTATTTCGTTATGATATCCAACAACTGTGCCAAGTATGGTTGAAATCGGTTCATAACCAGATATAGCTGTCATATAAAGAGATCTGGGGATTTGACTTCTTGAGCTTCTAGCTTCAATTCCTATCCGATCTATCTGAAATTTTGCATGACGTATTTTATTTTTACTTTCAACAACTGTGTCAAATGAGGTTCAAATCGGTTCATAACCTGATATAGCTGCCATATAAACCGATCTGGGATCTTGACCCCTAGAGGTCGCAATTATTATCCGATATGCCTGAAATTTTGTACGATGGATCCTCTCATGACCATTAACAAATGTGTTTATTATGGTCTGAATCGTTCTATAGCCCGATACAGATCCCATATAAATCGTTCTCTCTATTTTACTCGTGAGCCCCAATGGGCGCAATTCTTATACGAATTGGCTGAAATTTTACACAGGTCTCCAACATATAATTTAATTGTGGTCCGAACCGGACCATATCTTGATATCGTTTTAATAGCAGAGCAACTCTTTTCTTATATCCTTTTTTGCCTAAGAAGAGATGCCGGGAAAAGAACTCGACAAATGCGATCCATGGTGGAGGGTATATAAGATTCCGCCCGGCCGAACTTAGCACGCTTTTACTTGTTTTTGCCTAAGAAGAGATGCCGGGAAAAGAACTCGACAAATGCGATCCATGGTGGAGGGTATATAAGATTCGGCCCGGCCGAACGTAGCACGCTTTTACTTGTTAATCTTAATCAAATAATAATTAATCAATTATTAATCGACTTGGCTATAATTATCCACAATTAATTCTCCTATAAACTTAGCATCTGTGCCAAGCATGGTGCGAATCGGTCCATTATCTGGTTAGCTGCCAGATAAACCGATCTCCCGATTTTGCTTATTCAGCCCCTAAAGGGCACAATTCCTATCCGATTATGCTGAAATATTGCGCAACGAACTCCAACATCTGTGTCAAATATGGAGTGAATATGTTTTTAACCTGGTATAGCTCCCATATAAACCTATCTCTCAATTTGGCTTGCACCATAGTATATAGACTTCTAATATTTCCTAAAGTTGCATTGGGCGCTGATGATTCATACCGAAAAATGATCAAACGATATAATAGTAAACAAATAAAAGCGTGCTAAGTTCGGCCGGGCCGAATCTTATATACCCTCCACCATGGATCGCATTTGTCGAGTTCTTTTCCCGGCATCTCTTCTTAGGCAAAAAAAGGATATAAGAAAAGATTTGCTCTGCTATTAGAGCGATATCAAGATATGGTCCGGTTTGGACCACAATTAAATTATATGTTGGAGACCTGTGTAAAATGTCAGCCAATTCGAATAAGAATTGCGCAAAATTTCATTCCAATCGGATAAGAATTGCGCACTCTAAAGGCTCAAGAAGTCAAAACCCCAGATCGGTGTGTATGGCAACTATATCAGGATATGGACCGATTTGAACCATACTTGGCAAAGTTGTTGGATATCATAACAAAACACGTCGTGCAAAATTTCATCCCAATCGGATAAGAATTGCGCACTCTAGAGGCTCAAGAAGTCAAGACCCAAGATCGGTATATATGGCAGCTATATCAAAACATGGACCGATATGGCCCATTTACAATACCAACCGACCTACACTAATAAGAAGTATTTGTACAAAATTTTAAGCGGCTAGCTTTACTCCTTCGGAAGTTAGCGTGCTTTCGACAGACAGACGGACGGACGGACGGACGGACGGACGGACGGACGGACAGACGGACGGACATGGCTAGATCGGCATAAAATTTCACGACGATCAAGAATATATATACTTTATGGGGTCTCAGACGAATATTTCGAGTAGTTACAATCAGAATGACGAAATTAGTATACCCCCCATCTTATGGTGGAGGGTATAATTATGAAAAATAACATAGATGGAGTCCCCTGGAATTCCGTAAGTTCCAGTCCATGGAAATCATAATTTGTTTTTTATACCCTCCACCATAAGATGGGGGGTATACTAATTTTGTCATTCTGTTTGTAACTACTCGAAATATTCGTGTGAGACCCCATAAAGTGATCGTCGTGACATTTTATGTCGATCTAGCCATGTCCGTCCGTCTGTCCGTCCGTCCGTCCGTCTGTCTGTCGAAAGCACGCTAACTTCCGAAGGAGTAAAGCTAGCCGCTTAAAATTTTGTACAAATACTTCTTATTAGTGTAGGTCGGTTGGTATTGTAAATGGGCCATATCGGTCCATGTTTTGATATAGCTGCCATATAAACCGATCTTGGGTCTTGACTTCTTGAGCCTCTAGAGTGGGCAATTCTTATCCGATTGGAATAAAATTTTGCACGACGTATTTTGTTATGATATCCAACAACTGTGCCAAGTATAGTTCAAATCGGTCCATAACCTGATATAGCTGCCATATAAACCGATCTTGGGTCTAGACTTCTTGAGCCTTTAGCGTGCGCAATTCTTATCCGATTGGAATGAAATTTTGCACGACGTGTTTTGTTATGATATCCAACAACTGTGTCAAGTATGGTTAAAATCGGTTCATAACCTGATATAGCTGCCATATAAACCGATCTTGGGTCTTGACTTCTTGAGCCTCTAGAGGGCGCAATTCTTATCCGAATGGAATGGAATTTCGCACGACGTGTTTTGTTATGATACCCAACAACTGTGCCTAGTATGGTTTAAATTGGTCCATAACCTGATATAGCTGCCATATAAACCGATCTTGGGTCTTGACTTCTTGAGCCTCTAGAGTGCGCAATTCTTATCCGATCAGAATGAAATTTTGCACGACGTGTTTTGTTATGATATCCAACAATTGTGCCAAGTATGGTTCAAATCGGCCCATAACCTGATATAGCTGCCATATAAACCGATCTTGGGTCTTGACTTCTTGAGCCTCTAGAGGGCGCAATTCTTATCCGAATGGAATGGAATTCCGCACGACGTGTTTTGTTATGATACCCAACAACTGTGCCTAGTATGGTTTAAATCGGTTCATAACCTGATATAGCTGCCATATAAACCGATCTTGGGTCTTGACTTCTTGAGCCTCTAGAGTGCGCAATTATTATCCGATCAGAAAGAAATTTTGCACGACGTGTTTTGTTATGATATCCAACAACTGTGCCAAGTATGGTTCAAATCGACCCATAACCTGATATAGCTGCCATATAAACCGATCTTGGGTCTTGACTTCTTGAGCCTCTAGAGGGCGCAATTCTTATCCGAATGGAATGGAATTTCGCACGACGTGTTTTGTTATGATACCCAACAACTGTGCCTAGTATGGTTTAAATCGGTTCATAACCTGATATAGCTGCCATATAAACCGATCTTGGGTCTTGACTTCTTGAGCCTCTAGAGTGCGCAATTCTTATCCGATCAGAATGAAATTTTGCACGACGTGTTTTGTTATGATATCCAACATTTGTGCCAAGTATGGTTCAAATCGGCCCATAACCTGATATAGCTGCCATATAAACCGATCTTGGGTCTTGACATCTTGAGCCTCTAGAGGGCGCAATTCCTATCCGAATGGAATGGAATTCCGCACGACGTGTTTTGTTATGATACCCAACAACTGTGCCTAGTATGGTTTAAATCGGTCCATAACCTGATATAGCTGCCATATAAACCGATCTTGGGTCTTGACTTCTTGAGCCTCTAGAGTGCGCAATTCTTATCCGATCAGAATGAAATTTTGCACGACGTGTTTTGTTATGATATCCAACAACTGTGCCAAGTATGGTTCAAATCGACCCATAACCTGATATAGCTGCCATATAAACCGATCTTGGGTCTTGACTACTTGAGCCTCTAGAGGGCGCAATTCTTATCCGAATGGAATGGAATTTCGCACGACGTGTTTTGTTATGATACCCAACAACTGTGCCAAGTATGGTTGAAATCGGTTTATAACCTGATATAGCTGTCATATAAACAGATCTGGGGATTTGACTTCTTGAGCTTCTAGAGGGCGCAATTCCTATCCGATTTGGCTGAAATTTTGCATGACGTATTTTATTTACTCTCAACAACTGTGTCAAATGAGGTTCAAATCGGTTCATAACCTGATATAGCTGCCATATAAACCGATCTGGGATCTTGACTTCTTGACCCCTAGAAGTCGCAATTATTGTCCGATATGCCTGAAATTTTGTACGACGGATCCTCTCATGACCATCAACAAACGCGTTTATTATGGTCTGAATCGGTCTATAGCCCGATACAGATCCCATAACAATCGTTCTCTCTATTTTACTTCTTGAGCCCCAATGGGCGCAATTCTTATACGAATTGGCTGAAATTTTACACAGGTCCCCAACATATAATTTAATTGTGGTCCGAACCGGACCATATCTTGATATCGTTTTAATAGCAGAGCAACTCTTTTCTTATATCATGTTTTGCCTAAGAAGAGATGCCGGGAAAAGAACTCGACAAATGCGATCCATGGTGGAGGGTATATAAGATTCGGCCCGGCCGAACTTAGCACGCTTTTACTTGTTTTTTGTTTGTTTTTGCAGTTTTGGTATAAGATACTTTAACACAAATATTTTTCCAATAACATATAACACACAGATATATTTTTTTTTCCAAAATATTAGCTACCACACGAAATTTTTAACCTGTTGATGAGCAACAAGTAAAAGTGTGCTTAGTTCGGCCGGACCGAATCTTATATACCCTCCACCATGGATCGCATTTGCCGAGTTCTTTTCCCGGCATCTCTTCTTATGCAAAACAGAATATAAGGAAAGATTTTCGCTGGTATTAGAGCGATAGCAAGATATGGTCCGGTTTGAACCACAATTAAATTATATGTTGGAGACCTGTGTAATATGTCAGCCAATTCGAATAAGAATTGCGCCCTTTGGGTGCTCAAGAAGTAAAATAGAGAGATCGATTTATATGGGAGCTGTATCGGGCTATAGACCGACTCAGTCCATAATAAACACGTATGTTGAACCTCATGAGAGAATCCGTCCTACAAAATTTCAGCCAAATCGGATAATAACTGCGGCCTCTAGAGGCTCAAGAAATCAAGATCCAAGATCGGTTTATATGACAGCTATATCAGGTTATGAACCGATTTGAACCTTCTTGACACAATTTTTGATAGTAAGAATAAGATATATGCTAAATTTCAGCCAAATCGGATAGGAATTGCGTCCTCTAGAAGCTCAAGAAGTCAATTCCCCAGATCTGTTTATATGACAGCTATATCAGGTTATGAACCGATTTGAACCATACTTGGCACAGTTGTTGGATATCATAACAAAATACTACGTGCAAAAATTCATTCAAATCGGATAAGAATTGCGCCCTATAGAGGCTCAAGAAGTTAAGACCCAAGATCGGTTTATATGACAGCTATATCAGGTTATGGACCGATTTGAACCATGGCACAGTTGTTGGATATCATAACAAAAGACGTCGTGCAAAATTTCATTCCAATCGGATAAGAATTGCGCACTCTAGAGGCTCAAGAAATCAAGACCCAAGATCGGTTTATATGGCAGCTATATCAAAACATGGACCGATATGGCCCATTTACAATACCAACCGACCTATACTAATAAAAAGTATTTGTGCAAGATTTCAATCGGCTAGCTTTACTCCTTCGGAAGATAGCGTGCTTTCGACAGACAGACGGACGGACGGACATGGCTAGATCGACATAAAATATCGCGACGATCTAGAATATATATACTTTATGGGGTCTCAGACGAATATTTCGAGTAGTTACAAACAGAATGACGAAATTAGTATACCCCCCATCCTATGGTGGAGGGTATAAAAAAGCACGTGGTAATACTTGCTATGCACCCGCTGAAATATACTATATGTTGGGTTTGACAGCTTAGAGCTGTTCTATTGGTCCGAATCAATCAATGTGGAATCGATGTCTAAGAATGTTTGTGATCGATTTGCCGATTTTAAACATGTTGAAAATTAAGTTTTGAGCCGCCAAAGCGGTCGTTTCGCCCATAGTGCGTCGATTATAAAGCGATCATGTGACCCACTCATATTCTCTATCTATTTTTCGATCATATTTAGTCACACAGCCGCAGAGGCTGCTTCACACTATATCTGTATGTTTATTGGTCGGATATCTAGAATAGTCTCTAGTGTCCTAGCAAGCATGATCCTCACCGCTCCGCCTATGCCATGACAACATGTTCTCTGAGCCTGTTGTATTATACTTTTTTTGCACTCCACCAAACTGCTGAGGCGTCCACCAAACTATTGAGTCCACCAAACTACTGAGGCGTAACTTAATATTGGTCGTATCATGCTCCTGTAGAGATCGTGGATTATATGAGTATTCGGGCTCCACATCGAGCCTACAGCCTGTCTACATAGTGCCCTAAATCTGTAAGCTTTCTCGAGACGCTTTCAATTCAGATTTCTGTTCAAGATAACTCCTAAATATTTGTCTTTGTAAGAGATCAGAATCGTTTAGTTGAGAGAAGATGTTGAGACAATATGGCCCGCCTTCGTCTTCCTCTTGAACAGTTCAGTTTGCTATCGAAATCTGCCTGACCCCGGGGTGCAGCTCAGTCGTATGCTATCTCCAAGACCCTTTTGGCCTTTCTGCTTAACTGATTCGGATCACTCACCTAAGGAGTATTATAACATCGTCGCTAATAGGTTATATTAGGCGGCCACCCATAGATGTGGCAATAAAATGCTCCCTGTGGCGTGGCCTGTACCCCAATCTCCCTTATATTGTATTTGTGTCATGGGACCTAAAATCTATTCCTTAGCATATGGTTTATCCAGTATTTAAGATCCCGTTTCCCAGGTACTGGTTTAAGGGTTGAATCAGTATGTCAGTCCGAAGATTGTTAAACGCCCATTCGATACCAATGCATACCGTCTTGAAATCGTAGGATTCTTTTATTTTATGCACAACCTCGTGCAGGGCTTCCTCTACCGCCCTTCCCTTGATATAGGTATGCAGTTTGCTGACATACATTCAACTGTTTATCATGGTATCCACAATACGTTCAATGGTTTTGAGTAAAAAGGACGTAAGGCTTATGGGTCAAAAGGCTTTATCAGTTCTCTCAAGTGTAGAAGCAAGTAAAAATGTGCTAAGTTCAGCCGAGTCAAATCTTGAAATTTACAACAATAGATTGTACTAAAAGCTTACACAAAAGAGCTTTGCATCTATAGAAATCTAATTCCATAATCGGCTTATGAAAGAGTTATATCAGGTTAAATACCTGTTTGGACCATATTTATCACGGAAGTTTGAATTCATAACAAGACGTCATAACATGATATAATATGGAAAGTTTCAGCCAAATCGAACAAAAACTGCGACTTCCAGGAGCATGATCTCAAGTCAGGAGTTTTGAGATCATGAGCCCACCAAAAACTTACTACTAAAAATATAGACCTCAACATAGTATTGACTTAGAAATCTTTTAAAACAAGATGTTAATTGCTTCCATTATTTTTGACATAGAAATTCGATATTTTTTGTATCACGACAAGTGAGTGGTAAAGAAGGCATACGCTGAATACACTTTTAAATGTACTTATCAAATTGATATTAAATAGAATAAATTTTGTATTGACCAATATTATTTTGTGTTCCCTTTCCCTGCGAATACCTCAAATAAATCCCTAGCTTCTATCATATGCAGACACAAAGTAGCTCGGCGAGACAAAAAATATCAAGCAAATTCGAAGTGTGGTTTTTATCTTTACATAAAATGTATTTTTTATACCCTCCACCATAAGATGGGGGGTATACTAATTTCGTCATTCTGTTTGTAACTACTCGAAATATTCGTCTGAGACCCCATAAAGTATATATATTCTTGATCGTCGTGAAATTTTATGTCGATCTAGCCATGTCCGTCCGTCTGTCCGTCCGTCCGTCCGTCCGTTCGTCCGTCCGTCCGTCCGTCCGTTCGTCCGTCCGTCCGTCCGTCTGTCTGTCGAAAGCACCCTAACTTTCGAAGGAGTAAAGCTAGCCGCTTGAAATTTTGCACAAATACTTCTTATTATTGTAGGTCAGTTGGTATTGTAAATGGGCCATATCGGTCCATGTTTTGATATAGCTGCCATATAAACCGATCTTGGGTCTTGACATCTTGAGCCTCTAGAGTGCGCAATTCTTATTAGATTGGAATGAAATTTTGCACGACGTGTTTTGCTATGATATCCAACAACTGTGCCAGGTATGGTTCAAATCGGTCTATAACCTGATATAGCTGCCATATAAACCGATCTTGGGTCTTGACTTCTTGAGCCTCTAGAGTGCACAATTCTTATTCGATTGGAATGAAATTTTGCACGACGTGTTTTGTTATTATATCCAACAACTGTGCCTAGTATGGTTTAAATCGGTCCATAACCTGATATAGCTGCCATATAAACCGATCTGGGGTCTTGACTTCTTGAGCCTCTAGAGTGCGCAATTCTTATCAGATTGAAATGAAATTTTGCACGACGTGTTTTGTTATTATATCCAACAACTGTGCCAGGTATGGTTCAAATCGGTCCATAACCTGATATAGCTGCCATATAAACCGATCTTGGACCTTGACTTCTTGAGCCTCTAGAGTACGCAATTCTTATCCGATTGGAATGGAATTTCGCACGACGTGTTTTGTTATTATACCCAACAACTGTGCCAAGTATGGTTTAAATCGGTTCATAACCTGATATAGCTGCCATATAAACCGATCTTGGGTCTTGACTTCTTGAGCCTCTAGAGGGCACAATTCTTATCCGATTTGAATGAATTTTTGCACGAAGTATTTCGTTATGATATCCAACAACTGTGCCAAGTATGGTTGAAATCGGTTCATAACCAGATATAGCTGTCATATAATGAGATCTGGGGATTTGACTTCTTGAGCTTCTAGCTTCAATTCCTATCCGATTTATCTGAAATTTTGCATGACGTATTTTATTTTTACTTTCAACAACTGTGTCAAATGAGGTTCAAATCGGTTCATAACCTGATATAGCTGCCATATAAACCGATCTGGGATCTTGACCCCTAGAGGTCGCAATTATTATCCGATATGCCTGAAATTTTGTACGATGGATCCTCTCATGACCATTAACAAACGTGTTTATTATGGTCTGAATCGTTCTATAGCCCGATACAGATCCCATATAAATCGTTCTCTCTATTTTACTCGTGAGCCCCAATGGGCGCAATTATTATACGAATTGGCTGAAATTTTACACAGGTCTCCAACATATAATTTAATTGTGGTCCGAACCGGACCATATCTTGATATCGTTTTAATAGCAGAGCAACTCTTTTCTTATATCCTTTTTTGCCTAAGAAGAGATGCCGGGAAAAGAACTCGACAAATGCGATCCATGGTGGAGGGTATATAAGATTCGGCCCGGCCGAACTTAGCACGCTTTTACTTGTTTATATTTAAAGTAAAACAATTAAAAGCGTGCTAAGTTCGGTCAGGCCGAATCTTATATACCCTTCACTATGGATAGCATTTGTCGAGTTCTTTCTCGGTATCCCTTTTTAGACAAACAAAGGATAAAAGAAAAGAATTGTGCTAATTGAATTTAATGTTGTAGACCACAGTAGAAGTCTATATGTAAAATTTCATCCAAATGGAATAAGCATTTTGCCTTTAAGGGGTTCAAGAAGTAAAATATGGAGATCGATTTATATGGAAGCTGTATCTGGCTAAAGACCGATTCGGACCGTATTTGAAACGTATGTTGCAGGTCATGGAAGCAGCCGTTGGATAAGCCAAATCGGATAATAATTACGCCCTCTTGAGGCTCAAGAAGTCAAGATCCCTGATCGGTTTATATGGCAGCTTATCAGGTTATGGACCGATTTGACACATATTTGGCACAGTTATTGGAAGTCGTAATAAAACACCTCGTGCAAAATTTCAGCCAAATCGGATGAGGATTGTGACCCTTTAGAGGCTCAAAAAGTCATGACCCGAGATCGGTTTATATGGCAGATATATCAGGTTATGGACTGATTTCAACCATACTCACCACAGTTGTTGGAAGTCATAATAAAACTCCTCATGCAAAATTTCAGACAAATTGGATAAGAATTGTGCTCTCTAGCGGCTCAAGAAGTCAAGACCCGAGATCGGTTTATATGGCAGCTATATCAGGTTATGGACCGATTTCAACCATACTCAGCACAGTTGTCAAAAGCCATAATAAAACTCCTCATGCAAAATTTCAATCCCAATCTCATTTTCAATCCCTACACAAATAAGAAGTATTTGTGCAAAATTTCAAGCGGCTGGCTTTACTCCACCGAAAGTTAGCATGACGGACGGACGGACATGGCTAAATCGACTTTAAATGTCACGACGAACAAGAATATATGTATATACTCTATGCGGTCTTAGTCGAATATTTCGAGGAGTTACAAACAGAATGACGAAAGTAGTATACCCCCAACCTATGGTGGAGGGTATTAAAATTATCGTGAAAAATGTTGCGTTGAAATATTATAATGCAGAAAAATATCGGATGTTTACAAATAGAATGAATAAATTTCAAACGCAACAAATTAGAGGACATTGTACAATGTAAACGTGATATTTATAAACACATATTATTAATATCATCTAATTTTAATACTCATGTATAGATTGTATTGTCTTAGGCGCTGAGGATGGAAGGTAACACTTCTGAATCTAGATTTCGTGGTATTGCATGCAAAATGCTTAGATTGGTATTTATTACGGTTCACGATAGCGGTCGAACGCGTAGAGCTAACCGCTTGAAAATTTGCACAGTTACTTTATATTGAAGTAGGTCGTTGGGGAATGCAAATGGGTAATATCGGTTCAGATTTTGATATAGCTCCCATATAAACCGATCTCCCGATTTGGGTTCATGAGCCCCAGGAAACCACAATTTTAATTCGATTTAGCTGAAATTTTGTACATGGTGTTCTGGTATGTCTACCAAAAACTGCGTGAAGTACGGTTCAAATTGGTCTTTAACATGATGTAGCTCCCATATAAACCAATCTCCCGATTGGCCACAATTTTTGCCGGATTTGGCTGAAATTTTGTGCATAATGTTCTGTTACGACTCCCAACAACTGTACCAGGTTCAAATCGGTCAAGAACATGATATAGCTCCTATATAAACCAATCTCCCGATTTGACTTCTTGAGCCCTTACAAGCCGCGATTTTTATCCGATTTGGCTGAAATTTTGCGTATAGTGTTCTGTTATGTCTCTAAACAACTGCACCAAGTACGGCCCAATTCGGTCTATAACTAGATATAGCGTCCATATTTTAGCAGAATCCTTGGTGGTTGGTTGCCAAAATTCGGCCCGGCCGAACTCAGCACGCTTTTACTTGTTTATTATTGCCGTTGGGCTTATATTGTTGCCGCCCATTTTTTATTGACTTGTTAACGCCTCGCATATTTCCAATATTAGCTGGGCTAGCTGTGCTGGCGTATTAAAATATATTCGCTTATCTCTGCGAACTAGGCGTATGACCAGCGAGGCGGAGGCGCGATATTTAGTCCTTGCTGCAGTTTTTGCTCACTTGATTGTGCCCGTAACTGAGCACTGCGTAGACATTTCCGGTGTTTTATTTCCTTAAAGTTTCGTTGTTATGCATCTCTGAACTTAAACTTTTTAAAATTATAATCTCTGCAAAGTTTCAGCCCATTATCTTAATTTTAAAGTACTATAACGTGATTTCAACAGACAGACGGGATCATTCTTCACATTCTCTAGAAATTTCAAGAAAATATGTTAGCTGTTTCTTAGTCTATAGCGAATATAAGAACAAAAATATTTGTCCAAGTATGTTTAATATTATCCCATTTAATATTTGTCCCATTATTTTTAACATTGAAGTGTTATTAAGAAGCAGCCACCAATATTTTAAAGTACACATCAATCTCTTAATTTGATTTTGCAAATATTGTATTAAATTGGGTGTTTTCCCAATGCCTCAATTGCTCTTTGCAAAGAGAAAATGCTTGGCTTTAAATTTTTATTTTCTAGTTCTCTTTCAGCTCGGACACCAACCACTATACAACTTTCGAAACAAAATGTATCTATAAGATACATCTTCGTAAAATAAACGAATTAGTATAAGAGTTCAAACAACAGCACCCGTATGCCGTTCGTTTCTATTTTTGTTTTGCTTTTGTTGCTTTGTGTGGGTTATACATTTGCCGTCCATCTCTTCAAATCTCTCTCCGTTTATTTCGTTTTTAATTCTCTCCGTTGTTTTCACTCATATATACCCCCATATAACGTAGCAATATTCTTTTTCGAAAATCCATGTTTTGCTGCTACTGTGCTTCTTCTTTGTTATGTGTGTGGCTCTCTATCTCTCTTTCTTTCTTAAAATTCTCAAGTGCCATGCCATACGAGTCATGGGCAAAAACTCTGGTGAGTCTGTAGTTGAGACGAGAACGTTATAGTGTTTGGACGTGTTCAACGTGTAGCAAGCACTACGTGCCGACCGACCGTGTTAAAACGTAAAACAGCCGCCGCACTCCACGAAAACGTAGCAAAAAATTTTACCCACATCATCAGTTGTGAATAATTTGTGTTAATATCGAACGAAAGAAATAAAAAATAAATTGCAAAACAAAATAAAATAATTCAAAACAAATCAAAAACGTGTTTGCCTTTAGAAATTTCGGTTAAATGTCTGCTCAATTGATTACCAAATGCAAGCGTAACGAAAGAAAAGCAAAAGCAAAACCTTAAAAAATGCTATAAGCTTCAAATATTTGTGGGGTTAAACAATTAAGTGACAACAAATACGACATCTGCAGCTACAACAACATCAAGCAGAAGAACAACAACAAAGAGAGCATCCCAAAGAATTTGGAGCAAAAAATGTTGTAGAAATCAAAAATAAAAAAATAAAAAAAGTGGAAAAAGAGAATAAATTTTCTTGCCAAACCTGTTAAAGTTATTCAAGTGTATAGTGCAGTGAGGTGAAGTGTCGAATAAAAAATTTCTCACTAAAAATTGTGTTTGTGAAATTAGTACGGCGTGTGAGTTAACGGTATAATTAACTGGCCGTTTAGTAAAATAAAATTTCCAAATCGTTCCTTCAAAATACTTTTGTGACCTAAAACCTAAACACAGCCACTTTGAAAATGTGCAAATCTAAATAAAGTTAATTTCTTCTAAAACGAATTTAGCGAATATTGTTTACTTTTGGCTCGCTAGACCAAACTACAATACGAGTGTTTTGCATATCAATTAGCGAAAAGTCAAGTTCCATTAAAAGTCTTTTTTAATACCCCATGAAGCTCTAGCACCCCTTTGTTGTGGCAATTAATTATAAGCAGCGGATTAGTTTTAATACCCTTCTTCTTCGCACACCGCGACCAGCGTTAAAGGCTTTATAAGGTAAGTTCATATCTTATTCACGATGAAGAAAAATACCCGAAATTAAGCCAAAATTAAGGATTTTTATTTTATTTGGCGATAGAAAAAATTTTGGGAAATAAGTCTGCCAATGAAATGTTTAAGCCAAAGCACAATGGCGATTAATACTACGTCCCCATAGGCTTAAAGGCCACAATTTACTTGGATACCGTTAATGTAGATGTTGGTAATATGTTCTACACTCGAGAAAGTTTGCTGTAAGATCAGAAAATCTGTTGAGATGGTTATACAAATGCAAACTTGCCCATATCATTGAGTGCTATCCGATTAAAGTTTGAGCTCAATGACAAGGGGCTTCCTTTTTTAAAGTTGATTCCCAAAGGCGTGCCGCAGTGCGACACCTCCCATTTTAGTCGTAAATTTCAAGAAGCATTGAACACGAAAGATGCTTGGAGACATATTAAGTCAATTTGAATAGGAAGTGATAATGCATCAATTGGTAGTCATGTTGATTTTGGATGAAATTAAAAGGAGTTTCTTGAACATATCTTTTCCAGAGCCAAACGTACATTTCTACGACAGTGAATTTAGTAACGTATATCATAATAGTAACAACACCTAACCAGATCTACGTTTTGATCTTGAGCGTTTTGAACAAAGCCATATCGTTAGCGCTGTATAATCCATAAAGTCTAATGCGATTGGTTCTGATGGTATTGAACCGACATTTTTTAGGATAATTCTACCCTTTATTCTTATGTATATGTGCCATCTTTTTATTAACAATATTATTTTAAGGAGTTGCTATCCACAGTTTTGGAAACGGACAAGGAAAGTCTCAATAGCAAAGAATAACCAGGAAATTAGGTCAATAGCAATACTTCCATATATATATATATATATATTGACAGCGATAAAGTTACTTTTCTTGTTCTTTTAGATCATTCGAAAGCATATGATTCCGTTGATCCCAATATACTTGGGCAGGACCTATGGGGTTTTACGGATCTTATATATGAGTCGTCAGTACACCCCTTTGTCCAATAGAATGCTTTTGGCTAGGACATTTATTCTGCCGAAATTATTATACTCTTGCGAGGCTTTTTACGGTGGTGATGTAACTCATGGAAATAAATTGCACGTAGCTTTTAACGATGCCGTTAGATACATTTTTGGTTTGCATTGAAGAGAACGGGTATCTGACTTTATCAGACAAGTATACGGTGTTTCATTTAACTAGTACCTTAAGATACGCTCGTTGCAAATGATGCACAAGATTATTTATACCAATGAACCGTCATATATGGCTTATGTATTGCGTTTTACCAACTCCACAAGGGGTAAACAAGTAATACAACATTAATATCGTATATCTGAACAACAGTTCTTTGTTAATGCTATACGTCTCTGGAATAATCTTCCTAATAGTATTCAAATTATAAGTAATGAACAACATTTCAAATCTTCGATTTACAATCAATTTATTAATTATTGGTATTGCCTTTTTTATTAATTTTTATTTATTTATTTCATCAGTAACTTTGATTAAATTGTTAAATATACTTTTAAGTTTCCTTTTCTGCCTTTTTTAAATGTATACGTCTTTTTTTATTTATATATTGTATCAGTAACTTTGCTTAAATTGTTAAATATTTTTTACCAATTATTGTTTTATTTAAACCAAAACTTGTTGAACTCATTGTACTTATCATTATCAATTTACCAATCTATGCTTTACATAAGACATTGTCTTTTTTAAGGGTTTTAACATAATAAAATACAAAAAAACACAGTTAAAAAAATTTTCTGATGTTCTCATTAGGATATGAATCTAGGCGTTCAGCGTCAAAGGCGGACCTGCTAACCTCTACGCTACGATGGCCTCCGTTGGTATTAATGCTAAAATAGCCTAAAAATGGGATAAATAATTCAAAAATTTTTATATCGCATTTTATCTTTTGCTATAGGGGTATACAGAGAATTTTTTTTCGCAGAAATTTGGCATATTGAATTGTCTTTGGTCCCTCGACTTCCGTGGCCTATATTGCCCAAATCTAAGGACATAAATCCGGGGCCATAAAAGGCGCATTTATTACCCGATTTACCGAATTTTGGTACAATGAGTTGCATTAGACCCCTACACAAATAACAAATAACCTTGGACCCAAGTATCTGGGGAACCGCCCAGCACCTAAAAGAACCCCAAAACGAACATGTAGGTCAATGTGAGATTTAAATAAAAGGGATTTGGGAGCGTGTGTGTAAATTTGTTTGTCCAGTATTGACTCTAAAAAGGTAAAGCCGATTTTTTTGAAATTTTCACAGATTGTGTAGTTTGATTTGAAGAGGTTGGTTAGAGTAGAGGTTATATAATTTATGAAATCGGAAATGGGTCGGACCCTCCTACTTATTCCAAAAACAGAAGTGGACCGCTTGAGACAATATGGAACTCAAATTAAAGGTATTTGGGAGTAGAATTTGATATAAAAACCTTCCCCTTACCACAAAAGCACCACCAAAAATATTATTGGAACGATCGAGACAATATGGGACTCAAATGAAAGATATTTAGGGAGCCGTCCCCACACTAATCACCCATTTAAACACCTTTATTCCATATTGGCCGATAATGTCAATATGGGACCCAAATAAAAATTATTGGTGAGTAAAATACGAATATGGTATTAAACTTTGTGTCAAATTATCTGGGGGACGCCATTCTCCAAAAACTCCTTAAAACAGTTCTGTATGCCTGTTTTTCTGTATGCCTATGACTTCCAATATGGGCTAAATCGATCCCTCGATAATGTCCCCTCGAGTTTTTTTTGTGACCTCCCAAAACTTCATTTCAAAATTATGTTCGTAAGTTAAACTATCAATGGCCAATGTAGTTGAAAAAATAGAATAAATCTCATGTCTCCAATCAATTTTTTGGACGATAGATCCAACTTTGGCTTCCACTTTAAGCTCAATGATAAGGGATCCTCTTTATAGCCCATTTCGAACAGAGAGACGCTTTGAACATAGCTTTTGCAAGGGTAAAGAAGATTAAATGAGCTGATAACGACAACTGCGGAATGTTTTTAATATTTGCCATTGTCGGAAATGATCCCCTCTACGTCACTGCAATTCCCAAATACTTTTCAACTTTTTATACATTTTGAATTTTTCTATTGCTTATATAACAAAAAAAAATTTTTTGAAATTGCCCAAACTTAATTTTTATAGTGCATCTGACACCCTGTTTTAACCCTTAAGTTTCTTCGAAACCATCTTAACCAGAAGTATGTGCTAATCACTTACCAGTTATTCATAATTATCGCAAAATCAAAGCATTGATCATTGCATAAGGAATGTAGAAGCGAATGTCAGATTCCCATAAAGAAGTAGCAATCATCCACCATGTTTGGCCCATACCACAATGGTGATCGTTGTGCCTGTCATTATGTCCAATCAAACACAGGCTAGGTGTCACTCAATGCCGTCTTTATCCACAGCCATGCCAGTTAGATTCTCCGCCTTTATGGGCCTTATTTATGTAGATTGATAATCAGGCAGTGGAAAATAGCTGCGTTCATTTACTTGTGGTACGTGCTACCATCAGCGTATGGTCTTCTTACATGTGTGAACATTTCTAAAGCGACATTTGTTGCGCTCTTTAGACGCTAAAGTTGTTTTCATAAATCGTATAACCCTTAGGAAAGATGGTGTGCCTCCTAGTGAAAAATTGAAAAACAAAATAAATCTGCCCAAACAACCCTTAAGAAAACTCATTGCAGTTTAAAGGTTAATGCTAAACTGGTTTGCTTTGAAATCAAGTTTGGAACATTATTAGGTGGTTTTTGTTTCAAAAAAAAAAAAAAAATGGTGCCATTGTGGCTATAACCTGCTTTTATTTTTTTCATTTTGCAACAAAAAATTGTTTAAGCCTAGAGTTGAAAATTCCATATTCCATGATGATTTAATAAAACCCAAAAACAAGGATAGCACTAATGAAACTGGTTTTACAAAATCTTAAATAAAACAAGTAAAAGCGTGCTAAGTTCGGCCGGGCCGAATCTTATATACCCTCCACCATTGATCGCATTTGTCGAGTTCTTTCCCGGTATCTCTTTTTAGACCAACAAAGGATAAAAAAAAAGAATTACTTTGCTAATTGAATTGAGTGTTTGAGACATTCAGGGCTCAAAAAGTACAATAGGGAGATCGGTTTATAGGGAGCTGTATCAGGTTAAAGCGGTCTTCAGACCATATTTGACACGTATATTAAAAGTCATGGGAGAAGCCGTTGTACAAAATTTCAGCCAAATCGGATAATAATCACGCCCTCTTGAGGCTTAAGAAATCAAGATCCCAGATCGGTTTATATGGCAGCTATACCGAAACATGGACCGTTATGGCCCATTTACAATCCCAATCGACCTACACTTATAAGAAGTATTTGTGCAAAATTCCAAGCGTCTAGCTTTACTCCTTCGAAAGTTAGCGTGCTTTCGACAGACAGACGGACGGACGCACGCACAGACGGACGGACATGGCTAGATCCACTTAAAATATCATGACGATTAAGAATATATATACTTTATGGGGTTTAGACGAATATTTAGAGGAGTTACAAACAGAATGACAAAATTAGTATACCCCCATCCAATGGGGGAGGGTATAAAAATGAGAAATGCAAAATCAGCTTGTGTATATGTGAGAGAGTTTGTCATCGCTGTTTCGCTAATTGTACGTGCAAATATATCACATCTTTTAAAGCCTTTGTCTATGACAGATTAAAGCTCGTTTTAATTTCTTTATTAAGAGATGTGTAATATTTGAAAAATCAACATATCAAACTGTTAATAATAACAACAGCAAATATAACCGGTAATGTTATTGGTCGTGGGTAAGGTGTTTTGAACATTCAACAAACATGTTTGTATTTTGTAGGCGAAGCAATGCGTTGGAGTGGTAAGAGAAGCTATTTAATTATATTTAAGTTCGGCCGGTCCGAATGTTGGGATTCTGCTAAAAATGTATACAAAAGAAATTAAGTTGTAGCGCAAAACTTAAAGCTTTTTGGAGCCGAAGAAGGATGATCGAGAGACAGTTTTACATGGCAGCTGTATCAGGCTATAAACCGATTTAAGCCGTACTTGCCACAGTTGTTGTAAGTCATAATAAAACACTACATGCGAAATTTCAACCAATTCGGAAAATTGCCGCTTGTAAGTCAAATCGGTCGATCGGTTTATATGGGAGCTATTTCAAGTTATAGACCGATTTGGACTGTACTTGGAACAGTTGTTGGAAAAATTGCGGCTTCCATGGGCTTAAGAAATCAAATCTTGAGATCGGTTTATATGGGACCTATATCCAAATCTAAACCGATATGGCCTATTTGCAATCCCCAATGACCTACATCGATATTAAGTATATGCAAATTTTGCCCATAAACATTCCACTTAGGAGCCGGGGCAAACTTCTCACATATCAATGAGGGCAGTCCGATTTAAGTTTAAGCTCAGTGTGACACCTCTATGGAGAGAAGTTTTACATGGCATAGTACCTCACAAATGTTGCCAGCATTAGGAGGGGAAAACTACAGCGGATAGCTTTACGCGTTCGACCTCTATCGTGATTTCGACAGACGGACGGACGGACATGGCTAGATCGATTAAAAACGAGTAAAATATATATACTTTATGGGGTCCTAGACGAATACTTCGAGGTGTTACAAACCGAATGACTAGATTAGTATACCTTCTCCTATAGTGGTGGGTATAAATAAAACGTGCTAGGTCTGGCCGACCCGATCCTTGGGATCAGATAGGAACCCTTGGTGGATTCTTACCTACACATACCCATCTGTACTAAGTTTATATTTGGATTATAGCCCTCTTATGGGCTATATGACAGCTATATCCATGTATAGACCGATTAGGCTCTTTCAAGAATCTACCCCGCGTATGGAATAAATATATATATTTGCCAAGTTCTAGGGCAATATCTTAATTTACGACAGACGCGCGGACATCGATAAATCGTCGTATAATTTTACGACCTCCAGAAGCTTGCGTATATATACTTTGTAGGTCAGAAATTGATATTTCGATGTGTTGCAAACGGAATGATTAATGTACTTCCCATCCTAAGATTATAAAAACCTATAGTGGTCGTCAGGGTAAAGACAGTTTTAGACTATACCTACCATGGACTTTGAAAATCCATCAAATGGGATAACAATTGCGGCTTCTAGGGTTAGGCTGGTTGAGGATGGTACCAGACATACATGTCCAGGTATTTGCGGGGGTTATATTGTGGCCCATATGAGATTGTAAACCGATACACTTACCTTGGGGTTGAACTAGCTTACAACTTATCATTCAACGCTCACTTGCAGACAAAACTTGTATCTTTCAAGATGGCTATAAATTCGACATGGTCGAAGTATTTGGCCCACCCTAAGATATCAAAGACTAATAAACTGAAAATTTTCACAGCTTGCTCCAGATCGATAAGGTTTTATGCATCACCAATTTGAGGCTTTCAGAAATATGAATGTGTTGAGAAACTATTAAAATTTTTTATTAAGAAAATGTTATATCTTCCAAATAATACGCCAAACTATATGGTCTACTTAGAAACTGGTCTATCTACTTTATATATATGTCTACGTTAAAAAATCATTTTTGTTATATCAACAGAGTTCTGCGTTTAAGGTCACACAGGTTGCCACGGATATTAGCAGAAAAAGTTATAGAATTTAATATATATTGGGCAAAGGAATGGTCTAATATATGCCACAGGATACAATAATCTCCCCCTGATAATAATGTCCCCCTTTGTTCTTATTGGAAGGAGATTATTGTCGTTTTAAATACTCAAGAACTTAATGATTTTTGTAGCAGTGCCAATAACTCGCAATTCCATGATCTCTATTCTTGTCTCCAATACAATCAAATACCATATTGTACAAAAGATCTATCTTCACATGCAACCGGCTTGATTTTAAAATCTAGAGGAGGTTTGCTTGATTTAAATGCCAGAAATTTTACTGGAAGTAATAATCCAAATAATTTTTGTACAATTTGCAATTTAAACCAACCGGAAAACACATTTCACTTTATTGGGGCTTGCCCAATTTTCGCCTATTACAGTAACCTATTTCTTGGTAAAAGTATTCTTGAAGTTCTTGAAGAGAGTGAAGTTATTGATATACTATTGGGTTGCCCAAAAAGTAATTGCGGATTTTTTAAAAGAAAGTAAATGCATTTTTAATAAAACTTAGAATGAACTTTAATCAAATACACTTTTTTACGCTTTTTTTCTAAAGCAAGCTAAAAGTAGCTGATAACTGACAGAAGAAAGAATGCAATTACAGAGTCACAAGCTGTGAAAAAATTTGTCAACGCCGACTATATGAAAAATCCGCAATTACTTTTTGGGCAGCCCGATAAATGGCGCGAATTTTCTGTCATTATATAAATATATTATTTCAAGTTGTAAATATAGAAAATTAATACTGAATGAATTGTTTAAATATATACTAGTATTGAAAAAATGGCTAGCAGCAATATCGCTATGCCAAACATAGATGTAAAATAAGTTATATAAAAGTTATAAAAGAATTAATATAAGCAATATGTAAATTCATCTATTAATAAAATAAAAATAATACTGTGGCCCATTCCTCAATTGCCTTTCTCTCCCCGATCCGGGTAGTTTAACGGCCATCATAAATGATTCCGGCACGTTTCATCAATGCACTCTCTCATTCTACTTGATAGGATTAAAGATTTCAATCTATCTGGATTCATTCTTCTTATCTCCTTCAATTCCTAAAAGAAAATAAGTAAATACGTATTAATGGATATATTTATCATTTTATTTCATTACAACTTTTATTATAACCATATCCACAGTTACATACATATATACAAATAGAGCTGGTCTGGTTCATACTTGTTTCAGGTGACGAGAACTGTTATTCAAGTCACAGTTTCAGTGAAATCGGGAAATAAATTATGGGATTAAGACCCCAAATTGAAAGATAGATCTTTATCACAGCTATATTTAAATATGTTCTGATCTGCACCATCTTCTGGTCGGATGGCGGGAGGCTTAAAACAACTTACCGTTTAAAATTTCAGCGAACTCGGGTAATAAATACGGCTTTTGAGGTTTTAAGTCCCTGAATCGCCAGATCGGTCTATCTGTGCGATCGGGTCGTTCAAGAAATTATCTCTATCTTCCGCGGAGTCAGTTCCATGACACCAGCGGCAGATGCCTATGCGAGCATATGTGTACTTAGCCTATAATATAAAATATTATAATTCCTTTAACAGTTTATAGATGAATACTCTTCATCTTTGTTACGATCAGTGTTGCCACTCAGAAAAATTATTTCCTACCAAAATTGAAGAAAAATCCTACCAAACCAGATCAAAACCTACCAAATGTTCTACAAGCGAGAAATGTGGTATAGCTTGTATTTTTAGCCACTGCCGAACAGTTGGCCATTTTGAACACATCAACTCTAAACTCTAAAAATTACTAGATCGTCGTTATTCTTGAGGATCTAGACAAACACGTCCGTCTGTTTGTTGAAATCACCCTTCTGCCTTAAGTTAAACAATAAAAAGTGTGCAAAATTCGGCCTGGCCGAATCTTGGGAACCCACTACCATGGATTTTCCTAAAATATGGGAGCTATACTGGTTATAGACCGATTTGTATTGTAACTTGCACAGTTGTTGAAAGTTATAACACAACGCGGTTTACATCGGAGCTATATCAGGTTAAAGATCGATTTGGACCGTACTGGGAACAGTTGTTGAATGTCATAACAGAACACCACATGAAAAGTTTCAGCCAAATCGGAAAAAAAAACTGCGGCTGACAGGGGCTCATAAAATCTAATCGGTAGATGGTTTTATATATGTGCTATATCAGGTTACTAACCGATTTGGATTGTACTTGGCACAGTTGTTGGAAGTCATTACGGAACACGATGTGCAAAATTTCAGCCAAATCGGACAAAAATTGCAGTTTTCAGGTGCTCAAAAAGTCAAATCGGGAGATCGGATTATATGGGAGCTATATCTAAATTTAGACTATATAATACCCTACAACACCTAGTTTACGTATTACTGTTAATATTTAGAACTTATCTCCAAATCTAGTCAGACTTTAATTTTGCAAAACCTAAAACCTATTGAAATATCGAATAGAACCTTGTAGGATTTTCTTACGATAGAACAAAAATAGTCGATTTCCATAGCCTTAAAAAGTCACATCGGAAACAAGATATACACTGTCGGACAAAATAGAGTGCGGTTTTGTAACCTTCTTCATTAATCCTCAATATTTTTCATCTACGTGTATTATTTACTGTTTTTTTATTGTCCGGTTATTTGTTGAAGTGCCTCAATTATTTCCATAAACATTTGAAATTTTTAAATTCGTTCGTTGAGGTTTCTGATGTAAAAGTATTGTATTGTAAAAAAAGTCTTCACAACGCAATAAACTGCGGGTTTTTTATAAATCGTGGAATTTATAACATATTTCTGATTTTTTTACAAAAATTTGTGGTAAGTTAAAAAAAAGAATAATATATTTTTTTTAATGCAAGCTCAAGTTTTTTCTGGTTTTTCTTCAGAAAGAGCTCGAGCTTGAATTAGAAACAACAATATTGAATAAATAGGGTCGAATTAATAATAATCAACATATTAAAAAAGAATAATTTGTAGCAAAGTACCTACCGTTCAATATTACTTAAATATGTAGAAAATAAGCATGGACCATTTCTTTTTCGAAATGAAGCCCTTAACCGAAACTTAAAAAGATATGTTTGTTCAAGATCGCGAGAATGGGATGAAATTGAAAGCTTTCAGTTCCAATTATAAAATATCAGAATCTGGGTCAGAAAAATTATTGCTTTGTATAAAATAAGAAAGTCAAATAAAAGTTTGAAAAAAATTTTGTAGCAGAAAACGTAAGACGAGAAAGCTTGAGGATGATCATATTGCAGTTCTAGCAAAGATAAAGAACTGTCCAAAGAAGACCTAATGAAAGGGGTTTTAAAAGTGCCTTCGCTAAGAAAAAAACCTCTCCTACGAGCAGCCAATAGAAAAAAACGATTGGCTTTTGCACAAAAGTATATAAATACGCCTGAATCACTTTGGAATAAAGTTATTTGGACAGACGAGTCAAAATATGAACTAAAAAAATTGTCAAATTCGGAAAAGAATGTGGTGTGATCCAACACAACATCGAAAATCTTATACATACTAAAAAACATGGTGGATGTGTGGGGGTTTATAACAACTCATGGTGTGGGGATATTTTTCCTCTTCAGGAGTTGGTAGGCTCGTAAAAATTGACTCTAAAATGACTGGAGAGCTCTATATAAATATTTTCGAACAAAAATTTAAAGCAGTGCAGAGGAAATGGGCTTGAGGGAGTTCATCTTTCAATAAAACAACGACCTAAGGCACACGAGTAAGGTCACTAAAAAACAAGTAAAAGCGTGCTAAGTTCGGCCGGGCCGAATCTTATATACCCTCCACCATGGATCGCATATGTCGAGTTCTTTTCCCGGCATCTCTTCTTAGGCAAAAAAAGGATATAAGAAAAGATTTGCTCTGCTATTAGAGCGATATCAAGATATGGTCCGGTTTGGACTACAATTAAATTATATGTTGGAGACCTGTGTAAAATGTCAGCCAATTCGAATAAGAATTGCGCCCTTTGTGGGCTCAAGAAGTAAAATAGAGAGATCGATTTATATGGGAGCTATATCAGGCTATAAACCGATTCAGACCATAATAAACACGTATGTTAATGGTCATGAGAGAATCCGTCGTACAAAATTTCAGGCAAATCGGATAATAATTGCGACCTCTACAGGCTCAAGAAGTCAAGATCCCAGATCGGTTTATATGACAGCTATATCAGGTTATGAACCGATTTGAACCTTATTTGGCACAGTTGTTGGATATCATAACAAAATACTACATGCCAAAATTCATTCAAATTGGATAAGAATTGCGCCCTCTAGAGGCTCAAGAAGTCAAGACCCAAGATCGGTTTATATGACAGCTATATCAGGTTATGGACCGATTACAACCATACTTGGCACAGTTGTTGGATATCGTAACAAAACACGTCGTGCAAAATTTCATTCCAATCGGATAAGAATTGCGCACTCTAGAGGCTCAAGAAGTCAAGACCCAAGATCGGTTTATATGGCAGCTGTATCAGGTTATGGACCGATTTGAACCATACTTGGCACAGTTGTTGGATATAGTAACAAAACACGTCGTGCAAAATTTCATTCCAATCGGATAAGAATTGCGCACTCTAGAGGCTCAAGAAGTCAAGACCCAATATCGGTTTATATGGCAGCTATATCAGGTTATAGACCGATTTGAACCATACTTGGCACAGTTGTTGGATGTCATAACAAAACACGTCGTGCAAAATTTCATCCCAATCGGATAAGAATTGCGCACTCTAGAGGCTCAAGAAGTCAAGACCCAAGATCGGTTTATATGGCAGCTATATCAGGTTATGGACCGATTTGAACCATACTTGGCATAATTGTTGGATATCATAACAAAACACGTCGTGCAAAATTTCATCCCAATCGGATAAGAATTGCCCACTCTAGAGGCTCAAAAAGTCAAGACCCAAGATCGGTTTATATGGCAGCTATATCAAAACATGGACCGATATGGCCCATTTACAATACCAACCGACCTACACTAATAAGAAGTATTTGTGCAAAATTTCAAGCGGCTAGCTTTACTCCTTCGGAAGTTAGCGTGCTTTCGACAGACAGACGGACGGACGGACAGACGGACGGACATGGCTAGATCGACATAAAATTTCACGACGATCAAGAATATATATACTTTATGGGGTCTCAGACGAATATTTCGAGTAGTTACAAACAGAATGACGAAATTAGTATACCCCCCATCTTATGGTGGAGGGTATAATAATTTAAAGAAAATAAAGTTGAACAAGTAAAAGCGTGCTAAGTTCGGCCGGGCCGAATCTTATATACCCTCCACCATGGATCGCATTTGTCGAGTTTTTTTCCCGGCATCTCTTCTTTGGGAAAAAAGGATATAAGAAAAGATTTGCTCTGCTATTAGAGCGATATCAAGATATGGTCCGGTTTGGACCACAATTAAATTATATGTTGGAGACCTGTGTAAAATTTCAGCCAATTCGAATAAGAATTGCGCCCTTTGGGGGCTCAAGAAGTAAAATAGAGAGATCGATTTATATGGGAGCTGTATCGGGCTATAGACCGATTCAGACCATAATAAACACGTATCTTGATGGTCATGAGAGGATCCGTCGTACAAAATTTCAGGCAAATCGGATAATAATGACGACCTCTAAAGGCTCAAGAAGTCAAGATCCCAGATCGGTTTATATGGTAGCTATATAAGGTTATGGACCGATTTGAACCATACTTGGCACAGTTTTTGAATATCATAACGAAACACGTCGTGCAAAATTTCATTCCAATCGGATAAGGACTGCGCACTCTAGAGGCTGAAGAAGCCAAGACCCAAGATCGGTTTATATGGCAGCTTTATCAGGTTATGCACCGATTTGAGTCATACTTAGCACAGTTAATGGAAATCATAACGAAACACGTCGTGCAAAATTTAATTCCAATCGGATAAGAATTGCGCACTCTAGAGGCTCAAGAAGTCAAGACCCAAGATCGGTTTATATGGTAGCTATATCAAAACGTGGACCGATATGGCCCATTTACAATACCAACCGACCTACACTAATAAGAAGTATTTGTGCAAAATTTCAAGCGGCAAGTTAGCGTGCTTTCGACAGACAGACGGACGGGCGGACATGGCTAGTTCGACATAAAATGTCGCGACGATCAAGAATATATATACTTTATGGGGTCTCAGATCAATATTTCGAGTAGTTACAAACAGAATGACGAAATTAGTACACCCCCCATCCTATGGTGGAGGGTATAAAAAACGTCTTGTGAAATGTCAGCCAAATCGGATAGGAATTGCGCCCTCTAGAAGCTCAAGAAGTCAAGTCCCCAGATGTGTTTATATGACAGCTATATCAGGTTATGAACCGATTTGAACCATATTTGGCACAGTTGTTGGATATCCTAACGAAACACTACGTGCCAAAATTCATTCAAATTGGATAAGTATTGCGCCCTCTAGAGCCTCAAGAAGTCAAGACCCAAGATCGGTTTATATGACAGCTATATAAGGTTATGGACCGATTTGAACCATACTTGACACAGTTGTTGGATATCATACAAAAACACGTCGTGCAAAATTTCATTCCAATCGGATAAGAATTGCGCCCTCTAGAGCCTCAAGAAGTCAAGACCCAAGATCGGTTTATATGACAGCTATATAAGGTTATGGACCGATTTGAACCATACTTGACACAGTTGTTGGATATCATAAAAAAACACGTCGTGCAAAATTTCATTCCAATCGGATAAGACTTGCGCACTCTAGAGGCTCAAGAAATCAAGACCCAAGATCGGTTTATACGGCAGCTATATCAGGTTATGAACCGATTTGAACCATACTTGGCACAGTTGTTGGATATCATAACAAAACACGTCGTGCAAAATTTCATTCCAATCGGATAAGAATTGCGCACTCTAGAGGCTCAAGAAGTCAAGACCCAAAATCGGTTTATATGGCAGCTATATCAAAACATGGACCGATATGGCCCATTTACAATACCAACCGACCTACACTAATAAGAAGTATTTGTGCAAAATTTCAAGCGGCTAGCTTTACTCCTTCGGAAGTTAGCGTGCTTTCGACAGACGGACGGACGGACGGACGGACAGACGGACGGACATGGCTAGATCGACATAAAATTTCACGACGATCAAGAATATATATACTTTGTGGGGTCTCAGACGAATATTTCGAGTAGTTACAGTCAGAATGACGAAATTAGTATACCCCCCATCTTATGGTGGAGGGTATAAAAATTAGAAAGGCCTGATCTAAACCCCATAGGGCGTCTTTGGGCTATCCTAGATGAAAAAATCCCTATGGAAATCAGATCAAATCTTCAAACATGTTGTTCAAACATTTTGCGAAAAAATGCAAGGCGACTGGGTCATTCCCACAAATACAATACTTTGAAGAACCTTGCTTTAAGTATACCGAAAAGATTGAAAGAAGTCATAAATAACAAAGGAGGATCAACTTCGTACTAAATTTAAAAGTTATTATACCCTCCACCATAGGAAGGGGGGTATACTAATTTCGTCACTCTGTCTGTAACTACTCGAAATATTCGTCTGAGACCCCATAAAGTATATATATTCTTGATCGTCGTATATATATTCTTGATCGACATTTTATGTCGAACTAGCCATGTCCGTCCGTCTGTCTGTCGAAAGCACGCTAACTTCCGAAGGAGTAAAGCTAGCCGCTTGAAATTTTGCACAAATATTTCTTATTAGTGTGAGTCGGTTGGTATTGTAAATGGGCCATATCGGTCCATGTTTTGATATAGCTGCCATATAAACCGATGTTGGGTCTTGATTTGTTGGGCCTCTAGAGTGCGCAATTCTTAACTGATTGGAATGAAATTTTGTACGACGTGTTTTGTTATGATATCCAACAAATGTGCCAAGTGTGGTTCAAATCGGTCCATGACCTGATATAGCTGCTATATAAACCGATCTTGGGTCTTGACTTCTTGAGCCTCTAGAGGGCGCAATTCTTATCCGATTTGAATGAAGTTTGCCTTAGAAGAAATGCCGGGAAAGAACTCGACAAATGCGATCCTTGGCGGAGGGTATATAACATTCGGCCCGGCCGAACTTAGCACGCTTTTACTTCTTTATAATATTTATTAGAGAAGTGTTGCATTGCATGAAATTCCTTATGTGCCATATAGTTTGTATTATAAATAGAAAATATAAAATAAGAATTCAATATTAAATTTGTTATTAGATAAAATATTTACCGAATTAAAAGTAAAACTATAATTTAGAAACATATGAAAACAACAAATATATGTGTCAATCAAAAATATTTAAAACCGCACTTTATTTTGTCCGACAGTGTATATGGGAGCTACATCCTATCTCACGCCCAATATTGTAGAGATCTGAGCAAACTTGTGGCTACTACAGCCTTGAAAGACCACATCGGATACCACTTGGATCCTTGCAGTCAATTTAAAGTCAACTCTCAAGCTCGAAGTCTTCCGCTCAACTAGAGAAGAGACGTGATGGGCGTCTCTCCTCGATTTAGTATAAAAATTGTATTTGTAGCTAACCTAACGGCCGCATAACATTTTTAGAAGGAATCCAATATTTTTGCAGAAAAAATTAAAATATACATTCAACTCAAATCATAAGAGGTTGCAAATTCACCCCATTTCTCTCTCCATACATCTTTTCAATTTCTCTAAATAAGTTGTTTACAGACATTGGTATAATACATATTTGTTCATGTGATTACACACGAATAAGATTAACTAAATTTAATTTAACATTCAAATTTAATTTAACATTCAATTGAATTTAAGATCATTATATTTATATTTAATTTTGATGTGATGATGATTTTACAAATTTGTTTTTGCCTCTAGACTAATGATATTAAATTTTTAAAGTGTTTCCTTTCGTTGACTTGCATTAATTTCAGAGATTGATATTAAAATTTCAAAATCCATGCAGGTGTGTGTTTTGAAAAATGTGTACAGCTGCATCGCTTTGAGTAGTAGTTTCAGATAAGCTATACTGTTAATTCATAACATTTTTGAATTTATTAAACACAAAAAATATTTGAAATTACCATATTTAATAGTCGTTGCACGGCGTGTGTATGTCTGTCTGTCTGAGTGCTACACAAACCAGATTATCTGCTTGTTAATTGAATAGCAAATGTAGCTAATCATACGTTTAAAAATTTGCCCATCAACCCAGAGGTTTGTTAGAGTTTTGAAATGCCATTATTTGTTCCCTGGAATTATGGAAAAAATCGAAAATCAGAGCATTTGGTTGCTCTACGCAATAAAATTTATGCAAATTCTTCTGATATTTATTAAATTCTCACAAAATCATATTCAAATGTTTTTCTTGTCACACATTAACGAAAAGGCTTAAGTAAATCCTACTACATTGTCCGATATTTTTGAGTCTTAATAGAAATTGTGACAAATGTGAATAACCAACCAGCTACATTAATGATTTCATCGTAGTCATTTGTTTATTTGTTTATTTTCTATATTTAGTTCATATCGGTAGTTGAAAAAGTTAAAGTGTACTGTTTTTTTTGTTTGCTTTCGAAACAGAGATATCGTTTATATGACTTTTTCTTTTGTTCGCCCATTAGCCACACGTGTGTATGAGTGTAGTTAAGAAAAAAACGAATTGCTTATCTTATCAGCTATAGTGTTCTTATTTGTCTTATGATTTATCATTAAATCAATAAAGAGTTATGCTATTTGATACCAATATGACATGCACTCATTTCTCATTTCAGCTGTATGTGCCCCTTTTTTGTTTTTCTTTGTGCGGTTATTACAAAGAAACAAGTAAGAGCGTGCTAAGTTCGGCCGGGCCGAATCTTATATACCCTCCACCATGGATCGCATCTGTCGAGTTCTTTGCGCAGTATCTCTTTTTAAGCAAACAAAGAATAATGAATTTGGACGGAGGAGGAAGTGACATCAAAACACTATGTGCAAAATTTCAGTCAAATCGGATGAGAATTGCGCCCTCTAGAGGTTCAAGAAGTCAAGACCCAATATCGGTTTGCATGGCATCTATATCAAAACATGGACCGATTTAGCCCATTTACAATCCCATCCGACCTACACCTATAAAAAGTATTTGTGCAAAATTTCAAGCGGCTAGCTCTACTCCTTCAAAAGTTAGCGTGTTTTCGACAGACAGACGGACGGACATGGCTAGTTCGACTTAAAATGTCACGACGATCAAGAATATATATACTTTATGGGGTCTTAGACGCATATTTCGAGGTGTTACAAACAGAATGACGAAATTAGTATACCCCCATCCTATGATGGAGGGTATAAAAACTGTTCAACAAAAGAATTCCACAATATACTTGTTATTTGATGGAATCGAAATTAATTTAATAGAAATTGTCTGTATAATGCACTGAAGGTATTGTTGTATTGTATTGTAATCTTCTAAAAGATTTTAAACATATTTTTATACCCACCATTGAAAAATGGGAGTAAAATTAGAATTATTCAATTCTGACTCTACATAGTATATAAAGGGTGATTTTTTAAGAGCTATGAGGAAGTTTTTCAAAAAAAAAAAAAAAAACACATAAAATGCGTGAAATCTTTATTTGAATCGATAGTACGGTCTATATAATTTAAGGTTTGAATTTTATTTCATGCAAATGTTGACCGTGACTGCGACTCAAATGGTCCATCCGCTTAGTCCAATTTTGTCATACTCTTTCCAACATTTCAGCCGGTATATCACGAATAAATGCTTCAATGTTGTCTTCCAATGCGTCAATTGAAGCTATATAGAGATGAGCTTTAACATAGCCCCACCAAAAATAGTCTAACGGCATGAAATCGCACGATCTAGGCAGCCAATTGACCGGTCTCGAACGTGAAATAAAATATTCACCGAACTCGCATCTCAATAAGTCCATTGTCACGCGTGCTTTGTGGCATGTGGCACCATCTTGTAGAAACCGCATGTCAAGCTCTTTCATTTTGGGCAAAAAAAAGTTAGATATCATCTCGCGGTAGCGCTCACCACTCACACGATCCAATTATGCCCTCAGACCATAAACCGTACCAAAATGTGACTTTTTCTGCATGCATTGGCAGCTTTGGCAATGCTTCTGGCTGATCTTCTCTTCAAAATCGACAATACTGCCTATTTACGTACCTATTGAGCCAAAAATCAGCTTCGTCGGTGAACACACACAGCGCGCGATGAACTTCTTTAGAGAGCATGCATTTTATAATAAAACTAGCTGACCCGGGCCCGCTCCGCTGAACTTTTTTTTACTTGATATGGAACAAAAGTTTCCTTGGAATATTTATTTTCGACAATTAAAGAGCTTTTAGTGAAATATCATGCTACGAGAATAGAATATCGCTTGACTAACAGTTTAACAATATAAGTATTCTACAAATACTTTATTTCAGCCCGATATTCTCATGATATCTGATTTTGTGGTGTTTTCGGGGGTGAGGTGGTTTCCCAGACACTTGGCCCTGAAAAAATATCAGCATCGTGCTCTTTTTTCAAATACCATCTATTTAAACCCCATATTGCCATTGGTTTAGGGGAGTTTACAAGATGAGGCGTCCCCCAAACACATGGCCCCAAAATTTTTTATCAAATTCGTTTTCTAATCTTAAATACCTTTCATTTGAGCCACATATTTGCATGGTCGAAAATGTTTACCGTTTAGGGGTTGTTTTGGGGAAGGGGTGATGCCCTAAATACATGGTCCTAAATTTGGATATCAAATTCGTATTCTACTCCCATATACCTTTATTTGAGTCCCATATTGCGATGGTCACTAAAAAATTGCTCTTTGTGGGATATTTTGGGATAGGGGTTGACCCCCAGAAATTGGTCCCGAAAGTGGGTATTAATTCTTGCTCTACCCCCCAATACCTTTCATTTAAGCTCCACATTGACATGGTTTGTAAATATGCCCGAATATATATCAGCAACTTGCTCTATTCTCATATATCTATATATCATTTATTTGAACTCCATATTGCCATTGGCCTCAAAAATTGGTTATCAAATTCGTTTTGTACTCTCATTTAAATTCCTTATTGCAAAAGTCAGCAAATATATCCGGTTTGGGGCATTGGGCCTAAAAACAATAAATATTTAGTTCCACTCTCTTTAAAGCCGAAATTGTCTTGGTGAGCAAATACGTCCTATTCGGGGGTTGTTATGGTTGTGTTGGTCCCTAATGTTGATATCAGATACGTGGTCTACCCCCAAATACCTTTCACTTGAGTCCCATATTGCCATGGTCGGTAAATATGTCCGATTTAGAAGTGTTTTGGGGCCCCCCTAGCACTTGGTCCGACAATTGGATATCAGATACGTTTTCTTATCCTAAATACCTTTCATTTGAGTCCCATATTGTCGTGATTGGTCTAAATACCCCATCCGAAATTTGGATACTAAATTTTTATACCCTCCACCATAAGATGGGGGTATACTAATTTCGTCATTCTGTTTGTAACTACTCGAAATATTCGTCTGAGACCCCATAAAGTATATATATTCTTGATCGTCGCGACATTCTATGTCGATCTAGCCATGTCCGTCCGTCCGTCCGTCTGTCTGTCGAAAGCACGCTAACTTCCGAAGGAGTAAAGCAAGCCGCTTGAAATTTTGCACAAATACTTCTTATTAGTGTAGATCAGTTGGTATTGTAAATGGGCCATATCGGTCCATGTTTTGATATAGCTGCCATATAAACCGATCTTGGGTCTTGACTTCTTGAGCCTCTAGAGTGCGCAATTCTTATCCGATTGGAATGAAATTTTGCACGACGTGTTTTGTTATGATATCCAACAACTGCGCCAAGTATAGTTTAAATCGGTCCATAACCTGATATAGCTGCCATATAAACCGATCTTGGACCTTGACTTCTTGAGCCTCTAGCGTGCGCAATTCCTATCCGATTTGGCTGAAATTTTGCACAACGTGTTTTGTTATTATACCCAACAACTGTGCCAGGTATGGTTCAAATCGGTCCATAACCTGATATAGCTGCCATATAAACCGATCTTGGGTCTTGACTTCTTGAGCCTCTAGAGTGCGCAATTCTTATCCGATTGAAATTAAATTTTGCACGACGTGTTTTGTTATGATACCAAACAACAGTGCCAAGTATGGTTGAAATCGGTCTATAACCTGATATAGCTGTCACATAAACAGATCTGGGGACTTGACTTCTTGAGGTTTTAGAGGGCGCAATTCCTATCCGATTTGGCTGAAATTTTGCATGACGTATTTTATTTTTACTTTCAACAACTGTGTCAAATAAGGTTCAAATCGGTTCATAACCTGCTATAGCTGCCATATAAACCGATCTGGGATCTTGACTTCTTGACCCCTAGAGGTCGCAATTATTATCCGATATGCCTGAAATTTTGTACGACGGATCCTCTCATGACCATCAACAAACGTGTTTATTATGGTCTGAATCGGTCTATAGCCCGATACAGATCTCATATAAATCGTTCTCTCTATTTTACTTCGTGAGCCCCAATAGGCGCAATTCTTATACGAATTGGCTGAAATTTTACGCAGGTCTCCAACATTTAATTTAATTGTGGTCCGAACCGGACCATATCTTGATATCGTTTTAATAGCAGAGCAACTCTTTTCTTATATCCTTTTTTGCCTACTCGACAAATGCGATCCATGGTGGAGGGTATATAAGATTCGGCCCGGCCGAACTTAGCACGCTTTTACTTGTTATTTTTAGGGTACTATATGAGAGCACTCAAAATTTCGCATAAATCGCACCACCCATCTCCGAGATCTGGCGTTTCTGAAAATTAGGGTAAGGGGAGGGTCCGCCCCAACCTTAAGTCTAACCTTAAGTCATTCTAGCCATGTACGTCGAAAATGCCGTTCGTTAGGCGCCTAAATACATACTTCTTATGAAGGTTGGTATAGCCGGTTGGTATAGTAAATGGACCAAATCTATCCGCGTTTAGATAAACTCCCATATAAACCGATCTCCAAGGTATACTTCTTGGGCCTTTTAAGAGCGCAATTCTTATTTGGTTTGGCTGAAAATTTGAACAATGACATTTTCTATGACTTCCAATCATTTGTAAAATGGTTTTGTCGGAGGCTGAGTTAAGTTCAGCTGTCTCTAGAGTCCACTTTTGGATCCACTAATATTAATGGATAACACAAGTTAATTAGAATCAAGGAGACTTTATTGGTTTAATTCTATGTTAAATCTACCTGTGTTACATATGTGTCTAACAATGTGTCGAAGGGTGAGTATTGTTTCGTAAAATACCTGTTATTGCTTCCATATAAACTATAACTGGCAAAATATCCATGGAACTATCGATACTATCGATATTTAATTTTTTTATTGAATATCGATTGATATTTTTTCGATGGATACTATCGGAAAAGTTAAATTTTTTGCAAAATTAAACAAAAACAAGTAAGAGCGTGATAAGTTCGGCCAGTCCGTATCATATATACCCCACACCATGGATCGCATATGTCGAGTTCTGTGTGGGTTATCTCTTTTTAGGCAAAAGAATTGTTATGCTATTGGTGATATATCAAGTTATAGTCCGATTCGGACCGTAAGGGAATTGAGTATTGAGGACCATAGTGGAAGTCTATGGGTAATATTTCAGTCCATTCGGATAAGAATTTCAAGATCGGTTTATATGGCAGCTTTATCAGGCTATGAACCGATTTGAACCAAACTTAGCACAGTTATTGGAAGTGATACCAAAATATCATGTGCAAAATCTCCGTCAAATCGGATAAGAATTTCGCTCTCTAGTTGCACAAGAAATCAAGACCCAAGATTTGTTTATATGCCAGCTATATCAAAACATGGACCGACTTAACCCAATCTCAACTGACCTACACAAATAAGAAGTATTTGTGCAAAATTTCAAGCGTCTAGCTTCATTCCTTCGAAAGTTAGCGTGCTTTCGACTGACGGACGGACATGGCTAGATCGACTTAAAATATCATGACGATCAAGAATATATATGCTTTATGGGGTCTTAGACGCATATTTCGAGGTGTTGCAAACGGAATGACGAAATTAGTATACCCATAATCCTATGGTGGAGGGTATAATAAGCGATGCGACACTAAATCTCTCCTTTAAGATGCATTGCGGAGATAGAGGGCGCAATTTTCATCCGATTAGGCTAACATTTTGTACAATGATGTTTCTCATGACTTCCAACTGACTTTATTAATCTTGGTTTTATTTGGTGTGTGCATTGGTATTGCTTCTATATTAATGGGTCTCCTAATTTTTAGTTCTCATTTTCGTTTGAAATATAGAAGATGAGAAAATAACGATAGTATTGATACTATCGATATATATATTATTAAAATTATCGAAAATATCGAATGTTGCGATTATTGATAGTTTACCAGCTTTAATATAAACCGACCTCCCGAATATACTACTTGAGCCTCTAGGTGACGCAACTCTTATCCGATCTGCCAGAAGAATTACACGATGTATTTTCCTACAACCTCCAACAGATGTACCAAGTATAGCTCTAATCGCTTCAAAAACTGATATTGCTTCCATACGAACCTATCCCCGAATATACTTCTTGAGCCTCGAGAGGGCGCAATCCTTATTCAAGCACATACAAAATCCATGGACATTTCTTGTTAAGAGCACCCATTAGCCTTTTTCTATATTCTGCCTATAAAGAGACACCGTCCAATGAACTTGACAAAGGATACATGATGGAACTCAATACGCTTTTACATATTTTATTTATGACTATAGGATGGGCAGTCATTCCAATTCTAACACCTTTGAAATCCTTCAATGTTTATAAATTGACATTGTCTTGACATCGTAGGTCAAACCTGTCATATATGTCTGTTTATCGAGATGACAACAGGGTTCGAAATAACTAGACTATCCGATCATAGGGGACTGCAACTGAGTCACATCGGTTTTTATTTTCATATAGTTTTAATACAAATCAATCTCCATAATTGATTTCTTTAACCCCCTCAAAATAAGGCGAACAATGGTAACATAGGTCCTAAAACCTTTGCTAATGTTACTAAGGACAGCTTGGTAATGGTGGTTGTTGACAAAGTAGAAAAAGACGGCTATATAATGGGATAGCCAATGAAGTTTCATCTGTATACTTGACGTCCTCGGAAAATTGCCAGGGCCTTTTCCAGTCTGTGACGATGCAGACGGGTATCGGGGTCGATTCAAAGTAATACCTTTCGGTGATCGATGTTCAATTGACATCCCGAATCCATGGGACTGTAATCCAATTCTTTGAATCACCATCTGGAAACTTGGATGAAGCTAATGGCAATAGGAGAAAATGTCTAATTTACTGCCGCTTTCTCTTAACCTGAGGAAGAGTGGTACCACTAATTTTTCAACCGCATCTGGGTACATAAGCAAGCTTTAACTAATGTTATTGTTTTTGTAGCCACACTTTAGTGTTGGGGCGGCGATTCTCGTCAAGCTCCTGTACGTAAGCAAGTTCGTTTCGGTCCAAAGGACCGATCGCGGCGGGAACAGGCTGGCCGTTGGTTTTTTAAAGGCCCCAATAACTCGCCTTGACATATCGGGCATCATAGGCCTCAATGTTCCAGCCTGTGTGGTGCTCACACTATCCCGTGCCGGGAGATTTAACTAATGATTTGAGTTTGTGACGCGGCGCCCCAAAGTTTTAGCTAAAGTGGTTAATTTAAAAAAAAAAATAGCGTCTGTTGACATTGCTTATGATATTTTGGACTCTTTCCCCCATGAACCCAGATATGCTTCAGAGGGCCATAATTGGTGACAAATTAAAGTTCAATCATCCTCATCGAAGCTGCCGCAAGAGCCAAGACCCAAACACAGTTTTCTTTGTGTATGGCTTTTGTACCACGATAACGCGCGGCTAACGCAACATAAATGTTGCCCAACCGAACTTAACAGGCTTTTACCTGTTAAAAATGCTTTTTCGAGCCACAATATATTTTGGTATATTTTTGTTTTACTACCACTGTACAATACTTTCTTATGAATACCTTTTAGTTTTAAAGTAGACTTTGCTACTAGAGAAAGACTTACATTATAGGATAGCCTTAGTGTAAGACTCATGACAGAGGAGGCCATAGTAATATGATTATTCACACCTTTCAATATATTTATAACTAATTTTATAACTAAGTATTCCAAAACCCTTTCCAACGAATAGCAAATATTTATGAAAATGTAAAAAATTGTTAAAGTTCTCACTAAATAAACATTTAATTCTCATCTTTTTTCGTATTTTGGAAAAATGGCAAGTTCTTTTCTACTTGCCAAAATTTTTGGGGAAACAAAAATATTTGTATAACTCTCTTATCAGCACAACATATTGCTGGGATCAACTCTTCGCTGCGCTACTTCCACCCCACCAACAAATACAAGCATGCTAATTTGTTAGAGCTGTGTCTTTGCTACCCTTATGTAAATCACATCACTTTATTTGTATGCTCGATTTCAATCAATTTAAAGAAATGCCAAAAAACAAAAATTTACAGCCACTCATCCCACAACGACCCAAAATAAAAAAAAAAAAAACAAAAAAAAAAAGTGAAAGCGTGCTAAGTTCGGCCGGGCCGAATCTTATTTACCCTCCACCATAAAACTCATTTGTCGAGTTCTTTTCCCGATATCTCTTTTTAGGCAAACAAAAGATAAAAGAAAAGAAATGATTTAATATTGGAGCTATATCAAATTATGGTCCGATTCGTACCATAATTGAATTGAATGTTGGAGACCATAGTAGTCGTAGAAGTCATTGTGTAAAATTTCAGCGAATTCGAGTGAGAATTGGGACCTTTAGGGGCTCAAGAAGTAAAATAGAGAGACCAATTTTTATGGGAGCAGTATCAGGATATAGACCGTTCCGAACAAAATCTTTAACACGTATGTTGAAGGTCATAGGAGAAGCCGTTGTACAAAACTTCAGCCAAATGGATAATAATTACGCCCTCTGGAGGCCCCAGAAGGCAAGATCCCAGATCTATTTAAATGACAGCTATATCAGGGTATTGATCGATTTGGACCATATTTGACACAGCTGTTAGAAATCATAGCAAAATACCTCATCCAAAATTTCCATCATTCCGGGTAAGAATTGCGCCATCTAGTGGCTCAAGAAGTCAAGATTCAAGATCAGTTTATATGACAGTTATATCAGGTTATGAACCGATTTAAAGCATACTTAGCAGAGTTGTTGGAAGTCATAACCTAACACGTCGCACAAAATTTTAGCCAAATCGGAAAGGAGTTGTGCCCTCTAAACGCTCAAGAAGTCAAGACCCCATATAGGTTTATATGACAGCTCTATCAGGTTATAGACCGATTTCGAGCATACTCAGCACAGTTGTTGGAAGTCATAATAAAACACCTCATGCAAATTTTCAGCCAAATCGGATAAGAATTGTGGTCTCTAGTGGCTCAAGAAGTCAAGATCAAATATCGGTTTATATGGCAACTATATCCAAACATGGACCGATATAGCCCATTTACAATCCCAACCGACTTACGCTAATAAGAAGTATTTGTGCAAAAACCGACATACACTAATAAGAAGTATTTGTGCAAAATTTTTCAAGCGGCTAACTTTACTCCTTTGAAAGTTAGCGTGCTTTCGACAGACAGACGGACGGACATAGCTAGATCGACTTAAAATGTCATGACGATCAAGAATATATATACTTTATGGGGTCGTAGACGAATATTTCGAGGAGTTACAAACAGAATGACGAAATTAGTATACCCCCATCTGAAACAGCAAACTCTTGACTTTGTTGAGAGAGAAACAACCAAAAACCAAAAAAAAAAAAAATAAAACAAACTTAAAAGGCATTAGAATGATAAGAAAGCCTCTAGCATGTAAAATGACATAAATTTATCTTAAGATCGTAGGTATGTTTGCCCAACATTTGCCTTCACCTTAGGGCTGCAACCCGTAACACAAGTAGAACAAATTTCAAGGTAACCCTGCAAGAAGCCAATCCGAAACAAAAAATGGAAATTAATGTTAAAACACCCATCACTGAGGGGAGAATGTTGTGGTATATGACAACATTTATGATGTGAGCAAGTACTGTTTTGTTTTGCTGATGGTAATACATAACATTTGGTGCTTATCAAGAAGAGGTCTTCTGTGTACACAAGCTCTGAAAGTAACTTTTCTACTCATGGTTAAATGCATTGTAAATAGAATATGTTGAGTTTATTTCTCAGTTGTTCGTTGCTTCTTCTTCTTTTGTGTAATGGGTGGATGTGGGACCAATATTTAATGTTTCTATACCTTACCTCACTATAAATACTTAAATTTCACACCTTATCCTTTAGACCTTGACTTCTATGTCGCCGCATCTAACGACCTCGAAATTTGTGTGTAGATGTAGATGTTTTGGGAAAACATGTCTTCATCAGAGGAAACATGACATCATCATACCCGTTTAATGTCGTTCAGTTTTATGTTTTAGATGGTGTTTCTCTTTTTTAAATAATTTTAACATTTAACAAGATTCGTCCGGGCCTTATATGTATACCCTCCACATGGATTCCATGGGACATGTTTCTTGAATGACTATTACAAATATAAAGGAGCTCTTTCTAGTTAAAAATTTTACCCCAATCAGATAAGAACTGCGTCCTCTAGAGGCTCTAGAAGTCAGATCGGATTATCGGTTTATATGGGAGTTATAAACCGATTTGGATCGTACTTAGCACCAATGTTAGATATCGAACCAATCGGACAACCATTGCGGCTTTCAGAGGTTGAAGATTTTAAATCGGGGAGCAATATCGGGTAATACTTATGAATAATGTTTCGTAACAGAACACTTTTTGCAAAATTTCAGCCAAATTCGATAACAATTGCGGATTCCAGAAGCTTAAAATCATATTGGGAGATCGGTTTACATCAGCGATGTCCAGCCGCTTACGGTAGCGTTGATACAAGTCACACATATTCTTACGCTTTTTGTTTCAGTCGTTCTTGAGACAGCAACGAACGAACATGCGCTGGAGTATACACATCGTTTTTCTGTTTTTATTTTAAAAACAATGATTTTGTTTAAACCCTTGGAAGATACAAAAAAGGAAATAAAATTTCCTATTTTATGTTTACTTTTGCAAAATACTAATCTTTCAGTCCATGAAATGATTTTTTACATATTGAGAGAATTTAAAATACTTAAAGAGAATATCTTATATATAAAAATCAATTTGTGTTAGATTGTGTGTTCCTTATAGACTCAGAAACGTCTGAACCGATTTTCTTGAAATTTTCACAGATGGTGCATAATGACCCCATTGTGAAAATAGGGTACTACATTTTTTGATATCTGAAGGGGGTGCGGACCCTCCCCCTTACCCTAATTTTCAGAAACGCCAGATCTCGGAGATGGGAGATGCGATTTAAGCGAAACTTTGTGTGCTCTCATATAGTACCCTAAAAATAAAAATTTGGTATCCAAATTTCGGATGGGGTACCTAGGGGGGCTGCCTCACCCTAAAACCTATCAAACATATATTTAGACCAATCACGACAATATGGGACTCACATGAAAAGTACTAAGGATAAGAAAACGTATCTGATATCCAATTGTCGGACCAAGTGTTAGAGGAACCACTTCAACCCCCAAAGAACCCCCAAATCGGACATATTTACCGACCAGGCAATATGGGACTCAAATGAAAGGTATTTGCAAGTAAAATACGAATCTGATATCCAAATGTGGGACCACGTTTCTGGGGGTCCACCCCTTCCCCAAATCACTCCCCAAACTGGACTTATTTACTGACCATGGGTATATAGGGCTTAAATAAAAGGTATTTCAATGTAAAATACGAATCTGATATCCAAAAATGGGACCAAGTGTTTGGGGGGCCGCCTCTCACCAAAAACATTCCCCAAAGGGGACAAATATACGACCATAGCAATATGGGGCTCAAATGAAAGGTCTTTGGGACTAAATCACGAATTTGATATCAATATTCGGGAAAAGTGTCTATGGGGTCACACCACCCCCACAACACCACCCAAATAGTAAGTATTTTCTCACTATTGCAATATGAGACTTAACTAAGAGGGTTTTTAATGTGGAACATGAATCCGATATATATCGATATATATTTCAAGACCAACTGTCTGAGGGGCCGCCCAACCCCCAAACCACCCCCAAAGCCGGTGATGTTTGCCGACTAAGGAATTATGGGGCCCAAATTAAAAGTATTTGGGAGTAGACCACGTATCCGATATCAACATTAGGGGCCAACTGTCTAACGGACGTCCCACCAACATAACAACCCCCAAATAGGACATACTTGCTCAAGGCAATTTGGGTCTTAAAGACAGTGGAACTAAATATTCATAGTTTTTAGGACCAATACCCCAAACCGGACATATATGCTAATTTTTGCAATAAGAAGTTTAAATGAGATTAGGAAACGAATTTAATATCCAAACAAAACACCCCTAAATCAGGCATATTTACCGACCATGTCAATGTGGAGCTTAAATGAAAGGTATTGGGGGTTGGAGCAAGACTTGTTACCCACATTCGGGACCAATTTTCTGGGGGTCTTCCCCTTTCCCAAAACATTCCCCAAACAACATTTTTTTAGTGACCATCGCAATATGGGGCTCAAATAAAAGTATTTGGGAGTAGAATATGAATTTGATATCCAAATGTAGGACCATGTACTTACGGCATCACCCTTTCCCCAAAACACCCCCAAAGGGTAAAAATTATTTTTATATTTTCAGGGCCAATTGTCTGGGGGACCACCTCACCTCCGAAAACACTCCTAAATCAGATATCATGAGAATATCGGGCTGAAGAAAAGTATTTTAGGAGTGAAGTACACCTTACATCCAAACTTAAATTTGTAGACCAATAAAGATCATATGGGATTCAGATAAAGGCACTTATATTGTTAAACTGTTAGTCAAGCGATATACTATTTTCGTAGCATGGTATTTCACTAAAAGATATTTGATTGTCGAAAATAAATATTCCAAGGAAACTTTTGTTCAATATAAAGTAAAGGAAGGCGTAGCGGAGCGGCCCCGGGTCAGCTGTATATATGTACATATACATATATATAGATATATATTGGGTTGCCCAAAAAGTAATTGCGGATTTTTTAAAAGAAAGTCAATGCATTTTTAATAAAACTTAGAATGAACTTTAATCAAATATACTTTTTTACACTTTTTTTCTAAAGCAAGCTAAAAGTAACAGCTGATAACTGACAGAAGAAAGAATGCAATTACAGAGTCACAAGCTGTGAAAAAATTTTTCAACGCCGACTTTATGAAAAATCCGCAATTACTTTTTGGGCAACCCAATATTTTCGTAGCATGGTATTTCACTAAAAGCTCTTTAATTGTCGAAAATTAATATTCCATGGAAACTTTTGTTCCATATAAAGTAAAAGAAGGCGCAGCGGAGTGGGCCCGGGTCAGCTAGTAAATTATAAAAATGATTGCCTTGACATTCTATGCCCCATAGACTCTTTTCCCGAATATTGATATCAGATTTATGCTATACTCCCATATATCTCTCAATTGAGCCCCATATTACTATGGTCGTATATTTGTCCCCTTGGGGGATGTTTTTGGGGAGAGGCGGCCCCCCAAACACTTGGTCCCACTTTGGATATCAGGTTTGAATTCTACACTCAAATACCTTTTGTGGTATTTGGTATGCTGCACATACCAAAATTTTAACAAAATCGGGCAAAAACTCAGGCTTCTAGAAGTTTGAGAAATCAAATCTAGAGATGGTTCTATATGGGGGCTATACAATTATTTATGAATCTATTAGGGTGAGATTATCGTGCGTATTGGTGGCATTAGTGTACTTCACATACCAAATGCAAAACCAAGTGCAAAATTTCGTGAGAATCGGTTTATAAATGTCGATATAAATGCAATTTTAGTCAAATCGGACGAACACATATATGGGAGCTATGTCTAAATCTGAACCGATTTCTAAGAAATTCACAAATAATGTCGAAGGTTAGGTTATATAAGAGTGGCAGTCCTTTACAGACTCACTTAGACAATTTTAAGTCCATTGTGATACCACAGTAGCGACAGACTAAGGCTTCTGGCCGGAATCGAACCCACAACCCCTACACTGGTAGTCCAAGCACCCTACCGGGGCGCCCGGTCGAAACTAATAAGAGAACACTTTGTGCAAAATTGTGTGAGAATCGGTTTACAAACTACAGTATAATTGCTGTTTTTGTTCAAATCGGACAAACATATATATGGGAGCTTTATCCAAATCCGAACCAATATTTTCCAATGTGAACAGGCTTCGTCTCTAGGCTCTAGAAAATGCCTTGCCACATTTGAAGACGGTCGGATGAAAATTGCGGCCTGTACTTTGTACACAAATTACCATGTACAGACGGACATAGCTGAATTGAATTAGAAAGTGATTCTGAGTCGATCGGTATGCTTATTAATGGGTCTATTTCTCTGCCTTTTGTGTGTTACAAACAAATTCACTGAGTTTTAATACATTGTACCACAGTCATTGGTGTAGGGTAGGGACGTAGCCAGGATTTAATTGTGGGGGGTCCCACCCCACATTTTTTCAAAATCGGATATTGTCAATATATTTTTTTTTTTTTTTTTGAAAATTGTGGTAGCTATTGGGTGCAGGAACTGGCACATCGGTGACATTTGGTCATAAAGTCAGAGCTTAATTTTACACTGATTGCCAACACAGTGCAAATATCTTTGGCTTCGAACGCTAGGCAACGGCAACGGTTCCTGCTGCTGCTCCGTGTGCCCAGTGTCAAATAAACGACGAAAATACCTAAGAATAGAACTGCCTTAGAAAAATTCTAACTCGAGTTAGGAAAGAGGTATGGTAATGAAATTTGGATTGGCGTAAAGTAGGCGACTGAAACCAGTTACAACAATTTTTCCCATCATGTTTTGGGGGAAATTGGATTGTCAAAAGTCGGCAATTTTTTATATGCCAAAATTCAAAAGAACAAATTTCTCAAAATTCTTAGAAATGAGATATCTGGAATCCGTTTTAATGTCTTTTTGCATTTGATGATTTCTATAAAAAAATATTTATGGTAATAATCCTACTTCGTTTGATAGCAGGTTCTATTTTATGCCAAAATCATTAAAGACAATGATGTTTTGTTGTAGGGGCTTAGAAGTGAAAATATTTTTTTTTAATTCAAAATACTTGAAAAAATTGCTACGTCAATGTAAATTCTTTAAATCATGAATATACTAGAATATTCCAGGTCGCTTCGCTGCCACCGATGGTACACCCTGTATCAAGGCGTAACTGCATTGCAATTTTAATAGATTAAGCCTTATCCGTAAAGAAAGAACATTTGAAAGTTTTAGTCCTAAATGTACGAATTAAAAAAAAAAAACTCTAGTAGGCCGATAATCGCTGTCAAGGTGTAACTGTATCGCAGTTTTAAGATCTATAGCTTAATCCGTGAATAAAGCACCAGTTTTTACGTTTTAGTACCTAAATGTACAAATTTAAAAACAATCTTCTAGTCGTCCGGTACATACCGCCAATATGCGCCTGTATCCCAAATTTCAGATCTGTAGCTCAATCTATAAAGAATGTACTAAATAGTACCAATTACAGCACTTAAGTTCTTTTTATTCCACTCCTGGTACGATTTCAACATTTCATATTTGGTACAACTTATCGTATATTTGCCAAGACATCAGTCATTTTTACCAATTTTCTTAATTTTACCCTCCGTTCACTATAAAAGGAAGTAAGATATTTCGTACTTTTTGGTACCAAAATGTATGATTTGTTAAAAAATCACTTAGTCTACTTATATTTCTTAGTAGAACCTACATGTTAAATTTCAGGGCTCTAATTCAATCCATAAAGAAGGTATGAAATGGTACCAAATACGGTACTAAACGTACGTTTCTTCCGTTTCCATTATTATTTTTCATATTTTTCTATTTACCCCCTTTATTCCGCAACAACAATCATTTAATCCAAATTTCGAAGTTCTTGCTCCACCCGTTCGCCCTTTTCAAAGTTCACTTATTTCGTACCTTTTTTGATACTTTTGTGTTTCTAAATGTTCAAAAATTCTTTTGGCATCCTAATTTAAGTTGTCATAGAGTACCTAAAATCCAAATTTCAATGCTCTTGCTTAATTAACAAAAAAGGTATCAAAAAGTACAAATTGCGGTACTAAACGTACCATTTTTCCCACTTCCGCTACTTTTTGGAAATTTTTGTCACCAAATACTATTTTTTCGAGACGCTATTTAATTTGAGCCCAAAATTATAATTCTAGACCCATCCGTTCGCGCTGGTTAAAAAATCACCATTTCGTACTTTTTAGTACCTGAACGTACGAATATCACAAAATCCCGTCCTATCGCGTGTCAAATTTCATTACTCTAGTTTTAGCCGTTTGGGGTGGGCGTTGATCAGTCAATCTGTCAGTCAGCCAATCACGCGTCTCTTATATATATAGAGATACAATTTCATGAAAATCGGACAACAGATTCGAGGATCAGGCGTAATGGGTTAAAATTTTGTCTTTAAAAATATTTTTTGATTGAAATTAGTCTATAGAAAAGATTTTAGGAAAATGTTGCTTGGGACAGATAAGCATAATAAAGAGACTTTAAAAATGTTTATTAAAATTAAAATTTTGATTTAAAAATATAACCTCGAGGTTAGTCTTTATAGAGTTTTTCGCTGACAGTTAGTCCTTAAAAAAAAACTCATTAAAATTTAGCCTTTAGAAAAATTTTAATAATTTTTTTATTAAAATTTTGTCTTAAGAAAAAATTTTGAAGAAATTTTGTTTTAAAAAAAATTCGAGGGTTGTCCGGCCTGTGCTGAAGTTAGTAATAAGAGAATATTACGCTGAAATTTTATCTCTAGTAAAATAACATTAACATTTTTTACAACAAATTTAGTTTTTACTGAGATTTTAATTACAATTTTGTTTTTAAGAAAAAAATTTTAAGGCGACCCTGGCCTCGGCAAAATGTTGTCTTTGTAGAATATTAAAAATATGAAATTTTGTCATTATTAAAAATGTTAATAAAATTTTTGTTTAGTATAAATTTAATTAAAATTTTTCCTTTAGACAAAATTATTCGGGCTCGTGGGCCCCCTGGCTACGTCCCTGAGCGTCAAATTAAATGTCCGACTTGCTCCACTTCAATTCTTTTTTTAGTGTTCTTTAGCGATCATTCCTGAATCAAAAAATTTAGATTTTAGCTTCTTTAAACTGCTCCGTTCGAATATTTTGGATTATTTCGAGAAAAGGGCCGATTTGGACCATGCTTGTGGTCTCAAGACTCTCAAGAAGTTATGTCAGAAAATCGGTTTATGTGGGCGACTTACCGCTGGGCGATAACTGTTCGGGAAAAAGCTGATATGCTATTTACATAGCACAGTACCTCACAAATGTCGCCAGCATTAGGAGGAAATAACCACCGCTGAAAAAGTTTCTGACGTTACAGCCCGTTTTCACACCCAGGTGGATATGCTAATCTCTGCGCTAAGTTGGCTTCCGACTCTCTGTATATAAAACGAACAACACAACTTATTTTTCAAACCAAGAAACCTTATATTAGATTCCCCGGCAGCCAAGTTGGTAGCGTGCGCGGAATCTGAATGGGCTTAAAATTGTCTAAGTGAGTCCGTTAGGGACTACCACTCTTACCTAACCTAGTATCCCCCTTTAATGCTGGTGAAATTTGTGACGTATTACGCCATGTAGAAACTTCTCCCCAAAGAGTTGTCACACAACGGTACGCCGTTCGGACATAAATCATTGATATGCGAGAGGTTTGCTCCTGTTCTTTAATGGCAAATTTGTTTGTTGTTGTTGTCGCCTCAACCGATGAAAAATTTTTTGCACAAAACAATATTTCGATTAAACAATATGTCTATTTGGAAACAATCTTTGCCAGAAAATTAAAGTTTTATGTGGCCACTTGCCAATCGGTCTTTATAAAATTTGGTTTCACTTTTTCGAAAGTATGTATTAAATGGTTCCAGCTTTTTATACACTCGGATCTTAACTTCTTGGTCCGTTAGAGGGCGCAACTACTATCCTATTTGGCTGTCATTTTGCAAAAAAACATCAACAACTGTACCAAGTTTGGTCCAAATCGGTCCATAACGGTATATAACTCCCATATAAACCTATCTCCCGATTTGACTTCTTGAGTCGATTTATCGGTCAAATTTCAAGTGGACAGCTAAAGTCGGTCGAAAGATAGCAATCGTTCAATAGGCGAATGAACAAACCCACACAATCATTATATAGTAGATCGTAGAAAAATATGTGTGCATACACTTTTTAAAGCAGGTTTATATCAACCTTGTATTTAGTTATTTTTTTCTCCATTACAAATTGGCAACAACTTTTTGAGAACTCATATACAATGAGTCTAAAAGAGTCTTTTCTCCATTTTCTTTTAAAACATTTCTGGGCGTTTTGTGTTGCTTCTAAGGTAAACTTTGTTTACTTCTGTTTGTGTTAGTTTTTTATGCTTTTTGTTTTGTAGCCAGACTAATTTTCATCCATTAGCACTCTGTGAATTTGTTTATGCTTTTAGTAAATTTATATAAAAAAAAAAACAAAAAAAAAAACAATGCAAGAAAAGCACCCAAACATCATCTACGTTTTACTCCACCTTAATGGAAAATGTACAACATACCTTTTATTTTGTGGCGCAGCAGAAGCAGAAGCAGCAGATTGGGCTGCCTGGTAAAGATGTTGCCTACCCAGGAAACAAAGGGAAAAACACAATGTAACATTAAAACCTTCAATGACGATATGTATTATATCTCCTTTTTTTCTTCTTTGATAAGGAAAGAGTAAGAGCAAATATTTATAGGCACGCATAACTTACTTTAACTTCTCTACCGCAAACATTTTTCTGCTTCAGTTTCAAGTACAATGTTAGATAAACAAAGCCCTGGACAGGTGTGAAAGACAACAGAACAGAGCAGAGCTGAATGTGAGGAAAAAGAATTGTTTACGTACTAACCCTGGACTCTATGAGAATTTTGTGAAATATTTGTATGGAAAAATTGAGTTTGAACAAAATTAGTAGGAGTCCAATTATAACAAGTTATTGTATTTAGGCAGAAATTTTTGAAAAAATAAAATAGGAAAATATTTGTAGTAAACTCTTAATAAGTAGATGTTACAAAATTCTTGTATATGTACATACAAACAATAGCCATATATTTGGGTTTTGTTAAATGAGAAGCTGTTGTTGTAGCAGTATGTTGTGTTCAATCTTTTGCCTGCTTCGTTCTGTTCCATATGCAGATCCAGGAACTCTGCGAATAAGGTGGTGTGCGTCCAGAGGGATCAGGGTTTGATTGGACCTGGCTAATCAGAACATATAGCGTACGTCGTGTGCTTCTAGGTCACAACCTCCTGCTCCAAATCTATAGATCCATCTTAAGGCATCTGAGCGGTGGAAAACTATCAACAAGATGATGATTTAGATGGTCCCCGCGATAGCAACACATGAGGTGTTGCTTAGACAGTATGTGGTTATGTCTTCGCACGTGAGGACTGAGGAGAATCCCGCCACAGTTCAAAGAGCGGCATTCTGACAGATCTGAATATTATTCCACTGCATGTCACATAGATGACAAGACCACACTGGTACTGCATAAGTTACCCTGCTTTGTACGTTCAATAAGGTTTCTTTGTCAGCACCCCAAGTGCTGCCGGAGATTGACTAGCGGATCTCATTTCAACTTTTGACCTTATCGTAAATTGCAGTGGCATGTGAGGAGAATGTGTAAGAGCTGTCAAGTATGACACCAAGTATTTTGGGGCAATTGTTGGTCGGAATCCGTACCCCATTGACTTTCCCATTCCCCCTATTCACCTCATTCGTGTTAGTGAACAATGTGGCTGAAGATTTGGTGGCAAATATCTTTAAATTTCTTGTAGCGAAAAAAGCGGCAAGATCGTTGAGGTAGACATTTAAACTATCGCAGATGCCAACAATGGGTGGGGGATCTGATGCCATGATTGTACAATCGTCCGCATATGATACGATTTCAATGCCGTCTGGAGGGGGTGGAATAGAGGATAGGTAGAGTTTAAACAGTACCGGAAATACCACCCCGCCTTAGGTAACTCCCTTCAATCCACGGGGTTTCGATTTCTTATCTCTAAATTTCACAAACGACTTCCAAAACGTTATTGATTAATCCACCCTATAATGAACCAAAAAAAAAAAAACCATTGAAAATAATTTTAATCTAATTTTATTTCGATTATTTATGTTAATAATTACAAATAGTAAAGTTACACCGTGAGCAACCACTATTCTTTGTATTCAGGAATTGATTGCATATCGATTGATTTCCCAGAAGAGTGACACTCAAATTGTATTAGGTTAGGATAGGTTGAAAAGAGGGTGCAGATATTCATCTGCCCTATGCCACTATAGACATACACATAAGCCAGTAATCGGCTTGTTGTGCGCTCTAAAAACTAAAAAAGTAACCTCGAAAAAGAAAATGTTAAGTTAGGAATTCCGTGCTGCTTACAAAATCTTCAATTGTATTAAAACATTTTAAGTATTTGTTTAACAAATATTTTATAAGGCCGTCAATATTTTAAGTACAAAGCTCAACAACACTTCTGGCGCAATGATAAGAATACAAATGTGACGCCGTCAACTCTTAATAGACTCCTTTGTCTGTAATTGAATTGATACCAAATGGTATTAAACATCTTTGCCAATGATAAAACCAGGCGATATTGGCAAAGTACCGTCATTTTTCAGCAGTTGTTGTGCTGTGCAGTTTTCGAATTCCATATTGATACTCGGCGAATGGAAATTTTCAAATCAGACTGGGGAGAAGTAGTCCCTCAAGCTCCTTGGCTACTGTTGAGCTAAGGGAGATTGGTCTGGAATGGACCTTGAGGACAGGTTGAAGATAGTGGTAAGTTACTCGACTCCAAGTAAATCCAGATTCTTCAGTATTAGTGTAGAGATTGCGTCGGGGTCCAACGACTTGGATGACTTGGCGCGACGGATGGCATGTGTTACTTCGTACACGGTCAATTGTGATTGCTGTCCAACGGTTTCGGACACCTCGAATACGACAAATGGCTTTTCTCCCTGCATTGTCACTCTCGGGATGCTCAACAAATTGATGGTTGAGTAATCTAGCGCATCTCTTCGGGTCAATCACAGTTACGTCGCCAAAAGTGATTTAGGTCCTGTCAGCCCTTTGTCCGCGATAGTGACTCAACAGTAGACCATATCTTTCCTAAACCGGTACTTAAGATACATGGCTTCAAGTATTTCAGCCTAATCAGGCAAAAACTTGGGCTTCTAGGGGTTTAAGAAGTCAAATCGAAGGATCAAATTATATGGGACCTATATCCAACGTATATACATTCTGGATCGTCATAAAATTCTTAGATGATTTAACGATGTCTGTCTATCCGTCTGCTATAATCACGCTACAGCTTAAAAAATTGAGATATTGATCTAAAGTTTGGCACTAATTCGTATTTTCTCTATACGCAAGTTAAGTTCTTAAACGAGCGAAATCGGATCATATTTAGATATAGCTGGACCCTAATATCCGAATCGAAAATGATCCATATCGGGCCATAATTAAATATAGCTCCCATTAGACCGACTTGCCGATTTAAGGGCATTTATCATCCGACTTTGGTTAAATTCAGAACAGTGACATCCACAACCAGTTTAGTCCAGATCGAACTATATTAAGGTATGGCTGCCATATGAACCAATCTGCCATTTAAGGATTTTAAGCCCATAAAAGCCCCATTTGTTAGCCGATTTCGTTTAAATGTGGAAAAGTGAGTTACACTAGGCCTCTCATTGTCCAACTGCAAATAGTCCAGATCGGACCATATTTAGATATTGCTGTATTCTAAACCGATATGCCGAATGACGGTTTTAAGCCCATAAAACCCCCATATGTTATCCGATTTCGTTGAAAATTTAAACAGTGAGTTGCACTTCGGCGCGGCCGATCTATACGCTTTTATTTGTTTTTTAAAATTTGGTTAGGAATTACTTCCGGTATATGCTTAAGAAGAAAAATAGCATGATCTGTTTTTATAGGAGCAATAAACACGGATACACACAATACTTGGCATGGATGTTGGAGGTTAAAGTAGCTATCGCTGTGTAAAATTTCGGTCAAATCAAATAAATTGCGCCCTCTAAACCCTTTGCCTGTAAAATCCGGAGATCGGATTATACGGGAGTTGGAGGTGTTAGGAGAAATTTTGGAAAATTTCACCCAAATTGAATAAGAATTTCACCCCCTAGAGGCTAAAGAAGTAAAGGGTGATTTTTTTGAGGTTAGGATTTTCATGCATTAGTATTTGACAGATCACGTGGGATTTCAGACATGGTGTCAAAGAGAAAGATGCTCAGTATGCTTTGACATTTCATCATGAATAGACTTACTAACGAGCAACGCTTGCAAATCATTGAATTTTATTACCAAAATCAGTGTTCGGTTCGAAATGTGTTCAAATTTTGACAAATTTTGTTCAGCGATGAGGCTTATTTCTGGTTGAATGGCTACGTAAATAAGCAAAATTGCCGCATTTGGAGTGAAGAGCAACCAGAAGCCATTCAAGAACTGCCCATGCATCCCGAAAAATGCACTGTTTGGTGTGGTTTGTACGCTGGTGGAATCATTGGACCGTATTTTTTCAAAGATGCTGTTGGACGCAACGTTACGGTGAATGAACACATTTCGAACCGAACACTGATTTTGGTAGTAAAATTCAATGATTTGCAAGCGTTGCTCGTTAGTAAGTCTATTCATTTCAGGTCATAAAAGAAATCGGTTTGCAAAATGTCAGCCAAATAGGATAAGAATTGCTCCCTCTAGAGGCTCACAAATTTAATTCAGAAGATTTCTATATGGGGGTTTTATAAGAATATAGCCCGACGGCGATCAAGAATACAAATGTAATGACAAAACTAATATATCAGTTCATAGGGCACGTTGCGTATAAGAAGAAAATTTAAAAATAAATATTCAATTTAAAAGCAAAAGAGCGTGGAGCGGAGCGGACCGAAACAAAATTGTCGGAGCGAAGCGGAAAATTTTCTTCCAGACCGGGTGTGGAGCGGAGTGGAAAAAAGGTACCAGCTCCGGATCCCTGGTTGGTCCAAATCGGAGTTTGTAAAAAAAAGCTAAAGTGTGTCAACTATTTTCGGCCTCGAATAAATCAGCTGGTACGCAATCAGACCCAGTTGTCTTATTTTTGAAACGGGTTATACCTATTATCGGTATACACTAATAAATGTATATGGAATATATTATTATTCAGTGTTATTTTAGTTTCGCATTTTCTGATTTGTAATTCCATAGCCCCATTACTTATTAGTTTTTAGAAATATATTTATCCAAAAAGTTTCGACAAGGTGGTCTTCATTAGCGAGCATCCAAACCAATGTGGCGCCTATGAATTGTTGGCCTCTTTCATTTGAATCACCAAAAGTTTTAAGTCCCCATATAATCTTTTTTCTCTGCAAGCTGCTAGTATCAAATTCCTTTATTGGTCCACAAAAAAATTTTTTTGCCTGTCCACTTACATTTGAATCCTCTAATAATTATTTGTTTTTATACTTTTTGACCACTTAAACCTCTTATATGGAAGTTTATTAACTTTACCTAGGTCTAATAAAAATTACATTATGTAAGTGACAAAGGCAAAATAAAAAAACTACCACTGAAGAGGCATTTAGCCATACCGTCGCTCACACCTCAGTACAAGTTCCGTTTAGAAACAATCCTGCCCCCAATCCCTCCCTGGAAAATAGTCCACCACATCAAAAAGAAAAATCGTAAGAAGATGCAAGTAAATGTTAAAGGAAGAAACGGAAAAGATACAAAATTTGGATACTTGAGAGATACAATTAGCACTAAAAGACAATTATATTTATGCAGCCAAAATATCTAAAGAGGGCGTGTATTTGTGTACAAAGGAACGTGCCGGCTCAAAAGACTAAGAGTATTTACCACAAAAACGAAAGAAAAATACTAAACCACCCCCATTTAATAATCATGGGTGGTAGTGATGAGGGCATTTATATTAAAACCAGAGGCAAGGTTACCTTTCCAAAACCATGACAAAAGAAACGAAACGTTCCATACAAACTCAATTCATCAACATAGTACATAAACTACAATACTTGGGCAGGGGTCGAACACACATGTCGATATTTTATAGCGAGCGGCAAAAATATTTACGTTACCATCAACATTATATATTGTCTGAGGTGTTTTGCCAATAAAAATAATTCCTCCTTCCTCTCTCATAGCCAAAGAAACCCAATCTACAGACAACACCAGCGCTTTTGGTTTTTCGGCTGTGGTTGTTTAGGACGTAGCTATGCTGCTGCTTCTTCTGCTGCTGCCGTTGTGCCTCAGGTCTGACAATTTCAGGTGTAAAATATACTTGAAAACTGGTTTACTTGCTTAGCATAACTGACATATTTTTACAATTAAAAATGTTTTTCGTTTGTTCGTTTTCTTATTGATTTTATTTAAAAGATATTGTTTTTTTTTCAGAGATACTACAAAGTATTCAAATTAATGTTAGCCTTAACATTAATTTGTGCAAGGTCTTTTGGGTTCTGTTGGCCATATCAAAGGCAGCTGTATGTCTGTTGGTCTGTCTTTCCCATACTAAGTTGGGTCATAAATGCTGTTTCAATGGATTCCCCACATCAAAACGATTCTCATGTTAGGGTACTTTAGAGCAAAGAAAAAAATCCCTTTTAATTTAAGGAATTTTATGCAAATGTGTGCTGGGAATTTAAGACGATGTTTTTTGTCATAGCTCCACCAAATATTATGGGTGACAATCTTGAAAAAAAGGTTACGGAAATTTTTTTGTGTATATTTGTTGTTTTCAAGTGTTTTCTTTTTTTAAGGAAGAACTTTAGTTGAACTTAATTAAGATAATTTATGCTAAGAATATAAACAGGAGTCTTAAGGTTATGAGACGCATCTATTTCTTAAGAAACCAACAAATATATTATAAGAAATGTTAACAAGTAAAAAGGCATTAAATTCGGTCGGGCCGAACTTTTGATACCCACCACATCGGGTATATATGCAAACCCCCTTTCATTTTAGCGACATCGGATAAAAAATAAAGCTTTTATGGGCTTCAGACCCTTTATCGGCAGATCGGTCTATATGACAGCTACATCCAAATATAGTCCGATCTGAACCATGTTTAGATCAAATGTTGAGAGGCATAAAACTACTCACTGTTTCAAATTTTAGCGAATTGGGTAATAAATACAGCTTTTATGGGCTTCCCTTTATCCGCAGATCGGTCTATATGGCAGCTATATCCAAATATAGTCCGATCTAAACTCTATTTAGGTCAGATCGGCTGAATAAAATATCAGCGTATCGGGTAATAAATAAAGCATTTATGGGCTTCAGACCCTTTTTCGACAGATCGGTCTATATAGCAGCTATATCCAAATATAGTCCGATTTCTCCGTTCAAAATCTTAACCAGCGCGCATCAAATAGACGTATCTGTAGCAAATTTTAGCCCAATATCTCAATTTTTAAAGGCTGTAGAGAGATAACAACCGACGGACGGACAGACACTAATTTCGTTATTCCTTTTGTAACACCTCGAAATATTGATATAAATTCTTGATCTTCTTGGTATTTTAAGCCGATCTAGCCATGTCTGGAGTAGCTATGGATGGAGTACGGCTAGCCGCTTGAAATTTGCGCAAATACTTCTTCAATTTTGCCCAGATCGGTCCAGATTTGAATATAGCTGCCATATAGACTGATCCACGATTTAAGGTTTAGGGCCCATAAAAGAGGCATTTATTGTGCGATTTCACCGAAATTTGGGACAGTGCTTTGTGTTAGGCATGCTTCGACATGTTTATGCAACTTGGCCCAAATCGGTCCAGATTTGGATATAGCTGCCATGTAGACCGATATCTCGATTTAAAGTCTTGGCCCCATAAAAGGCGCATTTATAGTCCGATTTCACTGAAATTTGATACAGTGATTTATGTCCGGCTTTTCGACATCCGTGTCGTATATAGTTCAGATCGGTATGAGGTATATGAGTATAAGGTATGAAATTTTCACCGAATTTTGATGAAAGGTGGTTTACATATATACCCGAGGTGGTGGGTATCCAAAGTTCGGCCCGGCCGAACTTAACGCCTTTTTACTTTTTTTTTTTTTTTTGGGAGCGTATGATGGATATAAGTGAGTTTTATCTAAACAGCAGACGATTCGGACTAATAATAATCCCAATCGATCTGTAATATACTTTATTACTGTTTCATTTGAAAACATGAAAAACATGAGAGACTTTTGTTGTTTTTATCTCAAGCTAATCCTAGAGAACACAATACTCGATAATTGTGTAATTTTAAATATTTACTTTTTCAACAAAATTTTTTGTTCTTAGACTTTCTTTTCAGTAAAAAAACTACGCTTTCCTGGTCAATTAATGCAAAAATAAATGAAGGTAATATTTAATTTACATATAACCCTTTTTATACCCACCACCGAAGGATGGGGTATATTCAGTCATTCCGTTTGCAACTAATCGAAATATCCATTCCCGACACTATAAAGTATATATATTCTTGGTCGTTGTAAAAATCTAAGACGATCTTGCCATGTCCGTCTGTCCGCCAGTCTGTTGAAATAACGCTTCAGTCTTTAAAAAAAGAGATATTGAACTGAAACTTTTTTCAGATTCTTAGTTTTGGGCTATATCGGGCTGCCCATATATACCCCTATCTGCCGATTTAAGGTCTAAGGCCCATAAAAGCCACATTTATTGTCCGATCCTCGACATCCTTCTTCAACTTGGCCCATATCGGTCTAGATTTATATGTAGCTGCCATATTGACCGATCTCTCGATTCAAGGTCTATTGTTCGATTTCGCCGAAAACTTAGGACAGTTATTTATGTTAAGCTTTTTAACATCCGTGTCGTTTATGATTCAGATCGGTCTATATATGGGTATAGCTACCAAAAAACCAATATTTTGTTCTTCAAAATTGAACAGTGACTTGTATTTATTAGGCCACTTAAAGTGCATGCCAAATTTGGTACATATTGGACCATATTTCGATACGGCTGCTATCAGTGATTAAATTATGAATTTTTCACCAGATTATGACGAAAGGTGGTTTACATATATACCCGAGGTGGTGGGTATCCAAAGTTCGGTCCGGCCTAACCAATTGAAAAATTGCTTTACTTTTGGAAAAATACGTATTTCGCTTAATTTCACCAAGGATGTTTAGAGGTTAAATATTATTATTTGCGAATTGTACAACTTCAAATAGATGCAATAAACCTTAATTGCTGGGTTTGTAAATTCTTTTATACCATATGCTTATCTGTTTACGATGTTTTGTGTTTTAAAACCTGATGTTACCATATCTTTGAGACATTCATAGCTTAAATGTGGAAACTCCAATTGCAATACTCGCAAACAAACCCTACCTTGACTTCGTGCTTTCTTGCTCTCACACTCATACAAAGTTTTTAATATATACCATCGTATAATCGTTTTTATGCATTTTTTACATTTCCTAAGAATTGGAAAAAATAACAACATTTCCTTGGACTTTTATTTGCTTAACATTCATCACATTTATTTCCGTTTTTACGAGAGAGCCTTCTACGCCGCTTTTTTATTGGTTCCATTTTTATGAAGATTTTTTTTTTTTGCAAGCAACAAGAAAAAAAAAAAGAAGTAGGAAACATTTCTTGGCGTTTATCTCATCAAATTTACCTTGTCCCTTTTGATCATAAAACAAAAGTTCAAAGCTAATCTCATAAAACCGAGTAAAAAGACAATAAAAAATACCATTACATTTGACGTTTTGCACAGCCAAGAAAAAGGGGTGATATTAAAAACTCATACACAATATAATAGCTTATAATTTGCATGCGAAAAACAAACAGACAAAGCTGGCAGGCAGACACATAGACCGTAGGACAGACAAGCCATAAGCATATAAAAGCTTTCATTCATTCATGCCTTTGCCTTTTGATGTGGGCTAAACGATTTCTTTTGGCCTTTGCTTCTTAGACGAATATTAGACTGGGAGACTACAACCACTATTATGGTTCTACGGATTACTTGTTGTTCTCAATTTTCATGCAGGTCTTAACCACCCAAAATACTTAGAGGGCCAGGTGGCATCGTTCGAAAGAAATTGCCCTGAGTATATAAAGTATTGCATGGTTAATTGCTTTATTTTCTTCATTAAAGTCAGTATAATTCTGCTCATTGTGATCATTGATTAGTAATTATATTGGTGTTTTAAATCTCTTTGGCATAATTCCAATTTAGAATTTTTTTCTTTGCGTTGTTTGGCGTCTATTAGAAAGACATATGAGTTGTTTTTATTGGAAAGACAGATATTTAAACTAAAATAGGGAAAACCATTTTGCTGAAAATTTAGATCAGATTATGATATAGTGGTTGTCTGGCATTAAACCCATTTAATCAATTTCATTTAATTAAAACTCAGACAAATCTAAAAATAAATGAGAAAAATAACAGAGTACTGCGTTTGATTGTTTGTGTGGGGTACGAATACAAAAATGTTTTTAACGTACTCACAACTGGTGTAAAAATCTATATTTTCAATCTTAAGCCTATCGCCATGTTTTTGGAACCTTTTGTGACGAACTCAAAGTTTGAAACTTTTGTTTAGGCCAAAGAAGTTTGGCCATATAATCTAAAAGCGTTCACAACTCCAAACTTGTGATAATCATTGTTTAGCTTTCGGGCCTCTTCTGATGAAACAAGATACATTTTGCTAGAGGTTTACCCAAAGATTCTAGTTCCTTATTATTTGTAAGGTACATTCCAGTTTTGCAAGCTCAACTGCTCTACAAGTCCCTGGAATAGCTCTGTACCTGATTTAAATTCAAAACCCTATCTTTCTTGCAAACACTATTTTCGTCATTCTGTTTGTAACTACTCGAAATATTCGTCTGAGACCCCATAAAGTATATATATTCTTGATCGTCGTGACATTTTATGTCGATCTAGCCATGTCCGTCCGTCTTTCCGTCCGTCTGTCTGTCGAAAGCACGCTAACTTCCAAAGGAGTAAAGCTAGCCGCTTGAAATTTTGCACAAATACTTCTTATTAATGTATCGGTCCATGCTTTGACATAGCTGCCATAGAAACCGATCTTAGGTCTTGACTTCTTGAGCCTCTAGAGTGCGCAAGTCTTATCCGTTTTGAATGAAATTTTGCACGTAGCATTTTGTTATGATATCCAACAACTGTGCCAAGTATAGTTCAAATCGGTTCATAACCTGATATAGCTGTCATAAAAACAGATCTGGGGACTTGACTTCTTGAGCTTCTAGAGGGCGCAATTCCTATCCGATTTGCTTGAAATTTTGTACGACGGATTCTCTCATGACCATCAACATTCGTGTTTATTATGGTCTGAATCGGTCTATAGCCCGATACAGCTCCCATATAAATCGATCTCTCTATTTTACTTCTTTAGCCCCCAAAGGGCGCAATTCTTATTCGAATTGGTTGACATTTTACACAGGTCTCCAACATATAATTTAATTGTGGTCCAAACCGGACCATATCCTGATATCGCTCTAATAGCAGAGCAAATCTTTTCTTATATCCTTTTTTTGCCTATGAAGAGATGCCGAGAAAAGAACTCGACAATGCGATCCATGGTGGAGGGTATATAAGATTTGGCCCGGCCGAACTTAGCACGCTTTTACTTGTTATTAATTTATTCTAGTGCCTTTATTTGTTCGCCGCTGGATTATTGAAAATGTATTATTTTTGTCTATGTGAGCACCGCATTTAAATGGTCGGCTGGTCATAGATAGCTGTTCCTTTTCTGCTCATTTAATCAAATATTCAAAGTAATTTTAAGTCATGCCAAAGTAATTAAAATATAATTTATTTTTATGTCTTTTCACTGTGGTTTACTTTACTTTATTTACCTTTCCATTCATGTTGTTATTGCTGTTAATGCTGTTATACAATGTTTGTTTTTGGGGCATAGCATGCAAACTGTTTTGACAATTCAAATGAAAACTTTTTAATTAAGATTCTATTATTATGATTATTACACTTCGTGGAATGAAAAAAGTTCGACAATGAAAGCTGTAGTCAAGAAACCACCTAAGAATATGGAATTTCAGCTAATGTGAATTTCATTGAAGGGGTATACGAGGTACACGCTTTGGTAAAGACAGCAATTTTATGTATGGGAAACGTATATAAAATAAGCATGTGTCTTAGAGAATATTGTTAAAGAAAATGAAACAAAGTTAAAAAGTATTAAGTTCGGCCGGGCCGAACTTTGCATACCCACCTCCTCGGATATATATATTAAAAACCTTTCTTCATAATTCATTGAAAACTGTATCATTTATGAATCCATACCAGCTATGTCTAAATATAGTCCGATCTCCACTATATTCAGGAAGACTATGTAAGGGTCTAAAAACTGATTGTACCACATTTATCAGTTAAAAAAATAACTTTTTATGGACCTAAGAATTGGTATATGCATATGGCATTTATATCCAAATTTAAACCGATCTGAAGCATATAGAACACGAATGTCGAGTAGCTTAACACAGTCCACTGTGTCAAATTTCAGCGAAATCGAGTAATTAACGTGCTTTAATTGTCCCAAGAACATAAAACGGGAGATCGATACATATGGCGGCCATATCCGAATATAGCCCGATCTTGACCATATTCGAATGTACGAAAGTCGAAGGGCCCAACGCAACTCATCATGTACATAATTTTAGCATAAGCGGTCACCTTTTATGAGTCTTAAACCTTAAATCGAGAAATCGGTCTAATGACAGCTACAGCAAAATCTGAACTAATCTGAGCCAAATTAAACAAGAGCCCTAACATAACGCAAACAAACCTTAAATCGAGAGATCGGTCTATATGGCAGCTATATCTAAATCTGGTCCGATCAAGGCCGTATTGAACAAAGTTGTCGAGAGGCCTAACACAACTCGGAATATTCAATGAATTGCAAACGTATTTGCAATTCATTGAAAGTTGATGTTGTCTCCTAAATTCCCTTTTTGTGAACGTTGAGAAATAATGCCAATATAATCTGCTATACTAAGAACCAATTAATTTTCACCACTTGCTGTTGGCCATGGTATCCACCATTGATCTCTTTGTTAAAAAAGTGTTTACAAAAATACCTTTAAGTCATAAATATCACAGCAATGACAGACTAATAAGTAAAAGCTATTGTTTTAATACCATGATACACAGTGTGTGGGTAAACATTTTGATTTTTTTTTTTTAAATAAGCTAAAATAGGGCTGGACAATATATCACTTTCTATGCATGTTTAACAAACTAAAATTTATTTATTTTTTAATTTTTAGTTTTTCAACGAAACTATAACCATTGATCTATTGTGCAATGGGGACTGAACTACCCACAAGATTTGTTTTTTCCCTTTAGTGCCAGTATCTTCAAGATATTGTCGCTCTTCAAGATCAGTTTTGATGATTGCCCAACAATATTATGTTCTATCTAGGTCCGTATGTTTGTCCATATAACAAAAAAAGAAAAAGTCCCGAAAAATATATGGGAAATAATTTTTACGTTTGGGAAATTTATGATCGTAACTAATCAGAACACGAAAAGCTCATCTGAATCATTAACGAAAACATTCGATAAGATGCTTTCAAAAGAAACGACAAAATCCAAGACATGATGGGCAACAACAATGCTAGTATATTATCCCAACCAACAACAAAGTGCTTGTTTTGTTTTTGTTTGGTGAGAGCCTTCGTGTGCGTGCGTGTGGCAGACGCCATCAGGTCTATTGTCAGTCCAGATGTCACTTTCAATGATAGCCAAGACCATAACATTTATTTCTACATCCGAAACACTTCGAAGAGATCTCCCACATAAATGCACAACAATGTTTGCGGCTCTTGTTCGCACTCTTCTTCTTCACCCACAAATGCATTGAGAGACAGGCAAATGGGTGGATACTAGGGATCCCAAAGTCGACTTTCGACTAATCAATTAGTGGACTTTTAAAGATTACAAAGTCAAATAATCGATTTTAAAGTTGAATAGTCTTCACAGAGATATAAGTTTTGCTTTGCTTATGTTGCTGATGGTTCAAATCGGTTCATAACCTGATATAGCTGTCATATAAACAGATCTGGGGTCTTGACTTCTTGAGCTTCTAGAGGGCGCAATTCCTTTCCGATTTGGATGAAATTTTCTTTCAACAAATGTGTTTAAAAAGGTTCAAATCAGTTCATAACCTGTTATAGCTGCCATATAAACCGATCTGGGATCTTGACTTCTTGAGCCTCTAGAGGTCGCAATTATTATCCGATTTGAAGGAAATTTTGTGCGACAGATCCTCTCATGACCATCAACATACTTTTTTATTATGGTCTAAGTCGGTCTATAGCCCGATACAGCTCCCATATTAATCGATCTCTCTATTTTTCTTCTTGAGCCCCCAAAGGGCGCAATTCTTATTCGAATTAGCTGACATTTTACACAGGTTTCAAACATATAATTTAATTGTGGTCCAAGACGGACCATATCTTAATATCGCTCTAATAGCAGAGTAAATCTTTTCTTATATCCTTTTTTGCCTAAGAGATGCCGGCAAAAGAACTCGTCAAATGCGATCCATGGTGGAGGGTATATAAGATTCGGCCCGGCCGAACTTTGCACGCTTTTACTTGTTCTGATATACATTTGGCATGAAAAAAAATTTTAATTGAATAGTTATTTAAACGGAAGGCAAATTTTGGTAATCGCATTGCATGGTTGAATCGATTTGATGATCTTCGGCAGCGGTATTCAGATGGTAATAACAATTGGTGCCATATCCAAGCAAAATGTTAAGGATTACGTTCTTTTACTAATTCAGCTTAATAGTTTTATGGAAGCTGAATTTTAGCACAAATGTATTTTTATCCATTAAGATTTTATTTTTGAGGATGGGCTGTATATGATTATATCTTTTCATTGTCGCGGTAAAGACTGGATTCCAGAATTGAAATATTCAGCTCCTAGAAAGCGTATTAAATGTTTCATATTAAAAATCTAAAGCCTATAAAATGCGAATGTGGTCCTTCAAATCCAAATTTAGGTGAAGATCCTATACTAACGTACACACAATTTTCGGTATTTTTGCTCTGAAACTCACATTTTTGTTCCAATTTGTCAAAAATTTGCGGCGTGGTAAAAGCATATTCCAACCCATGGACGAATCGAACAATATTTTGTAGTAGCTTCTATATAAGCGAACATTTCACAGTTATAGATTCTTGCACCAATTTTAGCGAAGTCTAAATGGAATTTAGAATAGATAGACTCCGATTTGGTGAAGGTGGTATGTTTTGATGATTAAATTCATTTCTGAAAAATGGTCTTTATAATGCCGTATACATAAAATCGGATTCAATAGATGCTTTTTGGTTCTTTTGGGGTTTTATAAAGGAAGTGAGTGAGAGAGAGAATAAAAGTTCGTTACTCATATGTGCAATCAATTGTGATGTTCTACTTTGGTTTAAACACTCAGAGTACCACCAGCTAACAGTCGGCTAGGATATATAGACACTTCAAGCTATAATTCGAACAAGGGTAGCGGGGAGAACTATCACGATATACATACATGTATAACCAGGTGATGCTGAAGACACTGGCGTCGAACAACGTGTAATCGAAACTGGTGAAGAGTAGCAAAGATTTTCTTCCATCCATGGAGTAGACAATCAAGCTGTGCTGGGTTCCGAGCCGTCAAAGGTTGACTAGGAACGGGGCTGTGAACGAGCGAGCCAAGTATGTATCGCTGGTGAACACCTACGTGCTTCTGAATCAATGAGCTTTACACGGTAGAAGCGCTAATGAAGCTTGGCATGGGCTGACGCCAAGGGTGGCAGGGTTACATACGCCCTTTGGGGGTTGAAGTCACGTAAGCACTGTTATATCACTGCCTAGAAATTGATGGAAGAATACATAGTATAAGGTGTGAATTCATCTTTACGTTAGTGGAATTTCAACAGGCATTAAGCCATGTAATCATTCTGGACTACTGTATAAGCCTAAAGTAGCTGACAACGCCAAACTCTTACATGTGAGCGCTACGCTCTGGGCTGCCTGATTCTCTTCATTGTTGCCTTGTGCATTGGTTTCCTCTACCCATCTTCTTTTTTTATACTGCCCTTACTCCTAATTAAGTTGGGTTTATATATGTACTAACTGACACGGGCCCGCTCCGCTGCGCCTTCTTTTACTTTATATGGAGCAAAATTTTCCTTGGTATATTTATTTTCGACAATTAAAGAGCTTTTAGGGAAATACCGTGCTACGAAAATAGTATATCACTTGACAAACCGTTTACCAATATAAGTGCCTTTATCTGAATCCCATATGATCTTTATTGGTCTACGAATTTAAGTTTGGATGTATGGTGTACTCTTAAAACACTTTATTTCAGCCCGATATTCTCATGATATCTGATTTAGGGGTATTTTCGGGGGTGAGATGGTCCCCCAAGCACTTGGCCCTGAAAAATATCAGCATCGTGCTATTCTCTCAAATACCATTTTCTTAAACCCCATATTGCAATTGGTTTTGAGGGGAGTTTACAGGATGAGGCGTCCCTCAAACACATGGCCCCAAGATTGGTTATCAAATTCGTTTTTATACACACAGCCGAACGATGGGGGTATCTTCATTTTGTCATTCCGTATTCAACACATCGAAATATCCATTTCCGACCCTATAAAGTATATATATTCTTGATCAGCGTAAAAATCTAAGACAATCTAGACATGTCCGTCCGTCTGTCTGTTGAAATCACGCTACAGTCTTTTTTGTCCATAAGCAGATTAAGTTCGAAGATGGGCTATATCGGACTATATCTTCATATAGGCCCCATATAGACCGATCCGACGATTTACAGTCTTAGGCTCATAAAAGCCACTTTTATTACCGCATTTTGCTGAAATTTGGGACAGTGAGTTGTGTTAGGCCCTTCGGCATCCTTCGTCAATTTGGCCCACATCGGTCCAGATTTGGATATAGCTGCCATATAGACCGATCCGCCGATTTAGGGTCTTAGGCCTATAAAAGTCACATTTTTTATCCGATTTTGCTGAAATTTATGACAGTGAGTTGTGTTTGGCCACTCGACGTCCTTCTTCAAGTTGGGTCAGATCGGTCCAGATTTCGATATAGCTGTCATATAGACCGATCTCTCTATTAAGGTCTTGGGCCCATAAAAGGCGCATTTATTACCCGATTCCGCCGACATTTGGGACAGTGAGTTGTGTTAGGCCCATCGCCATTCTCCTTCAATTTGGCTCAGATCGGTTCAGATTTGGATATAGCTGACATATAGACCGATCTCTCGATTTAAGGTATTGGGCCGATAAAAAGCGCATGTATTGTCCGATTTCGCCGAAATTTGAGAAAGTGAGTTGCGTTTGGCTCTTCCCAGATCAGTCCTGATTTGGATATAGCTGTCATATAGACCGATCTCTCGATTTAAAGTATTTGCCCCATAAAAGGCACAATTATAATCCGTTTTCGCTGAAATTTGACACAGTGACTTATGTTAGGCTTTTCGACATCCGTGTCGTATATCGTTCAGATCGGTCTATATTTAAAAATGGCTACCAAAATGACCAATATTTTGTTCTACAAAATTGAACAATTACTTGTACTTATTAGGCCACTTAATATCCGTGTCAAATGTGGTCAAAATCGGACGATATTTCGATAAAGCGGCTAAGGGGGCATAAATTATGCTTTTTTTCACCGGCCTATGACGAAAGATGGTTTACATATGGTATGCAAAGTTCGGCCCGACCGAACATAACGCCTTTTTAAAGGGTGATTTTTTTGAGGTTAGGATTTTCATGCATTAGTATTTGACAGATCACGTGGGATTTCAGACATGGTGTCAAAGAGAAAGATGCTCAGTATGCTTTGACATTTCATCATGAATAGACTTACTAACGAGCAACGCTTGCAAATCATTGAATTTTATTACCAAAATCAGTGTTCGGTTCGAAATGTGTTCATTCACCGTTCAGCGACTTGTTTAATCTCAAATACCTTTAATTTGAGCCACATATTGGCATGGTCGAAAAATGTTTAACCTTTGGGGGTTTTTTGGGGAGGAGTGATGCCTTAAATACATGGTCCTACATTCTTCGTATTCTTCTCCCGAATACCTTTATTTGAGCCCTTGCGATGGTCACTAAAAAATTGCTGTTTTTGTGGTATTTTGGGAAAGGGGTAGACCCCCAGAAAATTGATCCTGAAAATGGGTAACAAATTTTGCTCTACCCCGCAATACCTTTCATTTAAGCTCCACATTGACATGGTCGGTAAATATGCCCGATTTTAGTGTGTTTTGGGGATTGGGGTGGTCGCCCAAACACTAAGCCCGGAAAATATATCAGCAACGTGCTTTATTCTCATATAACTATATATCATTTATTTGAACCCCAAATTGCCTTGTCTTGGTGAGCAAATACGTCCTATTTGGGGGCTGTTATGGTGGTGGGACGTACCCTAGACAGTTGATCCCTAATGTTGATATCAGATACGTGGTCTACTCCCAAATATCTTTTATTTTAGCCCAATATTTCCATAGTCGGCAAACATGACCTTGGCATCACATGGCTTAGGGGGTGTTTTAGGGGATGGGCGGCATCTCAGTGAGTTGGCCTTGAAAATATATATCGGATACGTGTTCTACTCTAAAAACCCCCTTATTGGAGCCTCATATTGCAATAGTCAGCAAATACTTCCTATTTGGGTGGTGTGGCCCCATACACACTTTTCCCAAATACTATATAATTTTTCAAATTTTTTTCAAAGAATACCTGAAATGGAAGTTCTGGCTCACTTCAGTCAAATCGGATAAAAATTGCGGTTTTTAGGCGCTTAAGATCTCAAATCGGGAGACCGGTATATGAAGACCACATCAGTTTATAGACCGATTCAGACCATACTTACTACAGATGTCGGAAGTTGTAACAGAGCGGTACGTGCAAGGTTTCAGCGATATCCAACAAATACAGCTTCCAGATGCTCAAGATTTCAAATCAGGAAATCGGTTTAAATGGCAGCTATATCAGGTCATAGACCGATTTGAACCATACCTGTAAATGCAACAAAACACCACCTTTAAAATTTCAGCGAAAACGGACAACTCATGTGCCTTCCATGGCCCAAGATGTCAAATCAGAAGATTGGTTTATATGGAAGCTATATTAGGTTATAGACCTGTTTGGACCATGTATGCCACGGATATTATAAGCCATAAAAAACACTATTTGTAGCCAAAACGGATAATAACTGCGGCTTCTAGGGGCCCACGAAAGCAAGTCGAAGGACTATTTTATATGAGACCTTTATAAATCTGATCCAATCGGTCTAAACCTGACCCCATTTTGTAAAATTAGCAGAGGATTTCAGATTAGTAATACAACATTCCATGCCAAATTTTATGAAAATCTGTTCAAAATTGAAGTAACTACGCCCTAATTGATATAAATTGGGCGATTTATTAAAAATGTGATTTTTTAAGAGCTATAGAATTTTTCCAAACAAAAAACACGTAAAATTCATATAAATGAATGAAATCTTTATTTAAATCGATAGTACGGTCCATATGATATAATGTTTGAAGATTATTTCATGCAAATGTTGACCGTGACTGCGCCTCAAATGGTCCTTCCGCTTAGTCCAATTTTGGCATACTCTTTCCAATGTTTATGCTAGTATTTCACGAATAATTGCTTCAATGTTGTCTGTATATAGATGAGCTTTAACATGGCCTCAGCAAAAATAGTCTAAAGGCATTAAATCGCACGATCTACGCGGCCAATAGAACTCGCCTCTCAATAAATCCATTGTTACGCGTGCTGTGTGGCATGTGACACCGTCCTGTTTAAACCACAAGTCATGCAAGTCAAGCTCTTGCATTTTGGACAAAAAAAAAAATTTATATCATCTCACGGTAGCCCTCACCATTATTCATACTTACGAAACGATTCGCATCGTCTTTGAAGAAGTACGGTCACATGATGCCACCAGCCTATAAACTGCACCAAACTGGGACTTTTTCCGGATGCATTGGTAGCTTTTGCAATGTTTCTGGCTGATCTTCACTCCAAAACCGGCAATTCTGCTTATTTACGTACCCAGTGAGCCAAAAATGGGCTTCGTCGCTGATCACAATTTGAACACGAAGAACTTTCTTAACAGAGCATGCATATCTAATCTATTATCTATTACATAAAAATGAAATTGTTGCGCTTTGTTTGTTTGTTTGTTTGTCTGTTCCGTATAGACTCAAAAACGGCTAAACCGATTTTTATGCAAATTTTCACAGATAGTACAGATTGAACCCCCGAGGTGAAAATAGGGTACTACATTTTTGATATCCGAAGGGGGGCGGGCCCTTCCCCATACCCCAATTTTCAAAAACGCCAGATCTTCGAGATACGTGCACCGATTTAAGCGAAATTTTGTATGCCACCTTATGGTACCCCAAAAACACGAAATTGGTAAACACTTTAGGGGTTAAATAATTGGGGGGATGCCCCATCCCAAAACCCACCCGAACGGATATGGGCACTGATTGGAACAGTATGGGTATCAAATTAAAGGTATTTATGAGTAGAGTACGAATTTGGTATACAAATTTCACTCTCTAGTTTCGTGGGGGGGGGGTCCCCCACCCCCCAAAAAAACCTCCAGATATGGAGGTTTTTCTATCAATAGAAAGGTATTTAAGAGTAGAATATGAACTTCGCATTAAAATGTTACCCTTAGTGTCGGGGGCCCCCACCCCAAAAACACTACCCAACAGGACACTTTAACCGTTTTGAGTAATATGGGCATCAAATAAAAGGCATTTAAAAAAAATATTTTTTGGTGTCTGAGGGCCCTCCTCACCACCCAAAACCCCATAGCAGGACAAATTTACCGATTGGGACAATATGGGTATCAAACGAAAGATATTTGGAAGCTATATCTAGGTGTCTAGGGGGCATGACTTGGGACTTGACTACGAATCTGGTATGCATAATTAGGACAGAGTCTGGGACCGGCCCACCGACTTAAAAACCTTCAATAGTTCGATCGGAATAATATGTCAATTAAAAGAAAGGTCTATGACAGTATATTTCGAATGTAATGCATAAGGATTCAAGTATCTGGGTCACGTCCTACCCTTCCGCAGAACAGAAGATCGCGACAATTAAAGACTCAAATAAATTGTCGTTTGGTTCTTAGCTTCGGGGGACGACCCTCTCCTCCCAATAAAAGCAACGCCAAACTGTCATGCAGGATGATATTGTACCCAAAAAAAAAAGGAATTAAGAATAATATGAAATAATATATGAAGGTCGATCTGGATAGAATAGGACAGAAATAAAAGGTCTTTAGTAGTAGAGTACACATTTTACCCTCAAATTGAGATGGACATAGGATGACCTGCGGATCTTTAAGAATATAGTATCCCAAGTGGTCGCCTCCTTCTAAATGCTTGACATGATGGGACTCAAACAAAATCGTGCTCTAGCACGATGCTGATATTACTTCAGAGTCCGCCTCTAAACCCTCTTGAAACCTTCAAACCGGTCATGATTGCCTACTATGGCGATAAGTAATAGCTATTTGATAGTAGATAACGAATTTGATATCCAAGTTTGAGGCAAAATGTTTGGGGGTCGTGCCAACCCATAAACTCCCCCTAAACAAATGGCAATATGGGCTGAAATTAAAGAAATTTGAGAGTAGAGCACGGTGCTGATATTTGATCACAATTTGAACACGAAGAACTTTCTTAACGGAGCATGCATTCTTCTAATATATATATATATATATATATATATATATATATATATATATATATATATACATATATTAGAGCTATATCTAAATTTGAACCGATTTTTATAAAATTCACCGGTAATGTCGAGAGTCAAGAGAAATTCCTTCCTATATATATATATATATATATATATATATATATATATATATATATATATATATATATATATATATATATATATATATATATATATATATATATATATATATATATATATATATATATATATATATATATATATATATATATATATATATATATATATATATATATATATATATATATATATATATATATATATATATATATAAATATATATACATATATTAGAGCTATATCTAAATTTGAACCGATTTTTATAAAATTCACCGGTAATGTCGAGAGTCAAGAGAAATTCCTTCCTATATATATATATATATATATATATATATATATATATATATATATATATATATATATATATATATATATATATATATATATATATATATATATATATATATATATATATATATATATATATAAATATATATACATATATTAGAGCTATATCTAAATTTGAACCGATTTTTATAAAATTCACCGGTAATGTCGAGAGTCAAGAGAAATTCCTTCCTGCCAAATTTCGATAGAACTGGTTAACAAATGACTATTTTATTCCATTATTACTGAAAATCGTACGAACATGGGAGCTATATCTAAATCTGAACCGTTTTTTTCCAATTTTTCAAATTTTTTTCAATACGCTTCATCTCAAATTTTGTACAGGCATGTTCTAGGCCTAGAAAATTTGAAGACGATCGGATGAAAATTGCGACCTGTAGTTTGTACACAAATTAACATGGACATACGAAATATATATATCAAAAATATAATATTCATAATGAACTCATATTGGTTACTTTACATCTTACATACCCTTCAAAGTACCCTCAGAGTAGCCAAACTACATATTGCTACAGTCGGTATATATGTGTGGTTTAGGGGGAGTTTATAAGGTGAGGCGACCCTAAAACTGAAATACTTGGTCATGAATAAGATACAGATTTGAGCCCCTTTTCGACGTAATCCACAAATATATCCAGTTTTGAGGGGTACGTGAGGTGAGGCGACCACCCACGTACTTACAAACAAACAACAAATTTCGCCCATGAACATATATATATATATATATATATATATATATATATATATATTTATATATATATATATATATATATATATATATATATATATATATATATATATATATATATATATATATATATATATATATATATATATATATATAAATATATATATAAAGGGTGATTTTTTTGAGGTTAGGATTTTCATGCATTAGTATTTGACAGATCACGTGGGATTTCAGACATGGTGTCAAAGAGAAAGATGCTCAGTATGCTTTGACATTTCATCATGAATAGACTTACTAACGAGCAACGCTTGCAAATCATTGAATTTTATTACCAAAATCAGTGTTCGGTTCGAAATGTGTTCATTCACCGTAACGTTGCGTCCAACAGTGCATTTTTCGGGTGCATGGGCAGTTCTTGAACGGCTTCTGGTTGCTCTTCACTCCAAATGCGGCAATTTTGCTTATTTACGTAGCCATTCAACCAGAAATGAGCCTCATCGCTGAACAAAATTTGTCAAAATTTGAACACATTTCGAACCGAACACTGATTTTGGTAATAAAATTCAATGATTTGCAAGCGTTGCTCGTTAGTAAGTCTATTCATGCCCGGTTCAGCTATTATATACATAATAGCTGAACCGGGCCCGCTCCGCTGCGCCTTTTCGACAATTAAATAGCTCTTACTGAAATACCATAATACGAAAATTGTATATATGCATATCGCTTGACTAACAGTACAACAATATAAGTGCCTTTATCTGAATCCCATAAGATGTTTTTTGGACTACGAATTCGATTGGAGGGTTTAATGTTATTTAAGTTTAGATTTTTGATGTACTCCATTCTTAAAAGACTTTATTTCAGCCTGATATTCTCATGATGTCCTACTTACAGGTGTTTTCGGGGGTGAGGTCGTCCCCCAGAAGCTTGGTCCTGACAAAAAATGTCAGCATTGTTCTCTTCTCCCCCCAAACACTTGGCCCCAAAATTAGTAATCAAATTCGTTTTCTAATCTCAAATACCTACCATTTGAACCACATATTGGTATGGTTGGTAAATTATTATTCTTTGGGGGGTGTTTTGGGGAAGGTACGGTGCCTCATATACATGATCCTACATTTGAAAATATATCAGCAACGTGATCTTCTCTCAAATATCATTTATTTGAACACCATATTGCCATTGGCCGGTTTGGGTATGGGCCCTAAAAACTGTCAGTAACGTGCTCCACTCTCTTGAAGACACAAATTGTCTTGATGAGCTAATACGTCCTCTTTGGGGGTTGCTTTGGTGGTGGGACTTCCCCTAGACGGGTGGTCCCGAATGTTGATATCAGATTCGTGGTCTACTTCCAAATACCTTTCATTTGATCCCCATATACCCATAGCCGGCAAGCATGACCGGTTTGTGCGGTGTTTTGGGGGATGGGGCGGCCACTCAGTGACTTTGCCATGAAAATATATATAAGATTTGTGCTTTACTCCCAAAGACCTTTCATTTGTGCCGCATATTGCTGTGGTCATAAATTTTTCCTCTTTGGGGTATGTTCTCGTGTAGGGCCCCCCAAACACTTGGTCCCACATTTTGATATCAGATTCGTATTCTACATACAAATACCTATTATTTAGGCCTCAAATTGCCATGCTCAGTAAATAAGTCCTCTTTGGGGGGTGTTTTGGGCAAGGGGTGGACATCAGAAACTTAATCCAATATTTGGATATCATATTTAAAGTTTAAACTTTTAATTTAACTTAATTTTCAAAATTGAATATGTTTTGTTTTTGTTATATGCTGTAAAAAAGACTACAAATTACAGAAAATTTTGTTTGTATACATGTATTTCAACATAAACTCCTTTTATATTTTGTTTGACTCTTCAATATCACCCTTTTTTATGGTACGACAAAAAGATTAAATTCTATTTAAACAAGTAAAAGGCGTTAAGTTCGGCCGGGCCGAACTTCGGACACCCACCACCTCGGGTATATATGCGAACAACCTTTCGTCAAAATCCAGTGAAAAATGCATACCTTATGCCCCATAGCAGCTATATAGACATATCAAACGATTTAGACCAAATGCTTATAAGTACAAGTCATTGTTCGACCGAGGGATCGGTCTATATGGCAGCTATATCCAAATCTGGTTCGATCAGAGCCAAATTGAAGACCAACATCGAAGAGCCCAACACACCTCACTGCCCCAAATTTCGGCGACATCGGACAATAAATGCGCTTTTTATGGGCCCAAAACCTTAAATCGAGAGATCGGTCTATATGGCAGCTATATCCAAATCTGAACCGATCAGTGCCAAATTGAAGAAAGATGTCGAAGGGCCTAAGGCAACTCACTGACCCAAATTTCAGCAAAATCGGATAATAAATGCGGCTTTAATGGGCCTTAGACCCTAAATCTGAGGATCGGTCTATATGGCAGCAATATCCAAATCTAGACCGATCTGGGCCAGAATGATGAAAGATGTCGAACGGCCCAACGTTTCTCACTGTCCCATATTTCAGCAAAATCGGATAATAAATGGGGCTATTATGGGCCTAAGACCCTAAATCAGCGGATCGATCTATATGGGGGCTATATCAAGATATAGTCCGATATAGCCCATCTTCGAACTTAACCTGCTTATGGACAAAAAAAGAGTCTGTGCAAAATTTGAGCTCAATATCTCTATTTTTAAAGACTGTAGCGTGATTTCAACAGACAGACGGACAGACGGACGGACATGTATAGATCGTCTTAGATTTTTACGCTGATCAAGAATATATATACTTTATAGGGTCGGAAATGGATATTTCGATGTGTTGAAAACGGAATGACAAAATGAATATACCCCCATCCTTCGGTGGTGGGTATAAAAATTGCGCTCTAGGAACAAAATGAATGGTCGAAAATTCGTTATTTCTGGAAAAAAATTTAGTAAGATGAACCACTAAAAATTAAAAGACCTTTTTTATCAACTATTTGTAATTGTTCATATACTATGGTGATTGAACATGTTGTCCAACATAAGAAGCTTTTCGATAAAAAAAATCATCAAATCGGTGCGGTAGATCGAAAGTTATGTGCATTTAAGTATTAAAGAAATCACTAAGGTCAACTATAACCCAGAAGAGCACATCTTTATTATAAACAGGGTGGCCAATTCAAGAATTTTTTGAAAGTTCATATCCTCTACTAAAAACCGTTAGAAGATTACAAAACGATCAGGTTTCTTGTTTCAATGTTATAAAGGCTTTACAACTACAAATATAATGCTGAAATAGTTCTTTGGTAGTCACCATACTGTCCTTTTCACGTCGAAATATGACATTTATGGTCATCATTATCAGCACCACAGACAAATGCAGCATTTTAGGGTAGTCAGTAGCTCCCGCTAGCCAACAGGCAAAATATAATAACAGCCATCACGTCTTAATCATGGTAAAGGAAAAATGGTAAACATTTCAAATCCCTGTTCGCTTCAAGATGATGATAATATTATTACTCTTCATTATCGTTTGCCTGGTTAATTAACTTATCCACAATGGAACGTAAAAAAACTGTTTTGCATTTAAATTTACTTGGGCAGAATCTTCTTCGATGACGACGGCGAAGTCAGAGACGACGTAAGTATTTAAATATTCACCATATGCGTGGAAGCTTTGCTCCTTTTTTGGCCAGCAAGTAAACGATACTTTGCATTAATCATGATATGGGTGAGAGAGTTTCGGCTGATAAAGTTATTAAATTTTTGTTTATTGATATTGTTTAAAATCAACAGTTTGGTGTTTGTGGAAACTTTGTTGACGATGTTTTATTTTACTTTCGATTGCATTGAAGTTAATTGGTTGATGTTTGTTTAAATTATGAATAAACAATGAAACTCAAATTAATTCTGTATTTGGTAATTTCCAACCAAATAGGAAGTTGAATTTATGCCAAAAACGGTCCGTAAAGGCAAATAACTTATTAATCTCAGCTAAAAAATAATTGACATGCAATGTCCACTAATGTCCTTTATTACTCCCAAATAAGTCCATAAATGGTTGTGGAATATATGAGGGCTATATTCCCAATTCGCAAATCCCAAGATCCAACTCGACCGACCATTGGCCATTTTTGCTTGCTTTACATCATTTGACAAAATATTCTCAATTTTTCCAATGCAACTCTTTGGCTTTGGATTTCAATTTCGGTGACTTATAACTAATAAACCATTTCTATTACAAACATCAACAGCTGCTCACGAGCAACGCCCATTATGGAGTTAATGCAAAGCCCATCATAGAAAGAAGATAAGAAATCGAAAAGATCTACCAGCAACGCCGACGCTGCTTTGGAGGCATTAATACAAGTGAAAGTGTAAACATTTAACCATTCATCATTTTGAACTTTACTACATGTTTACCTTTTATATGGGACAGGTAGAGGGATCGCAGAACGGAACAACAAATTAAAAGAAGCTCGAAAAAAGATGTTCTACACTGTGAAAACGATAGCATAAACGAGAAATTAGGTTATCACATTATATTTCAAACTAAATGTATAAAATTGACCCCTAAAAATGACGGCAGACAAATTCAACCAGGGAAAGGGCAAGTCATCTGAACTGCAACTATAAATTTATGGATTTAAAGATTGAGATACTATGAAAGTACGAAGGCATCTTGGGCTTTTTCGAGCAGAACTGTCTTATATTTAAGAAACTCTCTGCCCAGCCATTAACCATTTGGCACCATCATCTAGTTCAGTAGCTCACTTTTAAAGCCAAATTTGTCTCTGCAGTTCTATATACGCAAAATCTAAGAAATGTAGTTATTTATGCATTTGGCTCTCGAATACAATTTACTAATCATGTAACAGGTACTGTTGACAGGGGTCGGTTTAAAAAAATGATCGTGATTCTTGCTGGCGAGGAAGAACTTGCGCCACCAAAAAATCACATCCCACTGATAGATTCGCAAACCAAAGTTCAAGTCCCCCGGCCGGAAAAATTTTTTATACCCTCTACTATTAGATGGGGGTATACCAACTTCACTATTCCGTTTGCAACACCTTGAAATGTTGATGTAAGACCTCATAAAGTATACATATTCTTGATCGTCTTCACATTTTTAGTCGATCTGGTCCGTCAGTCTGTCTGTGGAAAGCACGCAAATATTCACAGGAGTAAGGCTACTGAGTTGAAATTTTGAACAGATACTTCCTCCCCATCCTATGGTGGAGGGTATAAAAATTGCTATGCTATTGGAGCTATGGCTATTGGAGCTATGGGGGGTGGTACTAATTTCTTCATTCTGTTTGTAACTACTCAAAATATTCGTCTGAGACCCCATAAAGTATGTATATTCTTGATTGTTGCTACATTTTATGTCGATCTAGCCATGTCCATCCGTCCGTCCGTCTGTCTGTCGAAAGCACGCAAACTTCCGAAGGAGTAAAGCTAGCCGCTTGAAATTTTGCACAAATACTTCTTATTAGTGTAGGTCGGTTGGTATTGGAAATGGGCTATATCGGTCCATATTTTGATGTAGCTGCCTCTAGAGGGCGCAATTCTTATTCGATTGGAATGAAATTTTGCACGACGTTTTTATACCCTCCACCATAAGATGGGGGGTATACTAATTTCGTCATTCTGTTTGTAACTACTCGAAATATTCGTCTGAGACCCCATAAAGTATATATATTCTTGATCGTCGTGAAATTTTATGTCGATCTAGCCATGTCCGCCGTCTGTCCGTCCGTCCGTCCGTCCGTCCGTCCGTCTGTCTGTCGAAAGCACGCTAACTTCCGAAAGAGTAAAGCTAGCCGCTTGAAATTTTGCACAAATACTTCTTATTAGTGTAGGTCGGTTGGTATTGTAAATGGGCCATATCGGTCCATGTTTTGATATAGCTGCCATATAAACCGATCTTGGGTCTTGACTTCTTGAGCCTCTAGAGTGGGCAATTCTTATCCGATTGGAATGAAATTTTGCACGACGTGTTTTCTTATGATACCCAACAACCTTGCCAAGTATGGTTTAAATCGTTTCATAACCTGATATAGCTGCCATATAAACCGATCTTGGGTCTTGACTTCTTTAGCCTCTAGAGGTCACAATTCTTATCCGATTTGAATGAATTTTTGCACGAAGTATTTCGTTATGATATTCAACAACTGTGCCAAGTATGGTTGAAATCGGTCCATAACCTGATATAGCTGTCATATAAAGAGATCTTGGGTCTTGACTTCTTTAGCCTCTAGAGGTCACAATTCTTATCCGATTTGAATGAAATTTTGCACGACGTGTTTTGTTATGATATCCAACAACTGTGCTAAGTATGGTTCAAATCGGTTCATAACCTGATATAGCTGCCATATAAACCGATCTTGGGTCTTGACTTCGTGAGCCTCTAGAGTGCGCAATTCTTATCCGAATGGAATGGAATTTCGCACGACGTGTTTTGTTATGATACCCAACAACCTTGCCAAGTATGGTTTAAATCGGTCCATAACCTGATATAGCTGCCATATAAACCGATCTTGGGTCTTGACTTCTTTAGCCTCTAGAGGTCATAATTCTTATCCGATTTGAATGAATTTTTGCACGAAGTATTTCGTTATGATATTCAACAACTGTGCCAAGTATGGTTGAAATCGGTTCATAACCTGATATAGCTGTCATATAAACAGATCTGTGGATTTGACTTCTTGAGCTTCTAGAGGGCGCAGTTCCTATCCGATTTGGCTGAAATTTTGCATGACGTATTTTATTATATTTTTACTTTCAACAACTGCGTCAAATAAGGTTCAAATCGGTTCACAACCTGATATAGCTGCCATATAAACCGATCTGGGACCTTGACTTCTTGACCCCTAGAGGTCGCAATTATTATCCGATATGCCTGAAATTTTGTACGACGGATCCTCTCATGACCATCAACAAACGTGTTTATTATGGTCTGAATCGGTCTATAGCCCGATACAGATCCCATATAAATCGTTCTCTCTATTTTATTTCGTGAGTCCCAATGGGCGCAATTCTTATACGAATTGGCTGACATTTTACCGGACCATATCTTGATATCGTTTTAATAGCAGAGCAACTCTTTTCTTATATCTTTTTTTGCCTAAGAAGAGATGCCGGGAAAAGAACTCGACAAATTCGATCCATGGTGGAGGGTATATAAGATTCGGCCCGGCCGAACTTAGCACGCTTTTACTTGTTTGTTATGATATCCAACAACTGTGCCAAGTATGGTTCAAATCGGTTCATAACCTGATATAGCTGCCATATAAACAGATCTGGGGACTTGTATTCTTGAGCTTCTGGGGGTCGCAATTCCTATCCGATTTGGTTCAAATTTTGCATGACGTATTTTATTCTTACTATCAACAACGGTGTCAAATAAGGTTCAAATCGGTTCATAACCTAAAATAGCTGCCATAAAAACCCATCTGGGATCTTGACTTCTTGAGCCTCTAGAGGTCACAATTATTATCCGATTTGCCTGAAATTTTGTACGACGGATCCTCTCATGACATCATCAAGTGTTTATTATGATCTGAATCGGTCTATTGCCCGATACAGCTCCCATATAAATCGATCTCTCTATTTTACTTCTTGAGCCCCCAAAGGGCGCAATTCTATGTTTATTGACACTATGTTTATTGACAATTTGTGCATTATATATTTTATTTCATACGCGCTTTGTCACTTCTAATGCTGACCATTTCCTCATTAAATATTTTTTCAGTCTAGGTGAGATGATAGTTAATTATGCATTCAATGATGAGTGCTAATAGTAATAACTGGAGTTCCAGAGATAATTTGCATGCCATGATTAGAGTTTTGGCTAAAATGAAAAATGGTATGAATATAATACATTTGAATGCCCAGAGCCTACTAAAGAAGATTGATGAATTTCGCTTTATTTTTGTCGGATCCAATGTTGATTTTATATGCGTGACCGAGACATGGTTCAGAAGCGACATGCCTGACGAATTGGCTAAGCTTGATGGTTACTATTTATACCGGGTTGATAGACAAGGACATGCAGGGGGTGTGGCCATATATGTTAGGAATGGTATTGCTTCTAGGATACGACTTGTTTCAGACCCGCAGGATAATATGGAATATATATTTATTTCAGTCGGAAGAGACAATAAAACGCTTTTGATCGGTAATGTCTATAGGCCGAATAAATTGGTTCGCACGGATGAACTGATGGAGAAAATACATGAGGTTTCTATGTCGTTCAATGAAATTATCATCACAGGTGATTTCAACTCGAATTTGCTTTTAGATAATAACTTGATTAGTGACTTTAATACATATGGCTTACATTCTGTTAATTCGGATACTCCAACTCATTATACAAATACATCTGAGACTCTATTGGATCTTTTTCTTGTTGGGTCAGTGGATAAGGTGCTGCTTTATGACCAACTTTCTGCTAGTTGTTTCTCCAGGCATGACATTATTTTCTTAAATTATAATTTTACTATGGAATACGAGGATAAAACTATTTGGTATAGAGACTTTAGACATGTAGACAACGAGAACTTACTGACGGATCTGCTCTCAGTGGAATGGAGTGCGATATACCACTACGTGGATGTGAACGAGAAAGTAAGATTTCTTGAAGAGAATGTGATCCGCCTCTACGAGAGATACGTGCCTTTGAAACGTAGGGTTGTCAAATCAAGGCAGCAGCCCTGGATAACCGGACGAGTGACTGAATTGATTTCTAAAAGAAATCGGGCTTACAGTAGGTGGAAGAGGTTCAGGACTGAAAGACTCCATGACGAATATAGAACACTCAGGAATCAGGTTGTAAAGGAGATCCGGGAGAACAAGATGTCGTTCTATGGTGAAAGGTACAACTCTGCTGTCACTTGCAGGCAAAAATGGGGCGTGATCAGAGACATTGGTATCGGAATTGGAAAGAAGACTGGCGAAGATGCGAATCTTTCCAAACCCGAACTCGATGATATGAACCGGCAATTTTTGGCCATTAATGTACCGTTTGCGCAAGGTAATGTTTACTTGGGCGGATTGCAGACTGACGTGAATGGCATTGACGAGCAATTCAGATTTCGACTTGTTGATCAATGTGACGTTCTGGAGTCAATTTTGAGGATAAAATCCAATGCCACAGGTGTCGATGGTATTGACCCTAACTTTCTGAAACCAATATTACCGAATCTTTTACCATTTATTACACATATATTTAACTATATACTTCTGTCATCGATCTTTCCCAGTGGCTGGAAGAGGGCAAAGGTTATTCCGGTACCTAAGTCCAATAATGATTTTAGACCAATTGCGATCTTGCCATTCTTGTCTAAGGCATTTGAGAATATTGTGTATGATCAGATAAATACATTTTTAAACAGGAATTTCCTTTTATCAGATAGGCAATCTGGGTTTCGTAAACGCCGTAGTTGTACGACTGCACTTATTGATGTAGTCGAAAATATTAGACGCAATATTAATGATAACCACGTAAGCTTTCTTGTCCTATTAGACCACTCTAAGGCATTCGATTCCGTGGATCACACGATATTGGCATCTAAACTTACAACCTTGTTTAATTTTGACGACACAGCAGTTCGGTTTATTGCATCATATCTGGACAGGCGCACACAGGCTGTTTACTCTAACGGTATGATGTCTGATTTCTTGGAGCTTACTCGTGGTATTCCTCAGGGTTCTGTGCTGGGACCACTATTATTTTCATTATATGTCAATGATATTGCAAGCATACCTGACGGATATGACATGCACATATACGCTGATGATGTGCAATTGTGTTTCTCTTGCAGGACGAGTGATACAAGGTCATATGTGGCGTGGATTAATTTGCAGTTAATTGCCATCAGTGATTGGGCAACCAAGAATGGCTTGAAGTTGAATCCTGATAAGACGAAGTGCATTGTTATCTCGAGAAAGTCTATAGATACATTGTCTTTGCCTAGGCTTGCCTTAGGTGACAAGACCATAGAGTATGTGCAGACTGCAAGGAATTTAGGGGTATTATTTGACAATACTCTGTCCTGGAATAGGCATATTGAGTTGGCTATAGGACAGATTTATGGTATGTTACGGACTCTTTGGTCTATTCACCAATATATTCCATTCAGTGTGCGTCACGCAATTGCTCATGCCTATTTACTACCTAAACTTTTGTATTGTTGTGAGATATACGCAGAATGTGACTACGTCCATAAGCGTAAATTAAAAGTAGTTTCGAATGACATTACACGATTTGTTTATAGTATCAGACGTGCGGATAGTATATCATCGGCTTCTAGACAGTTTTATGGGATGGAATTTGAAAATTTTTTGAAATTTCGTGCACTGACTTTCATGCATCGCTTAATTTATACACATGAACCCAAATATCTTTACGACCGGTTGGAAATCTCACGATCTTCTCGAACCAATTGCATGGTTCCACTGCAAAGTAACTACTTGGTATGTGACAGACAATTTTTTGTTTACACCATTCGTCTCTGGAACGCCCTCCCAATCAATTTAAGAAATAGTCCTAATGAAAAGAACTTTAAACTTAAGCTAAAACATCATCTCACTTAGGAAGTAATTTAATTTTGACCCTTTAAATATTAGCTCACATTTATTAATATATACATCAAATTACACTAATAATTATTTATCTTCTGTATAATTCTTTAATCATTAATTTCTTTGTTTATACTTAAATACCTATGTAATAGTATTATTTTTGTGAAACTATTAGTTATTGACATATATCGGATAGTACTGTAATTTATAAGTAATGCTTGTTGTACTATCATTACATTTTTATCAAATAAATAAAAAAATAAAAAAATAAAAAAAAAAAAAATAAAATGGCTGACATTTTACACAGGTCTCCAACATATAATTTAATTGTGGTCCAAACTGGACCATATCTTGATATCGCTCTAATAGCAGAGCAAATCTTTTCCTATATCCTTTTTTCCTAAGAGGAGATGCCGGGAAAAGAACTCGACAAATGCAATCCATGGTGGTGGGTATATAAGATTCGGCCCGGCCGAACTTAGCACGCTTTTACTTGTTCTTTATTCAAAGGACCGATATGTTGTCATAACAAAGATACATGCTGATGATTAATTTTTACCACTCTTCCCTCTCTCTGTTCATGTTGGCATGTTTTTAATTGAATCAACCAATTTCTGTTGAAGACTGTCAGATGACGCTAATTTAAATGTTAGTACTACTCGCTTAGAGTGGATCATATGGTATGGTGGCTATCTACGAACAGTCATTCATAGACGACCACCATACCATATGACTACCTATAGTCATCATTTCGCCTTTTTTTATACCCACCATTTCGCCTTTTTTTATACCCACCATCGAAGGATGCGGGTATATTCGCCTGTCTGTTGAAATTACACCACAGTCTTCAAAATAGAGATATTGAGCTGACACTTTGCACAGATTCTTTTTTTTGTCTATAATCAGGTTAAGTTCGAGGATGGGCTATATCGGACTATATCTTGATATAGCCCCCATATAGACCGATCCGCCGATTTAGGGTCGTAGGCCCATAAAAGCCTTATTTATTATCCGGTTTAGTTGAAATTTTGGGACAATGAGTTGTGTTAGGCCATTCGACATCTTTCTTCAATTTGGCCCTGATCGGTTCAGATTTGGATATAGCTGCCATATAATGCCCATAAAAGGCATACCTCGGTTTTAGGATTTGGGTTCATAAAAGGCGCATTTATTGTCCGATGTCGCTGAAATTTGAGACAACAAGTTTAGTAAGGCTCTTCGACGTCCTTCTTAAATTTGGCACAGATCGGTTCAGATTTGAATATAGCTGCCATATAGATTGATTTCTCGATTTAAGGTTTTGGGCCCATAAAAGGCGCATTTAATGTCCCATTATGCCGAAATTTAGGACAGTGCTTTGAGTTAGGCTCTTCGACATTTTTCTGCAACTTGGTCCCAATTGGTCCAGATTTGGATATAGCTGCCATGTAGACCGATGTCTCGATTTAAAGTCTTGGCCCCATAAAAGGCGCAGTTATAATCCGATTTCACCGAAATTTGACACAGTGACTTATGTCCGGCTTTTCGACATCCGTGTCGTATATGGTTCAGATCGGTTTATTTTTAGATATAACTACTAAAAAGATAACTATTATTTTTGTTAGTGACCACTGTTGCTCTATAATCATATTTTTGTTATGCACAATTGAACAAATAAATTGTACTTATTAGTATTTGGTCCCGGCCGAACTTAACGCTTTTTTACTTGTTTTCCTTTGTTTGCCTCCAATGCCATCCGATCTCCCCCTTTTAGTTCTAAGTCCCTCTAGGGCGCAAGCCAAGTAAAAAAGGCTTTTTACCTGACAGCTCCAATAGCACAGCAATTGCTATCCATTATCCTTTGTTTGCCTATTAAGAGATACCGGGCAAAGAACTTGACATATGCGATCCATGTGGAGGTTGTATAAAATTCGGCCCCGCCGTATTGGAATTAGCAGAAGTACTAGTCAACTGATTAATCCAATGACAAACCCATGTTAAATTCACCAGTTGTTTAAACTTAAATTAAACAAAAGTGAAACTAGTCCTGCTTACTTTGGAACTAGTGAATAAACAGGTTTGGAACTAGTAAATAAAGAGGTTTGAAACTAATGGCCTGGACTACTGGGAATATTGAGAGAATTTCGGGCAAAGACACGAAAACATAAAGCCACACACACGCATACTCGAAGAACGTTATACGAGTACGTATATGAAAGTGGAAATAAAACGATCGTAAATTTAAAATTTATGATACGCTTAGCTTCTTGTTTGTTGTTGCTGTTCACGTTGTTGGTTTATTTAAATAAATTAATGAAGAACAGAAACAAAAACACATCTGATTCTCATGCCCTGACTTCCCATCGAGTGTAGCTTTGTTCAAAATTTTAATTTCTACAAAAGGTCTGCAGTTTAGAAGCGAATTTTCTGTCTGTAATTAGGTAGTCGTTTTGTTGTTTTTTTATACCCTCTACCATGGGATAGTAGTTATATCTAAAAATTTGTAACTACTCGAAATATTCGCTTGAAATTTTGTACAAATACTTCTCATTAGTGTAGGTCGGTTGGTATTGTAAATGGGCCATATCGGTCCATGTTTTGATATAGCTGCCATATAAACCGATCTTGGGTCTTGACTTCTTGAGCCTCTGGAGTGCGCAATTCTTATCCGATTGGAATGAAATTTTGCTCGACGTGTTTTGTTATGATATCCAACAATTGTGCTTAGTATGATTCAAATCGGTCTTTAACCTGATATAGCTGCCATTTAAACCGATCTTGGGTCTTGACTTCTTGAGCCTCTAGAGTGCGCAATTTTTATCCGATTGGAATGAAATTTTGTACGACGTGTTTTGTTATTATATCCAACAATTGCGCCAACTATGGTTCAAATCGGTCCATAACCTGATATAGCTGTCATATAAACCGATCTTAGGTTTTGAATTCTTGAGCCTCTAGAGTGCGCAATTCTTATCCGATTGTAATGAAATTTTGCACGACGTGTTTTGTTATGATATCCAACAACTGTGCCAAGTATGGTTCAAATCGGTTCAAAACCAGATATAGCTGCCATATAAACCGATCTTGGATCTTGACTTCTTGAGCCTCTAGAGGTCGCAATTATTATCCGATTTGCCTGAAATGTACGACGGATCCTCTCATGACCATCAACATAAGTGTTTATTATGGTCTGAATCGGTCTATAGCCTGATATCGCTCCCATATAAATCGATCTCTCTATTTTACTTCTTGAGCCCCCAAAGGGCGCAATTCTTATTCGAATTGGCTGACATATTGCACAGGTCTCCAACATATAATTTAAATGTGGTCCAACCCGGACCATATCTTGATATTGCTCTAATAGCAGAGCAAATCTTTTCTTATATCCTTTTTTGTCTAAGAAGAGATGCCGGGAGAAGAACTCGACAAATGCGATCCATGGTGGAGGGTATATAAGATTCGGCCCGGCCGAACTTAGCATGCTTTTACTTGTTTTTTATCATTTAGTAAAGAAAATGCTAGTTTTAGCAATAGAAATTTAATTATTGTATATAAATTAAGAAATTCTTAATTAATTTTTTAACTGGATCTATTAAAAAATTTCTTACAAATTTCAAAAACTTCACTAATTTTTATACCCACCACCGACGGATGGGGTATATTCATTTTGTCATTCCGTTGGCAACACATCGAAATATCCATTTCCGATCCTATAAAGTATATATATTCTTGATCAGCGTAAAAATCTAATCGCTGAAATTTGAGACAGTGAGTTGTGTTAGGCCTTTAGACATCCTTCGTTAAATTGGCCCAGATCGGTTCAATTTATCAATCATTTACAATCCCAACCGATCAAAACTAATGAGAAGCATTTGTGCAAAACTACTAACGCCTAGCTTTACTCTTTCGAAAGTATGCGTGGTTTCGACAGGCAGACAGATGGACGGACAGACGGACAGGCTGACAAACTGCCGGACATGGCTATATCGACTTAGAATGTCAAGACATCCAAGAATATACATACTTGTTGGGTCGTAGATCAATATTTCGATACATTACAAACGGAATAAGGCCATTTTTTCAATTAAGGCACTTTTTCAAGTTCAATATAAAACCGAATCTACGTACCACATTTAATACAAAGATCGTATGTCGAAATCTAGCAACTCTTTAATTTTGCATACTAGAGAACTGCACAAGACCCAAAGCAATCATTCGTTAGGCAATATTACCGAAACCAAATGGTGAGTTATAGACCGAATTGGACCGTACTTGGCGCAGTTGTTGAGAGTCATAACAGAACACTGTTTGCAAAATTTCAACCAAATCGGATAAAAATCGCTGTTTGTAAGGGTTTAAGAAGTCAAATCGAGAGATCGGTTTATATGGGAACTATAGCATTTTCTTGACCGTATATGACACAGTTGTTGGGAGTCGTAACAGAACACCATGTACTTCGGGTGAAAATTACGGCGTCCAATGCCTCAAGAAATCAAATCGGCAGATCGGTTTAAATGCTATCTATATCAAGTTATACACAGATTTAAACCGTACACAGTTGTTGGGAGTCATAACGGCAAAATTTTAGCCAAATCGGTCAAAAATTGCAGCTTCCAGGGAAGTCAAATCGGGAAATCGGCCATATGGGAGCTATATCAGTTTATAGACTGATTAAGACTGTACTTGCCACAGTTGTTTGAAGTCACAACAGAACTTGATGAACCACGTGCAAAATTAGCCAAATCGGACAAATATTGCGGCTTGTAAGGACCTAAGAAGTCAAATCGGGAGATCGGTTTATACGGGAGCTTTATCAGGTTATATACCGATTTCGACCGTACTTGACAAGTACTTGGAAGTCATGACAAAATACGAAATGCTCAATTTGAGAAAAAATTTCGGCTTGTAAGGCCTCAAGAAGTCAAATCTGGAGATGGGTTTATATGGGAGCTAAATCAGTTTATAGACTGATTTAGACTGTATTTGGCACAGTTGTTGAAAGTTGTAACAGAATACCGCATGCAAAATTTCAGCCAAATCGGACAAAAATTGCGGCTTGTAAGGGCTATAAGGTTAAAGACCTATTTCGACCGTACCTGACACAGTTGTTGGAAGTCATAACAGAACATTGCGTGCAAAATTTTAGCCAAATCGAACAAAAATTGCAACTTCCAGGGGCTTAGGAAGTCAAATCGGGAGATCGGTTTATATGGGAGCTATATCTTAATGTGAACCGATATGGCCCATTGGCAATCCCCAACGACCTATGTCGATAATAAGTATCTATGCCAAATTTGAAGCGGTTAGCCTTACGCATTCGACATCCATCGTGATTTCGACAGACGGACGGACGCGGCTAGTTCGAATCAGAATGTCGAGAGGATCCAGAATATAGATTAATATTTCGAGGTGTTACAAACGGAATGACTAGATTAGTATACCCCCATCCTAAGGTGGTGGGTATAAAAAAACATTAATAAGTGTTGTGAAACACACATAGCAAGCTATTGTATGTACTTTGTTTTTGTTTTTGCAAACACACTGAAGTAACTATTGGGTTGCCCAAAAAGTAATTGCGATTTTTTAAAAGAAAGTAAATGCATTTTTAATAAAGCTTAGAATGAACTTTAATCAAATATACTTTTTTTACACTTTTTTTCTAAAGCAAGCTAAAAGTAACAGCTGATAACTGACAGAAGAAAGAATGCAATTACAGAGTCACAAGCTGTGAAAAAATTTGTCAACGCCGACTATATGAAAAATCCGCAATTACATTTTGGGCAACCCAATATTTCTTTGCTATCGTCAAGACCACACTCAACGACAAAACACAACAAGCCTTAAGCGCCGTACGGACCTCTGGCGAAATTTTCGTTACCATAAGAAATGGATTGACGCATTTGGCATAAACGAGATTTCCGTTAGCGGTACCGTTTCGCACAGCACATAAGTACTTTATTAACCAACAAGTAAAAGCGTGCTAAGTTCGGCCGGGCCGAATCTTATATACCCTCCACCATGGATCGCATTTGTCGAGTTCTTTTCCCGGCATCTCTTCTTAGGCAAAAAAGGATATAAGAAAAGAGTTGCTCTGCTATTAAAACGATATCAAGATATGGTCCGGTTCGGACCACAATTAAATTATATGTTGGAGACCTGTGTAAAATTTCAGCCAATTCGTATAAGAATTGCGCCTATTGGGGCTTACGAAGTAAAATAGAGAGAACGATTTATATGGGATCTGTATCGGGCTATAGACCGATTCAGACCATAATAAACACGTTTGTTGATGGTTATGAGAGGATCCGTCGTACAAAATTTCAGGCATATCGAATAATAATTGCGACCTCTAGGGGTCAAGAAGTCAAGATCCCAGATCGGTTTATATGGCAGCTATATCAGGTTATGAACCGATTTGAACCTTATTTGACACAGTTGTTGGATATCAGAACGAAATACTTCGTGCAAAAATTCATTCAAATCGGATAAGAATTGAGCCCTCTAGAGGCTCAAGAAGTCAAGACCCAAGATCGGTTTATATGGCAGCTATATCAGGTTATGGACCGATTTAAACCATACTGGGCACAGTTGTTGGATATCATAATAAAATACTTCGTGCAAAAATTCATTCCATTCGGATAAGAATTGTGCCCTCTAGAGGCTCAAGAAGTCAGGACCCAAGATCGGTTTATATGGCAGCTATATCAGGTTATGAACCGATTTAAACCATACTTGGCACAGTTGTTGGATATCATAACGAAATACTTCGTGCAAAAATTCATTCCATTCGGGTAAGAATTGCGCCCTCTAGAGGCTCAAGAAGTCAAGACCCAAGATCGGTTTATATGGCAGCTATATCAAAACATGGACCGATATGGCCCATTTACAATACCAACCGACCTACACTAATAAGAAGTATTTGTGCAAAATTTCAAGCGCCTTGCTTTACTCCTTCGGAAGTTAGCGTGCTTTCGACAGACAGACGGACGGACGGACGGAAAGACGAACGGACAGACGGACGGAAAGACGAACGGACAGACGGACGGACATGGCTAGATCGACATAAAATGTCACGACGATCAAGAATATATATACTTTATGGGGTCTCAGACGAATATTTCGAGTAGTTACAAACAGAATGACGAAATTAGTATACCCCCCATCTTATGGTGGAGGGTATAAAAAAGGTTTAAATTTGGCCAGAATTATTAATCGAAATTTGTCGCCATCTTATATTCTGCACAACTATTTATTTTCAGTAGGGTTATAAATGTCTTGGCTGTAACCGAAAATTTCGCAAGAGGTACATGCTCAGCTTTAAGCTAAAACACAAAAAGTCTTAAGCAGATAAAGTTGCTGCACTTGAAGCAACTGCAATTTTGGCATACCCATAGGTTTTATCAAATTCGTACCACGTAAACAGTTGGGCAGATCGGTACAAAATGTTCTAGAGATTTTTAGAGGAGGACATAAGTAAAATTTTGTTGCCGGCCCCCATAGATAACAAAGAGTAAGATACGTCGTTTTGGAATTGGACACTTTTCGTCTCCCTTCTGAAGGATGTAACTTTAGAACTACTTAACCGATTTAAATGATTTCTGTTCCAAAATAAATTAAAAGAAAGAGCAGAATTGAAAGCAGAAAGGGCTAACCGATTTGAAATATTTACAGATGGTATAGGTAGGTCTGGAAGGAACAATAGGCCATATATCCCCAAAAACACCACCCGAAATCAAAAGTGAACCGATCGGTACAGTATGGGCACCAAATGAAAGCTATTGGGGAGTAGATTACGACTATGGTGTAAAAATAAGGTCCAGGGAATGGTAAGTCGTCACACCTACAAAAGGCTGTGTTGAGACAGGGCTCAGAACAACTTCCGAATATGACAATAAACGACAATATGGGGCTCAAATGAAGCCTGTTTACTCCCACAACCCAACGAACAATTTTTTTTTGTTTTTTTATAAAAATACAATAATTTGTACACTTATGTCATTTTGATCTTTCGTTTTTCTGGTTCCAAAATTTCGAATAAAAAGCAAACTGCTTGTTTGCGTGTAGGCTGAATGTACCTTGGTTGTCTTTAGAATTATGAACTGGAAAACATCAAACAAGACTTAAGACACCTTTCCGATGTGGTTCGTTTCGTTGGTAAATTCAAAGTGGGAGTTTATTTTAATAATGGCTTATCATCTAACATATGATTTTGTATGTTGGCTAACTTAACGAAAGCAAAAGAAGTTACCTGTCAACTTATAGTTAGTAAACTTAGAGGTAAGAAAGAAATAATTGGGCAAAATTGTAATAGATTATATCATTGGCATAAACATTCCGGGCCCCTTGATGGGTACCATCGAAATAAATTGAAAAAAGAACTTGTCTAATGTAATATGTTAAGATACAATTCAAGAATAATTCTGAAATTCTATTTTGAAATACAAATTGATAATAAAATCAAAAAAAATAAAAATATTATACTTAGCGTAAAAGATATTGTTTTAATCTTAAGGCGAGCAAATTCCAGAAACCAGCCATCCTAGAATTGAATTCTGAGCCATCGGTATCCCTTCATGATTCGGCATAACACCCCCAAGGATTATTTTGGGGTAGACATCTGAGCCCAAAACCATAGAAATTGGTGCGCTTTCATAAAATGCGGGGTCTGCAAGAATAAGATTTATAAATTTGTCCTTGAAAGTTGAAGGTAATGAATGTGATGGGGTTTTCATTGACATTCGATTGTCAACTCGAAAATTTGCTGAAAATCGAGCTTTAGGATCAGAGTTAGCTCGAATGGTTAGTTGGCACATTAAGGTATCTTCGACATGAATGGTTTTGATGCCAATTTTAGTGAGAGTAGATTTTATTACGCGGCTGACTGCACATCCTGTGTCAATTAGAGCTCGAACTTGGTATAGGCGTCGATCGTGTACTATCTTAACCAGAGCAGTGGGAAGTACGGTAATTGTTTGTGGTGGCAAAGCGCTTGAAGTCACAACGCGTACTGCTTCCGATTCCCGTTTTATTGACTCTTGATGCAGTAGAGTGTGATGTGATCGTCTGCAAATGTGGCATCCTGTATTTGAGAAACATCCAGACTGAGAGTGCTTATGGGCCAAGCAATTGATACAATACTTATATTTTTCCACAACTTGTTTTCTTTGATTGGCACCCATTGAGAGAAATTTCCTACAGATTCTTAGTGGATGAAATTTTTTGCAGATTCGACACTGAAAGGGTCGTTGTTTTTGACGGCTGACTCGGTTAGGAGTGCTAGAACGGTTTTGAACAATTCTAGGCATTCTGAAAATAAAGGTTTCTTAAAATATGGAAATATTGCCAAAGATAATGATATTGAAAAGGAATCGTATATGATATGGTAAGGAAAGGAGTCGGACGGAACTATTGGGTGGGAAGTAGAACGAGTTTTGTAATTGGACGAGTAATCACACCCTTTGATGTGTAAACGGAGGCTACTCGTACACGCTTATCTTTTCCTGGATGAACATGAGTAACTCGACCAATTCGCCATTCGTTTGGTGGAAGATTTTCGTCGCGGATAACGACAATGGAATCAATTTCTACGTTCTTTTCTGGATTTTTCCATTTGTTCCTCTTATGGAGCTCCTTTAAATACTCGGATTTCCAACGTTGGCAAAAATGTTGCTGAAGGACCTTGACACGTTGCCAACGATTAACCACAGACTCAGGATGAGTGTCGTAATTAGGCTCTGGAGGAGCCAAAATTGGTCCTCCTATGAGAAAATGTCCTGGTGTGAGCGGATTTAAGTCAGTGAAATCCTCTGACATTGTGGAAATAGGCCTCGAATTAAGACAAGCTTCTATTTTTGTCAGAAGAGTACAAAATTCTTCGAAGGTGTAGGTGAAACCGCCAGAAATTTTCTTCAAATGGGTCTTAAAACTTTTCACCCCGGCTTCCAATAAGCCACCCATATGGGGTGCGCCTGGGGGAATGAAATGCCACGAGAGGTTTTGGTGGATAAATTGGGACACAATATTGGATTTAGATGCTGCAACGAAGTCCCTAGCGATATCTCTTGAGGCACCAACGAAATTAGTTCCGTTGTCGGAATATATATTAAGAGGACAGCCACGCCTGGAGACAAATCGGTGAAAAGCTGCGAGGAACACTGGGGTGGATAAAGAGGACGTAGGTTCCAGGTGAATTGCTTTGGTCGCAAGACACACAAAAACGCAAACGTACCCTTTGGAAATTTTGGAACCACGACCTGAAAAGCTCTTAACGTCGAACGGACCTGCAAAGTCAACGCCTGTGTTATGGAATGGGCGCTTTAAGGTTGTTCGTGTTGGGGGAAGAGCTGCCATGAGCTGTGTTTGAATTTTCTTCTTATGTAAAACACACACCTTACACTGGTGGATTATAGTTTTGATGAGGTTTTTTAATTTAGGAATCCAAAATTGCATTCGAATGAGGTTAAGTACTTGCTGGTTACCACCATGAATGCTAAGAATATGAGTGAATTGGACTAAAAGGCGACTAAGATGGCAGTTATAGGGGAGAATTATTGGATAACGTTCATCGTAGCTAAGGGATGGCGAATACGCGAGTCGACCAAACGCGCGAATAACTCCATTCTCATCCAGAAATGGATTTAAGTTAAGAATGTTAGAAGACTTTGGGACAGCTTTCTTTAGTCGTAAAGCTTCAACCACCTCTGGAAATCCTTCCGCTTGAGCTAGAACTATTAATCTATTTCTAACTGCCTTTACTTCTGTAACCTTTAACTCGACAGAATCGAATGTGACTGAATCGCGGTGCTTTGGATGAGTCTTGTGAAAGAATCGGAATATATAACAAATGACTCGAATAGCCCGATGAAAAGAAGAAAAGCGACCTATAATTTCGTGATTATCGGAGTTGGTAGCAAGATGTACTCGTAGGGCTTTCTGTTCCAATTCAGTATCGTCTATGATATCGTCTGATATAGGCCAACTGTTTCGAGATTCGGACAGCCACTTAGGTCCGCACCACCAGAGATTATTTTCAATTAAATCTTTGGGATAAACTCCGCGGCTAGCTAAGTCCGCTGGATTGAATAGGGTATCAACATGGAACCAATTGTCAATTCCTACCTTGCTGCTTATGGTGGATACGCGGTTTGCAACAAAAGTTTTCCAGTTGCATGCGGGCTTTCGCAGCCAAGCCAAAACAATAGTTGAATCAGTCCATTTGAATATTTCATAACTTGGAAGATTCATTGAAGGAATTACTGACTCGACAACTTCTGCGAGCAAGGTAGCCCCAAGGAGTTCAAGTTTAGGAATGGAAAGGCATTTGACTGGTGCTACCCTGGATTTGGATGTTAGCAAATTTACAGAAACATGTCTGCTTTCATCCTCCACACGGGAGTAAATGACTGCTGCATATGCATTTTCCGATGCATCGCAAAATGCGTGAAATTGGATACGAAATGAGGGTGCGTAGGAAATCCAACGTGGGATTTGGATTGAGTTGATAGTTGAGAAGTCATCTAGAAGATTTTTCCAATCTTGGAAACATTTGGAAGTAATTTTCTCATCCCAATCAACCTTGGATAACCACACATGTCGCATAAGAATTTTCGCTAGGACGACTATGGGTGCTAGCCATCCAGCTGGATCGAAAATCTTAGATATTTCGGAAAGCACCTCTCTTTTCGTGTAACTCTCCTTACATGGCGTTGCCTGAATTACGAATAAGAACTTATCTAACATGGCATTCCACCGCACACCTAAAGTCTTGGTTAGGCTGCTGTCATCGAAAAGAAGGAAATCTTCCTTCAAGATGTGCTCTTTGGGTAAGGACTGGAGAATCTCCTTAGAATTGGATGCCCATTTTCTAAGTGGAAAACATGCGGAATTAAGGGCTGAGATCAATTGATCTTTAGCCTTTAAAGCCAATTGGAGATCGTGGCAACCAGTTAAAACATCGTCCACGTACATGTCGTCTCGAATAATGTGGCTTGCCAAAGGATAAAAACTGCTGCAGTCTTCTGCGAGCTGCATTAGAGTTCTAATAGCCAAATATGGAGCTGCATTTACACCAAAGGTTACGGTTTGCAGTTCGAAATCTTGAATCTGTTCCTTTGGCTTTGTTCGAAACAGAATTCTCTGGAAACAAGAATGATCTTTATTAATCCTTATTTGCCGATACATCTTTTCGATGTCGGCACTGAAAACATAGCGATAGAGACGCCAGCGCAAAAGAAGAAGAGTCAAGTCATTCTGAAGTACTGGGCCTGGATAGAGAATGTCATTAAGTGATGTTCCCGAGGATGTTGGACATGAGGCATTGAAGACCACTCTGACTTTGGTAGTGGTTCTATCGGGTTTTATCACCGCATGGTGGGGGAGGTAATAGTGCCTTGGAAACTCTTCCTCAACAGGAATAGGAACCTTGGCCATATGGCCTAGGTCTAAATATTCCTGGATGACAGAATCATATTCGTCTTTTAACGACATGTTTTTGGATAGTCGAGACTCATTTCTCAAGAATTGAGCACTAGCTATGGACCTGGATCGTCCTATCTGTGGAGAGTTATATGAAAAGGATTCCTTGAACGGCAGAGACACTATATATCTCCCATCAGAGTCACGTTTGGTTGTTTCCGAATATAATTTCTCGCAAAATGAATCGGATTCGGAGAGTAGAGGCTTTTGCGGAACTTCCTCCACCTCCCAAAAACGCTTTAGCTGTTTTTCTAAATTCGTTTCTGAAAAGTAGGAAACTATAGTAGAATAGGATGATACTTTAGGATTATTCCGGATAGGTCCTGTAATTATCCATCCGAATATTGTCTCTTGAGCGACAAGAGAGCCGCAAATGTTTCTACGAACATTGTCCAAAAGAATATTATTGAATATGTCCGCGCCAATAAGCAGATCGATTCGGCTACTTTCAAGAAACTTTGGATCAGCAAGCCGAATGTTCGGAAATTCTACAAGAACCGAAGGATTAATGGAACTTGTTGGAAGATCTCCTGAAAGTTGCGGCACGACCAAAGCTGTTACATTGACATGCAAGTCGGAGTCAAAACGAGGGCTTATAGAAAATGTTGCCATTTTTCTGGATTTTGCTGACGTGACACCATTGAGACCCGCAATGTCGGCCTCGATTGGTTGGAAAGGCAGTTTGAGGATATTGAAGACACGTTCAGATATGAACGTTCCTTGTGAACCTGAGTCTATCAGGGCTCTCACAAAATATTTCAGTCCGAGATGACTGATTTCAACCAGCGCAGTGCCGAGAAGAACATTTTGAGAATGTGCAGCGAAACATGATTGGATGTTACTTGCAGAGGACGAAAAAGGCGGGAAAGATACCTGTTCGAGGCTTGCGTGATGAACGGAAGATTGGGGGATTGTGGACTGTATCTGTTGGAGTTCAGAATTTTGAATTTGGGAGTGACTTGAGGCAGGATTCGTATCGTGAACAGGCTTAACGTCACGATGCAGGAGAGTATTATGCCTCTTTCCACACGAGTAGCAGTTGTGAGGACTTTTGCAGTCCTTTACGCTATGGGCTTTTGCGAAACAATTGAGACATAAATTCAATCTTCGGATACAAGATTGTCTATCATCTATTTTCATGTTAAGAAACTTAGGGCATTTGCGGATTGTATGAGGCTCATTTGCACATAAATTGCATGGTGGATTTGAAGTGGGGGGAGAAACCTTCGCATGGTTGCTATTAATTTTCTTATTCAAGGGCGTTGCCTGTTTCTTACAGCTTGAATTCGTCTTATCTGCATTGAAGGGACCGTTTATTTCACAAATTGTCTCCAACGTCTGGTATCTGCTTGACAAAAACGAATCTAAATCTGTCCATTTTGAAATATCTTTCTTGTTTTTAATGGATTGCTCCCACAGAGAAAGAGTAACACGAGGAAGTTTCGTAGAGCAGACAAAAACAAAAATTGCGTCCCAGCTTGAGACGTCAATATCATATAATTTCAAGGACGAAATGCAGGAGTTGATGTCGCGTTGAAGGCATTTAATATCTTCACTTGACTCCGTAGTAATCGTGGACAAATTAAATAGAATTCGAAGCTGACTATGGACTAACATTCTTTTGTTTTCGAATCTATCTTTAAGATTCGACCATGCGATGTCAAAGCCGTTGTTTGTCAGGGGACATTTTTTGACAATGTCATGTGCCTCTCCCTCTGTCTTCTTCCTCAAATGAAACAATTTTTGAACCTTGGAAAGACTGGAGTTATTCACGTATATGGCAGAGAACATGTCTCGAAACGAAGGCCAGGATTGGTAATCTCCACGGAAAGATTCCGTATCGCAAGCTGGAAGGTGAAAATTAGAAGGCTGGACGGATGCTTGCTGAGTGGGAGTTACATTTGTTCGTCTATGAATATGGGCACTAAGTTTTGAAACAATTCTGACGTAGGTTTCATAAGAAGCGTGAAATCTTGCATTTATGCTGTCTAGGTCAGAGCCTTCGCTATCAGAATCTGATTCAGGGGAGTTATTCCCATCATCATTGGCTTCTCCGGATGGCTTTTTGCTCTGACTGTCGAAATGATCTATACATTTGTCATAAAGGCTTTTGACAGTTGCCCAAATTGATTTAAGCTCATCGCGGTGTATCTCTAGAGCGAAAATAGATGATTCGGAAATATTTGCCTCAGTTAATCCCTGTTCGAAATTAACTAGCTTATCATTAGCCCGGATGAATCGTTCTAAGGAGCTCATGATGAATGTTGGAATTTAAGAGAATTAATTGAATGAGAAACCACGAGAAGAAAAGACTTAAATATCGTTAAGCTGTAGATATATAAGGCAAATTCCTAATATATGAAATCAGGCTTCGAAATAGGCTTCTTCGAATTTCTAATGGGAAAGAAGCTATTTGTACAACGTGATTGAAATGGGTGTGGAATTCCTGATTATCTTGTGTTTCCCTTTCTTTGCAAAATGAAAAACAGGAAACAAATTTAGGTAAAAGAAAAATACGAATGAAAAAAAACCTAATTATTTTTTGGAAAAGCGTTTTGTGAAAAAAATGTGTAGACTTCTCTATTTTCCAAAGTAAATTCGCAATAAAAATTCACAAAAGAATTTTATATGGAGTGCTTTCTGATTGTGTTTTTTTTTTTTTTTTTTTTTTTTTTTTGAAAAAGGATGGAAACGTTGTCTTTTTAAAATTTTCTCAAAAAAATAGTTTTAATGTGGAAATTTAATCATCTATTTTACTTTTATTTATTTATTCACTTTCTCCAGTTTGTATACACTTGCAATTTGCAGATTAAAAATTTTCATTACAAAGAAAAAATATTGTAAATCATGCGGGATTTTAATTTCGGAATTGTATTAAATTAAATGGAAAAGGGTCCACCCTAATATATCGCAGTCATGCGAACTTTCAATGCGCAGACCAATTCAACTTTCTATAATAGAACTTATGAGCCCAAATTCACTTCGCTCAAAGGTTTTAAATTGTTGTATTATATTTTATTAAACGCTGTAAGTAGATCTTCATGGAAATATATGGATTTGTTTATGTAGCAAAAATTCTTTCATCTATATTTCTATTTACATTTGTCAATAATGTTATCGATTTTTACACAATCGAAGGGAACTACGAAATAAAAACGATTACTTATTTTGCGTGGGATCTGATGAATCCGATGAGTTGAAATATTTTTTATATGAGAGGGAATGAGAAAAACAAATCGAAGTGTATGGACAATATCACTCGTTCCCTTTTCTAGTGTTTCATTCCATCGAATGTGTTATACAAATTTGGCACTTAGAAATTGGGGGATAGAGATAAGCAATTGGAGAGAGCACGGATAAAAAGAAGTATGGATAATTGGAATGGAGGAATAAATGAGGAGAATTGTAGCATATATATGTAAATATGTATGTACGTACCAATTAAGTTACAGGTTTATATGAAGTAACGGAAAATATGATGTGGGAGCTTGGATTGAATATCAGCTTCTCTATTTGTTGTATATCCACATTTTTTTGTTTTACATATGTACACTCATTCACGTGGATATAAGTATTTATGTATATTCGTATGTAAATTGATTTTTTAGGTTAGGATTTATAACCCAATTTTATGCAATAAAACACAAGGCTTTTTTTTTTTTTTTGTATGTTTCAAAAAACTTTTTTAAACACTTATGGAGTAGGAGGTTTAATTTTCTTTGCGGAATTTTAACGTTAATTTCACCAAAATTAACTGGAAAAAATAACTTTTAGCACCGCCTTTTTTTCAATTTATTGGGAACATTTATACATATTTATAAATGAATCAAATATATGAACATGTCGAACACTTGTCACTTATGGATTTTTTTTTTTTTTGCAATTTTTCACGTTTTTCTCAAATTCGGACGATCGGACTAACTTTAATGAATTTCTTTAAAACTTAACTTTACTAACTTTTCAGTTACTCAGTTTTGTTTAAAACGAAGAACATTGGTATATAAAACAATTTCTTCTTTTTCAATAATTTGCTTGTGCAGCTGATAACTATGATTTTAATGCGGACTGACACTTGTTACAATACACAGCGAAACTATAGGAATCCGATTGAGTTTTTGTGCTCTCTTTTATCTGCCTGTCAACTCTAAACTAGTTTCCCAATCGAAACGTACATAACATAAATAAGAATTGGAAGTTATTTCAAACCTGGGACAATCTGGAATGTGGGAGATATTCCTTAGCGATGGACGTAAGAAGTGATGATGTCTTTAGGAATCAGACTTATGCAACCCGGTACCAATGCGTATAGAAATCCGGTTCGAAGGACCATAAAATGTTTGCGTGTAGGCTGAATGTACCTTGGTTGTCTTTAGAATTATGAACTGGAAAACATCAAACAAGACTTAAGACACCTTTCCGATGTGGTTCGTTTCGTTGGTAAATTCAAAGTGGGAGTTTATTTTAATAATGGCTTATCATCTAACATATGATTTTGTATGTTGGCTAACTTAACGAAAGCAAAAGAAGTTACCTGTCAACTTATAGTTAGTAAACTTAGAGGTAAGAAAGAAATAATTGGGCAAAATTGTAATAGATTATATCATTGGCATAAACACTGCTTTTCCCTTTGCATCGTAATCCGTTACTGATCGAAAAGTTCCTATTTCTTTTGTGCTATGATTTGTGGACGGAATTCCTTGAGCCACAGTTATTTCTTTATTGCTACATTATTTATGTTGATTTTACGAAAGCTCCATTTCAAGCGGATCTCAGAAGTCAATATACTAAAACCTCGTGAAATTATGTGTTTATGGTAAGTATCTAAGAGTACTTTTCAAGAAAATTTGCATGAAATTTAGAACTATTGTTGATTTTTTGCATCTTGTCCCCAAATTTTAAATCATTTGTCCTAAAACACACCCAAATTACACTGCATTTTCTAAAATAAAGTCTTCGAGCTAGTTCTAAGATTTAATAAAAAATGTTGTTTTCTTAATTAAGTCTAAACAATCCGTTCACCAGAAGAAACTACTCAACATGCGCATAATCGCCTTTTAAGTCATAACGACGGGCTTAAGCTATTTTGCCCATACATGTTTTTTGATTGTCAGAAGATCTAACGCCTTAAAATGCAAAGTACTCGCCAAGGAGGCCCTATAACTTGAATTGAACTGCACTCATTGATATGTGAGAAATTCGCCCCTGTTCCTTAGTGAAATGTTCATAGGCAAAATTTGCATTTGCTGTATCTCACAAATGTCACCAGCGTGGTATAAGGAAGAAGAAGAGATAAGTGAACTGACGGAGTCAGGATACTGGAGACCCCCTACCATCTCTTATTGATATATTTTTCAAAGAAATTAATCTTTTCTACCGCTTCCATTTACTCGTCTTACTATTGTAGTTAAATTCACTACCAAATATGTTTTCACGGCGGTCTCAACTTGTTTGTGGCTATCGCATTCTACTTTAGAAAATCCATGATATTACTTAAAAAATTAATATGAACGAAAAGGGTGTTTACCAGGTGATACTCTTTTAACTCTTAACTCGATTGTTGTAGTGGGTTTAAGTAATTAAGTAATTTAATTAATAGCAATCCTCTGGAATTGTAACTTCTTTCGTGGAATAAGAGTTGTTTTACATTCTTCCTATATTTTACCATCACTGTACTCGAACATAAACGTTAAAATTGTATTTTGACGATGGGTCATTCTTCACTGCTGCAATAAAGAACTTGCTTTCAAGCTTAAGCAAACAAATTCAATTTGTTTGATGTTTTACTTTCCAACTTTGTTGTATCTGCTCTTTATACCCAAGACCACTGCAGTAGTATAGGGTATTATAACTTAGTGAATTTGTTTGTACCACGCAGAAGGAAGACAAATAGACCCATTGATAAGTATACCGGTTGACTCACAATCATTTTCAGATTCGATTTAGGTAATGAATATCATAAAAATCGGTTCATGTTTAGATATAGCTCTGATTTATGTATATATATATAAATATAAATATATATATATATATATATATATATATATATATATATATATATATATATATATATATATATATATATATATATATATATATATATATATATATATATATATATATATATATATATATATATATATATATATATATATATAAATATATATATATATATATATATATACTACCTGACCCGGGCCCGCTCTGCTGCGCCTTCTTTTACTTTATATGGAACAAAAGTTTCCTTTTAATATTTGTTTTCGACAATTAAAGAGCTTTTAGTGAAATACCATGCTACGAAAATGGTACATCGCTTGACAAACAGTTTCACAATATAAGTGCCTTTATCTGAATCCCATATGATCTTTATTGGTCTTATTTGGATGTAAGGAGTACCCGATTTTTTAAATACTTTATTTCAGCCCGATATTCTCATGATATCTGATTTAGGGGTGTTTTCGGGGGAGAGGTGGTCCCCCAGATACTTGGCCCTGAAAAAATATCAGCATCGTGCTTCTCTCAAATACCATTTATTTTAACCCCATTCGCTTGCCATTGGCTTAAGAGGACCTTTAAAGTTTGGTCAAATCGGTTTGCATTTTGAAATAGCTCTTCTATGTATGTTCATTATATTTTGAGAAATATTTCAATAAAGTGGTAATTTCTTATCCGTTTCTGTCGAAATCCTGCAACAAGCGTTTCCTTATGACTCTGAATATTACTGGTGAATTTCATAGATAACGGTTCAGACTTAAATATATCTACCATATATGTATATGGCCCGATTTTCACTTCTATAGCCACTGCAAGCGCATTTATACACTTACTAGCTCACCGGGCCCGCTCCGCTGCGCCTTCTTTTACTTTATGTGGAACAAACTTACCTTTTGAGAATTTATTTTCGCCAAAAAAAGCTATTAGTGAAATACCATGATACGAAAATAGTATATGCATATCGCTTGACTAACAGTATAACAATATAAGTGCCTTTATCTGAATCCCATATGATCTTTTTTGGGCTACGAAGTCGCTCGATGTACTCCATGCTTATAACACTTTATTTTAGCCCGATATTCTCATGATGGCCGATTTAAGGGTGTTTTCGGGGGTGAGGTGATCCGCCAGACACTTGACCCTGACAAAAATATCAGCATCGTGCTCTTTCACTCAAATACCATTTATTTATTATAGGATGAGGAGTCCCCCATACACTTGGCCCCAAAATTGGTAATCAAATTAGTTTTCTTATCTCAAATACCTTTCATTTGAGCCACATATTGGCATGGTTTTTACCATTTGGAGAGTGTTGTTGAGAAGGGGCGGTGCCCTAAATACATTGCCCCACATTTGGGAATCAGATTCGTATTCTACTCCAAAGATCTTTATTTGAGACCTATATTTCGATGGTCAGCAATCGACCAATGGAGTTTGGGCCCTAAAAGTTATCAATATCGAGCTCCACTGTCTTGCAGACCCAAATTGTCTTGGTGAGCAAATACGTCCTATTTGGGGGTCGTTAAGGTGGTGGGACGTCGCCTAGACAGTTGGTCCCGAATGTTGATATCAGATTCGTGGTCTACTCTCAAATACCTTTCATTTGAGCCCCATATATCCATATTTGGCAAACATGACCGGTTTGGGCGGTGTTTTGGGGATGGGGTGGCCACTCAGTAACTTTGCCTTGAAAATATGTATCAGATTCAAGTTCTACCCTAAAATACCTCTTATTTGAGCACTGTATTGCAATGGTCAGCAAATACTTCTTATTCGGGTGGTGTTATGGGGTTGGGGTGGCTCCATAGTCACTTTTCCCGAATATTAATATCAGATTCGTGCTTTACTCCAAGCCCTTTGATTTGAGCCGCATATTGCTATGGTCGTAAATGTGTCCTCTTTGGGGGATGTTCTCGGGAAAGGGGCGGCCCCCAAACATTAGATCCCACATTTGGATATCAGATTAGTATTATACACTCAAATACCTTCTATGTAAGCCCCATATTGCCATGGTCAGTAAATAAGTCTTGTTGGGGGTCCACCCCTTCCCCAAAACATCCCATATTGTCGTGATAGGTCTATATATACATTTGGTAAGTTTTGGGGGTGGGGCCGCCCCCCTATGTACCCCATCCAAAATTTGAATATCAAATTCTTGTTTTTGGTTTACTATAAGAAAAGCACACAAAATTTCGTTGAAATCGCATCCAAAGAGGTGTCGCACTACGGCACGCCGTTCGGACTCGGCTATACAAAAAGTTTCTTATCGTTGATAAACTCAACTTGAATCAGAAAGCATTCATTGATGTATGAAAAGTTTGCCCCTGCTCGGTTCCTGGGCAAATTTTTACTCTACTCCCAAATGCCTTTCTTTTGAGTCCCATATTGCCATATGGGTCAATTAATCTATTCGACGTATTTTTAGGGAGAAAAGAGCCACTTTGACTTGAACGCAAATTTTAATATCGTATATTTAATCAACTCCCAAATATCTTTCATTTAAATCATATACAGCCAGGGTCGGCTGATATGCCCATTTCGGGGTATTTGGGAGTGAGGCGACCTCCCATTACTTGGACCTAATTTTTTATGCCATATTTGTAATCTACTGCCGGATACTTGTTTGTGGTTTTGGAGTTGGGGCGGGCCCCAGTTATTTGGACCCAATTTTTAATATGAATTTCGTATTCAACTCCTAAATACCTTTCATTTGGATCCCATACTGTCCTGATCGGTACACTTTTATTTTTGGGTGGTAGTTTTGTGGTATATGGGCGCGTCCGCCCCCCTTCCGATATCAAAAAATTATATAGCCCATGTTTCATTTCAGACCAACCTTCACAATCTGTGAAAATATCAAGATAATCGGTTCAGCCGTTTTTGAGTCTATACGGAACATACAAACAAACAAAAATTCTTTTTATACCCTCCACCATAAGATGGGGGGTACACTAATTTCATCATTCTGTTTGTAACTACTCGAAATATTCGTCTGAGACCCCATAAAGTATATATATTCTTGATCGTCGCGACATTTTATGTCGATCTAGCCATGTCCGTCCGTCTGTCTGTCGAAAGCACGCTAACTTCCAAAGAAGTAAAGCTAGCCGCTTGAAACTTAACACAGATACTTCTTATTAGTGTAGGTCAGTTATGATTGTAAACGGACTATATCGGTCCATGTTTTGATATAGCTGCCTTATAAACCGATATTGGGTCTTGACTTCTTCAATCTCTAGAGGGCGAATTTCTTATCCGATTTGAATGAATTTTTGCACGAATGATATCCAACAACTGTGCCAAGTATGGTTCAAATCGGTTCATAACCTGATATAGCTGTCATATAAACAGATCTGGGGACTTGACTTCTTGACCTTCTAGAGGGCGCAATTCCTATCCAATTTGGCTGAAATTTTGAATGACGTATTTTATTATGACTTTCAACAACTGTGTCAAATAATGTACAAATCGGTTCATAACCAGATTTAGCTGCCATATAAACCGATCTGGGATCTTTTGAACCTCTATAGGTCGCAATTATTATCCGATTGGCCTGGAATTTTGTACGACGGATCTTCTCGTAAACTTCAACATACGTGTTTTTTGGTCTGAATCGGTCTATAGCCCGATACAGCTCCCATATAAATCGATCTCTCTATTTTACTTCTTGAGCCCGCAAAGGGCGCAATTCTTATTTGAATTGGTTGACATTTTACACAGGTCTCCAAAATATAATTTAATTGTGGTCTAAACCGGACCATATCTTGATATCGCTCTAATAGCAGAGCAAATCTTTTCTTATATCCTTTTTTGCCTAAGAAGAGATGCCGGGAAAAGAACTCGACAAATGCGATCCATGGTGGAGGGTATATAAGATTCGGCCCGGCCGAACTTAGCACGCTTTTACTTGTTTATATATAAGAAGATATTGCCAAAATTGTGCATAAAGCAAAATATAAGAAATTTGGTCAAAACCGGTTCAAATTTAGATGTAGCTTCCATATGTTCGTCAGATTTTGCGTAACTTGCAATAATGTTGACATTTGTCAACCTACTTATTACGGTTTGAACATATTTGCTCAAATGTGATAGGGATTGTTTAATAACTCATCTGAAAACATACGCCGAGATCCATCAAAATCGGTTCGATAAAGCTCCCATTCTGTTCCTATACGGTAGGTGTAGGGTATTATAAAGTCGACACCGCCCGACTTTTGCCTTTCCTTACTGGTTTTGTTATAATTTTCTCTCCTTGTTATATAGAAGTTTGCGAAGAAACAGTCTTGGATGACTTTGAAGCTTTGCTGTGTTTGATGTCACATCTTTGTTTATTGTTTGAAATTTCTTTAATTAGAGCTTTATTAACCATAGGCTGTGTGACTAGTGGTAAGTGCAGCACTAACAAGACACACTAAATAACAGCCCAACCAACTACAACCAGTGGCCGTTCAACCCTCCGTCTATGTTGTTGGTCCGTCCATTCCATGTGCCATAGGAACATTAAAAATGCATTGCCAAGTGGCAAACAAGTGGTTTCTGGTTACTGCTTCCTCGTTGCAGTTCTGTTCTTTGCATGTGGCACCTAGTACATAGTTGAATAAAACTCATTCCTCTTCTCCATTGGCCACAAGAACAAGAAAAGTGATGGTTTCTCATAGTTGGGGCTGTTGAGCACGGACAGCATCTTTGGAGAACAAGATCAGAAAATCAAATAGCTATACTTAGTAGTAAATTAGCGCTCTGAACATGACGCTTTCACTGATGGTCAATAATAAGTGGTACTACTCAACTCTTGCCTTTGCAAATGAAGGAGCTTATAGAAAATCTTATAATAAATTGGTGAAATAATCAAATGCAGGCATTTCCATAAAACCTAATTAAAATGTTCTTTTACAAGTTATTTCAAGTATGGGAAATCCTATTGAAATTTTAATTTATGATGAATATTTAATTATTTAGATTTAATTTGATTGAATAAGATAAAACAAAATAGGACGTACATCAAAAACCTTAAGGAAAAGCACAAGTTAATTGACCCAAAGGGTAACAAGAGGAAACTTAAGTTTAGATCGAGATTAGGTAGGTTTATGGAATGTTGATTTCATACCGAGTTCTGTAACTTTTTTTCCAAAGCAATTGATTCAAAAAAATACTTTGCTATTATAAGGTCTGTAAGATACTATTTAAAACGTTGGCTTTGATTGAGTGATTTCACTCATTTCCAATAAACCATAATCAAATTTCATTTTGATATTTTTATACCCTCCACCATAGGATGGGGGGTAAACTAATTTAGTCATTCTGTTTCTAACTACTCGAAATATTCGTCGGAGACCCCATAAAGTATACATATTCTTGATCGTCGCGACATTTTATGTCGATCTAGCCATGTCCGTCCGTCTGTCTGTCGAAAGCACGGTAACTTCCGAAGGAGTAAAGCTAGCCGCTTGAAACTTAACACAGATACTTCTTATTAGTGTAGGTCAGTTGGGATTGTAAACGGACTATATCGGTCCATGTTTTGATATAGCTGCCATATAAACCGATATTGGGTCTTGACTTCTTGAGCCTCTAGAGGGCGTAGTTCTTATCCGATTGGAATGAAATTTTGCACGACGTGTTTTGTTATGATGTCCAACAACTGTGTCAAGTATGGTTCAAATCGGTTCATAACCTGATATAGCTGCCATATAAACCGATCTTGGGTCTTGACTTCTTGAGCCTCTAGAGGGCGCAATTCTTATCCGATTTGAATGAATTTTTACACGAAGTATTTTGTTATGATATACAACAAATGTGCTGTGTATGGTTCAAATCGGTTCATAACCTGATATAGCTGTCATATAAACAGATCTGGGGACTTGATTTCTTGAGCTCCTTAGGGGCGCAATTCTTATCCGATTTGGCTGAAATTTTGCATGACGTATTTTATTCTTACTTTCAACAACAGTGCCAAATAAGGTTCAAATCGGTTCATAACCTGATATAGCTACCATATAAACCGATCTGCGATCTTGACTTCTTGAGCCTCTAGAGGTCGCAATTATTGTTCCATTTGCCTGAAATTTTCTACGACGGATCCTGTCATGACCTTCAACATTCGTATTTATTATGGTCTGAATCTGATTATAGCCCGATACAGCTCCCATATAAATCGATCTTTCTATTTTACTTTTTGATCCCTCAAAGGGCGCAATTCTTATTCGAATTGGGTGACATTTTACACAGGTCTCCAACATATAATTTAATTGTGGTCCAAACCGGACCATATCTTGCTATCGCTCTAATAGCAGAGCAAATCTTTTCTTATGTCCTTGTTTTTGCCTAAGAAGAGATGCCGGGAAAAGAACTCGACAAATGCGATCCATGGTGGAGGGTATATAAGATTCGGCCCGGCCGAACTTACCACGCTTTGACTTGTTCGTCTTTATTTTAGACACCCACATATTCCAAGGTTGCTTTATGACTCTGGGATTTGTTGCTTTTTATACCCTTCACTATAGGATGGGGGAATACTCATTTCCTCATTCCGTTTGCAACTCATCGAAATATTGATCTGAGACCTAACGAAGTATATACATTCTTGATCGCCTTGAAGTTCTAAGTCGTTTTAGCCATATCCGTCCGTTTGTCGAAAACACGCAAACTTTCGAAGGAGTAAAGCTAGGAGCTTGAAATTTCGCACAAATACTTCTTATTAATGCAGGTCAGTTGGGATTGTAAATGGGCCAAATAGGTCCAATATAGCTGTCATGTAAACCGATCTCGGATCTTGGCTTTTTGGGGCTCTAGGGGCTCGAATTCTTATTCTTTTCAGGATTCTTATCCGTTATACCCTACACCATGAGATGTGGTATACTAAGTGCATCATTCCTGAGCCTTTACAGTGCGCAATTCTCATCCGACGTGGCTGAAATTTTACGTGACGTGTTTTGTTATGACTTTCAACAACTGTGCCAGTATGGTCTAAATCGGTTCATAACCTGATATAGCTGCCGTATAAACCGATCTCCCGATTCTTATCCTATTTGGCTGAAGTTTTGCTCAATGACCTCCACTAGTTTCTGTAACATCCTAACGAAGTATGAACTTAATTGGTCCATTACCTGGTATAGCTCTAACAGAATGGCAATTTTTATGCATAATCTGTTGTTTGCCTATACAAATTCGATCCATGGTGATGGGTATATTAGATTCGTCCCGGCCGAACTTTTTACTTGTTATATGCTACACCAACAGATAAGGTATACTAATTGCATCATTCCGAAATATTCACATCGAAATATTCTTTTGAGACCCAATGAAAAATATTTATTATATATTTTGCCGTTATAAGTCGATCTAGCCGTCCATCTGTCGAAAGCACGTTAACTTTCGAAGGAATAAAGCTAGGCGCTTGCAATTTTGCAAAAATGCTTTTATTAGTGTAGCTCGGTTGGGATTGTAAATTAGTCATACTGGTTCATGTTTTGATATAGCTGCCATATAAACCGATCTAGGATCTTGACTTCTTGAGCATTTAGAGAGCACAATATTATCTGATTTGGCTAAAATTTTGCATGAAGTCAATAGACTTCAAATGAAGTTCTTACTTCCAAGAACTATGCCAAGTATGGTCTAAATCGGTTCCTAATCTGATATAGCTGCCATATAAATCGATCTCAGGTCTTGACCTCCTGAGCCTTTACAGTGCCCAATTCTCGTTCAATGTGGCTGAAATTTTGCGCGATGTGTTTTATTATGACTTCAAACAACTGTGCCAAGTATGATCTTAATCAGTTAATAACCTGATATAACTGCCATATCAATTTGGCTTTCTGAGCCTCTTAAGGGCGCAATTATTATTCAATTTGCCTAAAATTTTCGAGGTGATATTTTTCTATGCATTGTACGGCATGAAAAGTACGGTTCATATCGGTCAATAACTTCATATAGGTCATACAGGGTGGCTGATGAATATTGCTACAATGATGAATATTGCTACATTTTTTTTTCGGTGTATGGAATACATTTTTCTTTTATTCATGTTAAATTAAATTATTAAATTAATTATTAAATTATTATTAATTAAATTAATTAATTAATTAATTAAATTAATTATTAAATTATTATTATTAAATAGAAAAAAAGTTATTACATTTTTTTTTGGTAGCGGCTTTCATCAGCCACCCTGTATATATTTGAAAAAGTCATTCAAAGTACTTGACAAATGCGATCCATAGTGTAGGGTATACAAAATTCGGCCCGGCCGAGCTTACCACGCTTTTACTTGTTTGACTTGTGATTTCCTGCTGTATTAAATTTCATTTGTGTAAAGTTTTTGATTTCTTTATTCCGACCATTGTTTGCATATTAAATTTAGTTATCGACAACATCTTCAACATTGGCACAGTATATGCTGTGCTTTATTTCTCATATTGGTTGGATGGTGGCTCAGTTGGTGCTTTCGTCTTTCGATGATGCGCTAGAGTTGTGGTTGTCTTCTCTGGTTAAGTAGCTGTTACAGTGAGCAATGCTGCCAACTTTGCCATATTTTGAAGTAACTTTGACGATTTTTGTGAACAGTGTTTTTTCTTTTCGTTGTATGGGGTTTAATTAGGATCACATTATTGGAACTACCAGCATGACCAGTGATCATTTCTTCTAAGGACAACTCACTCTATGCTAACACATTACAACAACCATCAGAGAAGCCTTCAGAAGATGTACCCATTTTACTTACATAAGACTCAAAGGTGAACATTGACAGCAACTGTCTAACATCTTTCTATTGGGTTACCCAAAAAGTAATTGCGGATTTTTCATATAGTCGGCGTTGACAAATTTTTTCACAGCTTGTGACTCTGTAATTGCATTCTTTCTTCTGTCAGTTATCAGCTGTTACTTTTAGCTTGCTTTAGAAAAAAAGTGTAAAAAAAGTATATTTGATTATAGTTCATTCTAAGTTTTATTAAAAATGCATTTACTTTCTTTTAAAAAATCCGCAATTACTTTTTGGGCGACCCAATATTTGGAGGGGCGTGGTTGTTCTATATTTTTCCTTATATCCTCTGTTTGTACGCACCACCGAAGGACGGGTGTATATTCATTTTGTCATTCCGTTTGTAACACATCGAAATATCCATTTGTGATCCTATAAAGAATATATATTTCTGATCGCCGTAACAATCTAAGACGACCAAGTCATGTTCGTCCCCCTGTCTGTCTCTCTGTTGAAATCACTCTACAGTCTTTAAAAATAGAGATATTGAGCTCAAACTTTACACAGATTGTTTTGTTTTTTTTTTTGTTCATTGTCAAGTGAAGTTCGAAAATGGGCTATATCGGACTATTTCCTGATACAGCCCCCATACGGACCGATCATCCGATTCATGGGCCCATTAAAGACACATGTTGTGTTAGGCCCCTTAATATCCTTGTTCAATACGGTCCAGATCGGCCCAGATTTGGATATAGCTGTCATATATACAGATCTCTCGATATATACCGATCATTCGATTAAAGGTCTTGTGCGTATACTGGGAGCATTTTTTGTCCGATTTCGATGAAATTTGACACAGTTATCCTTATTAAGCTCTTCGATATCCATGCCCTATATGGTTCAGTTCGATCTACATTTGGACATAGCTGTCACATACACACACCGATCTCCCGATTTAAGTTCTTAAGCCAAAAAGAGGTCACGTTTTAACCGATGAATTTGGTTTAATTAGTTGTGTGTGGAGATCGACAAATATAGCTGCTATGGGTTCATAAATGTTACATTTTTCATCGTATAAAGGCTAGTACTTTATTCACTTTTCGCGAAATTATTCGCCGATTACTTTTTTTTAGATAATAAACTTGCCAATTTCATACTACAGGATATTCCCTCACTGCTCATGGCAAACATTTTAAAAAATTATCGTTATTATTTATTATACCATCCACCATAGGGTGGGGGGTATACTTATTTCGTCATTCTGTTTGTAACTACTCGAAATATTCCATACCCCATAAAGTATATATATTCTTGATCGTCGCGACATTTTATGTCGATCTAGCCATGTCCATCCGTCCGTCTGTCTGTCGAAAGCACGCTAACTTCCGAAAGAGTAAAGCTAGTCGCTTGAAATTTTGCACAAATACTTCTTACTAGTGTAGGTCGGTTGGTATTGTAAATGAGCTATATCGGTCCATGTTTTGATGTAGCTGCCATATAAACCAAGGGTCTTGACTTCTTGAGCCTCTAGAATGCGCAATTCTTATCCGACTGGAATGAAATTTTGCACGACGTGTTTTGTTATGACATTCAACAACTGTGCCAAGTATGGCTCAAATCGGTCCATAACCTGATATAGCTGCCATGTAAACCGATCTTGGGTCTTGACTTCTTGAGCCTCTAGAGTGCGCAATTCTTATCCGATTCGAATAAAATTTTGCACGACGTGTTTTGTTATGATATTTAACATATGTGCCGAGTATGGTTCAAATCGGTCCATAACCTGATATAGCTGCCATATAAACCGATCTTGAGTCTTAACTTCTTGAGCCTCTAGAGTGCACAATTCTTATCCGATTGGAATGAAATTTTGCACTACGTGTTTTGTTATGATATCCAACAACTGTGCCGAGTATGGTTCAAATCGGTTCATAACCTGATATAGCTGCCATATAAACCGATCTTGGGTCTTGGCTTCTTGAGCGTCTAGAGGGCGCAATTCTTATCCCATTGGACTGAAATTTTGCACGACGTGTTTTGTTATGATATCCAACGACTGTGCCGAGTATGGTTCAAATCGGTTCATAACCTGATATAGCTGTCATATAAACCGATCTTGGGTCTTGACTTCTTGAGCCTCCAGAGGGCGCAATTCTTATCCGATTTGGCTGAAATTTTCTTTCAACAACGGTGTCAAATAAGGTTCAAATCGGTTCATAACCTGATACAGCTCCTATATAAATCGATCTCTCTATTTTTCTTCTTGAGACCCCAAAGAGCGCAATTCTTATTCGAATTAGCTGATGATTTAATGGTGGTCAAAGCCGGACCATATCTTGATATCGCTCTAATAGCAGAGGAAATCTTTTCATATATCCCTTTTTGCCTAAGAAGTGATGCCGGGAAAAGAACTCGACAAATGCGATCCATGGTGGAGGGTATATAAGATTCGGCCCGGCCGAACTTTGCACGCTTTTACTTGTTTTTAGTTATATTATTTACAATTATTTTATCGTTGTTATTTGTATAGTGTTTCAAGACAGAAATCACGAAAAACATGGATTTTCAACGGTGAAAAATAGTACCAGCCATTTTGACGAAAGGTAGTTAATATTTATATTCGAAGTGGTGAGTATCCAAAACTCGACCCGGCCGAACTGAATGCCTTTTTGCTTATTTTTTGTTTCTATGAGCGTTTAAGATCATGTGTTTTTGATTGGAAGCCCCAGAAAATGCATTCCGGTTAACCTTTTAACCAAATTTTTAAAAACCATTTTGATTTAAAACCAGATGAAAATTTTATTAATAAACCAGCTGACCCGGGCCCGCTCCGCTGAGCCTTCTTTTACTTAATACGGAACAAAAGTTTCCATAAAAAGCATTTAGTGAAATACCATGCTACGGAAACAGTATATCGATTGACAAACAGTTTAACAATATAAGTGCCTTTATCTGAATCCCATATGATCTTTATTGGTCTACGAATTTAAGTTTGGATGTAAGGTGTACTCCATTCTAAAAATACTTTATTTCAGCCCGATATCCTCTTGATATCTGACACTTGGTCCTGAAAAAATATCAGCATCGTGCTCTTCTTTCAAATACCATTTATTTAAACCCCATATTGGCATTGGTTTATAGGAGTTTACACGATGAGGCGTCCCCCAAACACATGGCCTCAAAATAGGTTATCAAATTCTTTTTCTAATCTCAAATACCTTTCATTTGAGCCACATATTGGCATGGTCGAAAAATTTTTACCCTTTGGGGGGTGTTTTGGGGAAAGGGTAATGCCGTAAATACATGGTCCTACATTTGGATATCAAATTCGTTTTCTACTCCCAAATACCTTTATTTGAGCCCCATGTTGCGATGGTCCGTAAAAATTGCTGTTTGTGGGGTATTTTGGGAAAGGGGTAGACCCCCAGAAAAATGGGCCCGAAAGTGGGTATCAATACCCCAATGCCTCTTATTTCAGCTCCAAATTGACATGGTCGATAAATATGCCCGATTTATTCTCGATTTAAATATATCAGCAACGTGCTCAATTCTCATATATCTATATATACCTTATTTGAACCCCATATTGCCATTGGACTCAAAATTGGATATCAAATTCGTTTTCTAATTTCATATAAACTCCTTATTGCAAAAGTCAGCAAATATGTCCGGTTTGGGGTATTGGCCCTAAAAACAATAAATACTTAGTTCCACTCTCTTTAAGAACCAAATTGTAGTGGTGAGCAAATATGTCCTATTTGGGGGGTTGTTATGGTGGTGGGACGTCCCCTAGACAGTTGCTCCCTAATTTTGATATCAGATACGTGCTCTACTCCCAAATACCATTAATTTGAGCCCCATATTTCCATAGTCGACAAACATGACCGGCTTGGGGTGTGTTTTGTGGGATGGGCGGCCACTCAGTTAGTTGGCCTTGAAAATATATGGCAGATTCGTGCTCTAATAAGCAAATGCTTCCTATTTGGGTGGTGTGTGGGGTGGGGTGGCCCCATAGACACTTTTCCCGAATATTGATATCAGATTCGTGCTTTACTCCCAAAGACCTTTCATTTGAGCCCCATATTGCTATGGTCGTATATTTGTCCCCTTTGGGGGACTAAAATACCTTTTATTTAAGCCCCATATACCCATGGTCAGTAAATAAGTCCTGTTTGGGGGGTGTTTTGGGGAAGGGGTGGACCCCCAGAAACGTGGTCCCACATTTGGATATCATATTCGTATTCTATTCGGAAATTCCTATTATTTGAGTCACAATACAATACATGGTTGGTGAATTGTTGTGGTGGTTCCCCAAATACTTGGTCCGACAATTGGATATCAGATACGTTTTCTACACTTAAATACCTTTCGTTTGAATCTCATATTGTCTTGAAAGGTCTATATATATATTTGATAAGTTTTGGGGGTGGGGCCGCCCCTCTAGAAACCCCATCCAAAATTTGGATACCAAATTTTAGTTTTTGGGTTACTATAAGAAAGCACACAAAATTTCGCTTAAATCGCACAACCCATCTCCGAGATCTGGCGTGTCTGAAGATAAGGGTAAGAGAGAGACTCCGCCCCTTCGAATATCAAAAAATTTAGTACCCTATTTTCACCACGGGATCATTATGCATCGTCTGTGAAAATTTTAAGAAAATCGGTAAAGCTATTTTTGAGTCTATAAGGAACACACAAACCAACAAACCGACAAACGAACAAAAATTGATTTTTATATATAAGATACTAGCTGGACAGTTCCCGCTCCGCTGCGCCTTCTTCACTCTCTTATTTTATCTGAGCCCTATACTGGTACAGTCAGGAAAAAAAGTCCTGTTTGGGGGAGCTGGTATCATATTGTTTCTCTATTCCCAATTTTCTTCCATTTAAGCCTTATATTGCTTTGGGCGGTAAATATATCCAGTATGGGGGTATTTTTGGGGATTTGGTGGACGCCCATACATCAGATTCGTACTCTAGTCTTTTTATTTATTTATTTTATTTGTAACTTTGATTAAAATGTTAAGTTTTCTTTTTCTGCTTTTTTAAATTTTTTAGCCTTTTTTTATTTATATATTGTATCAGTAACTTTGCTTAAATTGTTAAATATTTTTTACCAATTATTGTTCTATTTAAATGAAAACTTTTTGAACTCATTGTATTTATCAATTTACTAAACCCATGCTTTATATAAAACATTGTTTTATGTGTGGGTTTTATCATAATAAAATACAAATACAATTCATTTGAGCCCCATTTTGTCATTTTTTGTTTATATCTATTTGGCGGGTATGGAGCTGACGTGGCCTCCTATATATCCCACCCTAAATAAGGATACCATATTTCTGTTTATAGGTTGATATAAACAAACTAAATTTTGCGTTAATCGCCTAACCCATCTCCGAAATCTGGCGTTTTTGAAAATAGGGTAAAGGGAGGGTGCGCCTATTAAAGTTTGAATGTAAGATTTACTTCATTCTTTTGATTTTGGAGGTGTATTGGAGTAGCCAAACCCTTTGCCCCGAAAGTGGATATCAAATTCATACTCTACTCCCAAATACCACTTTTAAGCTTCTTATTGCTATAGTCGGTTCAGGGGTAGTTTATGAGATGAGTCGTTCCTGAAACACTTGACCATAATACAGATCTCAGATTTGAGCCCCCTTTTGCCATAATCCACAAATATGACCAGTTTCAGGGGGAGGTAGAGTGGGGCGGCCACCCACGCACTTAGCCCTGAAAAAATTTCATTACCTTGATCTACTGTTAAATCCCTTTTATTTCAGCCGCAATTGCAAATGGTTTAGGGGAAGTTTATGGGATGAGACTACCCCCGAACAATTTGCCTCAAAATTCGATATCAAATTTGTTTACTACAATCAAATACCCATTATTCAAGCCCCTTATTGCCATAATAGGCAAACATCACCTGTTTGAAGGGAATTTAGGGGGCGGATCCTGAAATATTAACAGCATCGTGCTAGAACACGATTTTGTTTGAGCCCCATAATGTCACGCATTTTGAGGGAGGCGATCAAGATACTAAGGGCTACTGGTTTTATTCAGATTCACACTAATAAATTTATTTTGTTGGTTATTTACATTCAAGATCAAATTTTACCACTTAAGTGTAAAGTGTACTCTGCTATCAAAGACTTTTTATTTTTGTCATTCCGTTTGCAACACATCAAAATATCCATTTCCGACCCTATAAAGTGTATATATTCTTGATCAGCGTAAAAATCTAAGACGATCTAGACATGTCCGTCCGTCTGTCTGTTGAAACCACGCTACAGTCGTTAAAAATAGAGATATTGAGCTGAAACTGTGCACTGATTCTTTTTTTATCCATAAGCAAGTTAAGTTTGAAGATGGGCTATATCGGACTATGTCTTGATAAAGACCTCATATAGACCTATCGGCCGATTTAGGGTCTTAGGCCCATAAAAGCCACATTTATTATTCGATTTTGCTAAAATTTGGGACAGTAAGCTGTGTTAGGCCCTTCGACATTCTTCTTCAATTTCACCCACATCGGTCCAGATCTGGACCGATGTGGGTGAAATTATAGACCGATCCTCCGATTTAGGGTCTTAGGCACATAAAAGCCTCATTTATTATCCGATTTTGCTGAAATTTGGGACAGTGAGTTGTGTTAGGCCCTTCGACATCCTCCGTCAATTTGGCTTAGATCGGTCAAGATTTGGATATAGCTGCAATATAGACCGATCCTCCGATTTAGGGTCTTAGGCCCATAAAAGCCACATTTATTATCCGATTTTGCTAAAATTTGGGACAGTAAGCTGTGTTAGGCCCTTCGACATTCTTCTTCAATTTGGCCCAGATCGGTCCAGATCTGGATATAGCTGCCATATAGACCGATTCTTCGATTTAGGGTCTTAGGCACATAAAAGCCTCATTTATTATCCGATTTTGCTGAAATGTACCCCTGATCGGATCAGATTTGGATATAGCTTCCATATAGACCGATCTCTCGATTTAAGGTTTTGGGCCCATAAAAGGCGCATATATTTTCCGATGTCGCTGAAATTTTAGACAGTGAGTTGTGTTAGGCTCTTTGACATGTTGCTGCAATTTGGTCCAAATCGGTCCAGATTTGGACACACCTGCCATGTAGACCTATATCTCGATTTAAAGTCTTGGCCCTTATAAAAGGCGCATTTATAATTGGATTTCACTGAAATATGACACAGTGATGTTAGGCTTTTCGACATCCGTGTCGTTTATGGTTCAGATCGGTTTATTTTTGGATATAGCTTCTAAAAAGATCAATATTTTGCTATACACAATTGAACAATGACTTTTGCTTGTTAGTATTTGGTCCAAATCGGAACATATTTCGGTATAACTGCTATGGGACATAAGGTATGCAATCTTCACCGGATTTTTATGAAAGGTGGTTTACATATATACCTGAGGTGGTGGGTATCCAAAGTTCGGCTGAGCCTTTTACTTTTTACTTGTTTTTAATTCTTTTTTTCTGGTCGGATTGGGGGAGGGGATTGCTCTGATATATGTCCTTTCATTTGGGTACAATAAATACTCGGTCGTCCTACATAACAGTTCGGTGTTTTTTTATTTTTTTTATTGGGAGTTGATTCTGTTGATTCGATTCGAACTCCATTGTCGTAGACCTTTCTTTTAATTCCCATACTATTCTGATCAAACTACACGTCATACTGAAGGTTATTTAATAGGTTGGCCGGTCACAGACTATGTCCCAAAAGTGTATACCATATTCGTAGTAAACTTCCAAAGACTTTTATTTGATACCCATTTTGTGACGTTGGACATTCATGTCTATGTTGGGAGTTTTTTGGGTTGAGGGCCCTCCTCAACCCAGACACCTCGGCCCAAATTCTTATAACAGACGCGTACTCATCTTTCAAACAACTTTTCTTTTATACCCATTTTACCCAAATCGTAGAAAGTGTCTGTTGGGGGTTTTTTTAGGGGTGGGGGTACACCCATCTCCGAAATTTGGCGTTTTTGAAAATTGTGGTAAGGGGGAGGGTCCGTCCGTTCTAGTGACGTTTCCTTTAAGAAATAGAAAAAATAAACTTGGCAGCACTGTCTGTTTCTGCTGCAGTTTCCGCTTCAATCGTTGTCGGTGCTGCTGCTGTTGTTTCTTCTGAATGTTGCTTATCTTTACATCTTTAGCACTCAGTGTTTTTGTCAGTTATGTGTTTTACGAGTCAAGTAAAGTAAATTAACATCTTCACCATTAATGACAGCAGCAACAGCCCGACAGATAAGCAAAATCTTACACACACAGATACACCCAATACTTATGTAGAATTAACATAGCCTTATTTATGCTTTGGGCAACAGAGGACATCAACTCTTATGGTAAAGTAGAGAGAAATAAAAAATGTCATAAAATTCATATCATATCCATACACTGAAGAGACTTAAAACAAAAGCAGTTTTGAAAAATCTCATCAGTTTTTGACCCACTATTCACGGAAACTGCCTGATTAATATCGGGTGTGTGGTTTCTTGTGAAAACTTACATAGCTAATCATGGGTTTTTGTGAAATGCTTGATTAATTAAAATTGATATCAAGGCGGAAATGTCTTTACACCACAAATAACAAAAATTCTTTCATTTTTGTTTGAGCTAAATGTCCGAAATTCAATTAAGTCCGTTGGTTAATTAAAAGTTACCCGCATATGCACAGAGCTGCATGGAACAGCTGTAAAAAATGATTAGCCTACAATTTTAGATGAGTTACATATTTTATTGCAGTGAGATGAGAGATGGGAATTTTGTTTTCTTTTCCGAAATAGAAAATTATGCACTCAGATTTTTTGCCACATGTTTAAAAATATTTCAACTAATCTTCATTATCTTCTTTTTTTCTTCCAGGATAGTGACATTTCATATCGACAAATTAACAAATCAAGTAAGTTATGGTAAAATCTGGCAAAGATTTTCAAAAAACGGATCTTACATTGCATAATATAAGGAAAGTATAATGAAAACAAAAGCAACGGCCCCATTACGCAGACGGTCAAGGCTCATAAATATTAGTTAATATGTAGAATAGTTATAGGCTCAATGTTAAAATCTTACAACGATCGTTTGGCTTTTTAATAGCGCAATTTAATCAGCACTAACAAAAGGTCAATGCCTGAAAGATAAGTATATACAATAGGTCCAGCTTGTGGCATTCTCTGCCGTTCTTAGTACTACTTAGGTGAAGGGAAAATAGTACCGGTAAGGTGAACAAAGAATATAAGTAGGCTAGGGGCAATAACAGGGAGAATAGTAGGGCTATTACCGCACTTATACAAAATTGTTTTTATGCCCACCACCATTGGACGGCGGATATATTAATTTGGTCATTCCGTTTGTAACACCTCAAAATAATGACCTGAGATATTATAAAGTTTATATATTTTTGATCGTGTTGACACTCTGAGTCGATGCGTCAATTCGTCTATCGAAAACACGATAGCGTACTAACAAATACCCTCTTGCACTGATACTACCTATTGATGTAGTTCATTGAGGATTTCAAATGGGCCACATCAATCCAAATTTGGATATAGGCCCCATCCGATCCCGTTTTTGACTTCTTGAGCTCTTAGATTCATCAATTTCCATATAATTTGTCACAAAGACTTCTGCTATGACTTCCAACATCCGTACCAACTATAATTCGAATCGGTCTTTATACTGATATAACCCCAATATCAAGATTTGACTTTTTGACCTCCTATAGGCCTCCATTTTCCCCTGATTTGCTATGACTTCAATGTGTGAAGAGCAGTGCTGCGTAGTCGACTCCGAGCGAATTTCTTCGACTCCGGGCACTTAAAAATACTATTTTTTTAACAACCGCCATTGAATGGCGGTTTACATACCGTCATACTCGTCATTTCGTTTGGTAAACCTCGAAATACTCATTAAACATTCAATTTATTCGTATCCGTCTCTCTGTTCAACAGGTAATCGAAATCACAATAGCGTTCGAACGAATGGGGCTATCCGCATGAACTTTTCCATACACACTCTGTCCTTGTCTTCTCAATATTTTTATACCCTCCACCATAAGATGGGGGGTATACTAATTTCGTCATTCTGATTGTAACTACTCGAAATATTCGTCTTAGACCCCATAAAGTATATATATTCTTGATCGTCGTGAAATTTTTTGTCGATCTAGCCATGTCCGTCCGTCCGTCTGTCCGTCCGTCCGTCTGTCTGTCTGTCGAAAGCACGCTAACTTCCGAAGGAGTAAAGCTAGCCTCTTGAAATTTTGCACAAATACTTCTTATTAGTGTAGGTCGGTCGGTATTGTAAATGGGCCATATCGGTCCATGTTTTGATATAGCTGCCATATAAACCGATCTTGGGTCTTGACTTCTTGAGCCTCTAGAGTGCGCAACTCTTATCCGATTGGAATGAAATTTTGCACGACGTGTTTCGTTATTATATACAACAACTGTGCCAAGTATGGTACAAATCGGTCCATTACCTGATATAGCTGCCATATAAACCGATCTTGGGTCTTGACTTCTTGAGCCTCTAGAGTGCGCAATTCTTATCCGACTGGAATGAAATTTTGCACGACGTGTTTTGTTATGATATCCAATAACTGTGCCAAGTATGGTTCAAATCGGTCCATAACCAAATATAGCTGTCATATAAACCGATCTTGGGTCTTGACTTCTTGAGCCTCTAGAGTGCGCAATTCTTATCCTATTGGACTGAAATTTTGCACGACGTGTTTTGTTATGATATCCAACGGCTGTGCCAAGTATGGTTCAAATCGGTTCATAACCTGATATAGATGTCATATAAACCGATCTGGGGTCTTGACTTCTTGAGCCTCTAGAGTGCGCAATTCTTATCCTATTGGACTGAAATTTTGAACGACGTGTTTTGTTATGATATCCAACAACTGTGCCAAGTATGGTTCAAATCGGTCTATAACATGATATAGCTGCCATATAAACCGATCTGGGATCTTGACTTCTTGAGCCTCCAGAGGTCGCAATTATTATCCGATTTGCCTGAAATTTTGTACGACGGATTCTCTCATGACCATTAACATACGTGTTTATTATGGTCTGAATCGGTCTATAGCCCGATACAGCTCCCATATAAATCGATCTCTCTATTTTACTTCTTGAGCCCACATAGAGCGCAATTCTTATTCGAATTGGCTGACATTTTACACAGGTCGCCAACATAAATATAATTTAATTGTGGTCCAAACTGGACCATATCTTAATATCGCTCTAATCGCAGAGCAAATCTTTTCTTATATCCTTTTTTTTCACCTTAGAAGAGATGCCGGGAAAAGAACTCGAAAAATGCGATCCATGGTGGAGGGTTTATAAGATTCGGCTCGGCCGAACTTAGCACGCTTTTACTTGTTAAATCTCATCATAATGAGTTGTTATCAATTTAATAACGCCTGTAATAGAAGATGGAAAATTTGAACCATCATGGCAGCGCCGTCAGCGTAGGCTACATTTTTCTTAATTACTCAATGGACTACGAGGGGGTCAATGATTAAGAGGGTCTGGTACCCTCTCTTCAGTGTAGCTCTTGTCCCCATGTACCTAATTGCACTCTCTGGTGATGATGATTGATACTATTGTCCTTCAATATTTGCTGCATTTTATTTTAGTCCTGAATATAGACAAGCCGCGAAGGACAAGCATAAAACGCAAAAAATATTTCCAATGCAGATATGTCTGTTTAGCATCAGATTATAACACCGATTGGCAACGTGTTAAAACCATGCAAGGAAAAAAGTGCAAATATTTGTAGAATTTATAAATAACCAGTAAGGAAAGGCAAAAGTCGGGCGACTATATAATAGCCTATACCACCGAGTCGGCGTAATACCATTAATATATAGCACTAAATCAAATCAAATCTAGCAAGACTTTAATTTTGCATACCTATTGAAATATCGAATAGAACCTTCTACGATTTTCTTACGATGGTACGAAAATTGTGGCTTCTATAGCCTTAAAAGTCGAAACGCATAATATATATATATGGGAGTTTTACCTAAATCTGATTCGATTTTGATGAAATTTTGCACGTATTGCGATGTAAATTGAAACATCTCATGCAAAATTTTGTAGAGATCGGACCAAAACTGTAGCTACTTCAGCCATAAAAGTAGAAACTCATAAAAGATATATATGGGAACTTTATTTAAATATGGTTGGATTTTGATGCAATTTTTTGCATGTAGTGCGACGTCGAATAAAACATCTCGTGCCAAATTTGGTTAAGATTTTACCAAAATTGTGCCTACTACAGCTTTAAAAGCGCATATCAGATGAAAGATATATTTGAGAACTATATATAAATCTGATTCGATTCTGATGAAATTTTACACACATAGAAGGAGGTCAAAAAAAGCACTTCGTGCCAAATTGGGTAAAGATTTTACCAAAATTGTGCCTTCTACAGCCTTAAAACTCCATATCGGATGAAAGATATATATGGGAGCTATATATAAATCTGATCCGATTGAAAAAATTTTTCGCACATATTGGGACGCCACAAAAAGCACTTCGTGCCAAATTTGTTAAAGATCGGACCAAAGTTGTGCCTTCTACAGCCTTAAAAGGGCATATCGGATGAAAGATATATATGGGAGCTATATCTAAATCTGAACCGATTCCGATGAAATTGTGCACCACATTGGGACGTCAAAAGAAACACTTTGTGCTTAATTTTGTAGCGATCGGACCAAAATTGCGGCTTCTACAGCTTTAAAAGGGCACATCGGATGAAAGAAAAATTGGAAACTATATCTAAATCTGCACCGATTTTTTTCAAAATGAATTGTTAATATTGGGTTGCCCAAAAAGTAATTGCGGATTTTTTTTAAAAGAAAGTAAATGCATTTTTAATAAAACTTAGAATGAACTTTAATCAAATATACTTTTTTTACACTTTTTTTCTAAAGCAAGCTAAAAGTAACAGCTGATAACTGGCAGAAGAAAGAATGCAATTACAGAGTCACAAGCTGTGAAAAAATTTGTCAACGCCGACTATATGAAAAATCCGCAATTACTTTTTGGGCAACCCAATATATTAACAATAACCGATTAATCGTTATTTGCACTTTATAATACAAAAAAAAAAAAAAAAACAAGTAAAAAGGCGTTAAGTTCGGCCGGGCCGAACTTTGGATACCCACCACCTCGGATATATACGTAAACCACCTTTTGTCAAAATCCGATGCAAAACTGACACCTTACGCCCCATAGCAGCTATATCAACATAGGTTCCGATTTGGACCAAATACTAATAAGTAAAAGTCATTGTTCAATTGTATATAACAAAATATTGGTCCTTTTAGTAGTTATATCTAAAAATAAACCGATCTGAACTATATACGACACGGATGTCGAAAAGGAGCTATATGCAAATCTTGATCGATCTAGACTAAATTGCAGAAATAAGTGGAGGGGCTTAACTTAACTCTTTGTCCCAAATTCTGGCAACATCGGACAGTAAATGCGCTTTTTATGGCCCCAAAACCTAAAACCGAGAGATCGGTCTATGGGCAGCTATATCGAAATCTGGACCGATCTGTGCGATAATGCATAAGTTTGTCAGGGGCTTAACTTAACTCACAGTCTCAAATTTCTGCGACGTCTGACAATAAATGTGGCTTCTATGGGTCTAAGACCCTAAATCGAAGGGTCCGTCTATATGGCAGCTATATCCAAATCTGGACGGATCTGGGCCAAATTGACGAAGGATTCTGAAGGGCACAACACAACTCACCGCCCCAAATTTCAGCTAAATCGGATAACAAATGTGGCTTTTATGGGTCTAAGACCCTAAATCGGAGGATCGGTCTCAATGGCAGCTATATCCAAATCTTGACCGATCTGAGCCAAATTGATGGAGGACGTCGGTGGGCCTAAGACAACACACTGTCGCAAATTTCAGCAAAATCAGATAATAAATGTGGCTTTTATGGGCCTAAGACCCTAAATCGGAGGATCGGTCTATATGGCATCGATATCCAAATCTTGACCGATCTGAGCCAAATTGACGGAGGATGTCGAAGGATTTAACACAACTCATTGTCCCAAATTTCAGCAAAATCGGATAATAAATGTGGCTTTTATGGGCCTAAATCGACCGATTGGTCTATATGGGGGGCTATATCAAGATATAGTCCGATATAGCCCATCTTCGAACTTAACCTGCTTATGGACAAAAAAAGATTCTGTGCAAAGTTTCAGCTCAATATCTCTATTTTTGAAGACTGTAGCGTGATTTCAACAGACAGACGGACAGATGGACGGACATGTCTAGATCGTCTTAGATTTTTACGCTGATCAAGAATATATATATTTTATAGGGTCGGAAATGGATATTTCGATGTGTTGCAAACGGAATGACAAAATGAATATACCCCCATCCGTCGGTGGTGGGTATAAAAAAGATACTGCAGTTTTAACTTGGTGTAAATTGTACCGATTTATGTTATTTACATGTTTATCAAAAAATAACTAAAAAATATTAAAATTTTGAACCTAAAAACTTTTCTTAAAAAATCTCAACTTTCGAAAATAAATCCTCAGTTCTAAAGAAATTTCCAATACTAGCAACACTGAGTGGAGGAGAAAGAAGTTTAAAATCGGAGTGTACGGACCTCCTTTCAAAGGCCGAGTCCGACAATTTTTTGAGAAGTCGTCATCATTTCGATGGAAAAGCCAGAGCAAGCAATAAATGTGTTGTGAGGTCCCACCAGGTCCCCAGGCGTTCAGCGTCATAGGCGGATATGCTAACCTCTCTATACCATGGTGGTTGTTCACATGGCTGGACTAAGAAAGAGTCGCCCTTATAGTTTTCCAACATTCTACCTTGGAACTTGTTCGCTAGCTCGAATCATAAGGCGATTCTTCCCATTTGCGGGAATTATCCTCTAACTTCTCCTTGGCCATACTTGCTCAGGCGGACTGTAGGAAGATTTCTTAAGACCATACTTTATTTCATCACCTCTCTTATGTGCTTCGCAGCAAATTCAGTTCATTTTCCTAAATAGTGGGTTTCCAAGACTCATACAGCTGACATCACATTCACTATATAAGTCCCACATGGCAGACTTCGCGCATAACTCCATATGTATTTAAGGCAATTATCGCCAATGTGTTTAATAATTACACCCCAATGATAACATCCTTTAATAATATAAAAAACCCTTATCACTCGGGTTTTGTTAATTTTAAATCTATTTATTTTAAACCATCCCCTTACCACGACACGATCTCACACGCATCCAAACAGTGCTAATTTGTGGTTCAATGGCTCCATTGTAGTCAATCGCATAACCATGTAAGCCGCCTCTTAACTTAAGATCAGTTTAGAGTTTGATCTTCATATCAGTAGAGAGTTCGATGAAGTAGCATGAAACGATAAAGTTTTGCAGGAGCTGTCGAGCAGAAAGTTAAACCAAAGAAAAAAATTAGTTTGACAACCGAGTCATATATTTTCAAATATACTAAATATTCAATGGCAGTATTTTGGACCTTCTCTGTCAACAAGATCCCTTATTATCAATTGTTTTGTTATTATTCCCTTTTTTTAGACCATGACGATAATTGTGTACAGTTTTTTCTTAGTGTAGTCGTCATAACTGCTTACCATGCGCCTTAAAACATTAAGAATTTCCGAAAGAAAACATCATATTCTGGATTGAATTTTTGCATATTGCCTCACACATACGACTTACTGATTGTTGTCACTCCGCTATCTGTTTGTCTGGCCAACTATCTACCCATTGGAACTCGAAATATGTTGAAGATTGCTACTTTTGCTAATGTTATGCTTCGATGCTTAACCATTCCCCATTCATTCACACATGGTGTTACAAATAAGCAGTGTAAATATTTAATTAACAGTGTGTCGTAAGAAACAATTGCGGTTGCTGCATGCGGATGTCTATAGGACAAAATATTCACAGTGACGAAACTTAATATTAAGATGGCAAGGATGGGTGCGTCAGTAAAGTGAGATTTGTTGTGTGGAGATAGCGTCTTTTGTGGCAAAATGTATGTTTTTGTATGGATGGCCGTATTATGTTTCCATTTTGTCTGTTGTAGTTCAATGGTTTTTCATATTCTTCAAACTCGGAGGACAACAACTCTTGAAGAGAGCAACAACGAATGACAGCAGTATCTTGAAAAGCTCGCATTTTGATAGTAATGCCAATAACGACATCTCTTGGTCTTTATCTTTATCGCCTGTAGTTAAAGGTATCAGTACGAAACAATTCTTCGAATCTCACCTAGCAAATATTAAAGGTGCTACTTCAGAGCCCTAATCACTTCCAATAGGTTGAGAAGTAGAAGTCTAGACAAATAAAAGCTGGTGTAAGATTCACTCTTGCCCCATTTTCACATCGTCGGCCGCCCACATCCATCCAAGCAAGAATTTGAGGAATTTCGAACTGAGAAATATTTAAAAGGTTTCTTAGAAGCAGCATAGCAGCTCAGCTATGCTTGAAGAAATCGCCCTACAATAATGTCTTTGAAATATGTATGTATGCTGTTAACGATGGTGATGGATAACAAGAATGAATATGACAAAACGAATACTTGAAATTCTTTTTGCAAAAGGAAATCAAAGTGAAATATGCATTATTTTTCATAGGGAAATGAACTGGGAGACAATCTTGGGGAAATATACCTAATTCAATAATATGGGAATTCCACAACTAAGGCATATATGTGGCTCTTAGGCTTATTACAGATATGCACCGTTTTAAAGGTTTCAAAAGGAATGAACAATTTTCTGGCATTTCCTTTCTTAAACCTTTTTGATTTTCCCTTCTGACCTTATTCTCAATCAAAAACGCTGCCATACTAATGTATTCCAATTATCAGATTTTCTTTTCAAACATCATTTCAATCCTTTTGAGTAGATTTCATGCCACATTTTTTTCTTCTGGTTTATGAAAATCTTTGTTTGCCTTCAACCTTTCATTGAATTTGTTTCTCCATGTTACATATTTTCAGAGCATGTTCAACTGATATCAAGTTTAGACCCTAAGAAAGTCAAATTTGGAAAATGAATCCATGCACGTTTACCTCTACCCAAGGACATGCACTCCAAATTTAGCATACATCCGTATTCACAAATATAGATTCATTAGGAGTAGACGCACGTATTTTCCGGCTAACCTCATAAGCCATTTGGTGGAGACACGACTTTTTTGTTTAGGAGTTATCGTGAGACAATGGAGATGCAATAGTTGAAGGGAAATGATTAATGAATAGACACATCGCAATAGAGAAAAACGCACTTTAAGTTGGACCCTCAAATACTCAAAACTGAGCCGAAGAATTTGTTTTTTTTACGTTACCATGTTCATGAATTTCTAAAGAATGTCCCCTTTAATTAAAATTTTTTTCCATCCAGAAATTAACGACTTATAATCCATTTTCCAAAACTAGTAAATTGCTGTTTTATTCAATATCCAATTTTTTTCTATTTTTGGAATTTTGTATTACGTGGAACAAAATGTATACCAACGTAGTATTTGAATTAATATAATGTTTTACATTGGAGTTGTGCTCCACTCCCGTTGTAGAATTTAGTTATTAAAATTAAAAAAAAATTTAATATTTTCATTTTAATGAGTTTTTATTATGAAACATATTGGTTGTTTCTTACAAAATATTTATATAGCAAGAATAAACTAAATAAATTCGGTCGGACCATTTTAGAACTCGGATATACGTATAAGGCCCAATGCATTAAATTTGGAGATATGGCTATATGTCAGCTATATCCAAATATGTCCCGATACAGATAATATACGGCAAGGACGTCCATGTGCATTATATAGCCCTCGGTGAAATCGGCCAACATATTGGCCTTTAGGGTGCGAAGAATCTTATATCGGAAGACAGGTCTATATGGCCGCTATATACAAACATGATTAATGTACCTTTTTCGGCTCAAGACCCAAAATCGGGATATTGGAGTATTCGAGCATTACGTTTGGGAAACATAACACCTATTGTTAAGGCCCGTCTTAGGATGGGAAAGTTAAAAAATAATACTGCAAGCAACAGCAACCAGATTCCTACATTTTATTTTTCTTTATGCAAAGGACCGATAGGTTGTCATAACAGAGATAAATGTTTTATGATAAATTTTGATCACTGCCCACTCTATGTTCGTGGTGGCGTTGCCATTCAGTTGATAATTTAAATGTTAGTGTGGAGTGGAGTGGCTTGACGCCTATAACATTGATCATCATATGGTACTTGTCTATAATTGACTATATGACTACCTTTTAAATAGTCATCAGTGCCATATTAAACGAATTTCTGTGATAAAGGACTAATTTGCCAGACTATATATTTGGTGCAGTGACGGCAGTTCTTAGTAATTAAACCATGTAAAACTTTTGAAGAAAAAAGTTTTGCCCAGCAGCGCGTCGTTGGGACTTGTCTAGCAAATAAGGTCCCTTATCGAGGAGCTGAAAATGGCGGCCACCTTGACGTTAAGGTTTGCATCTCCTCCTATCACTCTAAACGAATCGTCATAATTTTGGGGGTATGGCAGCCTACATTTATTTGTGTCCCCACACATTTATTAAATCACGCAGTGTCCGGTTAGGTCATTACGATTGATTGACTGTTTCGGGGTGAGGTGGTCCGCTAGATATATGAGCAGAATAAATATATCAGATTCGCAGTCCACAACCTTATTCCTTTAATTTAATCCCATATTGGTGTATACAGCTGTTTGGTGGTGGGCGTCTATGTAAGGTTTGTGCGCTAAACCCAATCTGCCACTTGAGTACAAATTTGAATGACGAATTCCACTCAAAAATATATATCACTTGATTCCCCTAATTTTTTTGTCATAGTCGTAGTCTACTCCCGAATACCTTTCATTTGACTCCTATCTTGATATGTACGTCCACCATGTCTATTTAGGGGAGTTTTGGGGTTAGGCGACCTCTTGGTTACTTGAACCTCATTTTTACTAAAATATTCACCAATACCTTTCATTTGATACACATACAAATTATATAGCCTATTGCTCCTTCCAGACCATATTCGTGATCTATTCCCGAGTAGCTTTCAGTTGAGTCCCATATTGTCATTATCGTCCAATTTGCCTATTTGAAGGAGTTTTGGGGTCGGGGCGGCCCCCTTGGTACTTGGACCCAACTTTTGACATACAATTTGTATTCTACTCCAGAATACCTTTCATTTGAATCCTTTGTTGTCGCGATCGGTCCTCTTTTATTTTTGAGTTGTACTTTTGGGGTAAGGGGGAGGGTCCGCCCACCTTGCGATATCAAAAAATTATATAGCCTATTGTTCCATCCGGACCACTCCCCATAATCTGTGAAAGTTTTTGAGTCTATACGGAACAAACAGATTTACAAACCCACAAACAAAAAAGTAATTGCGGATTTTTCATATAGTCGGCGTTGACACATTTTTTCACAGCTTCTGACTCTGTAATTGCATTCTTTCTTCTGTCAGTTATCAGCTGTTACTTTTAGCTTGCTTTAGAAAAAAGTGTAAAAAAAGTATATTTGATTAAAGTTCATTCTAAGTTTTATTAAAAATGCATTTACTTTCTTTTAAAAAATCCGCAAATTCTTTTTGGCCAACCCAAAATATTGTTTTTGACCCACGTGTAGACATTTTCGATATTGAAAAATTTTTTTTTAAGTGGATATGGAACAAATTTACCTCTCCATATCTCGAAAAATAAGGTTGATTAGTCAAAAATTCTGAAAGTTCGTACCTCAAACCCTAGAAACTGATCCTAACTTAAAGAAGTAAACAAGTAAAAGCGTGCTAAGTTCGGCCGGGCCGAATCTTATATACCCTCCACCATGGATCGCATTTGTCGAGTTCTTTTCCCGGCATCTCTTCTTAGGCAAAAAAAAAAGGATATAAGAAAAATTTGCTTTGCTATTAGAGCGATATTAAGATATGGTCCGGTTTGGACCACAATTAAATTATATTTATGTTGGAGACCTGTGTAAAATGTCAGCCAATTCGAATAAGAATTGCGCTCATTGTGGGCTCAAGAAGTAAAATAGAGAGATCGATTTATATGGGAGCTGTATCGGGCTATAGACCGATTCAGACCATAATAAACACGTATGTTAATGGTCATGATAATTGCGACCTCTAGAGGCTCAAGAAGTCAAGATCCCAGATCGGTTTATATGGCAGCTATATCAGGTTATGGACCGATTTGCACCATACTTGGCACAGTTGTTGGATATAATAACGAAACACGTCGTGCAAAATTTTATTCCAATCGGATAAGAATTGCGCACTGTAGAGGCTCAAGAAGTCAAGACCCCAGATCGGTTTATATGGCAGCTATATCATGTTATGGACCGATTTGAACCATACTTGGCACAGTTGTTGGATATTATAACAAAATACTACGTGCCAAAATTCTTTCAAATTGGATAAGAATTGCGCACTCTAGAGGCTCAAGAAGTCAAGACCCAAGATCGGTTTATATGACAGCTATATCAGGTTATGGACCGATTTGAACCATACATGGCACAGTTGTTGGATATCATAACAAAACACGTCGTGCAAAATTTTATTCCAATCGGATAAGAATTGCGCACTGTAGAGGCTCAAGAAGTCAAGACCCCAGATCGGTTTATATGGCAGCTATATCATGTTATGGACCGATTTGAACCATACTTGGCACAGTTGTTGGATATCATAACAAAACACGTCGTGCAAAATTTCATTTCAATCGGATAAGAATTGCGTACTCTAGAGGCTCAAGAAATCAAGACCCAAGATCGGTTTGTATGGCAGCTATATCAGGTTATGGACCGATTTGAACCATACTTGACACAGTTGTTGAATATCATAACAAAACACGTCGTGCAAAATTTCATTCCAATCGGATACGAATTGCGCACTCTAGAGGCTCAAGAAGTCAAGACCCAAGATCGGTTTATATGGCAGCTATATCAAAACATGGACCGATATGGCCCATTTACAATACCAACCGACCTACACTAATAAGAAGTATTTGTGCAAAATTTCAAGCGGCTAGCTTTACTCCTTCGGAAGTTAGCGTGCTTTCGACAGACAGACGGACGGACGGACATGGCTAGATCGACATAAAATTTCACGACGATCAAGAATATATATACTTTATGGGGTCTTAGACGAATATTTCGACTAGTTACAATCAAAATGACGAAATTAGTATACCCCCCATCTTATGGTGGAGGGTATAAAAATAGAGAGATCGATTTATATGAGAGCTGTATCGGGCTAAAGACCGATTCAGACCATAATAAACACGTATGTTGATGGTCATGAATCCGTCGTAAGACGAATATTTCGAGTAGTTACAAACAGAATGACGAAATAAGTACACTCCTAATCCTATGGTGGAGGTTATAAAAATGGCTATGGAACAAGATAGCATAAGGCCGACGATATATCAAAGCTCATATTTTCCCAGAAGCTTTCCTGGATAATAATACCAAGGAAGATAACCGCATGCTAAAAACATGATGACGTTCGAACCTAGCACACTGTATTCTTATTTTCAAAGGTACTTCGACATCAGCAGTTATAAAGTAATCGTCTATGAAGTAATCGTTCACCCACAAAAGTCTAATGTCCTAAGGAGGAGTGGCTTCTATACTTTCTCAACTGGTCCTTGATGGGTAAGGATGCTCATCATAGCAAGATCGAACCTATCTTGTTTCGAAATTCTCATTCTTGACTATGGTCCGGTTCCTGCAGAAAAATCTCCACCATTGTAAGGCCGCCTCGGCGGCTCTAAAGGTCCTTCTGATAGATAGCAGGAGGATTTGACGTTGTTTTTACCCAGCAACCATGGATGTGGAGAAAGAACTGCTGGATTTAAACTACTTAAGGGTAAGGGGAATACGAGACACAGATTCTGTATTTTTACAAAGAGTAATCTATATGTTTTTCTCCTTCCGTCGTTAAGTACTAAACATTCAGCAGCATCCAGCCTTGAAATAGATACGTCTCATTACTCGCTGGCTTCCCTATATATGACACACAATTCAGAGATGCCTCCTTCAAGGCTTAAGTTGCTGGTTGAAGCCGCTTTTGCAGGGAAAAAGAGCCTCATAGTAAGAATGATGCTAATGCACATCACTAGATATGGAGAAGTTCGGTTATAAACAAAAGGGGTGAGCTGCTTATCGAATATATTAAAAGCTGCAATCTGGTGATTTGTAATAAGTTGAATAAACCGACCTCTAAAACTAGGAACAGGCAATATGTAATAGACCTAACCTTTGTTTCGGAAGATATAAGCGAAAGGATATGAGACTGGAAAGTGGTGGATGACAACAGCTTCTCTGATCATCGTTACATTAATTCCAGCCTTGGAGAGGATGCAACAGAAATGGTCCCTCGGCTTAACAGTAGAAAAGAGAATTAGGACAAATTTCTACATCAATTCAACTCCCCCTCTAGACCTGAATAGGAAGTGGAAACTGCGGAGCATATATACATAATGGCCAAGCAGATTACTCGCTTATGTCAGCATGTCCTAGAGCCCAATCAAGGAGAAAATAACGACAGCCATGGTGAACATTGTGGTGCAAAACACTCTTCAACAGGGCGAAAGCCACAAGGGCACCACACCACTGGGACTTCTATAAGGCCGAACTAAGAAAACACAAGGACGAGCAAAACAAGTAAAAAGGCGTTAAGTTCGGCCGGGCCGAACTTTGGATACCCACCACCTCGGGTATATATGTAAACCACCTTTTATCAAAATTTGGTGAAAATTGCATACCTTATGTCCCATAGCAGCTATATCAATACATGTTCCGATTTAGACCAAATACTAATAAGTAAAAGTTATTGTTCAATTGTATATAACAAAATATTGGCCTTTTTAGAAGTTATATCTAAAAATAAACCGATCTGAACTATATACGACACGGATGTCGAAGAGCATAATATAAATCAGTGTGTCAAATTTCAGTGCAATCGGAGTAAAAATGTGCCTTTTATGGGGCCAAGACTTTAAATAGAGAGATTGGTCTATATGGCAGCTATATGCAAATCTTGATCGATCTAGACCAAATTGCAGAAATATATGCTTATCATAACTCTTTGTCCCAAATTTCGGCAACATCGGACAATAAATGCGTTTTTAATTGGCTCCAGCTATATCCAAATCTGGACCGATCTAAGCCAAATTGACGGAGAATGTTGAAGGGCCTAACACAACTCACTGTCCCAAATTTCCGCAAAATCGGATAATAAATGTGGCTTTTATGGGCCTAAGACCCTAAATTGGAGGATCGGTCTATATGGCAGCTATATCCAAATCTAAACCGATCTGAGCCATATTGACGGAGGATGTCGAAGGGCCTAAGACAACTCACTGCCATTAATTTAAGCAAAATCGGATAATAAATGTGGCTTTTATGGGCCTAAGACCCTAAATCGGAGGATAGGTCTATATGGATGCTATATCCAAATCTGGACCGATCTTAGCCAAATTGACGGAGAATGTTGAAGGGCCTAACACAACTCACTGTCCCAAATTTCCGCAAAATCGGATAATAAATGTGGCTTTTATGGGCCTATGACCCTAAATTGGAGGATCGGTCTATATGGCAGCTATATCCAAATCCGGACCGATCTTAGCCAAATTGACGGAGAATGTTGAAGGGCCTAACACAACTCACTGTCCCAAATTTCCGCAAAATCGGATAATAAATGTGGCTTTTATGGGCCTATGACCCTAAATTGGAGGATCGGTCTATATGGCAGCTATATCCAAATCCGGACCGATCTAAGCTATATTGACGGAAGATGTAGAAGGGTCTAAGACAACTCACTGTCTTAAATTTCAGCAAAATCGGACAATAAATGTGGATTTTATGGGCCTAAGACCCTAAATCGGCGGATCGGTCTATATGGGGGCTATATCAAGATATAGGCCGATATAGCCCATCTTCGAACTTAACCTGCTTATGGACGAAAAAAGAATCTGTGCAAAGTTTCAGCTCAATATCTCTATTTTTGAAGACTGTAACGTGATTTCAACAGACAGACGGACAGACGGACGGACATGGCTAGATCGTCTTAGATTTTTACGCTGATCAAGAATATATATACTTTATAGGGTCGGAAATGGATATTTCGATGTGTTGCAAACGGAATGACAAAATGAATATACCCCCATCCGTCGGTGGTGGGTATGAAAAGGATCAGAACAACTCTTGGGTGAAGCTCTCCAGCTCCGTGGAGGATACATCTGAGGCTTCTAGGCTAAGGAAGACCCTATCATCGAGAGCTATTATGGTGGGATATGTTCAAAAGTCTGAGAATGTATGGGCAATGTTAAGTGAGGAATCTACTCGTTGATACACATTTTCCGGGAAACTCTCCAACGGACAATGTGCTGTTGTCACTGATATTCATTCGTCGGAGGTTATTGGGGAAATTTTTGGCTGAGTTAAATATCCTGTGGGCGATAAATAGTTTCGACTCCTTTAAGTCGCCAGACCCTGACGATTTATCAGCGATTGAATTACAAGCTGTGTCCGATAGACTGGTTCCTTGGCTTAGGGAGATATACTCTGCTTGTATCAGCATGTCGTATATACAGGTATATACGGATGGAGGGCCTTAAAGGTAATTTTGATTCCGTAAGCAGGGAAACTTTACCACGCGAAGGTTTTTGTCTTATAAGACTGTCATCCTTTATGCTGAAGACTTCGGAGTGGTTGATAGAAGCATATCTTTGGGCAAAGATCCAAAGAGGTCGGCAACAGCATGCATATTGTAAGGGCAAGTCCACTTAAAGAGCCCCTCACCACCTAGACGGCTATATAGCAGGCTGTCTCGCTGTCAAGGAATATACATATGGTAGTAAATCTTGACATTGAAGGTGTATTCATTGATGTTATACCGACCTCAATCGTGAAGAAGTTGGAGTTTCTGGGCAGAAACACTACTGCAAAGAAGCTTATTAATAACTTTCTTACTAAATCTAAGAAAATGGGTTAGCAGAGGAAACCCGAGTAGGAATGTTCTATTTGTTGAAAGCGCAAAATATCTGGATGTTTTGTTAAACAGTAAATAGAGTTTCAGATCAAACAGATTGGAAAGGGCAAGGAAGGCAACTCTTGCCTTATACATCATCAAGAGAGCTATTGGTAAAAGTTGGGGGCTTAAACAGCGTGTCATACCCTGGGTATAAACTGCAGTTGTCACACCTATAATGCTATATGTTCTATGCTCAACCGGATGCAAAAGATGGTTTGTTTCTGCATAACAGCCGCACTGAGGACGATACCATATGATTCACTGATTCTAATGCTACACCTAATGACTCTGGACATTGTGGCTAGACAAATCGCTGCGACCACTGCTGTGAGGCTTAGGGATTTTTGGAACTACAATATCCATGGTAATATAAGTTACATAGACTTCTATACGGATGGATCCAAACTAGACGATAAGGTGGGCTTTTGGGGTGAACTCTGAAGAACTAAGACTGGCCTTATCGAGAAGGTTAGCCGACCACTCTAGTGTTTATCAAGCGGAGATCCTTGCAACTACAAAAGTGATGGAGCGGCTAAGGTAAAATGTCATAACGACGATTGACATAAATATCTTCTGAGACAGCCAGTCAGCCATTACATCTTTGGGGACCATATTTCTAAATACAAGACTTGCTTCGATTGCTCGACAGCACTGTGACCGATATGCCCAATCTAGCGGTATCTAAGCGAAATTTTGAAATTAAGAATTCGGCTACATTTATTTATTTTTTCTTATATATATGCCTTAAGGAGAAGAACTAGACCCATTGTTAAGTATACCGATGGACTCAGAATCACTTTCTGATTCGATTTAGCCATATCCATCTGTCAGTCCATGTATTCTTGCAATCAAAGCGCAGGCCATATTTGTTGCCCAATCATCACGAAATTTTGCACATATCACTTTTTTGGCCCAAGGACGTACGCTGTTGGTTTTGGTAAAAATCGGTTCAGATTTAGATAAAGCTCCCATATATATCTATCGCCCAATTTGCACTTAAATTTTCAACCGATCTGTTCAAAATTTGGCACAAAATGTTTTGTTACCGATCTTTACATATCTGCAAAATTTCATCAAAACCAAATCAGATTTAGATTTAGCTCTCATATATAGGGTGATTTTTTGAGGTTAGGATTTTCATGCATTAGTATTTGACAGATCACGTGGGATTTCAGACATGGTGTCAAAGAGAAAGATGCTCAGTATGCTTTGACATTTCATCATGAATAGACTTACTAACGAGCAACGCTTGCAAATCATTGAATTTTATTACCAAAATCAGTGTTCGGTTCGAAATGTGTTCATTCACCGTAACGTTGCGTCCAACAGCATCTTTGAAAAAATACGGTCCAATGATTCCACCAGCGTACAAACCACACCAAACAGTGCATTTTTCGGGATGCATGGGCAGTTCTTGAACGGCTTCTGGTTGCTCTTCACTCCAAATGCGGCAATTTTACTTATTTACGTAGCCATTCAACCAGAAATGAGCCTCATCGCTGAACAAAATTTGTCAAAATTTGAACACATTTCGAACCGAACACTGATTTTGGTAATAAAATTCAATGATTTGCAAGCGTTGCTCGTTAGTAAGTCTATTCATGATGAAATGTCAAAGCATACTGAGCATCTTTCTCTTTGACACCATGTCTGAAATCCCACGTGATCTGTCAAATACTAATGCATGAAAATCCTAACCTCAAAAAAATCACCCTTTATATGTATCACCCGATTTTTACTTAAATGACCGTAGTAGCTACAATTTTCAACCGATCTGCACAAAATTTGGCACGGACATTTTTGTTTCTCCAAGATTTCATCAAAATCGGTTCATATTAAGATATAGCTCCCATTTATATGTATCGCTCGGTTTGCACTAAATGGCCGTTGTAACAACAAATTTCGACCGATCTTCATAAAATTTAGCACGCATTGTTTTTTACTTATCTAAACATATATGCAAATTTTCGTTGTAATCCGCTAAGATTTGAAGCTCCTATATATATTTCGCCCTATTTACACTTATAAGGCTGTAATAAACACAATTTGTAATGAATCTGCACAAAATTTGGCACGGATTGTTTTGTTACTGATCTTAACATATCTGCGAGATTTCATCCAAAATCGGTTCAAATTTAGATGTAACTCCCATACTATTTAACGCCGGATTTGCACTTATATGACCGTAGTAACAACAATTTTCAAACGATCTGTTTGAAAGTTGGTTCAGATTTAGATATAGCTCTCATATACATATATATTTATATGTTGCCCGAATTTATAATTGTAGGATGGGTGTAGGGTGTTATTTAATCGGATCCGCCAGACTTTTGCTTTACTTACAAGTTTTATTTTAAAATGGCATAGTTAGCCAGTACCACCAAAAAAAATTTTAATGTTTGAAAATCATATATTTTCTAACGCCATTGATCGCTCAAGATATAGCGAAACACAATAACACCAAATTCAAAAACAATGAAGAAATTTTATTACCAAACTCATACAAAAATAGAAAGAAAGTCACAGAATTTTGGTTGTATTTGAAGGGGAAATTGCATTATTTATCCATGGTACGATATTGTGGCTAAAACAAAAACGGAGTGTTACCATAGCCTCTACAATAACTGGCGAACATTTTAAACTTATAACAAGTAAAAAGGCGTTAAGTTCGGCCGGGCCGAACTTTGGATACCCACCACCTCGGGTATATATGTAAACCACCGTTCATCAAAATCCGGTGAAAAATGCATATATTATGTCCCATAGCAGTTATATCGAAATATGATCCGATTTGGGCCAATACTAATAAGTTCATGTCATTTTTCAATCGTTTTTTTTTTTTGTGTTTATTCTGTTACGTTGTGGTCGTGTTATCAAAGCGCTCCGTTCGTATACAAAATACAATATAAACATAACATACCATCACCATTAAAAGTAGTGCAAAAAATTCCTTACACTCCTGGGTAGTGCATCGATTATTATCTCTTCTCGGGAATTGTCGGGTGTGCACAGAAACGGCAAAACATTTTGCAAAAGAAAAACACACTTGGATGCAAAAGAAATTCACCACTAGTGAAAAAAAACTCAAAATTACGATTAAAAAACAAACTATATCTGTCCCTTGTGATAAGAAATAAAACAACAGCAGCTGATCTTGTTTCTCAGTCTGACAGTCAAATGGTGTTGCCAGACTTAGTTCAAACAACTGTGGTGGTGTTCATGACTTTAAAGAAAATATACATATAGTCACCCTGTTATTAACGGTCACTGTATTTAAAATTTAAAATGAGCTTTAATAACCCGCCTCCTGGCGGAGGAACGCCTTTACGAGGTAATAGAATACAGATTATTCAGAATGAAAACACTATGTTAAAGCAGCAAATTCATGAAATGCAGCATTCTATTGATAACATTCTTGCTGAACTACAACATTTGAAGCACGAAAACATTGCCCTTAAAGAACAATTGCATTCCAATAACGATTTTCAACATGAAAGATATAGTGATAGCGCTTCCATGGTTGATGAAAACATCGTAAACTATGATCAAAACTCCGAAGAGGAACAAAACGTGAATGTAAATGCTCATCAATATGTAACAGATGAAGAGGAACTAGAAAGGGAAACTAATTGGATCGTCCAGAGGTCAAAAAAGAACAGATCAACTGCTAACAAAGTCAACCAAGACCAAGGTAATAAACAATACAACCCACCTAAAACTAATAGTGAAAACAACAATATAAATAAACAAAACGCAGTGAAACAAGGATGGGTTGATAAACCTCCTCCAATTAATGTTGTAGGAGTAACTAGCTATGAAGGAATAAAAAACATTCTAAAATCTGCAAATGTCCAAAATGTTACTATTACTTCCTTGAACAATAATGTGTGGAAAATTAACACTTCTGACTCAACAGGGTACAGAAACTTATCAGCAACATTAAATTCAATGAAATTCGAATGGTACACATATGAAAATAAAACAGAGAGGCCAAACAAAGTAATTATAAGAGGCCTCCACCATACATGCACTAAAGAAGACATCGTAGAAGATCTTCAAAACAAAGGCTTCAATCCCCTTGATGCAGTTAACATTTTAAAGAAAGAGAGAAAAGAAGAAAGCAACTCTTATACATACAGAAAACTGCCTATATTTCGAGTCACTTTCCACAGAGATGATAACATGGAAAATATCTTTAAAATTACTAGCATTCTCAACTTAAGAGTTAAAGTAGAAGCGGTACGTGCACAAACGAGATTAATTCCGCAGTGCAAAAGGTGCCAGGGATTCAATCATACTAAACGATATTGCCAAAAGGAGGCGAGATGTGTTAAATGTGCTGGTAAACACGACACAGAAAACTGTGAAAAGCCTAAAACAATAGTTCCAAAATGTATTAACTGTAAAGGTAACCACCCAGCCAGCTATAGAGGTTGCGAAGTGGCAAAGGAACTGCAAAAAATGAGAAATAAAAATAGACTCATGAAAGAGGGAACAAGAAAAATTCAGGATAACGAAGAACCACTGGGAACACGTACAAGAGACCACCAATTGCTACAACCTCAATATCAAAACCAAACCTTCCAAAGACTCCAACAAGCACGTGTCCAACAACCATTTCAAGGAATGAACCGGCAAAACATGCAACCAAAAACTTTTGCAGAGGCTTTGAGCCCAAACAACGCACAAAATGCAACAGATAATTCATTGATCTTAAACGAAATCCTAAAAAATATGCAAAAAATTAATCGCCGTTTGGATGATCAAGCGGTATTAAATGAAAAATTAATAGATAAAATAAACGCTATCATAATAAACGCGCAAAATATAGTCCCACAATAATGGCTACTCTGCGAATAACAACATGGAACTGTAATGGCTTAGTGAGCCGCATTAATGAAATAGAATATTTTCTCAACGACCACAAAATTGATATATTATTAATCTCAGAAAGCCATCTGACTAGACATACACATGTCAGTGTCAAAGGGTACATGATTTATAATGCAGTTCATCCTTCCCAAAGACCGAGAGGAGGAGCCTCAATAATAATCAAAAATAATATTGAACACCAAGAAGAAGAGAAAATAGAGAATGAAATGTTTCAAATTGCATGTGTATCAGTGAGCTTAAAAAATAATAAGACCTTTAAAATATGTGCTATCTATTCACCTCCAAGGCATAACATTAAAAGCGAACACTACATTGAAGTTTTAAAAGGTTTTCAAAATCACTTTATATTAGGAGGAGATTTCAATGCTAAAAACAAACTCTGGGGTTCTAGATTAACTACACCCAAAGGACACCAACTTCACAAAGCATGCAGAGCTCTAAAATGTGAGATATATTCAGGAAACGAGCCTACGTATTGGCCATCGAATGAGCAACGTATTCCAGATTTAATTGATTTTTTTGTTACTAAAAATATACCTAAAAACTTTATTTACATTGAGAACACAGCTGCATTATCATCATCGGATCATTCTGCAGTGATAATGACCGTCAGTGATAATTTTATCGAAAAAGAAACTCCAAGTTTTTCTCTCGAATAATCGTACTAACTGGCAATTTTTCAAATATATATTGTCTGAGAAAATTGAACTAAAGATTCCCCTTAGAACCAAAGATCAAATTGATGAAGAGTTGACAAGCTTCATCAACGCAATACAAACGTCTGCATGGGAAAGTACTCCTACTACAAGTCATACCAACACTACTGGCACATATCCGAAGGAAATTAGAGACCTCTTATCGAAGAAAAGAAAAGCTAGGAAGAAATGGCAAAGAGAAAGAACAATCGAAAATAAAAGAACATTGAACAGGCTTGTTAATGAACTCAAACGCATCACACAGGAGTCAAAAAATAAGGCTATGTCTAGATACTTAGGAAACCTAACAGCAACCAAAGAAACCAACTACAATCTATGGAAGGCCACGCGGCAATTAAATCAAGCTTCCCCAACCATTCCACCACTTAAAAATGTAGATGGATCATGGGTAAAAAAAGCCGAAGAAAAAGTAGATTTGTTTGCAAATTATTTTAGCAACATATTTAAACCACTTGAATGTAGGTCTGACAATGAAGAAACTTATAAATTAGAAAAATGTGACAACCAAGTCATTAAACCAGCTACAATTAAAGAGCTAGAAAATCTCATCGCCAAAGATCTGAGCGCTAAGAAATCTCCAGGTTATGACTTAATAACAACCAAAATACTTAAAAAGCTTCCACATATAGCTGTTAAAAAGCTTTTATTTATAATAAATGCATGTTTTCGTCTGCGACATGTTCCATTAGAATGGAAAGTTGCAGAAGTTATCGTAATCAAGAAATCTGGAAAACCTGATCATGAAATAACATCATACCGTCCGATATCGCTACTACCGGTTATGTCAAAGATATTTGAAAAGTTGCTATTAAAAAGATTGCGTCCCTTATTAACAAGTAGGCTTCTCATACCTGACCATCAGTTTGGATTCCGAAATAATCATTCAACTATACAACAAGTTCACCGAATAGTTGATATAGCCGAAAGAGCCATTGAAAATAAACTCGTCTGCTCTGCCGTGTTTTTAGACGTGGGACAAGCATTTGACAAAGTTTGGCACCAAGGGCTCTTAACCAAACTTCATAACGATCTCCCAACGGAATTTTATGAAATCTTGGAATCATACTTAACCAACAGACACTTTCGAGTAAAAATAGAAAATAATTATTCAAAACTGAAACCAATAAAGGCTGGAGTACCTCAGGGGAGTGTCCTAGGCCCTGTTTTATACCTTCTTTACACCAGAGATATACCAAACCCGCCTGATGCAACAATTGCAACATTTGCCGATGACACTGCAATTCTTACGACTGCCAATAGTGAAATTGAAGCTACAAATAAACTTCAAGCAGCTCTGTCGGACATTTTACTTTGGATAAACAAATGGAGGATGAATCTAAATGAAAACAAGTCAATCCACATACTTTTCACAAACAAAGAACTTCGTTATTTACCGTTATATCTAAATGGTAAAGTAATACCATTCGCAAACACAGCAAAATATTTGGGAATGACCCTAGACACTAAAATTAAATGGAAAGAGCACGTGAAGAAAAAAAATAAGGAAATAAAAATAAAATTCTCAGAGCTGTACTGGATGCTAGTGGACAATAGAATATCGATTCAAAACAAACTTCTTTTGTATAATCAAATGATTAAACCAATATGGACCTACGGAATACAACTTTGGGGTTGCGCTGCCAAGAATGAAGTAGAAAAGATTCAAAAAACCCAAAATTTAATCCTTCGTACCATTGCTAATGCACCTTGGTACATACGAAACACCGATCTGCACAGAGACTTGGGAGTGAGGTCAATATCAGAGGAAATATCCATTCACGCCCTGAAACATGCGAACAAGTTACATAGTCACGTTAACTCTGACTTAAATAATATTGTTCGAAACTATCCAGCCACCAGAAGACTTCAAAGAACTATACCAATGGATCTAGTCCCTTAAGAGGCCCTAAATCCCAAGAACTAGGATGTAGTTACTGAACTATTTCCACAAAATGAATTCGAACTAGGCTAAATTCTCTAGTTTGTATTATTTATCTATACGCTATCTTAAAATTACTAGATGAGTGTAACTCAGTTGTAATGAAAATAAATAAAAAAAAAAAAAAAAAAAAAAAAAAAAAAAAAAAAATTTTTCAATTGTGTATAGCAAAATGTTGGTCTTTTTAGTAGCTATATCTAAAAATAAACCGATCTGAACTATATACGACACGAATATCGAAAAGCCTAATATAAGTCACTGTGTCAAATTTCAGTGAAATCGGATTATAAATGCGCCTATTATGGGGCCAAGACTTTCAATCGAGATATCGGTCATGGCAGCTTTATTCAAATCTTGATCGACCTAGACCAAATTGCAGAAATATCTGTTCCAAATTTCGGCAACATCGCACAATAAATGCGCCTTTTATAGGCCCAAAACATTATGTCGAAAGATCGGTCTATATGGCAGCATTGTCCATATCTGCACCGATCTAAGTGAAATTGAAGAAGGATGTCGAAGGGCCTAACACAACTCACTGTCCCAAATTGCGGCGAATTCGGACAATAAATGCGCCTTTTATAGGCTCAAAACCTAACCGAGAGATCGGTCTATATGGCAGATATATCCAAATCGGAACTGATCTGTGCCATAATGCAGAAGTATGTCAAGGGGCTTAACTTAACTCACTGTCTCAAATTTCGGCGACATCGGACAATAAATTCGTCTTTTATGGACTAAGACCCTAAATCGGAGGATCGGTCTATATGGCAGATATATCCAAATCTGGACCAATCTAATCCAAATTGACGAAGGATGTCGAAGGGCGTAACACAACACACTGTCCCAAATTTCAGCAAAATCGGATAATAAATGTGGCTTTAATGGGCCCAAGACCCTAAATCGGAGGATCGGTCTATATGGCAGCTATATCCAAATCTGGACCGATCTGAACCAAATTGACAAAGGATGTCGAAAGGGCTAATACAACTCACTGTCCCAAATTTCAGCGAAATCGGATAATAAATGTGGTCCATGTCCATCTCCGAACTTAACCTGCTTATGGAAAAAAAAAAACAATCTGTGCATAGTTTCAGCTCAATATCTTTTTGAAGGCTGTAGCGAGATTTCAACAGACAGACGGACGGACATGTCAAGATCGTCTTAGATTTTTAAGCTGATGAAGAATATATATACTTTATAGGGTCGAAAATGGATATTTCGATGTGTTGCAAACGGAATGACAAAATGAATATACCCCCATCCGTCGGTGGCGGTTATAAAAAGTTTAGGTGTAATATTGCGCATGTGGGTATGCTGTTAATGTGGAGTCTTGTAGCATATATGTCTGGGGAACAGCAAAAATATTTGTTTTCGAATACCCTTGGTTTTATATGCCTCCCTCTGTGCACGAAATATTAATACACGGAGCAGATATTATTGAAAAAGTATCGCTACCGATAGGAATGATGTCAGAAGAGGCACTTGAGGAAAGGAATAAAGATATCCGAAATTATAGGCTGAACCACAAGCGAAAAGATTCGCGATTGCACACAATGGAAGACTTACTGCATGATTTATTGGTTTCGTCGCCTATAATTTCGTATATCTTTATTCCTTTCCTCAAGTGCCTCTTCTGACATCATTCCTATCGGTAGCGATACTTTTTCAATAATATCTGCTCCTGCTAATATCTGCTTTATATATATATATATATATATATATATATATATATATATATATATATATATATATATATATATGTCTAGGAAACAGCAAAAATGTTTGTTTTCGAATACCCTTGGTTTTATATGCCTCCCTCTGTGCACGAAATATTAATACCCGGAAATGTTAATATCTACCAAATATCAACCAAATCGGATTATAATTGGGCTCTCTAGGGACTCAAGAAGTTATATCTGGAGATTGGTTTGTATGGGAGCTCTATCAGGTTATTGACCGATTTAGATTTTGGAGGTCATAACAGAAGTCAACATGCTAAATTTCAGCCAAATCGGATAAGAATTGCGCCCTCTAGAGGTAAAATACCTCTAGATTGGGTATATCGGCCACTGTGGACACCTCAAAATGTTACTTTTCTGGATGTGGGAACAAACTTCTCAGTCATTGTGTCCATCGAAACATGTCACTTTTTGATCGGAAAATATGTTGACCGCCGAAGGTTGCAAGTAATGACTTCTGCAGAAACTGTCAATCTAAATTAAAAAAAAAAAACTATTAAATATTTTATAAGCAATAAAAAGCGCTGTTCTTTTTATACCCACCATCGAAATGTGTGGCATATTCACTTTTTCATTGCATTTGTAATTCTTCGAATTGCCAACCCTTTTAAGTATATATATAAAAAATTAAAATTATAGGAAAAGTTCGTAATCCGCCCATACGTCGTATAAATCGTACCATATAAATCGATCTTCCGATAAGAAAGTTCTGAAAAAGTTCATGAAAGTCATATTTATTAAAATTAGCAACAGTGAATAATATTCAATCCGTCGACAACAGTGCCTAGTTTGGATAAAACGATCTTCCAAACTAGGACATTTCGCTAATATTTGGTTTGTGGAGTTGCATTGGACACCTGACCACACCGAGTATTGACCAATATCGGCCCGTATTTGTATGTAGCTGCCATACGGACCGATCTCCTGATTTAGGGCGTTATACTCATAAAAGACTATTTTCTAAACGAAATTTAGGAAATTTTAAACATTGAGACTCGTAACAATTTTAGAGAATAAATATTTTTTGGTTTTAAAATTATGGGTATGGATTGTAAGATTTTCGAATGTAGCTGCCACGTAGACATTTTGGGCGCATACATTCGCAATCTACAAAATTTGAGTTCTGCCTATCAACCTACAAAAAAACGGCAATACTGGCTGGAAGGACGTTCAGATAGAGGAGACTATAGAACATTTGCTGCCTGTGTGCCCGCCATTGCGGCAGAAGGAGTTCAACTTTAGGTTATTATTTCTTTAAGAACTTGCCTGAATAGGGGGATGTGAACATTCGAAAGTTGTTGGATTTTTTAAAGCGATCTGGATGGTTCAACGGCGTGAACTACAAGGAATCTTCCTCCTCCTGTGTCTGTGGTATCACATTAGACGAAAATTTCTAAGTGAGTCTGATGGCTGCAGACTGTCACTTAAACCTTACCTAAGCTCTTCGTATTGTCATGATGATATTCCTTATCACGTGGTTAAGAAATAAATTCCCTTTGAAAAGTTGGACACAAATATTTCATTGGGTTATCTGGCGGAGAAAAACTACCAAGCAAATATACATACCAACTAAAATACATGTTTGTGTGGTTATGTTTGATTCATACATCATACTGTATGAAGTGCATTGATTACATTTTATAAAATTTATTTTGTACGTTTGGCTCTGGCTGATGTAGTTTGTTGGATGCTGTTGACGTTGTCGTTGGCATTGCTGTAGATGTTGATTTAACCCAAATAAATAAATTTTGAGCCATAAAAAACGTTAAATAAAACCTATAAACAACTCAAAATCAGTTTCCCCAGAAATCAAATGCAAACATTGCTGCTGCAAAGTGCACAATATACACTCAACCAAACCATATTGAAAAACTTAGCATGCCGAATTGAAGCAAGTCAAGCGAACAAATTTATCGAAACATTTATGCTCATGTGTTCATACATAAATAGGCATTCTAGGGTCAAATTATGATATGAAATGGTTGTTGGTGAAGAGATAGCCGAAAGGTCTTTTACTGAAAAGTGTAAACAATAATTAGGAATATTTTGGAAGAAGAATTATGACTGAAGAATTAAAATCTGTAGGTTGATTTATATGACAGTTATAGCTAAATAGTTGTTGATTTGTGTCAATACCGAGCAGAACAGATTTGCAAGAGAAATTTTCAAAAAATGACTGGAACTAACGGGCCGGCTAACAATTACACCTCTACTCACTGAACTCCACCATGGTATAAGATTTCTAGGAGTTTTCCTCTTTATATCGTTCATATTTAATGCAGTCTTAAGGTAGATTTTGAGATTCCAGCAGATTCCAAAATGCGGGCCTATTTCATTCCACCGTTGGACCTCAGTTATAGTATCACCTCGACTAAACTGTTTTCATATGAACATCAACATACAATTTATTCAATCATGTACCCCAGACGGACAAGTTCACAGAAAATGCAAGCAAAAACCCCCAAATGGCCCTACACCCCAATGGAAATGTGTACACAACTTATTCACACACTTTTGCCCAGTTAGGTACCCAACAAATGAATGAATGAATGAATGAATAGGGGAATGAGTGAACGAATGTACTCCAACTCAAAAGCTTTGTGAAAACTTCCCTCCAAACATTTGGGAGTTAATTTCTCACTCCCTCTCTAAATTGACACTTTTTAGGTACTTTTTTAAGATATGTAGAGATTTCATGATTAAAAAAAATACATTACTATCGGCATCTTTCATTCATGTTTAACTAAATAATTTCATATCATCGACTATCATTGGTACAAATTAAAAAAAAAAAAACATTTTTTGTTTTTGCTTGTGACGTTAATTCAAAAATCACTACACATAAGTAAATGTATGTTTACCTAGCCTTCTGTAATCAAGTAAGGTGTAAAGCCCAGAGAGAGGGAGAGAGCGTACGCCTCGCAATCGGGAGCATGGCTTTTCAAATCCCAGTCGCGTTGAATCACTAATTAGACTAAAAAATGATATCGCCTGAAATAGCTTTTTACTTCCTGCAAATTTACTTGAGTGCAAATTTAGTGACTGGTACGTTAGAAAATGTTTGCAGGGTTATAGCGCATAAAATGCAGGCTCATACAGCTCTCCCTCATTCATAAACTTTGTTTGTGTGTGAATGCGTGTTTGTCGCGCATGCATGCGATTACGAATGCATACAAACATACATAACAAATTCAACATCATCAGTAAACAACAGCAGCAACAACAATATTTGCCATGTGTTTGGTTGTGGTGGGAGGTGGGCCGAAAATTACAACAAAACCCCCATTGTGGGAATAAAAGTTTTATCTCAAAAATCAAAAATCAATATGAACCAAAAAAGTTCAACAAAGTTTCAACACGTGTAGTCTCACACACGCATAGAAGAAGAGTGAATTGATATCAAAGCGCACGCATACACACCCATGCTTTATGTTCTCTTATTTCCGCCAGTTGGTGGTACTGATATCTGTTAAAAGCTTCGTTTGGTTATCCATAACATGTGTAAGACTGGGAAACATATTTAGTTATTGACGATGATGATGGGTTGAAATTCATCAAACTCTCTCTTCCTTCATATTTTATGCCGGTGAAAAGTTTTGATTTGATTTTTTGCAAACTGATCCCCTAGGAATGGTGCAGGTGTATGTATGAAAATGTTTCTAGAAGAATAGATTTTCCCCCAATATATTTGTACATTCGACCCCTTTTAAAACTTTCTTGATTGATAGGGGACCATATCATAACTTGTATTGATTTGTGCAGAAACAAATGCCTTATATTTAATATAATGACACTGAAAATTTTGTTACGTGCCACCGCTAACAAAAGGGTTGGATACAGTTAGTTTAATATTTTTGGGAAATATTGTTAATGGCAGTGTGGATTGATTATTTTGTTTGGTTTAGACATAAGTAAAGATCAGAGAATTTTAAAATCTATTACACAATATTTTTGATATATTCTGGGCAAATTTGCGTTGTACAGGCGTATTTCTTGCCTATATTAAAAGAAACGCGATAATCATGACAGTGGCAATCACTGTTGAAAAATATGTTACAAATTTTCTACACTTCTTCCTATAGGGTTAATCCCTTTTTAAGGGGTGATTCAAAAAGATGTCTATGGTTATATATTTTATTTTATATATTTAACAAATTTTTCCGAAATTTAAAATTTAGAGACAAAGAAAAAAAAAAATGAGAAGTAACGAGCAAACGCGTGATAAGTTCGGCCGGGCCGAATCTTATACATCCTCCACCATGGATGGCATTTGTCAAGTTCTTTTCCCGGAATCTCTTTGTAAGCAAGTAAAAGATATTATGTAAAAATTGCTATGCTATTGGTGCTATATCAGAAAGTCAGACGAGAAAACTTTGAGCAAAATTTCAGCCAAATCGAAGCAGAATTGTGCCCTCTAGAAGTATAATCGGGGGATAGGTTTATATGGGAGCCTATATCAGGTTTTGAACAGATTTGAATCATACTTAGAACAGTTGTTAAAAATCAGTACAAAGTATCTCATTCTAAATGTCAGCCAAATTCGATAATATATGCGTCGCCTAGACGCTCAAGAAGTCAAGATCCGGTTTATATGGCTGTTCAAAACATGAACCGATATGGCCGATTAAGAATTGCAACTGACATTTACTTATAGGAAGTATCAAAAATATATATACTTTACAAACGGAATACCCTCCACCATAGCCTTCATCGTATTAAGTTAGCCGTGGCGAAATTTGGATATCCTATATTATTAAAACTCGTCTTTTCGCATTTATATCTGAATATGGCTAATCTTGAATGGGAAGGTATGTCTATATAGCAGCAATATTTAAATACGATCCAATCTTGATCGTAATTGGTAAGGATTTCAAGGGATCTAATATAACTGACTGTTTCAATTTTCAGCGAAATTAGGTAATAAATACGTCTTTAATGGGCTTAAGACCTTAATTCGGCAGATATATATGGCAGCTATATCAGAATATGGCCTGATGTGGACCATACTTGGTTTGGATATCATACTTGATTTGGTTTGTTAAAAATTTAATGGAAATCCGGTAATAAATATGGGTTTGTAGATGGTTAAATACAACTGCGAAAGTTCAGTGAAATCGGGTAATAATTGAGCCTTTTGTGAGCTCAAGGCGAAAATATGTTAATACATGCACCTCGCTTCTAAGATATGTTCTAAATATACGATGGAGATAAAAACCTGTGATTATCTTTAACAGGAAACTGAAAGCATGTTTATTGATAACTACGCAGAAGCCATCTTAGGGGGATGTGTATAAAAGGTTCTCGTAGGAGAACGAGTAGGTCACACCATTGCCGATAATGTGGTTGAACATAAGTGAATGGCTTGAGAACAATTGAGGGCGAGTGTGATAGACAAATACCAGGAATAAATTGACGGGACAGCCTTACCTCAAAAGCTATCTAGTAGCACACAGATGTCTCAAAGTTAGGGCGAGAATGGAACCACATCGTGAATTCAAAAACCGTACTCATCTAAAGCCTTAGTGATCAAACAATCGTAGCCATTACAGAATGATCGAGTTTGTATAATGTGAAAGTTTCGGATAAGCGCTTGCGCCCTACTATCCTCGGACATACCTTCAATTTAATGTCACATCTTTAATTCTGATCGGGGGACTCACACTTTTTGTACCCACCACCATAGGATGGGGGTATAATAATCTAGTCATTCTGTTTGTAACACCTTTAAGTTTTAATCTGCGACCCCATAGAACATATATGTTCTTGATCGTCTCAACATTCTGAGTCGATATAGCCATGTCCGTCCCTCCGTCCGTCGAAATCACGTTTGCGGTCGAACGCGTAAAGGTAGCCGCTTGAAATTGTGCACAAATACTCCTTGTTGATCTAAGTCGTTGGTGTTACCTTGTTTTTCTTTGTTTATCATTTCATGGACCAATGTGTTTCCAAGTAAACTCGCCTTAGTAGTCGGATATTCTTCCAGCCTATCCTAACTACGATAGGTACGATTAGCGCGGCTTTGAGCTAGGCATGTGTAGAGAAGAAAATTTATTACACGACGACGAGACTTCATTGGCCAATAACCGGTTTCCCATTTAAAATGCCTTAACGATTAGAATCAAACGTTATACGTTGTATGCCCTTCTTACAACAAATGTTGAAGGGGACAATATTATGCATATACCTTTACTCGAAGCCTTATCAATATCGTTCTATGAGCTCACAAAGTCAAATCGCCAGATCAGTTTGTATCGCTAGATGGTGTCCTTACGTGGCTAAATTTGTGCCTGATATTGAGCACCATCCTTATATCAGTTCAGACAACACTTGCAGTGTTTTGCACTGTTTCTTCCTCTGGCGTCATAAATGGAGAGTGGGCTTCTAACAAGAAACCTATTTTGCAAAAGCTGCTGCTGTCAAATTTCATTCCGGTCTGCCTTACACGCCTAGTACTATTCTAGAGATACTATCCGTTGACTTCACATATTCTCAGATCGTTAAGATTCTTTATAATAATCGAAACGGCTATGATAATAACAGCACAGGAAGTACTGATTTTACAACACTAAAATATGTCGTGGCAGGTTTAAGATCTTCAATTCCCCCAGGAATACCACCTCAGGTACTCAGATCTGATCATTTATGGGATCCTTAGTCCACAGCTTTATTTCTTTGGCTCGAAATCTTGACCAAAATTCTGCTAGTATCTACGTCACACATCTCAATGATCTGTATGTTCAATCGACTCATGCTTACCTTTAGAAAAACGTGCATCGAATTTTCCATAAATGTGACGCTAAAGCGGACGTCAGTATCTTAAGTAGACTGCAACAATCAACAACTGATTTTAATATCAGAAATGCATTGACCAGTTAGCGAATGATATACTGATGCTCAGTTTTATCAAGGCATTGATCAAAGCCACCACACCAATGCTCTTAGGAAAAGGTTATAGACTTAAGTGATCAGGAGACTATTAGACTAGACTTTTAGGCATATGTACCTAAAACAATTCCAATACTTTATCTTGTCAGTGGTAATTTCCATTCTAATCGGATCTATTAGATGGATACTTAGTTGCCAATTTAAGAAGCCTGAGATGATATTTTCTCCACATAATGACTTTAATCCAGCACCGTTAATCTCGAGTGGCAAGTCCATATTGGCATGGTTCGGATTAATATTCGCACTCTCTTTTCAACCTTACCTAATCTCGAAATTGCTAATCCCGAATTGTATGTCTAAGATAAAAAATGTATAATAAACACAGGATTTTCTTTCCAACTTGCTATGCCAATGACATTTTCTTCAATATTTGCTATCATATATCATTGTACGTATTTGCCATCTTCTTAAAATAAGTTAATCCCAAAACGTAATCTAATCGATATATTTTATGGCCCATATTCACATGCAACGAAATGTTGGTGTTTACAACATAACAAAACATCACCATGACAGCTGTCACCAAACTGTCTGTAGTAGATGTATTCCGTAAGAATGATGCTCTATGAGCTTTTTTTAAAAAAATGTTCTTACACTTCCTACGTCCATTAGCGTTAATACTTGCAGTAGTTCCAAGTCATTAAATAAAATGATGTGCTATTAAGCGTAGAAAAATAGAGAGAAAGGAGAGAGCTAGCAAACAAAAAGACAAAACTAATCTTGCAGGGAAAAACTCTAATGATTTGTCGTTAGCCTTCAGCACATGCTCAAATCGTGCAAATAACGCGATTTCTCCTTCAACCAACAACCAACCATCATTAGTACCACCTCAATGGTCATTCATTATGCAGTTGTCAACAAACGAACAAACAAACAGTCACTCCATAAGCGTTTTCGTTTGTTTGCTTGCATGGTAATTTGCCATTTGTTTACTTCACCATTAAAGGGAGTTTTAAGATTTCTTCAGTACTTACATACTACAGTCCCAATGATGGCTCTTTATATAACATCAAAGTATTGAATATTTGTCAACATTGTGCATTGACAGCTCCCATTGCCCGGCGAGTGGTGAGAATTATGCAAACTGTCATCTAATGAGTGTCTTTCCGTCATATTAGCACTTGCTTTAGAGACCAGAGAACCAAGATTTTTGCTATACAAATAGTAACAACAACAAAAATTCAACCTACAAGAATTTGCACCACTTCTAGTAAGGGATGAAGAATATAAATTTTGAAACGATACTATAAAGGTACTTTTTGGACCGAAAGAGTAATTTTTGCTTTGCGCAGATATAAACAAATCAAATTTTGTTTGCCTGTTGGGAAGAGGATAATTTTTTCATTATGTGTTCATTTCTCTTTTTTGAGACGAGCTTACACCCAGAGAAAATTGTTTGCTGGTGACAGCAAAACCTGTCTGCTGATAATAAAATAAAAATTTTAAACATTTAAATGAATCCATATAAAATTTCGAAAAAAAGAAAAAAATCGAAAACATTTACCTTATATTCTTGTAAAATTGAAAGATAAGATGAAAAGTATAATTTGTTTTAAATATTTATGACATTTTTGAGCTCTTTTCAACATTTTACCATTTGAAAACAGCAGAAAATGTTTTCTGTTTTTCAGCAGACTTTCTGCTGTCACAGCAAATATTTTTTCTGTTTTATTAACAAGCGATCGAAAATGAAAGCCATTACAGAAATCAAATATGTTTCTCTGGAAAATTTCCGCTTTACAGATTACACAGTACAACAGACAATCTGAGAAGTTGGATATTCCAAGTTATGGTGATGACAATTGTGGAGTAAATAAAACCCCCTTAGAGTTCTCTGAACTTCTTTGGTAGCTTTATATAGAACTAGCTGACCCGGGCCCGCTTCGCTGCGCCTTCTTTTAATTAATATGGAACAAAAGATTCCTTGGAATATTTATTTTCGAAGATCTTTTAGTGAAATACCATGCTAACTTGACTAAGAGTCTAACAATATAAGTGCCTTTATCCGAATTCCATATGATCTCTATTGGTCTACGAATTTAAGTTTGGATGTAAGGTTACTTTTTGGACAACCCAATACATTCTTAAAATACCGATATTCTCATGATGTGTGAATTAGTGGTGTTTTCGGGGAAGAGGTGGTCCCCCAGATACTTGGCCCTGAAAAATATCAGCATCGTGCTCTTCTCTCAAATACCATTTATTTAAACCCCATACTGCCATTGGGTTAAGAGGAGTTTGCAGGATGAGGCGCCCCCCAAACATATGGCCCCAAAATAGGTTATCCAGTTCGTTTTCTAATCTCAAATACCTTTCATTTGTGCCACATATTGGCATGGTCGAAAAATTGTTTCCCTTTGGGGGTGTTTTGGGATATCGAATTCGTATTCTACTCCCAAATACCTTAAATTAAGCCCCATATTGCGATGGTCAGTAAAAAATTGCTGTATGTGGGGTATTTTTGGAAAGGGGTACACCCCCAGAAAATTGGACCCGAAAATGGGTATCAGTTCTTGATCTACCCCCAATACCTATTTGGGGGTTGTTATGGTGGTGGGACGTCAGCTAAACAGTTGGCCCCTAATGTTAATATCAGATACGCTTAATTTGAGCCCCATATTTCCATAGTCGGCAAACATGACCGGCTTGGGGGTGTTTTGGGGGATGGGCGGCCACTCAGCGAGTTGGCCTTGATTATTATATTATATTGCAATAGTCAGAAAATATTTACTATTTGGGTGGTGTTATGGGGGTGGCGTGGCCCCATAGATACTTTTCCCGAATATTGATATCAAATTCGTGTTTTATTCCCAAAGACTTTTCATTTGAGCCCCATATTGCTATGGTATGTTTTTGATGAGAGGAGACCCCCAAACACTTGGTCCCACATTTGGATATCAGATTCGTATTCTACTCGCAAATAACTTTTATTTAAACCCCATATTCTCATGGCCAGTAAATTAGTCCAGTTTGAGGGGTGTTTTGGGAAAGGGGTGGACCCCCAGAAACGTGGTCCCACATTTGGATATCAGTTTCGTATTTTACTCGCAAATACCTTTCATTTGGGTCCCATATTGCCACGGATGGTAAATATGTCCGATTTAGGGGTGTTTTGGAGCTTGGGGTGGTCCCCCTAGCACTTGGTCCGACAATTGGATATCAGTTACGTTTTCTTATTCTAAATGCCTTTCATTTGAATCCCATATTGTCGTGATTGGTCTAAATATATGGTCTAAATATAAATTTCGCTTAAATCGCACCACCCATTTCCGAGATCTGGCGTTTCTGAAAATTAGGATAAGGGGGAGGGTCCGTCCCCCCTTCAGATATCAAAAAATGTAGTACCCACCACGGGGTCATTCTGCACCATCTGTGAAAATTTCAAGAAAATCGGTTCAGCCGGTCCAGAGTCTATAAGGAACACACAAACATACAAACAAACAAATCTACAAACAAACACAAATTGATTTTTATACCCTCCACCATAAGATGTTGGGTATACTAATTTCGTCATTCTGATTGTAGCTACTCGAAATATTCGTCTGAGACCCCATAAAGTATATATATTCTTGATCGTCGTGAAATTTTATGTCGATCTAGCCATGTCCGTCCGTCTGTCCGTCCTTCCGTCCGTCCGTCCGTCGGTCTGTCTGTCGAAAGCACGCTAACTTCCGAAGGAGTAAAGCTAGCCGCTTGAAATTTTGCCCAAATACTTCTTATTAGTGTAGGTCGGTTGGTATTGTAAATGGGCCATATCGGTCCATGTTTTGATATAGCTGCCATATAAACCGATCTTGGGTCTTGACTTCTTGAGCCTCTAGAGTGCGCAATTCTTATCCGATCAGAATGAAATTTTGCAAGACGTGTTTTGTTATGATATCCAACAACCGTGTTAAGTATGGTTCAAATCGGTTTATAACCTGATATAGCCTGATGAGCCTCTAGAGAGCGCAATTCTCATCCGATTGGAATGGAATTTTGCACGACGTGTTTCGTTATTATATCCAACAACTGTGCCAAGTATGGTTCAAATCGGTCCATAACCTGATATAGCTGCCATATAAACCGATCTGGGGTCTTGACTTCTTGAGCCTCTAGAGTGCGCAATTCTTATCCGATTGGAATGAAATTTTGCACGACGTGTTTTGTTATGATGTTCAACAACCGCGCCAAGTATGGTTCAAATCGGTCCATAACCTTATATAGCTGTCATATAAACTGATCTTGGGTCTTGACTTCTTAAGCCTCTAGAGGGCGCAATTCTTATCCAATTTGAATGAATTTTGGCACGACTTATTTTGTTATAATATCCAACAACTGTGCCAAATATGGTATAAATCGGTTCATAACCTGATATAGCTGTCATATAAACAGATCTTGGGACTTGACTTCTTGAGCTTCTAGAGGGTGCAATTCCTATCCGATTTGGCTGAAATTTCGCAAGACGTTTTTTATTGTTACTTTCAACAACTGTGTCAAATAAAGTACAAGTCGGTTCATAACCTGATATATCTGCCATATAAACCGATCTGGGATCTTGACTTCTTGAGTCTCTAGAGGTCGCAATTATTATCCGATTTGCCTGAAATTGTGTACGACGGATTCTTTCATGACCATCAACATACGTGTTTATTATGGTCTGAATCGGTCCATAGCCCGATACAGCTCCTATATAAATCGATCTCTCTATTTTACTCTTTGAGCTCACAAAGAGCGCAATTCTTATTCGAATTGGCTGACATTTTACACAGGTCTCCAGGTCTCGCTGTAATAGCAGAGCAATTCTTTTCTTATATCCTTTTTTTGCCTAAGAAGAGATGCCGGGAAAAGAACTCGACAAATGCGATCCACGGTGGAGGGTATATAAGATTCGGCCCGGCCGAACTTAGCACGCTTTTACTTGTTATATATAAGAAGATATGCGATATATGCAAAATGACATCAGCAATGAAATTTTTAATTGTACATTGATAGTTACACAAAAACAAAGTTCGACCCATGCCCAAGGTGGAACCGATAGGTACTACATGAGACCTAAATTTTGCGAGTAGAGCATGAATCATATATAGAAATCGGGAGTTAAAAAAGGGAGAGTGCTCCCAAAGCTTTCTGAAGGCGCAATTAGTCAAAAAATGTGGTAAAATACAAAGTGATATTCCCAAGCGACCTTTAAACGCAAATTCGACAGTCAACTAGATATGATTCGAGCGACTATCAAGTGAATATCCCTATTTTATTGTTGCTTGTTTCGTGAGTGTGAACTTCTCGTCCTTTGGGATAAAAAACATCCGAATTGTTCGAAAGATTGTTAGTACTTGAAAAGGTACTAAATCGGTCGAGGGAGTACTACAGTACTCCTCGGGTGGAAAAGGTACTGAAAAAAGTACTGACAAAAAAACTTTTCAATCCCTGCTTGTGATTACTTTGCCTATATACTCTCTCCCACTTGTGGTATATCGTTCTTCTTTTATTTGCTCTCATATCATAATCACACAAAGCCATAGCTTTATCCCTTACCTAGGCCCTACTCCCACATCCATGTGTTTGCGTCTAACGATGGTCGTTACTGTTATTTTTGTTCATTATTTACTGCATTCATTTATTGAGCGGCTATAGTAGCAATGGGTCTACGGCAAAAAAGTGGGGTTAATCAAATAGTCGTTCATTGACATGTTGTTTGTTTATTTGGACTTGATTGTGTTGATATTCGTTGTAGTTGTTTCTTCTTATAAAACCCCATTATGGATGCCAGTTAGAGTTGCCATTATCGTATTTGTACCCTACATGTCACTACGTTGGTACAGGTAAATAGGTTGGTGAAGCTAATGTGCTCTTCATATTTCTTACTCTAACCAGAATTTTTGAGGAATTTTATATCTTTAAGCAGGTCGGACCGTTTTCTTAAAATTGTCTATTCCCATTCAGAAATTGTCTACTCCCATTCACCCAGAAGGAAGAGAGCTAGATCTATTGACAACTATCACTTTCTGATTCGATTTAGCTATGCCCGTCTGTCTGTCAGTTCGTCTGTCAGTTAGTCTGTCTGTCCATCTGTATATCTTAATTTGTGTACAAAGTGCAAGTCACAATTTTTATCCGATCGTCTTTAAGTTTGGCACGGGGATCTTTTTTGACTACACTCAGAGAAATTTGTTAATCAAAACAACAAAAATGTTTGTTGTTTTGTATAACATGTACATGTAACGTAAAATTTTGTCCAATTTTCTACGATTTGCTATTTTTTTAACGAATTTAAATATCAACAGACAAAATAACTACTACAAATTAGTTTATGCTTTTAAACAAAAACCGAACCCTCAAAATTGGCAAATTTTGTTTATTGCAATATGGCAAATACACCAATTGTTGTTTAGAAGTTCATCAAGAAAAAAGGCGTTAAGTCTTTTGTTAAATCTAAAAAAAACCGTTCTGAACCATAAACAACACGGATGTCGAAAAGCCTAACATAAGTCACTGTGTCAAATTTCTGTGAAATCGGATATGAATGCGCCTTTAATGGGGCCAAGACTTTAAATAGAGATATCGGTCTACATGGCAGCTATATCCAAATTTAGAACGAGTTGGGCCAAGATGCAGAAACATACCAAAAAGAGCCAAACACAAAGCACTGTCCCAAATTTCGGCGAAATGGAACAATAAATGCCCATTTTATGGGCCCAAAACCTTAAATCGAGAGATCGGTCTACATGGCAGCTATATTCAATCGGAGGATCGGTCTATATAACAGCTATATCCAAATCTGGACCGATCTGGGCCAAATTCACGAAGAGTGTCGAAGGGTCCAACACAACTCACTGTCCCAAATTTCATCAAAATCGGATAGTAAATGTGGATTTTATGGGCCTTAGACCCTAAATCGGAGGATCGGTCAATATGGCTGCTATATCCAAATCTGAACCGATCCAAATTGACGAAGGGTGTCGAAGGGTCCAACACAACTCACTGTTCAAAATTTCATCAAAATCGGTTAATAAATGTGGCTTTTATCGGAGGATCGGTCTATGTGGCAGCTGTATCCAAATCTGAACCGATCTAGGCCAAATTGACGAAGGGTGTCGAAGGGTCCAACACAACTCACTGTCCCCAATTTCATCAAAATCGGATAATAAATGTGGCTTTTGTGGGCCTAAGACCCTAAATCGGAGGATCGGTCTATATGACAGCTATATCCAAATCCGGACTGTTCTGGGCCAAATTGACGAAGGATGTCGAAGGGCCTAACACAACTCAATGTCCAAATTTCAGCAAAATTGGATAATAAATGTGGCTTTTATGGGCCTAAGACCCTAAATCGGCCGATCGGTCTATATGAGAGCTATATCAAGATATGGTCCGATATAGCCCATCTTCGAACTTAACCTGCTTATGGACAAAAAAAAGAATCTGTGCAAAATTTCAACTCAATATCTCTATTTTTAAAGACTGTAGCGTGATTTCAACAGACAGACGGACAGACTGACATGTCTAGATCGTCTTAGATTTTTACGCTGATTAAGAATATATATACTTTATAGGGTCGGAAATGGATATTTCGATGTGTTGCAAACGAAATGACATAATGAATACACCCTCATCCTTCGGTGGTGGGGATAACAATTTAGTATGGATTCATATAAAAGTTTTAAATTTTTAATTTAAGAAGATAGTGTTTGCAGATATCAGCACACTAGTTTCTTTGGCTGTAGGAACTAAGCTTATAGAAATTGGAAAAATCGGTTCAGATTTGGTACCATGCCCATAAATATTATTGTTGCTCCCCTATATATATATGTTTGTCCTATTTGGACTAATACTGCAATATTATCGTCGTTTGTGAATCGACTTTCAAAAATTTGTTTTAAGGCACGAGACTTATAAGTCTATAAGAAATCGGTTCAGATTCAGCTTATTTGTTGCCCGACTTTCTCTTCTTAAATCTTTGCAATCACATTTATCAACCGAATTTCTCAAAACTGCACTATGTTTTCTTGTACGACTACCACAAAACGTGTGCATTTTGGTCGAAATCGGATCGAAATATGGCACAAAGGATTTCCTTATGACTCCTGCCATTGTTGTCGAGTTTCATAGAAATCGGTTCATATTCAGATAAAGCTCACATACATATTTTCCATAAACTTATTTTCACTTGTAGAGCCTTTGTCAGGACATTTCTTAACACATTTTCTCTGAATTTTTCACGATGTCTATTCTATGATTTTACCTATGTGTGTCGACTTTGGTTAACGCCTGTCAAGATTTACAAATATACAAAATATTATAATGAAACATACATACATATAGGAGCTATATCTTAATCTACTGTCTTTTACTTCTAAGGCCTTTCCTAAAGCATTTATCAACCGATCTTATCAAAATTTTCCAAAACTATTTCTTTAGTCGAAGTTCTCCTTTTTATACCCACCACCATAGGATGGGGGTATACTAATCTTGTCGTTCCGTTTGTAACATCTCGTAATATTGATCTAGCACCCCATTAAGTATATATATTCTTCATCGTGTCGAGATTCTGACTCGAACTACCCATGTCCGTCCGTCCGTCCGTCTGTCGAAATCACGATAGCGGTCGAATGCGTAAAGCTAGCCGCTTGAAATTTTGCACAGATACTTTATATTGATGTACGTCGTTGCGGATTGCAAATGGACCACATCAGTTCATATTTGGATATAGCTCCCATTTAATCCGATCTCCCGATCGGAAGCCTCAATTTTCATCCGATTTGGCTGAAATTTTGCATGTAGCGATTTGTTATGACTTCCAACAACTGTGCCAAGTACGGTTCGAATCGGTCTATAACCTGATATAGCTTCCATTTAAATCGATCTCCCGCATTAAATTCTTGTGCCCCTGGAAGCCGGCTTTTTTGTCCAATTTGGCTGAAATAGTGTTCTGTTATGACACTCAACAACTATGCCAAGTAAGGTCCAAATCGGTCTATAACCAGGCAAAGCTCCCATATTTTAGCAGAATCCATGGTGGTGGGTTCCCAAGATTCGGCTTAGCCGAACTGAGCACGCTTTTACTTTTTCATATTTAAGCAAATTTTAGTCTCGACGCCTTAGCATGAATACACAAAGTGGTATAGAGTATCAAAAGGCCTGATTAGCCCAACTTTAGCCCCTTCGTACTTGTTTTATCATTCCGTTTGTAACATATCGAAATATTCATTTCCGACCCTATTTTGGAAAGTTGGTCCCGAAAGTGGGTATCAATTCTTGCTTTGCCCCTTAATACCTTTCATTTAAGCCCACATTGACATGGTCGGTAACTACGCCCGATTTAGGGGTATTTTGGGGAGTGGGGTGCTCCCTCTATCACTAAGCTCTGAAAATATGTCAGCAACGTGCTCTATTCTAATATATATTTGAACCCCATATTGCCATTGGCCTCTAAATTGGATATCAAATTCGGACCCCCAGAAACTTTGTCCCAAATTTAGATATCAGATTCGTATTTTATTCGCAAATACCTCTCATTTGAGTCCCATATTGCCATGGTTGGTAATATGTCCGATTAAGGGGTATTTTGGGTGTTGGGGTAGTCATCCAAACACTTGGTCCAACAATTGGATATCAGATACGTTTTCTAATCTTAAATTCCTTTCCCATATTGTCCTTATTGGTGTATATATTTGGTAGGCTTTGGGGTGGGGCGCCCACCCTAGGTACCCCATCCGAAATTTGGATACCAAATTTTTGATTGTAGGTTACTGTAATAGAGCACACAAAATTTCGCTTAAATCGAACCACCCATAACAGAAATCTGGCGTTGCTGAAAATTAGGGTAAGGCGGAGGGTCCTTCCGCCCTCAAAATAAAAATTTTGAGCCGATATTTTGCACAGTTGTTTTTTATATCCTCCACCAAAGGATAGGGTGTATACTAATCTACTCATTTTGATTGTTATTCCTCGAAATGTTGATCTGCGACTCCATAAAACCCCTAGAAGCCGCATTTGTTGTCCGATTTAGCTGAAATTTTGCATGTAGTGTTCTGTTACGATTTCCAACATTCTCGCTTAGTGTGGTTCCAATCGGTCTATGAACTGATATACGTCTCATATTAACCTATCCTGATTTGGCTCCTTGCTCCCCTGGAAGCCGCAATTGTTATCCGACTTGGCTGAAATTATGCATGAAATGAGACCGCAATTGTTGTCTTATTAAGCTGAAATTTTGCATATAGTGTTCTGTTACGATTTTTAACAATCATGCCAAGTACGGTGCAAATCGGCCAATAACAAAACATAACTCCCATATGAAATGAAATTTTGAATTTTTTTATGTTTTGTTTAAAATTGGCACAGCCGTGCCAAGTTTAGTCCGAATCGGGCAATCTCTAGATTTTACATCTTGAGCTCTTAGAAACCGCAATTGCTATCCTAATTGTATGTCCATAGTGGCATAGGCGGATTAATATCCGCACCTTCTTTTCAACCTAAACTATCCTATGGTACTGAATTTTTCCACGTAGTAATTCGTTACGACTTCCAACAATTTTGCAGGGTACTGTCTAAATCGGTTTATAATTTCTATTTTGCCTAATATTTTCCTGAGGTAAACATACATTTTTAGCAGAATCCATGGCGGTGGGTTTCCAAGAATCGGCTAGGCCGAACTTAACACGTTTTTATTTGTTAACCGTGGAAAGATTAAGTGCAAAGATGGGCTTAATTCGTCTTTATTGCACTTTTATCTTGATAAAGCCCGCATAAAGATCGATCTCCCGATTAAAGGTCTGATACATAGACATCGTATTTGTTGGCCGAATTTGCTGAACTTTGGAAATTAAGCATCGTGTACTATATGCGATCCTTCGTTGCGAAGTATTATTCAGATCGGACGGACCATATTTGGGTAAAGCTTCTATATATACCATTCTACCGATTAATGGTCCTTCAGCCATAAATTGAGTATTTATCACGCGATTTTGCTGAAATTTAGTATGGTGAGTTGTATTAGACAATTTTACATCTTTAAGGCCTTTATCGGATCATTTTTGGATATAGCTGTCATATACTCTGATCTCCCGATTTACGGTCTTTCATCCATAAATGGCTTATTTATTACCCAAATTCGCTGAATGTTGAAAGAGATCTAGATCGGACCATATTGCGATATAGCTGCTAAGGGTACGGGCCTTATCGCTTAGTATAACAAGTGTTGAAATATATTAAATTAAATAAATGTTGCAGCACAGGACTTGGTCGAAATGTAGTCAATATGCGAGTATGTATATACCTTAGGTGGTGGGTATCCAAAATTCGGCACGGCCGAGCTTATGCCGTTTTATATGGTTGTATTGCATTGAGATATGGCTTTTCCTAAATCTCGCGTAGTGCTTAATTCAGAGTTGATATAGACAAAAGAACGTATGGATATTTGAATGCTGAATGCATATGGTTACGCGTTTATTTTGCCTTTTCCAAAAATTTCTCCAAAATCTATATTTCTTGTGGCCACCCTGGACCCGGTTATTCAAAATTTCGCTTCCGCAATACAGACCGCCAAACATTCGGATATTATTTTCATATGTTTGGCTCTTCCTACACCACCACAGTGGTAGGGTGCTCTTGAAATTATTGCAATAAAGTGCTCATTTGTTAACCGATTCTCTCGAAATTTGGCAGGAAGGATTTTTTATGACTTTTAATATTACTGGTAAATTTCAAAGATATCAGTCCAGATTAAGACCTTTTATGTATATCCCCGATTTTCACTTCTAGAGCCACTGCAAGCTCATTTATTGATTAATTTTGGCAAAATTTTCCACAACGCTTTCTTCGACGAATTCCACTATAGAGCATCTGTAGAGTTTGGTCAAAATCAATTCAAATTTAGGTATAGCTCCCATATATTTGTTCGTCAGGCTAATTTGCAATAATTTCGTCATTTGTCAACCGTAGTTATTACAGTTTGAAAATATTTGCCTGAAATTTGATAGGGATTGATTAAGAACCCAGCTGAAAACGTCCGTCGAGTTCCATCAAGTTGGTTCAGAATTGTATATAGCTTCCACTTTGTAGTTAAACGTTAGGTCTAGGGGATTATAAAGTTGGCACCGCCCGACTTTTGCTCTTCCTTACTGGTTTTATTTGAGTGTTGGGTGTATATGAACCCTGCAGGCATAGGGAGTTTCATTTGCTATTAGCTAACAGTCTGAAAATCGCTCATGTGTGTGTTGATTTGTTTTTCTCAATCATATACCCTCATATACTCCACTCTGAATACAGACATAACTACCATACAAATGTATTCTCAACACTCATACACCCAGAAAAATTGGTCTACTGATATCAACGATCACTGTCTGCTGATATTAAATTAAAATTTTTAAACTTTTGAATAAATCCATTCAGAATTTTTAAAATTCTAAACAACAATGAGGACATTTGCTACAAACTAATAAAAACATGGAAAAGCGTTCTAAGTTAGGCCGGGCCGAATCTTGGTAACCCACCATCATTGATTCTGCTAATCTTATATATAAAAATCAATTTGTGTTTGTTTGTTCGTTTTTTTGTTTGTTTGTGTGTTCCTTATAGACTCAGAAACGTGTGAACCGATTTTCTTGAAATTTTCACAGATGGTGCATAATGACCCCGTGGTGAAAATAGGGTACTAAATTTTTTGATATTTAAAGGGGGGCGGACCCTCCCCTTTACCCTAATTTTCAGAAACGCCAGATCTCGGAGATGAGTGGTGCGATTTAAGCGAAATTTTGTGTGCTCTCATATAGCCCTAAAAATAAAAATTTGGTATCCAAATTTCGGATGGGGTACCTAGGGGCGCTGCCCCACCCTAAGACTTACCAAACATATATTTAGACCAATCACGACAATATGGGACTCAAATGAAAGGTATTTAGGATAAGAAAACGAATCTGATATACAATTGTTGGACATAGCTAAATAGAATCAGAAAGTGATTCTGAGTCGATCGGTATACTTATTAATGGGTCTATTTCTCTTCCTTTTGGGTGATACAAACAGATTCACTAAGTTATAATACTCTGTACCGCAGTAGTGGTATAGGGTATAAAAACGAATAACGATGTCTTAGTAATTCTTTTTGAATTTCGCAGGTAAAATTGTCCTTCAAAAAGTAAAAACAAACTCTGCATGATTTTTTTACAAAAATCTCCAATATATCCCTTTCGGGCAAAGATGGTTTCAAATCGGCATTTTTTAGTAAATTTGCTGTAGAGGCTACAAATATTGAAAGGTGCAAAATATTTTTTGTACGTTTTTAGAGGACATATGGAGTAAAAACATGTGCCCAATTGTTGGTTCTGGGCTTTGGAAACTTTGTACGCAAGTTGCCATATCTTTCTTTTTCAATAAAGACTCTTCAAGGAAGATACTTATTTTACCAAAAAATGCACAAAGTACACTTTCAAATTATTTGACTTCCAAACTGTATAACTTTTAACAATGTGGACCATTGTTGCACTAAATCATGTATAACAAGTAAAAGCGTGCTAAGTTCGGCCGGGCCGAATCTTATATACCCTCCACCATCGATCGCATTTGTCGAGTTCTTTTCCCGGCATCTCTTCTTAGGCAAAAAAGGATATAAGAAAAGTGTTGCTCTGCTATTAAAAAGATATCAAGATATGGACCGGTTCGGACCACAATTAAATTATATGTTGGAGACCTGTGTAAAATTTCAGCCAATTCGTATAAGAATTGCGCCCATTGGGGCTCACGAAGTAAAATAGAGAGAACGATTTATATGGGATCTGTATCGGGCTATAGACAGATTCAGATAGGAATTGCGCCCTCTAGAAGCTCAAGAAGTCAAATCCCAAGATCTGTTTATATGACAGCAATATCAGGTTATGGACCGATTTCAACCATACTTGGCACAGTTGTTGGATATCATAACGAAATACTTCGTGCAAAAATTCATTCAAATCGGATAAGAATTGCGCACTCTAGAGGCTCAAGAAGTCAAGACCCAAGATCGGTTTATATGGCAGCTATATCAGGTTATGGACCAATTTGAACCATACTTAGCACAGTTGTTGGATATCATAACAAAAAACGTCGTGCAAAAATTCATTCTGATCGGATAAGAATTGCGCACGCTAGAGGCTCAAGAAGTCAAGACCCAAGATCGGTTTATATGGCAGCTATATCAGGTTATGGACCGATTTGAACTATACTTGGCACAGTTGTTGGATATCATAACAAAACACGTTGTGCAAAATTTCATTCCAATCGGATAAGAATTGCGCTCTCTAGAGGCTCAAGAAGTCAAGACCCAAGATCAGTTTATATGGCAGCTATATCAAAACATGGACCGATATGGCCCATTTACAATACCAACCGACCTACACTAATAAGAAGTATTTGTGCAAAATTTCAAGCGGCTAGCTTTACTCCTTCGGAAGTTAGCGTGCTTTCGACAGACAGACGGACGGACGGACATGGCTAGATCGACATAAAATTTCGCGACGATCAAGAATATATATACTTTATGGGGTCTCAGACGAATATTTCGAGTAGTTACAAACAGAATGACGAAATTAGTATACCCCCCATCTTATGGTGGAGGGTATAAAAATTAAAATCGAACCACAAATGCCTTCGTAAATTGCAATACAAAGCAGATCACGGTCAAAATTGCAACAAAAAAATATTAAAAGTCGAATATCTCCAAAACCCTTGGAGATATTTTTACTTTTTTGTAGAGATCTTTGAGCACTATACAGCATAAAAAGAACTTTGAAAATCGGACTACAAAGATTTGACAGCCCCAACAATTTTTCAGACTGCTAGGATCATTCGAGAGCACGTTGTGCAACCAAGATGCTTTCCAATTCTCCACACAATTTCGCCAGGGAACTCCTCTTCGCCTTCCTCGTTTGCTTTTTATAACGTTTGCAGGGTATTATAACTTAGTGAATTTGTTTGTAACACCCAAAACGAAGAAAGATAGACCCATTAATTAATAAGTATACCGATGGACTCAGAATCACTATCTGATTCGATTTAGCTTTGTCCGTCTGTCCGTCCGTCTGTCTGTCCGTCCGTCCGTCTGTCTGTCCGTCTGTCCATGTTAATTTATGTACAAAGTACAGGTCGCAGTTTTCATTCGATCGTCTTCAAATTTGGTACAGGCATGTTTTTCGGCCTAGAGACGAAGCCTATTGAAATTGGAAAAAATCGGTTCAGATGTAGCTATAGCTCTCATATATATTTTCGTCCGATTTTCAGTAATAATGCAATTAAATGGTAATTTCTTAACGGATTCTCTCGAAATTTAGCAGGAAGGATTTTTTTACGACTGTCGACATTACTGGTGAATTTCAATGGAAATCGGTTCAGATTTATATATAGCTCTCATATATATTTATATATATGTATCGGCCGATTTTCACTCCTAGAGCCACTGCAAGCACATTTATTGACCAATCTTGCCAAAAAAACTTCACAACGCTTTGCTCGATGACTACCACAATATACATAGAGTTTGGTCAAAATCGGTTTAGATTGATGTAGCTCCCATATATATGTTCGTCCGATTTTCAGTAATATTGCAATAAAATGGTCATTTGTAACCCGATTTTCTCGAAATTTGGCAGGAGGGATTTTCTTTTTACTCTCAATTTTACTGGAGAATTTCATGGAAATCGGTTCAGATTTAGATATAGCTGTCATATATATATCGCCCGATTTTAACTTCTAGAGTCACAGCAAGCGCATTTATTGACCATCTTGCCAAAATTTTGCAAAACGCTTTCCTCGACGACTGCCACAGTATCAGAGGAGTTTGTTCGAAATCGGATCAGATTTAGGTATAGCTCATATATATATTTTCGTCCGATTTTGAGAAATATTACAAATGAGTGATCATTTGTTATCCGATTCTGTCGAAATTTTGCAGGAAGGATTTTCTTATGACTCTCAATATTACTGGTGAATTTCATAGAAATCGACCCAGATTTAGATATAGCTGTCATATATGTATATCGCCAGGTGTTTTCCCCAAGAGCCACTGCAAGCGCATTGTTTGACCAATCTTGCCAAAATTTTGCACAACGCTTTCCTCGACGACTACCACATTATCTGAGAAGTTTGCTCGGAATCGATTCAGAATTAGATATAGGTCCCATGTATACTTTCGTCAGATTTTGCGTAATTTGCCATAATGTAGTCATTTGTCAACCGTAGTTTTTACAGTTTGAACATATGTGCTCGCCGAGGTCCATCAAAATTGGTTCAGAATTGGATATAGGTCTCACATTGTACTTATAGCGTAGGTGTAGAGTATTATACAGTCGACATCGCCCGACTTTTGCCTTTCCTTACTGGCGATTCTTGCCAAAGTCCCAACGATATTCATCCCAGCTCTCTGCCGTGTCCTCTCTCTTGGCCTAATTAAAAAGTCCCGTGCTTCAGTATGGTTTTAAAGAGTTCACACTCAAAACCAAAGTTACTTATACTTGTTGAGGATTAAATAGTGAAAGAGTTTTAATGAGCATATATAATAGATATTTTCCCATGACTGTAATGTATGCGTTTTTGGAATATATTAAAAGCTAACCTAAGCCGGATAATTCCTTAGCACTTTCTTAGTAAAACTTTTGAACAATCTTTCATTATATGTGTAAAATTTAATGTAATTCTTTGAAAATTTCATTACCAACTGCGCTTGAACAAAAACTGGGTTTTATGAAATAACCAATTAATTTAATTTCCCTCTTAATAGCTTCAAAATAAATGCTGCTTGGTGGTCATAATTTGAGATTTCAGATTTCAACTCATCAAACGACATTTAAATTTCGTTATTCGTGCCGCCTTAGCTACCGGGTAATTAGCGGGGCTTTTTGGCATTCGCATGTTTGTAATTTAATACCCATCGTCAACGATTGAGAAAGTCATATCATTGAATTGAGTTTGAGGGGGAAAGAAGTCGTCTTCCATAGCCATAGCTTAACTAAGCAAACAAAGCAAATAAAACAGAAACTATGGAAATATGAAATTGTTTTTCTTTTGTTTGCGTTTAGTGTTGAATCCATAATTATTTGAAGCCCAGGCCCGGGCGAAAAAGCATATAACTCATAAATTATTTTAAACAAGCAACACAAAAGAACAAAATGAAAAGCACAGCGGAAAACACACAAAAGTCAAATCAAGAGAACAAACAGAAATGCCCCAAATAGGCTTTTCAAATTATCACACGTCATGGGAGAGCAGGCACGCACGAGTATTGTGCGTGTGTGGTAGTATGATTTTTAAGCTTCATTTGGTGGGTAGATTTTGCCGCCAGTTTGTAAAAAACCAAAGCAGTAAAAAGGTTGTCCTTTCAAGAAAGCAATGAAAATATTATTAGAGGTCTTCGATTGGATTTTAATATTTAATTTGTAATTTTGGTAGCAACAGAAAAAAGGTATTTTCAAAAGTAAACAGGTTCGAGAGGATTGGTTTCGAAAGTGTTACCATGCCATAGACCTTAAACAAATTCTGCGAACGGCTTTATTCTATGGCTATGAGTTTTAACTTGGGCTTACAACTTAATTAATAACAACAACGGAAAAATTAATAAAGCCTTAAGTGAATTAATACTTAAAAGACTTGCTGTCAGCCTTGCTGACAATGTAACATGACAATGTTAGAGTTCTGTGTTGTATGATGACCCAAAAAAAGTGACAACGGTCATCCTTTGTCGTGTCGCTTTTTTTTCCTGTTACTTTTTTGTTGCATACCCCAGCCTGTCTTTCTTATCATATCACCTAGTCCACAGTACAGACTTGAGACCTTTTTTCCTGCTTAACAAGACAATGAAGAAAGCTTTCATTTGTGTTCTTTTTGTTTACGTTTAAATTTGTATATAACAACACGAAACTAGCAAGACAATTTTATACGTTTTCTTAAATTTTTTTTCAAGCCAGTAAGAAATTTTTTGCTGGAATATGGATAGACCCTAAAACAGACTAATTTATCATTTATGCTATGAACCTATGAAGAACGAACGCTGCTCAGCGTATAATGAATATTAATTGATATTTATTACAAATAATTATGGCATATCGTCTAGCCCCTAGACGATATGCCAGAATATGCCAGAATTTAGACGTATACATAATTTGAATTTCGATATCTAAGCGTAATAAAAAAAAACACTTGGAAATGTTATTCATGTTTTTATGATATTTTAATAATTTTATCCAAATACATGTAAAAAGTAACAAGTAAAAGCGTGCTAAGTTCGGCCGGGCCGAATCGTATATACCCTCCACCATGGATCGCATTTGTCGAGTTCTTTTCCGGGCATCTCTTCTTTGGGAAAAAAGGACATAAGAAAAGATTTCCTCTGCTATTGGAGCGATATCAAGACATGGTCCGGTTTGGACCACAATTAAATTATATGTTGGATGCCTGTGTAAAATGTCAGCCAATTCGAATAAGAATTGCGCCCTTTGGGGGCTCAAGAAGTAGAATAGAGAGATCGATTTATATGGGAGCTGTATCGGGCTATAGACCGATTCAGACCATAATAAACACGTATATTGATGGTCATGAGAGAATCCGTCGTACAAAATTTCAGGCAAATCGGATAATAATTGCGACCTCTAGGGGTCAAGAAGTCAAGATCCCAGATCGGTTTATATGGCAGCTATATCAGGTTATGAACCGATTTGAACCTTATTTGACACAGTTGTTGAAAGTAACAACAAAATACGTCATGCAAAATTTCAGCCAAATCGGATAGGAATTGCGCCCTCTAGAAGCTCAAGAAGTCAAATCCCCAGATCTGTTAATATGACAGCAATATCAGGTTATGGACCGATTTCAACCATATTTGGCACAGTTAATGGATATCATAATGAAATACTTCGTGCAAAAATTCATTCAAATCGGATAAGAATTGTGCCCTCTAGAGGCTCAAGAAGTCAAGACCCAAGATCGGTTTATATGGCAGCTATATCAGGTTATGGACCGATTTAAACCATACTTGGCACAGTTATTGGGTATCATAACAAAACACGTCGTGCGAAATTCCATTCCAATCGCATAAGAATTGCGCCCTCTAGAGGCTCAAGAAGTCAAGACCCAAGATCGGTTTATATGGCAGCTATATCAGGTTATGGGCCGATTTGAACATTACTTGGCACAGTTGTTAGATATCATAACAAAACACGTCGTGCAAAATGTCATTCCAATCAAATAAGAATTGCGCCCTCTAGAGGCTCAAGAAGTCAAGACCCAAGATCGGTTTATATGGCAGCTATATCAGGTTATGGACCAATTTGAACCATACTTAGCACAGTTGTTGGTAATCATAACAAAAAACGTCGTGCGAAATTCCATTCCAATCGCATAAGAATTGCGCCCTCTAGAGGCTCAAGAAGTCAAGACCCAAGATCGGTTTATATGGCAGCTATATCAGGTTATGGGCCGATTTGAACATTACTTGGCACAGTTATTGGGTATCATAACAAAACACGTCGTGCAAAATTTCATTTCAATCGGATAAGAATTGCGCACTCTAGAGGCTCAAGAAGTCAAGACCCAAGATCGGTTTATATGGCAGCTATATCAGGTTATGGGCCGATTTGAACATTACTTGGCACAGTTGTTAGATATCATAACAAAATACGTCGTGCAAAATGTCATTCCAATCAAATAAGAATTGCGCCCTCTAGAAGCTCAAGAAGTCAAATCCCCAGATCTGTTAATATGACAGCAATATCAGGTTATGGACCGATTTGAACCATACTTGGCACAGTTGTTGGATATCATAACAAACCACGTCGTGCAAAATTTCATTCTGATCGGATAAGAATTGCGCACGCTAGAAGCTCAAGAAGTCAAGACCCAAGATCGGTTTATATGGCAGCTATATCAGGTTATAAACCGATTTGAATTATACTTAGCACAGTTGTTGGATATCATAGCAAAACACGTCGTGCAAAATTTCATTCCAATCGGATAAGTATTGCGCCCTCTAGAGGCTCAAGAAATCAAGACCCAAGATCGGTTTATATGGCAGCTATATCAAAACATGGACCGATATGGCCCATTTACAATACCAACCGACCTACACTAATAAGAAGTATATGTGCAAAATTTCAAGCGGCTAGCTTTACTCCTTCGGAAGTTAGCGTGCTTTCGACAGACGGACGGACATGGCTAGATCGACATAAAATGTCACGACGATCAAGAATATATATACTTTATGGGGTCTCCGACGAATATTTCGAGTAGTTACAAACAGAGTGACGAAATTACTATACCCCCCATCTTATGGTGGAGGGTATAAAAACAGAGAGTCGGGCTGGAAATATTCAATCGAAATTGTAATATTTGGGTTAAAAAACAAGTAAAAGCGTGCTAAGTTCGGCCGGGCCGAATCTTATATACCCTCCACCATGGATCGCATTTGTCGAGTTCTTTTCCGGGCATCTCTTCTTTGGGAAAAAAGGATATAAGAAAAGATTTCCTCTGCTATTGGAGCGATATCAAGACATGGTCCGGTTTGGACCACAATTAAATTATATGTTGGATGCCTGTGTAAAATGTCAGCCAATTCGAATAAGAATTGCGCCCTTTGGGGGCTCAAGAAGTAGAATAGAGAGATCGATTTATATGGGAGCTGTATCGGGCTATAGACCGATTCAGACCATAATAAACACGTATGTTGATGGTCATGAGAGAATCCGTCGTACAAAATTTCAGGCAAATCGGATAATAATTGCGACCTCTAGAGGCTCAAGAAGTCAAGATCCCAGATCGGTTTATATGACAGCTATATCAGGTTATGGACCGATTTGAACCATACTTGGCACAGTTGTTGGATATCATAAGAAAACACGTCGAGCCAAAATTCATTCAAATCGGATAAGAATTGCGCACTCTAAAGGCTCAAGAAGTCAAGACCCAAGATCGGTTTATATGGCAGCTATATCAGGTTATGGACCGATTTGAACCATACTTGGCACAGTTGTTGGGTATTATAAGAAAATACTACGTGCAAAATTTCATTCGAATCGGATAAGAATTGCACCCTTTAGAGGCTCAAGAAGTCAAGACCCAAGATCGGTTTATATGGCAGCTATATCAGGTTATGGACCGATTTGAACCATACTTGACACAGTTGTTGGATGTCATAACAAAACACGTAGTGCCAAAATTTATTCAAATCGGATAAGAATTGCGCACTCTAGAGGCTCAAGAAGTCAAGACCCAAGATCGGTTTATATGACAGCTATATCAAAACATGGACCGATATGGCCCATTTACAATACCAACCGACCTACACTAATAAGAAGTATTTGTACAAAATTTCAAGCGGCTAGCTTTACTCCTTCGGAAGTTAGCGTGCTTTCGACAGACAGACGGACGGACTGACGGACGGACGGACGGACGGACGGACGGACAGACGGACGGACATGGCTAGATCGATATAAAATGTCACGACGATCAAGAATATATATACTTTATGGGGTCTCAGACGAATATTTCGAGTAGTTACAAACAGAATGACGAAATTAGTATACCCCCCATCTTATGGTGGAGGGTATAATTAGCATGACTTCACATGATAAGCTAAAGCTCATATTTCCTGATAAAGATTGGATTTTTAATTCACAGAAACAAGTTTCAGAGTTAATAGCTATTTTTTGCAAAAAAAGTTTTATTAGCATCCAGATTCTCAACATTGAAATGAGGACCCCAAAGTGAAACGTCAGTAGATGACATGGGGGGACGAACAGAGACAGCTCAAATTGGCATACAATCGAAAAAAAAGTAAAAATCTGCCATTTGAGAACGAAAAAGGATAGCTCTTTAAAATGTTGATAGTTAGAGCTGAGGTGCTTTCGAGATCATGAGTAAAATTTTAAAGCCCTAGGTAGTACTTCAGTTCCACAGCCGTCCGTCTGTCGAAATTAAATTATCGATCGAACCATTAAAGCTATACCGTCGAGCCCGGAAAGGTTCCAAAAATTGCTTACCAATAGAATGGACCTAGGGGTCTGATCGTTAAGCCGGAAAACACTGAAATTTATTTGTTTACGAGAAGCACAAATGTAGGCCAGTTCCCAACACCTCCTCGTCATCACACGTATGCATCTTCTTGCGGCCAGTCCGACATCAAAAACATGACCAGTCAGAACTCCTTTAAACAGTTCTAAGTGATACTTTCTCTGCGCTAGCATGAGCGTCTTGTTTCGCGAAATACTCCACTATAGGGCATTTGACACTCTTAAACCTACAGCACTAGCCTAGAAGTCGTCCACCTTACCAAGAAGTTTGCACAATGGAGGACTCACTGATTCCATAGCAACATCTGCAGCAAATAGGGATCTATTACTAGCCAGCTCGGCGGCCGCTTTGTTCTGGGACCCAGCAGGGCTTGACAGCCTTTTCGAAGAAGTATTTTTCATCTTCTCACCAGTTTTGGAGCCCACGTGTCCCGACGCCAGAGCCTTTACCGCCGCCTAATATCTACTTACAGGGTTTTTTTTTTCACATGGACGCTACAAAAGAAGACCGATAGGGATAGAAAACGATGCCATATCCTTATCGCTCCCAAAATTCGGAGTAAGTCAAATCATCGTTTTCATAGAAAAATCATCTTCTGCGATGATGCTCATTTCTGACTGAATGGCTTCGTCAATAAGCAAAATATGCGTTATTGGTTAGACAACAATCCACACGTAATCAATTCATCCCGAAATAATTACGGTTTAGTGCGGTTTATTGGCCGGCGCCATCGTTGAGCCGTACTTTTTCCGTGATAATCAAGTCCGGCACGATACTATGAATGGCAATCAGTACCATTTAATGATAACAGAATATTTTTGGCCGCAATTGGATGTTATGGACTTGGAGGACATGTGGTTCAAACAGGACGGCGCTACAAGGCACACAGCGAATGTCACAATAAATTTTTGGAAACCAAGTTTGGGGAACGCCGGCTCGGTCGTGCGATTTGACGCCGTTAGACTATTTCCTCTGGGGCTACGTCAAGTCTATGGTCTATGCCAACAAGCCAAAGGCGGTTGATGAACTCCGTACGACTATCGAAAGCGAAATTGCAGCCGTATCGGCCGATTTATGCTTGAAAACCGTCGAAAATTGGGTTCACCGTCTGGACTTCCGCAAGCATGCACGTGGTGGACATGCAAAAGAAATCGAGTTCCATGCTTAATGGCATCGAACGTACTTTCATAGAAATGAAGAATTTAATTGATATCCGCATCCGTTTTTGTTTTATTTAAAAAAAAAAATTTGTAGCGCTCTTACTAAATAACCCGATATTTCGTGACGGTCTGTTCAAGTCGCCGCTCCCGCATCAACTTCATCTTCAGCGCCTTCAGGATCGCGAAAAACTCCGCTTAAAAAATGCTGCACCCGTCCAGAAGCCTATAGGGTTCCGTGGGTTCAAAGAATTAAATTAAGACTCCTGCGCCAGCACCACCATTCAATTAAGACCCATTCTTGTATACAGAGGGTCTCAGGAAAGACGAAAACGACCAAACCGTCAACAAGGAAATATTCCCATTGTATATAATCAATAGTTCAAGTTCAAGGAACACAATGTACCAGTCTTTTTGTCACCAAATATTCAACATATATGTAGGTGCAAAGGTATAAGATCGAGAATGACATTCAGCGCGTCTCTAATAGAACTTCTGGGAAGTGCACGGTTGTCCAGAGCTCTGTGCCACGGTTGCCGAACGATCGCCGTAAACATCAATGTCCATCTTACGTCTCAGTTGGATGAAAGAATGATGAAGATTCTATGGGGGCATCTGGATCATGAAAGTGGAGCAATTAACGAGGGAAGGTATGAAGGAGGTCAGTATGGGTATCGATATCATTACGTGAACCATAGCACTTATGCAAAGTGGTTTCGGAAAGTGCGGCGTGTGTGGGGCATGTGGGGAAGATTAGGGCACATTTAATATGTCAATATCAGGTTTGCGCTGCTAACAGACTCAGGCAATACTTACGAATGTAGGGATTTTGTGTGTATTTTTCGGTATTAAGAGCGCACAATAACCATAACACCAATATTTTATATGACTCAGTTAACTCCATATACATATATAACCTCCATTTTAACAAATTATTATATTTGACTTTTTAAACTTTTGGTGGATTTTTGACTTCAAGTCTGTATGTGAAGTACACTCATCACATTCCATACATAAATTCAGCCTCCACGTACATCGATTTGCCAACTATCGATTAACAAATTTTAAAGGCATGTGTTTGTCATGTTAAAACAAGGAAAAATTGCTCGATTAAGTGATTAAATCCATTAACTTCTCAGTTATACCAAACCTAGCCTTAATGCAATTATAAAGGTGCGTTTAAACTAGTTGTTTGTCAGTCATGCAATCATCACTCGATGTAAAACTTTTGTGACTTTCTATAGGACAATAGATCCATGTAAGAAACCCAACATAAAATTACATTAGAATCCTTAAAGGTTTATGACTGATACAAATTCTTATTTAAACAACAAAATCAGCCTTTTACATTTTTTCTGTCTATTGGATAATCTTCATGTTTACCTGTGCAGTGTGTGAATAAAATTTGAGCGACAATTTTATGTTTGCAAGACGGGGCGCTTCCATACAATGCTGTCAGTGGTAGTTACCTGAGGTAATAACAAGTAAAAGCCTGATAAGTTCGGCCAGGTCGAATCTTATATAAACTCCATCATGGTCGCATTTGTCGAATTCTTTTCCCGGTATTACTTCTTAGGCAAACAAAGGATACAAGAAAAGAATTTCTATGATAATAGAATTGAAGTCATTGTGTAAAATTTCAGCCAAATTGAATAAGAATTGCGCCCCTTAGGACCCTAAGAAATAAAATAGGGAGATCGGTTTATAGGGGAGCTGTATCAGGCTATAGACCGATTCAGACCAAGACCAGATTTCAGCCAAATCGGATAATAATTAACCCTCTAGAGGCTGAAGAATTCAAGATCCCAGATCGGTTTATATGATAGCTATATCAGGTAACGGGCCGATTTGTACCATACTTGGAGCAGTTGTTGGAAAACATAACAACACACTTTATGCACAATTTCAATCACATCGGATAAGAATTGCGCCCTCTAGTGGCTCAAGAAGTCAAGATCCAAGATCTATTTGTATGGCAGCAAAATCAAAACATGAACTGATATGACCCATTTACAATCCCAACCAACCTACACTAATAAGAAGTATTTTAGGCACAAAATTTCAAGTGCCTAGCTTCACTCCTTCGAAAGTTAGCATGCTTTCGACAGACAGACGGACGGACATAATTAGATCGACTTAAAATGTCATAACGATCAACAATATATATATTTTATGGGGTCTTAGAATGCTTCGAGGAGTTACAAACAGAATGACGAAATAAGTATACCCCCATCCTATGGTGGAGGGTATATAAGTTTTGCTCTTGTGTTATTTGAGTCATCCTTTCTGTTTCTTAAAATACTACCCAAAAAAGATTTCTGGCCTTGTCTTTGGAAATAATTGAACAATTGTCCGCAGTGGCAGATGACTCAAGCATAAGAACATGTGTCTCATCTATTGTTCGATGCTTGATGTAAAAGCTTTTCATTGTCTTCCCTTGGTCAAGGCTGATGACGTTCGAAAGAATGATCTCCCAGCCCCTTCAACGCATGCTGGCATAGTAAACAAAAGGGGAATTTTTCCTACAAATGGTGGCTTTCAAAGTGGCTGCTCTTAAATATAATTTATTAAATAGAACTAAATAATGGCAACAAGCAAATATACACACGCACTCAATGACCATAGCCTTTAAACATTGAATGCTGTAATATTTCGTTCTACTGACTGCGATTGGTTTTTGTCGTTTTGTTCAATCTAGAATTATGGGCGTTTATGCTTTTCTTGTTGGTTTTTCTTCTGTGGCCTATTGTTATTTGCGATTTTTTTGTTTGTATTCCTTTTTACTTTACAATGCTTTTGTTTTGCCCAATTTACCAAAACACTCATAAATAACAGACAATGTTTTGTGTGGTCTTTGCACAACAAAGTCAAATGTTTCCAAAAGCATTTTCGGTTTTTTCGTAAATAAAACACAACATTCAACGCCACAGTGACGATCGACTAGCCTCCAAATGGCCAAGCTGAGATGAAATGGCGCTGAGTGAAATGTGAATGGTCTTTTTTATTTCATTTTGGGATATAAATTCTAAAAATATGGCGGACAATTTAAGACATTGAATTGGTTATGGAAGAAAAATCGCTGAAGATATCGCTATTTCTTTAAAAAATATGAGGAAATCATTGTTGACTTCCTACAATATTAAATTTATGGCGCACAAGTTTTACTACCTCCCTCATGGTGTGAGAGTCAATATTCAATAAAACAATATATTGAGATTATGGCTGACATGTTGCCCAATAAAAGATCAAATCTGAAATATTTATTAATCATACGAAGAAAAGAACTTCAATCTTTTATTTCCTACAAAATTAATTTTCTTTTAAAAAGGGAAAAATTTGACCGATCTGCGTCATTGGCGTTACGCATTTCATTTATTTTTCGGCTTTCTGTGTTATTACATGGCTTTTGAACGATATAGAAAACTAGGGTTAAAAGAATTTGGAAAATCGGCCTGAAGTTTATGAATATTTATGACAAAATGATTAAAATTGTGGCAAAAACCGGTGGACTTGTGCGGCGTATGATTGTTTATAATTTAGCATTTTGTTGTGGTGTAGTACTTTACTTACTTTAATTGGCTATGACAGAATATTTTTTCCACTAGCCGAACGTAGAAGAGCATTCCAAGCGCTCATTCTAAAATCTCTAACACCAAGTTTCGAGGGGTCTTCCACCACTTGATCTTTCCATCGGGCTTTTGGTCTTCCCGGTTTGCGTGTACCACCGTGTTTGCCTTCAAAAGACTTCTTTGCTGGAGCTTCTTCATCCATTCTGACAACATGACCTAGCCAACGCAGCCATTATATTTTGATGCGTATAACTATGCTGTCGTTGTCATACAGCTCGTGGTTCATACGTCGCCTATATTCTCCATTATCGCAAACTGTTCCGTATATTTTACGAAGAATCTTTCTCTCAAATACTCCAAGCACTGCCTCATCTGCTCTCATATGTACCCAAGCTTCAGAACCATATAACAGCACGGGTAGTATCAGTGTCTTGTATAGTGTAATCTTCGTCTGTCGAGAGGTGGCCTTGTTTCTAAACTGCTTACTTAGTCCGAAGTAGCATCTCTTTGATAGTATTATTCTTCGCTTTATCTCAAAACTGGTGTCATTCGTTTCAGTTACGGCGGTGCCGAGATAAATAAAGTTACTGACTGTCTCAAAGTTGTGGTTCCCAACTTTCTCCATTTTCTTTATCTGCTCGGTTGTGCAAGGATTTTAGGGAGTTGAAACCATCCATTTCGTCTTATCTCCATTTACTGCCAAACCCACTGACTGACTCCCTTTCGATTCTTTCAAAGGCTGCAGTTACTACTTCCGGTGACCGACCTATGATATCGATGTCGTCGGCACAGGCCAGTAGCATGTGTTCTCTTGTGATTCGTGTGTCATATCTATTCACATCTGCATCTCGTATAATCTTATCCAGCAGGATATTAAAGAGATCACACGATAAGCTGTGTCCTTGTCTGAAACCTCGTTTGGTATTAAATGGTTCGAAGAGATTCTATCCTATTCTAACTGAGGAACGCGTATCAGCAAGTGTCATCCTGCAGAGTCTTATTAATTTTGCAGGGATACCAAACTCAGACATGGCTTGAAATACCTTTGAACGTAAAGGAGTATCGAAGGCGGCTTTGTAGTCAATTGTAGTTGAATTGTCCTTCTCGGGTCTTTTCCAGGATTTGGCGCAGTGTGAATATCTGGTCTAAGGTGGATTTACCAGGTCTAAAGCCGCTTTGGTAGGGCCCAATTATCTCATTGACTTTAGGTTTTAATCTTTCACACAGTACGCTCGAGAGTATCTTGTATGCGATGGGGAGGAGACTTATTCCTCTGTAGTTGGCACATTCCGTCTTGTCTCCTTTCTTGTGTACGGGACATAGTATGCTGAGGTTCCAATCATCGGGTATGCGTTATTCTAGCCAGATTGCGCAGATAAGCTGATGCATACGCCTTATCAGCGTGTCGCCTCCGGTCTTAAATAGTTCAGCGGGTAACCCGTCGGCTCCTGCTGCCTTGTTGTTCTTTAGTCGGGTCACTGCAACTTGGACCTCATTCTGAGTAGGAGGTAAACATTCTATACCATCATCAGGGATTGGTTCTGCGCCGCCAACATCGGACACTAGCAGTTGGGTAAAATGGTCTTTCCATATCCTCAGCGTGTTATTTGTGTCAGTTACCAGATTTCCTTCTTTGTCTCTGCAGGTGCAGATCCGCAGATCATGGTCCTTTTCTCGTTTGCGTGGGTCGTCAAATTTGGGGGGGTCCTTTTTTACATGCATGTACTTCTTGTCCCCTGCCCTGTGCGCAAGTGTTGCAGCGATGTAAAAGTGTGCTATGTTCTCCGCAAACAGCGTTGCCGCAGCCGAAGCAGTGTGCCCGCGTTTTCCGCTGCCGCCCGTACTCAGAGCGGCAAAGCCTACATGACGGTCTACTTGACCTAGCCGCAAACGACGGTACATTGCCTTTCATGGGTCTTGGTAATACCTGAAATGAAAAGAAAAATAAAAAACAAATAAATATATATTCTATTCTTGAATTTGAAGATGTTTTCTTACCCTGAAATCTAATGCTTCCATCGCATTGCGTATCCTTGGACAGGAGGTTATATGGTTGTTCAGGGCACGTTCTTCGATATTTGGTGTGGCTAATTGTTTCGTTAGCAGTAACAAGATCGACCGCCGTCTGTCACTCCTTTTTAAAGGCTTCATTTCGTTGTAAATCGTAAAAGCAGTCAATGCAGCGATGTCCAGCATATTACAAAACATGGCCAACGGCCATCGTTGTGTTGCTCTTTTGCAGCTGTAAGTGCCAAGCGTTTGATCCATGGTATCAACGCCGCATTTGTTGGCGTTGTAATCTAATATGGCATAGGGCTTCCGCTTCTCGGTTTGCTCGTCAACGAGGCAGGTGTAGTGCATTGTGGAGAGCATGTTCACCACTTTATTTTTTTTCGGCACGTATGAGCATAACGATATATACCCCTCGATGAACCCAAATAATATACTATTGATGGTGCGCTTCGGGTTCTTCTTGAATTCCTGTGGAATGAATGTTTTGTTGTAGCGCACTGTACCAACATATGCGGTCTTCCTCCTCAACAAAATACGCGACAAGTCAAGAGTGGTAAAGAAATTATCCGCGTATATAGTACGGCCAGCATCTAAATATTTTTCCACAAGATCCAGCACTATGTTCTGCCCTTGGTTTATCTCCCGTTGTTGGTTTGGCAGTTTTCCAGAATATATCATTCCCTTCACAGGATAATAACTCTGTGAGTCGCATAACCACCATACTTAGCTGGCTTTGACGGAATATATCGTGTGAAGCGGTTGCGGCCTCTGTAAGGGAACAACTGCTCATCCACTGTTAGTGCTTCATGAGGAGTGTAAGCTGCTGCCAAGTTATGTTGCAACATTTCCCAAATGTCGTCAATAGCCGCAGTTTTGCTGTTGATGAGTCGCTGTTGTCGAGTGTTTAAGCGATCGTACGACAACGCAGCTTTGTATATTGGGCAACACGTCGCGTCCCATAATTCCATAGCTGGTTCATGGTTTGGTCTTGTGAGTCCAGTATACAAAAGAATAGCTACAAAGGCGTCAAACTCTGTCACTGTCACTGGCTTCCACTCCTTTTTCTTAGTGGGATTCGCCAAATTCCATGCAGCTGTAACCTCCCTGCCTTTACGATTTGTAAAGGCAGTAATTGTAATTTGTATTATTTTCTCTGTCATGATTGAACGCATTATTGTATAGGGGTCGTGTTTATTTCCTGTTGGTCCTGGTTTCTTTCTTCTGAAGTCGACCACGTTATGACAACGAGTGCATGATGTTGGAGGTGCTTTTTTACTCCATTGGGTGCCATCTTTACCAATATAGTAACTTTCATTCGTTTCCTGTCCATCATTTTGTGCGTGTTGAAACAATAAAAAAATTATAATGATGCCCAAAAACAGGCATTTATTAGTGAAATTCGGTACAAAGTCCATACGGACCTATTCACACGTCCGCGTACCGTTCTCACTAAAACCTCAATAACTCCTAAAGTAATGATCCGATCGGCTTGATTTTTTTTCCAAAAGATGCGCAACAAAATACTCTTGAAATAGTGGCCGAAGTAGGAGTAATTTCAGTTTGAAAAGGCAAAAAGGTCCCTAGGGAGCTTCTCACTCATCGGAGGGTTAAATCAGCGGATCGGTCTACATGGGGGCTATATCAAGATTAAGTCTTACATTTTTAAAGACTGTAGCGTGATTTCAACAGAGACATACTGACGGACATGGCTAGATCGTCTTAGATTTTTACGACGATCAAGAATGTATATGCTTTATAGGGTCGGAAAGGGATATTTCGATGTATTGCAAACGGAATGACAAAATTAATATACCCCCATCCCCATGGTGGGTATAAACACCTATTTGTTAATCATTTCTTCTTCTCGCACTATGTGTGAGTTTTTACAGTTGCAAACTTTGATATTGGTCTGAATTTAGAACCATTTTTTTGAAAAGGCCCCCGTAATGTAAAATCAGTTTAGAGTGGCAGTCTATTGTCTAAACAGACTCACTTAACCAATTTTAGTCCCTTGTGGTACCGCAGAATTGCAAGAACAGGCCTCAGCTAGAAATCAACGACACCAACTCGTCTGCTGAGGCACCTTATATAAAGTTAAGGTTTGAGTTGTTCCTAATTCCATTTTAAACATGATTTTTTAAAACAATCCAAATTGTACAAATGAAGCTGATTGGAGCAGCTAAAACACAATGAACAATAAAAACTACTTTTTTTGATTCACGATAGATCGCGTAAAATTCCGAAAAAATTTTCACACCCGATGTCCTCGCACTAATACCACTACATCATGCATACCGTGGTCGCTTGCAGGGCCGTATTATGGTCCGGAAACAGAAGTCAGTCTCCGGATCCTCAATGAAGCGACCAGATTCATCCGTGTAAAAGAACCGGATGGCAGTTCAATCGATCCGACTAGAAACCTCTTATAATCCATCCAGGTCTCCTATGGTAAGACCTATTTCTATCTTCCATCCACTCTACCATCTTGTCTATTGGTCGGATGTCTACAACCGTATCCAGTGTCTTAGACGGAGACGTTATCCGAACCTGTTATAATGTCTTTACGTTGCACTTCTCCCACGCCGTCCACCAGAATACCGCAGCGTAAGAAAGTATTGGATTCAGTATGCTTCTGTATAGCCAGTGGATTCAGGCCGCATTTAGAGTCTACGGCCCGTCTACACAGTGCACCTGTATTGATATTATATACTCTCCTGGAAGTGACACTTTCAGTTTTGTTTTTAAGATTCCATCTAAGATCACTCCCAAGTATATTAAGTTGTCGGATTTCAAAATCATTGTGTCGAAGAAACGTGGCGCCCAGAATTGGCCCACCTTGGTGCTTCTAGTAAATAAACCGGCAGATTTCAGTCTTCTCTGGATTAACGTTTAGATCCCTATTTAATTCATATGCCCTTCGGTGTTGACTATTGGTATGTCATTCCGTTAGTAACACTTCAAAACATTCGTCTAAACCCCATAAAGTATATAGTATATTCTCGGTCGTCATGACATTTTAAGTCGCTCTTGCCATGTCCGTCCGCCCGACCGTCTGTCTGTCGAATGCACGATAACTTTCGAAAGAGAAAAGCTAGGCGCTTGAAAAATCTCAAAAATGCTTCTTGTTAGTGTAGGTCGGTTGGGATTATAAATAGGCCCAATCGAGCCATGTTTTGTTACAGCTTCCATATAAACCGATCTCCCGATTAGACTTTTTGTGCTTCTAGAGGGCCCAATTCTTATTCGATTCAGCTAAAATTTGCACGCTACGTTTTGTTATGGCTTCCAACAACTGTGCCAAGTACGGTTCAAGTCGGTCTGTAACGTGATATAGCTGCCGTATAAGTCAATCTCCCAATTTGATTTCCTGAGTCTCTGGAGAGCGCAATTATTACTCGATTGGTCTGATATTTTGGATCTAATATTTTTTCTATGACTTCTAATAGCCATGACAAGTACGGTCCATATCCGTCTATAACCTGATATAGCTCATATATATGTGGCAAAATCGTTGAAATAACTTGTCATATGCCATCCGAGGTGGATGGTATATAAGATTTGGCCCGTCCGAACTTTATTTCTTTAAAATTTTGAAGCATGCTCACAGTTGATCAGGGCTATGGGTGCATTTCAGAGCCACACTAATTGATTAGTTTACGGTATATGTATTTGTATTCCGCTGTCAAAGACCTGATACAATATTTGAATCCCTCATTGTCTCGATCTACATGTCCTGTTAGAGAGCAGGAAATAGCCTGCAGACATTTAGCGCTAAATATCATATCGTTGATATCATATTCGTAATATACTTCCAAATACCCTTCACTTGATACCAATTTGGAGCTAGTCGAAAAATATAAAATTTTTGTCGCTTTTTGGCGGTGAGACAGGCCCATGGACACTTCGGGCCAATTTTTTTTTCAAATTCCTTCAAATTGCAAATTTGCCAATGAACATTCCGTTAAGGAACAGGGGCAAACTTTTCACACATCAGTTAGTTCTGGTCGATTCAAGTTTAAGCGCAATGATAGAGGACCTCCTTATTACAGCCGAGTCCGAACGGCGTGCTTTTTGAGGAAAAATTTCAGCATGGCGTAGTACCTCAAAAATCTCGACAGCATTAAAAGGGGAAAACCACCGCTGAACATTTTTTCTGATGTTCTCGCCAAGATTGGAACCCAGTTGTTCAGCATCATTGGCCGTCATGCTTACCTCTGTGCTACTCTGCCCCATCAAATTCCTTCTCTACTCTTAAATAGCTTTAATTTGATAACCATCCTATTTGTGTTAGTTGTAACTTTGGGGGTTTCGTAGGTGGAAGCTCCATCAGGTCAATGTTTTATACAAATTTTGTGTTTTTGCTATAAAACTTTAATCGGTGCACCCATCTCTGAGATCTGCCTTCTTTGAAAATTGTAGTAATTAATTAATTTATTCTATTTATTATTATTTATTTTTATTAAACTATTATATGTAGAAATTCATGTTGCATACTAGTAAACTTTTTTGTTTATAATTTCCAATCCACTCTATTTTTTCAAATCAGTGCGTATCTCTATGGAATATTACTATTATTCCCTTTTATTTTTGTCAAGTCATGTCCTTGTCTCTGTCACATCTAGAAAATTTTAATTCCCCATAATTAAATGTATCTCAAAAGCTGCTTACATTTCATCACCTGTAGCAGGCGAAGCAAAAATCTTAACTAATAACCAATTAGAATTACGAAAATTTTTTCCAAGCATTTCAATTTAATCTGATTATTGCAATTTCTTGTTATTTAAGCTTTAAGCCTCCAATATTAAACAATTTGCTAATATTGTTGGTTATTTTAAAGATACTTTGTTCACATTTGGCTACTACGGTATAACCGCAAATAAATCTGCAACATAATTGCGTAGGCATTTTCATTTGTTTCTTCATCTTGCTCTTCTTTTGTGCTTTCATTCTAGTCGGTTTAATATAAATAATATCTCATTTCACTAATATGACTCTATTTCTGGGAAAAGTGGCTGCAAAGAAGACCCAAAGCACCAAAAAAATTGGACAAACAGCTAGAGGGAGGGATGAATGAAGGATAGGAAGGAAACACACAAGCTACCATCATATATTTCATTATGTCATAGTTCATCGTCTCACTTAACTCCCAAGAGAAATGGCCAAAGGTACACAAATCTTTTATTTGCACAGCTACACAGAAAAACTATGCCTTTTATTATTACCCAGTGACCACTCACTGCCTACCACCATTGAAGCAATGGGAAACACAAAAAATGTATTTGTTAAGGTCAGGCCATTCATAAAAAGAAAGAACAAGTAAAAGCGTGCTAAGTTCGGCCGGGCCGAATCTTATATACCCTCCACCATGGATCGCATTTGTCGAGTTCTTTTCCCGGCATCTCTTCTTAGGCAAAAAAAGGATATAAGAAAAGATTTGCTCTGCTATTAGAGCGATATCAAGATATGGTCCGGTTTGGACCACAATTAAATTATATGTTGGAGACCTGTGTAAAATGTCAGCCAATTCGAATAAGAATTGCGCCCTTTGTGGGCTCAAGAAGTAAAATAGAGAGATCGATTTATATGGGAGCTGTATCGGGCTATATACCGATTCAGACCATAATAAACACGTATGTTAGTGGTCATGAGAGAATCCGTCGTACAAAATTTCAGGCAAATCGGATAATAATTGCGACCTCTAGAGCCTCAAGAACTCAAGATCCCAGATCGGTTTACATGGGAGCTATATCAGGTTATGAACCGATTTGAACCATATTTAGCACAGTTGTTGGATATCATAACAAAATACTACGAGCCAAAATTCATTCAAATTGGATAAGAATTGCACCCTCTAGAGGCTCAAGAAGTCAAGACCCAAGATCGGTTTATATGACAGCTATATAAGGTTATAGACCGATTTGAACCATACTTAGCACAGTTGTTGGATATCGTAACAAAACACGTGGTGCAAAATTTCATTCCAATCGGATAAGAATTGCGCACTCTAAAGGCTCAAGAAGTCAAAACCCCAGATCGGTGTGTATGGCAACTATATCAGGATATGGACCGATTTGAACCATACTTGGCAAAGTTGTTGGATATCATAACAAAACACGTCGTGCAAAACTTCATCCCAATCGGATAAGAATTGCGCACTCTAGAGGCTCAAGAAGTCAAGACCCAAGATCGGTATATATGGCAGCTATATCAAAACATGGACCGATATGGCCCATTTACAATACCAACCGACCTACACTAATAAGAAGTATTTGTACAAAATTTTAAGCGGCTAGCTTTACTCCTTCGGAAGTTAGCGTGCTTTCGACAGACAGACGGACGGACGGACGGACGGACGGACGGACGGACGGACGGACGGACAGACGGACGGACATGGCTAGATCGGCATAAAATTTCACGACGATCAAGAATATATATACTTTATGGGGTCTCAGACGAATATTTCGAGTAGTTACAATCAGAATGACGAAATTAGTATACCCCCCATCTTATGGTGGAGGGTATAAAAATAAAGTCCCTCATATGAGTCCACATGGAAACTTAACTCATATTTGAGTTAAGTTTCCATGTGGACGTGAGCCAAGATCTCCTAATGTCTTCTTCGTAAGATGTTGGCTTTCTTAAGCTGCCATTGAACGATTAGACATATCATACGAGCTGTCACTTTCTGTTTTCATAAGATTTGTCTTATGTATGTCGAATACGAATAGAGCACGCTCTAATCGGAATGTATTCTCATATGTAATTTATTTCTTGTATTTCGTGTATATAAATACACGATTTATTACGCACGATTTTATCGAAAAATTTGCATATTTATTGTCATATTAAATTTTTCATACGTATCACACGATGTGTAAAACTTTCAGAGATGCTGTTTCTGAAATTACATATGGCATGTCTTATCGTCTAATAGCAGCTTTATAAAAGTCTTGTGTAATAAAGTCGTGGTCTCATTGTCAAATCCTTTGTTTTTTTGTGTGCAAATGACTCATGTGTAATGACCCTAGAGATATGTTACTAGTGCATGGTGTGAAATTAACAGCTGTGAGAGATAAGATAGCACAAATAAAGATTAAAGTAATTCTTCCACCAGTGACCTTATTGGCAGAGCATATATTTCAATCCTCTCACAACCATTCCTTGCACGAATAGTTGGCAGACTTAAATCTTATCAATTAGTGCTGTCCGCCTAAAATTTTAAGTGATCGTAAAATGATGATCTCCACCTTTTCCCAGTTGCATGCATTAGTGGGGGGAAAATAAGTTTAGAGTGAGAATTTTTTTTTAGACAGAATCACTTTGAAATGGACTTTTTTTAGTCCATTGTGTCATAACAGTACACAGAAAAAAAGGTTTCTCTTTACTTGTAGGACTTTAGCAATGAAAACGTGCCATAGATCCAAAACTTTGAAATAAAGATGCTATCTTTAAATTTAATTTCCTGTTTACTAACCGCCACAACCATCCGTTCAAAATTGCATTTGTTGATTGACTCTTAGTTTACTACGAGTACACAGATTATTCCAATTATTACTTAAAAAAAATTTTTTTTTCAAACTTACCATCTTAAACAAAAAACAAGTAAAAAGGCGTTAAGTTCGGCCGGGCCGAACTTTGGATACCCACCACCTCGGGTATATATGTAAACCACCTTTCATCAAAATCCGGTGAAAATTGCATACCTTATCTTGCATAGCAGTTATATAGAAATATATTCCGATTCGTACCAAATACTAATAAGTACAAGACATTGTTCCATTGTGTTTAAGAAAATATTGGTCTCTTTATTAACTATATCTAAAAATAAACCGATCTGAACCATATACGACACGGTTGTTGAAAAGCCTAACATAAGTTGCTGTGTCTAATTTCAGTGAAATCGGATTATAAAGACTTTAAATCGATAAATCGGTCTACATGGCAGCTATATCCAAATCTGGACCGATTTAGGCCAAGTTTTAGAAAAATGTCGAAATGCCTAACACAACGCACTGTCCCAAATTTCGGCGAAATCGGACAATAAATGCGCCTTTTATGGCCCCAAAGCCTAAAACCGAGAGATCGGTCTATATGGCAGCTATATCCAAATCTGGACCGATCTGCGCTATATTTAAAAAAGATGTCGAAGGGCCTAAGACAACTCACTGTCCGAAATTTCAGCAAAATCGGATAATAAATGTAGCTTTTATCGGCCTAAGACCCTAAATCGGAGGATCGGTCTATATGGCAAGTATATTCAAATCTGGACCAATCTGGACCAATCTGGGCCAAATTGAAAAAGGATGTTGAAGAGCCTAACACAACTCACTGTCTAATATTTCGCGACATCGGACAATAAATGCGCCTTTTATGGCCCCAAAACCTAAAACCGAGAGATCGGTCTATATGGCAGCTATATCCAAATCTGGACCAATCTGCGCTATATTTAAAAAATATGTCGAAGGGCCTAAGACAACTCACTGTCCGAAATTTCAGCAAAATCGGATAATAAATGTAGCTTTTATCGGCCTAAGACCCTACATCGGAGGATCGGTCTATATGGCAGCTATATCCAAATCTGGACCGATCTGGGCCATATTGACTAAGAATGTCGAAGGGCCTAACACAACTCACCGTCCCAAATTTCAGCAAAATCCGATAATAAATGTAGTTTTTATCGGCCTAAGACCCTAAATCGGATGATCGGTCTATATGGCAGCTATATCCAAATCTGGACCTATCTGGGCCATATTGATTTTAAATGTCGAGGGACCTAACACAACTCACTGTCTCAAATTTCAGCAAAATCGGATAATAAATGTAGCTTTTATGGGCCTAAGACCCTAAATCGGACGATCGGTTTATATGGCAGCTATATCCAAATCTGAACCGATCTGAGCCATATTGACGAAGGATGTCGAAGGGCTTATCAAAACTCACTGTCCCAAATTTCAGCAAAATGGGATAATAAATGTAGCTTTTATCGGCCTAAGACCCTACATCGGAGGATCGGTCTATATGGCAGCTATATCCAAATCTGGACCGATCTGGGCCATATTGACTAAGAATGTCGAAGGGCCTAACACAACTCACTATCTTAAATTTTAGAAAAATCGGAAAGTAAATGTGGCTTTTATGTGCCTAAGACCCTAAATCGGCCGATCGGTCTATATGGGGGCTATATCAAGATATAGTCCGATATAGCCCATCTTCGAACTTAACCTGCTTATGGACAAAAAAAGAATCTGTGCAAAATTTCAGCTCAATATCTCTATGTTTAAAGACTGTAGCGTGATTTCAACAGACAGACGGACGGACATGTCTAGATCGTCTTAGATTTTTACGTTGATCAAGAATATATACTTTATAGGGTCGGAAATGGATATTTCGATGTGTTGCAAACGGAATGACAAAATGAATATACCCCCATCCTTCGGTGGTGGGTATAACAAGTTATAGTCCGATTCGAACCATAAATGAATGCTCAACATTATAGAAGTCATTGTGTAATTTTTCAGTTCATTCGGATAAGAATAGCGCCTTGTAGGGGCCCAAGAAGCAAAATCGAGAGATAGGTTTATATGGGAGCTGTATCAAGCTATTGGTCGATTCAGACTATATTAGACACGTATGTTGAAGGTCATGAGAGAAGCCGGATGAGAATTGCGCCCTCTAGAGGTTCAAGAAGTCAAGATCCCAGATCGGTTTATATGGCAGCTATATCAGGTTCTACACCAATGTACGCCAAACTTGGCACAGTTATTGGAAGCCATAACAAAACACCTCATTCAAAATTTCAGCCAAATCGGATGATAATTGTGCGCTCTATTGGCTCAAGAAATCAAGATCCAAGATATGTTTATATGACAGCTATACCAGATTATGGACCGATTTGAATCATACTTAGAAGAAGAAGTTGGAAGTGATACCAAAGCAATACGTGCAAAATTTCAGTTAAATCGAACGAGAATTGCGCCCTCTAGGGGCTCAATAAATCAAGAAATCAAGACCCAAGATCAGTTTATATGGCAGCTATGTCAAAACATGGACCTCATACTGAACTTTAGCCAAATCGGATGAGAATTGCGCCATCCAGCGGCCGAAGAAATCAAGATCCAAGATCGGTTTATATAGCAGATATACCAGGTTATGAACCGATTTGAATCATACTTAGCACAGTTATTGGAAGTGACACCAAAACACTACGTGCAAATTGCAGCCAAATCGGATGAGAATTGCCCCTTCTAAAAGCTGAAGAAGTCAAGATCCAAGAACGGTTTATATGGCACCTAAATGAAAACATGGTCCGATTTGGCCCAATTACAATCCCAACCGACCTACACCAATTAAAAGTATTTGTGCAAATTTCAAGCGGCTAGCTTTACTCCTTCGAAAGTTAGCGTGCTTTTGACAGACAGACGGACGGACGGACAGACGAAGCGATTTGAACCATACATAGCACATAGCACGATACACAGCACAGCACAGTTGTTGAAAGTCTTCACGAAATACGTCATTCCAAATTTCAACCAAATCGGATACGAATTTCGCCCTCTAAAGGCTCACAAAGTGAAGATCCAAGATCGGTTTATATGGCAGCTATATCAAAACATGAACCGATTTGAACCATATTTAGCTCAATTGTTGGAAGTGATACCAAAACACCACATGCAAAACTTCAATCAAATCGGGCGAGAATTCCGCCCTCTAGAGGCTCAAGAAGTCAAGACCCAAGATCGGTTTATATGGCCGCTATATCAAAACATAGAACGATTTGGCCCATTTACAATACCAACCGACCTACACTAATAAAAACTATTTGTGCAAAATTTCAAGCCGCTAGTTTTACTCCTTCGAAAGTTAGCGTGCTTTCGACAGACAGACGGACGGACGGACATGGCTACATCGACTTAAAATGACATGACGATCAAGAATATACATACTTTATGGGGTCTTAAACGCATATTTCGAGGTTTTACAAGAATGACGATGGTGGAGGGAATAAAAATCAATTTTTGTTTGTTTGTTTGTGTGTTCCTTATAGACTCAGAAACGGCTGAACCGATTTTCTTGAAATTTTCACTGATAGTGCATTTTTTGATATCTGAAGGGGGAGCGCACCCTCCGCATTACCCTAATTTTCAGAAACTCCATATCTCAGAACTTGGTGCTGCGATTTAAGCGAAATTTTGAGTGCTCTATAATATTTACCTAAAAACAAAAATTTGGTATCCAAATCTCGGATGGAGTATCTAGGGTGGGCGCCCCACCACAAAACCTACCAAATATATGTATATATACACCAATAAACACAATATGGGACTCAAATGAATGGTATTTAAGACTAGAAAACGTATCTGATATCCAATTGTCGGACCAAGTGTTTGGGTGATCACCCCAACACCCAAAACTCCCCTAAATCGGACATTTTTACCGATGGGACTCAAATGGAATGTAGTTGCGAATAAAATACGAATCTAATATCCAAATTACGGAGAAAGTTTCTGGGGGTCCATCCCTTCCCCAAAACACCCCCAAACAGGACTTATTTACTGACCATGGCAATATGAAGCTTAAATAAAAGATAATTGCGTGTAAAAGATGAATCTGATATCTAGATGTGGGACCAAGTGTTTGGGGACCGCCCATCCCCGAGAACATCCCCCAAAGAGGACAAATTTACGACCATAGCAATATGGGGCTCACAGGAAAGGTATTTGGAAGTAAAGCAAGAATCTGATATCAATATTCGGGAAAAGTGTCTATGGGCCCACCCCATCCCCATAACACCACCCAAATAGGAAGTATTTGCTGACCATTGCAATATGAGACTCACATAAGAGGTTTTTTAGAGTAGAACACGAATCTGATATATATTGTTAAAGCCAAGTCACTGATTGACCCCAATCCGGTCATGTTTGCAGACTATGGAAAAATGGAGCTCAAATGAAGGGTATTTGGAAGTAGACCATGAATCTGACATCAACATTCGGGACCAACTGTCTCGAGGACGTCCCACCACTTCAACAACCTCCAAGTAGGATGTATTTGCTCACCAAGACAACTTGCTTCTTCAAGGCTGTGGAGCTCGATATTCATATTTTTTACCCCAAATCGGATATATTTGCTGGCTTTTTCAATAAGTAGTTTAAGTGAATGGTATTTGAGATTAGAAAACGAATTTGATATCCAATTTTAAGGCCAATGGCAATATGGGGTTAAAATATATGAGAATAGAGCACGTTGCTGAAATATTTTCAGGGCTTATTGATTATGGGACCACCCACTCCCCAAAACACCCCTAAATGGGTCATAGTTACCGACCATGTCAATGTGGGGCTTAAATGAAAGGCATTGGGGGGCAGAGCAAGAATTTATACCCACTTTCGGGACCAATTTTTTGGGGTCTACCCCTTTCCCAAAATACCCGATATTCGTCGATATTCATATTTTTTACCCCAAATCGGATATATTTGCTGGCTTTTTCAATAAGTAGTTTAAGTGAATGGTATTTGAGATTAGAAAACGAATTTGATATCCAATTTTAAGGCCAATGGCAATATGGGGTTAAAATATATGAGAATAGAGCACGTTGCTGAAATATTTTCAGGGCTTATTGATTAGGGGACCACCCACTCCCCAAAACACCCCTAAATGGGTCATAGTTACCGACCATGTCAATGTGGGGCTTAAATGAAAGGCATTGGGGGGCAGAGCAAGAATTTATACCCACTTTCGGGACCAATTTTTTGGGGTCTACCCCTTTCCCAAAATACCCCTTTCCCAAAATACAAACAGCTTTTTTCTGCTGACCATCGCAATATGGGGCTCTAATAAAGGTTTTTGGGAGTAGAACACGAATTCGATATCCAAACCCCCCAAAGACGCCTCATCCTGTAAACTTCTCCTCAAAACCAATGGCAATGTTGGGTTTAAATAAATGATATTTGAGAGAAGAGCTCGATGCTGATATTTTTTCAGCGCCAAGAGTCTGGGGGACGCCTCACCCCCGAAAACACCGCTAAATCAGGCATCATGAGAATATCGGGCAGAAATAAAGTATTTTAAGAATAGAATACACTATGTCCGTCTGTCTGTCTGTCCGTCTGTCTGTCCATGTTAATTTGTGTACAAGGTACAGGTCGCAGTTTTCATCCGATCGTCTTAAAATTTGGTACAGGTATGTTTTTCGGCCTAAAGACGAAGCCTATTGAAATTGGAAAAAATCGGTTCTGATCTGGATATAGCTTCCATATATATATTCGTCCGATTTTCAGTAATAATGCAGTAAAATGGTAATTTCTTAACGGATTCTCACAAAATTTGGTAGGAAGGATTTTTTTACTGGTGAATTTCATGGAAATCGGTTCAGATTTAGATATAGCTCATATATATTGGGTTGCCCAAAAAGTAATTGCGGATTTTTTAGAAGAAAGTAAATGCATTTTTAATAAAACTTAGAATGAACTTTAATCAAATATACTTTTTTTACATTTTTATACCCACCACCGAAGGATGGGGGTATATTCATTTTGTCATTCCGTTTGCAACACATCGAAATATCCATTTCCGACCCTATAAAGTATATATATTCTTGATCAGCGTGAAAATCTAAGACGATCTAGACATGTCCGTCCGTCTGTCTGTTGAAATCACGCTACAGTCTTTAAAAATAGAGATATTGAGCTGAAATTTTGCACAGATTCTTTTTTTGTCCATAAGCAGGTTAAGTTCGAAGATGGGCTATATCGGACTATATCTTGATATAGCCCCCATATAGACCGATCCGCCGATTAAGGGTCTTAGGCCCATAAAAGCCACATTTATTATCCGATTTTGCTGAAATTTGGGGCAGTGAGTTGTGTTGGGTCCTTCGACATCCTTCGTCAATTTGGCTCAGATCGGTCCAAATTTGGATATAGCTGCCATATAGACCGATCCTCCGATTTATGGTCTTAGGCCCATAAAAGCCACATTTATTATCCGATTTTGCTGAAATTTGGGACAGTGAGTTGCGTTGAGCCCTTCGACATCCTTCGTAAATTTGGCCCAGATCGGTCTAAATTTGGATATAGCTGCCATATAGACCGATCCTCTGATTTATGGTCTTAGGCCCATAAAAGCCACATTTATTATCCGATTTTGCTGAAATTTGGGACAGTGATTTGCCTTAGGCCCTTCGACATATTTCTTTTATTTGGCCCTGATCGGTTCAGATTTGGATATAGCTGCCATATAGACCGATTTCTCGATTTAAGGTTTTGGGCTCATAAAAAGCGCATTTATTGTCCGATGTCGCCGAAATTTGAGACAATGACTTGTGTTGGGCCCTTCGATATTTGTCTTCAATTTGGCTCAGATCGGTCCAGATTTGAATATAGCTGCCATATAGACCGATCTCTCGGTTGAACAATGACTTGTACTTATAAGCATTTGGTCTAAATCGGATGATATCTATAGAGCTGCTATGGGGTATAAGGTATGCATTTTTCACTGGATTTTGATGAAATGTGGTTTTCATTCATACCCGAGGTGGTGGGTATCCAAAGTTCGGCCCGGCCGAACTTAACGTCTTCTTACTTGTTTTTCTAAAGCAAGCTAAAAGTAACAGCTGATAACTGACAGAAGAAAGAATGCAATTACAGAGTCACAAGCTGTGAAAAAAATTCATCAACGCCGACTATATGAAAAATCCGCAATTAATTTTTGGGCAACCCAATATTTATCGCCCGATTTTCACTCCTAAAGCCACTGCAAGCACATTATTGACCAATCTTGCCAAAATATATCGACCACTGGCACAGTATCAGAGGAGTTTGTTCAAAATCGGATCAGATTTAGGTATAGCTCTTATATATGATTTCGTCCGATTTTGAGAAATATTGCAAAAAAGGGCTCTTTTTTATAACCGATTCTGTCGAAATTTTACAAGAAGGATTTTTCTCAATATAACTGGTGAATTTTTTAGAAATCGGCACGGATTTAGATATAGCTGTCATATATGTATATGGCCAGATTTTCACTCCAAGAGCCACTGCAAGGGCATTGTTTGACCAATCTTGCCAAAAATTTTGCACTACGCTTTCCTCGACGTCTACTGCATTATCTGAGAAGTTTTTCTCGAAATCGGTTCAGAAGTAGATATAGCTCTCATATATATGTTCGTCAGATTTAGGGTAATTTGCCATAATGTTGTCATTTGTCAACCGTAGTTTTTACAGTTTAAACATGTTTGCTCGCCGAGGTCCATAAAAATTGGTTCAGAATTGGATATAGGTTCCACATTGTATTTATAGGGTAGTTGTAGGGTATTATACAGTCGGCACCGCCCGACTTTTACCCTTCATTATTGGTATTGTTAAACTGTTTGTCAAGCGATAAAAGCTCTTTATTTGCCGAAGATAAATATTCCAAGGAAAATTTTGATCCATATAAAGTAAAAAAAGGCGCAGCGAAGCGTACCCGGTCCAGCTAGTAGGCTATATAATTTTTCGGTATCGGAAGGGGGTCGGACCCTCCCCCTTATGCCAAAAACACAACCCAAAATCAAAAGTGGACCGATAGGGACAATATAGGTATCAAATGAAAGGTATTGGAGAGTAGAATACGAATGTGGTATTAAATTTTGAGTCTAAGTACCCATCGGGCCGCTCCGACTCCATAACTCCCCTAAATAGACATATTGGACATTTACTTCGATATAGGGGCCCAAATGATAGGTATTCGGGAGTAGATTTCGAATCTGGCATACAAAATCAGATCGAAGTATAGGGAATCACGCCACCCCTCAAAAAGCCATTAAACCCATTATGACTATATGATACTTGGCTGAGCCGATTTTCTTAAAATTTCCATAGATTGTGTACGTTTGTCTGGAAGGAAACCTAGGCTACATAATTTTTAGTTATTGGGTGGAGGCGGACCCTATCCCTTACCCCAAAAAACGCCACCCATATTCTAAAGAGGTCCGATGGGCATAATAAGGGTATCAAATGAAAGATATTGGAGACCAGAAAACGAATATGGTATTAAAATTTGGGTCCAAGTACCCAGCTTGGCCCGCCCAACCCCAAAACTCCTCTAAACAGATATAGTCGAAGTTCATGTCAATATGGGACTCAAATAAAAAGTGTTAGGTTGTAGATTACAAATATGTCATAAAACATTAAGCCCAAGTAATGGGAGGTAGATTACGAATATTACATTAAAATTTGCGTTCAAGTCTAGGTGGCGCTTTTCCTTCTAAAAACACGTCAAATGGGTGATTCGACCCGTTATGACAATATGGGACTCAAATGAAACGTGTTGGAGAGAAGAAAACGGACGGTTCATATATACCAGTCATGGCAATATGGGGCTCAAACTAAAGGGATTTGGAGGCGCAGCACGAATTTGATATCCATATTTAAGTCGAAATGTCTGAGATGCCATTTCTTCCCCAAATGAGAACATTACCTGGGGGACCTCCTCAGCCCAGAAAACACCCTTAAATTGAACATTATTGGAGAAATTTTTCCAACCATGGCAATATGGGGCCACTTTCGGAACCATGTTTCTGGGGGTCCACACCACCCTCTTAAGCTACCAACCACCACTCTGGGGTACTTCCCAGTATTCATATAGAAGTCTTTTAAGAATGGGGTACATCTAACATCCAAACTTAAATGACCTTAAACCCTCTGAGCGAATTCCTACACCAATATAGATCATATGGGATTCAGATAAGGCATTTATGTTGTAATACTGTTGCTAGAGCGATATACACATACTATTTTCGTAGCATGGTATTTCATTAAAAGCTCTTTCATTGTCAAAAATAATATTCAAAGGATAATTTTGTCCCATATAAGGTAAAAGAGGGCGCAGCGGAGCGGGCCCGGTTCGGTTAGTATTACATAAAATAAGATAAAATAGAGATAGATAGCGATATATTTTCATGATTTTTTTGTGTTTTGTAGAAGAAGTGATACCAAATAAAAGTTCCCTATGCACAAAAAGTTTGATGTAATACTTGTTTGTGACAGTGAATATAGCACCACTTGAAAAATAATATGTTTAGTCTGTTTAGGCTGCCATGACTTAATTTTTGGAAACATTTCAATCTTTAATTCAAGTTCAAATATCAAAAACTTTAAAAATTTTGTAAAAGAATTGGTGAATGAATTCTAATCCAAAGGTAACGGGGTGGTTTGATATCAAAGTGAAGCAAATCGCCATTATGAACATGGAAAGTTTTGCAAAAACTTGAAGGAATGCGAGACAAATCGACAAATTTTGCAAATTTTTGACAAAAAAAAAATTAGTTATTTTATTGAAAACATTGGCATTTTTCAACAGTTAAATATATAAACATGATTCTCTTTTATTCTGTGCATACATATACTGGCACAATTCGTGTGAAATTTTAAGTATTAAGCCTAAAAATTTATGGAGTTACTAAAAAAACACTGAAAAAAACCAAGTCAACATTTTGATATTTAAAAATCATATAATGCATATGTCATTAATAGTTCACGATGGTATAAAACGCTGTATATTATCTCGTCAAGCTCATTATCCAGAGTCCTAAATCATGCAAATCGGTTCAGTAGATCAAAAGTTATGGCTCCCAGAAATTTGGAGATGTTAAAAGTAGTAAATTTTGACAGCCTGTATCTCAGCCTGTGTTAGAGATATGGACCTAAAGCAGCACATTCCTGAAAGCCTATGTCCTCTTCTACAACATTATGTACCGCTATAACAGATAAAAGCTGTAGATTTCCAATTTCGTGCCGTTTGGCCCACTGTTTGGCGCTGTTTGTTCTAAGACAATTGTATTTGTTTACCTTTAGCCGCGCACTACAAAAACAACAACACTTAAATGTTGTAAAAACAAAACAAAAGACAACCTATTTTTTTTTAATTTAAGATCCAATTATATAATTGGGTCTGTTTATATCTCGGACAAATTCCAGATAAAATTGTATTTAATTATATATATTGTATCAGATTGTATCCAATTAGATCTAATTGATACCATTAGATCCAATTACATATAAACATTTTTCGGATCCAATTATATTTGATGCCAGATATAATTGGATCTCACCATATCAACTTTTTTATACTCGGGTGGTTTATATTTGAATATTTTGCTCTAAATTTATTCGGTCTTAAAATACAATCGCAAAACATGTGATTGAACAGAACGGCAAGCCGCAAACAGTGATGGCTACAATATGCTAACATTGAAAACTTACTCTTATGGCAATCGTCGATTGTTTAGCAGTTGGGCAAGTGTGTTTTGTTGTAATAGTTGGATGTCGTCATTTGGTAGAAATACATAGGATGGAGAATTTTTTTTTTCTTGTTGCGCTACAAAAAAAAAAACTTTTAAGAGTATAGTTTCAACCTACAAAATATATCTTTTTGACAGGTACTACTGATAAGTTTGGTTACTTCACCAAACGAAATCGCTAGCTAGGAAATCAATAACATGCTATTACAAAGCATAACAAAATTTTCTGCCTAACTTGAAAAAAAGGTTTTCTATTTATAATAGAAATAGAGAACCCTACGGTCTGCAACCGGAAAATGTATTGTATAAATTTCTGAAGAGAGAAAAGATTTTTCTTTAGAAAAAGTGTATTTAAAATTGTGTCATTAGAAATATTTTATTCAAATATTTACTTTAGAAAAAAATTCTTTAAAAATCTTTAAGAAATATTTCATTAAAAAATTCTATAAATTCTAAAAAAAAATATCTTAGGAAAACACTTCATTGAAATTGTGCATTTGGAAAAAATTTCATTGAATTTTGTATCACAGAGCAAGAGTTGTTTAATTTTTTTAGTGAAAAGTTTACTTTTCAGATTTTCCATATATATATATAAAAATATTAAAAACTTCCACACGCTCAGTTTTTGAACAGTTGGAAAGCCCAGTCCAGGAAAAAGTTGGTCCATTAACCACCTTAGACAATTTCGCTATTTGAAATAGGGAGTTTTTAACCCTCCCGACATTCGATCTAAATATGGTTCAGATCGGACTATATTTAGATAAAGCTGCCATATAGGTTCGATTAAGGCTCTGAAACCAATAAAGGGTATAGAGCCCATAAAAGCCGCATTTATTACACGATTTCGTTGAAATTTTAAACAGTGAGCCGTTTAAAGCCTACTGTTATCAGTCTCGAATATGGTCCAAATCGGAAAATATTGAGATATAGCTGACATGTAGACCGGTCTTCCAAAAATGCCATAAAAATCGGATTTTTTGCCCGATATCGCTAAAACTGTCTGCACCTGAATCAAATACAATCCAGTCCAGCCCATATGAATAAAAATTGCAACGCTGCAGATTAGTGTAGTTTATTTGTTGATTGCGTTTTCATAATTAACTTCTTTATACCTTTAATATGATACCCACACTGCTTAGGGATTTTCGGATTCGGCTATAAAAATGAGGCCCCTAATCATTAAACTTGATTCGGACACACGCATTGATATGTAACAAGTTTGCCCCTGTTCCTTAATGGAATGTTCATGGGTAAATGTTAATTTATACACATCTCAAGTATACCTCTAGCGACATGTTAGCTAGGTCTTCAATATCAGGCTCGAAGGACAACGAATGACAGGTGGTCACGGGGTATGGCTTTTGATTTTCACTTAAAAAATATGTGGGCCAATCTAAGCTTGAAGAGTCTTACCGCTTTACTGTCGTTGGGTGGAATATAGGTCTCAGTCATGGAGTCCGCCATGGTCGATCACTGTCTGATCGGAAAACATGCTGATGGACTGAAGGTTGTATGTTACGACTTCTGGAGAAGCTGGGTGTGTGTGTGCTAAGTGTTTGCTCCGCAATTAAAGGGCAGACGGAGTGTGATGCGAACACTTACACTTGAGCTTTGAGTTGTGTGGCGTTCATCGTTATCGAGGGATGCATGTGCTATCCCACATGACCCTTGTGTTTGGGCGCTGGGCCCGCCCCCGGAAAATTAACAGGGTTAAATGGTAACAAGTAAAAGCGTGCTATGTTCGGCCGGGCCGAATCTTATATACCCTTCACCATGGAGCGCATTTGTCGAGTTCTTTTCCCGGCATCTCTTCTTAGGCAAAAAATGATATAAGAAAAGATTTGCTCTGCTATTAGAGCGATATCAAGATATGATCCGGTTTAGACCACAATTAAATTATATGTTTGAGACCCGTGTAAAATGTCAGCCATTTCGAATAAAAATTGCGCCGTTTGGGGGCTCAAGAAGTAAAATAGAGAGATAGATTTATATGGGAGCTGTATCGCGCTATAGACCGATTCAGACCATAATAAACACGTATGTTGATGGTCATGAGAGGATCCATCGTACAAAATTTCAGGCAAATCGGATAATAATGGCAACCTCTAAAGGCTCAAGAAGTCAAGGTCCCAGATCGGTTTATATGGCAGCTATATCAGGTTATGAACCTATTTGAACCATACTTGGCACAGTTGTTGGATATCATAACAAAATATGTGGTGCAAAATTTCATTCTAATTGGATAAGAATTGCGCACTCTAGAGGCTCAAGAAGTCAAAACCCAAGATCGGTTTATAAGGCAGCTATATCAGGTTATGGACCGATTTAAAACATACTCAACACAGTTGTCGGATATCATGACAAAACACGTCGTGCGAAATTTCATTCCAATCTTCTTCATTCCAATTTCATTCAAGAAGTCAAGACCCAAGATCGGTTTATAGGACAGCTATATGAGGTTATGAACCGCTTTCAACCATACTTGGCACAGTTGTTGGATATGATAACAAAACACGTCGTGCAAAATTTTAATCCAATCGGATAAGAACTGCGCACTTTAGAGGCTCAAGAAGTCAAGACCCAAGATCGGTTTATATGGCAGCTATATCAGGTTATGAACCGATTTGAACCATATTTGGCACATTATTGGATATGATAACAAAATACGTCGTGCAAAATTTCATGCCAATCGGATAAGAATTGCGCACTCTAGAGGCTCAAGAAGTCAAGACCCAAGATCGGTTTATAAGGCAGCTATATCAAAACATGGACCGATATGGTCCATTTACAATACAATACCAACAACAGCATCATTTAACGGTGACGAACTATAATATAGCTGCCATTACACGAGACATGAATTTGGCTTTAGAAACAACTTGTCTCCAGCTTTAATTCGGATTTCAACATAAACAATTCACAAAGCCACATGGTTGTCCCCAGATTAAGAAATGATCACATCGATTCGACTTGTTCTCCAATTCAATGAAAACTGCTGTTTTTCGTCTTTAAAATCAGCTCTTTTCAATGAATTGGCGAACGAATTGATCGATGAAAAGAAACAAAAAATTAGTGGTCTTAGTCGTTTTTATTTACCTGAAAAACATTAAGATTTCAATAACATTTTATATACAAAATTTTTAAGATTCAATTAAAAAAAATGATTGAATCAATTAACTTTTTAACTGAAAATTTTAAAAAAAATCAATCACGATCTTAGTTGAAAAAATATTAAATTCTATTAAAACAAATAAAAGTTATATACCCTTCACCATGGTTCGTATTTGTCAAGTTCTTTGAATGACTTTTTCAATACATATATATATGAGTCTCATCAAGTTATTGACGGATATGAACCGTATTTGTCATGGCTGTTATAGGTCGAATAAAATTACCACCTACAAAATTTCAGGCAAATCGAGTAAAAACTGCGCCCTCCAGTGGCTCATAGTGTCAATTTGGGAGATCGGTTTATATGACAGCTATATCAACCGATTTAGACCCTACTTGGCACAGTTATTGTAAGTCAAACCAAAACGGGCTCAAAAAGTCAAATCTGGAGATCGGTTTATATGGGAGTTATATCTAAATCTGAATTGACGGGTATAAAAAGTTCAGATTCAGTTAAAAAAATTATTGTGTCAATTAATTTTTTAACTGAAAATTGCAAAAATTTTAGTCGCGATCGTAGTTAAACAGAAGTTCAGAAACATTTTTATTTTTGATTAAATTTTTGTTGAAAAAATTTTCGTGAAATATTTTTCTGTGTAGTGTGCTTGCAATATGGAAAGAAAATTTTTCCCAGCTGTTAGTGTCCAACGTTGGCGGCGAAGAGGATGATGGTATAGAATGTTTCAGAGTGAGGTCCAAGTAGTATTGACCCGACTGAAAAGCAACAACAGGAACAGGATTCGACGGGTTGCCCGCTGAACTATTTAAGACCGGAGGCTACACACTGATAAGGCGTATGCATCAGCTGTCTGCCTCAGTATCCTATGTCCCGTACACAAGAAAGGAGACAAGACGAGATTATGCAATTAATGTTTGAAAACGTTGCTGTGCCTTTTAGGGTCTGAATTTCTCGATTTGACTTCTAAAGCAACTTGAAGGAGGATTGGTCCATAATTGATGCAGCTCCCGATTGACTACAGAAAACTGTCATAACTTTAAGAACATAGATACAGAAAAAAAGTGTCAGAAGAATGACGAATCAACCAAAGAGGCGAAATCGTATACAGACAGAACACCAAAAGCAAGTTCATCATTGAAAATACAATAAATTTGTTTGTACTTATTGGTATAGTTTTTAAGGAATCCATTTTTACTCCTTACTGACTGTTGCAAACAAATGTCCATTAAATAAAATACCCAACGCCACAGTAGTGTCTTAGGCTATAAAAAGAGAAATTGTGCGTGATCAACAAAAAAGAACAAGAGCGTGCTAAGTTCGGTCGGTCCGAATCTTATATACCCTACACCATGGATCGCATTTGTCGAGTTCTACGCGGTATCTCTTTTAGGCAAACAAAAAATATTGAATCAGAACTGTTATAAGTCAAATCCAAGACCGGTTTATATGGCAGTTTTATCAGGTGATATACCGAATTGCGCTATACCTTACACAGTTATTGGAAATTATAAAAAACACCTCCTGCAAAATTTCAGCCAAATCGGATGAGAATTGCGCGCTCTATTGGCTCAAGAAGTCAAGCTCCAAAATCGGTTTATATGACAGCTATACCAGATTATGAACCGATTTTCACTACACTTAGCATAGGAAGTGATACCAAAACACTACGTGCAAAATTTCAATCAAATCAGACGAGAATTGCGCCCTCTAGAGGCTCAAGAAGCCAAGACCCAAGATCGATTTATCAAGAATATAAATATACTTTATGGGGTCTCAGACGCATATTTCAAGGTGTTACAAACAGAATGACGAAATTAGTATACCCCCATCCTATGGTGGAGAGTATAAAAATGTGCAGGTGAAATTCTTAAGAAACCATAACAATTGAAATGGTTCCTTTTGGCTTTTGCTACGGGTGATGTTATGTTTGAGAAAGAAGTTCAGGCGTATAACAAAACAAAAACGTCTAAGATGACTAATTCAAAACGGTAGCTAAGTAGTTGTCGAGGAAACCTTATTTATGCTAAAATTGTTAGAGTTGTGGCAAACATCCAAGCAAAACCCCATGAATACAAAAGTGCCTAGTACAAAAAGAAAACAGAAAAAATTTCTTAAACTCTTTTATAATTTAAGAAACCTAGTTAGTTGTTGAGTGATTCTAAAGATGATTTGTCTCTTTTGCTTCTTTTCTTTTGCAGAATTTAAATAAACGGTCTACTAGGAATTTATTTTATTGTTAAATAAGGTAAGCAAAATGTTTTTTCATTAAGGTCATGTGCAAATGTTGAAGCTGTTCTTTGCGAGATACTGGAAAATTTAATCTCTAAACGAGAACACTATTTGTTGAACTTTTGCTATATGTGAAAAGAATAAATAATACCATAGAATATAATATCGAGGATATTTAAATTCAACTTTTTTCATAATTCATTATATCATCTACAAAGAAATAAGATAGATCAGGTAAGGTTGAAAATAGGGTGCGAATATTATTTCACCTCATGCCCGAAATTTAGTGCTACTTACAAAATCCCTAATGGTTTTCCATACCACGCCCCTAAGATGGTCCATGTCAGATATTGTGTCCCCAACTAGGCGCCGGTGTCTGTTAGCCGCGAAGCCGGGCAATGACATAGGAAATGCTCCAACCTCTCATCATCTGTCCCGCATGCCCTACACATGCTATCAATCGCCACTTATTCCCTTTACTCCTATATCCTAGGACCCAAAATTTATATTCTGTTCTGTTGCATATGAACTATCCTGTGTATAACGATCCGGTCTACCTGGTACTGGAACAAGGATTGGATCTTAATTTTAGATGCTCCTCTGATGGCAATTCAGCTATATCGCTTAAAAAATTCTTATACCCTGCTAATGTATTTAACCGCATGTTCAGACAAGTGCTCAATAAATAATAATATACAGAAGAACTTCTTATATATACCATTGCAGGATATCCCTCGGTGCCCCAACAGCTTCTGCAGAAATTGTTACTTACAACCTTTAGTCTATCAGAATATTTTCCAAACAGATAGTGACTTGGTGGACGAACACGATGACTGAGCTTCTGTTCTAGCAGAGGACCGCAAAGCGGTAGACTTCTTCAAGTTTGTACATTAATGCAATTCAAATTTGCTGTGCATTAGACTGCATGTGGCTGCTAATTCTAGAGATTTTCTTTTGCAGAGGTGAACGTCTTCCTCTTGATCATAAAGTTTCAACCTGGCATCCTTGGGCGGTGGTTGCCTATCAGTCCAGTACATACTATATGGACAACATTACTGTGCCTTTTCATGGAAAGAATATCTGCCTCCTGATGAGAAAACTAAGACTACAGAGCATAATTTTTGCAGATCTGGATCACAATCCATACAGTGCACTGCATGTCGCTCAGGACGATAATTCCTTCGCCTCTAACATTTAGCTCCGCTGAAAATGTGGCTTTGAATTTGATAGGACATATATATTGTAGTTAGATGTGAGATGTTGTGAGGTACAATGCCATATAAATGACATCGCAGCCTTGAAAAAGCTACTCCCCAAAGATGTGTCACCCTGCGGCACGCCGCCCGAACTCGGCCATAAATATAAGATGCCTCAAATAGTTTTCTCCAGTAGCGGGAACACTGTGCCCATTTTTAGCAAGTCTAAAATAAATTGAATTGTTCCTCCCGGTGTATTCAAATTATTTAGCATCAACGTAGAATTTTGCTAGGGGCCTGTATGTTGGGATGATGTAGTGCTGCGGATAATGTTTACAACTTCTTTCATTGTAACTTGCAGTGGTTCATCATCTGCTTGAGTTCAACGGATGAGACGAAAGGCTATCCTTCTTTTTTATCAATCTCAGAATGCACCATAGGCCAAATTTATGCTAAATCATAAATGATTTCAAATATTTTGGTACGGGTATGTGTTCAAATTCGGAGAACGATGTGTTTTTCACATTTTATGTAAGGCACCTTTTGGTGCAATACATTTTACATATTTGTATTAAAGCATTTTCCCGATAACTTAAATCTGTTCATGTTTATAATATTGTGCTCTCCATTTACCCCTAAACATTCGAGTTATTTGCACTTCATAAATAAATAGAAAAGTTTTTATTTGTTTCTGTTCTAGTAAGAACCAAATTAGCAATTTTATTAAATTTTTATTTAATATCTAGATTCAGTTTTCGTTTGTTTGCATATTTTTGCCTTTTTGTATCAGAAGCACATGTCATAGCAAGGCCAGTATGGAAAAGCAAAAGTCGAGCTGTGTCGCTGTGTAACACCCTAGACCTACGCTATAAAATCAAAGTGGGAGCTATATCTAATTCTGAACCAATTGTGATGGAGATCGCCGGATGTTTTCAGATGTATTTGAACAATCCATACCAAATTTCGAGGAAACTGATTTGAAGCAAACTTCTTAAATGTTGTAGTAGTCGTCGGATAACGTTGCGATATATATATATATATATATATATATATATATATATATATATATATATATATATATATATATATATATATATATATATATATATATATATATATATATATATATATATATATATATATATATTACTTTTTCGTTCAATATTACTTAAATTTATAGAAAACTAGCTGACCCGGGTCCGCTCCGCTGAGCTTTTTTTACTTTATATGGCACAAAAGTTCCTTGGAATATTTATTTTCGACAATTAAAGTGAAATACCATGCTACGAAAATATAGTATTGTATATCGCCTGACTAACAGTTTAACAATATAAGTATTCTTCGAATACTTTATTTCAGCCCGATATTCTCATGATATCTTTTTTTTTTTTTTTTTTTTTTTTTTTTTTTATTTTAATTGCAACTAGCTTTCAATAAGAAGCTAACAAGCAATTTTTTTCAAATTTAACATAATTATCATTGAAAATATGTAAATTTTATATAATCTATCTGAAAATTTATTTTACATTGGAAACAAAAAGAAAATAAATAAGTTTAAAGCTCATGATATTAAGAGATCATAGGGTTTAGTTCTATTCAGTCTACGTCTGGTACTTGGATCATTGAGATTAATGGCTTCTGGATTTACATGAAGGCGTAATCTGGCATCATGTTTCGTTGCTGCAATTGATATTTCCTCTGACACTGTGTTCATGCGGAGGTCTCTATGGAGATCACTGTTGCGAACATACCAAGGGGCGTTAACTATGCTCCTTAGTACTTTATTTTGAAAATTTTGAATCATGTAGATATATTTCTTATGCGTGCAACCCCATAGTTGGATGCCATATAGCCATATTGGTTTTAATAGTTGATTATATAAAAGTAATTTGTTTTGAATGGAAAGTTCAGATTTCCTGCCCATAAGATATTTGAGTTTTGACCATTTAATATTAAGTTCTTCGATTTTCTTCTTGACATGCGCTTTCCAGCGTAATTTCGAATCCAGGGTCATACCAAGATATTTCGCATTGTCCGAATAAGGGATACTGACTCCATTTATATGCACGGGGATGTTCCTGGTAGCTTTATTTGTAAAGTTTACATGAACCGACTTCGAATGGTTCAACTTTATTTGCCAAACAGAGGCCCAACGATTTATTTCATTAAGAGCTTGTTGCAATTTAGTGATTGCTTGCTCCTCTGTATCTGCCACAGCAAGTATAGCAGTATCATCCGCAAAAGTTGCAATGACTGAGTTTGGTGGTTCTGGCAAATCGCTAGTGTATAAAAGATATAGGACGGGACCTAGGATACTTCCTTGAGGCACACCTGTACCAATTTTCTTCATGTCTGAGTAGGAGTCATCCTGTTTAATTCTGAAGAATCTATCCGATAAGAATGATTTTAGAAATTCAACATATATTTCAGGCAACATCCTGCTTAATTTCCTTATAAGCCCGACATGGCATACTTTGTCAAAAGCCTGCGACACATCTAAGAATACAGCAGAACATATTTTTTTATCCTCAAAGCTTTGTTCAATAGTATTAGTTATGCGGTGTATCTGGTCAATAGTTGAATGGGAATTTCTAAAACCAAATTGATGGTCTGGTATGAGATTTTTTTCTGCAATAATGGGGTTTAAACGACTCAAAAACAGTTTTTCTAGCAATTTGGATAACATTGGTAGTAGAGATATTGGTCTATATGAGGTTACCTCTGTTGTAGGTTTACCTGGTTTAGGTATCATACGGATTTCTGCAATTTTCCAAAAAGTTGGCATTCTTCTTAACTTGAAGCAGGAATTAAATAATTGGGTTATTTTAATGATGCAATTATATGTAAGATTTCTTAGTATTTCAGTATTTATTAAGTCGAAACCTGGACATTTCTTTAGCTGCATACGGCCTATTTCTGCATATACCTCACCAACTGTAACATTCTCGATGCTTTGTTCGAAATTTCCTATACCTTCATTACCATTAGTTGGAACTTCATTGTTATTGGAGAAAACGTTCTCCATGTGTTCTGAAAATATTTGCGCCTTTTCCATATTCGTTTTGGCCCATGATGAGTCATCTTTTCTTATTGGATAATTTCTTGGTACAGGCCTCATGATATCTGATTTAGCGGTGTTTTTGGGGGTGAGGTGATCCCCCAGACACTTGACCCTGAAAAAATATCAGCATCGTTCTCTTTTTTCAAATACCATTTATTTAAACCCCATATTAAATCTACTCCCCAATACCTTTAATTTGAGCCCGATACTTCCATAGTCGGCAAACATGACCGGCTAGGGGCGTGTTTTGTGGATGGGCTGCTACTCAGTGGGTTGGCCTTGAGAATATACATCGGATTCGTTTTTCACTCTAAAAACCCTCTTATATGAGCCTCATATTGCAATAGTCAGCAAATACTTACTATTTGGGTGTTGTTGTGAGGGTGGGGTGGCCCCATAGACACTTTTCCCACATATTGATATCAGATTCGTGCTTTATTCCAAAAGACCTCTCATTTGGGCCCCATATTGCTATGAAAAGGCGTATTTATTTATTTATTTGATGAATACCTACACAACAAGATAAAAAATCTTATAATTATAGTGCAGGCTTATAAGAACAGTCATATATCCTTTGAAAAAAATAATAATAAAAATAATATAAAAATTTTAAGGAAATATAAAAGAAATGTAAAAAAATTTTTTGAATATTAATGATGGAAATACAAATTATTGAGAAAAATAATAAATTAAAATAGTTTTCACTTTAAGGAAGAAGTTAACAATGTTTAAAAGGAGAGAAAAACAATTTTTGAATAATTAGTTACTAAGAAGAATAAAAAGTCTTTTCTTAAAGTCTGACGCGTTGCTGATGTTTTGGATTTCGTGGGGAATGGTATTCCAAAGACGTATGGTACTCGTATAAAATTGCCATTTAGATACTAGACTCCTTCTTCGAAAAGGTACAAGTTTTCTACCCCTTCTAGATCGGGCGAATACTAATTTGTCGTAGAGGAAATTGGGTGTTTGTGTCACAATGATCTTATGCAGGAATTGTAGAGATCTGATTCTGAGTAAATTGTCAAAACTACAGCCATAAAGGGAATTCGCCATGGTGGAAATATGTTGATTTCTTCTTACACCATAGACATACCGAATAATGCTGTTAAAAACTACATTCAATTTCCGTTGGCTTAGTGAATCGCAGTTCGCAAACAGTTCACAGCCATAGATCAAACCAGGAATTAGAAACATCTTCGCTAATAGAGTCCGAACCTCAATAGGTGTATAAGAGTGTGTGATCCACAGTGTACGCAGCTTTGCATATGTCTGCCCTGCTATAGCATTCACATGATTAGACCAAGTCAATGAGCTATTAAAAATTACACCTAAATTCTTCGCACTAGACACAATATCAATCTTCTGACGATTTATAGTGACATCCAAGTCTCGTAGAGTAAATCTTTTACTCTTGTGAAAAACAATAATTTTCGATTTATGAGGATTCAGAAATAAACCATTTGCTGTGGCCCAGTTATAAACACGTGAAAGGTCCTGGTTGAGTTTTGTAACGCATTCACCAATATCATCAACAGAACCGCTAAGAAACAACTGAACGTCATCAGCATACATGATGATCTGACTGTGGACTAGCTGGCTTGGAAGATCGTTTGCGTAAAGTGAAAAAAGAAGCGGACCTATTATAGAGCCTTGGGGAACCCCCTTGGGCACTATTATTGACTCTGATATGGCATCTCCTACGTACACTGACTGCTGCCGATTACTGAGATACGATTGAAAAAGCTTTATAGAAGTATCACTGAACTTGAAGAATCTTCTGAGCTTCATATATAGATTACGATGATCAACCGAGTCGAAAGCCTTTGAATGGTCAAGAAGGACGAGAAAACTAACATTACCATCATCAATTTTACTCCTTATCGATTCCGAAACTTCAACTAATGCACTAACGCAACTATAATGAGCTCGAAACCCGGTTTGTCTATCAGATAACAGCGATTCCCTTTGGAGATATTCAGACATTTGTCTATGTAAAATCTTTTCGAAAACTTTCGAGAGGTAGCATAATATCGAAATCGGACGAAAATCGCCATTGGATTTAGGGATAGGAATTATCTTTGATCGTTTCCAGATACTCGGATATCTACTGGAGATTAGAATTGAGTTAAAGAGATGAGTAAAATAAGGTAGTAGGTAAGGAATCAGTATTTTAATAAATCTTGGGTCAATACCATCAAGACCAATGGCATTAGACTTCACTGACATAAGACTATGTATAACTTCATCGTGCGATACACATCTAAACTCAAAACTGCAGTCAACATGTGTGTTGTCCACTACCCTATTAGTGACTTGATAGAAAGTGGTGTCTATATCCAAGGTCGGAATATTAACAAAAGATCTATTCAATTCGTTGATATCTCCATGGTAGGTAGAAATCGCCTTGGATTTACCAACTCCGATATCATTTATAACCTTCCACTTGCTTCTCGTGTCTAACGCCGAATAATATTTGGATGAAAAATATCGTAACTTTGCATCATTAATAACTTTATTAACCTTATTCCTGGCCGTGCGAAATTCTTCCTGAAGTTCAGGAGTCTTAAAACGTTTCCACCTAGAGTAGGCTAGGTCCCTATTTCTAATGAAATTTCTAATAGTGGAATTAAACCAAGGCTTAGTGTTTGATCTTTTCATTTTCGTTTTAATAGGGACTGTTGTATCATAGATACGAAGAATGTTTTCTTGAAGAAAGCTCAATTTATCATCAACAGATATAAGTCCATATATTTCATGCCAATCGACTTCCTGAATCCTCTCATCTAAAGCAGAATAGTTCAAGTTCCTGAAATCGCGGTACGAAAACTTCTCCACTTTCTCCGACAAGGTGAAATTGTAAGCTAGATAAATCAAATCGTGTTTCGAGAAACAAGGAGCAGATATTTGTTCATTAAGTAAAATATTGGAGGCATCATTTACAAAGAATAAATCTAAAAGGGTATTAACAGTTGAAGAGAAATGAGTAGGGTTTGTAGTATTAGTAGGGTAGAGACCCAGTGTCAACATATTGTCCGTTAAAAGCGAGTCTACAAGAATATTGGAATTAAAGTCTCCAGTTATGACAACGTCACTATATCCCAATGTCACGGACTCTAAGACGTTATGTATTTGATCCAAATCTATCGTATTGTTTGGCCGGTAAAAACAACCAATCAAAATTTTCCTCGAGTTACTTGAAAGTTCAACGAAAATATACTCCGTCTGATCCTCAGGATTAGATCTCAACCGCAGTTTAGCTTTCAGAGCGTTCCTTGCATAGATGGCAACACCACCTCCACGACGTTCTCGATCCGATCTGAAAACCGTGTATCCTTTCAAGTTTATCAAGCTATCGGGTATAGCACTGTGTAGCCAAGTCTCCGAAAGACATATAATATCAATTTCCCCATTCTCAAATATATATTTAAACTCATCCACTTTGTTTACTATACTTTGGGAATTTATGTGACAAAATTTCAAACCATCTCTTTGTTTTGCTAGTATGCGCAGTAAATTTCGAGTTACGTCTTTGGAATATCTATCAAAATTAATCATGTGTGTCACAGAGAGGCAAACAAAAGTAAAGAGTAACATCAGCATCGCGTTTGAAAGAGAATGTCCCTGTTTGTATTAGCCAAAAAATATAAATATGATAAATAAAATTATAAGAAAAACAAATTAAAAAACTCTTTGGAATATTAAGTTGTAGATTCGATAATACATACAAAATCAGGAAGATTATAAACAAGCGTACTATAAGTCTAGCTATGAATTTCTGCATGAGGTATTTCTTCCAAAGCACGTAAGTTATCAATAATTTTCGGATGAAAAATGCATATCGGCTCGTTGCTATCAAAGCGTTTAATATAAGCAAGTCCTCGAAATGTGTATGCAGACTTGACAAGGCCTTTCTTTTTCAGATGAATCGCATCTTGCAGGAACTTGTAATTCATATTGGACAGATTTTCATTTATATAATATTGTGATGTAGATCTGAAACCAATAGAATTCAGTAATAACATATTATTGTGTATCTTTTTATAGCCAGAAACAGATTTTAGGAAAAAGTTTTTGTCGTATGGTGACATGAACTTTATTAATATTACGCCATCCGGTGAATTGAGGTTTTTTGTATTATTTCTATTTTGAAGGCGATAGATTGTTTTTATGCGAGGTACAGCTATATTTATAGATTCGCATATGTTGGCAAATACGTCGAATAAGTTTTCTTCAGTTTGAAAAGGAATTCCGTTTACTCTTATTTCACATGCAACAGTTGCATTCTCTTGCCTTAAGAGTTGAATTCTTAAATCATCTATTTCGGCTTTAGTGTGCTGAATCTCCCCGGCGACTTTTTCTAGGTTAGATACGCGAGTGTTGACATCATCCAAATTGGTTCTCAACTCCGACAACTTCTGTTCGAATTCGTTTATGATTCGGGTTTCTGTCTCCTTCAGCATGGTTTTAAATTGACATACCAATTTGTCGCTTAACTTAGTAAAGCGCTCATCAAGCATCTGTACCATTCTGAAAGGAGAATCGGATAAGCGAGGAGTTTTTGATAGGTTTCCGATGGAGGAGCGATTAATAAAGCTCTCTCTATCACGTTTCGGTGCCCTTGAATCTTTTACTACTACATCGTTATCAACCATGATATTTGCCTGTGTAACATCAAAATCGTTTGATTCCATCATTATAAAGAAAAAAAAAAAAAAAAAGCAGGCAGTAAAATGGTACGAGCTAGGGTTGGGCAAACAGCTGTTCACAGGGTGATTCGTTTTCAAACAAAGTTTTGAATGTAGGGTTTGAAAAAAATTATTGCGTGCTTTTAGGCGTTAACTTAATTAATGTCATTTGTATTATATATGTATCTGCTCTTTTTCTATTGACACTTGTCATTCACTCTCACTGAAAAATGTTCTATTGTTTTGTTTTGATTTGTAATTGTTGTTGTAGTTTCACTTGGATTCTTTTATTTGATAATTTTTCTGTACAAATAAATAGAAATTGTACAGAAACAAACGTTTGCACAGAGTTTCTATGAGTGTTTATAGACACAGGGTGTACTATTTTATATATTTGGGCTATTTATTTCTTGTCACAGTGGTTTTGAACGTAATTTTGAGTGATTTTTATAAGAGCTATGAATAACACGTCTGCTCGATTCCGATTTGTGCCAATGGTCGTAAATTTGGGGAGGGGCGGCCCCCCAGAATCGTGGTCCCACATTTGGATATCAGATTCGTATTCTACTCGCAAATACCTTTCATTTGAGTCCCATATTCCCATGGTCGGTAAATAATACCTGTTTGGGGGGTGTTTTGGAAAAGGGGTGGACCACCAGAAACGTGGTCATACATTTGGATATCAGATTCGTGTTTTACTTGCAAATACATTTCATTTGAGTCCCATATTGCCATAATCAGTAAATATGTCCTATTTAGAGGTGTCTTGGGGCTTGGTCCCCCTCTAGCACTTGGTCCGACAATTGGATATCAGATACGTTTTCATATCCTAAATGTCTTTTATTTTGAGTCCCATATTGTCGTTATTGTTCTAAACATATGTTCGGTAGGTTTTAGGTTGGGGCCGTCCCCCTAGGTACCCAATCCAAAATTTGGAAACCAAATTTTTATTTTTTGGGTACTATATAAAAGCACACAAAATTTCGCTTAAATCGCATTACCCATCTCCGAGATCTGGCGTCCGCGCCCCCTTCAGATGTCAAAAAATTTAGTACCCTATTTTCAGCATGGGGTCATTATGCACCATCTGTGAAAATTTCAAGAAAATCGTTTCAGCCATTTCTTTGTCTATAAGGAACACACAAACAAACCTGCAAACAAGCACAAATTGATTTTTATTTATAAGATAAGCATGGACCATTACTTTTTCGAAATGAAGCACTTAACCGAAACTCAAAAAGGTATGTTGCTACAAGATCGCGATAATCTGGGGTCAGAAAAATTATTGCTTTGTATAAAATAAGGCAGTCAAATAAAAGTGAAAAAATTATGTGGCAGAAAACGTAAGACGACGAAGCTTGAGGATGATCATATTGCAATTCTAACAAAGAGAAATTCAGCCAGAGATATAAAAGAGAAGCTAGAATTATATATTTCGACTCGAACTGTCCAAAGAAGACTTAAAAAAAACTTCTCCTACCAGCAGCCAATAGAAAAAAAACGATTGGCTTTTGCAAAAAAGTATAGAAATATGCTTGAATCATCTTGGAATAAAGTTATTTTGACAGAAGAGTCAAAATATGAACTAAAAAATGGCCAAATTCGGAAAAGAGTGTTGTGTAAACCAACGCAAAGGTTAAAATCGAAAAACCTTATACATACAAAAAAACATGGTGGAGGAACATGGTGTGGGAAGAGTTGATAGGCTCGCAAAAATCGACTCTAAAATGACTGGAGAGCTCTATGTAAATATATTGTAAAAAAATCTATAGCAGTGCGGAGGAACTGGGCTTGGGGGAGTTCATCTTTAAACAAGACAACGACCCGAAGCACACGAGTAAGGTCGCTTAAAATATTAAAAAAAAAATAAAGTTGAAAATTAGAATGGCCTGCTCAAGGCCCTGATTTAACCCCGCATAGAGCATCTTTAGCCTATCCAATCAAATAGTTTATATATATATATATATATATATATATATATATATATATATATATATATATATATATATAGAATACTTCTTGCCAAAAGTCGAGAGAATCGGTTAACAAATTAACAAATAATTTCTATATCGGACGAACATAGATATGGGAGATATATCCAAATCTGAACCGATTTATTCAATTTCAATAGGTTTCTTCTCTAGCCTGAAAAACATGCCTGCAACAAATTCGAAGACGATCGGACGAAAATTGCGACCTTTACTTTTTACACGAACTAACATGAACAGACAGACGGACAATAGGTAAAACGGTGGTGAATCAGAAAGTGATTCTGAGTCGATCGGTATACTTATCAATGGGTCTAAACCTCTTCCTTATATATGTTACAAAAAAAATGCACTAAGTTATAATACCCTCTACTACAGTAGTGGTGTAGGATACAAAAATCTCATAAAAAGAAACGGCAAAAACGGCGAAGCTTTTAAAAAATACTCTAAACATAAAAAGATTTTACAAACAGCACGTTCTACTGCTGTAGCTCGATATCAAAGCAATAGCATTGAAAACTATGAACACGTTAAATTGAAAAGCACAGCCAGAACAAAGACAAAAACGCATATCCTAGGCAACATGGGAGGTCGGCTGTTATGAAGGTAGTCAGGCAATGAGATAAGAGTCGTAATTAAGCTGAAATTGAACAAAAGCAAAATAAATGGCATACATGCAATTTCTATATGAATGTTTATTTATGCATATAAACAAATACAAAAATAACACATGAGTGAATAAATATTTGCAGTAAATAGCAGCGATAAAAACAATCTAGATAACATGCATTGTTGCTGATACTGGGTGTAGCACAACTTGCTAGCCAGATGTTCTGTGTGACTTTGTGACTATTTTATTAACTACATTCTTAAATTGCTTCAAGAGAATCTAGAATTATGGGGACATGAGTCCAAATAACGGCATTTGTTTTGCATATTTGTTATGCATTTTCACATATATATCGGTGTCATATAACATTCAACCCGTACTGAGTCGAAGGCGGTTTTTGAATTCAGGAATATGTTCCACAAGATTTAATGTCTGTTTGGCTGTCTGAGAAGACATTTATTCCAGTCGTCGTTATGACATTGGTAGCGCACCAAACTCCTACGCCATTCATGGTAGATGGCCGCTTTTAATAATTAACTCAACCAAAGATTTTGTTGAAAATCCGAAAAATTAAAAAAAATCATTATTATAACCTTAGTATTAAGAAACTGCGGGCAAAATTATCTCATACCCATGAGTGCTGTCCGTTACAAAGTTAAGCTCAATGGTCGCCATTTTATTGGCGAGTCCAAATGGATTGCGCAAAGCGACACCACTTTGTAGCACTAGGAAGGAAATACTGTGGCGTTATTCGTATAAACAAGTAAAAACGTGCTAATTTCCCTCCATACCTATACCATACTATTCCCACCATACCTATACCATACTATACCCTCCACCATGTATCGCATTTGTCGAACTCTTTTCCCGGCATCACTTCTTAGGCAAAAAAGGATATAAGAAAAGATTTGCTCTGCTATTAGAGCGATATCAAGATATGGTCCGGTTTGGACCACAATTAAATTATTTGTTGGAGTCCTGTGTAAAATGTCAGCCAATTCGAATAAGAATTGCGCCCTTTGGGGGCTCAAGAAGTAAAATAGAGAGACCGATTTATATGGGAGCTGTATCAGGCTATATATCGATTCAGACCATAATAAACACGTTCCCAGATCCGTTTATATGGCAGCTTTATCAGGTTATGAACCGATTTGAAACAATTGTTGAAAGTAAGAATAAAATACGCCATGAAAAATGACAGCCAAATCGGATTGGAATTGCGCCCTCTAGAAGCTCAAGAAGTCAAGTCCCCAGATCGGTTTATATAACAGCTATATCAGTTTATGGACCGATTTGAACCATACTTGGCACAGTTGTTGGATATCATAACAAAATACTTCGGGCAAAAATTCATTCAAATCGGATAAAAATTGCGCCCTCTAGGGGCTCAAGAAGTCAAGACCCAAGATCGGTTTATATGACAGCTATATCAGGTTATGGACCGATTCGAACCAAACTTGGCACAGTTATTGGATGTCATAACAAAACACATCGTGCAACAATTCATTCAAATCGAATAAGAATTTCGCACTCTAGAGGGTCAAGAAGTCAAGACCCAATATCGGTTTATATGGCAGCTATATCAGGTTATGAACCGATTTGATCCATACTTGGCACAGTTGTTGAATTTCATAACAAAACACGTCGTGCAAAATTCCATTTCAATCGGATAAGTATTGCGCACTCTAGAGGCTCAAGAAGTCAAGACCCAAGATCGGTTTATATGGCAGCTATATCAAAGCATGGATCAATATGGCCCATTTACAATACCAACTGACCTACACTAATAAGAAGTATTTGTGCAAAATTTCAAGCGATTAACTTTACTCCTTCGAAAGTTATCGTGCTTTCGACAGACAGACGGACGGACGGACATGAATGGATCGACATAAAATGTCACGACGATCAAGAATATATGTACTTTATGGGGTCTCAAACGAACATTTCGAGTAGTTACAAACAGAATGACGAAATTAGTATACCACCATCCCATGGTGGAGTGTATAAAATCTAGCCATGTCCGCCCATCCGTCTGTCTGTTGAAAGAACGCTTACTTTCAAAGAAGTAAAGTTAGGCGCTTGAAATTCTTCACAAATGAGATAAGTGTAGTTCGGTTAGGATTGCAAAAGACCAAATGAGCTTTTAGATGGCACAATTGTTATCAAATTTAGTTGAAATTTTGCACATGTCGTTTTGGTATGACTTCCAACTACTGTGCTGGTTCAAATCTGTCCATAACCTGGTATAAACCAATCTTCCGATTAGATTTCTTTAGCTTCTAGAGGGCGCAATTCTTATCCGATTTGGCTGAAATCTTGCATGAGGTGTTGCGGTATGACTTCCAACAACTGTTCCAAGTATGGTCTAAATCAGTTCATAACTTGATATAGATGCCATATAAACCGATCTGCCGCTTAGATTTGATCAGGTTCTAGAGGGCGCTATTCTTATCCGATTTGGCTGATATTTTGCACATATCGTTTTGGTGTGACTTCCAACAACTGTGTCGAGTATGGTCTTAATCAGACCAAATCCTGATATAGCCGCCCTATTGTCCGATCTCCCAATTTGACTTTCTGAGCCTCTTGAGGGAACAGTTATTAGTCAATTTGGTTGAAATTTTTTCTATGGCTTTTGCGCCATGACAACTACGGAGAAATAGTAATTAAAAGGACTTGACAAATGCAATCCATGGTGGAGGTTATGTAAGATTCGGCCCCGCCGAACTTAGCGCGATTTTACTTGTTTCTATTTAATTTTATTTTTGTTTATTTTGTATACTAAATTCGTCATTGCGTTTTAACACCTCGAAATATTCGTCTAAGACCCCAAAAGGCATACATTTTCTTGATTGTCATAACATCAATCGATTTAGCCATGTCCGTCCGTCTGTCGAAAGCACACTGACTTTCGAAGGAGTAACAATCTTGAAGTTTTGCACAAATACTTACTTTTAGTGTGGTCGGTTGTATTTTATTGTGACTTCCAACAATTATGTTAAGTAAGGTCCAAATCTGTCCATAACCTGATATAGCTGCTATATAAACCACTCTCGGTAGGCTCTTCGACAACTTTTCTTAATTTGACCCAGATCAGTCCAGATTTGGATATAGCTACCATATAGACCGATCTCTCGATTTAAAGTATTTGCCCCATAAAAGGCACAATTATAATCCGTTTTCGCTGAAATTTGACACAGTGACTTATGTTACGCTTTTCGACATCCGTGTCGTATATGGTTCAGATCGGTCTATATTTGAAGATGGCTACCAAAATGACCAATATTTTGTTCTACAAAATTGAACAATTACTTGTACTTATTAGGCCACTCAATATTAGTGTCAAATGTGGTCAAAATCGGACCATATTTCGATAAAGCGGCTATGGGGGCATAAATTATGCATTTTTTCACCGGCCTATGACGAAAGGTGGTTTGCATATATACCCGAGGTGGTGGGTATCCAAAGTTCGGCCCGGCCGAACTCAACGCCTTTTTACTGGTTTAATCTTGTTTTAAGTTTCTATTATGTTATTTCATTTATTTTTGTTTTTTTTTTTCTACTCCTAACAACCCCATCATAAATTGGATAGCAACCATTTTCAGCAAACAATGAGCTTTTTTCTGTTTTGAAATTGCAAACATTTTGCTATAATAGCATAGTTGCTATTGTAATAACATCAAAATAATCTTTTAGTAACCAAGAGACTTTCTTTTCTATTATAACCAGTGCTTTTTCTATTAGCGTATATATACCAATTCTCCGATGAAACCCAGAAATTGAGTTCTTGGGTTATTTCCGTTTGAGTTAAAATGTCATACGTCTGGTACATTCATGCCCTTATCCCATGAATATAAGTACATATATTCTCCATATACCCTGATTGATACCCTGAGTTAATTTTTTGAGGTCCTATAAATACCAATCATTACCCAATTTCGTTCGTTCAAACTAATGCGCATATATTCTGAATTAATATGTCTACATCGGTAGCAGTACTTACCACGTCGTTACTGATTTGGTCTCAGAATTTCTACAACACCCTGTTTGTTAGAGGGAGGTGCAAAGTTTATTGATGCAGCGTTTTGCAAATTGATTGTCATATTTCTACTCATACCTTTTATATACATTTGGCATTGCCATAGTTTTTCACCATTTGTGTCTGTTTTCTTCACTCTATGGTTTGTTTTCGTCGCATTTTCAGTTCAAACAATTTGTTGGCAATTAAATTAAGCACGTTATAGATACTTAAAACCATTCACAGCTATAGATACGAGACTGGTTGCCTGACTGTCTCTTAGTTGCTTTGTTTGTCTGTTTTTTTTACTTACGTAAATGACAATTTATGTTCAATTTGGTATGTTGGTCATAAGGCTTTTTCAATTGTAACACTTGGAAAAATAATTTAAACACAAAAATAATAAAGGTAATCATTATTTTATATATAAAATTTGTGTTTGTTTGTCGGTTTTTTTGTGTGTTCCTTATAGACTCTAAAACGGCTGAACCGATTTTCTTGAAATTTTCACAGATGATGCATAATGACCCCGTGGTGAAAATAGGGTACTGCATTTTTTGATATCTGAAGGGGAGGAGGACCCTCCCACATACCCTAAATTCCAGAATGCCAGATCTCGGTAATGGGTGATGCGATTTAAGCGAAATTTTGTGTGCTTTCTTATAGTAACCTAAAAAAAAAAATGGTATCCCAATTCCGGATGAGGTACCTAGGGTATCTAGCCCCACCCCCGAAACCTACTAAATATATATATAGACCAATCATGACCAAAACACCCCTAAATCGAACATATTTATCGACCTTGGCAATATGGGACTCAAATGAGAGGTACTTGTGAGTAGAATACGAATTTGGTATCTAAATGTGGGAGCAAGTTTCTGAGGGTGCACCCCTTCCGCAAACACCTTCCAAGCAGAACTTATTAACTGATCATGGCAATATGTGGCTCAAATAAAAGGTATTTAAGCCGCCCCTTCCAAAATCAACCCCAAAAAGGACAAATTTACAGCCATAGCAATATGGGGCTCAAATGAGAGGTCTTTGGGAGTAAACCACGAATCTGATATCAATATTTGGGAAAAAGTGTGTATGGGGGCCCCACCCCCATAACACGACCTATATAGGACGTATTTGCTGATCATTCCTGTAATAAGAAGTATTTTAGAGTAGAACACGAGTCTGAAGAATATTTTCAGGGCCAAGTCACCAAAACACCCCCCAACCCAAAACGGTCATGTTTGCCGACTATGGGAAAATGGGGCTCAAATGAAAGTTATTTGGGAGTAGACCATGAATTTGATATCAAAATTCGGGACCAACTGTCTAGGTGACGTCCCACCACCATAACAACCTCCAAATAGGACAGTGGACAGTCAAGATAGTGGAGTTCGACATGTTTGCTGGCTTTTGTAATAAGGGGTTTAAATGAATGGTTTTTAAGATTAGAAAACGAATTTGATATCCAATTTTGGGGCCAATTGCAATATGGGGTTAAAAAAAATGATATATGGATATATGAGAATAGAGCACCTGCTGATTTTTTTTTTTAGGGCTTAGTGCTCGTGGGACCACCCCACTCCCCAAAACACCCCTAAATCGGGCATATTTACCGACCATGACAATGTGGGGCTTTAATGAAAGGTATTGTTGGGTAGAGCAAGAATTGATACCCACTTTCGGTACCAATTTTCTTTGGGAAAAGGGGTTTACCCCACAAACATCAATTTTTTACTGGCCATTGCAATATGTGGCTCAAATAAAGGTATTTGGTATTCCCCAAAACACCCCCCAAAGTGTAAAAACTTTTCGACCATGGCAATATGTGGCTTAAATGAAAGGTATTTGAGATTAGAAATTGAATTTGACAACTGTAAACTCTCTTTAAACCAATGACAATATGGGGTGTAAATAAATGGTATTTGAGAGAAGATCACGATGCTGATATTTTTTCAGGGCCAAGTGTCTGGAGGACCACTTCAACCCCGAAAACACCCCTAAATCCGACATCATGAGAATATCGGGCAGAAATAAAGTATTTTATTAAAGAATGGAGTACACCTTAGATCCAAACTTAAATTCGTAGACCAATAAAGATCATACGGGATTCAGATAAAGGCACTTATATTGTTAAACTGTTAGTCAGGCTATATACCATTTTCGTAGCATGGTATTTCACTAAAAGCTCTTTAATTGTCGAAAATAAATATTCCAAGGAAACTTTTGTTCCATATAAAGTAAAAGAAGGCGCAGTGGAGTGAGCCCGGGTCAGCTAGTTTCATATAAAAAATACAAAACTAAAAAAAAAAAACAAGTAAAAGCGTGCTAAATTCGGCCGGGCCGAATTTTGGAAACATGGCTAGTTCGAATCAGAATTTCGAGACGATCAAGAATATATACATTATGGGGTCCTAGATTAATATTACGAGATGTTACAAACGGAATGACTAGATTAGTATATCCCCATCGTATGGTGGTGGGTATAAAAACGCTCAAAATTCAAAGCTTCCGACAAAATCTAGCAAAAAATTCAAACATTTTTCCCAAGTATTATAACAATTTTTTCTAAAAAAAAAATAAATAAGAAGTGAAACCATTGTGTATTGACCACAACTCAAGATCATGCCCTTGAATTTGGTGTTTTTTCACGTTATAAAGTGTATTTATTTTATCCAACACTACATTGAAGGACATCATCTGAGAATTCGAGCTCTAACAATTGAAACATATCGCAAATTGTTGCCTTGGTTGTTTTTATCGGATTCCAAGGCAACAATCTGCTAAGGTGAGGCTCTGGGATTTGTTTTGAATGGTTAGCTCTCTATTTCCCCGATGATGTCTTTCAATGAAAGGACAAAATTGGAGAAAAAAAAACAAAAATTTTAATGCCTCGAGCTTGAGTTTTAATCAATACACAAACATCTAACAAAACAGGCCGAAAACTAAATAGAACATTTATATTACTAAGTGAAACGTTAATAAAGTCCTCGATCTTTTACATATTTTCAACAGCTTTCAGTAGATACTTTTCTAAGTGTATGTTCGAAACTATGTTGGTATTTTTATTACATCGATAAACTGTACGTGTCAAGTTTATTTTATTATCACAGCAATGATACTTTACAACCTGCATAAAAAGACTCAGAAAAAATGGGGAAAGCATTGCGCCTTGTAGGGGCTCAAGAAGCAAAATCTGGAGATCGGTTAATATGGGAGCCGTATCAAGCTATAGATCGATTCAGACCATATTAGTCACGTATATTGAAGCCGTGGTACGAAATTTCTGCCAAGTCAAATGAGAACTGTGCCCTCTAGAGGCTCAAGAAGTGAATATCCCAGATCGCTTTAAATGGCAAATTTGAAGCGCCTAGCTTTGCTCATTCGGAGGTTAGTGTACTTTCGACAGACGGACGGATGGACGGACAGCCGGACGGACAGACGGGCGGACATGGCTAGTTCGACTCAAAATGTCATGACGATCAAGAATATATATACTTTATGGGGTCTTAGGCGTATATTTCGGGGTGTTGCAAACAGAATGACGAAATAAGCATACCCCAATCCTATGGTGGAGAGTATAAAAAGAGTCTCATAAATCTTTGATGAAGCATATCAAAGTATAAAATGTTATTGGGTGACACGATAATGAAAACTAAAACAATTATAAATATTTGCAACTTCGATTCAATTAAGACGAGTTTTTCAAAATCATCCTTTGGAAAGTTTTAGGAGAGATTCATTGGGAATTTCTCAAATTAAAAATGTTTTCCATATATTCCCATGCCTCTGATAGAATTCCTAGTTGACTTTATCTACAGTCAATTTCCATAACAATTTTCCATTTCAGGTTGTGATTTCTTGTAGAAAAGAGATTCTTCTGCTACCCGTTCAATTACAAAAAAATTTTTACAAAAATGCCGCAATTACCTACGTACATTGTGAGTGTTTTTTTTTTTTTGCAACAAGGATAATAAAAATAATACTATAACCGCACTCATGCTCTGTAATCATATATGAAGTACATGAGATCTTCAAAATGACAACATTTTGCAGAGAAAGGAAAGGTTTTTTTAAGGAAAATGAAAGGAAGACAATACAAACATTAGAACATTTTCCAAAATGCTAGATACAAGTAAAAACGCCAGGCTGAACTTTGGATAACCACCACCATAAACTTTGCCTATATTTCGTCTGCTATCTAATAAAACTTTGGATTCCCATCACATTGGATAAACCCATAGAAAAAAGTCTCCTAATAATACCAAACATTATCTGCTGACCGTTAGTAATTAATTGCTGCAATTATTGCAGTAGTTGTAAAATGTTTGCCATTTCAAGTCATTAGGAGAAGAGTTAAATAAAATAAAACAATGTTGAAAAATCAAACAAAATAAAATAAAATAAAATCATCAAAATCGGATGAAAAATGATCTTTTTATGGCCTCAATTATGGCTATGCCATATTGCATTGAAATCGGATGAAAAATGCTCATTTTATAGGCTCATTACACTATATCGGGAGATCTATCTATATGGCAGCTATATCCAAATATGTGCCAAATTTCATCGAATTTGGGTGGTAAATGGATCTTTTATAGCCTCAATACCATATATCGGGAGATCGGGCGTTCGGTCTAAGGGCAGCTATAGTCATATCTGAACCACACATCACAGGAAGGGGTCTACCAGAATTCACCGTGCTAAATTACCAATTTATTGTCTCAAAACATCAAGTCGTGAGATCGGTTTATATAGCAGCTATATATAACAAAACCCGATTTTTTGAGATCAGAAGATCGGGTTTATATTCAAAGAATACGAAATCATCAAAAATTGTTTGGAAAATATTTTTATACCCAAGAATCGACTAAATTATAAATACCCAAAAAAGGTATTTATTGGGTATTTACTTGGTAGAAACCAATCTCTATTCATTCACTCTAACGGTACGCTTGAAAAGTAGCACCAAAAGAGAAAAGATGTAGAAGATTTTAGTTGGTATCAGACGTAAATTAAATGCAAAAGTGAAGCGGAACAAAATATTAGTTGAAACAAGTTAAAGCGTGTTCAGTTCGGCCGGGCCGAATTTTATATTCTCACCACCATGGGTTCGTCTAATTCTTTGAATGACTTTTTCAAATATATATGAATATAGCTCATATTGACCGATATGGACCGTACAAGTCATATTATTTCAGGCAAATCGAGTAATAATTGAGCCTTCAAGAGGCTCAGAAGGTAAAAGTGGGAGGTCGATTTATATGGCAGCTATGTCAGATTACGAACCGATTTATACCATACTTGGTGCAGTTGTTGGAAGTCATAGTAAAAGGACATGTGCAATTTCAGCCAAATTAGATAAAAATCGCACCCTCTAGAGGCTCAAGAAATCTAATCGGGAGATCGGTTTATGTGACAGATATATCAGAATATAGACTGATTTAGACCATACTTAACACAGTTGTTGGAAGTCATACCAAAACCATAAGTGCAAAATTTCAGCCAAATTAAATGACGATCGCGCCCTCTAGAGGCTCAAGAAGTCTTATCGGGAGATCGGTTAATATGGCAGCTATATCAGGATGTAGACTGAATTAGACCATACTTGACTTGTTAGAAGTAATACCAAAAAGATATGTGCAAAATTTCAGCTAAATCGGATAAAAATTGCGCCTTCTATAGTCAAGACCCAAGATCAGTTTATATGGCAGCTATATCAAAACATGGACATATTTGGCACATTTACAATCTCATCCGACTAATACTAATAGAAGTATTTATGCACAATTTCAAGCACCTAGCTTTACTCCTTCGCAAGTAAGAGTGCTTTCGACAGACGAACGGACATGGCTAGATGGACTTAAAATGTCATGACGATCAAAAATATATATACTTTATGGAGTCTTAGACGAATATTTCGAGGTGTTACAAACGGAATGACGAAATTCGTGGAGGGTATAAAAATAAATCAAATTTATATTGACAAAATCTATAATGAATATTGAAAACAAAGATATTAACTTAAGTTTTATATTTTTGTGCATTTTAGGTGGTGCAGGTAATTTAAAATAAGTGTTTTATTTGTATGTTTTGTAATATTTTCTCGCCAGTATAATTGAGCTTCAAGTAAGGTTTATGTTATTTTTCCCCTTGAACTCCCCATCGATATCTTACTCCAATGTCTAGTGGTCTTCCGATGCCATATGTAAAATTTCATCTGCACCTTTTTGCCACCTTCAAAATTATGACCAAAAGACTAAAGGTACTTATTTATATATCTTTTTGTAAGTTTACGATTGTGTCCATGGTATTTGTTATGTGAAATTGTTTTATTTATGCGGTATTTGGTGAATAGAGTACGCTCCGCTGCGCTTTCTTTCACTCAAATTGCAAATTTTGCAAATTTTGCCCATGAACATTCCATTAAGGAACAGGGGGCAAACTTCTCACATATCAATGAGTGCAGTCCAATTCAAGTTTAAGCTCAATGAGAAGGGGACTCCTTTTTATGGCCGAGTCCGAACGGCGTGCCGCAGTGCGACACCTCTTTGGAGAGAAGTTTTACATGGCAGAGTACCTCACAAATGTTGCCAGCATTAGGAGGGGAAAACCACCGCTGAAAATTTTTTCTGATGGTCTCGCCAGGATTCAAACCCAGGCTTTCAGCGTCATAGGCGGACATGCTAACATCTGCGCTACGGTGGCTTTCTTTCATTCTCTAATGCTATATACTTGAGTCCTATATTGCCATGATCCGTAAATAACTTATTTTTTGGGTGTTTCGAAGGCTGAACCACTTAAGAAGTTAAATCCTCAGATAGGTTTATATGGGTGATCCTAAGATAAAGCTGTTGCCAAAGAACTCAACATTTTTCTACTTCCTTTTCAGCAAATTTTATTTCATTATTTTATTGCTGTTTGGGTTCAACATTTTCAATGTTTTTTTTTAAATTAGTTTACAAAAAGGGATTTAAAAAATACCTTGGAATATATAAAGAAAAACGCAACGTATAGTCGTCGTAAAAGAAAATGACCAAAGACGCTTCGAAAACGTAAATAAGGTGATCGGTATATAAAGAAGCTTTATCCAAATATAGTCCGATCTAATATATACTTGGTAGAGATGTCGACGAGCCTAGCACAACTCACTATACCAAATTTCATCCAAATCTAAACCGATTTTGATAAAGGCTTTCTGTTGGGCAATGCAACTTACCGTTACATCAACTGGATTTCATATTTTGCCTATTGGAAAGCAAGTCAAAACGAGCTAAGTTCGACCCGGCCGCCTACCACCAAATGGTGGTAGATTCCCAAAAATTAACACAAACTGAATTTGTCCTTTAAAGGCTCAAGAAGTCAAATCAGGAGATCGGTTTTTATGGCAGCTTCATCAAAACATGGACCGATTTGGTCCATATATCATTCCAACCGATCTATACCACTGAGAAGTAGTTGTGCATAATTTCATGAGTCTAGCTTTACTCCTTCGAAAGTTAGCGTGATTTCGACGGACAGACATACGGACGGACATGGCTTAATCGTCGAATGTCAATACGATTAAGAATATATACACTTTGTAGGGTCCCAGTTTAATATTTCCATGAGTTACAGGCGGAATGACGAAATTAGTCTTCCCCCATCCTATGGTGGAGCATATAAAAATTTTTGAGTGGTGATCATCCCCTTCTAATGCTGCCGACATTTGTGAGGTACTATGTTATATAAAAACTTTTCCGTAAAGAGGTATCGATTTGCGGCACGCCGTTCGGACTCGGCTATAAAGAAGAGTTCTCTTGTTGTTGAGCGTAAACCTGAATCGGACAATCCCTGTTCCTTACTGGAATGTTCATGGGAATAAAAGGAACAAAGAGACCGGCCTATGTTATAGATACTACTAAACTAAATTTCCAATGAACATTCCTTTAATGAACGGGGGATACTTTTATCATTTCAATTAGTGCAGTGCAATTAAAGTTTATGCCGAGTCCGAACGGCGTGCAGCATACCGACACCACTCAGTAGAGAAATTTTAATATGGCAGGATACCTCACAAATATAGCCAACCTTAGTAAAGGGATAACCACTGCTGAAACATTTTTCGATGTTATCGCCGGGATTTGAACCCATGAGTTCGACGTCATAGAATAGACGTGGTAGAATAGATACTCAAATATATAGCGATCTGAACCATTTTCGGCATAGATATCAAGGGGTCCAATATATTGATGGATGGATGTCAAGAGTTCCAATATAAAAAATATTTTACGATTTAGACCATACTTGGCGCGGCTAAAATCTGATAATACATGTGTTTTACGTTTATTAACCTCAAAACCTGAAGCCGATTACAGGCTTAGGTGTATGTCCATAGTAGCATAAGGCGGATTAATATCCGCGCCCTCTTTTCAACCTAATCTAACCACAAATCAGCGAATCAGTCTGTACAGTCCGACATAGTCTGCCAATGGTACAAAAATACTCATCTGCTCAAAGTTTAAGTTCCATATCGTAATTTTTAAAGACTGTAGTTGGTTTTACAATTTGACGAACGTTAACTATATACGTATATACTTTATACAGTCGGAAATGATTGTTTCCATGTGTTTCAATGAATATACCTCCGTAATTCGGTGGTCGATATAAAAACGGGCTAAGTTTAGCCCAGCTCCAGCCCCACCATGGATTCTGCTAAAAATTGTGCTCAAAAATTCGAATCCGCAGACCGACTTATATAGGTGGTATATATATTTGTAGACCCATCTGGGCTGCATTTGATGTGGGTGTTGAAGGAAGCAAACCAAATTTCAGCACAATTGCAATTTCTAGGGCCCCAAGATAGCAAATTCGGGGATCTTTTCATATCTATTTTTGGACCTACCTGAGAAGGATTCAGGTCCATCATATAAAAATTGTGGCTTCTAGACCCCAAAGAAGTCAAATCCACAAAAGTTTTTAAAATCTTATAAAAGTTTCGACTCAATGATTTCCAACCCCGACCGCTCTTTCCCCCCAAATAAGCTCTCAATATTGCACTCCAAATTCTCCATAAAAACGAAACTAGAAAAATTCATGCATATATCTTTTCATGCATATTAATGGCCATTAGATGTATACAAAGTCCCATATCTGAGGCTATGTTGCAATTGACATGGAACTTTCCATGGACATTTGTATTCCAATGGACTGTGTCTCTGGTGGGTATTGGATTTCAGCAGTAACATGCATATTCATGCACTCTAACATCTCTAGCAACAAAAAGAAGAAAAAATCGATTGGGAGAACTGGATGTGTTGTGCTATGTGGAGAAATATATAACTACAATATTTGTTCATATGAATGGAGTTGGACTAACATGTTTGTCATTGGCACAAACACTTTTACCCCTCGGTATGGGTTTAGAGTGCCTGTCATCCGCTGTCTTGGCTCTAGGAACATTGTCAATATCTCGTAGATCGTTAATGTTACACATTTTTGTATAAACATTGCAAAACTTTGAAAAGTGGTAAGCGGGACCCTACTCTGAGAAGCGCAAAACTTTATTTGCCATGTTTCCAGTTTTTATACCCTCCACCATAAGATGGGGGGTATACTAATTTCGTCATTCTGTTTGTAACTACTCGAAATATTCGTCTGAGACCCCATAAAGTATATATATTCTTGATCGTCGTGACATTTTATGTCGATCTATCCATGTCCGTCCGTCTGTCCGTCCGTCCGTCCGTCCGTCCGTCCGTCCGTCTGTCTGTCGAAAGCACGCTAACTTCCGAAGGAGTAAAGCTAGCCGCTTGAAATTTTGCACAAATACTTCTTATTAGTGTAGGTCGGTTGGTATTGTAAATGGGCCATATCGCTCCATGTTTTGATATAGCTGCCATATAAACCGATCTTGGGTCTTGACTTCTTGAGCCTCTAGAGTGCGCAATTCTTATCCGATTGGAATGAAATTTTGCACGACGTATTTTGTTATGATATCCAACAACTGCGCGAAGTATAGTTCAAATCGGTCCATAACCTGATATAGTTGCCATATAAACCGATCTTGGGTCTTGACTTCTTGAGCCTCTAGAGTGCGCAATTCTTATCCGATTGGAATGAAATTTTGCACGACGTATTTTGTTATGATATCCAACAACTGCGCGAAGTATAGTTCAAATCGGTCCATAACCTGATATAGTTGCCATATAAACCGATCTTGGGTCTTGACTTCTTGAGCATCTAGAGTGCGCAATTCTTATCCGATTAGAATGAAATTTTGCACGACGTGTTTTGCTATTATATCCAACAACTGTGAAAAGTATGGTTCAAATCGGCCCATAACCTGATATAGCTGCCATATAAACCGATCTTGGGTCTTGACTTCTTGAGCCTCTAGAGGGCGAAATTCTTATCCGAATGGAATGAATTTTTGCACGAGGTATTTCGTTATGATATCCAACAACTGTGCCAAGTATGGTTGAAATCGGTCCATAACCTGATATAGCTGTCATATAAACAGATCTGGGGATTTGACTTCTTGAGCTTTTAGAGGGCGCTATTCCTATCCGATTTGGCTGAAATTTTGCATGTATTTTATTTTTACTTTCAAAAACTATGTCAAATAAGGTTCAAATCGGTTCATAACCTGATATAGCTGCCATATAAACCGATCTGGGATCTTGACTTCTTGACCCCTAGAGGTCGCAATTATTATCCGATATGCCTAAAATTTTGTACGACGGATCCTCTCATTACCATCAACAAACGTGTTTATTATGGTCTGAATCGGTCTATAGCCCGATACAGATCCCATATAAATCGTTCTCTCTAATTTACTTCGTGAGCCCCAATGGGCCCAATTCTTAAACGAATTGGCTGAAATTTTACACAGGTCTCCAACATATAATTTAATTGTGGTCCGAACCGGACCATATATTGATATCGTTTTAATAGCAGAGCAACTCTTTTCTTATATCCTTTTTTGCCTAAGAAGAGATGCCGGGAAAAGATCTCGACAAATGCGATCCATGGTGGAGGGTATATAAGATTCGGCCCGGCCGAACTTAGCACGCTTTTACTTGTTGTTTTTACATTTTGTGATCTTAGTTTTAGGTGGCTTACGTGAAGAAGGGGATAATAGCGTCTGGGGTCATTTTAAAACTGGCATAGTTTCAATTCGGCTGAATGCTAAAGGGTTTTTTTGCTCTCTTCTTGTTTTGGCGCATTCGTAGCAACCACTAGAGATATCCCAAAGCAGAGTCCATTTTAACTATCTTTATCTTTGCAGATTTATATGTCTGTTTCCCCTGAGGCATTTATTCTTCTGTGCTGTTCGAGAAAACATTTCAGGTTAGCCATGTTGATGATGTTGCATTGCTTTCCGCTCGAAAATGTGGTCTGCTGTTGTTGTTGTTTGGCGCAGTTGACATTTCCTAAAGCCCAATTCGATGCAAAGACAAAAACATAATTTTGTTTGCTTGCCTTGATTTTTAGGTTATTATACCCACCACCGAAGGATGGGGGTATATTCATTTTGTCATTCCGTTTGCAACACATCGAAATATCCATTTCCGACCCTATAAAGTATATATATTCTTGATCAGCGTGAAAATCTAAGACGATCTAGACATGTCCGTCCGTCTGTCCGTCTGTCCGTCTGTCTGTTGAAATCACGCTACAGTCTTTAAAAATAGAGATATTGAGCTGAAATTTTGCACAGATTCTTTTTTTGTCCATAAGCAGGTTAAGTTCGAAGATGGGCTATATCGGACTATATCTTGATATAGCCCCCATATAGACCGATCCGCCGATTAAGGGTCTTAGGCCCATAAAAGCCACATTTATTATCCGATTTTGCTGAAATTTGGGGCAGTGAGTTGTGTTGGGTCCTTCGACATCCTTCGTCAATTTGGCTCAGATCGGTCCAAATTTGGATATAGCTGCCATATAGACCGATCCTCCGATTTATGGTCTTAGGCCCATAAAAGCCACATTTATTATCCGATTTTGCTGAAATTTGGGACAGTGAGTTGCGTTGAGCCCTTCGACATCCTTCGTAAATTTGGCCCAGATCGGTCTAAATTTGGATATAGCTGCCATATAGACCGATCCTCTGATTTATGGTCTTAGGCCCATAAAAGCCACATTTATTATCCGATTTTGCTGAAATTTGGGACAGTGATTTGCCTTAGGCCCTTCGACATATTTCTTTTATTTGGCCCTGATCGGTTCAGATTTGGATATAGCTGCCATATAGACCGATTTCTCGATTTAAGGTTTTGGGCTCATAAAAAGCGCATTTATTGTCCGATGTCGCCGAAATTTGAGACAATGACTTGTGTTGGGCCCTTCGATATTTGTCTTCAATTTGGCTCAGATCGGTCCAGATTTGAATATAGCTGCCATATAGACCGATCTCTCGGTTGAACAATGACTTGTACTTATAAGCATTTGGTCTAAATCGGATGATATCTATAGAGCTGCTATGGGGTATAAGGTATGCATTTTTCACTGGATTTTGATGAAATGTGGTTTTCATTCATACCCGAGGTGGTGGGTATCCAAAGTTCGGCCCGGCCGAACTTAACGTCTTCTTACTTGTTTTTTTTAAGAGCGTGGTCGTTTTTGTTTATCTCTATGTCTGGCTTTCATCTCATGCTTGGTTGTTGGCTGGCTGGTTGCCTGTTCATGCCATTCTGACAGGTTGTGTACATCTTCCTTAGAATCTGATTAAAGTTTTGCTTTGATTTTATACAAAGTAGCTGAGGAAATCTCTGAAATAGTCATCCCGTTGGAATGAGAAAATTCATTGAGGGCAAAGGATTGGATGGAGACTTAAAACGAAAACAACTTAATAAAATTTCAGCAATTTATGAATTGAGCAAAAAGTAACTTGGAAAATTTTGAAAAATAAATGCTGAAGAACATGGGTTAGGTTGAGTTTAAGATGAGGGTAAGGGAGGAGAAGTTTGACCAGTATATCTATATCAATATATCGAAGACTAGTGCCATGTTGATTATTTAGTTTTTGCACCGTAGTTTAAATTTATTTTGCTCGATTTTTCACTTTAGTTGTTAATTTTGGTCCAAGGGCTAAGTTTCTTGGAGTTAGTCGCTGCACTTTATTCCTATCCAGAACTATACATAACTATATTGGAACAGCTCTTCTATTTCCTTTTCTATCAGCCACCAGAGCCGCGCTTTTAATAACATTGACAACTTCGATTGATAGTACCCTAAAATCATCGGGAAAACGCTCCTCAAGTCTGGCTAGTACATAAAAGATGAGGCCTTGTCAATGTGTTCATTCCATCCATAAATAGATAAAATTGCAATCCATTGGCACCAGCTTCTTATTATTATTCATGTACTAGCCATGAGGAACATGTACATGTACTTGAAACCAAAAAAAAAAAAAAAAAAAAAAAAAAACAAACAAGTTAGAGCGTGTTCGGCCGGGCCTAATCTTATATATCCTCCACCATGGATCGCATTTCTCGAGTTCTATGCGCGGTATCTCCTTTTAATCAAACAAAAAATATTGAATAAGAACTGTTGTGCTATTGGAGCTGTATCAAGTTATATTCCGATTCGGGCCATAAATGAATGCTGAACATTGTAGAAGTCATTGTGTAATATTTCAGTTCATTCGGATAAGAATTGCGCCTTGTATGGTCTCAAGAAGTGTATGTTGAAGGGCATGCGAGAAGCCGTTGTACAAAATTTCTGCCAAATCGGATGAGAATTGCGCCCTCTAGAGGCTCAAGAAGTCAAGATCCCAGATCGGTTTATGTGTCAGCTTTATCAGGTTATATACCGAATTGCGCCATAGCAAAGTTATTGGAAGTCATAAAAAACACCTCATGCAAAATTTCAGCCAAATCGGATGAGAATTGCGCGCTCTATTGGCTCAAGAAGTCAAGATCCAAAATCGGTTATATGGCAGCTATACTAGATTATTAACCGATTTGAATCATACTTAGCACAGTGGTTGGAAGTGATACCAAAACACTACGTGCAAATCAGACGAGAATTGCGCACTCTAGAGGCTGAAGAAGTCAAGACCCAAGATCGGTTTATATGGCAGCTATATCAAAACATGGACCGATATGACCCATTTACAATCCCAACCGACCTACACTAATAAGAAATATATGTGCAAAATTTCAAATGGCTTTAATTCTTCGAAAGTTAGCGTGCTTTCGACAGACAGACGGACATGACTACGACTTAAAATTACATGACGATCAAGAACATAAATACTTTATGCAGACGCATATTTCAAGGTTTTACAAACAGAATAACGAAATTAGTATACACCTATCCTATGGTGGAGTGTATAAAAATTTAATTTTTGCACGAACATCATGTTAGGTTACTGTGGAAAGACTTATAATAAATATATCTGTAATTGCTGTTCGACTTAATCAATCTTTTTATAGGCGAAACCGAATGGCATGACACTCCATGCCAGTGCGACACTTCCTCATAGAGAAGTTGTATATGGCTGAATGACAATAATTGGCGCCGTTCTAATAGACGCCGTCATGGTCCCTCGAGACCAGTTGTTAAATATGTATATACCCACCACAGAAGGATGGTGCATATTAATTTTGTCATTTCGTTTGCAACACGTCGAAATGCCAATTTTCGACCTTATAAAGTATATATATTCTTGATCGTAGAAAAATCTAAAACAATCTAGCCATGTCCGTTCGTCTGACTGTCTGCTGAAATCACGCTATAGTCTTAAAAAATAGAGTATTGGGATGATATTTTGTACAGATTTTTCTTAATGGAATGCTCTGCCTATCTGTCCGCCTGACTGTGCAGTAGTGTTTTTGGTCATCAAAGTTAATAATTGTTAACTTTTGCAAGTTTCTTTTTGTTGCAGAGTTGCATTTTTCAACGCTACGCTCCTCAATGTATTCATTCCATATAGGCCTTCAGGGATGTTGTAAGCAGCATGGAATTCCTTACTTAGATTTTCTTTCTCGAGGTTACTGACCTAGGAGTATGTCCAATGGGTATACATTGTCCATACTGGCATGGGATAGATTAACATCCGCACCCTTTTTCTACATATTCTTACCTAACCTAAGGTTCATTTTGTTTTTGGATCCATCTGCTAAATAATTTTAAACCATTCACAATTACTTGGAATTTAAATTTCCGTAAAACATTATTGGTATCCATTTTTATAACATACTCCATGGAACCACGTATCAATATACCTAGATTGATTAAAAGTTTGTTTGATGTCAGTGCATTGGAGCATCAATACAAAATCAATATTGTACGCATATCCAACAAATTTATTATAACCCTTTTTGCCCCATCTCCAAGGTACATCATCATCGTTCTGTTCTAATTTCACGCCAAACCTCTTTTCGCATCAATGCATTGCATGCTCTTAACATGAGTATTGGGTGTTTATGCGATGCGTTTATGAAGTGTTAATTGATTTGTCTTTATGATTTCCGTGAAAAGCGGAAAGGCAAATACGATGATGAGAAAAAAGCCAAAATGAATTGTTAATTTAAGCTGTCATCTAGCATTTGTGCACATAATCACAGTCACACTTGAATGCTTATAACAATTCAACATAAATTTTCATAGATGCCTTTGACACTTCCTTGAGAAAATTATGCTTCAAATTGTGATTGATGGATTTTAATAGGAAAGCAAAGAATTTCTATGATTAATATTGACATGAAGTTGGGGTGAGGACAATATCCATTCAAAATATGAGGAATGAATGGGAGTTTTTGAAGACAGAATGGGGGTTCTTCAAAGGGGGCCGGCGAAATGTTTCAAATAGGGAATTAAAGTTATTTAAGAAAACCTTTAAACATTTTTATCGAAATTTTATTTATGAGACCAAAACTATTTAAATACAAAAACTATTTGAACCGGTGCTCATGTTTTTTTATGGAAAGGTAAAAATTCATGCATTGTTTACTTCTCTGAGTAAGAGGCAGAGCCCATTAAAATCCCCTTACCTCCAGGTAGACACCAAAAAAACATTTCAATTATTTGTAACACATGTAGTCAAATATTCATCAATCAATTTTAAATTGTTTTATTTCATTATGCCACCACATATCCAGTTTATTTTTTGTCAAATGACATTTCAAATCTTATATATAAAAATCAATTTGTGTTTGTTTGTATGTTTGTGTGTTCCTTATAAACTCAGAAACGGCTGAACCAATGGTGCATAATGATCCCGTGGTGAAATTGGGGTACTACATTTTTTGATATCTGAAGGGGGGGGGGCGGACTCTCCCTCTTACCCTAATTTTCAGAAACGCCAGATCTCGGAAATGGGTGGTGCGATTTAAGCGAAATTTTGTGTGCTCTCATATAGTATCCTAAAAATAATAATTTGGTATCCTAATTTCGGATGGGGTACCTAGGGGGGCCGCCCACCCTAAAACCTACCAAACATATAGATAGAAAACGTATCTGATATCCATTTGTCGAACCAAGTGTTAGGGGGACCACCCCAACCCCCCAAAACACCCCTTAATCGGACATATTTACCGACCATGGCAATATGGGACTCAAATGAAAGATATTTGAGAGTAGAATACGAATCTGATATATTTCTAGGGGTCCATCCGTTCCCCAAAACACCCCCAAACAGGACTTATTTACTGACCATGGGAATATGGGGCTTAAATAAAAGATATTTCAATGTAGAATACAAATCTGATACCCAAATATTGGATCAAGTGTTTGGGGGGCCGCTTCTCTCCAAAAACATTTCCAAAGGGGACAAATTTACGACGATAGCAATATGGGGCTCAAATGAAAGGTCTTTGAGAATAAAGCACGAAAATATCAATATTTGGGAAAAGTGTCTATGGAGCCACCCCACCCCCACAACACCACCCAAATAGGGAGTATTTGCTGACTATTGCAATATGACGCTCAAATAGGAGGGTTTTTACAGTAGAACACGAATCCGATATATATTTTCGAGGCCAACTCACTGCGTGGTCGCCCATCCCCCAAGCCGCTCATGTTTATCGACTATGGAAACATGGGGCTCAAATAAAAGATAAGTGGGTGTAGACCACGTGTCTGATATCAACATTAGGGACCAACTGTCTAGGGGACGTCCCACCACCATAACAGTCCCCAAATAGGACATATTTTCTCACCAAGACAATTTGGGTCTTAAAGAGAGTGGAACTAAATATTTTTAGTTTCTAGGGCCAATACCCCAAACCGGACATATTTGCCGACTTTTGCAATAAGGAGTTTAAATGAGATTTGAAAACGATTTTGATATCCATTTTTGAGGCCAATGGCAATATGGTTCAAATAAATTATATATAGGTATATGAGAATAAACCACGTTGAAGATATATTTTCAGGGCTTAATTTTGGAAGACCATGTTGGATAATGTTGGAGGCCACCGTAGCGCAGAGGTTAGCATGTCAGCCTATGACGCTAAACGCCTGGGTTCGAGTCCTGGCAAGGCCATCAGAAAAAATTTTCAACGGTGGTTTTCCCCACCTTATGCTAGCAACATTTTTGAGGTACTATGCCATGCAAAACTTCTCACCCAAGAGGTGTCGCACTGCGGCACGCCGTTCGTATTCGGCTACAAATACGAGGCCCCTTATCATTGAGTTTAAAAACTTGAATCGGACTGCACTCATTGATATGTGAGAAGTTTGCCCCTGTTCCATAGTGGAATTTTCATGGGCAAAATTTGCATTTGCAATGTGGGGAAACCACCCCAATCCGCAAAACACCCCTCGGGCATATTTACCTACCATATCAAGGTATTGGGGGGTAGAGCAAGAATTGATACCCATTTTCGGGTCCAATTCTCTGAGAGAATACCCCTTTCCCAAAATACCCCATAAACAGCAATTTTTTACTGACCATCGCAATATGGGGCTCAAATAAAAGTATGTAGGACCATGTATTTAGGGCATCACCCCTTCCACAAAACACCCCGCAAAGGGTAAAAATGTTTCGACTACGCCAAGGCTCAAATGAAAGGTATTTGAGATTAGAAAACGAATTTAATAACCAATTTCGGGGCTATGTGTATGGGGGACGCTTCATCCTGTAAACTCCCCCAAACCAATGGCAATATGGGGTTTAAATAAATGGTATTTGAGAGAAGAGCACGATGCTGATATTTTTCAGGGCCAAGTATCTGGGGCCCCACTTCATCCTCGGAAACACCCCTAAATCAGATAACATGAGAATATCGGGCTGAAATAACGTATTTTAAGAATGGAGTACACCTTACATGCAAACTTAAATTCGTAGACCAATTAAGATCATATGGGATTCAGATAAAGGCACTTATATTGTTAAACTGTTAGTCAAGCGATATACTATTTTCGTAGCATGGTATTTCACTAAAAGCTCCTTAATTGTCGAAAATAAATAATCCAAGGAAACGTTTGTTCCACATAAAGTAAAAGAAGGCGCTGCGGAGCGGGCCCGGGTCAGCTAGTAGTATATATTTGCCAGCTCTCCCAAAATAAAAAGAGAGACAAAATCAATTGTCTATTATATGATATTTTATTAAAATGATTTGCATACAATTGACCTTAGATGGTATTGTATTCAATGCACATCAAATACATAATTTAGTCAATGAATGAAAAAAAAAAAAATAATGTCTGTCTAAACTGCATCTTGTCTGCCATCCGAGGTTATCTGTTTTGGCTGACGTCTCTTGAATAGAAAGAATATTTCAACAACAAAATCCCCAAGTGTAGTGTTGTGAATTGCATGGTGAGACTGTCCATACGACACTTATGACATCAGCACGATCAGTGCTATTAATAGGTATTATTTGCAAATTCAAAATAAATAAATGCTGTTAAGCTTACCATTTAAATTTTTACGTTTTGCTTTGCTAATGTTTAGTTTTTACCTAATATCTTCGTTTTTGTATAAACGAAGTCTTGTAATCGTTTTGGTAAAACTCGGAACAAAAATAATATATTTCGTATAGCAAGAAGTTTTTTGATACATTTCGAACGAGCATCAGTCAAATGTTTAGGTTTCTATAGATTTCTCTATATTGATTTCTTATATGATTATATTGGGTTAAAGAGATTTGATGAAAACTCAAATAATGGTAGAGGTATTACACTTAGTAACGGTAATTGCAAAACAGAAAAGAACGGCCAGAATTAACACATACAGTGTAAAATGTACGGAGGATTCACGTATTCATTGATGACTTGGAAAATTTCCTATACCAGAGGGCACAGCAAAGCGACAATTTGCACCTTCTCGCTTTATAGACAGAAACAAACGTGCCAAGTTCGGCCGGGCCGAATCTTGGGAACCCACCACCATGGATTCTGCTAAAAATTTATAAAAAAAAAAGATTTAGTTAGAGGGCATAATTTTATTCTACATACCAAACTTCTATCAAACCAGCAAAAATTAAATCTTCTAGGAACCAAACACGATCGAGAGACCGGTTTACATGGGAGCTATATCATGTTATAGACTGATTTGGACCGTAACAGAACACCGCATGCAAAATTGCAGCCAAATCGTACAAAAATTGAGGCTTGTAAGGACTTTGGAAGTCAAATCGGGAGATCAGTTTATATGGGAGCTTATCAGGTTATAGACCGATTCAGTACTTAACACAGTAGTTGGAAGTCATAACCACAAAAGCGAAATTTCAGGCAAATCGAACGAAAATTGAGGCTTGTAAGGGCTCAAGAAATCAAATCAGGAGATCGGTTTATATAGGAGCGATATCAGGTTATAGGCAGATTTGAACCTTACTTGGCACAGTTGTTGGAAGTCATAACAGAACACTACATGCAGAATTGCGGCGTCCAGGGGCTCAAGAAGTCACATCCGGAATCGGTTTATATGGGAGCTATATCTAAATCTAAACCGATATGGTCCATTTACGATCTCCAACGACCTACATCAATATGAAGCATCTGTGCAAAATTTCAAGCGTCTAGCTCTACGCGTTCGACCGATGTCGTGATTTCGACAGAAAGACGGGACATGGCTATATCTACTCAGAACTTCGAGTCGGTCAAGAATATATACTTTATGGGGCCTTAGAGGAATATTTCGAGGTGTTACAAACGGAATGACTAGATTAGTGTACCCCCTTCCTATGATGGTGGATATAACAATGTAATGGAAATTCATAGCTAGGCATTCCCTTGCATAAAATTAACTGATTAAGTATAAAGATAACGGTTTATATTTTATAGGTAATTGCAGTCAATGTCAGCAAATATATATATATATATATATATATATATATATATATATATATATATATATACTATATACTAATCTATACTAATCTAGTCATTCCGTTTGTAACACCTCGAAATACCGGCTCGCTCTGGACCGAAATGAGCACTTAAAATCTAAAACAAGTTTAATAGAGGTTTTAACTTCAATTTCATGATGTATCTATTTTTATTGATTTCTGGTAGTACCATACAGAGCTTCTTAATATATTTATACGAAAATACTTAAAGTACTTATGCAATGATGTTTTTTTTCGCCTCTATTCTTAATTTTGTACCCACCACCATAGGATAGGGGGTATATTCACTTATTCATTCCGTTTGCAACACATCGAAATTTTTCCATTTTCGACCCTACCAAATATATATATTTCTGATCGTCGTAGAATTCTAAGACGATTCAACGATGTCCGTGTGGCTGTTCGTCCGTCAGTTGTAATCACGCTACAGTCTTTAAACATTGAGATATTGAGCTAAAATTTTCCATATGCAGGTTAAGTTCTTGAATGGGCCAAATCGGAATATGTTTGGATATAGCTGCCATATAGACTGATCTGGCGACTTAGGGTCCATAAAAGCCGCAATTATTATCCGATTTCGATCAAATCTAAAATTGTGAATTGTTTTAAGCCTCCCGACATCCGACCAAAATATGGTTCAGATCGGACTACACTTAGATATAGCTGTCATATAGACCGATCTACCGATTAAGGGTCTTAAGCTCATAAAAGCCGCAATTATTATCCAATTTCGATGAAATCTAAAATTGTGAATTATTTTAAGCCTTCCCGACATCCGATTCAAACATGCTTCAGATGGGACTATATTTTGAAATTGCTGCCATATAGAACGATCTGCCGGTTTAGGGTCTTAAGCCCATAGAAGCCGCAATTATTACCCGATTTCGCTGAAATTTTAAATTGTGAGTTCTTCAAAGCCTCCCGACACCCGACCCCAATATTGTTCAGATCAGACTACATTCATATATAGCTGCCATATAGACCGATCTGCCGATTAAGGATTTTAAACCTGTAAAAGCCGCATTTATTGCGCGATTTCGCTGGAATTTGACACAGTGACTTGTATTAGACCTCCCGTCATCCGAGCAGCACATGGTCCCGATCAGACTATATTTAGATATAAAGGGTGATTTTTTTGAGGTTAGGATTTTCATGTATTAGTATTTGACAGATCACGTGGGATTTCAGACATGGTGTCAAAGAGAAAGATGCTCAGTATGCTTTGACATTTCATCATGAATAGACTTACTAACGAGCAACGCTTGCAAATCATTGAATTTTATTACCAAAATCAGTGTTCGGTTCGAAATGTTCATTCACCGTAACGTTGCGTCCAACAGCATCTTTGAAAAAATACGGTCCAATGATTCCACCAGCGTACAAACCACACCAAACAGTGCATTTTTCGGGATGCATGGGCAGTTCTTGAACGGCTTCTGGTTGCTCTTCACTCCAAATGCGGCAATTTTGCTTATTTACGTAGCCATTCAACCAGAAATGAGCCTCATCGCTGAACGGTGAATGAACACATTTCGAACCGAACACTGATTTTGGTAATAAAATTCAATGATTTGCAAGCGTTGCTCGTTAGTAAGTCTATTCATGATGAAATGTCAAAGCATACTGAGCATCTTTCTCTTTGACACCATGTCTGAAATCCCACGTGATCTGTCAAATACTAATGCATGAAAATCCTAGCCTCAAAAAAATCACCCTTTAGCTGCCATATAGACTGATCTGTCAATTTTGGGTCTTAATCCCATACAAAGCGGATTTGTTGCCCGATTTCGCTGAAACTGTGACTTGTATGAGAGTTCTCGGGACCTAAATCAAATATGATCCAGCCCCGATTTGCATATCACAATGAATATGGTAGTGGAATTGTTATATAACACGTTTTGGTTAGTTTGTATGCGTTGTACCTGCATTACATCTGTCTCTAAACTTTAGGGGTTATTATTGTTTCATGAAAATACCTTTCATTTGTCTGGGTCACTTCGTTAATTGATTTTATGACGCTTAATTTAGAGACGCTTAGTAACAGTATCTTTAAAATAAGGCGAATTTCTTTTAAATCGGCCAACAAGTCGCTAAGTTATTGTAGCTGAAATATGAAAACGTTTCGCTGCTTTTATATGGAGTTTGACAGCATTCCGCTTGAAAAGCTGAACAAAATACTCGGCTTTAGTATTTGGAAATTGTATATACGATAGGTTTGCCCTTCGTCTTGTTAATCAACGCATCGAAAAAATGATTGCTATTTCTGTTTAACTGAAACAGGAGGATATCATTTCAAAACAAGTAAAAGCGTGCTAAGTTCGGCCGGGCCGAATCTTATATACCCTCCACCATGGAACGCATTTGTCGAGTTCTTTTCCCGGCATCTCTTCTTAGGCAAAAAAAAGGATATAAGAAAAGATTTGCTCTGCTATTAGAGCGATATCAAGATATGGTCCGGTTTGGACCACAATTAAATTATATGTTGGAGACCTGTGTAAAATGTCAGCCAATTCGAATAAGAATTGCGCCTTTTGTGGGCTCAAGAAGTAAAATAGAGAGATCGATTTATATGGGAGCTGTATCGGCCTATAGACCGATTCAGACCATAATAAACACGTATGTTATGGTCATGAGAGAATCCGTCGTACGAAATTTCAGGCAAATCGGATAATAATTGCGACCCCTAGAGGCTCAAGAAGTCAAGATCCCAGATCGGTTTATATGGTAGCTATATCAGGTTATGAACCGACTTGTACTTTATTTGACATAGTTGTTGAAAGTAACAATAAAAAAGTCTTGCGAAATTTTAGCCAAATCGGATAGAAATTGAGCCCTCTAGAAGCTCAAGAAGTCAAGACCCAAGATCGGTTTATATGACAGCTGTATAAGGTTATGGACCGATTTGAACCATACTTGGCACAGTTTTTGGATATCGTAACAAACCACGTCGTGCAAAATTTCATTCCAATCGGATAAGAATTGCGCACTCTAGATGCTCAAGAAGTCAAGACCCCAGATCGGTTTATATGGCAGCTATATCACAACATGGACCGATATGGCCCATTTACAATACCAACCGACCTACACTAATAAGAAGTATTTGTGCAAAATTTCAAGCGGCTAGCTTTACTCCTTCGGAAGTTAGCGTGCTTTCGACAGACAGACGGACGGACATGGCTAGATCGACATAAAATTTCACGACGATCAAGAATATATATACTTTATGGGGTCTCAGACGAATATTTCGAGTAGTTACAATCAGAATGACGAAATTAGTATACCCCCCATCTTATGGTGGAGGGTATAATAAGGCAACATATTAAATATTCAAATGTTTATAGTGTAATAAAGACTGTATCGCGTAAGGAAATCGACGCTGATCCGAAATTCATAAAAGGAGTATCACTAGATTCAGCTGACTTTGAACCATCTCCAAGCAATGTTATAATATCCGAATCAGAATATGCCCCTTCTGAAGGAGAATTTATAAAACAACATTTTATATCCCAAGATGAATTTCCTGACCTCGTTTGGGATTTAGAATTTTCAAAAATACAAACCGAACTTTAAGTTCCAGACTTAATGGGGCCTGAATCCGAGGATAGTCTACTGGCTCTGCAGGAGCGTGATAAGACCAATACTTTCTTATGCCTCAGTAGTTTGATGGACTGCTATGAAGAACAAGTAAAAGCGTGCTAAGTTCGGCCGGGCCGAATCTTATATACCCTCCACCATGGATAGCATATGTCGAGTTCTTTTCCCGGCATCTCTTCTTAGGCAAAAAAAGGATATAAGAAAAGATTTGCTCTGCTATTAGAGCGATATTAAGATATGGTCCGGTTTGGACCACAATTAAATTATATGTTGGAGACCTGTGTAAAATGTCAGCCAATTCGAATAAGAATTGCGCCCTTTGTGGGCTCAAGAAGTAAAATAGAGAGATCGATTTATATGCGAGCTATATCAGACTATAAACCGATTCAGACCATAATAAACACGTATGTTAATGGTAATGAGAGAATCCGTCGTGCAAAATTTCAGGCAAAGCGGATAATAATTGCGACCTCTAGAGGCTCAAGAAGTCAAGATCCCAGATCGGTTTATATGGCAGCTATATCAGGTTATGAACCGATTTGAACCATATTTGGCACAGTTGTTGGATATCATAACAAAATACTACGTGCCAAAATTCATTCAAATTGGATAAGAATTGCGCCCTCTAGAGACTCAAGAAGTCAAGACCCAAGATAGGTTTATATGACAGCTATATAAGGTTATGCACCGATTTGAACCATACTGTGCACAGTTGTTGGATATCGTAACAAAACACGTCGTGCAAAATTTCATTCCAATCGAATGAGAATTGCGCACTCTAGAGGCTCAAGAAGTCAAGACCCAAGATCGGTTTATATGGCAGCTATATCAGGTTATGAACCGATTTGAACCATACTTGGCACAGTTGTTGGATGTCATAACAAAACACGTCGTGCCAAACTTCATTCAAATCGGAAAAGAATTGCGCTCTATAGAGGCTCAAAAAGTCAAGACCCAAGATCGGTTTATATGGCAGCTATATCAGTTTATGGACCGATGTGAACCATGCTTGGCACAGTTGTTGGATATCATGACAAAACACGTCGTGCAACATTTAATTCTAATCGGATGAGAATTGCGCATTCTAAAGGCTCAAGAAGTCAAGACCCAAGATCGGTTTATATGGCAGCTATATCAAAACATGGACCGATATGGCCCATTTACTATACCAACCGACCTACACTAATAAGAAGTATTTGTGCCAAATTTCAAGCGGCTAGCTTTACTCCTTCGGAAGTTAGCGTGCTTTCGACAGACAGACGGACGGACGGACGGACAGAGGGACGGACGGACGGACAGACGGACGGACATGGCTAGATCGACATACGATTTCACGACGATCAAGAATATATATACTTTATGGGGTCTCAGACGAATATTTCGAGTAGTTACAATCAGAATGACGAAATTAGTATACCCCCCATCTTATGGTGGAGGGTATAAAAATGTGAGTGGTGCACGGATAATAGAGAAAAGGACGGTTAATAAACGTAGCATTTTTGAAGCACGGAAATAGAGGTGCAAACTCAAATGCACAGTATGCCGGTTAACAGGGATAACCGGACAAACTGCTTGTGAATGTAGGCAAAATAAAAACTTTCACTAATAAGAGGTATTTGCGGAAAATTCTAAATTTTACTTCTATGGTTAGCATGCTTTTGACAAGCATTACTAGATTCAATTAAAATATCATTACTATCTGGAATATAGATGCTTAACAGGTCTTGTACAATTATTTGGATATTTACCAAGCGGGACTAAATTGAAGACAGGACCTATATGTTCTGAAATCGGATAAAAGTATACTCTTTTTGACCTGACCTTACCGAAAGTTTTACCTATGTGCCCCATACTTAGAAAAGATCTCATCTTCTAAACTTCGTAAACGTATATTATACTTTGTGAAACCAGTAGTGTCCTTAGAGTAAACACACGGATGATAGATAGAAACTCGGGTAGATAGATTACCTAACTCGACTTCCTCATATGTTCAAAATTGATTGCGTAAACACCAAAATTCAAGATTTTCCAATATTTTTCCTCCAATAGCCGGAAGTTGGGACAGCCACAGAAAGCAGGGATAATCTCGACCAAACCTAATGTCAGGCCTAAGTAGTTTTCTTTTCTGATATGGATACATTTTTACAATCTGCCTATAAATAGAAATCGTCTGAAGTCCGTGGCAAATGTACCTACCATACTAAAAGGACAACCTCCCGTCAGATATGGTCTGGTTCCTGGATGAATGATGTGAGGTCAAAGGGCACGACCTTATACCATCGCACACCACGATCTACTTATTAGCATGGATGCAAACAAAAGGGGTGAGTCACTTTTTGACAACATTTTATCCTCGAAATTAGATGTATGCAAGCGGGGAACACCCCAACGTTCTACAACCGAATAAGGGAACAGGTAATACCCTTGTGCGTATTACGATGGAAGATCTTATCAGTAACATCGATGATAGGGAGAAGATAGCGTGGGAGGTTCGCACTTCCCAACGGGGATCATCCCGGCGCTGCTGCAAAAGTTCCTTGGGGTCACACTGCCATGGCTTTCAGCGCAAGGATGGCGAATTCCTATATACCGAGGGCATGGAGGGAGGTCAGGATTTATTCTTCCCAAGGTTGGAGGAATAATCCACCATACTGCAAGGGATTATGGGCCAATTCGTACTTAAAACACTGTAAGGACTGGTAGACCTGAAAGTAAGGAAGGGATTGCATTTTAGAGGGTACAAGAGGTTGAGATATGGTCCGAATCGGTCCACCTGTTTAGCTCCCATATATTGGGTTGCCCAAAAAGTAATTGCGGATTTTTCATACAGTTGGCGTTGACAAATTTTTTCACAGCTTGTGACTCTGTAATTGCGTTCTTTCTTCTGTCAGTTATCAGCTGTTACTTTTAGCTTGCTTTAGAAAAAAAGCTTAAAAAAAGTATATTTGATTAAAGTTCATTCCAAGTTTTATTAAAAATGCATTTACTTTCTTTTAAAAAATCTGCAATTACTTTTTGGGCAACCCAATAAATAGATCTTCCGATTTTATTTCTTGAGCCACTATAGGGCGCAATTCTTATCCGGTTTGGCTGAAATTTTGCACAATGAATTCCACTTTGGTTTCCACCAGCCAAACCAAGTATGGCCCCAATCGGTTCCTTTGTTTGTCAATAAATAGATATCGGCCAAAGAACTGGACAAATGCGATCTATGGTGGAGTGAATAAAAGATTCGGCCCGTCCGGACTTATCACGCTTTTTCTTTTCTCTTTTTACCATGGTGTAATAGTGGTTCGGACTGACCTCCGAGTGTACTCACCTTTCAAGATGGACTGCCTACCTATTTACATTCAAGCTAAACTTACTTTTTATACCCTCCACCATAAGATGGGGGGTATACTAATTTCGTCATTCTGTTTGAAACTACTCGAAATATTCGTCTGAGACCCCATAAAGTATATATATTCTTGATCGTCGTGAAATTTTATGTCGATCTAGCCATGTCCGTCCGTCTGTCTGTCGAAAGCACGCTAACTTCCGAAGGAGTAAAGCTAGCCGCTTGAAATTTTGCACAAATACTTCTTATTAGTGTAGGTCGGTTGGTATTGTAAATGGGCCATATCGGTCCATGTTTTGATATAGCTGTCATATAAACCGATCTTGGGTCTTGACTTCTTGAGCCTCTAGAGTGCGCAATTCTTATCCGATTGGGATGAAATTTTGCACGGCGTGTTTTGTTATGATATCCAACAACTGTGCCAAGTATGGTTCAAATCGGTTTATAACCTGATATAGCTGCCATATAAACCGATCTAGGGTCTTGACTTCTTGAGCCTCTAGAGTGCGCAATTCCTATTCGATTGGAATTTTGCACGACGTGTTTCGTTATTATATCCAACAACTACGCTAAGTATGGTTCAAATCGGTCCATAACCTGATATAGCTGCCATATAAACCGATCTGGGGTCTTGACTTCTTGAGCCTCTAGAGTGCGCAATTCTTATCCGATTGGAATGAAATTTTGCACGACGTGTTTTGTTATGATATCCAACAACTGTGCCAAGTATGGTTCAAATCGGCCCATAACCTTATATAGCTGTCATATAAACCGATCTTGGGTCTTGACTTCTTGAGCCTCTAGAGGGTGCAATTTTTATCCGATTTGAATGAATTTTTGCACGAAGTATTTTGTTATGATATCCAACAACTGTGCCGAGTATGGTTCAAATCGGTTCATAACCTGATATAGCTGTCATATAAACAGATCTTGGGACTTGACTTCTTGAGCTTCTAGAGGGCGCAATTCCTAGCCGATTTGGCTGAAATTTCGCAAGACGTTTTTTATTGTTACTTTCAACAACTATGTCAAATAAAGTACAAGTCGGTTCATAACCTGATTTAGCTGCCACATAAACCGATCTGGGATCTTGGCTTCTTGAGCCTCTAGAGGTCGCAATTATTATCCGATTTGCCTGAAATTTCTCTCATGACCGTCAACATACGTGTTTATTATGGTCTGAATCGGTCTATTGCCCGATACAGCTCCCATATCAATCGATCTCTCTATTTTACTTATTGAGCCTACAAAGAGCGCAATTATTATTCGAATTGGCTGACGTTTTACACAGGTCTCCAACATAAATATAATTTAATTGTGGTCCAAACCGGACCATATCTTAATATCGCTCTAATAGCAGAGCAAATCTTTTCTTATATCCTTTTTTTATTTTACCTAAGAAGAGATGCCGGGAAAAGAACTCGACAAATGCGATCCATGGTGGAGGGTATATAAGATTCGGCCCGGCCGAACTTAGCACGCTTTTACTTGTTGGGATTCATTTCGTCTTGAATAGCTAAGTCTTTTATTCTCTGTGTATTAATGCCTTGAAAACAAGTTCTGCCTAATTATTTGATTTTTGTTTTTTGCGTTCTGTATATATATATGCTTGGTTTTTGTTTTTTTTTATGTAAGAATTTTTTTTTTTTGTTATTTACATATACGCTCTTAAATGCCGTCTAGAAATTTGCATAAGTGTTAAAACGCAAAGTTATTGAAGTATGGTTTATTTTGTTTTTTTTTTTTTCGAAAAAGTTTCTAAAAGAGTGGCAGCCGGCATGTACGCAAATGACGGCGCTATATACATATAATCAAGCGTGTCTGTGAATGGGACATTTACCAACTTATATATGATGACATGAATTAGTTAAGGTTAGATTATGGATGACAGCAAATTAGATGCAATTTTTGGAGTTAGTAAATATTTTCTTTAGCATTTCGAGCAATAGAATAATAGTTTGATAAATTAAGGAGTTATATGAAGGTTTGGACAATGTGACACAGAGGTACTAAATCGTTTTCAATTACTTTTAGAAAAATTCATACTTCGATATGTTTGGTAACAGATTTTATGAATTTACAACATACTACAATTGTGGTGGGATAGCCTACATCCCTTGGAATAATAAATGTGAAAAATGGGGATCCTATTTAAACATAGCTCCCTTATAAACTGTTGTTTCGGTTTGACATATTGAGCATCTAGAGGTAACAATTACTATACAATTTGTCTAAAATGTAATATTAGGTATTCCGCAATGACTTCCAACATCCATCATACGGAATCAGTCTATATCCTTATTGCTTAATATTAGATCTATACTTTAAACGATGTATTATTTTTACTACTTGTGCACCTAAAGACCTCAAATTTAAATGAACTTTAGCTAACATCTTCAATCATCAATGGCGTAGAAAAATAAGTTCCGAACCAGCTGAACTTAAAGAAGATAATTAAGGTTATAAAAATCAATAAGTAGATAATGTTTAAGCTAATAGATCTATATAACGTTTAGCTTCCATTACCAGATTTCCGTGACTTTTCCTAAATCTTTAAACAATTCTTTAGAGATTATTGTTTTCGACTATTTCACAGTAATCCCATAAGCCATGGACTAATGTTGCTCGTTTCCCTAAACAATGTCTCACGTTTAAGCTTCCCTTGAACTGGCCAGTAATTCGTGGCAATATGTAATAAACAGTTCTTTATGGTTTATTGTTTTTTCTCCTTTACAACAAAAGCTTTATATCGTTGTTTATAAATCATCTCTTTTTGACCTTTATTTTGCTATGGCAGGCAACCATTTCTTTGGAACAATCATTCCACCAATAATTTAATATTATACAACAAATTTTCGGGCTTATAATAAAATATATATGACTAACATGTCATGATTTATTGATGTCTTGACAATAAATTTAATGGAAAAAACCAATAAATTCTATTGCAGACAATCTTTGAAGCGAATATTTGTAAATAAATTAAGTTTGGAAGTTTTAAAACAATGTTAATTATTGGAAGATTTCAAATTGTCTTGGCTTTTTATTGCCTTGCGGTTTTTCATGTATTATCCGTGAAGGGATTACATTTGTCAAAATATGTTGATGACCGCTTGCTGAGTATTCAATATACTCGCATAATTGCGATTTCAAAGGTCTGCTTTTGCATCCTTAAGGTTTGTATTGCATGTATACGTTGTTGTATTGCTGTTGTCAGGAAAATATCTGGGCTTAGTTGCCATTAATTTCAAGAACTTGGGAGGTACAACAAATATATATACACACTACTGGGGCGATTCTTAGAATCTTCAATATCTACATTATATTGAAATTTAATTATCCATGCTTTCTTCTCACTTTTGAGGCAAAAGTTTTTTTTCCAATAAGAATCATTTGATCATTTGGATAATGTTACAGTAATTATGACAACCCCCTAAGGAGATTTAAAAGGGCAATTCTCAAATTATGTGATTATATTTTGTACAAGACTTTGTGGAAGTTTACACTAGCCGTCGGCATAGGTGAGTAGCATGTGTCCTCTTGTGAGTAGTTTGCCGTATCTTTTCACATCTGCAGCTCATATAATCTTGTCCAGCACGATACTAAAGAGATCACACGTTAAGCTATCTCTGTCTGAAACCTCTTTTGGAATTGAATGGTTCGGAAAGATTGTATCTTTTTCTTACAGAGAAACTAATATCAACAAGCGTCATCCTGCAAAGTCTTATTCATTTTGCAAGGATGGTCTGAAATACCCTTCTCGGCCCTTTTTCAGAATTTGGCGTAGTATGATATCTGTTATATGGAACATTTACCAGCTCTAAAGTCCGCTTGATAGGGCCCAATTACATCATGTATGCTCACATAGTATGTTCGATGGAAGTTGGCACATATTGTCTTATCCCCTTTCTTGTGTTTGGGATAATCTAGGTCTGATAAAAAATAACTGTTATTTTAATTTTTTTCAAAAAATATTTATTTATTCTTTAATTACTATCTTGTCCCCTACAAAGTAATACCCCTCAAATATTTCTCCAATTTTTTCCGATCCCCGAATCATTTCTGAAACGTGTTTCTTGGCTGCACAAAACTTTCGAATAGTAAACAAGTAAAAAGGCGTTAAATTCGGCCGGGCCGAACTTTGGATACCCACCAAATCGGGTATATATGTAAACCAACTTTCATCAAAATCCGGTGAAAAATGCATACCTCATGTCCCATAGCAGTTATATTGAAATATGTCCTGATTTGGACCAAATACAAATAAGTACACTGTCGTAAATTACAGCAAAATCGGATAATAAATGTGGCTTTTATGGTCCTAAGACCCTAAATCGGAGGATCGGGATACATGGCAGCTATGCCCAAATTTGAACCGATCTGAACAAAATTGACGAAGGATTTCGAAGGGCCTAACACAACTAACTGTCTTAAATTTCAGCAAAATCGAAAAGTAAATGTGATTTTTATGGGTCTAAGACCCTATGTCGGCATATATGGGGGCTATATCAAGATATAGTCCGATATAGCCCATCTCCTCCCCCTTACCCTAATTTTCAGAAACGCCAGATCTCGGAGATGGGTGATGCGATTTAAGCGAAATTTTGGTGCTCTCATATAGTACCCTAAAAATAAAAATTTGGTATCCAAATTTCGGATGGGAAACCTAGGGGGCTGTCCCACCCTAAAACATACCAAACATATATTTAGACCAATCACGACAATTTGATTGTCGTGACATATTAACGACCATGGCAATATGGGACTCAAATGAAAGGTATTTGCGAGTAGACTACGAATCTGATATCCAAATGTGGGACCACGTTTCTGGGGGTCCACCCTTCCCCAATACACCCCCCAAATAGGACTTATTTACTGACAATGGGAATATGGGGCTTAAATAAAAGGTATTTCAATGTAGAATACGAATCTGATACCCAAATATGGGACCAAGTGTTTGGGGGGCCGCCTCTCATCAAAAATATCCCCCAAAGGGCACAAATTTACGACCATAGCAATATAGGGCCCAACTGAGAGGTCTTTGGGAGTTAAGCAACAAATTTTATATCAATATTCGGGAAAAGTGTCTACTGGGTGTCTACGCCACCCCCACACCACCACCCAAATAGTAAGTATTTTCTGACTATTGCAATATGAGGCTCAGGTAAGTGGGTTTTTAAAGTGGAACACGAATCCGATATATATTTTCAAGCCCAACTCAATGAGTGGCCGCCCATCCCCCAAAACATCCCCAAGCCGGTCATGTTTGCTGGCTATGGAAATATGGGGCTCAAATTAAAGGTATGTGGGAGTAGACAACGTATCTGATATCAACATTAGGGGCCAACTGTCTAGCGGATGTCCCACCACCATAACAACCCTCAAATAGGACGTATTTGCTCACCAAGACAATTTGGGCCTTAAAGAGAGTAAAACTAAATATTCATAGTTTTTAGGGCCTTTTGCAATAAGGTGTTTAAATGAGATTACGAAACGAATTTGATATCCAATTTTGAGGCCAATGGTAATATGGGATTCAAATAAATGATATATAGACATATGAGAATAGAGCACTTTGCTGATATATTTTCCAGGCTTAGGGTTTGGGGGACCAACCCAATCACCAAAACACCCCTAAATCGGGCATATTTACCGACCATGTCAATTTGGAGCTTAAATGAAATGTATTGGGGGGTAGAGCAAGAATTGATACCCATTTTCGGGACCAATTTTCTGGGGGTCTATCCCTTTTCCAAACTACCACACAAACAGCAATTTTTTAGTGACCATCGCAATATGGAGCTCAAATAAAGGTATTTTGGAGTAGAATACGAGTTTAATATACAAATGTAGGTCTATGTATTTAGGGCATCACCCCATTCCCAAAACATACCCAAAGGGAAAAAAATGTTCGACCATGCCAATATATGGCTCAAATGAAAGGTATTTGAGATTAGAAAACGAATTTCATAACCTATTTTGGGTCATGTGTTTGGGGGACGCTTCATCCTGTAAACTCCTCGTAAGCTAATGGCAATATGGGGTTTAAATACATGGTATTTGAGAGAAGAGCACGATGCTGATATTTTTTCAGAGCCAAGTATCTGGCTCCCGAAAACACCACTAAATAACACATCATGAGAATATAGGGCTGAAATTAAGTATTTTAAAAATGGAGTACACCTTACATCCAAACTCAAATTCGTAGACTAATAAAGATCATATATGGAGGCCACCGTAGCGCAGAGGTTAGCATGTCCGCCTATGACGCTGAACGCCTGGGTTCGAATCCTGGCGATATCATCGGAAAAAATTTTCAGCGGTGGTTTTCCCCTCCTAATGCTGGCAACATTTGTGAGGTACTATGCCATTTAAAACTTCTCTCCAAAGAGGTGTCGCACTGCGGCACGCCGTTCGGACTCGGCTATAAAAAGGAGGTCCTTTATCATTGAGCTTAAAAATTAAATCGGACTGCACTCATTGATATGTGAGAAGTTAGCCCCTGTTCCTTAGTGGAATGTTCATGGGCAAAATTTGCAATTTGTTAAACTGTTAGTGAAGTAAGCATGGTAATTCACTAAAAGATCTTTAATTGTCGAAAATAAATATTCCAAGGAAACTTTTGTTCCATATAAAGTAAAAGAGGCGCAGCAGTCAGCTAATATATATATATATATATTTTTGTTGACCGCATTGTTTGAGTCCATTTTTTCGGTAAAATGGTCGTTTTGACGACATTCGTATGTTTTGAGCCCAGCCTCCAAACTTTTTGCATGCCAACCGTATGTTTCGACGACATTGACATTTTTGACAAATTTTCACAACCGGCCTTGCCACTTTTTCATGAATTTAGCGCCGTTGCTTACATTCTTACTTATCAACACTGTACTCTTACTGTCTCTAATATAATACTTTCTTTTAAAGTTTAACAAACATGCGTACTTCACAAGTGTTCAACAAAATGTAAAGTAGTAATTGTTGTTTAACCATGAATGTAATTAAAAATCTTTTGTAATTTGCCTAGATCACCCTCATTAATGGATTCATTGGAATAGAACAGTTTAAATTGTTGAAAACTCCTTTGTACAGCTGTTTTCTTTACCAAGAGCTTTCTTTTGCAAAAGAAATATGTAAATCTGTCAGTAGATAAATGTTATAGCCTCCAGAAAGGTTTGGCGGTAAAAAGTGGCCAGCTTGCGTACTCTTTACTAAACATAGGGGCCAACCATAAGCGTAGAAAGGTTTCTGGGGGTGCGCTTACCATCCCCTTGAAAAGTTGTAGCGTTGTTTTAGACAAAATTGGCCAATTTTATTGCTTCTCAGAGGGTTTTTGCCCTCCAGGATAATTGACTGGGTACGCTAATGGGCCAAAAACTTATGTTGTCTACAAATGTCGAGAATATGAGAGACTATAGTGTGCTGATCATGTGTGTTATGTTAAGCTTTAGGTTTGTTCAGACAATACATGCATCTTGGAAGTCAACAGATCCCCACATGCAAAATTTTACCTAAATCAAATAAGAATTGGGTTCTTCAGGCGCTCAAGAAGTTAAAGTGGACAATCGGTCAGCCTATGAACCGTATATATACAAAATTTACAGTCAAAACGAGTGGAAAAATGCGCCCCCATGTACACTCAACCAAATTTGTTATTCAAAACAGCAGAAATGTTAGTTAATACAGCAGTTTTTGTCTGCTGAAAATGGGAAAACAGACATTACTGCTGATTCAGCAAACTTAGGACTGCTGAATTAACAACATTTTATTACTACTGAATCAGCAAACAAAATCTGCCGTTTTGAACACACAAGTCTGCTGAAAAAAAAAATTGTGTGCTATTTTATATGTTTGCCTGGTACTTGTTGTGGTTACTTAAGGCATTTTTTTTACTTTTTTTGAAATTTTGTTGGAAGAGATGATTCTAATTTGTGAAATATTACTGTAGACGAATGCTTTACTAATGTATATATGATTGGCATGGCCTTTTGTATCTAAATTTAAAGAAAAAAGGTTATGGGAAGTTTATATCCAGTGGTAATTATAAACGTCCACTGAGACTCACATTTTCATTTGTATCTTATTTTTTCTTCTAATATCCCCTTCATGATAAAGCAGCAGTAATTTTCAGCAAACTACAGACTTTTCAGCAGTAAGCCTGCTGTTCTGAAATTGCAGAACTACTGCTGTAATAGCAGACAGTCAGCAGACAATGTTTGCTGCTATCAGCAGGTTTTTTCCTATGAGTGTACCTAAAAAGGTAAATTTGGCAATTAGTTTATATGGAAGCTTATCAGACTAATGATTGATTCCGATCATACTTGGTGTGTATGTATATTCTAAACTGAGGTTTCATTTTGCAAATATGTCCTTTATTTTCAGTTGGAGTATAATTAATATACATATTACAAACAGGGATCCGGAGCGGGTACCTTTTTTCCGCTCCCGCTCCGACAAAAGTTTTTCCGCTCCGCTCCGGCAAAAAATTTTTCGCTCCGCTCCACGCTCCACTCCCGCTCCTTTATATTTAAATTGACTATTTTTTATTTTTCAATTTTATTTATGCGATTTTTGTTCGGCTTGAGGTCCTTTTTGTTTAATCAATTCACTGGATTTTGGGTGTATTTAATTAAATTTTATTTTCATTTTTGTTTATTTACTGCCTCTTTTTTTCTTTTTATACACATCGTCATGGGGCAAGCGATATTTTAATTTTGTCATCAAGCAATATATAAGACCGATTATATGTATTCTAGATCGTCGTCTATATTGGACTATATCTTTATGAAATCCCCATATAAACCGATCTACCGAAATGACTTCTTGAGCCTCTAGAGGGCGAAGTTTCCATTCGATTTGTCTGAAATTTTGCACAATTTGGTTTCTTTTGTGACCTGCATTCTTGTCAAGTATAGTATCAATTGCTCAATAACCATATATACAGCGGTCAAAAAAAGTATTCATCATTAGCAAAATTGATAATAAATTCACTTATTTTGGGTAATTGAAGAAAATTTAAAGTAAACAAATAATGCAGTTTTATGCAATAGTTTATTTTTCGTAATATGTTTTAAAATAAATTCAAAAAATAAATTTAATTAGCGCAAAAAATGCTATTTTATATAATAACACCAAAAACAGAACAAAAAAAGTATTCATCATTGATGTGCTATCATCAAAGTCAAATTCAAATATTATTTGGGAATCCCCTTTTCTGTTTTATTTAGTAAAGGAGGCTTTGCCCTTGACAGCAAATATTTAATTCCATTGAAAATATAGTTTTTGTCAAAATGAGTCGTAAGCAAAACGAGGTTTCTGATGAGGTAAAAGTTTTGATAATAAAACACCACAGGAATGGTTTAACTCAAAAAACTATCAGTGAAATATTAAATAGACCACGATCTACTATACAATCCATCATCAGAAAGTGGACAGAAACGAAAACTGTTGACAATAAACCAAGATCTGGTCGACCAAAAGCACTTTCAGTTGGAGATGTGCGTTGGCTAGTGCGGCAAGTTCAGAAAACTCCGAAGACAAATGCGACCATTCTTCGTAAAAACACTATGGAATATTTAGGGAAGGAAGTTACTACACAAACAATTCGAAATACACTCAAAAGGCATAGTTACAGAGGAAGAACTGCACGTAAGAAGCCCTTTATAAATAAAATAAACCGAGTGAAAAGGCTAAACTTCGCAAAAATGTATGTAAAACAGCCCGAATCATTTTGGAAAACAGTCATTTTTGCAGACGAGAGCAAGTTTAATCTTTTTGGGTGCGATGGAAAGGTCATAGTGTACAGAAAACCAAATACAGAGCTTGAAGAACGAAACACAGTTGCTACTGTAAAACATGGTGAAGGTGGTTTAATGGTTTGGGGGTGTATGGCGGCTTCAGGAGCGGGAAATCTTGAAATTATTAATGGAGTAATGGATCATAAGTATTACATTGACATTTTAAAGAGGAATTTAAAAGATAGTGCTGTAAAACTTGGGCTTGGTAATAACTTTCAATATTATCAAGATAATGACCCCAAACATTCTGCTTTAAATACCAAGATGTGGATGCTGTATAACTGCCCCAAAGTCATTAAAACTCCTCCTCAAAGTCCCGACTTGAACCCAATTGAACATCTTTGGGAACATCTCGAACGCAAATTGAGAACGCGCAATTTTTCGAGCAAGAGTCAAATGCAACAGGTGATAATGGAGGAATGGACTAATATAGACCAAAATATAACCGCTAAATTAGTCCAATCGATGTCAAACCGTTTAAAAGAAGTTATAAGACGCGGTGGTCGAATAACAAAGTATTAATTTTTTTAAATTATGTTATTTATTTTTTTGTTTTTTTGCAATGATGAATACTTTTTTTGTTTAATTTTTTGTGTTCAGCTGTAAAATGGCCCTTTTTGTTCCAATAAATACTATTTTTTTCTTTAAAAACAATGAAATTGTGTACATATATATCACACAAGCACTACTGCATCATTAGTTTAATATGTTTTTATTCCAATTGTCTTTTGTAGACTTATTAAAAAAAAAAACATTGAATGATGAATACTTTTTTTGACCGCTGTACATATATATCACACAAGCACTACTGCATCATTAGTTTAATATGTTTTTATTCCAATTGTCTTTTGTAGACTTATTAAAAAAAAAAACATTGAATGATGAATACTTTTTTTGACCGCTGTAGCTGCCTAATATTATTGTATCATTTGATTACTATTGTAATAGTTTTAGTATAGTTCTTGAAATTATTCGATGGGGGCTTTTAGCTTCTCTTTCCACTTTTTTTATTTCTATGGCTGGGGAGCCGATTTTTATCTCTTCTATAATTTTCATATCTCTTTAATTCTCTAATTTTATTTTATGTTTTTAGTCTTAAATTAAATTAAATTAAAAATTATTACTTAACTTTTATTAGTAGTATTTTTTAGATAGTTAGGATATTGTAATACGATATTAGGTCTTAAGAATTTTCTGACTTTGAATTACATTGTATGAAATAAATGAAATGAAATGAAACCGATCTTGTTCGATTGTGCTTTTTCAGCCCCTAGAGGGCGCAATTCTATCGGATATGTCTGAAATTTTTCATAATTTCTCTAACATACTCGCCACATATTGGCTAAGCCGGTGATAAAATTAACGTATAACCCGACCTGCCGATTTTACTTCCTGTAAACCTGTAGAGGACCCAATTATTATTCGATTTGGCTGACATATTTCTCTTAACAATTTTTCCAATAACCTCCAAAATCCATGCCAAGTATGGTCTAAATCCGTCTCTGTTCCGATTTTACTCAATGTCCACGTGTGGGCCAATTTTGATCATATTCGGTTCTAGTGCCACAAGCCTTAAACACAGTTACAAACATTAGGTTATAAATAAGGACTTTATGGCTTTAGATCACACTTGGTCTGATATGGAGCATATGAGGTTCTGACGCCGGGTGGCCGAATGCAACTCCATGTTTCATGTTTATAGCAAAATATGATCTAATCTGGACCAAATTTGTTCGGCCAAAGGGAAAATTGGTCTAAACCAACTATTCTAAATTTCAGCCAAATAGGGAAATAAGGCTTTTTATCATATTAAGACCCCAAATCAGCAGATCGGGACAACTATATCCTAACATGTACCTACCTCGGCCACATACGATGTGGATGTCGACGTTCATAATAAAACTCACTATTCCAATTTTTATCGAAATCGGGTAGTAATTCCGCCTCTTATGAGCTTAAGACACGGTAAAGGTGGGTATTAAGTTCGTGTTTCACCGTGAAAATGAATATTTTTTCACGATTACTTTTTTAATATAATAGATTTTGAAGCAAAAAACATGCAGATTTCATTCATTATGACATTCCCTCAATACTTTTGATAAAATATAAAATACATTTTTATGTTATTAGTGAAATTTTTGTAGTTTTTCAAAAAAGTAATCGTGAAAAACATGGGTATTTCACTGTGAAACAGGAAGCTAATACCCACCTTTAAACACGAACTTAATACCCACCTTTAAGTGTAAACAAGACTTAAACAAGACATTACGGTATTTGCCGCTCAAGGTAGATTCTTTGGTGGTCGATTTTTGTTGTTCTGCTAATGACGCTACCTCTTAGTTGTACCATGAGTAATAGTCTTTAAACAGTTACTAAAAATGCGCATGCACCGAATTATGTCTGTTAAAATAAGCTACGGTGGTGTTTGTTTTTCGCTTGTATTTTGTCATCATGCGATTTGTTAATGTTGTTTAATTATTATGTAATTTTAAACGTTTCTTCTAAAGGGCGGAACTAACTTCTTTTTTCGCCACAATTTTCGCTGGTTACTTTTTTTAGATAACAGATTTTAAAGCAAAAAAAAAACACACTGATATCATTTAGTAGGACATTTTCTCATAACTTACGCTAAAATTTTAATAAAATTGTTATTTAATCATTGATATGTTTTAGTGTTTGAAAAAAGTAATCGCGAAAAATATTAATTAAGGCTGGTACTAACCTCGTTTTTCACCGATGAAAACTTATATTTTTCGCGATTACTTTTTTGAAAAACTGCTCAATCCCGGCGTGACCATCTTACAATTTTCAGCGGTGGTTATCCCCTCCTTATGCTGGCAACATTTGTGAGGTACTTTGCCATGTAAAACTTCTCCTCAAAAGAGGTGTCGCACTGCGGCACGCCGTTCGGACTCGGCTATAAAATGGAGGCCCCTTATCGTTGAGCTTAAACTTGAATCGGACTGCACTCATTGATAAGTGAGAAGTTTGCCCCTGTTCCTTAATGGAATGTTCATGGGCAAAATTTGCAATTTTTTGCTCAAATGTCAATGATAAAATAACAATTTTATTAAAATTTTACCGTAAGTAATGAGGAAATATCCTACTGAATGAAATCAGCGTGTTTGTTTTCTTTAAAATCTGTTATCTAAAAAAGTAACCAGCGTAAAATATTGCGAAGAAAGAAGTTAATACCGCTATTAACTTATGAAACAATTTTATTCAAAGTATTGGCTGGTACTAACCTCCTTTTTCGCCGATGAAACCCACATTTTTGGCGATTACGTTTTTGAAAAACTAGTTGTGTTCGTTTACCCAATAATTTGTACAAATTTGCACAAATTTTTACTGGAAGTCGTTCGCGTACTTTACTTGCCAGCAGAAGAGAGCGGGAGAGTGCGTGAGAGCAAACACAATTTTGAGAGTTTGGTAAATGAGAGCTTGCAAATTTCTGCTAGAGGTTTTTTCCCAGCTGCAATTCGCAGCATCGAACAGATGTTTTTTGAAATTCAGCTGTTTTATTGAAATAAATAGCAAAAGAGAATAGAGGCTGTTCTTACTCTCCTGCAAAGTTTTACTGGCAAATATTTACTGGAAAGTAAACGAACACAGCTACTACATAAATATCATGGTGTAACAGTTAAATGTGATCTCACTTGTAAAACAACCACAAATCATATGTTGCAGTCCGCCATCTCGTCATCTAAATGTCATTTCAAAAATGACATTGTTCTCAATACAGCCAAAGAAATTTGCGCTGGTGTGTGTACGTGTGCAGGTAAAATAAGAGAAAGAGAGACACAATCAAAGAGAACAGGGTTCACTAACAGAAGGTTAGGTCATCTGCCCAACAACAACAAAATCAACTAAACAACCCTGTGGCGATGGTGGCGCAAATTCCCACTAGGCTGTCAAAATTCTTTTAGTTTTTATTTGCATTAGCATGTGTAGCAGCCACAAGATCATCAGATCTATGATTATAAACGTGTAAATTACAAATTAAAGCAACTAAAATGTGAAGAAATTAACAAAATGTGAAAAAATTTAAAATCCAAACAACGTATTTGACGTTCTAGTGGGATTGTAACAACTCTGGAATTGCAAAAAATTCTTTCAGCTGGGTAGGCAGTGCTGCCAGGTCTTTTTCGCAAAAAATCGTCAAAATTGAGAAATAAAATCGTCAAAAATTTTCGGTAAATAAAACTGGTCAAAATCAATTAAATTGTGAGATTTTCAAAGGGTGAACGAGCTAATAGAAAGTTTACCAATGCCCTTACTTCAAAAATATTGGGGTTAATTAATTTTTTTATTATAGTTTTATGCCCATATTCACAAAACTTAAAGTGGCATTAAAGTAGGCTTATTTGACAGATTTCCTTTATAGAACTGTCAAATAAACATACTATAAGGCTGTTTTAAGTTTTGTGAATACGGGTGTTAGTTTTTTTCCTAAATATATAATTATTTTCATAAATATATAATTTTTCACAATTTTAATTATGGAAATATACACAAAGAGTAACACGCTAAAGTAATTCAAAATCTACATCGCCCTTAAAACTTAACCATTTTTCACATTAAAATGATACGGATTTGTCACACAAAGTGAGCTATAAAAGACAATTCTGAACTTTTTTTTCTAATTTGAGGCTAATGTCAATGCAAATAGAGCCAGAAAAAAAATCGTCAACTTATAAAGGGATTCAAATCCAAAATCGTCAAGCGTCAAAGTGCCAAATTTTGGATAAAAAATCGTCAAAATGACGTAAAATCGTCACGACTGGCAGCCCTGTGGGCAGGTGACCTAACCTTCTCTTTGTGAACCCTGAAAAAGAACGTTGTTGTAAATAGTTCTGTTCGCGTACATTTCCAATCAAAATTTGCCACTTTGAGTACGCGAACACACGCAATGTTAACACAGAACTGTACCGCAATTCTGTAACTTATAACGAAGTTCGTTTAGTTAAATTAATCGACAAAAAATTCGTTTGCACTAACGATTATGTTATTCTCTAAAGGCCAGTTTACACGATACGTCTGATTGATGATCATTGTGATAGTATTAGTGAAAAACAAAGGTGTATGCGTCACACCTACACATGATCATCAGTCATGGCCAAAAATCAAAATCACTTTGATTTTTTCGATGAATGACGCCTATCGATTACAGTTTACAAAGAAATGTGTAATCAATAATTGGCAGATATTGGAAAACACATTATGTGCCAATTAAAGCAATAAAATGAGAAGTAAACTATGAAAAATGAAATAAAATCAAAGAAAAGAAAAAAATCGATGTATCGTTTTTGGCAAAACCTGTAATCAACACGTACACTCGATGATTGTCAATCAAACGTATCGTGTACACTGGCCTTAATTCCTCATTAAAAGAAATCGTTATCTAGTTTTTCTCTCCGGCAACTCTCCCAAAAACAACGAAAAGCACAAAGAGGAATTGACTAAAATAATAAGAAATTCTTTTGAAAGCTTGAAATTCTTCTTTTATTTAATATAAAAACATCACAAACCTAAATAAAATGTACACAATTATTTAGGCAAAGTGTTATCAATACCAATTTATAAAACTTTTTTATATTACGAAAAGAACGCCACCAGGCTTGTTAATTTATTGCACACACACATATCCTAAATGTTTTAAGAAAAAAAAAAACAAGAGAATAATTGCTCCTTAATCCATTGTAAATAATTATCTTTATTTCTTTCGCCAAAGTAAACACCAAATAATTTTCCATCGTTTAGTTCTCGATTTTCTATACGTTGACGAAAACAGTTGATTTTAACGATGTCGATGATCGTTAAAAGAGGGTACTGAATACCAAATTCTTTAAAATTTCTGCTATCGCTTTTTAACGAAACGATTTTCGATAAAACCCCGTACTGAATTCCACTACGGACATCTAAATACCGTCAAACTGGCCGGCTGCTTTCAGCTGTTCGCGTGAGATCACCTTCATAAATCCACCTTGCACAAATATCAATGATAAAAAAACATTTTTATTAAAATTTCGCCGTAAGTAGTGAGGAAATGTCCTACTGAATGAAATCAGTGTGTTTTTTTGCTTTAAAATCTTTTATCTAAAATAAGTAACCAGCGAAAAATACTGCGAAATAAGAAGTTGGTACCGCCCTTATTACGATATCATTCACATTTTATCGTGTTTCAATAAAGTAACCACGAAAAACATGCGTTTTCAACCATAGACGGTAGATACTATAGATATGCCAAGCGACTCTTTTTTTGCGCTAGCTGCAAAGATTAGAAATAAACGAAGAAAATTGAGAGAAGAGAGAAATTTTGAGAGTACCGTTAATGAACAATAAAACTTATTTGGCTAGTTTTCAGTCGATTGTGGACACTATTTTGCTTTTAAACATAACATTATTTTTACAAAGCATTTGTTAACTTTGTTGTTAGCTTATTTTTGTTAATTTAATTATGTTTTTAATAGTTTTTATGTTCACTGATTTTCTATTTTTTCTCTCTTGAGGTGACTCTTACGAATAGCACAAAAGAAAACGTCAGATTTCTAATCGTTGCAGCTAGACGCCAAAAAAGTGGGAGAGTGAAGACTTATCTTTATATATACATTGTTTTTGTTTTCAACTGTGAAAAGCGAACATAGTACTTACCTGGTACTAACTTCTTTTTCACCGTTATGGGCGGTACTACGTTCGCTTTTAGCGAAATTTTTTCACGACTACTTTTTTTAAATAGTAAATTTAAAGGCAAAAAAACTTTCTGATTTTATTCAGTAGTACATTTCCTTTTAGTTTATTAAACAATATTATTAAAATTATTATGTTATCATTAAGATTTTTTTAGTTTTTCGCAAAAGTAACCACGAAAAACATGCGTTTCCAACTGTGAAAACCGAACATAGTACTACCCTTTAAAAAGCACATTTTTCGCCGGTTACTTTTTTTAGATAACAGACTTTAAAACAAAAAACCACGCTGATTTTATTCAGTGGATATTTCTTCATTACTTAAGGTGGGTATTAAGTTCGTGTTTCACCGTGAAAATGAATATTTTTTCACGATTACTTTTTTTATATAATAGATTTTGAAGCAAAAAAACGTGCAGATTTCATTCATTATGAAATATAAAATAAAGTTTCATGTTTTTAGTAAGATTTTTGTAGTTTTTCAAAAAAGTAATCGTGAAAAACATGGGTATTTCACTGTGAAACAGGAAGTTAATACCCACCTTTACTGTAAAATTTTAATAAAACTTTTATTTTATATTGATAAATGTGTAGATTTCCAAAAAGTAACCGGCGAAAAATATAGGTTTTCACCGGTGAAAAACAAAGTTAGTACTAGCCTTTAATTTGTACGGTAAAATAATTTGTACGGAACAATTAAAGGTGATCTCATTTGTACAGCAACATAAAAATCATATGGGGAATTCGCCATCTTGCCATCAAGCTGATCGCCGTTTTGCCAACACAAACAAAGAAATTTGTTTGCGTGAGTATGTACGTGTGCAGAAATTGTGCGTACGTGAGCAGAGAATATGAGAGAATAAAGATAACAACAAGACTGATTTATAAGGTGGTCTCTTTTGTACAATAACCACAAAGCATATGTCATAACATCGCGATAAACGAACATGTTGTTGTTGTAGCCACCCTTGCGTGTGGAAGGGGGGTAGCGATCCTTGACCAGCTTCTGAGAAGGCTATATCGTTCCGGTACATAAAACCTTTCGCAGTGGGAACGAAAACGAACATGTACCAACATTTAGTGTTAATCCATTGTACAATAATAGAAGGTAACATCACCTGCCCAGCTGATGAAATATTGCAATCTCAGAGTTGTACCCAAATACACTCTTATGTCAAATGGTTTGTTTGGAGTTTAAATTGTTTTCAACAAATTGTTTATTTTTCGATATTTTTATTGTTTTAATTTATAATTATAATTTATATATTATTAATCACAAATCATTTAATTTTTTGGCTGCTGCACGTGGATTTGCAAATAAAAACTAGAATGTCAATTTGACAGTGTACAGAAATTTGACAGAAGAGTGGGAAATTCTACCCCCAACCCCACAGGGTTGTATAGTTGATTTCGTTGTTGTTGGGCTCGTGACGCTACCTTCTATTATTGTACAATGTGTTAATCCTACCTTGCCTAAGTATACCTTGATAATTTGAATACTTGAAAACATACCTTCGCAACCATGTATATATTACACAAGCGAGCAAAAATTAAATTTCTAGAAGTTAGAGATGTGGTTTTACTCCAGGAACAAGTATCTGATGTGTGTTTTATGTGACAAAGGCTTGTAAAGCTAAACAAGGCGGAATGTATGCAAGTTATTGCAGAGGAGTTTACGAAGGCTCACCCGCCGTTGTTCCAAAAATACGCTTTAGATTTGTGTTCCTGGGGCCCAAATTTAAAGGTGTTCAAAAATTGTGAAAAACATGTGTCCGCTCTATGATATGCAGTTTTTATCCTTTATTAATAGATGCTATCGATAAGAGGGAATCCAATGATAAAATATAGATCGCGTCGTGTCCGTCTGTCATAATGAAAATTTTCCCATTAACATTCTATTAAAGAACAGGGGCAAACTTCTACATATCATTCGAGTGCTGTCCGATTCAAGTTTTAAACTCAATAATAAGGGGCCTCCATTTTATAGCCGAGTCCGAACGGCGTGCAGCAGTGCGACAGCTCTTTGGATAGAAGTTTATACATGGCTAGTACTTCACAAATGTAGCCAGCATTAGAAGGGTCTAACCACCCCTACAAATTTTTTTCTGATGGTCTCACCAGGATTCCAATCCAGACGTTTAGCGTCATAGGCGGACGCGCTAACTTCTACGCTACGGTGGCATCCATAACATATAAAGCCATGTCCATTCGTCTGTCTGCAGAAATCACGCTACATGCTTTAAAAATTAATATAATTAACTGAAACTTTGCATAGATTCTTTTTTTTTTTGTATGTAGCCAGGTGTAGTTCGAAGATGGCCTATATCGGATTATATCTTGATATAGCCCCCATATAGAAGGATCGGCCGATTTAAGGTTTTATGTCCATTAAAGCCACATTTATTATCCGCTGAAATTTAGCACAATACTTTGCGTTTGGCTCCTCAACATTCGTACTTGGTATAGTTAAGATTAAGCTATATTTGGATATAGCTGCCATAAGACCAAAGGCCTGCGCAAGACTTCATTTGGGCTTTCAAAACATACTAACAACCACTTTATTTCTTTGTTTAAAATACAATATTGTGTGAGACAATTGAGAACTGAATAAACAGATAACAATTCGTCGCTGTCATGCTATCTTGTTCCGTACGCCACTTTATTATACCCACCATTGAGGGATAGGGGTATATTCATTTTGTCATTCCGTTTGCAACACATCGAATTATTCATTTCCGACTCTATAAAGTACATACATTCTTGGTCGTCGTAAAAATCTAAGACGATCTAGCTATGTCCGTCTGTCTGTTGAAATCACGCTACAGTCTTTAAAATGGAGATATTCAACTACCGGCACGGGATGACTGAGCATCACGCGGATTGTAGCCCTGAGCTCCGATTTGTGTAGTATTCATCGTCATTACGATAAGCTTAGCTAGGAGCTACCGGGTGCGTCTACAGGTTGGGGATAGTGGAATGCTTCATATACGGAGTAGCTGCAACTGCAGTCGCGGACAATCAGCGGTATCGAGTCGAGAGTGTCAGTGATGGGTGCCGCTCGGCCCTTGCAAAAATACTGAGTGCCTATGACGCTCGAGGCTTAAAGGCGTTATTGGCGCCTTTAAATAACCAATGGCCATCATGTTCCTGCGGCGATAGGTCCTTTGGATCGGGGCGACCTTGCCATCTATAAGAGTTTGACGAGGATCGCCACCAACCTCCACATGCAAATGTCGCTACTACAACAACAACAGAGATATTGAGCTATGCATTTTGCACCGGACTATGACGAAGGTTGGTTTTATTATATACCCGTGGTGGTGGGCATCCAAAGTTCGGTCCGGCCGAACTTAATGCACTTTAACGTGTTTATTTTGAGATGAAAACACTTTATGTTTGCCAAATGCATTGAAATAGGTCATATTTTTTTGCATAATTTAACCTCAATTTGTCGAAAACTAAATGCGATACGTGAAAAAGTGTTCTTAATCTTACACAAACCGTTCCTAACTCAAAAATAGCGAATGGAACAAGATAGCATTAAGCCGACGAATTGTTCACAGGTAACAATTGTTGCCTGTTAACAATTATTATCTGTTTAACTCAGTTCTCAATTCTCATACAATGTTGTTTTTTAAACAAAGAGTTTAGGTCTTGAAATGCTCATGTTAGGTATTGAAGTACTCATAGTTATTATTGTCTTGAAAGCACTAGTAATGGTGTAGCGCAGGCCTTTGATATAGACTTATCTCCCGATTTAGGGTCTTGGGCCCATAAAACGCCTATTTATTATACGATTTCGATGAAATTGGGCGGTGGCTTATATAAATCGTTTCGACTTCTGCGCCTTATATAGTTCAGATCGGTCTATAGTTGGATTTAGCTGCCATATATACCGATCTCCCAATTTAAGTCCTCGGACCCGTAAAGTGAGCTGTGTTAGGCCCTACGACATCCACGTTCAATATGATCTATATCTGGATAAATGTCATATAGAGCGATCTTCCGATTTAAGGTCTTGGGCCCATGAGAGCCGCATTTATTATCAGATTTCGCTGAAATTCGGCATGGTGACCTATGCTAGACTTTTCGACGTCCGTGCCCTATATGGTTCATATCATTCTATATTTAGATACAGCTGCTATATTGTCCAATATTCTGTTTTAGCAACCTGAACAGTGAATTGTATTCATCAGTCCAAATTGGATCATGTTTCCATATAGCTACAATGTGTTCATAATTATGAATTTTTTCAGGTTTATGACCAAAGGTGGTTAACGTATACTATATACGAGATGGTGGGTATCCAAAGTTCGGCTCGGGCGATCCTAAAGCTTTTTTACTAGATGAATACGAATTTCTCAAATTTCTGTGGACGCGCCCGGTAGCTCCCAGCTGAGCTTGTTGTATTGACGATGAACACCAAACAAATCGTAGCTCGGATTTCCAACTCAATAAGCCGGGACGCACGGGTTGACTATGAGCCCCACAGGTTTTTTTTCGTTGATTTATTTTACATGTTGTGCTACCATACGATTCCCGAAATGTCAGTAAAAGTTAATAAATTCGAGGTGTGAGGAGTGAAAATTCGACATTTATATAATAAAGGGTGCAAATGGAACCTATATATGCGAAAAAAAGTTGAAGTTTTTAGTGTCGTCATAACATGCGTTTGACAAATATATATATATATATATATATATATATATATATATATATATATATATATATATATATATATATATATATATATATATATAAATATATATATATACAACAAAGGCTACAGTCTTCATCAAGGGATGGGGCTGTAAATTTGCGACGGCATGCGGGGAAGATGATGAGACGTTGGAACATTTCCTTTGTCATTGCCCGGCTTTCGCGTCCAATAGATACCGGTACTTAGGTGGAGACACAATATCAGACATGAACCAACTTAGGGGAGTGGCATTGAAAACAATTAAGGATTTTGTAAGTAGCACGGAATTCCTAACTCAAACTTTTTTTTTAGAGGTTTCTTTATAGTTTTTAGAGCGCACAACAAGCCGATTACTGGCTTAGGTGTATGTCCATAGTGCCATGGGGCGGATTAATATCTGCACCCTCTTTTCAACCTAACCTAACCCAATCTAACAATTTTTGTAGTCTCCACAACAAATTTTCTAAAAAATTATTGGGTTGCCCAAAAAGTAATTGCGGATTTTTTAAAAGAAAGTAAATGCATTTTTAATAAAGCTTAAAATGAACTTTAATCAAATATACCTTTTTTACACTTTTTTTCTAAAGCAAGCTAAAAGTAACAGCTGATAACTGACAGAAGAAAGAATGCAATTACAGAGTCACAAGCTGTGAAAATATTTGTCAACGCCGACTATATAAAAATTCCGCAATTACTTTTTGGGCAACCCAATATATAAGATATCTGTAGTAGTTTTTTCTTTTTGGATTATTGAGCACTATCTAGCAATAATAATTTTAAAATTGGACCTCAAACTAAGATTTGGAAGCCCCAAGAATTTTTCGAAATACCGAGGTGAACAAAATTAGGGACCTGCCAAAAGGCACCCGAACAACTTAGGGCTTTGATCTCGCTACTCCTCAACTCCAACCATTCCGTATTTCAAAGAGATATCTACCCGTTCTCACACGGAATATTTTTTACTAACTTTTTTCGATATTCTCGTACTGTGCGATGGTTTAATGCCTTTCATCTATCACAACATGATCTATTCGGTTTCTCGTGTTTTGATCGGATGACATCCATGTGGCTGTGTGAATCCTTCTTTGTTGGAATGAGGAGCTACTAAATACCATGTTCTTTAGAGCGGTGAAGTCTATAAGCCTCAATCTATTATCAGAAGTTTCTTCGTGTAGGCAAAATTTTCCGACTGTTGGGCCAACGATATATTAATTCCCAATTTACGCATTAAAATCACCAAGAACAATTTTAATATCATGGTCGGGGACGCGGTCATATTCTATTTCTAGGTGTTCGTAGAAAATATCCTTGGTCGGTTCGCCCTTGTCTTCCGTTGGGCATGGGCGAAAATAAGGCTGATGTTGAAGAATTTGGCCATTATTTGGATTGTGGCTATCCTTTCATCCACCGGAGTAACCCTGAAGACAAGATGTTTCAGTCTTGAAATATTCATAAATCCAGAGCCTAAATGTTGCCTTGTTTCATGGCAACTATAATGTATATTGTCACTTTCCCGAGCCATCGCATTTCCATTCCAAGCTGAATATCAGAAAGCTACAAACAAGACAGGTGGCAACGCCATACCCCACTCGGCTGACCCAATTGCTTAATGAAAGCACTCTCTGTCCCTGCCAAAAATCTACTGAAGGCAAGAATACGACATACAGGGCAAGTTACACTCTGCTGCAACGAAGAAGAGATGTCAGGAGAAATAAAAGGAAAGGGAAAACATGTCTTCCGCAAGAAGTAGAAGGAAACTGAAAGACGGGAGTGTGAGCGAATCGAGATGTTCAGAAGCCAGCGAAAATTCTACCAAAGAATCAAATATCAAACTGATGCCTTTGATACGGGCACATCCTCCTGCAGAGAAAAGAAAAAAAATCTGGAAACTCTTACAGATAGTGTGCTGCGAACATGGAAAGAACTCTTTTTCCCAGCTGCTGGTATCCGATGATGGGCCCTATCAATGAGGCTTTAGACCTGGCAAATCCACCATATTCCAGATATTTACACTGCGCCAAATCCTGGAAACGGCCTGAGAATGACAAATCAATACCTACCATCTTTTCGTTGACTGCAAGGCCGCTTTCGACAGCCCTTTATGTTCAAAGGTATTTCAAGCTAAGTTTTATCATCTTGCAAAACTGATACGACCTTGCAGGATGGCGCTTGCTGATACAACCTCCTCAGTTAATATAGGAAAGAACCTCTCCGAACCGTTCAATGCGTAACGGGGTTTCAGACAAGAAGACAGCCTATGGTGTGATCTCTTTAATATCCTGCTGAAGAAGATTATGTAGGCATGGCACACTACTCACAAGACAACAAATGCTACTCGCCTATGCCGATGATCGATATCATAGGTCGATCACCGGAAGAAGCAATTGCAGCCTTTGAAAATATCAAAAAAGAATCAACAATAGTGTGTTTGGCAGTAAATAGATTTAAAACAAAGTGGAGATATCAACTCACACAAAGCCTTGTAAGCCGAGCAGATAAAGAAAATGGAGAAAGTTCGAAAACTTACCTTTAAGATCGTCAGCAACTACCTCTACCTTGGCACCGCCGTAACTGAAACAAATGACACCTCTTTTGAAATAAAACGAAGGATAATATTGGCTAAGAGATGCAACTTTAGATTAGACAAGCAGATGAGAAGAAACCACATCCTGACAGACGAAAATTACACTTTACAAGACACTGATACTAACCATGTTGTTTTAAGGCTCTAAAGCATGTGAACTTGCGAAAGCTAATGGGAAGGAAATGGAATGTTTGAGAGAAAAAATTCTTCGTAAAATATATGGACCAGTCTGCGTTATTGGAGAATATAGGCATCCTATGATCGGATCTATGACGACGATAGCATAGTTAAGCGCATTAAAATACAGCGGTTGCGTTGACTAGGTCACGTCAAAATGGATGAAGAAACTCCAGCAAAAAAGTATTTTGAAAGCGAATAGAATACGTAAAAGGGAAAGACCAAAACTCCGATGGAGTGACCAAGTGGATAGCGACCTCTCGAAGCTGTGTGTCAGAGATTGAGAAAGAAGCTCAGAAGATCGAGGCGCTTCGGCATCTACTTTCGGCTAGAGGATTACACTTTTTGTTATGGCCTATTGAAGAAAGAAAGAAAGAGTTGCATTAATGCTTCCGACATCCGTTCAAATCGGTCTATAACGTGATAAAGTTCCCATATAATCCGATTTCTGGATAGACTTCTGGAGCTCCAAGAGAGCAATTGGTTATTGGATCCATAATACAGACGGGCAGACACTTGAATCGATAGAAATTTATGCTTTCAGATGTAATGACAGATAAACAGACGGCTAAGCGGAATTGTAAAAAAAATCATCCTTTATTGTTTGATGTATCTATAAAGACTATTAACAAAACTGGTTTTCTAATTAAAGATCATTATGACTAATTTTACTGCATTGCCTTTCGGTTTGTTTTTCTGAATGATAATTAATTTTATTACGCATTTGGGAATCTCTGAATGGAAGATCTGAAATAATCTTTAGGGTAAAATAAAAAATGTGTCACCTTGAAACTTTTTGTTGTTTTTGTGTTAGCAAAATGTCGGATAATTTGCTGAATCACATACCTCAAGCCGTGACAGTGGCCATAGATGATATCACCTTATAATGGAGGCGTGTGGCGGGATTGGTGTCCGCAAAACTTGCCATATTCAATCACGGGAAACGCTAACCAACCACTGGGATTGAATTCGCACTACTACATTTTTATGACAAAATCTTTTGAAACCAAAGACAATCATTTGTCAGAATTTACATATGCATGTGGCAAGGCATGTATGGATAGATAAATGAATGCGTTGGCTTCCTAATGGCAGAGACAAACAAGCGTCAATTTTTCTTATGTGAGGGCAATGTGTCAGCAAACCATTCAGCCAGCTTGCCAGATAAGCGGATTGGCTTATTGTGTGTATGACGTGGCTGTTTCTTAATATTTTGTTTTTCGCGATATTGGCAATAAATTCTCTGAGATTAATCAGAAGTAATAGAGAGGAATTTACAAATAAAACTGTTTCGCTGTATTTTCTTCATTCATCAGGGAATGATGGGCATAAAAAAAATTTATGAAGGTAAACATTCAAATTCAAAGAAAATTGAAACTCGGGCTAGGGTGATAGAAAGAATGCGATATTCTAAGAGAAGATGAAAGCTTTATTTTTATAAGAGAAAATCAGGGTAAAGTATAGAATGTGATGAAGGTAATCAATTAAAACAAGTAAGAGCGTGCTAAGTTCGGCCGGGCCGAATCTTATATACCCTCCACCTTGGATCGCATTTCTCGAGTTCTATGCGCGGTATCTCTTTTTAGGCAAACAAAGAATATTGAATAAGAACTGTTGTGCTATTGGAGCTATATCAAGTTATAGTCCGATTCGGACCATAAAAGAATGCTTAACATTGTAGAAGTCATTGTGTAATATATCAGTTCATTCGGATAAGAATTGCGCCTTGTAGGGGCTCAAGAAGCAAAATCTGGAGATAAGTTTATATGGAAGCTGTATCAAGCTATTGATCGATTCAGACCATATTACCCACGTATGTTGAAGGCCATGAGAGAAGCCGTTGTACAAAATTTCTGCCACATCGGATGAGAATTGCGACCTTTAGAGGCTCAAGAAGTCAAGATCCCAGATCGCTTTATATGGCAGCTCTATCAGGTTATGTACCGAATTGCGCCACACTTAGCAAAGTTATTGGAAGTCATAACAAAACACCTCATGCAAAATTTCAGCCAAATCGGATGAGAATTGCGCGCTCTATTGGCTCAAGAAGTCAAGATCTCAAAATCGGTTTATATGACAGCTATACCAGATTATGAACCGATTTGAGTTACACTTAGTACAATTGTTGGAAGTGATACCAAAACACTAATTGCAAAATTTCAGTCAAATCAGAAGAGAATTGCGCCCTCTAGAGGCTCAAGAAGTCAAGACCCAAGATCGGTTTATATGGCAGCTGTATCAAAACATGGACCGATATGGCCCATTTACAATTCCAACCGACCTACACTAATAAGAAGTATATGTGCAAATTTTCAAGCTGATAGCTTTACTCCTTTGAAAGTTAGCGTGCTTTCGACAGACAGACGGACGGACATGGCTAGATCGACTTAAAATTACATGACGGTCAAGAATATTTCAGACTCATATTTCAAGGTGTTACAAACAGAATGACGAAATTAGTATACCTACATCCTATGGTGGAGGATATAAAAATGAAATTTAAAAAATTTTTAAATTATTCCTATCTTCTACTGCACTTCGAAATATACTAAAATTAATATTATGACACGTTTCGCTATTTCTACCCATATAAATAGTTTGTAAAAAGTGAAATTTTTTAAATTTTTCCGAAAAAAAAAATTTCCTTGTCTTATTTTGCGAAAATTATAGAAAAAAACACCACAGTCATCTTATTGAAACAATTATTATCTCCATATTATTCTATTGAGTTAGAGCAATCCGTAAAAATTGTTTTTATACCCACCACCGAATGATGGGAGTATATTAATTTTTTCATTCCGTTCGCAAAACATCGAAATATCCATTTCCGACCCTATAAGGTATATATTCTTCTTGATCGTCGTAAAAATTTAAGACCATCCAGCCATGTCTGTCCGTCTTGAAATAGCGCTACAGTCTCTAAAAATAGAGATATTAAGCTGAGACTTTGCACATATTCGTTCTTTGTCCATAGGCAGGTTAAGTTCGAAGATGTGCTACATCGGACTATATATTGATATAGCCCCCATATAGACCGATCCGCTGATTTAGGGTCTTGGGCCCATAAAAACCAAATTTATTTTCGGATTTATTGAAATTTGTGACAGTGAGTTGTGTTAGGCCATCCGACATCCTTTTTTAAGTTTGCCTCGATCGGTAAAGATTTGGATATAGCTGCCATATAGACCGATTTCTCGATTTAAGGTCTTGAGCCCATAAAATGCGCATTTATTATCCGATTTTGCCAAAATTTGGGACAGTGAGCTGTGTTAGGTCCTTAGACATAGTTCTTCAAGTTGACCCATATCTTGGATATAGCTGACATTTAGACCGATCTCTCGATTTCATGTTTTGGGTATATAAAAGGCGCATTTATATCCGATTTCGCTGGAATTTGATGTAGTGACTTCTGTTAGGCTTTTCTATATCCTTGTTATATATGTTTCAGATCGGTTTATATTTGGATATAACTACCAAAAACACCAATATTTTGTTCAACAAAATAGCAAAATGACTTGTACTTATTAGACCAAATCGGACCATATTTTGATATAGTGGCTATGGGGGCATAAATTATTCGTCGGATTATAACGAAAGGTGGTTTACATATATACTCGAGGTGGTGGGTACCAAAAGTTCCGCCCGGCCGAATGATTTGTTCGTATAACTTACCAAGTTGAAAATTTGGAGTTTACTCAATGTGGCGGTTCGAGTAAGGATGCGTTCACAAATTAAATTCAGAGTTGTCAAGTCCTTATTGGAAACCCCTTTATAAACTCCAACTTTATGTTATTAAAGCCCATTCTATAACCAAGTGGGACGACAAAGTAAAGTCAGCCACTCTCAAATTCCCTGTGATGTAACCCACCACCACATGAAGGGCACTTAAAACCGCCCGAACCTAAGTTTTAGCATGCAGATAGGCCCATACCGGTAAAGGATCTCTCCAGGGTCTTCAAATAAAGTATGATATACTGATTGGCCTGTAGTTCTTGAGCAGAGAAAACTACCTTTACCTGCTGCTACCCAGGTGGTACGAAGCCCAAAAATCATACAAATTCTAAAAATCAGTCCAAGGAGTTCCCATTGACCTGCAGGGCTTAAACTAATTCACATTCTAGACCATCTTCCCTACACTATCATATCCTTAACCACTGACAGTGACTAGGCTTTGTGTTGTATCAGAGCGACATCGATACCAGAAACATCGACCCACCGCCTACGTCCAAGCACCTAGTGAAGGGCGTAGAAACCAGTAGCTCGAGCGATTACATCCAAGTTCCGTCATTCTTGTAATGCCTCCGACGGTTTTCGGATCCTTAGAGAGCAATCTTAGGACTCATTCACTTTCTCTACTAAGGCGCTATTTATATTTATTTAAATACATCGGCGAACAGACAGACTGAGAGATGGACATAGTTTTTTTGACCAAGAGTTCGCTTTTATTATTCAATTATTGTCCTTGAGCCATAACATTTTTTGGTTTTTTATTCCATTTTGTTTTGTCGAAGGCTGAGATAGGTTCAGCCTTCCCCAGGATCAACTAAAGGACTCACAAACCTTAAGTTTAATACAAATTAATTAGAATAGAGGGTTGGCAATAAGGTGACTTAATTGGTTTAATTCCATGTTACAATCTACTTGCGTTATATAGGTATATAAAAATGTGGAAAATGCGAAGCATGAGTAGATTGTCGTCTTTGGCCCTTGCTTATGAGATTTCGGCTGTAGAAGCGTCTCTTTAAGGATGGATGGATTTAGCTCGACGGAGAGGCCCTCACAAGTTTAAGGCCCCCTGTTGTTGGTTTTGGTTGATACAGCTGCCGACAGCAGTCGGTTTATAGTTGATTAGGAACTTTTGGTGGGCGTTGATGCGGACTCGGTTGGTGTAATATCGACGGCGAAGCCTTGGCCACGGACGGTTAACCGTGGCGCAGAGGTTAGTATGTACACCAAGGCTCAAATCCTGGCGTGTACATCATCGTGTCGTTATGCGGCACGCTACTCAGTGCTGCCGCAGTGGACAAAAATGCAAAAAAAAATATTATGAAACATTTTACTAATCTCATAAACAAACTTCAAATAAGATGAATCTAAAAAAATATATATATTTATTTGAGGTCCCTCATACACTAATCGGTGATTTCGTTAATTGGGGTACAAAAAAAAGTTATTAAAAGAGGATATATTTCATTTTCAGCTAAGGGTGCCATAGATATTAAAATGTGGTTTAAATAAAAGGCAAAAATAAAGCACAAATTGTTAAAATTGAAATTTTAAGCAAAGTGGATCTAAGAGTGCCGATTAGGGCTTGGTGCTTAGGTGCTTATATTGTGTTATATTGAAAAACGCCTTTTTCGGTCCTTTTTAATAAAGTAAGAACTCCTTTAAAATAATATTTTAGCAATTCAAAACATTCCAAAAAAATTACAGAAAATTCCGCTATAGTCCTCTGAATACACCAAAACGTAACATCAACGCCTGAAATCAGTGACACGGAAAAAGCAATTCGGAGATAAAGTAGTACCTTGAAATAAACGCCTTCTATAGGCTTTAGAACTCAAACCAAGTGATTGGTTTATATGGGAACTACATCAGGTAATTTACCAATTTGGACCATTCTAGACAGAGTTTTTGAGAATCATAGCAGAAGTCATTGTGCAAAATTTCACCCAAATCGGATAATAATTTAATCCTCTGGAGGCTCAAAATGTTATATTATTAGATCGGTTTATATGGGAGCTATATCAGATTAAAAACTGGTTTAGACCATATTTGTGGTAGTTGTTGAGGCTCGTAACAGAGGTCATTATGCAAAAATTCGGCCAATCGTTAATAATTGCGATCGCCAGGAGCCCAAGGAGTTAAATCGGGAGATCGGTTTATATGGGAGCTATATCAGAATATAGACAGATTTGACAAAACTTCACTTTTTTCTTTATTACACTCAAATATATATGCAAACATCTGTGCAAAAATTTTAGGGCTCTATGTTAACTCTAACTTTTTTTGTTCTACGAATGTATGAAGGGGCAACACCGTGCGCCGTTCGGACATTGAGTTTAAACATTGACCGGACAGCACTCATTGACATGAGAGAAATATACCCTGTTCCTTAATGGAATGTTCTGGGAAATTTAGTTTGAGGTCTTGGTAAATTCAAGGCGCTTTTGTTGATGCTTTTGGTCGGTGCGGTTACCAACGGTAGTCGATTTATAGATGATCGGGAACGTTCAGTGGCTGGTGGTGGAAGGCGTCGGTTGTCGGAGCGGGCATCGCACGGTTGTGATAGATAATGAGCGCCTTGTTGTCGGACGCCAAGGATGAGCAAATTGAGCACTGGCCATGCTGACCTCGGGATCGTCGTATTTGGCTGGAGGACTTGAGTTGGGGAACTGGTTTTCGGATACAGTGACGAAGACTTATGGTTAGGTGGTAGGGAAAGGCAGATGCGCTTTTTAACATATTAATATTAATATATAACATATTAATATATAACTTTACATTTGGGAGTTCATATATCGCAATTACAAAATCTACCGGACAAAATGATTTCTAGTAGGAGAGGGTATGTAACAACAAGCATCTACGTCCGGTTAAGCTATCTGGAGGACGCAACTAAGGATGCAAGCTAAGTGGGGATACGAGCTAAGCGCGGATGAAAATAAGTCCGAGTGTGAGCCAAGCGCAGATGCGTGTCTTGTAGTCCATTCTCAATATAGACAATTGTGTTAAATTAATGATTAAATTTCCCAGCAACATACAAGCAATTTACAGTTGTAATTGCATTTTAATATGCAAATTCTCTTGATTTTATTTCTTTATCGCTTGCGTGCACCTTAAAACTATCTCAAATTTGTAGATTATTGTTATGCAAATAATTTATTTTTTAAAATGGTTTCTTAAGAATTGTTAACTTTTAACCCAAATTAAATATATATTTTTTTTACTAAAAATTTCTATTTTATTCTTTTTTTTAGGTGTGTAAATTAAACAAACTCTTACGTATTTGTGCCAATATTCGTAAAGAAAAATCTAAATGGTAGGTCTAACTTTAAATATAAGCAACAAAAGTACAAAATGTAAAAACTGATATTTTTGCTACTTGTATTGCATTGCATTTATTGAAGATATTGCGAGGAAACAAATTATTTCGTATTTTTTTTTTTTGTATTTTCCCCATTTGTAACTAATTGTCGTTCTAATTTCCAGAAACTTCATTTTATTTTAAGACTAGCTGAACCCGGCCCGCTACGCTGCGACTTCTTTTACTTTATATGGAACAAAATTTTCTTATGAATACTAATTTTAGGAAATTAAAGAGCTTTTAGTGACTGCCATGGTACGAAAATGGTATATCGCTTGACTAACAATATAGCAACAAAACTGCATTTATCTGAACCCACATGATCGTAATTGGTCTATGAATTCGCTCGGAGGATTTAGGGCCATTCTTAAAAGAATTTATTTGAGCCCGATATTCTCATGCGGATTTTGGGAGTGGAAAAGCACCCAGGGTGGTGGTCGGTGGGTTAAGGGTGAAGTGTGAAACCCAAAAATGTGGTACTGAAAGTGAGTATCAATTTCGTGCTATACTCCCAAATACCATTCATTTGAGCCCTATATTGCAATGGTCGGCAAATATATATGTCAAATTTAGTGGTGTTTTGGGGGAAGGGGTGGTTCCCCAGACACTTAACCCTGAAAAATATATCAGCATCGGGCTCTACTCTACCATTTATTTAAACCTCATATTGCCATTGGTTTAAGGGGAGTTTATGGGATGAAGAGTCCCCAAACACTTGACTCCAACAATTGGTTATGAAATTAGTTTTCCAATCTCAAATACCCTTCATTTAAGCCATTTTCCATGGTTGGTAAATTTGTACTCTTTGAGGAAGGGGGCGGTGCCCCAAATACATGGACACACATTTGGATATCTTATTGGTATTCTACTCCCAAATACATTTATTTGAGCCCCATATGGGAAAGGGGTTGGCCTCCAGAAAATTGGTCCCGAAAGTGGGTATACATTTTGTGTTCGACTTCCCAATACCAGTCATTTTACACCCAGAAGCTCTTAGCAATACAAATTATCAGCATCGTGAAAAACTCTCAAATATCATTTATTTGAACCCCACATTGCCATTGGTCTAAAAATTGGATATCAAATTCGTTTTATCTCAAATACATTTCATTTAAGAGGTATGGGCCCTAAAAACTATCAATAGTGAGCTCCACTGTCTTGAAGACCCAAATAGTCTTAGTGGGCAAATACGTCCTATTTGGGGGTTGCTATGGTGGTGGGACGTCCCCTAGACAGTTTGTTCCGAATGTTGATGTCAGATTTATGGTCTACTCCCAAATACCCTTCATTTAAGCCCCATTTCTCCATAGTCGGCAAATATGTTCGGTTTGGGGGGTGTTTAGGGGTGGGGGCGGCCACTCTGTGACTTGGCTTTGAAAATATATATCGGATTCGTGTTCTACTCTAAAAAACCTCTTATTTGAGCCTCATAACACTACCTCACCCTATTTGGGAAGTGTTATGGGGGTGGCCCCATAAAGTATTAATATCAGATTCGTGCTTTACTTGCAAAGACCTTTCATTTGAGCCCCATATTGCTATGGTCGTAAATTTGTCTTCTTTGGAGGATGTTCTCGGGGATGGGCGGCCCCCAAGCACTTGGTCCCACATCTGGTTATCAGATTCATATTCTACACTCAAATACCTTTTATTTAAGCCCCATATTGCGATGGTCAGTAAATAAGTCCTGTTTGGGGGTGTTTTGCGGAAGGGGTGGACCCCAGAAACTTGGTCCCACATTTGGATATCAAATGCGCATTCTACTCGCAAATACCTTTCGTTTGAGTCCCATATTGCCATGGTCGGTAAATATGTCCGATTTAGGGGTGTTTTGGGGCTTGGGGTGGTCCCCCTTGCAATTGGTCCGACAATTGTATATCGGATAGGTTTTCTTATGCTTAAAACCTTTCATTTGAGTTCCATATTGTCGTGATTGGTCTAAATATATGTTTGGTAGGTTTTAGGGTGGGGCAGCCCCCCTAGGTACCCCATCCGAAATTTGCATACCAAATTTTTATTTTTAGAGTACTATATAAGAGCACACAAAATTTCGCGTAAATCGCACCACCCATCTCAGAGATCTTGGATTTCTGAAAATTAGGGTAAGGGGGAGGGTCCGCCCTCCCCTTCAGATATCAAAAAAGTAGTACCCCATTTTCACCACGGGACCATTATGCACCATCTGTGAAAATTTCAAGAAAATCGGTTCAGCCGTTTCTGAGTCTATAAAGAACACACAACAAACAAACAAACAACGGAACAAACGAATCTACAAACGCAAAAAGATTTGTATATATAAGAAGATTAAAAAACGTTAAAGAAAACCATTTTTATAAACCTTACTTCATGAACCAAATGAAGGAATTTCTGGTGAACCACACTAATATCCCAAGAAATCGTCCTAAGCATTTCCCTTATATATATACAACATTTTGTTGTAAACCAACTGTAAATATGAAGTTCACCATATCCCTTGCCCTCTGACAAAGACCTTGAAATTTTCCAAAGCCTGAAAAGTGAGAAAAATAAAATGACTCTGTCAATTTCTTATTCATTTTGTATCAAATAGGCTACTCCTCCTCTATTACCTAGACAAAAAAAAGAAAAAAATACTTGAAAAGCCCACCTGTTGCCAGCCTTAAGTTGCCGTCCATGTATTTTGTTTGTTGTTACGCTTTAAGATTTTCTTAGAAGCCAAAGCGTGTAAAAATATTTTTTTTTTCTAACATTCAAGTGGAAGTTTTTGAAGCACGCAAAAAATACGAGAAGCCAACGGAGTGTTTATTTATGGGGGTTAGTGATGGCACTCATCTTTCCACTTAGCCTTGTTTTGCCAAGCCAAAAAGTTTTTTATTTTGTGTTTGATTTTTTTCCAGCTTTTCATTCTCATTTGGTTTAACCTGAAGTAGCTGTGGACGGACATTGGTCATTTAATTGGCGAATGTTTTTAGATTTTTTGTATTTTTTATTAATTATACCCACCACCGAAGGATGGGGGTATATTCATTTTGTCATTCCGTTTGCAACACATCGAAATATCCATTTCCGACCCTATAAAGTATACGTATTCTTGATCAGCGTAAAAATCTAAGACAATCTAGACATGTCCGTCCGTCTGTCTGTTGAAATCACGCTACAGTCTTTAAAAATAGAGATATTGAGCTGAAATTTTGCACAGATTCTTTTTTTTGTCCATAAGCAGGTTAAGTTCGAAGATGGGCTATATCGGACTATATCTTGATATAGCCCCCATATAGACCGATCCGCCGATTTAGGGTCTTAGGCCCATAAAAGCCACATTTATTATCCGATTTTGTTGAAATTTGAGGCAGTGAGTTGTGTTAGGCCCTTCGACATCCTTCATCAGTTTGGCTCACATCGGTCCAAATTTGGATATAGCTGCCATATAGACCGATCCTCCGATTTAGGGTCTAAGGCCCATAAAAGCCACATTTGTTATCCGATTTTGATGAAATTCGGGACAGTGAATTGTCCTTTGACATATTTCTTCAATTTGGTCCAGATCGGTTCAGATTTAGATATAGCTGCCATATAGACCGATTTCTTGATTTATGGTTTTGGGTCCATAAAATGCTCATTTATTGTCCGATGTCGCCGAAATTTGGAACAGTGAGTTAAGTTAAGCCCATTGACATACATCTGCAATATTGCACAGATCGGTCCAGATTTGGATATAGCCGCCATATAGACCGATATCTAGGTTTTAGGTTTTGGGGCCATAAAAGATGCATTTTTTGTCCGATGTCGCTGAAATTTGACACAGTGAGTTTGGTTAGGCTCATCGACGTCCTTCTAAAATTTTCTCCAGATCGGTCCAGATTTGCATATAGCTGCCATATAGACCGATCTCTCGATCCGAACACTGATTTTGGTAATAAAATTCAATGATTTGCAAGCGTTGCTCGTTAGTAAGTCTATTCATGATGAAATGTCAAAGCATACTGAGCATCTTTCTCTTTGACACCATGTCTGAAATCCCACGTGATCTGTCAAATACTAATGCATGAAAATCATAACCTCAAAAAAATCACCCTTTATAATAGAAAATTAATTCATAATGAAATAATTTCCAAACATAATCGTTACATAAACCCCAAAAAGCGGAAAAATTTGGGCACGGACGTCGAAGGGCTCCAAATAGCTCACGGTGACGAATTTCAGTGAAATCGGGTAAGAAATGCGCATCTTATGGGCCCAGATTAGGTTATTTAGCTTGAAAAAGAAACCACGGGACTTTATATGTCCTTCGTAAGCATGCAGCTAAGCAACACCCAAAAAGTCACTCAAAATACTTTTATCACGAAGTTTATCTTTATTGTAACCATGTAACGTATCGATTCTACATATCAAACGTTAACCCTAAACATATAATTATTGAGCGTAATTATCTTTGTTTATTGTAACCCTTTTAGCAGCTTCGTCTACGGTAAAAGGACCTTCCTTTTGTTGTAAAACCAAAAAGATATTTAATTGCAAAAGTGCTTCGATAGATAGAAAACCATTATTCGTGTACCGGATCAATTATTCGTGCACTCGGTATAGAAAATATTTTTTATACCCTCCACCATAAGATGGGGGGTATACTAATTTCGTCATTCTGATTGTAACTACTCGAAATATTCGTCTGAGACCCCATAAAGTATATATATTCTTGATCGTCGTGAAATTTTATGTCGATCTAGCCATGTCCGTCCGTCTGTCCGTCCGTCCGTCTGTCTGTCGAAAGCACGCTAACTTCCGAAGGAGTAAAGCTAGCCGCTTGAAATTTTGCACAAATACTTCTTATTAGTGTAGGTCGGTTGGTATTGTAAATGGGCCATATCGGTCCATGTTTTGATATAGCTGCCATATAAACCGATCTTGGGTCTTGACTTCTTGAGCCTCTAGAGTGCGCAATTCTTTTCCGATTGGGATGAAATTTTGTACGACCTGTTTCGTTATGATATCCAACAAGTGTGCCAAGTATGGTTCAAATCGGTTTATAACCTGATATAGCTGCCATATAAACCGATCTTGGGTCTTGACTTCTTGAGCCTCTAGAGTGCGCAATTCTTATCCGATTGGAATGAAATTTTGCACGACGTGTTTTGTTATGATATCCAACAACTGTGCCAAGTTTGGTTCAAATCGGTTCATAACCTGATATAGCTGCCATATAAATCGATCTAGGGTCTTGACTCTTGAGCCTCTAGAGTGCGCAATTCTTATCAGATTGGAATGAAATTTTGCACGACGTGTTTTGTTACGATATCCAACAACTGTGCCAAGTATGGTTCAAATCGGTCCATAACCTTATATAGCTGCCATATAAACAGATCTGGGGACTTGACTTCTTGAGCTTCTAGAGGGCTCAATTTCTATCCGATTTGGCTAAAATTTCGCAAGACTTTTTTATTGTTACTTTCAACAACTATGTTAAATAAAGTACAAGTCCGTTCATAACCTGATATAGCTACCATATAAACCGATCTGGGATCTTGACTTCTTGAGCCTCTAGGGGTCGCAATTATTATCCGATTTGCCTGAAATTTCGTACGACGGATTCTCTCATGACCATTAACATACGTGTTTATTATGGTCTGAATCGGTCTATAGGCCGATACAGCTCCCATATAAATCGATCTCTCTATTTTACTTCTTGAGCCCACAAAAGGCGCAATTCTTATTCGAATTGGCTGACATTTTACACAGGTCTCCAACATATAATTTAATTGTGGTCCAAACCGGACGATATCTTGATATCGCTCTAATAGCAGAGCAAATCTTTTCTTATATCCTTTTTATACCCTCCACCATAAGATGGGGGGTATACTAATTTCGTCATTCTGTTTGTAACTACTCGAAATATTCGTCTGAGACCCCATAAAGTATATATATTCTTGATCGTCGTGACATTTTATATCGATTCAGCCATGTCCGTCCGTCTGTCCGTCCGTCCGTCCGTCCGTCTGTCCGTCCGTCCGTCCGTCCGTCTGTCTGTCGAAAGCACGCTAACTTCCGAAAGAGTAAAGCTAGCCGCTTGAAATTTTGCACAAATACTTCTAATTAGTGTAGGTCGGTTGGTATTGTAAATGGGCCATATCGGTTCATGTTTTGATATAGCTGCCATAAAAACCGATCTTGGGTCTTGACTTCTTGAGCCTCTAGCGTGCGTAATTCTTATCCGATCAGAATGAAATTTTGCGCGACGTGTTTTGTTATGATATCCAACAACTGTGCCAAGTTTGGTTCAAATCGGTTCATAACCTGATATAGCTGCCATATAAGCCGATCTTGGGTCTTGACTTCTTGAGCCTCTAGAGTGCGCAATTCTTATCCGATTGAAATGAAATTTTGCACGACTTGTTTTGTTATTATATCCAACAACTGTGCCAAGTATGGTTCAAATCGGTTCATAACCTGATATAGCTGCCATATAAATCGATCTTGGGTCTTGACTTCTTGAGCCTCTAGAGTGCGCAATTCTTATCCGATTGGAATGGAATTTCGCACGACGTGTTTTGTTATGATACCCAACAACTGTGCCAAGTATGGTTCAAATCGGTCCATAACCTGATATAGCTGCCATATAAACCGATCTTGGGTCTTGACTTCTTGAGCTTCTAGAGGGCGCAATTCTTATCCGATTGGAATGAATTTTTGCACGAAGTATTTCGTTATAATATCCAACAACTGTGGCAAGTATGGTTTAAATCGGTTTATAACCTGATATAGCTGTCATATAAACAGATCTGGGGATTTGACTTCTTGAGCTTCTAGAGGGCGCAATTCCTATCCGATTTGGCTGAAATGTTGCATGACGTATTTTATTTTTACTTTCAACAAATGTGTCAAATAAGGTTCAAATCGGTTCATAACCTGATATAGCTGCCATATAAACAGATCTGGGATCTTGACTTCTTGACCCCTAGAGGTCGCAATTATTATCCGATATGCCTGAAATTTTGTACGATGGATCCTCTCGTGACCATCAACAAACGTGTTTATTATGGTCTGAATCGGTCTATAGCCCAATACAGATCCCATATAAATCGTTCTCTCTATTTTACTTCGTTAGCCCCAATGGGCGCAATTCTTATACGAATTGACTGAAATTTTACACAGGTCTCCAACATATAATTTAATTGTGGTCCGAACCGGACCAAAGCTTGATATCGTTTTAATAGCAGAGCAACTCTTTTCTTATATCATTTTTTCCCTAAGAAGAGATGCCGGGAAAAGAAGTCGACAAATGCGATCCATGGTGGAGGGTATATAAGATTCGGCCCGGCCGAACTTAGCACGCTTTTACTTGTTTTGCCTAAGAAGAGATGCCGGGAAAAGAACTCGACAAATGCGATCCATGGTAGAGGGTATATAAGATTCGGCCCGGCCGAACTTAGCACGCTTTTACTTGTTTGTTTTATTTATAGCAAAACGAATACAGCAGATCATAATACAAAATCATAATAGAGTTGGAAGGTTTTTAATAAACTCGTAATTCTGCATCATAACGTCGAAATAAATCCAAATATACTCTAAAAGATTTTTAAATACCAATTGAGATCTGCTTACAATTCGTAAAAATTTGATTTTGAATTGTGTTACAATATTAACCCTAGAACCATAACGTTATTTTATACTACGTTAATATTTACAAAAAATATGTGTAAAACTTATATATTAAGTTAATATCTACGAAAAATATGCACAATTAATTTTAAACATTTGACGTTAAATTAATTTATAAATAAAACAAAAGCTAGTTGAATCCCGGAATAACATGTTCTATATATCTAGAATATATCTAGAAAGGTATTTTTAGGGTAAAAAGCTTTATATATGTCTCGAAGAGCCTATAGCTTTATCATCTTATATTTTATGCTTGGGTCAAGTCTGGTAAAACGTTCGATCCCAAAAGGAAATTTCTCGACACTTAAAAAAAAATGGACCCCAATTGAAGGAAAATTTAACTAAATGCCAGTAAAATTGACTATGATTTGGCGCTTTAAACATTTTTATCCCGTTTGGTATACTAACTAAATTTCCCATGAACATTCCATTAAGGAACTGAGGATACTTATCTCATATCAATGAGTTGAAATAAAAAGTAAAAAGTTTTTAACACAGGGAATTCATAAATGTTTATCATTCCCATTCATGTTCATGGGAAAAGTATAAGTAGCGTAACCCTTAACCACAAATAATATTCGAAATAAGTAACTACTTTCGCAGAAGCAGGGAGATATCGAGAAAGAGCAGACAATAGAAATCTGATGTGTATGTGTGCCCCGCACTGGTAATCAGAAGAAGTTCTACTTTAGGTTCTCATTTCTTGGAGAACTTGGCAGAATTAGCGGACTTAAAATTCTCAAGTTGTTTCTTTTTGTGCTTAGCCTCAAATAGCTTCTTTCAAACGGTCGCTCACTTGTTGCTATGCAACGTGTCTTCCGCACTCGCCTGTCAAAATGCACTTGAAATGCTGATTGACAACCTACCTGAAGAAGAGGTAGTTTTTTCCAGTGACGAGACACACTTTCACATTTCCGGCTTCGTCATCAAGCAAAACATGCGTTATTTGATAGGCGTAAATACTTCACCAGAATCGCCATTGCCATTGTGCAGTCCGATTAAATTTTAAGCTCAATGATAAGGGACCTCCTTTTTTATGCCGACTCCAAACGGCGTGCCGAATAGCGATAGAGATATGGTAGAGATGTTTTAACATGACAGGCTTCCGCACAAATGTAGCCAGCATTAGTAAGGCGATAACCACGGCTGAAAAATTTTGTGATGACACCGGGATTTGAACCCAGGCGTTCGACGTCATAGGCGAACATGCTAACCTCTGACCCACGGTAGTCTCCCGTTTGGTATACCCAATTCCTTATTTTAGGTATATGCTAGTGTCTTAAAATCAGGTTAAAAATTTCAAGAAGTTGGGATATCTGAACTCAATCTCAGCATATATTAAATATAATTATAAGGAACATTTTTATGCCTTTTTATACAACTTTCATACAAGTTTGTCGAATGATAAACCTTATTTTATTACATACTAGCTGACCCGGGCCCGCTCCGCTGCGCCTTCTTTTACTTTATATGGAACAAAAGTTTCCTTGGATTATTTATTTTCAACAATTAAAGAGCTTTTAGTGAAATACCATGCTACGAAAATAGTATATCGATTGATTAGGAGTTTAACAATATAAGTGCCTTTATCTGAATCCAATATGATCTTTATTGGCCTACGAATATATGTTTGGATGTAAGGTGTACTCCATTCTAAAATACTTTATTTCAGCCCGATATTCTCATGATATCTAATTTAGGGGTGTTTTCTGGGGAGAGGTGGTCCCCCAGATACTTGGCCCTGAAAAAAAAAATTACCATCGTGTTCTTCTCTCAAATACCATTTATTTAAACCTCATATTGCCATTGGCTTAAGAGGAGTTTATAGGATGAGGCGTCCCCCAAACACATGACCCCAAAATAGGTTATCAAATTCGTTTTCTAAATTCAAATACCTTTCATTTGAGCCACATATTGGCATGGTCGAAAAAATGTTTCCCTTTGGGGGTGTTTGGGAAAGGGGTGATGCCCTAAATACATGGACCTAGATTTAGATATTAAAATCGTATTTACTCCCAAATACCTTTATTTGAGCCCCATATTGCGATGGTCACTAAAAAATTGCTGTTTATGGGGTATTTTGGGAAAGGGGTAGACCCCCAGAAAATTGGTCCCGAAAATGGGTATCAATTCTTGCTCTACCCCCCAATTTCTTTCATTTAAGCTCCACATTGACATGGTCTGTAAATATATCCGATTTAGGGGTGTTTTGGTGGTTGGGGTTTGGGAAAATATATCAGCAACGTGCTCTATTCTCATATATCTATATATCACTTTTTGATCCCCATATTGCCATTGGGCTCAAAATTCGATATCATATTCGCTTTCTAATCTCATTAAACTCCTTATTGCAAAAGTCAGCAAATATGTCCGATTTGGGGTATTCGCCCTAAAAACTATGAATATTTAGTTCCACTCTCTTTAAAACCCAAATTGTCTTGGTGAGCAAATACGTCCTATTTGGGCCTCATATTGCAATAATCAGAAACTCCTTACTATTTGGGTGGTGTTGTGGTGGTGGGGTGGCCCATAGACACTTTTCCCGAATATTGATATCAAATTCCTGCTTTACTCACAAAGACCTTTCATTTGGGCCCATATTGCTATGGTCGTAAATTTGTCCCCTTTGGAGAATGTTTTTGGTGAGAAGCGGCCCCCAAACACTTGGTTCCAAATTTTTATATCAGATTCGTATTCTACATTCAAATACCTTTTATTTAAGCCCCATATTCACATGGTCAGTAAATAAGTCCTGTTTGGGGGGTGTTTTGGGAAAAGGGTGGGCCCCCGAAAACGTGGTCCCACTTTTGGATATCAGATTCGTATTATACTCGCAAATACCTTTCATTTGAGTCCCATATTGCCACGGTCGGTAAATGTCCGATTTAGGGATGTTTTGGGGCTTGGGGTGGTCCCCCTAGCACTTGGTCGGACAATTGGATATCAGATACGTTTTCTTATCCTAAATACTTTTCATTGGAGTCCCATATTGTCGTGATTGTTCTAAATATATGTTTGGTGGGTTTTAGGGTGGGGTGGTCCCCCTAGGTACCCCATCCGAAATTTGGATACCAAATTTTTATTTTTATGGTACTATATGTGAGCACACAAAATTTCGCTTAAATCGCACCACCCATCTTCGAGATCTGGTGTTTCTGAAAATTAGGGTAAGGGAGAGGGTCCACTCCCCCTTCAGATATCAAAAAATGTTGTACCCTATTTTCACCACGGGGTCATTATGCACCATCTGTGAATATTTGAAGAAAATCGGTTTAGCCGTTTCTAAGTCTATAAGGAACACACAAACATACAAACAAACCTACACACAAACACAAATTTATTTTTATATATGAGACATATCCAAATCTAGACCGATCTGAGCCAAATTGAAGAAGAATGTCGATGGGCCTAACACAACTCATCATCCCAAATTTCTTCGACATATGACAGTAAATGGGGCTTTTATGGGCTCAAAACTTTAAATCGAGGGAAAGTTCTATACGGCAGCTTTATCCAAATCTGGACCGATCTGTGCCATATTGAAGAAGGATATCGAAGGGCATAACACAAATTTTGGCAAAATCGGACAATAAATGCGCCTTTTATGAGCGCAAGACCCTAAATCGAGAGATCGGTCTATGTGGCAGCTATATCCAGATCTAGACCGATCTGTGCTAAACTAAAAGAAGATGTCGAGTAACCTAACACAACTTACTGTACCAAATTTCAGCTATTCGGATAAAAAATGTGGCTTTTATGGTCCTAAGACCCTAAATCGGCGGTTCGGTCTATATGGGGGCTATATGAAGATATAGTTCGATATAGCCCATCTTCGAACTTAACCTGCTTATGGACCAAAAAAACACAATCTGTGAAAAGTTTCAGCTCAATATCTCTATTTGTAACGACTGTAGTGTGATTTCAACAGACAGACGGGCGGACAGACGGACGGAAATGGCTAGATCGTCTTAGATTTTAACGCTGATCAAGAATATATATACTTTATAGGGTCGGAAATGAATATTTCGGTGTGTTGCAAACGGAATGACAAAATGAATATACCCCATCCTTCGGTGGTGGGTCTAACAAATAAAAGCGTGATAAGTTCGGCTAGTAAATCTAGTTATAGACCAAATTCGACTGTACTTGGCAGAGTTGTTGGGAATCATAACAGAAATTTCAGCCAAATCGTATAAAAATTGAGGCTTCCAGGCGCTCAAGAATTCAAATCGGGATATCTGTTTACATGGGAGCTATATCATGTTAAAGACCGATTTGGACCGTACTTGGCGCAGTTGTTGAAAGTCATAACGGAACACTAAGTGCAAAATTTAGCAAAATCGGAAAAAAATTGTGGCTTCCATGGGTTTAAGAAGTCAAATTGGCAGATCGGTTTATATGGGAGCTACATCAGGTTTTTGACCGATTTGGGAGATCGGTTTATATGGGAGCTATAACCAAATGTGAATCGATATGGTCCCTTTGCAATGCCCAACGACCTACATCAATATATATATATCTGTGCAAAATTTCAAGCGGCTAGCTTTACGCATTCGATACTAATCTAATCTTTCCGTTTGTATCACCTCGAAATATTGATCTAGGACCCCATAAAGTATATATATTCTTGATCGTCTATACCTCCGACAGACGGACGGACGGACATGACTAGTTCGAATCAGAAGGTCGAGACGATCAAAAATATATATATACTTTATGGGGTCCTAGATCAATACTTTGAGGTGTTACAAACGGAATGACTAGATTAGTATACCCCCATGGTATGGTGGTGGGTATAAAAACAGCAAAGCCGCTATTAATTTTATTACCAATGCAAATTAACAATCAAATTGAAAATCGAATCACAAATGCCTTTGTAAATCGCCAAATATGAAGCATGATTGAGACCTGATTTGGAAATCGGACCACAAATAAAGACTTGGCAGTCTAGTCATTTCGTTTGTAACACCTCGAAATATTCGTCTACGACCCCATAAAGTATATATATATTCCTGATCGTCTCGACGTTCTGAGTCGATCTAGCCATATCCGTCAGTCTGTCGAAATCATGATAGAGGTCGAACGCGTAAAGCTAGCCGCTTAAACTATTGCACAGATACCTTATACTAATGTAGGTCGTTGGAGACTGCAAATGGGCCATATGAGTTCAGATTTATACACATAAACCGATCGCTGGTTTGACAGAAGTTTTGTATGTAGAAAAAAATTGTGCAATACAACAAAATTTATTTTGTATAAATTTTTAGAAGAATCCATGGCGGAGGATTCCCAAGATTCGGCCGGGACGAACTTAGCACGCTTTTACTTGTTACACTTACCACCGGAGGATGGGGATATATTCATTTTGTCATTCCGTTTCCAACACATCGAAATATCTATTTCCGATCCTATAAAGTATATATATTCTTGATCGTCGTAAAAATCTAAGACGATCTACCCATGTCCTTGTTGAAATGTGCTATAGAAATTACTTAAAATGACATTTCCCTGTTGAAATCACGCTACAGTCTTTTAAAATAGAGATATTGAGCAGAAACTTTTCACATATTCTATTTTTATACCCAACACCGAAGGATGGGGGTATATTCATTATATCATTCCGTTTGCAACACATCGAAATATCGATTTCCGACTCTATAAAGTATATATATTCTTGATCAGCGTTAAAATCTAAGACGATCTAGCCATGTCTGTCCGTCCGTCTGTCCGTACGTCTGTCCGTCCGTCTGTCTGTTGAAATCACCCTACAGTCGTTACAAATAGAGATATTGAGCTGAAACTTTGCACAGGTTCTTTTTTTGTCCATAAGAAGTTTAAGTTCGAATATGGGCTATTTCGGACTATATCTTGATATAGCCCCCATATAGATCGATATGCCGATTTAGGGTCTTAAGCCCATTAAAGCCACATTTATTATCCGATTTTGCTAAAATTTGAAACGTTGAGTTGTGTTCGGACCTTCGACATCCTTCTTCAATTTGGCCCAGATCGGTCCAGGTTTGGATATAGCTGCCATATAGACCGATCTCTCGATTTAAAGCTTTGGGCCCATAAAAGGCGCATTTATTTTCCGATGTCTCCGAAATTTGGGACAGTGAGTTGTGTTAGGACTTTCGACATCTTTCTTTAATTTAGCCCAGATCGGTCCAGATTTGAATATAGCTGCTATATAGATTAATCTCTCATTTTAAGGTATTGGGCCCATAAAAGGCACATTTATTGTCCGATTCCGATGAAATTTTGGGACAGTGAATTGAATTAAGCTCCTCGATATTCAAGTTCAATATGGCCAAGATTGGTCTAGAATTGGATGTAGCTGTCCAGTTTTAAGGTTTTAGGCCAATAAAGGTGAATTAATTAACTAATTTCTCTGAAATTTAGCAAAATGAACTGTGTTAAGCCCCTCAACATTCGTATCGAGTATGGTCAAGATTTGGTTATATTTACTATGACGAAATGTCGTTATATATATATTCGAGGTGGAGGGTATCCAAAGATCGGCCCGGTCGAACTTAATACCTTTTCACTTCTTTTTTCGATTTAATAGTAGATGATAGTAGGTAGACACCTACTAGAAAGAAGAGGCTAGCCGCCCCTATCTTGTGAAGGTGCGTCTGTAATCCTATATGTCGAAGGTCATACGGATCTGCTTTATGCCAGTCTGGATCCCTTCCGAAAGTGTTTTCGTTTTAACATGCCACATACGCGTACCTCGCCTATGCACTCAACTCAAATCGCGCTGGAAAAAAGCCTTTGTGTGGTCCAAGTTTTTTTTTCGCTAAACCTTTACTGCCAAGTTGTCCGCTCTTTTATGTCCTCTTTCTCCACTGCAGCTCTGCGCCCAAATAATGCGGATCGTGCCATACATAGTTTAGGCTTAAAACCTCTTCATTTGACTGCAGCGGCCTGGTTGCTCAACATTCGCATAGTCATTTGATTATCTGTCAACACGTTCAAAATTTTAGATCTCATCGGATCTCCATCAGAAGGTGATTGTTATTATCAGGCAAGCAATAGAGGAGCTCAGTCTCCGGATCTAAATGTAGACTTCCATACCCATTTCCAAGTTTCGAACATTTATGTAAGAAAATCAACAGCTATCAGCTAGCATTTACGCTAAAGAAACTTCCTTCCAACACTGCATCCTTGATATTCGTGGTTCTGACTCAGGTGTACAGTCCGAATCATGCGTCGATCTTTTCCGTTTTCCTGTTCCTTTCTTCAATCCATTCATAAATCACCCCAAACCTCTTAGTGGTGTTATTTTTAGCATTCAAAGAAAAAATGGAATTTTTTGGAAGGAAGGTATGCCGTTAATATAAAAGAACATTTGCCAAATGGCCACCACGACCGCCCTTACAGGGCCATATCGGTTGATTCAAAATAACAACTTTTATTGGAAAACTCATACTTAATCTGCATATATATGCACTTCCTCTCTATCCATACTACCGGTATTGACCAAGATCTATAAGTTTTCTCTGCATGATCCTGAGTGTGGTTCTTTCAGTTCAGTTTCCTGCCCAAGAACTTCCCAAGGTCTTTAACTGTATCCGATACTGAGGATGAGGTTGATTTGTTCATATTATAGTCAGCAGAAGCAATAGTTCTTCATCTTACTTCACCGTTTATTCTTGTATCAAGATCATAGACAAGATGGAAAAGTTCCATTAGGGAACCCAATAAAATCTTCCATATCTGCATCGTAATTGAGCGAATCATTCCAGAAATTAACATACATACAAAACCATTTAAGCTTTACCTAATCTATATTAATGTCATCTGGGAATATTGCTCTCAAGGACACGAATTTTCTCCATTAAAGCACTCCAAGCATTGTTACACCTTTTGTCCAAAGTATCCATATTTCTGAATTTCTTCTCTTTGGGCCACCTTCCCCCAACAAGAATTTGCTGAATGCGATCTACATCTGAGAACATATGAAATTCGACCCTCCCGAACTCACAAACCTTTCATTTTTTTCCTATTTTTAATTTCGATTCAAATTTTCCATTTGCTTTCCATTTTTTGTAAATTGAAGACTTCCATTGCATTGACCTGAGTTTCCTTTTTTTTTTGCAGAATGCAAACATTTTTTTCGTTAGTGAATATTTTCTAGCGGCCATTGGGGTAAAAATTAGGTCATGATTTTAGCTGTGGGTTTTCTCCCCTTTTGTGTTTGTTGATTTGCTGGCGTCATTTGGTTTTGCCGCTTTTGCCAGTGATAGTTTGTTTGACATTTTACGTGAGCATTTGGTCATTTCACGGCTAAATGTTGTGTTTCGTTTATTTTTGGCGCTTTGCTTTTTTCGAAGAATTGCAGATGAGTGGGTGGTGTAATGGCTAGGTCGGATGCAGTTTTGGCTTGCCTGTGATAGAGCTTTGCAACATTGTGACGTTGGAAATTGGCCTTCATTGCCTTGGCAAACCCATTAAACGCTTGTCGCTTTTCATGGTTATTCCATTTATTTTGTGAAATGCTCGACTCTTTTTTTGATGGGGTGAGTTTCTTTTTTCCGATTTTTATTTCCTATTTTATTGTGTTGGCATTCTTTTTAGTGTTTTTAGATGTCGAAAGTCGTTGCGATTGACAGATAAATAGTAGGGAATGTGAATATATAGAAATGGGCAACAAATGCTGATGATGCATATGCCAATTTCTAAGAAGAATAGAATTGCTTTTCCCAATTTTTTTTTTTTTTTGATTTGAAAAAAAAAAAAACTTTATATAAAAAATCTTAAAAATGTTTTGGATTGCTTTAATAATATAAAAAAAATATTGTGGGAAACGAAAAAATGTTGACCAAAAAACTAAGGGAGCTAAGTTCGTGATGTAATACTGGATTTCTAAAGAAAACATTTTTCGTATACTTCATTTTGTGTCTCAACAGAATAGCAATCTAGATGGCATCCCCCGAAGCGGCACAACCCCCTTCAAGAGTCCTGGTTAACCGGCAACCATTTATATCTTAGACTGATGCCATCTTGAGCAATTTTCAAATTTGGCCTTGGACATTTCATTAAGAAACAAATATCAAAAAGCGCTGTCCGATTCATGCTTAAAAATAAGGGAACTTCTTTCTATAGTTGATTCCAAACGGCATGCCGTAGAGCTACACCTCTTTTGGTGAGTAGGAGCATTAGGAGGGGATTACTACCGATAAACATTTTTTTTATCTTCTCGCCAGAATTCAAAGCCAGGCGTTCAGCTTCATGGGTGGACATGCTAAACTCTGCGCCAAGGTGGCCGCCATTCTGAGCACCTATCCGAATATTATAACAATTTTGCATGTGAACTTCTGCCTCAATTAACTGACCATTTTGTGATAACTTCTGTAAAACTAAGTCGTCCATGGAACTTGACAAAAGCTATTAATGCTTGCAGTAGTAAAAACAAAAAGTGTGCTAAATTCGCCCGGGTCGAATCTTATATACTCATGGATCGCATTTGTCGAGCTCTTGCCACGGTATCTCTTTTTAGGCAAACAAAGGATAAAAGAAAATAATTGCTATGTTATTGGAACAATATCAAGTGATGGTTCATTTCGGACCATAATTGAACTGAATATTGAGCACCATAGTAGAAGTCATTGTGTAAAATTTCAGGCAAATCTAGTAAGAATTACGCACTTTAGGGGCTGAAGAAGTAAAATAGGGAGATCGGCTTGAGGGGAGCTGCATTAGGCTATAAACCGATTTATGCCATTTTCGACTCAAAGGTCGAAATATGTAAAAGGTCATGAGAGAAGCCGTTGTACAAAATTTCAGTTAAATCGGATAACAATTGCGCCCACTAGTGGCTCAAGAAGTCAAGACACTAGATCGGTTTATATGACAGCTATATCAGGTTACGCACCGATTTGCGTCATACTCAGCACAATTATTGGAAGTCATAAAAAAATACGTCACGCAATATATAAGCCAAATCAGATAGGAATTGCTCCCTGTAGAGGCTCACGATGTCAAGACCCCAGGTCGGTTTATATTGCAGCTATATCAGGTTATGGATCGGTTTGAACCATACTCAGCACAGTTGTTGGAAGTCGTAATGAAACACCTCATGCCAAATTTCAGCCAAATTAGATAAGAATTGTGCCCCCTAGCGGCTCAACAAGTCAAAATCCCAGAAAGGTTTATATGGCAGTTATATCAAAACGTGGACCGATATAGCCCATTTACAATACCAACTGACCTACACTAATAAAAATATTTGTGCAAAATATCAAGCGGCTAGCAGAAAGTTTGGGTGCTTTCGACAGACAAACGGACGGACGGACAGACAGACGGACGGACATGGCTAGTTCGACTTCAAATGTTATGACGATCAAGAATATACATACTTTATGGGGTCTTAGACGAGTATTTCGAGGAGTTACAAACAGAATGACAAAATTAGTAAACCGCCATCCTATGGTGAAGGGTATAATAAGATCAATCGAACAGGTGAACATTTACACAGCTCTTTTTTTGTACCCAACACCAATACATCTGTGGCAGTAACTATCCAAATTTCGACCGGTCGCAGTGTTTTTACCCGTTTGGTTTTCTTTGTTATACCCTCCACCACAGGATGGGGGTACCTTAATTTCGTCATTGCGTTTGTTTACCTCGAAATAACGATCTTTTCTATAACGAATTGTTCTGTAAAGCAAATAATAATTGAAAACACATTTTTTCAGGAATTTTCAATTGTTTTAACTTCTCTATAGCGATCTTCTCTATAACGAATACTTTTCTGTAACGATTTGTTTTTATAAAGGGTGATTTTTTTGAGGTTAGGATTTTCATGCATTAGTATTTGACAGATCACGTGGGATTTCAGACATGGTGTCAAAGAGAAAGATGCTCAGTATGCTTTGACATTTCATCATGAATAGAATTACTAACGAGCAACGCTTGCAAATCATTGAATTTTATTACCAAAATCAGTGTTCGGTTCGAAATGTGTTCATTCACCGTAACGTTGCGTCCAACAGCATCTTTGAAAAAATACGGTCCAATGATTCCACCAGCGTACAAACCACACCAAACAGTGCATTTTTCGGGATGCATGGGCAGTTCTTGAACGGCTTCTGGTTGCTCTTCACTCCAAATGCGGCAATTTTGCTTATTTACGTAGCCATTCAACCAGAAATGAGCCTTATCGCTGAACGGTGAATGAACACATTTCGAACCGAACACTGATTTTGGTAATAAAATTCAATGATTTGCAAGCGTTGCTCGTTAGTAAGTCTATTCATGATGAAATGTCAATGCATACTGAGCATCTTTCTCTTTGACACCATGTCTGAAATCCCACGTGATCTGTCAAATACTAATGCATGAAAATCCTAACCTCAAAAAAATCACCCTTTACCTTCCACTGTAGGAGGGGGTAAACTAATTTCGTCATTCTGTTTGTAGCACCACGAAATATGCGTCTAAGACCTCATAAAGTATATATATTCCTGATCGTCATATCGTTTTAAGTCGATCTAGCCATGTCCGTCCGTCTGTCCGTCCGTTGCGTCCATCCGTCCGTCTGTGGAAAGCACGCTTACTTTCAAAGGATTAAAGCTGGCCTCTTTACATTTTGCACGAATACTTCTTATTAGAGTAGGTCGGTTGGTATTGTAAATGGATTATATCGGTCCATGTTTTGATATAGCTGCCCTATAAACCGATCTTGGATTTTGACTTCCTGAGTCACTAGAGGGCGCAATTCTTATCCGATTTGGCTGAAATTTTGCATGAGGTGTTTTGTTACGATTTCCAACAATTGTATTAAGCGTGGTTTAAATCGGTCTTTTACCTGATATAACTGTCATATAAACCGATCTTGGGGGTTGACTTCTTCTGCCCCTATAGGTCGCAATTCTTATCCGATTTGGCTGAAATTTTGCATTAAGTGTTTTTTTACCAACAATTACTAATTATGGTTCAAATCGGATCAGAACCTGATAAAGTTGTCATATAAACCGATCCTGGATCTTGACTCCATGAAGCACAAGAAAGTGCAATTCTTATCTGATTTGGCTGAACGTTGCGAGAAGTGCTTTGTTATGATTTCCATTAACTGTTCTAAGAATAGTTTTAATTGGTCCATAACCGATATAGCTGCCATATAAGCCGATCTGGGTTCTTGACTTCGTGAGCATCTAGAGGTCGCAATTATTATCCGATTTGGCTGAAATTTTATACAACGATTTCTCTCATGAAGTTCAACATACGTGTCAATTATGGTCTGAATCGGTCTGTAGCCTGATTCAGCTCCCATATAAACCGATCTCCCTTTTTTACTTCTTGAGTCCTTAAGGGCGCAATTTTTATTCGAATTGGCTGAAATTCTACACAACGACTTCTTCTATGGTCTCCAACATTCAATTATGGTCGGAATCGGACGATAACTTGAGATATAGCTCCAATATTATAGTAATTCTTTCCTTTTTATCAAATTTTTTGTCTAAAAAGAGATACCGGGAAAAGAACTAGACAAATGCGATCCATGGTGGAGAGTATATAAGATTCGGCTCGGCCGAATTTAGCACGCGTTTACTTGTTTTTATTAAATTCACGCAAAAAAATGTGGAACAAAACAAAACTCGTCCAATGTTGATTTTAAACGCACTTGTAGACAGCCTCAAAATAAAAATTTATGTGAAAAACGTTACATTTGCATTGACTACTATGCCTAGTTTCTCGTATATACCCAACAAAGCTTTGTTTTTGCTTACCGTGTTCAAAAACAAACAAAACAGTGGTGTGTAAAATAGTATAAGTTTAAAATAATCTTTGCAGTTATAGGCCTACAGACAGAAAAAAAAAAAACAAAACGTTAAGGTGCCATATTGTATCCAAAGTTGATGAAGGCTCTAAAGAAAGAAGGTAGATATTCCTTCTTTCTTTAGAGCCAGAACACGCTCAAATATCGCCATCCACAACTTACAGTATCAAGCAACTTTAAAGTGGGTAAAACTAGTAAAATAAAATATACATATATTTGATATATATATATTTATATATATATATTATATATTATATATTTATATATATATATTTGAACCCTGAACTCTGTTTCAGATGGCGTTTTATAGTAATTAATTAAAACAAGTAAAAGCGTGCTGAGTTCGGCCGGGCCGAATCTTATATACCCTCCACCATGGAGCGCATTTGTCGAGTTCTTTTCCCGGCATCTCTTCTTAGGCAAAAAATGATATAAGAAAAGATTTGCTCTGCTATTAGAGCGATATCAAGATATGATCCGGTTTAGACCACAATTAAATTATATGATTGAGACCTGTGTAAAATGTCAGCCAATTCGAATAAGAATAGCGCCGTTTGGGGGCTCAAGTAGTAAAATAGAGAGATAGATTTATATGGGAGCTGTATCGGGCTATAGACCGATTATCAGGTTATGGACCGGTTTGAACCGTACTTGGCACAGTTGTTGGATATCATAAAATACGTCGTGCGACATTTCATTCCAATCTGATAAGAACAGCGCACTCTAGAGGCTCAAGAAGTCAAGTCCCCAGATCGGTTTATATGGCAGCTATATCAGGTTATGCACCGATTCGAACCATACTTAGCACAGTTATTGGATATCATAAAAAAACACGTCGTGCAAAAATTCATCCCAATCGGATAAGAATTGCGCACTCTAGAGTCTCAAGAAGTCAAGTCCCAATATCGGTTTATATGGCAGCTATATCAAAACATGACAAAAATGAGAACAACTCCTGGGTAGAATTCTGCACCTCCGTGGAGGATACATCTGAGGCTTCTAGGCTAGGAAAGATTGTATCCTCGTGACCTATTACGGTGGGGTATATCCAGAAGTCAGAGAATGTATGGACAATGTCTAGTGAGGAAATACTAGAACTACTCGTTAATACTCATTTCCCGGGAAATTCTCCAACGTGGCGTCAGAAGAGGTTGTCACTGATATGCATTCGTCAGAGGTCATTAGGGAAATTATGTCTGAGCCGCAAATCCTTTGGGCGATAAGAAGTTTCGGCTCCTTTAAGTCGCCAGGCCCTGATGATGTATCACCGGTTGAATTACAAGCTGTGTCTGATAGACTGGTTCCCTGGCTTAGGGAGATATACTCTGTTTGCATCAGAATGTCAAATATACCTGTGGGATAGAGGGACACGAAGGTCATTTTCATTCGGGAAGCAGGAAAACCCTGAAAGCGAAAGATTTTCGTCCTATTAGTCTGTCATCCTTTATGCTGAAGACTCTTGAGAGGTTGATAGAAACATATCTTAGGGCAAAGATCCCTAGGGAGATCGCCTGTCGCGGCAGCAGCATGCATATACAATAGTAAAGGCAAATCCACTGAAACAGCCCTTTACGACCTAGTCGGCTACATTAAAGGTGCTTTCAATAATGTAAAACTGACGTCAATCATGGAGGAGTTGGAGTTTCTAGGCATTAACTCTACCGTAAGAAAGTTTGTTAATAACTTACTTACTAAAAGATGCATTACGGCAGGCCATTAACAATATATTATTGTCTCTGAAAGAAAAAGGCGTAAAAGTGGTCGCGTATGCTGATGATGTGGTTAGGGGAAAGTTTCCCAGCACTCTAAGAGATATACTTCAGGAAGCTCTACGTGCAACAAAAAGTGGGCTACCGAAAGTTGTCTGGGTATAAATCTGTGCAAGACGGAAGTAGTTATTTTTAAAAGTTTAACTTGTCTCTTGGGTGGAGAAAATGTTCCATTTACAGAAAGATCAAAAAACGGGGTGTTTTGCTGGACAGGAAATGAAACTTCAAATACAACATTTTGGAGAGGACAAGAAAGGCCACTCTTGCCCTATACACCTGCAAGAGAGCCATTGGCAAAAATTTGGGGGTTTGGACCGCGTGTCATGCATTGGGTATATACTACAGTTGTCAGACCTATAATGCTATATGGTGTTGTGGTATGATGGACGGCGCTTCAAAAATCTACCTACTGCTCAATACTTAACCTGATCCAAAGGATGGCTTGTTTGTGCATCACAGCCTCACTGAGGAATACACCATCTGATGCACTGAATTTAATGCTACATCTTATGCCTCTGGACATTGTGGCTACCCATATTGCAGCGACCACTGCAGTGAGGTTAAGGGAGCTTTCTCATTAGTCATGTGGCGGCTACGGACACTGTGTTATCCAAATCCGATCTTCCAGGCAGTGTGGATTACACCTGAGCCGCTTTTTGATAAAAAGCACTGTACCACTATTCCTGATAGAACCGATTGAAACTATGATATCCCTGATAACAGAAGTTACATAGATTTCTATACGGATGGTATATGGAAATTTGGCAATATTGCTCAATAAATGCGCTTGCAGCGGTTCTGGAAATGAAAATCGGACGATATATATATATATATATATATATATATATATATATATATATATATATATATATATATATATATATATATATATATATATATATATATATATATATATATATATATATATATATGAAAGCTATATCTAAATCAGAACCGATTTTATTGTTGATCAGCGTAAAAATCTAAGATGATCTAGGCATGTCCGTCCTTCTGTCTGTTCAAATCACCCTACAGTCTTTACGAATAGAGATATTGAGCGGAAACTTTGCACAGGTTTTCTTTTTGTTCACAAGCAGGTGGAGTTCGAAGATGGACTATTTCGGACTATATCTTAATATAGCCCCCATATAGACCAATCCGCCGATTTGCGGTCTTAGGCCCATAAAAGCCACATTTATTATACGATTTTGCTATAACTTGGACATTGAGTTGTGTTAGGCCCTTCGACATTTTTTTTTCAATTTGGCTTAGATCAGTCCATATTTGAATATAGCTGATATTTAGACCGATCTCTCGATTTAAGGTCTAAGGCCCATAAAAGCCACATTTATTATCCGATTTTGCTGAAATTTGGGACAGTGAGTTGTGTTAGTCCCTTGGACATCCCTCTTCATTTAGCCCAGATCGTTCAAAACCTTAAATCGATCTCTCAGTTTAAGGTTTAGGGCCCAAAAAAGGCGCATTGTCCGATGTCGCCGAAATTTGGGACAGTGAGTTTTGTCAGGCCCTTCGACATCCTTTTTCAATGTGGCCTAGTTCGGTCCAGATTTGTACATAGCTGCCATATAGACCGATCTCTAAATTTAAGGTCTTGCGCCCATTAGAGGCGCATTTATTGTCCGATATCGCCGAAATTTGGGACAGTGAGTGAGGTAAAGCCCCTCGACATTCATCTGCAATATGGCACAGATCGGTCCAGATTTGGATATAGCTGCCATACAGACCGATCTCTCATTTTAAGGTCTTGCGCCCATTAGAGGCGCATTAATTGTCCGATATCGCCGACATTTGGGACAGTGAGTAAGGTAAAGCCCCTCGACATTCATCTGCAATATGGCACAGGTCGGTCCAGATTTGGATATAGCTGTCATATAGACCGACCTCTCGATTTAAAGTCTTAGCCCCATAAAAGGCGCATTTATAAACCGATTTCACTCAAATTTGACACAGTGTCTTATGTTAGGCTTTTCGGCATCCGTGTCGGTTTATTTTTAGATATATAGATCGGTTTATTTGTAGATATAGCTACTGAAAAGACCAATATTTTGTTATAAAATTGAACAATGTCTTGTACTTATTAGTATTTGGTCCAAATCGGAACATATTTCAATACCGCTACTATGGGGCATAAGGTATGCATTTTTCCCTGGATTTTGACGAAAGGTGGTTTATATATTTACACGAGGTGGTGGGTATCCATTCGGCCCAGCCAAACTTAACGCCTTTTTACTTGTTTTGCATTATTACTCCAAATCTGATGTGCATATATAGGGAATATCTAAATCTGAATCGATTTTTTTCCAATTTCAATGGGCATCGTCTCTACGCCAAAAAAATGTATGTGCCACATTTGCCTTTGCCTTTTTACTTGTTTTGCATTATTAGTCCAAATCTGATGAGCATATATATGAGATATCTAAATCTAAACCGATTTTTTTTCCAATTTCAATGGGCTTCGTCTCTACGCAAAAAAAATGTATATGCCACATTTGACGGCGATAGGATGAAAATTGCGACAAAGCTAAATCGAATTAGAAAATTATTTTTCGATCGGTATACTTTTCAATGGGTCTATTTTTCAGTTTTTAACAACTTGATAAGTAAAATTTTGTCGGGGCCGAATTATGGGAGCCCAACACCATGAACTCTGTTAAGAAATTCCATAAATGAAATAAGTTGAAGGGCATATGTGTACTTTACATACCAAATTTCTGCCAAATCAGGCAAAAATTGGGGCCCGTAGAAGACTATGTGCGGCTATATCATGGATCTTTCATATTATAATAAACCTCCAGAGGTTTCGAGGTGTTGCAAACAGAATGATTAGATTTTTATACCTCCATCTTAGTCATTCCGTGTGTAAGATCTCGAAATATTGATTTGCGACCCCATAAAGTATACTTATACCTAATCTAACCTACATTATGATACAACCCTCATATAAGCCGATATAGCCCTCATATAAGCCGACCTCCGGATTTTACTTCTTAAAGTCCTACAAGTCTTAGTTTTTCCCCAATTTTGCTGAAATTTGGGACGGCAAACTACCGATAATATCGATAGTTTAGTTTCTGCGTCAATGTCGAAAGTCTTTAACACTATCGATTCTATCGGTAAAATGTAATTTTTGTTTTTGAAATTCAACTTTTTTTGACTTCCTTACCTTCAAGAAACCTCAATTATTTCAGATATTTTGTACGTTTTCTTTAAAAATATGGAGACCAAAGACACCTCTATAAATACCCTATTTGATGGTAATAAAATAATTCAAATACAAACTGAGTTAATAAGGATACATTTTTGGTGGAATTCATAGTGGTGGGTACTCAAGATTTTGCCGACTTAGCCCGTTTTTAGTTGTTTGAGGGTTGGAGATTCCACTTTCATAAAGCACTTTCAAAAGCAAACTTTTTTTCTTAATAGCAACCTTGATTGCATTTTACTGGGAGATGTTTTTTTACCCTTGGGAATTAAATAAAAAATCTAATGCAACAAATCATAATGATTCCATACTTTCTTACCCCCACTACTGCCGCAAACAATCGGGATGTTGTAACGCTGCTGAGTCAATGGCCCTGACTAAAAAGGAAAGCTTTACGTTTGAAATTAACAAAACGGCAAAGAAATGTCATTTCTTCTTCCACTAAAAAGTAGGAAATGCCAACTTGAATTGAAAAACAAGTTCTTGGCAGCCAAGGAAAATGTTTGCAATTTTACCCAACTTCTGCTCGAATAAATTGCAGATTGTAATGCTCAAATGAATGGAAGAAATAACTCAGCATCAAAATGAGCGTTAAGTTAAGCTAAGAAAACAAAAAAATAACAAGTTAAAGCGTGCTAAGTTCGGCCGGGCCGAATCTTATATACCCTCCATCATGGATCGCATTTGTCGAGTTCTTTTCCCGGCATCTCTTCTTAGGCAAAAAAGGATATAAGAAAAGAGTTGCTCTACTATTAAAACGATATCAAGATATGGTCCTGTTCGGACCACAATTAAATTATATGTTGGAGTCCTGTGTAAAATTTCAGCCAATTCGTATAAGAATTGCGCCCATTGGGGCTCACGGAGTAAAATAGAGAGAACGATTTATATGGGATCTGTATCGGGCTATAGACCGATTCAGACCATAATAAACACGTTTGTTGATGGTCATGAGAGGATCCGTCGTACAAAATTTCAGGCATATCGGATAATAATTGCGACATCTAGGGGTCAAGAAGTCAAGATCCCAGATCGGTTTATATGGCAGCTATATCAGGTTATGAACCTTATTTGACACAGTTGTTGAAACTAAAAATAAAATACGTCATGCAAAATTTCAGCCAAATTGGATAGGAATTAAGCCCTCTAGAAGCTCAAGAAGTCAAATCCCCAGATCTGTTTTTATGACAGCTATATCAGGTTATGGACCGATTTCAACCATACTTAACACAGTTGTTGAATATCATAACGAAATACTTCGTGCAAAAATTCATTCAAATCGGATAAGAATTGTGCCCTCTAGAGGCTCAAGAAGTCAAGACCCAAGATCGGTTTATATGGCAGGTTATGGACCGGTTTATATGGCAGGTTATGGACCGATTTAAACCATACTTGGCACAGTTGGTGGGTATCATAACAAAACACGTCGTCGAAATTCCATTCCGATCGGGTAAAAATTGCGCCCTCTAGAGGCTCAAGAAGTCAAGACCCAAGATCGGTTAATATGGCAGCTATATCAGGTTATAGACCGATTTAAACCATACTTGGCACAGTTGTTGGATATCATAGCAAAACACGTCGTGCAAAATTTCATTCTGATCGGATAAGAATTGTGCACGCTAAAAGCTCAAGAAGTCAAGACCCGGTTTATATGGCAGCTATATCAAAATATAAGAATAATAAGAAGTATTTGTGCAAAATTTCAAGCGGCTAGCTTTACTCCTTCGGAAGTTAGCGTGCTTTCGACAGACAGACGGACGGACGGACGGACAGACGGACGGACAGACGGACGGACAGACGGACGGACAGACGGACGGACAGACGGACGGACGGACAGACGGACGGACAGACGGACGCACAGACGGACGGACAGACGGACGGACATGGCTAGATCGACATAAAATGTCGCGACGATCAAGAATATATATACTTTATGGAGTCTCAGACGAATATTTCGAGTAGTTACATACAGAATGACGAAATTAGTATACCCCCCATCTTATGGTGGAGGGTATAAAAAGAAAACAGAAAATTGTCATTGATATATGTTGCATTAGTTGTCTCTTTTTTTTCAGTTAATAGCAACACACTCGTATATAAATTATTAAATACAATACAATATTACGTACTGCATAAGTCTTCAACAGACTTTCATAGTTAGTTTTCTGTTTGCGCAACAATTTCCCATTGTCTGTAGAGTAATGAAAAATTGCATAATATTGTCTACTTTGTTTTGCATTAAACAACGATGTCTGGCCTAGACGTCAATTTCTATATTGCTGTAAAGTGGTTTAAATGAAACAAGTAAAAGCGTGCTATGTTCGGCCGGGCCGAATCTTAGTTACCCACCACAGTGGATTCCGCAAAAAATGTACCCTTATTAACTGAGTTTGTATTTGAAAAATTGTTGTCTCAAGAAGTCATGTCGCGATATCGGTACATAGGGTGGCTTATATCACCATATTGTGATATAAGCTACCCTATGTTTTGGGACAAATTTCAGCCAAACCTGGTGAAAATTTAGGCTTCTAAGAACTGAAAAGTTAGATCCGGGGATCAGTTTATATGGGGGCTATATCTGTTTATTGACCCATTCTGATCAGACTTGGCATGGGCTTTGAAAATCATAACACAAGTCATTGTTCCAAATTTCAGCCAAATCGGATGAAAATTGAGGCCTCTAAGGACTCAAGAAGTCAAATCCGGAGATCTGTTTATATGGGAGCTATATCCAAATCTGAACCGATATGGCCCATTTGTAATACCCAATGACCTATATCGATAGGAATTATCTGTGCAACATTTCAAGCGATTTTCTTTCCGCGTTCGACCGTTAACGTGATTTCGGCAGCCGGACGGACATGGCTAGATAAACACAGAATATCCAGACGATCCAGAATATATATAGTTTAGGGTGTCGCAGATTATTATTTCGCGGTGTTACGAGCGAAATGACTAAATCAGTATACTCCCTTCCTATGGTGGTGGGTATAAAAACTTTTAAATAGGGACAAAAAAACCATAATTTGTAATGGAATTTCTTATTGATAACCTGAATGTTTCTTATTAATAAACTGAGGCCACCGTAGCGCAGAGGTTAGCATGTCCACCTATGACGCTGAACGCCTGGGTTCGAATCCTGGCGAGACCAACAGAAAAAATTTTCAGCGGTGGTTTTCTCCTCCTAATGCTGGCAATATTTGTGAGGTACTATGCCATGTAAAACTTCTCTCCAAAGAGGTGTCGCACTGCGGCACTCCGTTCGGACTCGGCTATAAAAAGAAGGCCCCTCATCGTTGAGCTTAAAACTTGAATCGGACTGCACTCATTGATATGTGATAGGTTTGCCCCTGTTCCTTAGTGGAACGTTCATGGGCAAAATTTGCATTTGCAACCTGAGTAAATCGAAACGGAGTATATGACACTATACACAAAAAGTGAGTGTCACAAAACACTTTGCGTTTGGGTGCTTTTCTTTACATCGAGCTTTGAGATGTCCTCTACCTTCTGACCTTTTCTTTGTTCGCTCCCAAGCCACTCGCTCTCCCATTACATAGGGATGCGTTCACCCCATTGTCCGAACTAAAGATGGTTAGGGTAATATCGGCTCAACATAGATATTCTTTCGAAAGCAACATATATATATTACCACAATACAATCATAGGGATACAGTTATCTCAGGCAACTGCTATAACAAACTACAGACTAAGGAAAGAATTCTTTATTACATGCATAGAATTGATGAAGGATATACTAAATGGTGATTTTTTAAATGCTTTAGAAAAGTTAATAAAAAAAAATAGAATTCTGAAAAATGCATGAAATCTTTATTTGAATCGATAGCACGGTCCATATAATTTAATGTTTGAAGATTATTTCATGCAAATGTTGACCGTTACTGCGCCGCAAATGATCCATCCGTTTAGTCCAATTTTGGCATACTCTTTCCAACATTTCGGCGTATCTCAGGAATAAATGCTTCAATGTTGTCTTCTTATGCGTCAATTGAAGCGGTCTTGTTTGTATAGACATGAGCTTTAACATAGCCCCACAAAAAATAGTCCAAAGCGTTGAATCGTACGATCTAGGCGGCCAATTGAACGGTCCCGCACATGTACATATGGTGTACTTGGATACTAACAATATTAGCTGAGAAGCAATGCCAACTTTTGAATTATTTATATCTTTTGACAAAATGTCCATAAAGTTTTAACAACTAGCGCAGCATAACACTGCGACCGTTTATACATTGTTTGAAAGCCTCAGGTCTCTTGAAAACGAAAATGTTGTAACAAGCTGCAGCCGTTTGCAGTTGCATGTGTAGTATTCGATTTAGTGACATTACCTCAATTTGAGAACTAACTAAATATTAAGTTGACACATGGCTTTAACATTTGTAATTCTTTTAAAATGCCAGTAAATTTTATAAATTGTTGTTGTTTCATGAATTAATCTATTTCATTTTCGTTTTAAAAATATTCTATAAAAATGTGATATTTTTAATTTCGAGACGTTGATTTTTATTGTTTGCTGTAGGCGGTGTTAAATTATTTTGTAATATTATATATTTTTTTTTGGAACATCTTGGGTATTTTGAATCCGATTTCATTCCCGTTACATGAAGTCAATGAGTCAGCCATACAGCTGTTTTTCATTTATTTTATAAATGAATATATAATATATGAATATGAATATATATAAATTCCTAAAACAGGGTCGAAATTGTATATTTGCATTTTATATTATCCAGCTTTATACCAAATTTACTTACTTTCTTTCATTCCTCCTTAGATTGAGACTTTAGTAACAATAGTTATATTCAGGTCCTAACAGCACTTTTTTTATTATTAATAGCATCAAATAAGAACTTTAAGACATTGCCGAAAACAAATTGCAATGTAATATTTAAATTTGTTGCCTAAAAAGTGAAAATAATGTTTTGCATGACTAGCACTTTTTAGGGCCAAATAATAGTTCTTTGGGCCAAATAGTACTTATTGATACCAAATATTTAGTATTTTTTGGTACCAAATTATACTTTTAGAACCAAATAGTATTTTTTTGAGCCAAATAGTACTGTTTTGTGTCAAATAGTACCAAATACCACGATTTTCCTAAAAATCTGATTTTTTGGACCCACTCAACCCTTCATGCAACATATCACAAATTTAACCGTTTTGTCTAGATGTTGTCTGTTATTCCTCCTTGAAATATGCCCAATATGCCCTTACTTATACCAATGGAATACACTGGTTCCATTTATATTGGTGCATGGTTTAGCAACATATTTTTCCTTCAGGTCTGATCAAAAAATAACGGTTATTTTCAAATTTCGTGCGTTGTGTATGTTGGATTTTCGCATATATATTCATAATAACAGCTATATTGGATTGTCAGTTTATTTTTGACAGATAAAAAGGTAAGACGTCTTTTGGTGTTCTCTACAATTTTTTAGTATTCGAAAAAATGGATCAAAGAAACTGTAGTTTTGTTTAAACAAAAAGCGCGATTGGAAAAAACGGAAAAATATTTAAGGGGGGTTACTTTGGAGTGGACTAGATAGTTATTTATGAATAAAAAAAAATGTTCTTTTTTTCAGACCTCGTACAGTGAAAAATACACTACATATATCCAGCAGGTAAATCGTCGAGTGGTCCAACGCAATTCATCGTCCTAGACCGTGAAACAGGAGACTGCTCTATATGGTAGTAACATCCATATATCGTCTGATTTACACCATATTTAGAATGCGTAGGGTAAACCCTTCTCCGTACCAAATCGGCCAATAAATGCGTCTTTCATGGCTCCTAGACCTTAATTCGGTACATACGTATATTTTATAGGGTCGGAAATGAATATTTCAATGTGTTGCAAACGGAATGACAAAATGAATATACCCCCATCCTTCGTTGGTGGTTTTATACCCACCAACGAAGGATGGGAAGCATTCCATTCTATATTTGCAAAACAAAACTTGGTATTGGGCATCCAATATATTGTCACATACTATGTAAACGATATACTATATTGCATTTTAAATTCGTTCTATTCCATTTCCACCAATGTGCCTGGTTTGATTTTGAGCTCATTTTTTCTTTGGCCCCTTAATTTTGCCAACATCTGTTTGTCAATCATTTTGTATTACATCAGCTTAAGGGCTTTTTATACCCTCCACCATAAGATGGGGGGTATACTAATTTCGTCATTCTGTTTGTAACTACTCGAAATATTCGTCTGAGACCCCATAAAGTATATATATTCTTGATCGTCGTGAAATTTTATGTCGATCTAGCCATGTCCGTCCGTCTGTCCGTCCGTCCGTCCGTCTGTCTGTCGAAAGCACGCTAACTTTCGAAGGAGTAAAGCTAGCCGCTTGAAATTTTGCACAAATACTTCTTATTATTGTAGGTCGGTTGGTATTGTAAATGGGCCATATCGGTCCATGTTTTGATATAGCTGCCATATAAACCGATCTTGGGTCTTGACTTCTTGAGCCTCTAGAGTGCGCAATTCTTATTCGATTGGAATGAAATTTTGCACGACGTGTTTTGCTATGATATCCAACAACTGTGCCAAGTATGGTTCAAATCGGTCTATAACCTGATGTAGCTGCCATATAAACCGATCTTGGGTCTTGACTTCTTGAGCCTCTAGCGTGCGCAATTCTTATCTGATCTGAATGAAATTTTGCACGACGTGCTTTCTTATGATATTCAACAAATGTGCCTAGTATGGTTCAAATCGGTCCATAACCTGATATAGCTGCCATATAAACCGATCTGGGGTCTTGACTTCTTGAGCCTCTAGAGTGCGCAATTCTTATCCGATTGAAATGAAATTTTGCACGACGTGTTTTGTTATTATATCCAACAACTGTGCCAGGTATGGTTCAAATCGGTCCATAACCTGATATAGCTGCCATATAAACCGATCTTGGACCTTGACTTCTTGAGACTCTAGAGTACGCAATTCTTATCCGATTGGAATGGAATTTCGCACGACGTGTTTTGTTATTATACCCAACAACTGTGCCAAGTATGGTTTAAATCGGTTCATAACCTGATATAGCTGCCATATAAACCGATCTTGGGTCTTGACTTCTTGAGCCTCTAGAGGGCACAATTCTCATCCGATTTGAATGAATTTTTGCACGAAGTATTTCGTTATGATATCCAACAACTGTGCCAAGTATGGCTGAAATCGGTTCATAACCTGATATAGCTGTCATATAAAGAGATCTGGGGATTTGACTTCTTGAGCTTCTAGAGGGCGCAATTCCTATCCGATTTATCTGAAATTTTGCATGACGTATTTTATTTTTACTTTCAACAACTGTGTCAAATAAGTTTCAAATCGGTTCATAACCTGATATAGCTGCCATATAAACCGATCTGGGATCTTGACTTCTTGACCCCTAGAGGTCGCAATTATTATCCGATATGCCTGAAATTTTGTACGATGGATCCTCTCATGACCATTAACAAACGTGTTTATTATGGTCTGAATCGTTCTATAGCCCGATACAGATCCCATATAAATCGTTCTCTCTATTTTACTTCGTGAGCCCCAATGGGCGCAATTCTTATACGAATTGGCTGAAATTTTACACAGGTCTCCAACATATAATTTAATTGTGGTCCGAACCGGACCATATCTTGATATCGTTTTAATAGCAGAGCAACTCTTTTCTTATATCCTTTTTTGCCTAAGAAGAGATGCCGGGAAAAGAACTCGACAAATGCGATCCATGGTGGAGGGTATATAAGATTCGGCCCGGCCGAACTTAGCACGCTTTTACTTGTTTTATTTCATTTTACAACTGGAGCTGTTTAACCGAAGCAGCCATCATTTCTGTGTATCATTGTTGATCTCCATCTATTGCAACTTGTGTCTGGTTTTTGTTTCCTTGGCCCATTATCTTCCAAACAAACATATCTATCATAATAAACTAGAGATGTCTTTAGGTTTTCATATTTCTTTTTATACCCTCAACCATAAGATGGGGGTACACTTATTTCGTCATTCTGTTTGCAACACCTCGAAATATACGTCTTAGACCCCATAAAGTATATATATTCTTGATAGTCATGTTAAGTCGATCTAGCCATGTCCGTCCGTCCGTCTGTCGAAAGCACGCTAACTTTCAAAGGAGTAAGCGCTTACTATTTTGCACAATTACCTTTTATTAGTGTAGGTCGGTCGGGATTGCAAATGGGCCAAATCGGTCCATGTTTTGATATAGCTGCCATATAAACCGATTTTGGGTCTTGACTTCTTGAGCCTCTAGAGCCTTCATGACCTTCAATATACGCGTTTAATACGGTCTGAATCGATCTATAGCTTGATACAGCTCCCATATAAACCGATCTCCCAATTATGCTTCTTGAGTCCCTACAAGGCGCAATTCTTATCCGAATGGGCTGAAATATTACCCAATGACTTCTACTACAGTTTTTAACATTCAATTCATTAATGGTCCAAATCGGACTATGACCTGATAAATAGCATAAGAATTCTTATCCATTATTCTTTGTTTGCCAGAAAGAGACACCGCACCAAGAACTCGACAAATGCGATCCATGGTGGATGGTATATAAGATTCGGCCGGACCGAACTTAGCACGCTCTTACTTGTTTTTTTTTTTTGGTTCTGCATTTTGCTACAACCCCAGTACAATGCCTTGTTGCAACAATTGTCTTCATCTTTGCGGCAATGATCATCACAATCATTATTGTCTTCATCGCCAATATAGTCATGCTTATTTTCATTCCTTGCCATCATTCTTGCCATCTTCATCTACAATTAAATCCAGTAATTGTGACAAATTCTAGTCTGTCTCTTACAAAACGAAAACAATCGTTGCAGCAGCATTTGCAGCTCATAATGCTAGTTCGTTCTTTCTTTTGTCTTCTACGTCGTCGTTATTATGTTTTGCCCTTTTTATACAATAAAAAGAAAATTATTATTTTTATACCCACCACCGACGGATGGGGGTATATTCATTTTGTCATTCCGTTTGCAACACATCGAAATATCCATTTGCGACCCTATAAAGTATATATATTCTTGATCAGCGTAAAAATCTAAGACGATCTAGACATGTCCGTCTGTCCGTCTGTCTGTTGAAATCACGCTACAGTCTTCAAAAATAGAGATATTGAGCTGAAACTTTGCACAGAGTCTTTTTTTGTTCATAAGCAGATTAAGTTCGAAGATGGGCTATATCGGACTATATCTTGATATAGCCCCCATATAGACCGATCCGCCGATTTAGGGTCTTTGGCCAATAAAAGCCACATTTATTACCCGATTTTGCTGAAATTTGGAACAGTGAGTTGTGTAAGGGCCCTCGACATTCTCCGTCAATTTGGCCCAGATCGGTTCAGATTTGGATATAGCTGCCATGTAGACCGATCGTCCGATTTAGGGTCTTAGGCCTATAAAAGTCACATTTATTATCCGATTTTGCTGAAATTTGGGACAGTGAGTTGTCGTAGGCCCTTCAACATACTCCGTCAATATGGCTCAGATCGGTTCAGATTTGGATAGTTCAGATCGGTTTATTATACCCACCACCGAAGGATGGGGGTATATTCATTTTGTCATTCCGTTTGCAACACATCGAAATATCCATTTCCGACCCTATAAAGTATATATATTCTTGATCAGCGTGAAAATCTAAGACGATCTAGACATGTCCGTCCGTCTGTCCGTCTGTCCGTCTGTCTGTTGAAATCACGCTACAGCCTTTAAAAATAGAGATATTGAGCTGAAATTTTGCACAGATTCTTTTTTTGTCCATAAGCAGGTTAAGTTCGAAGATGGGCTATATCGGACTATATCTTGATATAGCCCCCATATAGACCGATCCGCCGATTTGGGGTCTTAGGCCCATAAAAGCCATATTTATTATCCGATTTTGCTGAAATTTGGGACGGTGAGTTGTGTTAGGCCCCTCGACATCTTTCGTTAATTTGGCTCAGATCGGTCCAGATTTGGATATAGCTGCCATATAGACCGATCCTCAGATTTAGGGTCTTAGGCCCATAAAAGCCACATTTTATAACCGATTTGAATGAAAATTGACACAGTGAGTTGTGTTAGGCCCTTCAACATTCTTCGTCAATTTGGCTCAGATCGGTCCAGATTTGGATATAGCTGCCATATAGACCGATCCTCCAATTTATGGTCTTAGGCCCATAAAAGCCACATTTATAATCCGATTTCGCTGAAATTTGGGACAGTAAGTTGCGTTGGGCCCTTCGATATCCTTCGTCAATTTGGCTCAGATCGGTGCAAATTTGGATATAGCTGCCATATACACCGATCCTCCGATTTATGGTCTTAGGCCCATAAAAGCCACATTTATTATCCGATTTTGCTAAAATTGCGGAGAGTGAGTTGCGTTGAGTCCTTTGACATCCTTCGTCAATTTGGCCCAGATCGGTCCAAATTTGGATATAGCTGCCATATCGACCGATCCTCCGATTTATGGTCTTAGGCCCATAAAAGCCACATTTATTATCCGATTTTGCTGAAATTTGGGACAGTGAGTTGCGTTGAGCCCTTCAACATCCTTCGTCAATTTGGCACAGATCGGTCCAAATTTGGATATAGCTGCCATATAGACCGATCCTCCGATTTATCGTCTTAGGCCCATAAAAGCCACATTTATTATCCGATTTTGCTGAAATTTAGGACAGTGAGTTGCCTTAGGCCCTTCGACATCTTTCTTCTATTTGGCCCTGATCGGTTCAGATTTTTATATAGCTGCCATATAGACCGATCTATCGATTTAAGGTTTTGGGCCCATAAAAAGCGCATTTATTGGCCGATGTCGCCGAAATTTGGGACAATGACTTGTGTTGGGCCCTTCGATATTTGTCTTCAATTTGGATCAGATCGGTCCAGATTTGGATATAGCTGCCATATAGACCGATCTCTCGGTTGAACAATGACTTGTACTTATAAGCATTTGGTCTAAATCGGATGATATCTATAGAGCTGCTATGTGGCATAAGGTATGCATTTTTCACTGGATTTTGACGAAATGTGGTTCACATATATACCCGAGGTGGTGGGTATCCAAAGTTCGGCCCGGCCGAACTTAACGCCTTCTTACTTGTTTTTAGATATAACTACTAAAAAGACCAATATTTTGTTATATGCAATTGAACAATGACGTTTACTTATTAGTATTTGGTCCAAATCGGAACATATATTGATATAGCTGCTATGGGGCATAAGGTATGAGTTTTGCACCGGATTTTGAAGAAAGGTGGTTCACATATATATCCGAGGTGGTGGGTATCCAAAGTTCGGCCCGGCCGAACTTAACGCCTTTTTACTTGTTTGTGTTTCTTTTTGTATCAACTGTGGAATGACTATATCTCCACTTTTGATCATTATGCTCCTTTGATGCTTGGTCTGCATTTATGGCATATACTATTTGAAACCAAGGGGAGAAACTGTTGGAGGATAGGGAAAGAACAAATGAAATACAAACTTTATAAAAATAATTTTATTTTTCCACATTAATCGGTAAATGCCCGGCCGATACGGAATGACTATGAGCACCACACAGGCTGGAACTTTGAGCTCCGACTTGTGTTATCGTTATCACGGGAAGCTTAACTGAAAGCTACCGGGCGCGTCCACAGGTTGCAGATGGTGGAAAGCTCCGTTTTTATGCGGAGTAGAGGCAAATGCGGCCGCGGGCAGTCTGCGATTTTCGAGAGGAGAGTCTCAGTGAGGAGTCAGGTGGCACTGGCTCTTAACTAAATACTGAGTGCCAATGATACTCGAGATGACAAGGCGAGGTATTGGCGCCTTCAAATAACCAATGGCCAACATCAGCGTCTGTTCCCAGGTTAGGGGCGGCTGGCAGCGAGCGTCGGATCTTGGAGCAAGCGGTTCGTCACAACGAGGGATACATGCAATCCGACAAACCCATGCGGCCAGTAACCCGCCCCCGGAAAACAGAACTACTATGAAAAAAAAACAAAGGAATAGTAAAAACGGACCCCCCAACGTTGACGACCCACGCAAACGAAAAAAGGACCATGATTTGCGGATCTGCACCTGGAATGTCCGCACTCTTTATAGAGAAGGTGAAGTATACGCGCTGGCGGAAGTATTAGAAAAATACAAGGCAGATATAACCGCCTTACAGGAAGTGCGATGGACTGGAAATGGCGTCACTACAACACCAAACGGTGACGAACTATACTATAGCTGCCATAACACGAGGCATGAATTCGGCTGCGGATTTGTGGTTAGTCGGAGACTGAAACACCTAGTCTCCAGCTTTACTCCGGTGGATGAGAGGCTAGCCACAATCCGCATAAAAGCCAAATTCTTCAACATCAGCCTTATTTGTGCCCATGCCCCGACCGAAGACAAAGACGAGCAGACCTAGGATATTTTCTACGAGCGCCTTGAGAGGGAATATGACCGCTGCCCCGCCCATGATATTAAAAATATCCACAAAGCCACATGGCTGTCACCCGATCAAAACACGAGAAACCAAAGTGATCACGTTGTGATAGATGGAAGGCATTCATCCAGCGTGTTAGATGTACGATCGATCCGTGGAGCGAATATAGATTCGGATCATTACCTTGTTGCAGCAAAGGTTCGCACCCGTTTGTACATGACGAGGAAAGTACGATCTGACACTGAACGGAAGCTGGACATTGAAAAGCTGCAGACACAACAAATGGCAGCGACATACTCCACTCGACTGACCCAACAGCTTGATGAAAGCACTCCTTGTTCCGATCATATAATGGTGCAGTGGCAAACTATTGCCCACTCCATGGAAAATGCCGCGAAATCCGTACTTGGGTACCGAAAGCCTCCTCCAAGAAACCCATGGTACGACGAAGAGTGTCGAGATGCTACTGAAGCCAAGAATGCGGCAAATAGGCAACCCTGCAATCAGTAGCAACGCGCCAGATGATGGAGAGGTATCGGGAGAAAAGGAGAGAGGAGAAACGTTTATTCCGCAGAAAGAAAAAGGAAATGGAAAGACGTGAGTGCGAGCGAATTGAGATGTACAGGAGTCAGAATGAAGTCCGGAAATACTACCAAAGAATCAAACACCAAACCGATGGCTTTGGTGGAGGCACATCCTCCTGCAGAGACAAAGAAGGAAATCTGGTAACTGACACAGACAACATGCTGAGGATATGGAAAGAACATTTTACCCAACTGCTAGTGTCCGATGTTGGCGGCGCAGAACCAATCCCTGATGATGGTATAGAATGTTTACCTCCTACTCAGAATGAGGTCCAAGTAGCAGTAACCCGACTAAAGAACAACAAGGCAGCAGGAGCCGACGGGTTACCCACTGAACTATTTAAGACCGGAGGCGACACGCTGATAAGGCGTATGCATCAGCTTATCTGCGCAATCTGGCTAGAAGAACGCATACCCGATGATTGGAATCTCAGCATACTATGTCCCGTACACAAGAAAGGAGACAAGACAGAATGTGCCAACTACAGAGGAATAAGTCTCCACCCCATCGCATACAAGATACTCTCGAGCGTACTGTATGAAAGATTAAAACCTAAAGTCAATGAGATAATTGGGCCCTATCAATGCGGTTTTAGACCTGGTAAATCCACCTTAGACCAGATATTCACACTGCGCCAAATCCTGGAAAAGACCCGAGAAGGACAAATCAACACCTACCACCTCCTTGTTGACTACAAAGCCGCCTTCGATACTCCTTTACGTTCAAAGGTATTTCAAGCCGTGTCTGAGTTTGGTATCCCTGCAAAATTAATAAGACTCTGTAGGATGACACTTGCTGATACGCGTTCCTCATTAAGAATAGGAAAGAATCTCTCCGAAACATTTAATACCAAACGAGGTTTCAGAAAAGGAAACAGCCTATCGTGTGATCTCTTTAACATCCTGCTGGAGAAGATTATTCGATGCAGCTTATTTCTCTTTTCGAACATTAAACTGTGACAAAAAGACGATTTTGTTATATTACACATTTAAATTGTTCTGATTTCGGACAAGTCCTGGTTTATGTCCATAGGCGCTATGATAACCATAATTGTTGTTGTTGTTATGTTTTAAAGAAGACAATTATACGGGACCATAAAGTGGTTATTATATGAGTAAGTCCTAGTTATACTTTTACAAACAGAATGTTACACATAATCCACGTGGTTCAAGAAATCTGGACCGATTTTGACCAAACTTAATAGTTGTATTCGTGGTTGTCGAGGAAAGCGTTGTACAACATTTGGCAAAAGTGGCCAATAAATGTGCTTGCAGTGGCTCTTGGAGTGAAAATCGGGCGATATATATAGATGAGAGCTATATAGTAATCTGAACTGATTTTTATGACATCAGTGACACCAGTAATGTCGAGGGTTAAGACAAAATCCTTTCTTAAAATTACGAGATAATTGGTTAGCAAATGAACACTTTATTGCAGTATTTCTCAAAATCGAACGAACATATATATGGGAGGTATATCTAAATCTGAACCGATTTTGACCACACATTATAAATATTGTGGACGTCGTCGAGGAAAGCGTTGCACAAAATTTTGGGAATATTGGTGAATAAATGCGCTTGCAGTGGCTCTAGGAGTATATATATATAGGCGACGTATGTTAGGCTTTTCGACATCCGTGTCGTTTATGGTTCAGAGCGGTTTATTTTTAGATATAGCTACTAAAAAGAGCAAAATTTTGTTTAATACAGTTGAACAATGACTTTTACTTATTATTATTTGGTCCAAATCGGAACATATTTCGATATAGCTGCTGTGGGTCATAAGGTATGCATTTTTCCCCGGATTTGACGAAAGGTGGTTTACATATATACCCGAGGTGGTGGGTATCCAAAGTTCGGCCCGGTCGAACTTAACGCCTTTTTACTTGTTTTCTTTTAATTTTTGGTCAGATTTTTTTTCTAATGCCGAAATAATGTGGAATTATGCCCGAGTATTTATTTTAAGAATGTAATACTCAATTCGTCACACTCCCCACTGCTTTTGTCCTACACACGCTATCTGCTGGATCTTTTGTATAAGCACGTCCGTAGTCTTAAGTTTACCTAATGTTATCGGAAACCTATAGGATTTTCACCGTCCCACAGATCGTATTGCTGCTCATTCGTCGCCTACGCCCTTATCTCGGATTCTCCCCGAAAGTCTTCGGATTCTTCAAGTTTGCTGATGACAGCCCTCTGGTCTTCACGGCAAAATGGTCTGCCTTTTCACAACGCCATATGGCCCAGCACCCAAACGATGCAAATCGTGTCATCTTCAGAGTAGGCGTTAACCTCATTTTTAAAATCCGACATTTCCCCGATCTCCGCCTGCAGGACCGTATATGGTCAGGCAGTCGAAAACAGATCTCAGTATCTTGCTCCTCAATCCATGAAGCTCTTTGCTCTATCCATGAAGTAGAACTTGAACATGAACTAATATCTGTTTGTTGATTCACTTTTATGAACCAATATGATAAATTTTACAACGCCGTGATAGGTTTTTCAATGGGTGTATCCAATATAAATCCCCTTCCATTCCATACAGGTTTCCAATGGTCGTCTCATCTTCACGGCAATTGTATGACCTGTTCCTATCTACTATTAAGAAGTATTCGTGCAAAATTTAAACCGCTTAGTTAATCTCTTTTGAAAGTTTGCTTGCTTTGGACAGACAGACGGACATAGCTAGAGCGACTTCAACCCATTTTAGACCACTCCACTTTTTGTGTTGCAATCGCCTAAGCTCGGCCGGGCCGAATCTTATATGCCCTCCACCATGGATCGCATTTGTCGAGTTCTTTTCCCGACATCTCTTAGGCAAAAAGGATATAAGAAAAGATTTGCTCTGCTATTAGAGCGATATCAAGATATAGTTCGGTTTGGACCATAATTAAATTATATGTTGGAGACCTGTGTAAAATTTCACCCAATTCGAATAAGAATTGCGCCCTTTGAGGGATAAAAAATAAAATAGAAAGATCGATTTATATGGGAGCTGTATCGGGCTATAATCAGATTCAGACCATAATAAACACGAATGTTGAAGGTCAAGAGAGGATCCGTCGTACAAAATTTCAGGCAAATCGGATAATAATTGCGACTTCTAGACGCCCAGGAAGTCGGTTTTATAGCAGCTATATCCGGTTATGAACCGATTTGAACCTTTTTTGACACAGTTGTTGAAAGTAAGAAGAAAATACGTCATGCAAAATTTCAGTCAAATCGGATAGGAATTGCGCCGTCTAGCAGCTCAAGATGTCAAGTCCCCAGATCTGTTTATATGATAGCTGTATCAGGTTATGAGCCGATTTGAACCATACTTGGCGAAGTTGTTGGATATCATAACAAAATACTTCGTCCAAAAACTAATTCAAATCGGATAAGAATTGCGCCCTTTAGAGGCTCAAGAAGTCAAGACCCAAGATCGGTTTATATGACAGCTATATCAGGTTATAGAACGATTTGAACCATACTTGGCACAGTTGATGAATATCATAACAAAACACGTCGTGCGAAATTTCATTCCAAGCAGATAAGAGTTGCGCACTCTAGAGGCTCAAGAAGTCAAGCCCCAAGATCGGTTTATATGGCAGCTGTATCAGGTTATAGACCGATTCAAACCATGCTTGGCATAGTTGTTGGATATCATAACAAAACACGTCGTGCAAAATTTCATTCCAATCGGATAAGAATTGCGCACTCTAGAGGCTCAAGAAGTCAAGACCCAAGACCGGTTTATATGGCAGCTATAGCAAAACCTTGACCGATATGGCCCATTTACTGTACCAACCGACCTACACTAATAAGAAGTATTTGTGCAAAATTTCAAGCGGCTAGCTTTACACCTTCTGAAGTTAGCGTGCTTTCGACAGACGGACGGACAAATGTCGCGACGATCAAGAATATATATACTTTATGGGGTCTCAGACGAATATTTCGAGTAGAATGACGAAATTAGTATACCCCCCATCCTTTGGTGGAGGGTATAAAAATAAAATTGAGCAGACATGTTTTTATACCCTCCACCATAAGATGGGGGGTATACTAATTTCGTCATTCTGTTTGTAACTACTCGAAATATTCGTCTGAGACCCCATAAAGTATATATATTCTTGATCGTCGCGACATTTTATGTCGATCTAGCCATGTCCGTCCGTCTGTCCGTCCGTCCGTCTGTCTGTCGAAAGCACGCTAACTTCCGAAGGAGTAAAGCTAGCCGCTTGAAATTTTGCACAAATACTTCTTATTATGTGGAGGTCGGTTGGTATTGTAAATGGGCCATATCGGTCCATGTTTTGATATAGCTGCCATATAAACCGATCTAGGGTCTCGACTTCTTGAGCCTCTAGAGTGCGCAATTCTTATCCGATTGGGATGAAATTTTGCACGACGTGTTTTGTTATGATATCCAACAACTGTGCCAAGTATGGTTTAAATCGGTCAATAACCTGATATAGCTGCCATATAAACCGATCTTAAGTCTTGACTTCTTGAGCCTCTAGAGGGCGCAATTCTTATCCGATCAAAATGAAATTTTGCACGACGTGTTTTGTTATGATATCCAACAACTGTGCCAAGTATGGTTTAAATCGGTCCATAACCTGATATAGCTGCCATATAAACCGATCTTGGGTCTCGACTTCTTGAGCCTCTAGAGGGCACAATTCTTATCCGATTTGAATGAGTTTTTGCACGAAGTATTTCGTCATGATATCCAACAACTTTGCCAAGTATGGTTGAAATCGGTCCATAACCTGATATAGCTGTCATATAAACAGATCTGGGGATTTGACTTCTTGAGCTTCTAGAGGGCGCAATTCCTATCCGATTTGGCTGAAATTTTGCATGACGTATTTTATTTTTACTTTCAACAACTGTGTCAAATAAGGTTCAAATCGGTTCATAACCTGATATAGCTGCCATATAAACCGATCTGGGATCTTGACTTCTTGACCCCTTGAGGTCGCAATTATTATCCGATATGCCTGAAATTTTGTACGACGGATCCTCTCATGACCATCAACAAACGTGTTTATTATGGTCTGAATCGGTCTATAGCCCGATACAGATCCCATATAAATCGTTCTCTCTATTTTACTTCGTGAGCCCCAATGTGCGCAATTCTTATACGAATTGGCTGATATTTTACACAGGTCTCCAACATATAATTTAATTGTGGTCCGAACCGGACCATATCTTGATATCGTTTTAAAAGCAGAGCAACTCTTTTCTTATATCCTTTTTAGCCTAAGAAGAGATGCCGGGAAAAGAACTCGACAAATGCGATCCATGGTGGAGGGTATATAAGATTCGGCCCGGCCGAACTTAGCACGCTTTTACTTGTTTTTTTTTTTAATTTTTCCTAGCATCTAGTGGACTTCGGAATGTACTAAATTTAATAATATGACGAATTTTTTCCATCAAAATATAAAGGTTGTAAAGAAATGAAATGAAGGGTATTATACAGTCGGCACCGGCCGATTTTTGCTTTTCCTTACTGGTTTTAATATAAGTTTGTAACAAACAACCAATTCATACATACAAGTAAATATTCGCCAAGTCACTGATGAGAAAACGCAACTCCTGTCTAAAATGGATTAAATATCATCATTTTAAGAAGATATTGACTTTATAGGGTCTAAGATTAACATATTTTGGGAAAACGAATTAAGAATACCTCTCTCCTATGGTATAGGCTTCCGTAGTGCCATAAACTTACATAATGATGACCGTTATCACATTCATACATCAGATTATCTTTTCCGATTAGATCATACTGTGCGAAATTTTTAAAGTCATATTTTATCAAAAGTGCATCGCTGTCAGTTCTATCATTCATTATTCGCTATTCAATAAAAAAGAACAAAAATGGTTTGGAAATTTAAATTTAAACAACAACAATTAAAAATTATGCTCGTATGGAATGGAATGTGAATGCACAAGACCGAACAATGGAACGAATGAACCAAATTAATGTTTCCCACTCAAGAAAAGCAGCAACAAACAATTGAAGTGAGGGTTATTGGAAGTTTAAGACTGTCAGGGAAATCTGTCTGTTTACACCCAGAGAAAAGTTGATACCAAACGTGCTCATTTCACCGTATGGTACAGAACAGGATGGTAAGGATGAAACATAAAATGATTATTAGCCTTATTGCCAAACTTGTATTGGTTTAGTACCAATCTCTTAAGGGTTTTAGCACCAGATCGTTATTGGTTTTAGTACCAGACTGTTATTGATTATTCCACCGCCTAATAAACCAAAAAAGAAAACCATTGATAATAAATGTACTCTAATTTTATTTTGATTATTCATGCTTATAATTACAAAAAGTAATATTACACCATGACCAATCTCAATTCTTTGTATTCAGCAATTGATTACATATCCTTTGATTTCCAGAAGTGGTTTTCATATGAATACACCAACACAGCATCGTTTTCCACACAATGGACTATCGTGATTTTGATGTAGAATGTCCTTAGAGTTTTTACTATTTCAATTTTCACCACTTTCCAATATTTGAACAGATTTTTACTCACTCAAATTGTATTAAAATATTTTATTTCTTTGTTTAACAAATATTTTATAATGGCGTCAATATTTTAAGTTCACAACACTTCTGGCGCGATGACAGGAATGCAAATGCGACGCCGTCAATTCTTAATAGCCTCCTTTGTCTTTGTTTGATTTTGCATTGATACCTAATGATATTAAAAATCTATGCCAACGACGCAAACAAAATAATACCAGGCGGTATTGCCAAAGTACCGTAATTTTTCTTATAATGTATGTGTAGGTTTTCATAATACCGTATGGTAGCTGCACTCATTTCATTCATTTTGCGTGTCAAATTTGCCAATTTACATACGATTCACCATTTTTGCTATCACCCTACTAAGTTATTGTTGTATGACATAACCTAAAAATGTAAGCAAAAGCTGTTTTTTGTATGGCTACAAATTTGTGAGTAAGCTTTTTAAATCATTAAGTTATGAAAACAATTTAATTTGGGGTTGCTTTCATTCAACTGACAACAAAAACAGCTGATTTCTTTATGTTTTTGTCAAAGGGAATGGAACAACGCTCTAATCGAAAAAATAACAGGGCTATTTTGAAAAGTCAATTTCATTAATTATTTTCATTTGTATCACACTATGTGTGCATCTTTAATAGCAGCAAAATTTGATTTGTCATAAGACAAGAACATGTAGTGTGATGGCACCTTTAAAGATAAAATACAAAAGGAAAACCTCAAAGAAACCTGGACCTAAAGTTGTCACACTTTAATGTTGGCTTGGCTCATGGTGTTCTCTGTTGGTGTCGTTATTATTGTTGTTGCTGTTTTCACTGGTAGCGTTGTATTTATAAACAAACAAAGTGCCTCCTGCCACAACAAAAATACTTTTATGGTGATTTCGATTGTGAAAAAAAGTGCAGCATTTTTTCGACATGTTGCACTGAGATCGAAATTTTGTGTTCGATTCTCCAAAAAAGTGTAACCCCACCACCGGGTAAATGTTCGTTTGTAATGGTGTTGCCCACTGAAAGTGAAAAAATGCTGCATTTTCTACACCGTGGCTAGGCTAGGATGGAGAATGCCGCACTTTAAATCAGCTGCTATCATCTCATGTGCATGCCACCGTTCAAGCAAATTTTGGTTGAAAAGAAGAAGAAGAAAACAATTTGTAGAATGTTTGGCAAAATATTAAAAAGAAATACATAAAAAAAGGAAAAAGTAATCGCGTTTTATTTAGCTAACGGCATATTAGATGCATTGCTACATTTTACAGCATTATTTGGTTGAAATTACAATATACGGGCATATTAACATGTTCGATTGAAAATGTAAAAAGTGTAAAACTATGAGAGGGATAAGGCAGCATTCCCAAAATGTTCTCCCGTATAAGTGCAACATTAGTGTAACATTTTTTTTCAGAATCGAAATCACCATTAGTTACACTTCACACAAAAATAACAGAAAATATATCCTCGGAGAGGACAACAATGATGGAAATTCACTACAACAAAGATGACAAAAAAGCCCAGTGGCAATTACAAAAACATCAAGGGACATAGCTGCTTGCAGAGATGCCGTTTCGATTGTTTTTGCCTAGTGCTTGGTATAAGGAGTCATAAATTCTTGGCTACTGAGATGTTATATGTGTACAAATATGCATATTGCGGCAACCCTGCTTGTTTGTTTTTATTTGGGCTTATGATGCCGCAGTTTTAGTAGTACACTCCGAGCAACCAAACACTAACAACATCCTAGGACGAAAGGACTACCCTGCAAAGATAACAAAAACAAAGCAGATACGACAGATAGACATACACCATCAAGAGTAAAAATAACACCAGACGGACAGCACCATCATCATAGTCGTCAAAAGACAGACAGACATCGGTAGCATAAAAACATATTTTAATGCTTATACTTGTAAATACTTTTTAAAAACAATGTAGTAGAGACACTATGCTATCCCTTACCTATTATAAATACTCTGCCTCTCCCTTTGTCTCTCACATGGGTTTTAGCCAAAGCCATGCCATACCTCTATCTGTCCTTAGGCCCACGCGACAAATTTGCTATGCAATCTGTCGTACATGTTCCATCGGCACTCATGGTACGCTCCATACATACACACTTTACGCTTACTTCTTTTTATACCCTCCACCATAAGATGGGGGGTATACTAATTTCGTCATTCTGTTTGTAACTACTCGAAATATTCGTCTGAGACCCCATAAAGTATATATATTCTTGATCGTCGCGACATTTTATGTCGATCTAGCCATGTCCGTCCGTCTGTCCGTCCGTCCGTCCGTCTGTCTGTCGAAAGCACGCTAACTTCCGAAGGAGTAAAGCTAGCCGCTTGAAATTTTGCACAAATATTTCTTATTAGTGTAGGTCGGTTGGTATTGTAAATGGGCCATATCGGTTCATGTTTTGATATAGCTGCCATATAAACCGATCTTGGGTCTTGACTTCTTGAGCCTCTAGCGTGCGCAATTTTTATCCGATCAGAATGAAATTTTGCACGACGTGTTTTGTTATGACATCCAACAACTGTGCCAAGTATGGTTCAAATCGGTTCATAACCTGATATAGCTGCCATATAAACCGATCTTGGGTCTTGACTTCTTGAGCCTCTAGCGTGCGCAATTTTTATCCGATCAGAATGAAATTTTGCACGACGTGTTTTGTTATGATATCCAACAACTGTGCCAAGTATGGTTCATATCGGTCCATAACCTGATATAGCTGCCATATAAACCGATCTTGGGTCTTGACTTCTTGAGCCTCTAGAGTGCGCAATTCTTATCCGATTGGAATGAAATTTTGCACGACGTGTTTTGTTATTATATCCAACAACTGTGCCAAGTATGGTTCAAATCGGTTAATAACCTGATATAGCTGCCATATAAACCGATCTTGGGTCTTGACTTCTTAAGCCTCTAGAGGGCGCAATTCTTATCCGATTGGAATGGAATTTCGCACGACGTGTTTTGTTATGATACCCAATAACAGTGCCAAGTATAGTTTAAATCGGTTCATAACCTGATATAGCTGCCATATAAACCGATCTTGGGTCTTGACTTCTTGAGCCTCTAGAGGGCACAATTCTTATCCGATTTGAATGAGTTTTAGCACGAAGTATTTCGTCGTAATATCCAACAACTGTGCCAAGTATGGTTCAAATCGGTCCATAACCTGATATAGCTGTCATATAAACAGATCTGGGGATTTGACTTCTTGAGCTTCTAGAGGGCGCAATTCCATCCGATTTGGCTGAAATTTTGCATGACGTATTTTATTTTTACTTTCAACAACTGTGTCAAATAAGGTTCAAATCGGTTCATAACCTGATATAGCTGCCATATAAACCGATCTGGGATCTTGATTTCTTGACCCCTAGAGGTCGCAATTATTATCCGATATGCCTGAAATTTTGTACGACGTATCCTCTCATGACCATCAACAAACGTGTTTATTATGTTCTGAATCAGTCTATAGCCCGATACAGATCCCATATAAATCGTTCTCTCTATTTTACTTCGTGAGCCCCAATGGGCGCAATTCTTATACGAATTGGCTGAAATTTTACACAGGTCTCCAACATATAATTTAATTGTGGTCCAAACCGGACCATATCTTGATATCGTTTTAATAGCAGAGCAACTCTTTTCTTATATCCTTTTTTGACTAAGAAGAGATGCCGGGAAAAGAACTCGACAAATGCGATCCATGGTGGAGGGTATATAAGATTCGGCCCGGCCAAACTTAACACGCTTTTACTTGTTTGTTGTCATCCTTTTATGCAAACATATGTTATTGTTGTTCGGTTTTCAGTATATTTTCAGGCATCTGGGATTATTTGCGAATAGTTCTGCCGCCGCTTCTGCTGCTGTTGTTGTTAACACTTGAGCCCCAATATAGGAGAAACAAACAGAGGCAGTTGGTTTATCACTAGAATAAGAAAAAACAAGTAAAAGCGTGCTAAGTTCGGCCGGGCCGAATCTTATATACCCTCCACCATGGATCGCATTTGTCGAGTTCTTTTCCCGGCATCTCTTCTTAGGCTAAAAAGGATATAAGAAAAGAGTTGCTCTGCTATTAAAACGATATCAAGATATGGTCCGGTTCGGACCACAATTAAATTATATGTTGGAGACCTGTGTAAAATTTCAGCCAATTCGTATAAGAATTGCGCCCATTGGGACTCACGAAGTAAAATAGAGAGAACGATTTATATGGGATCTGTATCGGGCTATAGACCGATTCAGAACATAATAAACACGTTTGTTGATGGTCATGAGAGGATCCGTCGTACAAAATATCAGGCATATCGGATAATAATTGCGACCTCTAGGGGTCAAGAAGTCAAGATCCCAGATCGGTTTATATGGCAGCTACATGAGGTTATGAACCGATTTTAACCTTATTTGACACATCTGTTGAAAATAAAAATAAAATACGTCATGCAAAATTTCAGCCAAATCGGATAGGAATTGCGGCTTCTAGAAGCTCAAGAAGTCAAATCCCTAGATCTGTTTATATGACAGCTATATCAGGTTATGGACCGATTTCAACCATACTTGGCGCAGTTGTTGGATATCATGACGAAATACTTCGTGCAAAAACTCATTCAAATCGGATAAGGATTGTGCCCTCTAGAGGCTCAAGAAGTCAAGACCCAATATCGGTTTATATGGGAGCTATATCAAGTTATGAACCGATTTAAACCATACTTGGCACAGTTGTTTGGGTATCATAACAAAACACGTCGTGCGAAATTCCATTTCAATCGGACAAGAATTGCGCACTCTAGAGGCTCAAGAAGTCAAGACCCAAGATCGGTTTATATGGCAGCTATATCAGGTTATGGACCGATTTCAACAATACTTGGCACAGTTGTTGGATATCATAACAAAACACGTCGTGCAAAATTTCATTCTGATCGGATAAGAATTGCGCACGCTAGAGGCTCAAGAAGTCAAGACCCAAGATCGGTTTATATGGCAGCTATATCAGGTTATGAACCGATTTGAACCATACTTGGCACAGTTGTTGAATATCGTAAGAAAACACGTTGTGCAAAATTTCGTCCCAATCGGATAAGAATTGCGCACTCTAGAGGCTCAAGAATTCAAGACCCAAGATCGTTTTATATGGCAGCTATATCAAAACATGGACCGATATGGCCCATTTACAATACCAACCGACCTACACTAATAAGAAGTATGTGTGCAAAATTTCAAGCGGCTAGCTTTACTCCTTCGGAAGTTAGCGTGCTTTTGACAGACGGACGGACGGACAGACGGACGGACATGGCTAGATCGACATAAAATGTCGCGACGATCAAGAATATATATACTTTATGGGTTCTCAGACGAATATTTCGAGTAGTTACAAACAGAATGACGAAATTAGTGTACCCCCATCTTATGGTGGAGGGTATAAAAAAGAAAATAGTGTCGGCTGATGTTTATTTGTTTGTTTTCCTATTTGTTGTGGACATTGAGTAGAAGTAGACTTGTTGTTGTTGGAGTGTTCTTGTTATTGCGGTGTATTTAACATTGAATTAATGAAAATAAGTGTCCGTCTGAGTGTTGATGTCTCTTCGCCAGAATCTGTTCGGACATTGTATTCTTGCATCCTTGAAATGCCACTAAAACCCATACCAAAACAAATGAGAAACAGTCAACTCGAATTTAACGTAAACATATCACTTGAGGGTGTAAACAAATTGCTTACACATATGAATATATCGTAGACGGTATAGAATGGAAATTGTTAAAGGTCGCATACATATAGACACCACTTGACAGAGTAAATGTTCGCGCTTTAGAACTTTTCGTCATTTTGCGGAGCAGTTATGTATTATAATTTTTACATAATGATATATGGTGTTTTGGTCTGACGGACTGTTGAATACTCAGTCGGACCCAAATTTGGTTTGTTTCTTCATCCGAAGTTTCGTAAACATTTATGCACTATACTTCACCAACATGAGGCACAGTAGTTTTGTATTAAGGCTGGTACAATGTGAGTTTATCACAGTTGTTTTCGCGATTTCTGTTTTGAAACACTACAAAAATCTCAATGATAACAGTACTTTTATTAAAATTGTTTCAAAAGTTCGAAAAATAGCGAAAAAAGAATATGGTACCAACCATTAGCTGGCAAACCAAGTTTTGCATTAATTTTGTGACAGCAAAACAATTTCGCACTTATCATTAATGTGTCTAAAAGCCAAGAAGTGATAGTTATTCGATTCGTCTACCTGCTGAAGAATTGACACTTGAACGATTGGCCGTTAAAAGTGTATTTTTTAAAGAAAATTGGAAAGAAATGCACTTGTTTTAATTTTTGGCAGAAACCACAAATTCGCACTTAAATGATTGAAAGTTAAATCAAAACTATTGTATTATATAGAATTACTTTTGCGATATTGTATAGTTTGAATTGTAAATATATTTTTAAACTTTATCTTATTGTAAAACAAATTTAAATTCATTTCAATAATTTTTTATACCCACCACCATAGGATGGAGTATACTAACCTATTCATTCCGTTTGTAACACCTCCAAATATTGAGCTGCGTCTTGACATTTTAAGTACATCTAGCCATGTCTTTCCGTCCGTCCCTCCGTCTGCCGAAATCACGTTAACGGTCAAACGAATATCCGCTTGAAATTTTGCACAGAGACTTCTTAATAATGTAGGTTGTTGGGGATAGCCATATTGGCTCAAATTTGGATATAACTCCAATATAAATCGATCTTCTAATTTGACTTTTTTGTTACGACTTTCAACAACTGTGTCAAGTACGGTTTGAATCGGTCAATAACCTGACGAAGTGCTTTATTATGATTTCCGACAACAGTGCTTAGTACCATCCAAATCGGTTTATATCCTGATTTATCTGAGATATAAACCGATCTACAGCCCCTAGAAACTTAAATTGTACTAAAATTAAATATTGTCTGATTTTCAGAAATTTGGTACATAAAATACCCAAATGTCTTCAACTGAGTTCATGTGTTGAAATTTTTTGCAGAATACATGGTGGTGGGTTTCAAATATTTAGCCTGGCCGAACTTAGCACATTTTTACTTGTTTTCCCAGGAGACCAGCTTGTGAAAAAACTATTTGCATATTTTGTTTTTTTTTTTTTCTTGAGTCCAAGACCAAAGATCTGAGAATTTCGCAATCTTTATTTTATTTATATTTATTTGGGCGTATTTTAAGTGAGTAAACATAAAGTATTGCAAGTATTGAAAATGTTATAATAGAGTACTATACAACAGCACACTGCACAAGCTTTTTGTTCAAGAGTGTTATTACATACCGCGAATAATTTTCATTAATTATTAGTATGTAAAGGCTTCATCAATTGAATTTTAAAACAATAATAAATGTAGATTAGAAAACCAAACACAATGTGTAAATTTTGGAAAACTGCCTAGATTATATCAGCAATGTTTAAGATAATCTTGTAGGTGCCAAAGTTGTGTTACTAATAATTGGGTATACAAATACCCCATTATTAGCCGCTACTGTACCACTACTGAGTTACAGGGTATTCTAACTTAGGGCATTTGTTGTTAATAGCCAGAACGTAAAGAGCTAGACATATTGATAAGTATACAGATCAACTCAGTATCACTTCCTGATTCAATTAAGCTATGTTCGTCTGTCTTTTTTGTCTGTCCCCCTGTCCGTCTGTCTGTCTGTCCATATTAATTTGTGTACAAAGTAAAGGTCGCAAATATCACTTCCGGATTGCGGTCGAAATCGGTTCTTATTTGGATACAGCTCCCATATGTATGTTCGTCCGATTTGGACTAATGTTGCAATAATGTGGTCATATGTTAATCGACAAACGAAATTAGGCACAAAGAATACATTTATGACTCCCGACATTGCTGTTAAATTTCATAAAATTCGGTTCTGAGTTAGATCAAGCTCCCACATAGTATATTTATTACCCAATTTTAATTTTCCGATTTTGACTAATATTTCAAAATTGTTAACCGATCCCTACAAAATTTGGTACAAAAGTTTTTCTTGTGTCTCTTTTGATCACTGGTGAAATTTTTAGAAATCGGTTAATATGTACATAAATCTATCATATATATGTGTCTCCTGATTTGCAGTTTAATAGCTTTTACAAACACATTTTTAAAACCATCTTTACAAAATTTTGCACAGTGATTTCCTCTATGACTCCTACAATATGCATTTTGATCGAAATTTTTCTTTTACAATTTTAAAAAATTTTAAATTTAACGACTTAGCATGCATGCACAATGTGGAGTAGGGTAACAAATGGTCGGCCCGGCCTTAGCCCATCTTTACTTGTTTGCACTTGAACATTTTGGACTTCAAAAGAGATTAATGTGTCAGAGTTTTTATTGACGTATACTCGTACCCTTCACCATGGATCGCATTTGTTAAGTTCTTTGCCCGGCATCTCTTAAAGGCAAACAAAGAATAATTGATAAATATTACTGTGCTATTGGAGCTATTTCATATTATTGGACGATTCCTGCAATACTTGGTTTGTATGTTGGAGACCATACTATAAATCCTTGTGCAGAATTTCAGCCAAATGGGATAAAGATTGCGCTCTATAGGGGCTAAAGAAATAAATCAGGTCATGGACATTATTTCGGTTATATTTGGCATGTACGTTCGAGGTCATAGGAGAAGAACTGGGCTCTCTGGGGGCGCAATAAATGCTATCGGGAGATCGGTTTATATGGGAGTTATATTTGGTGGACATAGGAGAAGTCATTGTGAAACATTTCAGCCAACTCGGATAAGTTTTGCGCCCTCTAGAGGCACAAGAAATACAATTGATAGATCGATTTATATGAGTGCTATATCGAAACATGAACCGATATACCCCATTTACAATCCAAACTGACCTACACTAATTGGAAGTACCTGTGCAAACTTTCAAGCTCCTCGCTTTATTCCTTCGAAAGCGTGCTTCCTAGCGTGCTTTCCACAGACAGACGAACGGACATGGCTATATCGACTTAAGATGTCATGGCGATCAAGAATATACATACTTTAAGGGTTCTTAGACCAATATTTCGATGTGGTACAAACGGAATGCCGGGGTTAGCATGTCCGCCTATGACGCTGACCGCCTGGGCTCGAATCCTGGCGAGACCATCAGAAAAAATTTTCAGCTTTGGCTTTCCCCTCCTACAGCTGGCAACATTTGTGAGGTAGTATGCCATGTAAAACTTCTCTACAAAGGTGTGTCGCACTGCCGCTCGTCGTTCGGACTCGTCTTTAAAAAGGAGGCCTCTTATCGTTGAGCTTAAAACTTCAATCGGACTGCACTAATTGATAAGTAAGAAGTTTGCCCCTGTTCCTTTGTGGAATGTTAAATTTTTTACAAACGGAATGACGAAGTTAGTATACCCCAATCCTATGGCGGAGGGTATACAAATTGATTTTAATCTGCACTCTTGACGAATACACGGAAACGACAGGAAGTGTTATTAGTTCACATCCGCGCTTAGTTCACATCCGCGATTCGTTTGCATCCTTAGATAGCGCAGCCAGGCGTAGATAGTTTGTTGTCACATACTCCTTCACCCTTCTAGAGACCCGAAATCTAACGCACGAAACGAAATACATAGAACGCACCCGCCTCTCTCTATCACCGAACCCGAAGACGCCGTTACCGCATTTGTCGGGCCCGAATCCAGAATCAAAGACAACGATTAGTTTGAACAAGGGGCGTCCGACAGCAAGGCTCCCGCTATCTATCCCAAACAGTGACAACTGACGCCCGTGCTGACAACTGACGCCATCCGCCCCCCACTAAAGTTTCCATACAACTATAAATCGACTGCATTAGGTAAACGCACTGATATAAAACACCAACAAGGGGGCCTTGAACTTGCGATGGCTTCACCGTCGAGATTACATCAGCAGAGCCCGTATTAACACTCATAAACTCACTCAACCTCCACAAAGCGTTTCGGTAATCAAACGCTCGAAAGTAAGGACCGAAGGTGATAACCTAGCAGACTAATCGTTACGAAATCGTATCGAAATATGGATGAACTTCGGATGAAATCTTTACGAAAGTTATATGGAGTGGTGGACATGATTTTAGAATGAAACGTCGTAGTTTCGGAGAGAAATCGGAATAATTTCGTTCCGGTTTCGGAAATCGGATGTTCCTTCCGAAACTTCGCAAAGAATTGTGACCGTTTTTTGAAGTAATTTCGATTTGAAATCGGATGCTCCTTCCCAAAACTTTGTAAAGAATTCTGAAAGATTTCTGAAGTAATTTCGTATAGAAACCGAAATCTTAAAGAATGAACGATTTCGAAAGTAATTTCGTAATGAAATCGGATGTTCCTTCCTTGTTTCGTAAAAAATTCTGAACGATTTCGGAAGTCATTTCTAATTGAAATCGGATGTTCCTTCCGAAACTTCGTAAAGAATTCTGAACGTTTTCTGAAGTAATTTCGTATAAAAATCGGATGTGCCTTCCGAAACTTCGAAAAGAATTCTTAACAATTTCGGAAGTTTTTTCGCATTGAAATCGGGCGTATCTTGCGAAACATCGTAAAGAATTCTGAAGTAATTTCGTATTGAAATCGGATGTACCTTCCGAAACTTCGCACAGATATAATTAAACAAACTGAATTGATTTTTTTATTGACACACATAAAGGTAAACAAATAAAGATATGTAACCGTTCAACAGAGAAAAATACCTGTAAGTAGGAATAGGTACTACCTATTATGTAAGAATTTTCAAGTTTTTCAGGAATGGGCAGAAAATGGACTCCAAAAATCCATCAGCTGCGGCGATGATATCGGACCGTAGCATGCTTCTAGTTGCAGCGTTACTACAGAAGAAGGCGACTTTCTGGCGCCCTATTTGGCCAATATTTTCACAGCGTGCCTAGGACTTGCATATACTTCGAAAGTCTGGTTGGAGGCACGCCATATTGACATTTTATCGCCACTTCTATGGATGACCACCGCAAATGACCTATTAGGGATGCAGACTGGGGTAGGATTTGAACCTGTTTACTCTCAAGATGATGTTATAATACTTCTAAGGGATAAGGATCCGAACCAGATAGGTGTTTATCCATAGCGGCATGAGGCGGATAATTTTCCGCACCCTTTTTCAACCCAACCTAACCTAATGACACAACAACAAAATCTGCCTTTTCTTCTTTCAGACATCGTTCAGAATTCTTTCAGAGCTGTCTGAACAAAAATTCCTTCAGACATTAAATAAAAAAAACAAGTAAAAGCGTGCAAAGTTCGGCCGGGCCGAATCTTATATACCCTCAACCATGGATCGCATTTGTCCAGTTCTTTTCCCGGTATCTCTTCTTATGCAAAAAGGGATATATGAAAAGATTTCCTCTGCTATTAGAGCGATATCAAGATATGGTCCGGCTTTGACCACCATTAAATTATATGTTGGAGACCTGTGTAAAATGTCAGCTAATTCGAATAAGAATTGCGCCCTTTGGGGTCTCAAGAAGAAAAATAGAGAGATCGATTTATATAGGAGCTGTATCAGGTTATGAACCGATTTGAACCTTATTTCACACAGTTGTTTAAAGAAATTTTCAGCCAAATCGGATAGGAATTGCGCCCTCTAGAAGCTCAAGAAGTAAAGACCCCAGATCAGTTTATATGACAGCTATATCAGGTTATGAACCGATTTGAACCATACTCGGCACAGTTGTTGGATATCATAACAAAACACGTCGTGCAAAATTTCGGTTCAATCGGATAAGAATTGCGCCCTCTAGACGCTCAAGAAGCCAAGACCCAAGATCGGTTTATATAGCAGCTATATCAGGTTATGAACCGATTTGAACCATACTCGGCACAGTTGTTGAATGTCATAACAAAACACGTCGTGCAAAATTTCATTCCAATCTGATAAGAATTGCGCACTCTAGAGGCTGAAGAAGTCAAGACCCAAGATCGGTTTATATGGCAGCTATATCAGGTTATGGACCGATTTGAACCATACTCGGCATATTTGTTAAATATCATAACAAAACACGTCGTGCAAAATTTCATTTCAATCGGATAAGAACTGCGCACTCTAGAGGCTCAAGAAGTCAAGACCCAAGATCGGTTAACATGACAGCTATATCAGGTTATGGACCGATTTGAGCCATACTCGGCACAGTTGTTGGATATCATAACAAAACACGTCGTGCAAAATTTCATTCCAGTCGGATAAGAATTGCGCACTCTAGAGGCTCAAGAAGTCAAGACCCCAAGATCGGCTTATATGGCAGCTACATCAAAACATGGACCGATATAGCCCATTTACAATACCAACCGACCTACACTAATAAGAAGTATTTGTGCAAAATTTCAAGCGGCTAGCTTTACTCCTTCGGAAGTTAGCGTGCTTTCGACAGACAGACGGACGGACGGACAGACGGACGGACATGGCTAGATCGACATAAAATTTCACGACGATCAAGAATATATGTACTTTATGGGGTCTCAGACGAATATTTCGAGTAGTTACAAACAGAATGACGAAATTAGTATACCCCCATCCTATGGTGGAGGGTATAACAAGTAAAAGCGTGCTAAGTTCGGCCGGGACGAATCTTATATACCCTCCACCATGGATCGCATTTGTGGAGCTCTTTCCCGGTATCTCTTTTTAGGCAAACAAATGATAAAAGAAAAGAATTGCTATCTTATTGGAACTATATCAAGTTATTGTTCATTTCGGACCATAATTGAATTGAATATTGGAGACCATAGTAGAAGTCATTGTGTGAAATTTCAGCCAAATCTAGTAAGAATTGCGCCTTTTAGGGGCTAAAGAAGAGATTGGTTTATATGGGAGATGTATTAGGCTATAAACAGATTCAGACCATATTCAACACGTATGTTGAAGGTCATGGGAGAAGCCGTTGTACAAAATTTAGGCCAAATTGGATAATAATTGCGCCCTTTAGAGGCTCAAGAAGTCAAGATCCCAAATCGGTTTATATGGCAGCTATATCAGGTTATGAACCGATTTGATACATAGCACAGTTGTTGGAAATCACAACAAAACACGCCATGCAAAATTTCAGCCAAATCGGATAGGAATTGCGCCCTGTAGAGGCTCAAAAAATCAAGCCCCAGATCGGTTTATATGGCAGCTATACCAGGTTATGGACCGACTTGAACTGTACTTAGCACAGCTATTGGAGGTCATAACAAAACACCTCTTGCAAAATTTCAGCTGAATCGGATAATAATTGCCCCATTTAGTGGCTCAAGAAGTCAAGACCCCAGATCGGTTTATAAGGCAGCTGTATCCGGTTATAGACCGATTTCCACCATACTTAGCAAAGTTGTTGGAAGTCGTAACAGAACATCTCTTGCAAAATTTCAAAATCGGATAAGAATTCCGCCTTCTAGTGGCTCAAGAAATGAAGATCCAAGATCGGTTTATATGACAACTATACCAAAACATGGACCGGTATAGTCCATTTACAATCTCAACCGACCTACACCAATAAGAAATATTTGTGGAAATTTCAAGCGGCTGGAATACTCCTTCGAATGTTAGCGTGCGGAAAGACGGACATGGCTAGATCGACTTCAAATGTCATGACGATCAAGAATATATATACTTTATGGGTTCTTAGGCGATTATTTCGAGGAGTTACAAACAGAATGACGAAATTAGTATACCCCCATCCTATGGTGGAGGGTATAAAAACAGTACGAAAAGACGGTAAGAAATCGTTCAAAATTCTTTCAGAACTGTCAAAACAAAAATTCCTTCCGGTAAACAGTGCAAAAATCGTTCAGAATTCCTTCCGAACTGTCGGAAGAAAAATTCAAAAAAGCCCCATACGAAAAGACGGATAGAAATGGTATAGACTTCTTTCGAAACTGTCGAAACAAAAATTCTTACTGGCAAACAGTCCAGAAACGTTCAGAATTCCTTCCGAACTGTCGGAAGAAAATTTCCAAAAAACCTCATACGAAAAGGCGTTTAGAAATCGTCCAGAACTGTCGAAAAAAAATTCACTCAGAATGTCGAGCAGAAGTCGGAACGAATTCGATAAGATCTTATCGGAAAGCATTTCCATACACATATATAACACTAGTAAAGGGTTTTGCAATAGGAACTTTGAAATTAATTTGTGAACGCTCTCTTTTAATTATCTTAGAGCTGTCACTGTCAATTTATTCAGTAAACATAACACATTCATCATGATAAAGTAGATGAAAAAATAACGGTTTGCAAATCATAAAAATTTATTACCAAAATTCGGAGTCGGTGACCTCTACTTTAAAAGCGTCATCATATTCAGTGACGAAGCTCATTTTTGACTTATTGTGTTCGTCAATAATATGATATCGATTAATAATAAAATCCACATATGATTCACGAACCAATACTTTATCTACAAAAAATAACTGTTTGGTACCGTTTGCATACCGGCGGCGTCATTGGACCATATTTCTTCGTCGACGATGCCAATAGTCACGTTATCGAGAATTGACGATTCTATCGCACCATTGTCATTGATTAATTTTGGTCTGAATTGGAAGATATGGACCTGAACGATATGTGGATTCAACAGCACGGTGCCATACAGCACACGATACAATCGATTTATTGAAGAGTAAGTTTGATGAGCACGTTATCTCAAGAAATGGCCACGTCGATTGACTGCCTCTATCGTGCGATTTGACGCCTCTAGACAATTTTCTTTGGGGCTACGTCCAGTCATTAGGCTATGCCAACAATCCGACGACATTGGAAGAGCTCAATGCTAACATTGAACTGGAAACAGCAACCGGAATATATAGCTGAGCCTTCGAAAATTGGGTCCAACGTATTGACCATATGAACGAAGTCGAGTTCCATTCATAAATGTTTTGATTGTACCTCAAGCCGATAATAAAGTTTTTGAAATATCTCAAATGCTTTGCGTTTTATTTTAAAAACAGTTGTCAAGTTCCTATTGGATAACCCGATAGATTGTAACATGAAATTAAGCCAATAAAGTCACCATATTGTCAACCCTCGATTCCTATTAACTTGTGTTATTTAGGTCGATCCTGGAGACGACTAAACTAATCTCAGTGTTCGACAAAACTACGTCACAAGTCTTTTGTTATGATCTTCAACATCCATGGCAAGTATTGTCCTAATCGGCTTAAAGGAATATAAGTCGATTCCTCCATTAGCCTTCCAAGGCCCCTAAACCTTAACTATTTGGTTTGTAAAAAATTTGGTACGTAAAGAACAACTATGCCCTTCAACTAAGTTCAATTCGTGTAAAATTTACGTAGAATACATGGCGGTGGGTTCCGAAGATTCGGCCCGGAGGAACATAGCACAATTTGCTTGTTTAGTTTTTTCGCATGAAGAGAAGCCGTGCAAATAACTTGACAAATGCGATCCATGGTGGAGGATATAACAGATTCCGTCCGTTCTAACCTTTTTTATATGTTTATGTTTGATTTTTCAACCCTACACCACTACTGTGGAACAGGGTATTATAACTTTATATTTGTTTGTAACACCCTGAAGGAGGAGAGATAGACCCAAATTTAAATTTGGTACGGCCATAATTTTTAGCCTAGAGACGAAGCCTATTAAAATTCGAAAAAATCGGCTTAAAATTGGATATAGCTCCCATATATATGTTAGTCCGATTTTTACTAAATTGCAATGACATCGTCATCTGATTGTCACGAAATTTCATATGTAGATTTTTCTTATGATTCTCGATATTACTGTTGAATTTCACGGACATCGGTTTAGACTTACATATAGCTCCCTTATATATTTATCGCCCAATTTTCACTTCTAGAGCCTTTGCAACCGCATTTATCAACTGATCTTCCCAAAATTGTACATAACGCTTCCTTCTTCGACTACCACCAAACGTTCGGATTTTGATCGAAATCGGTTCAGATTTGGATATAGCTCCCACATATGTTCATCCAATTTGGACTAATATTGCAATAATTAGGTCATTTGTCAACCGATTCTCCAATTTAGCAAATACGTCGGGTCACCCGATTTTCACCTTAAGAGCCTTTGTCAGTATATTTTTAAACAGTTTTACTTTAACTTTGGCACAACGTCTTCTTTTATGACTTTCACTATATGTGCCGATTTGAGTTGAAATTAAGTTGAAGGTTCGGATTAAGATAAAGTTTCCATAAATATTATCGTCCGATTTTGACTAACACTGCAATAGTTTGGTCATATGTTATCCGCTCCTACTGGCACGAGGGTTTCTCTTATGGCTTTTCCGATCACTGGAGATTTCATAGAAATGTGTTCAGATTTAGATATAAAGGTTGATTTTTTTGAGGTTAGGATTTTCATGCATTAGTATTTGACAGATCACGTGGGATTTCAGACATGGTGTCAAAGAGAAAGATGCTCAGTATGCTTTGACATTTCATCATGAATAGACTTACTAACGAGCAACGCTTGCAAATCATTGAATTTTATTACCAAAATCAGTGTTCGGTTCGAAATGTGTTCAAATTTTGACAAATTTTGTTCAGCGATGAGGCTCACATCTGGTTGAATGGCTACGTAAATAAGCAAAATTGCCGCATTTGGAGTGAAGAGCAACCAGAAGTCGTTCAAGAACTGCCCATGCATCCCGAAAAATGCACTGTTTGGTGTGGTTTGTACGCTGGTGGAATCATTGGACCGTATTTTTTCAAAGATGCTGTTGGACGCAACGTTACGGTGAATGAACACATTTCGAACCGAACACTGATTTTGGTAATAAAATTCAATGATTTGCAAGCGTTGCTCGTTAGTAAGTCTATTCATGATGAAATGTCAAAGCATACTGAGCATCTTTCTCTTTGACACCATGTCTGAAATCCCACGTGATCTGTCAAATACTAATGCATGAAAATCCTAACCTCAAAAAAATCACCCTTTAGCTCCCATATAAATGTATCACTCGATTATAACTTCTGGGACCTTTGCAAATGCATTCATCATCCAATCTTGTCAAAATTTGGCACAACTATTTCCTCTGTGACTCCTACAATACGTACGTCTGTACACCCAATGTGGTGTAGGGTATCAAAAGGTCGGCTTAGCCCGACATTTGTCTGTCCTTACTTGTTGTATATAACTTTGCTAACCATTGCTAACACTGATATAGTTACCTTAACCTGTCGTCTATATATTGCGCAGGTGTATCTATATGAGGTGTAATAAATCAAAAATCATTTAAAAATGTCGTTAAAACACACACGAATTAAAGTGTTATGTCGTTCATTTATTATCCGCCACATTTTCAGCCTCCAAATGGTCATAAATATCCGCTACCAAATTACTACTTAATAAAATCCCAATCTCAATTTAGCATTTTCAGTAGAGGCAATGAAAAAAAGAAAAGAACTCAAAACAAAAGCAAAATAGGAATTGATTTGATTCTTGGTGTTAAATGTACTCACATCTACACGTTCCCAATATTGCCAACATAACTTGACAAAAAAATCTCTGGCATCATAAATGTTTAGTTCTTTTTTATTGTCGAAACATTCAAAAGGAAATATTTTTATTGACACCTTCTATTATGTGTGTCAATTCCAGTTCTTGGATTTGTCTTTTGTGTTGCGGCCAAACAATACATTTTCTTTAGTGTTATCTAAAAAACAAACTTTGACAGGCAAAAAGTTGAGAACATTTTTTGTAGTTTAAAAATTTTCTCAAACTCAAAATTTCACACCTGTTGGGGGGTTCGTATGTCGGCGCTCATACACATTCACTGCTGTGTAAGGTTTACAAATGGCCTGAAAAATTGAGGCAAGAACGAATGAAAAAGAGCAACAAATACATATTGCCCTGTGGTCTGTCACACTGCACATGCAGCAGTTGTACAAGAATTTTCCACTTGACACACCTCAAATAATGTTGGCCACAATTTCCTCTGGCAATCCTAAAGGTTTTCAAGTTTGTTTGTTTTAAAAGTTGATAGGAACATAAGATTGACATTATTTTTTGTTATTTTATAGCCGACTTTTCACTCCTGTCCAAAGAGAGTTTCCAAAGTTTGTGTCCCATAAAACCCTTATTCATTTAAATCTAGACACAACCGAAAGAACATTTTTTAAGATTGGTGTGGCTTAAGAGTTTAGACCACATTACCATTCAAATCGATAACAAAAAAAACAATTTAAAGTATTTTGCCTTGGGTTTAGTTTTTATACCCACCACTGATGGATGGGGCTATATTCATTTTGTCACTCCGTTTGCAACACATCGAAATATACATTTAAGACCCTATAAAGTATATATATTCTTGATCGTCGTAAAAATCTAAGAAGATCTAGCCATGTCCGTTCGTCTGTCTGTTGAAATCATGCTACATTCTTTAAAAATAGACACATTGAGCTGAAACTTGGAACAGATTCTTTTTGTGTCCATAGGCAGATTAAGATCGAATATGGGCTATATTGGACTATATCTTGATCTAGCCCCCATATAGACCGATCCGCCGATTTAGGGTCTTAGGCCCATAAAAGCCACATTTATTGTCGTATTTTGGTGAAATTTGGAACAGTGAGTTCTCTTAGGCCATTCGACATCCTACTTCAATTTTGGCCAGATCGGTTCAGACTTGGATATAGCTGTCATATAGACTGATCTCTCGTTTTAAGGTGTTGGGCCCATAAAAGCCGCATTTATCGTCCGATTTCGCTGAAATTTGGGACAGTGAGTTGTGTTTGGCCCTTCGATATCCGTCTTTAATGTGGATACAGCTGCCATATAGGCCGATCTCTCGGTTTAAAGTCTTGGCTCCATAAAAGGCGCATTTATTAACCGATTTGCTGAAATTTGACACAGTGACTTATGTTAGGATTTTCGACATCCACGTCCTAAATGGTTCAGATCGGAGTATATTTGGATATAGCTGCCAAAAAAACAATATTTTATTCTACAAAATATGGGTGCTTAAATTATACACTTTTCACCGGATTGTAATGAAAGGTGGTTTATATATATTCCTGAACAGTTGTGTATCCAAAGTTCGGCCTGGCCGAACTTTATGCCATTTTACTTGTTTTTATCAGATCTTATCTTATTTAGTTAAATTTACATAATAAAATATACTTGTATGTAAGAGAGTTTCCTTTTTATATTTCGGGACTAAAAACGAAAACAAATATTAATCATCGAAATTCGCTTTATTGTTTTTCAAAATATTCCCCATTAAGATCTATACACTTTTCCATGAATTTGAACCAATTGTCGATTGAGATATCTCCAAAACATGCATTCTGAACGCATCAACCGCTTCTTCAGTTGTCAACAAACGTTGACCTCTCATTTTATTTTTTACGTACGAAGTCTTTCGCTGCCAAATCAGTTGTCGCACAGCATCAATGGGTTTAAGAACAATAACGGATTTTGGACGACCTTCCCGAAATTCGTCTGGGAGAGAACTACAACCTCGGTTGAATTGACCATACCATCGATAAACACTAGTCCTTGATGGAGCTTCATCGCCAAAAATTGAATTAAGTTTATCGATATATTGTTGTTGAATTAATCCACGTCGTAACTTGTAAAAAATAACCGCACGAAAATGTTCCCGATTTATTTCCATTTTTTGGGCGAGATAAATCTTTTAAGTTACTGTAAACAACGCAAATAGCGCTCGTATGTCTAAACGTTCTCATTAGTAGAACAGAATTAGAATCCGGAATTTTCCACCATGGATTCTGCTAAAGGGCACAGTTGTACTTTTTTTTACCAAAATTCTTCCAAAACAAGCTACAATTATTATTTATATGGGAGCTATATCTGATCATAAACCGATTTGAATGATACTTACCATATATATTGGAATTCATAACTAAGTTCTTTGTCCAAATTTTCAGCCACATCGATACAATTTGGGAGTTTCAAGAGGTCAAATCAAAGGACAGCTTGATATGGGAGCTTTGTAAAAATTTTAACCGTTACGGTCCAATTCCAGTACCGAACTACATCAAAAAGAAATATATTTGCAAAATTTTGAGCGGATATCTTTATTCATTTAAACGCTTTCTTGATTGAGAAAGACGAACATGTCTATCTCGACTTAGAATGTCAAGAATATATATATGTATATATTTTATATATATACTTTATCGGGTCGGGATCAATATTTCTAGGAATTGCAAACGGAAAGACCACATTTGTATACCCACCACTCCATAGGAGGTGTTGGGATAGTTGTTCATCATTGTTCGTTTGGAAGTTATTTGCGGCAACAACACTACAACGGAACCTAACGCTTTAAACGGAACACGACCTACAGAACATCACTACGTTGCAGAATGTTAGTTGTATGTATAATCAATCAGATATCGATTTGTAAAGCAATGACCCTTGGACATCTGTAATGCCGCTTAAAGGGGTAAAACAAGTTTATGGAGAAAATATATATGGGAGGATGACCATTATGCACATGCCCGGCCATCCATAGCAAGCAGAAAATTATAGTAAGTAGATCATCTGTATCATGGGGTAGGGAATACGTATATCAAGATATAGTGTTTTGCAGGCCATCTTCCAATTTAGCCTGCCTATCCTTTTCAGCTCAATAGTTCCAATTTTAGACACTAAAGACATCATAAGAATTATCCACGATCAAAAATATATATCGAATATAGATACATATATTTTTCGGTGACAAAATGAACATGTATTGGGATATATAAAATTAATATATCCCCATCCCAGAATTCAAACAAGAAATTAAAACACAATAAATTAGGTTAGGCCAAAGTTTTACAAAGTCTCGTCTGCTTCAGCAAATACCCATGCTTTGAGCCATATAAAACAAGTTAAGAGAGGCTAAAGTAGGGCAAAGCCGACCTAACATCACATTGGGTATTCAGGCTAAGTCTTCGGAAATAAAATTTGATTTGAAGTGAAGAATTAAATTCCGTTTATACTGCGGTAGTAATAGCGAAAATCGCTGTGTAAAAATTGAACCTATACCTTCATCTGAAAGGATTGATAATTCATCATAGGATAAGCAAAGATCCTAATACTAAAACATCAGGCAGAGTGGGGACGATGGACTCAACACAGCTTAACAAGGTGGGACCCGACGATGGAACCATCGACGCCTTTCTCAAGATTCGGAAGAGTAGGATAGCTAAAGATCTTAAAAGTGATACATCAGGCAGTATAGTGACAGGAAACTCAATGCGGCCTAACAAACAGGAAGCCGACGGTGAAACCATCACCTACTCCAAAGAAGCCCATAGATTTGGAAGAATAGGATACACAAAAATCCTAATATTGGAACATCAGGCAGTGCATGGACGGTAGACTCAATAAAACCTAACGAACAGGGACCCGATGATGGAACCATTACCAACTTTCTTAAGAGTCGGAAGACCAGGATAGGCAAATATCCTAATATAAAAACATCAGGCAGTGCAATGATGGGAAACTCAATGCATCCTAAAGAAAAGGGAGCAGACGATGAGACCATCACACACTCCCAAGAAGCCCATCTAATGGAGGACCAATGATTGGGGTCATCCAGATAAAGCTCCACCAGAGCGAGACAGTTACTCACGCTCTGATGGAGAAAATCAGCAAGGGTAAGATTCATATTGCCTTAATTCAGGACCCATGGACGACCAGGAACAAAGTTTCCTTTAAACTTCCTTAATAATTAGTAAATCAACTGGCCAAAATTCGGATGACTTACCGGAAGACTTGGGCAAAATAATTTAGACCTACAGACCTATAAGCCTTACGTCCTTTCTACTCAAAACCATGGAACGTTTTGTGGACAACATGATTAAGAGTAGGGCATCCAGCGAACTGGTCAAATACAAACAGCATGCCTATGTCAAGGGAAGGTCGGTGAAGACAAGTTTGTGCATAAAATAGAAGAATCCTTCGATGCCAAGAGGTACACATTGTCGGTTTGCGTTGCCATCTAGGGGGCGTTTAACAATGTGCGGACCGACACTTTGATCCAATCCTTAGACCATTACCGGGTTGACCGGGTCCTTAGAGACTGGATATACCATATTCTAAGGAACATGTGGATAAATTGTTTGTCCCATGACATAAATAAAATTGAGAATGTGGCACAAGGCACTCCAGAGACGAGCGTTTTATCGCCACTCCTATGGGTGATATACGATAAGTAACCTATTACGGATGCTGACTGAAGAAGGACTTGAACCCGTAGCAGACGATGTTATAATGGTTCTAAGGGGTAAGGATCCGAACAAGCTATGCAGAAGGGCTGAAACTGAAATCTGCCTGTTCACGAGGAAGACGAAGGTGGGCCAATTGGACGTACCACGTTTCCTCAATAGAATGATTTCGAAATCGGGTAATCAAATTTTTAGGAGTGATATGGTCCGCATCCTGTTTTCAGCCTAAACTAACCTTATCTAGCCAATGTCGGTCGAATATATATGAGAGCGGTATCTAAATCTGAACTGATTCCGATGAAAATCCGTACATGTTGTGGTAGCCCTAGAAGAAAGCGTTGTGCAAATTTTTGAGAAGGTCGATTAATAAAAGGCTGTAGAAGTGTAAGTTGGGCGATACATATCTACGGGAGCTATATCTAAATCTACACCGATTACTGTGGTATATAATAGTAATCTCAAAATATATAAAAGAAAGGTTCGTAGAAAATTTTGAAAAGATCGGGTAACAAACACGTGTAAAATCTGCGTCTAGTGTAATTTTTGCCTATCGAGAGGGGCATTGTTTCTGAACTACTTACTTAATAACAAGTAAAAGCGTGCTAAGTTCGGCCGGGCCGAATCTTATATACCCTCCACCATGGATCGCATTTGTCGAGTTGTTTTCCCGGCATCTCTTCTTAGGCTAAAAAGGATATAAGAAAAGAGTTGCTCTGCTTTTAAAACGATATCAAGATATGGTCCGGTTCGGACCACAATTAAATTATATGTTGGAGACCTGTGTAAAATATCATCCAATTCGTATAAGAATTGCGCACATTGGGGCTCACGAAGTAAAATAGAGAGAACGATTTATATGGGATCTGTATCGGGCTATAGACCGATTCAGACCATAATAAACACGTTTGTTGATGGTCATGAGAGGATCCGTCGTACAAAATTTCAGGCATATCGGATAATAATTGCGACCTCAAGGGGTCAAGAAGTCAAGATCCCAGATCGGTTTATATGGCAGCTATATCAGGTTATGAACCGATTTGAACCTTATTTGACACAGTTGTTGAAAGTAAAAATAAAATACGTCATGCAAAATTTCAGCCAAATCGGATAGGAATTGCGCCCTCTAGAAGCTCAAGAAGTCAAATCCCCAGATCTGTTTATATGACAGCTATATCAGGTTATGGACCGATTTCAACCATACTTGGCAAAGTTGTTGGATATCATGACGAAATACTTCGTGCAAAAACTCATTCAAATCGGATAAGAATTGTGCCCTCTAGAGGCTCAAGAAGTCGAGACCCAAGATCGGTTTATATGGCAGCTATATCAAGTTATGAACCGATTTAAACCATACATGGCACAGTTGTTGGATATCATAACAAAACACGTCGTGCAAAATTTCATTTTGATCGGATAAGAATTGCGCCCTCTAGAGGCTCAAGAAGTCAAGACTTAAGATCGGTTTATATGGCAGCTATATCAGGTTATGGACCGATTTAAACCATACTTGGCACAGTTGTTGGATATCATAACAAAACACGTCGTGCAAAATTTCATTTTGATCGGATAAGAATTGCGCACGCTAGAGGCTCAAGAAGTCAAGACCCAAGATCGGTTTATATGGCAGCTATATCAGGTTATGGACCGATTTAAACCATACTTGGCACAGTTGTTGGATATCATAACAAAACACGTCGTGCAAAATTTCATCCCAATCGGATAAGAATTGCGCACTCTAGAGGCTCAAGAAGTCGAGACCCAAGATCGGTTTATATGGCAGCTATATCAAAACATGGACCGATATGGCCCATTTACAATACCAACCGACCTACACTTATAAGAAGTATTTGTGCAAAATTTCAAGCGGCTAGCTTTACTCCTTCGGAAGTTAGCGTGCTTTCGACAGACAGACGGACGGACGGACGGACGGACAGACGGACGGACATGGCTAGATCGACATAAAATGTCGCGACGATCAAGAATATATATACTTTATGGGGTCTCAGACGAATATTTCGAGTAGTTACAAACAGAATGACGAAATTAGTATACCCCCCATCTTATGGTGGAGGGTATAAAAACAAGTAAAAACGTGCTTAGTTCAGCTGCGTCGAATCTTGGGAACTCACTACCATGGATTCTGCTAAAATTTTCAACATACAAAATTTCTGCCAAATCATTCAAAAATTTAAAAATCTAGGAACTGAAGATAGTTAATCGGGATATCGGGAGCTGTCTCATTTTATGGACCGATTTAGAACAATTGCTGGAAGTCGTAACGTAACACTTCTTGTAAAATGTCGAATTAGGAGATCGGTTTATATGGGAGCTACACCAGGTTATAAAGTGATTTGGACCATACTTGGCATAATTGTTGGAAGTTGCAGAACAACGTGCAAACTCTCAGCTCAGTCGGATAATAATTGCGTCTTTTAGGAGCTCAATAAGCCAAGTCGAAGAACCACTTTGTATTGAAGGTATAACCAGATGTGAACCAATATAGCCCAATTGCGATCTCCAAGACCTATATCAATAAGAAGTATATGTGCAAAATTTCGAGCGGCTAGCTTTACGCGTTCGACCGCTATTGTTTTTCCACAGACGGACTGACGGGGTGGCAAATCAATATTTCGAGGTGTTCCAAACGGAATGACATGAAAAAGCATCTTTTAACAAGTACTTTTCTCCCTTTTATATGAAAACTGATGTCTGTCTGTGCGTCTTGTTTATGGCTGTGCATGTGTAGATTAAATTTCGGACTTTTTCAATTTTGCATCCTAACTTTCGTTGTTTGCACCTGTTCACAGACCATTCCGGGCGTTGATTCCATCAGCTTTGTTAGACCCACCATCAAAAGATAGGGGGTACATTAACTTTTACACCCTCCGCCATAGGATGAGGGTATACTAATTTCGTAATTCCGTTTAAAACATCTCAGAATACGCGTCTAAGACAAAATAAGATATATATATATATTTGATCGTTATGACATTTTAAGTCAATAGAGCCATGTTCGTCCGTCTATCCGACCGTCGAAAGCACGCTTACTTTCGAAGGAGTAGAGCTAGGTGCCTGAAATTTTGCACAAACACTTCTTATGTCTTTAGGTTAGGTTGGAATTGTAAATGGGATAAAACGGTCCATGTTTTGATCTAGCTGCCATATAAACCAATCTTGGGTCTTGACTTCTGGGCTTTGAGAGGGCGCAATTCTTAACCAATTTGGCTGAAATTTTAGCCAAAGATTAGACTTCTTGAGCGTCTGCAAATTTGTAAATTTTGCCGCAAAGCTACACCTCTTTTGAGGAGAAGTTTTCACATGGCATAGTACCTCCCAAATGTCGCCAGTATTAGGAGGAGATAACCACCGGAGGGTATAAAAGATTTGTGCCGGCCGGACTAAGCACGCTTTTACTTGTTTTTCATTCCGTGCAACACATATAGCTGCCGTATAAACCGATCTTGGGTCTTGACTTCTTGAGCTTCTAGAGGGCGAAATTCTCTTCCTATTTAACTGAAGTCTTGCACGTAGTGTTTTGGTATCACTTTCAACAACTGTGCTAAGTATGATTCAAATCGGTTCATAATTTGGTATATCTGCCATATAAACCGATCTTGGATCTTGACTTCTTGACTTCTTGAGCCAATAGAGCGCGCAATTCTCATCCGATTTGGCTGAAATTTAGCATGACGTGTTTTGTTATGACTTCCAATAACTGTGCTAAGTATGGCGCAAATCGGTATTGAAACGGATATAGCCATATAAACCGATCTAATATAGTCTGAATCGATCTCCCGATTTTGCTTCTTGAGCCCCTACAAGGCGCAATTTTTATCCGAATGAGCTGAAATATTACACAATGACTTCTACAATGTTCAGCATTCATTTATGGTCCGAATCGGACTATAACTTGATATAGCTCCAATAGCATAACAGTTCTTATTCAATATTCTATGTTTGTCTAAAAAGAGATGCCGCGCATAGAACTCGACAAATGCGATCCATGGTGGAGGGTGTATAAGATTCGGCCCGACCGAACTTAGCACGCTCTTACTTGTTTTGTTTTTTTTTTGGGGGGGGGGGGGGGACTTATTAGATCTGCAAAATAATAATAATAACGTTTATGCATTAATATCCGGAAAATCTGAGTACCCCCAATACTCCAAATTTCCATAGAGTGGGGAATATTTTTGGTAATGCGCTGTTTAATCATCGGATCGAGAAAATGTTTAACTAAAGCAAATCGGTCAGTCGAGTGGAGCATTTGCGCCAATGTGAGATGGTACGATTCACGCACGCTTAAACTGTTGCAAACCTTTGCTGCAACATAGTAATGATCCACATTTAAGCTCGCTCTACAAATCGATCGTCAATCGTAAAACGCTGCATGAATGCCTTCCACCTATTACTAAATCTGACTGGCGTTTTTCAATTCTACTATTTCCGAATCAATATATGCGATTTAAAATTTAATTGATATATTTTCCTTGTGACCCATTGGAAAAGTATTTTTTAGATAATTTGGGTATGGAAGAGTAGTTGGAAAAGAAGAGAGATCAACAACACTCTTGTTGAATGGTGGCGCTTGCACGAAGAGACGTTCCCATCTTCTGGGTTTCTACATGTGATGGAACTGCCTTTCAATTGCACTTTCAATTTTCAGTTTGATTGATGTTGAAACATTCTTAACCTGTAACATTTCAAGAGGCTATCATTCTGCCCAAGTCCAATATCATCAACCAATTTAAACCATTTTATTTTTATTTTCTCTCTGTCTGCCCCGTCGTCAAAGCAACAAGTCACATCAATTGTCTAAATTTGAAAATCTCGTTAAACATTTACAAACACATGTTTCAAAGTTGTGTTATAATTTCGTCGATATACGCTACAAAACGTAGCAACTTCAATGGTAACCATTGATTCAACAAAGTTTGAAAAAAAAAAACAATAAAACAAAAAAAAATCCATGGATTTTGCTCTTGGGTGCAGCGAAAGTTGTTCGTTTATCTGTGGACATCCTCAATAGAGGTTCCAATGGATGAATAACTAAAAATAAAAAAACTATAAAGTTTGTGGGCCATCGTAGTAGTAGAGGAACCCAAACTTTATGTGTACCAAATGGCAACTATCATGCTCACATGTGCTACTCATGATGATAGTGAATCAAAGGCTGGGATCTTGACACTACTATACTGAAGATTAATTTAAAGTAACTTAGAAACCAGCTGCAATTTATATGACGTCCAAAACGATTTTTGGCATTTTGGTGTCTACTAAAAATCGAATAATAAATGCACCTTTATGGAACGAAGGCCATAAATCGAGAGATCGGCATATGTGGCATCTATATCCAGGTCTGGACCGATCTGGGCCATCTTCAAGAAGGAAATCGAGCAGTCTAACACAACTCACTGTGTTAAATTTCAGTTATATCGGACAAAAATGCTCCTTTTTTGGGCCCTAAACCTTAAATCGAGAGATCAAACTATATGGCAGCTATATGCAAATCTGGACCGATCTTGGCCAAACTGAAGAAGGATGTAAAATGGCCTAACACACTTTCTGTCTTAAACTTCAGCAAAATAGGAAAATAAATGTGGCTTTTGGGGCCCTAAGACCTATACTGAACTCAATTCAAACTCTATTAAATTGAACTCATTGTTCAACAAAGAAATGAAGCTAAATTTCGCTCGTATGCTGCAGGTTTTTCGAGATATGGTGCTATATATATGCACTATCTATCCTCGGACTATTAATATCGCAAGCCTTTACTTGATCCATTCACGGTCTGAAGCTATGCCTGGTGCTGCCTTGTGCGTCCCTCTGCCATGCTAAGTAGCGGCCTCAATCCTGATAGTTTTGAATTAATTAAATTTTAATACAGTTTTCCTGTTATTCCCGTTATAGCCGAAATATTGTCCACCTTTGTATCATACGGATTCAACAAGTTGAGGCTGACGGTGTATCGTTGCGTAAGCGTTGGGGTTGAGGACCCATGAGACGACTCAGCAGTTGTTAACGAATACTTGTTTGAGGAACTGTCAACTATATCTCTATAGCCTGGTGGATTGTAGTAAACTGAAATTAGGGTTTAAACAGCTTGTCATGCTATGTTATATGACGTTGTGGTCTAGTTTACGGCGCTTAAAAAGTCCACCTACAGTTCAGTACTCAGCCGGATCCAAAGTATGGCTTGTTTGTACATCACATTCGCCCGAAAGTCAACACCAGTTGAAGAAGTGGGGAATGTTTAACATATGCTTAATACCGATAATATCGTCTCAGACAGCAAATTTATATATGAGGAACATATCTCTGAACTAAAAGACCTCCCTCGACTGTCGCAGATCTCTTTGCCACAGAGATATCTCAGGGAATTGTAAAACAGGCGAGACTTGGAACTATTCTATACATTCTGGGAGAACTGGAATCAGTAGGTATGCCTCTGGCGATATATAAGTCTTCAGGATCAGGCCCGAAGGTCAACGAATGACAGACATTGACAAAGTTCGGGATTTACACTCTCCAAAATAATGTTACTCAATCTAGACTTGAGGAGGCCGCCATAGAGCAGAGGTTACTATGAACAATCTTACAATATATACCCCCCAATATGGATCGCATTTGTCAAGTTCTTTGCCCTGTATCTCATTATAAGCAAACAAAGGAAAATGGATAAAAATGGCCATGCTATAGGAGCTATATCAGGTTATGAACCGATTCAGACCATAATGGAACATATGTTGAAGGACGTAGGAGTCTGAGCCGTTGTTCAAAATTTCAGCCAAATCGGATAAAAATTTCGCCCTTCGAGGCTCAAGAAATGTAATCGGTAGGTCGGTTCATATGGAAGCTTTATCAGATTATGAACCGATTTAGACCATACATGGTATAATTTTTGAAAGTAAAAAAAAACACTTCATGCTAACTTTCAGCCAAATTGGATAATAATTGAGTACTCTAGAGGTTCAAGAATTCAAGATACAAAAAACATGAATCGATATGCCCCATTTACAAGCCATACCGACCAACAGCTTGTTTTGACAGACGGACGGACATGGCTAAATCGATTACAAACGGAATCGGATTCCAACTGAACGCCTGGAGAATGTTCAGCTGTGGTTTTCGCCTCCTAACGCTGGCGACATTTTTGAGGTACTATGCCATGCATAGAAGACATAAAAAACAACAAAACAAAAAACTTCGTAAGGAGCTCCCTTATCATTGAGCTTGAATTTGAATCATACAGTAAGTGTGCCCTGTTCCATGATGGAATGTTCATGGGCAAATTTTGAAACTTGCAATCTAGACTTGAAGAGGTCTATCGCTTTGCTGTCGCTGTATAGAACGGACGTATCAGTCATTGTGTCCGTCATGACAGAATCTCAAAACATGCTGACAGACTGAATGTTGCAAGCAGCGACTTCTGAAGAAGGTTCTTATTTCTTTGAGATCTTGTCTGAATTATCGAATGTGAACATTCGCAAATTGTAGGGCTCTTTAAGGCGATCTTAATGGTTCAATGTTTTATATTCTTGTTTTAATTTTTATCGTTTTTTCTTATTTCTTATTAATTATAAGCCCAGTCTGATATTAGCCAAAGCTTACACGAATAAGCTTACTGGTACACTTCATTTGAAATAGGATTTGTTAGCCTTTGCGGCCATTATTGCTATTTTGGCTGTTCATCTTTGTTAATCTCTGTAGGAACCCCTCCTGGTATAATTTTTCTTTTTTACAGTCGTTTCGTTTTGTTTACATCTCAACGGGTTTCAAATGGTCTTACTCTATGGGACACTAGTTACTTGAAAGCTAGCTTGACTATGCTGCTTGCAATTTCTGGTCTATGGTTACCTGTCAATGAATTGGTGTTGATATTGTTGTTACTGTTGTGTTTATTATCTAGGTTAACTCCACACACAAAAAGAGGTTGTATCAATTCAAGATTTATGTGCTCTTTTTGCTGTTTTATGTATAATTTAGTTTTCCATTTGCAATTATTTTGCTTCCATTTGGATTGGTTTGGTTTTATTTCTTACTTGCTTCGGATATTACTTCTTATAGCTTTGCTTAATTTAGCTAAAAAACAAGTAAAAGCGTGCTAAGTTCGGCCGGGCCGAATCTTATATACCCTCCACTATGGATCGCATTTATCGAGTTCTTTTCTCGGCATCTCTTCTTAGGCAAAAAAGGATATAAGAAAAGAGTTGCTCTGCTATTAAAACGATATCAAGATATGGTCCGGTTCGGACGACAATTAAATTATATGTTGGAGACCTGTGTAAAATTTCAGCCAATTCGTATAAGAATTGCGCCCATTGGGGGCTCACTAAGTAAAATAGAGAGAACGATTTAAATGGGATCTGTATCGGGCTATAGACCGATTCAGACCATAATAAATACGTTTGTTGATGGTCATGAGAGGATCCGTCGTACAAAATTTCAGGCATATCGGATAATAATTGCGACCTCTAGGGGTCAAGAAGTCAAGATCCCAGATCGGTTTATATGGCAGCTATATCAGGTTATGAACCGATTTGAATCTTATTTGACACAGTTGTTGAAAGTAAGAATAAAATACTACATGCAAAATTTCAGCCAAATCGAATAGGAATTGCTCCCTCTAGAAGCTCAAGAAGTCAAATCCCCAGATATGTTTATATGACAGCTATATCAGGTTATGGACCGATTTCAACCATACTAAGCACAGTTGTTGGATATCATAACGAAATACTTCGTGCAAAAATTCATTCAAATCGGATAAGAATTGTGCCCTCTAGAGGCTCAAGAAGTCAAGACCCAAGATCGGTTTATATGACAGCTACATCAGTTTATGGACCGATTTAAACCATACTTGGCACAGTTGTTGTATATAATAACAAAATACGTCGTGCAAAATTTCATTTCAATCGGATAAGAATTGCGCACTCTAGAGGCTCAAGAAGTCAAGACCCAAGATCGGTTTATATAGCAGCTATATCAGGTTATGGACCGATTTCAACCATACTTGGCACAGTTGTTGGATATCATAGCAAAACACGTCGTGCCAAATTTCATTCTGATCGGATAAGAATTGCGCACGCTAGAGGCTCAAGAAGTCAAGACCCAAGATCGGTTTATATGGCAGCTATATCAGGTTATGGACCGATTTGAACTATACTTGGCACAGTTGTTGGACATCATAGCAAAACACGTCGTGCAAAATTTCATTCCAATCGGATAAGAATTGCGCACTCTAAAGGCTCAAGAAGTCAAGACCCAAGATCGGTTTATATGGCAGCTATATCAAAACATGGACCGATATGGCCCATTTACAATACCAACCGACCTACACTAATAAGAAGTACTTGTGCAAAATTTCAAGCGGCTAGCTTTACTCCTTCGGAAGTTAGCGTGCTTTCGACAGACAGACGGACGGACGGACGGACGGACGGACGGACAGACGGACGGACGGACGGACATGGCTAGATCGACATAAAATGTCGCGACGATCAAGAATATATATACTTTATGGGGTCTCAGACGAATATTTCGAGTAGTTACAAACAGAATGACTAAATTAGTATACCCCCCATCTTATGGTGACGGGTATAAAAATCGTAAGACACACCAGAGGCTTGTTTACAAACATTATAATAAATTATTTTGTGCACATGAAAAACACTCAACAAATCTTATACATAACAAGTAAAAGCGTGCTAAGTTCGGCCGGGCCGAATCTTACATACCCTCCACCATGGATCGCTCTTCTTCTTGTTCTTCTCTTTTTAGGCAAAAAAGGATAAAAGAAAAGATTTGCTCTGCTATTATTATATTATTACATGTTGGAGACCTGTGTAAAATGTCAGCCAATTCGAATAAGAATTGCGCCCTTTGGGGGCTCAAAAAGTAAAATAGAGAGATCGATTTATATGGGAGCTGTATCGGGCTATAGACCGATTTAGATCATAATAAACACGTATGTTGATGGTCATGAGAGGATCCGTAGTACATAATTTCAGACAAATCGGATAATAATTGCGTCCTCTAGAGGCTCAAGAAGTCAAGACCAAAGATCGGTTTATATGGCAGCTATATTAGGTTATCGGTCGATTTGAACCATACTTGGCACAGTTGTTGGATATCGTAACAAAACACGTCGTGCAAAATTTCATTCCAATTGGATAAGAATTGCGCACTCTAGAGGCTCAAGAAGTCAAGACCCAAGATCGGTTTATATGGCAGCTATATTAGGTTATGGACCGATTTGAACCATACTTGGCACAGTTGTTGGATTTCATGACAAAACACGTCGTGCAAAATTTCATTCCAATCGGATAAGAATTGCGCACTCTAGAGTCTCAAGAAATCAAGACCCAAGATCGGTTTATATGGCAGCTATATCAAAACATGGACCGATATGGCCCATTTACAATACCAACCAACCTACACTAATAAGAAGTATTTGTGCAAAATTTCAAGCGGCTAGCTTTACTCCTTCGGAAGTTAGCGTTCTTTCGACAGATAGACGTACGGACGGACGGACATGGCTAGATCGACATAAAATGTCGCGACGATCAAGAATATATATACTTTATTGGATCTCAGACGAATATTTCGAGTAGTTACAAACAGAATGACGAAATTAGTATACCCCCCATCTTATGGTGGAGGGTATAAAAATCAATTCGTGTTTGTTTGTAGGTTTGTTTGTTTGTTTGTATATTTATGTGTTCCTTATAGACTCAGAAACGTCTGAACCGATTTTCTCGAAATTTTCGCAGATGGTGCATAATGACCCCGTGGTGAAAATAGGGTACAAAATTTTTTGATATCTGAAGGGGGGGCGGACCCAACCCCTTACACTAATTTTCAGAAACGCCAGATCCAGGAGATGAGTGGTGCGATTTAAGCGAAATTTTGTGTGCTCTCATATAGTACCCTTAAAATAAACAAGTAAAAGCGTGCTAAGTTCGGCCGGGCCGAATCTTATATACCCTCCACCATGGATCGCATTTGTCGAGTTCTTTTCCCGGCATCTCTTCTTAGGCAAAAAAGGATATAAGAAAAGAGTTGCTCTGCTATTAAAACGATATCAAGATATGGTCCGGTTCGGACCACAATTAAATTATATGTTGGAGACCTGTGTAAAATTTCAGCCAATTCGTATAAGAATTGCGCCCATTGGGGCTCACGAGTAAAATAGAGAGAACGATTTATATGGGATCTGTATCGGGCTATAGAACGATTCAGACCATAATAAACACGTTTGTTAATGGTCATGAGAGGATCCATCGTACAAAATTTCAGGCATATCGGATAATAATTGCGACCTCTAGGGGTCAAGATCCCAGATCGGTTTATATGGCAGCTATATCAGGTTATGAACCGATTTGAACCTCATTTGACACAGTTGTTGAAAGTAAAAATAAAATACGTCATGCAAAATTTCAGATAAATCGGATAGGAATTGAAGCAAGAAGCTCAAGAAGTCAAATCCCCAGATCTCTTTATATGACAGCTATATCAGGTTATGAACCGATTTCAACCATACTTGGCACAGTTGTTGGATATCATAACGAAATACTTCGTGCAAAAATTCATTCAAATCGGATAAGAATTGCGCCCTCTAGAGGCTCAAGAAGTCAAGACCCAAGATCGGTTTATATGGCAGCTATATCAGGTTATGAACCGATTTAAACCATACTTGGCACAGTTGTTGGGTATAATAACAAAACACGTCGTGCGAAATTCCATTCCAATCGGATAAGAATTGCGTACTCTAGAGGCTCAAGAAGTCAAGGTCTAAGATCGGTTTATATGGCAGCTATATCAGGTTATGGACCGATTTGAACCATACCTGGCACAGTTGTTGGATATAATAACAAAACACGTCGTGCAAAATTTCATTCTAATCTGATAAGAATTGCGCACTCTAGAGGCTCAAGAAGTCAAGACCCCAGAACGGTTTATATGGCAGCTATATCAGGTTATAGACCGATTTGAACCATACTTGGCACAGTTGTTGGATATCATAGCAAAACACGTTGTGCAAAATTTCATTTCAATCGAATAAGAATTGTGCACTCTAGAGGCTCAAGAAGTCAAGACCCAAGATCGGTTTATATGGCAGCTATATCAGGTTATAGACCGATTTGAACCATACTTGGCACAGTTGTTGGATATCATAGCAAAACACGTTGTGCAAAATTTCATTTCAATCGAATAAGAATTGCGCACTCTAGAGGCTCAAGAAGTCAAGACCCAAGATCGGTTTATATGGCAGCTATATCAAAACATGGACCGATATGGCCCATTTACAATACCAACCGACCTACAATAATAAGAAGTATTTGTGCAAAATTTCAAGCGGCTAGCTTTACTCCTTCGAAAGTTAGCGTGCTTTCGACAGACAGACGGACGGACGGACGGACGGACATGGCTAGATCGACATAAAATTTCACGACGATCAAGAATATATATACTTTATGGGGTCTCAGACGAATATTTCGAGTAGTTAAAAACAGAATGACGAAATTAGTATACCCCCCATCTTATGGTGGAGGGTATAAAAATAGGTATTCACATTTCGGATGGGGTACCTAGGGGGGCTGCCCCACCCTATAACCTACCAAACATATATTTAGACCAATCACGACAATATGGGACTCAAATGAAAGGTATTTAGGATAAGAAATCTTATCTGATATCCAATTGTCGGACTAAGTGCTAGGGGGACCACCCCAAGCCTCAAAACACCCCTAAATCGGACATATTTACCGACCACGGAAATATGGGACTCAAATGAAAGGTATTTGCGAGTAGAATACAAATCTGATATCCAAATGTGGGACCACGTTTCTGGGGGTCCACCCCTTCCCCAATACACCCCCAAACTGGACTTATTTACTGACCATGGGAATAAGGGCTTAAATAAAAGGTATTTGAATGTAGAATACAAAAACATCCCCCAAAGGGGACAAATTTACGACCATAGCAATATGGGGCTCAAATGAAAGGTGTTTGGGAGTGAAGCGCGAATTTGATATCAATATTCGGGAAAAGTGTCTATGGGGCCACGCCATCCCCACAACACCGTTCCCATCACTCGAGATGGGAATTGACTTCAAGTAGCCGTTCGTGGGCTCAAGTTCTCGCACGTGCGCTCGGTTTATTTGCTCGGATATTCACCTCGGTGGCGCAAGCGTTGCTGTTTAAAGTCTAACTCTTTTGCTTTGGTATAAGATCGTGTGATTTTTGCATTCATATATGTTGCATTCGTGTACTGGATATTTTCCGATCTTTAGATCTTTAAATTGCAACCACTGCGTGGATTTCGTTCAATTTGAGATTTCACCCACCGAACCATTTTAGGTGTTGTTACTTTTTTTTTTTGATTTTTTGGGGATACATAAATATTTTGTTCACTTTGAGGAGTTTGAGTTCCCCAACACTAAACGATTGTGATTTTCCAGCCTAATATAACGCAATCTCACTACTTAACTTGAACTCCATCATTCAATTTATTGTTCATCAGATATATCAGTGTTAATGTGGTAACACTCCGTCTCAGCCACTGTATTTATTTCGATACAAATTGTTACGACCACTGCTGTAAAGTTAAAAGAGAGCTTTCTCTTTGGCCAAACAGCTGCTATGGAAACTATGCAATTCTTAATACAATGTCGATGTTTTTACGTGTAGGTAAATAAGCGATAAACTTTTTTAGTTTTTTGTTTTTCTTTCGAGACGAGCTCAATGATCGGAGATTTTCTTTGCAAATGGAAAAGAAAAGCCAGAGATAGCAACACACACCAGCCACTATGAGACGCGTTTCGTCTTTGGTTAGAAGACTTTTCAACCATATTAGGTGTAATGGCTTCAAGGGTATGTTGTATTTAAATCCACTATTGGATGGGGGTTACTAACTTTGTCATTCTGTTTGTAACTCCTCGAAATATTCGTCTCAGACCCCATAAAGTATATATATTCTTGATCGTCATGACATTTTATGTCAATCTAGCCTAGACCTAGACTTTTCATCCATAAAGGTGTGACGGCTTCAAGGGCCGTACGTTGGTATGTTGCATATTTTTTGCGAAAACGCCTCAATGATACAAATACCACATTAACCACACTCGACAACCCAGTCTATTAGCTGTACTTTTCCCAATGCATGTGTTTTCGGGTAATGACAGATTTTTTGTGTGCAACAATTACACTACTCCAATGGTATTCACATAATTCAGTTCACCAGTTGGAAGTTGTATTGAAGGCTTCGAACGCGAGACATAGGCAACGTTGCTCCGTGTGCCCTGGTTCGAATCCCGGCAGAATTTTGCGGAGTTTTTTCATTTTCAAATTTTTTGCCTGTTAGGGCGATATCATTAGTTTTGGTTTTTAGGTTTAAACAAAGAACGTAATACCACACGACGTGTTTCATTTATTATAATCGTGTAACGTTTCCCTTCAACATATCAAACATTAGCTATAAACGTAGCATTATTGAACGTAACTAACTTTGTTTATTGCAAACGCATTAGCTGCAACGGTAAAAGGATTTTTTTCGTTGAAAAACCAAAGACTCTCTAATTGCAAAAGTGCTTCGATAGCCGCAAATGGTTATTCGGTTACCGGACGAATAATTATGCTCTTGCGTCTCACCTACTAGTAAAAGTGGGAGAGTATTTCCATATAGACCAGTGGTAGGAAAAATTCCTAGATTGTTGCACACTACTTTGTACGTACACAAGAAAATAATACCAAGCAAGCCCATGGGTTTGCACATAATTGTAATTGCGTGCTCGTGATTGGCACACATCACATCGCACACATTATTTTTTTTCTTTTTTTGAATGAGGAAAAAAACAGTCAGAGTTTTGAACAGCTTGGTCGAGTGCAGATGGTAAACTCGGAAAATTAATATTTTTAATTTATTGGCTACATAACTAAGACAAGGCTTTATTTAATTATAAATGATTTATAACTCGAATAAAAATATAAGTATTTAAATAACTTAAAGTATAGAGGGGAAAAATAAAACAGAAAAATTAACTTCTGAATAACATACAGAATGTGATCAGTAAATTCATTTTCTAATAACTATTAAAAATTATTCTTAATAAGCAAAAAAGAGAAAAAAAAAAAAAAAAAAAAAAAAAAAAAAAAAAATATATATATATATATATATATATATATATATATATATATATATATATATATATATATATATATATAATAACTTACATCTGTACACTACTACTGTAAAATTCACATAATAATCTCAGTAAGATAATTTATGTTAGGGCAAGAAAAAAAATTAAAAGGGTAAAGGTACAAAAAACGAAACAAGAATTTCTAAGGCACATATATTGCTTGTTAATATTTACGAGATAAAGAAATATGAAACAACAACGCCCATAAGTAATTTTTTGTTGTATTTATAACATAACAAATACAGCAGATCATAATTCAAAGTCATAATTGAGTTGTGCGATAATGGAAGGGTTTTAATAAAATTGTGTATATAACATTGAAATAAATCCACATAACTCTGAAAGAAATTGAATTACAATCTGAAATCTGCCAATAAAATGTTGACTTTGAATTATGTCACAATATTAAATTGAACTAGGCAACATTTTCAATAAGCACAATCTATTTTAAAATTGAAAACTATATACATAAGCACGACATAAAACTATTTTATAATTAAAAAAACACTATTTTAAACCCCAATAATATGATCTATATATCGATAATGCAAGGTATTGTCAGGACAAAAAACTTTACATTTGCTCAAATGTATTATCGCAAAGTATTTATCGTAAAAAATTATTTAATTTTATCGTAAACGACGTTTTCCAGAAAAGATGGTTACCTGGCGAAAAAAACTTCTATGTGAAAAGATTTTTTTGCGTGTATCTTAAAAAAAATAAAATGTTCAATAAAATAGTCAGAAAAGCAATTTTTAAGTCAGCTTTATTATGACGCTCGCTTTATATGGGTATATGACAAAAGAATGTACGTACAACGAGTAAGAGCGTGTTAAGTTCAGCCGGGCCGGAGGATCAGCTATATCAAGCTATAGTACGATTCGGGGCTCAAGAAGCGAAATCGGGAGATCGGTTTATATGGGAGCTGTATCAAGCTATAGATCGATTCAGACCATATTGCACATGTATGTTGAAGGCCAATGGAGGAGCCGTTGTACAAAATTTTTGCCAAATTCTTGAGAAAACTTGTTTGGTTTTCGTTAATGACATAATTGCTATATGTGCCAAATGAGTTATTTATTTAAAACAAGTAAAAGCGTGCTAAGTTCGGTCGGGATTGCATTTGTCGAGTTCTTTTTCTAGTATCTCTTTTTAGACAAAAAGAGGACAAAAGAAAACAATTGCCATGCTATTGGAGCTATATCAAGCTATGATCGGATTCGAACCATAATTAAATTAAATGTTGGAGAAAATAGTGGAAGTCATTGTGTAAAATTTCAACCAAATCGGATAAGAATTGAGCCCTTTAGGTGCTCAAGAAGTAAAATAGGGAGATCGATTTGTATGCGAACTGTATCAGGCTATAGACCGATTCAGACCATATTTAACACGCATGTTGAAGGTCATGGGAAAAGCCGTTGTACAAAATTTCACCCAATCGGATAATAATTACGCTCTCTAGTGGCTTAGTCCAAGACCGGTTATATGGCAGCTATAACAGGTTATAGACTGATTTCAACCATACATAGCACAGTTGTTAGAAATCATAACAAAATACCTTATGCAAAATGTCAGTCAAATCGGACGAGAATTGCGCCCTCTAGAGCCTCTAGAGGCTCAATAAGTCAAGACCTAAGATCGGTTTATATGGCAGCTATATCAAAACATGGACCGATGTGGCCCATTTACAATCCCAACCCACCTACACTAATAGGAAGTATTTGTGCAAAATTTCAAACGGCTAGCTTTACTCCTTCGAAAGTTAACGTACTTTCGACAGACAGACGGACGGACGGACATGGCTAGATCGACTTAAAATGTGCTGACGATCAAGAATATTTGTACTTTGTGGGGCCTGGAAAAATATTTCTAGAACTTTTAAACAGAATGATGAAATTGGTATATCTCATCAGATGAAGGAGGGTATAAAAACAAAAGACGAAAAAAAAACTGATTGAAATTGGCAGTTGGGTTTTGGACGATTGTTTTTTAATCGTCAGTTATTGACCAATAATTATTCAATATTCTCTTTGTTATTTGGCCATTAGTTTACCATGGGTTACGAATCCACTAATGAAAAGTTGCCAGATAAACATAAGCCATGGAAGCTATACAATTATGAATCTTTAAAGTGCCTTGGAAGCAGGAACTTCATTAAAGCCACAAAAATTATACAATATGTTAACGAATATACTTAAGGCCTATGAAAACACTTAAATATGCTTAATGTCATGCTGTCACACGGCCCGTTGTTGTTATGGAGATCTTATTTATACTTTTATCTAAAATCCCACTTAGCGAAAGTTCAAATAAAGTTTATACACACTCTTGTTTCTTGGCCCTTCAAACTAAAAAAAAAGCGAAAGGTGACATATACCTACGTATGTTCATACAATAAATTGAATGGAAATATCAGGTATCCATTCCAAGCGTTTTTCATTGTTGGAGAATGTATGTACATACAATACATTGGATCATTTGTGATGGGTTTATTTCAATTTTGACTGTTTGTGTATGTGCGTCCGTCCATATTCATTCATTCATATATCAGCTTTCCTGCCTGCTCGCCTGACGGTCTGTCTGCCCAAAAGTTTGTTTCCCTAATTTTATACAATTCCAAAAATGTGTCACAAACAAAAACACCAGAAAATAATAAGAAGAACAAGAAAAACACCAGTGTGTACTTAAACACACTAAACGGAGAAAAACATTTAAGTGCTCTTGACAAAACGCCGGAAAGAAAATGTAAGTGATATATCGGCATATTGCCCAAATGTATAGTAGGGAAGGAGGAAAGGGGAATGCCCACAATGCATTCATCTTATTTCTATATTGAGATAGTAACAGCAGCGTCATGACAATCGTCATTATGATACTTACAACTCGCCATCATCAGTTCTCAGTTCAGTTCCACGGTTTTCAAAGAAACGTATAACTAGCGACTTGCTTGTTGTTGTTGAGAAAAAGAAGAGACAATACCGACTATAACGTCGAACATGTGTCAGCTATGGTTATTGGAGTGGAACGAAGACATAGAGTAGAGGATTAGATTTGGTTCCCCTTAAAGTAAATCTTTGATTCATTTTGTCTCTTTAGAGAACTTTAATATTTCGCAATTGATAAGTCATTCAAATCATTCTTCTAGATGGCGTTGCAAGAGTTGTATGATGTCGATTTTGGTGGGTCTATGGATGGCTGTGAGTGGGTCTACTGATGAAAGCATCCAACAAAAACATGTAAAAAAGCGTTAGGCTCGACAGGACGAAATCTGCACATCAAAATCAATGGATTCTGGTAAATTTTATACACATTAGCTCAGTTTACCATTTATTTGAAGAAAGCAAATCTGGGAATGAATGCACAATCGGAGGATCAGTATATGTTTCGGTATGGTCCTATTAATCGTATATCGTGTGATTAACACCATATTGTATGTTGAAGGTCATGGGAGAAGTCGTTGCACAAAAATTAAGCAAAATCGGATAAGAATTGCGGCCTCTAGAGGCTTAAGAAGTCAAGATCCTAGATCGGTTTATATGTCAGCTATATCAGGCTATGGACCGATTTGAACCATACTTGGCACAGTTGTAGGAAGTAATAACAAACAAGTTCGTGCAAAATATTAGCCAAATCGGATGAGAATTGCGTCCTCTATTGACTCAAGAAATCAAGATCCAAGATCGGTTTATTTGGTCGCTATACCAGGTTATCGACCTTTTAAATTATACTTAGCGCAGTTTTTGGAAATCATAACCAAACACTTCATGCAAAATGTAAGCCAAATCGGATGAGAATTGCACCCTCAAGTGGCTCAAGAAGTCAAGATCCCAGAACGGTTTATATGGCAGCTATATCAGGTTATGGACTTATTTAAACCATACTGCAGCTGCCATATATACTGACCTCTCAATGTAAGGTCTTGGGACCGTAAATTTTTCGATTTCTCTGAAATTGGGGACAGTCAGCTGTGTTCGGCCCCTCAACATCGCTGAACAATACAGCTGAGATTGGTCCAGATTTGGATATTATTGCTATATATTGCTATGAATTAAGGTTTTAAGCCCATAAAAAGTGAATTAATTTATCAATAACGCTGAAATTAAGCACAATGTGTTTTATTATGCCTTCCGACACCACGGAGAATATGCTCAAGATTGGGATATATTTGGATATTGGTGTCATATACACCGATCTCCTGATTTAAGTTTAGGGACCCATAAAAACAGCGTTTATTACCCGATTTCGATGAGATTTGACACATTTTCGACATTGTTGCCCAAAATGGTAAGATCGGATCGGCCGTATCGACCAATCTCCCGATCCAAATTCTTGGGCCCATAAAAGGTATAGTTTTTAATCAATTTTGCTGAAACTTAGTAGAATGAGCCGTATTAGATCCTAACATATTCTTCCCGAATATGGTGGAGATCATACTATATAAATATTAAGTTGCCACATACATGATGAATATTGCTACAATGATGAATATTGCTACATTTTTTTTTCGGTGTATGGAATACATTTTTCTTTTATTCATGTTAAATTAAATTATTAAATTAATTATTAAATTATTATTAATTAAATTAATTAATTAATTAATTAAATTAATTATTAAATTATTATTATTAAATAGAAAAAAAGTTATTACATTTTTTTTTGGTAGCGGCTTTCATCAGCCACCCTGTAGATCAATATTTTGTTTTACTGATCGATTTCAGCCGGTCGTTAAGAATATCGTTAGACTTCAAACAACTCACAAGATGGTGATTAACCATGCTCTCCATAATCGGCTGAACGTTCGCATCCTTCATACACGATGAGGTTTAAGAGGTTGCATAATGGAAGGTTTAAGAGGTTACATAATGGACGAGCAAGCGTCGAAGAACACTTAGACGGGACAAATATTGATATTCCATCCAGGCCTGGAGATTTATTTACGTCGAGGTCCTCAGATACGCCTTCAGGGGGTGTTTGATAGCTTTCCGGCAAGAAAGGATTTTCTGCAAAAATTTCACCCAAAAGGTCAGCCTTATCAACTGGGTCAGTGAATATATGGTAATTTTTAACTAAAGTAGAATAGTCGACGAGTTTCCCTTTACTCTTTTTACAAATGACCAAAGGCTCTTACTCCTCCTGGGAGAAGCAATAACTTTGGCACGTTGACGCTATTTGGAAAGAAACTTTTTCTCGTCTAAGTACCTTGGCGTGCTTGTTCAGACGCCAGTTTCTGAATGCCTCCTCTTTCGATCTAAGAGCATTCCTGCATGTCCGGTTAAGTCCTAGTGGGATTAAATTACTTTATTCCAATAAGGATTATCCTTTCTATCATTTCAGCCGCAACATTTATGCTGTGGTCCAAAAACAAAGTTCCAATTGAAATGCTTGAAAAAAAATATTGAGCTTGGCCCAATTTACTTTTTCGTATATAAAAATTTTACGTTTGGGCAAAGGAGGAAGCGGGGTGAAGAGCAGAGTACAAAAAAGATGACGAAATAACAACTCCTTTAGATTTGAAAAGATATTCTCTTATTGGTAAGTATATTGAATTTGTCGTTCCATAGTCTTAATAGCGTTTTTGCATTGGAAAAGAATTTTTGGAATTCCTGCTTGTGCTTTTGGTCAAGAAGCAATCTCTATTTTTTTTTAAACTAAATCCAAAGCTGTGTTCTGGGCTAAGGTTTTCAAATAATTTTAAAGACGTTACTGCCAGTTGGTTATTAATTGACGAAAAGATTAGCTTGCATCGCTCCTAATACGAATTTTCATCGTTACAACCTGAAGAATGTCAAAGCAACTTCGTCATGACATCGGAGTATATAGGCTCTAAATGAACTCTCATAAACGAATACTTTACAGATGCTCCCATCTGCTGCTTAAACTCAATATTGTATGTCGGTCGGTTTTGTTCTGTAGCGGAAGGGGTTTGAAATTGAGGTATTCGGGACGGCCTAGCCAAATTGGAGAGAGAATTAAGCTCGATCGCTCAAATTCTCTCAATAAACGTCAGTTTAGAAGGTAGTCAGGATTCACTGAATAAGGTTAAGCCAAGCGATCAGCCGATATACTTTTTTTTAATATTTGGCAGTACTTGGCATTGAGGATGTCAACTTGTTCTCTTTTTACATTCATTCTTTGTTTACGTTTTCTCCTATATGATGACATTTTCAATCGTCAGATTTGACATCCTTAATGATGTTTATGGGGCATATCCACTTTGTGTTTTGCATGTGACCTAACCTTCTATTAGTGAATCCTGGAAGGTAGTGTGTCTAATTTCTTATTTTTCACATATATATAGAACTGTACTGCAATTTCCAGTTGTTTCCGGAGGATACCAGCGGTAATTCGATCTTCCATTTAAAACTCAGAATGGTTATAATGATAAACGAATTCTTCTTGAAAATTATTGAATATTCTGTATCGCCTTGAAATTTTGAGTCATGAAAGTCATGTCCGTCAATCTGTCGTTATCACGATAGAATTCGAACAAACCGCTTCGAGCTAACCGCTTCAAATATTGTATAGACATTTTGATTGATGTAGGTCATTGGGAATTAAAAATGGACCATGGCCAATAAATACATATATAAAGGCTCATTTTAAAGCTGTCCTTTGATGCGACTTTTTGAGACCCTGGAATTTTGGATTTGATTTCATCACATCAATTTAAGTAGTTAGTGTACATTTTTACCAGAATCCATTGTGGTACATAGCCATTTAATTTGTTTTTTCTTTAATATCCCATCCCATTCACTAATTTTTCGCCCCCATCTTATATGAAAGCAAACGCATTTTAAAATCTTTGTCTGTCGCACATCGGTTGTTCATAATTTATGGAAATGTAGTTCAGTTGCATAGACATGAAGTATTTATATGAATTAACGAATGTAAAAGAGAATCCTCAACATTGTGATGCTGCTTCATTTCGTCGGCTTCACTCCACCAGCATCTAATTTCCCACTCCTTACTGATATTCGAAGCAGTTTGTTGATGATGTTCGTCTAATACATTGAAATGTTGTGTGTTACAATGATATTGTGATCTTTAAAACAGATACTTCAGCCTTAAGTTGTGATAATGATGATCAAATAATCATTAGAATCACTATAATCGTTCATCTTGGTAAAATTGACAATGTTTATCATAATAATGTTGAAAGTGATTATACGAAGTTGTCGGCTGGATAACATTCATTTTCGTATTTCCTGCGCTGAAACTTTTAAGCATTTTTCATGTGGTGTCATTTAGATGGTGCCCAATTTATGACAGCTTGATGCTGGCCGTGTATGTCTTCGGTATCTTTTAATATCTCCAAATGCCATACATTTCCCCACCCTTATCAAATTAATTGCTTAATAATAGCTTCGAGTGTTACGAAAAGTGGTATTTAAAAGTTTATTGATTCCTTTCCAAATCAGTGGTTAATACTATGACATTTATCGAAAAGTTCGTATATGTCATTGGGTTTAAGGAGTATTCACCATTTGTTTAAAATAAATTTTAAAATTTTTAATTAAAGGGGTGCAGCAGCTATTGTTTATAATAAAATTTAGATTAACTATGGGTTTTCGACAAGGTGATTTATATCGCATGTAGTTTGGCCTGGGAAAATTGATTTTAAATTTAAAATCCGATGGAACTTTTTAATTGATTTGCATTAATCCGATGATTTAAAAGATTTTTGCGAGGAAAATAATAACTGCAAGATATATTTTAAAATTAAAATCGAACTTTGAATATGGTAAAAACTTGATATTGAAGCTGACAAAAAATAAACCAAAATATAAGATTTTGTCTTGTTCGTAGGATTTTAGCAATGAAAATGAGCCAAGGAACCAAAACTCTAAAATAAAGATGCTATCTTTAAATTTAATTTCCTATGTACTAACTGACATGACCATTCGTTTCAAATTATGATTGCTGATTGACTGTCAAATTTTTATTATACCCACCACCGACGGATGGGGGTATATTCATTTTGTCATTCCGTTTGCAACACATCGAAATATCCATTTCCGACCCTATAAAGTATATATATTCTTGATCAGCGTAAAAATCTAAGACGATCTAGACATGTCCGTCCGTCTGTCCGTCTGTCTGTTGAAATCACGCTACAGTCTTCAAAAATAGAGATATTCAGCTGAAACTTTGCACAGATTCTTTTTTTTTCCATAAGCAGGTTAAGTTCGAAGATGGGCTATATAGGACTATATCTTAATATAGCCCCCATATAGACCGATCCGCCGATTTAGGGTCTTAGGCCAATAAAAGCCACATTTATTATCCGATTTTGCTGCAATTTGGGACAGAGAGTTGTCTTAGGCCCTTCAAAATCCTCCGCCAATTTGGCTTAGATCGGTTTACATTTGGATATAGCTGCCATATAGACCGATCCTCCGATTTAGGGTCTTAGGCCAATAAAAGCCACATTTATTATCCGAAAGCCACATTTATTGCTGAAATTTGAGATAGTGAGTTGTTTTAGGCCCTTCGACATCCTCCGCCAATTTGGCTAAGATCGGTCTACATTTGGATATAGCTGCCATATAGACCGATCCTCCGATTTAGGGTCTTAGGCCCATAAAAGCCACTTTTATAATCGCATTTTGCTGAAATTTGAGACAGTGAGTTATCATAGGCCCTTCAACGTCCTTCGTCAATTTGGCCCAGATCGGTCTAGATTTGGATATAGCTGCCATATTGACCGATCCTCCGATTTAGGGTCATAGGCCCATAAATGCCACATTTATTATCCGATTTTGCTGAAATTTGGGACAGTACGTTGTCTTAGGCCCTTCGACGTCCTCCGTCAATATGGCTCAGATCGGTTCAGATTTGGATATAGCTGCCATATAGACCGATCTCTCGGTTTTAGATTTTGGGGCCATAAAAGGCGCATTTATTGTCCGATGATGCCTAGATTTGGGGCAAAGAGCTGAGTTAAGCCCCTCCACATATTTCTGCAATTTGGTCTAGATCGATCAAGATTTGCATATAGCTGCCATATGGACCGATCTCTCGATTTAAAGTCTTGGCCCCATAAAAGGCGCTTTTTTAATCCGATTGTACTGAAATTTGACACACTGACTTATGTTAGGTTTTTTGACATCCGTGTCGTATATAGTTCAGATCGGTTTATTTTAAGATATAGCTACTAAAAAGACCAATATTTTGTTATATACAATTGAACAATGACTTTTACTTATTAGTATTTGGTCCAAATCGGAACATATATTGATATAGCTGCTGTGGGGCATAAGGTATGAGTTTTGCACCGGATTTTGACGAAAGATGGTTTACATATATATCCTAGGTGGTGGGTATCCAAAGTTCTGCCCGGCCGAACTTAACGCCTTTTCACTTGTTTTTTTAAATTTTTTTTTTTAAACTTAGCATCTTACTCTAAAAAAAATAAAACATTTCAATGAAAAATTGATCATCATTAAATTAAGTTTGCTAATTTTTGGGTCGAATCCTTAAAATTACTACTACATTTTTTCAGCGTACCTTGGTATTATAAAAAGGTCTAGTTGGTATATTTTTCGTACAATGGGAGCTTCAAATATCCCCATCAGATCTTTCCACTTTAAACAACCATGGCAAGTATGATCGACATTTATTTATAAGAATTTTTTAAATGAAGTAACAAAAGCTTCTTAGCTCCGAAAGTGTCATATATATGTTATCTAGGTATGGCTTCCAACAACTGTGCCAAGTACGGTTTAAATCGGTCCGTAACATGAAATAGTTCACATATAAACCCATCTCCCGATTTGCCTTCTTGAACCTGAAAGTTTACATGTAGTATTTTGTTTTTTTTTGTTTATATGGCAGCTATATAAGGTTATGAACCGATTTAGACCCTACTTGGCACAGTTGTTATAAGTCACACCAAACGACATATGAAAAATTTCAACCACTTTGGATAAGAAATGTGCTCTCTAGAAGCTACAGAAGTCTAATCGGGAGATCGGTTTATATGGCTGCTATATCAGGTTATAGAGAGATTTGAACCCTACTTAGCACAGTTTTTGTAAGTCACACAAAAACGACATATGAAAAATTTCAGCTAAAGCGGATAAAAATTGCGCCCTCTAGATGGTCAAGAAGTCTAATTGGGAAGTCGGTTTATATGGCAGCTATATCCGGCTATAAACCGATTTAGACCACACTTAGCACAATTGCTGACGAGAACATTAGAAACCATTAAGGAAAGGCAAAAGTCGGGCGGAGCCGACTATTTTATATCCACACCGCTGAATTTAAGCACTACTTTTAATTCATAGAACCTATGTCGAAATCTAGTCAGACTCCAATTTTGCATGCCTATTAAAATGTTGAATTGTAATTTTTTACGACAGGACTTAATTTGTGGCTGGAAGATACGTATAGGAGGAGGACGGGTTTTGATGAAGTTTTGTATACATACTGGGACGTCAAATAAAACACCCTAAATTTTGTTAAGACCTGACCCAAACTTTGTCTACATCGGATGTAAGATATATATGGGAGCTATATCCAAATCTGAACTGATTTTCGTACACGGTTTGGGACGTCAAACTAAATATTTTAAGTTAAATTATGTGAAGATCGGACAAACTGTGGATTCTACAGCCGTAAAAGGCTATATCGGATGGAAGACATATGTGGGAGTTTTATCTAAATCTGAACCGATTTTGATGAAATTTTGCCTAAAAGAACTAGGGCAAACAACAGTAATATGGGTCCAAGAACCTTTGCTAATGTCGCTAGGGACAGTTTGGTGATGGCAGTTGTCGACAAGGGAGAAGAACAGGGCTACATACCTAGGAATAATTGGAGTGGGATAGTCAATGGACTTTCATCAGTCTACTCCGATGTCCTTGCGGAATTTCATGGATCATCTCCTGTTTCTGACGATGCAGGCTGGTATCGAGGCCTATACAGACTAATTGCCTTCGGTAATCAACGCTCAACTGAAATGTATCGTTGTGCGCTGAAAAAGATTGGTGAGATCTGGCCAGGTGCAGCACTGGATTTAGTCAAGAAAGAAGATATTCCTTTTCGACCAATGGCGCATGTTTGGATAACAAAGATTCCCTCAGATCCTGAAGAGATACTTGGAAGACTAAAGAAATGTAACGAAATCTAACGAATCTTGAGAGGATGAACTCCTGGTGGAGTCAGAAGACGAGGCTAACACAACAGTGGTGGAAGTTCTAAATCCTTGGGTGGAGATAATGTTCCATTTACAGAAAGCGCAAAATACCTGGGTGTTTTGCTGGACAGGAAATTTAACTTCACATCCAACATTTTGGAAAGGGCAAGAAAGGCAACTCTTGCCCTATACACCTGCAAGAGGCCAAAAGTTGGGGGCTTAGACCGTGTGTCATGCATTGGGTATATACTGCAGTTGTCAGATCTATAATGCTATATGGTGTTGCGGTCCGGTGGACGGCGTTTCAAAAGTCCACCTTCTGCTCAATACCTAACCGGATCCAAAGAATGTTTTTTTTGTGCATCACAGCCTTACTGAGGAATACACCATCTGATGCACTGATGCTACATCTAATGCCTCTAGACATTGTGGCTACCCAAATTGCAGCGACCACTGCTTTCTCATTGTTCATGTGGCGGCTACGGGCAATGTGTTATCCTTGATACAATATCCGATGTTCCAGGCAGTGTGGATTACACCCTACCTGAGTTACTTTAAAAAGTACTGTACCACTATTCCTGATAGAACCGTACCACTATTCCTGATAGAACCGATTTGAACTACGATATCCCTGGTAACAGAAGTTACATATACTTCTATACGAATGGTTACAAACTAAACGACCAGGTGGGCTTTGGGGTGCAGTCTAAAGATCTAGAACTGGTCATATCGGAAAGGTAACCCGACCACTGCAGTTATATCAGGCAGAGATCCTTGTAATTGAGGAAGTGGTGGAATAGCTAAGATATAATGTCATTACGACGATTGGCATAAATATCTTCTCAGACAGCAAGACAGCCAGGCAGCCATTAAATCCCTGTTTAACGTATTTCTGGACACAAAAACGGCCCTTGACTGTCGCAGATCTCTCAACGAAATGGCTGAACAGTTCAAAATTCACCTGTTCTGTGTGCGGATGAGCTAGCGAGACTAGGAACTTTCATACACAATCCATGGACACTGTAAGCGATCTTTTTAAAGCGATCTGTATAAAAGAATTTTATACATAAAAACCAAATGGTATAAGAAGAGGGGTTCGAAAGTAGACATATTAACTAGCTTTATTATTTACTAAGCATGCCTTTATTTCTAACATTTGTATATAAATCATATAAAACAAATAATTTTAATTTCTTATTTTTTCGTTGCAGGTAAGTAAAACCAAAGAAGTCGTTTAAAAGTAGCACGTATGGTAAGGCATTAGTTAACTATCAAATTCGGCCGGTCCAAATGTTAGTCCGCCTATGACGCTGAACGCTTGAGTTCCTGGCAGGACCATCAGATTAAATTTCTAGCGGCGGTTATCCTCACATAATGCTGACGACACTTGTGAGGAACTTTGCCATGTAAAACCTTCTCCCCAAAGAGGAGTCACACTGTGGCAAGCCATTCGGACTCGGCTATAAAAAGGAGGCCCCTTATCAATGAGCTTAAACTTGAATCGGTCTGCACTCATTGATGTGGAAGAAGTTTGTCCCTGTTCCTAAATGGAAAGTTCATGGACAAAATTTGAAAATCAGATTCGTATTATACTCGCAAATACCTTTCATTTGAGTCCCATATTGCCATGGTCGGTAAATATGTCCGGTTTAGGAATGTTTTGGGGTTGTGGTGGTCCCCCTAACACTTGATCCGACATTTGGATATCAGATATGTTTTCTTATCCTAAGTACTTTTCATGTGAGTCCCATATTGTCGTGATTGGTCAAAATATATGTTTGGTAGGTTTTAAGGTGGGGCGGCCCCCCTTAGTACCCTAACCGAAGTTTGGATACCAAATTTTTATATTTTTAGGGTGCTATATGAGAGCACACAAAATTTGGCTTAAATCGCACCACCCATCACCAAGATTTGGCGTTTCCGAAAATTAGGGTAAGGTGGAGGGTCCGCCACCCCTTCAGACATCAAAAAATGTAGTACCCTATTTTCACCACCGGGTCATTATGCACCATCTGTGAAAATTTCAAAAAAATCGGTTCAGCCGTTTCCGAGTCTATAAGGAACACACAAACGAACCTTCAAACCAACACAAATTGAATTTTATACCCTCCACCATAAGATGGGGGGTATACTAATTTCGTCATTCTGATTGTAACTACTCGAAATATTCGTCTGAGACCCCATAAAGTATATATATTCTTGATCGTCGTGAAATTTTATGTCGATCTAGCCATGTCCGTCCGTCCGTCCGTCTGTCTGTCGAAAGCACGCTAACTTCCGAAGGAGTAAAGCTAGCCGCTTGAAATTTTGCACAAATACTTCTTATTATGTGGAGGTCGGTTGGTATTGTAAATGGGCCATATCGGTCCATGTTTTGATATAGCTGCCATATAAACCGATATTGGGTCTTGACTTCTTGAGCCCCTAGAGTGCGCAATTCTTATCTAATTGGAATGAAATTTTGCACGATGTGTTTTGTTATTATATCCAAAAACTGTGCCAAGTATGGTTCAAATCGGTCCATAACCTTATATAGCTGTCATATAAACCGATCTTGGGTCTTGATTTCTTGAGTCTCTAGAGTGCGCAATTCTTATCCGATTGGAATGAAATTTCGCACGACGTGTTTTGTTATTATATTCAACAACTGTGCCAAATATTGTTCAAATCGGTTCATAACCTGATATAGCTGCCATATAACCCATCTGGGGTCTTGACTTCTTGAGCCTCTAGAGTGCGCAATTCTTATCCGATTGGATTGAAATTTTGCACGTGTTTTGTTGCGATATCCAACAACTGTGCCAAGTATGGTTCAAATCGGTCCATAACCTTATATAGCTGTCATATAAACCGATCTTGGGTTCAGCCGTTTCCGAGTCTATAAGGAACACACAAACGAACCTACAAACCAACACAAATTGAATTTTATACCCTCCACCATAAGATGGGGGGTATACTAATTTCGTCATTCTGATTGTAACTACTCGAAATATTCGTCTGAGACCCCATAAAGTATATATATTCTTGATCGTCGTGAAATTTTATGTCGATCTAGCCATGTCCGTCCGTCCGTCCGTCTGTCTGTCGAAAGCACGCTAACTTCCGAAGGAGTAAAGCTAGCCGCTCGAAATTTTGCACAAATACTTCTTATTATGTGGAGGTCGGTTGGTATTGTAAATGGGCCATATCGGTCCATGTTTTGATATAGCTGCCATATAAACCGATCTTGGGTCTTGACTTCTTGAGCCTCTAGAGTGCGCAATTCTTATCTAATTGGAATGAAATTTTGCACGATGTGTTTTGTTATTATATCCAAAAACTGTGCCAAGTATGGTTCAAATCGGTCCATAACCTTATATAGCTGTCATATAAACCGATCTTGGGTCTTGATTTCTTGAGTCTCTAGAGTGCGCAATTCTTATCCGATTGGAATGAAATTTCGCACGACGTGTTTTGTTATTATATTCAACAACTGTGCCAAATATTGTTCAAATCGGTTCATAACCTGATATAGCTGCCATATAACCCATCTGGGGTCTTGACTTCTTGAGCCTCTAGAGTGCGCAATTCTTATCCGATTGGATTGAAATTTTGCACGTGTTTTGTTGCGATATCCAACAACTGTGCCAAGTATGGTTCAAATCGGTCCATAACCTTATATAGCTGTCATATAAACCGATCTTGGGTCTTGACTTCTTGAGCCTCTAGAGAGCGCAATTCTTATCCGATTTGAATGAATTTTGGCACGCAGTATTTTGTTATGATATCCAATAACTGTGCCAAATATGGTTTAAATCCGTTCATTACCTGATATAGCTGTCATGTAAACAGATGTGGGGACTTGACTGCTTGAGCTTCTAGAGGGCGCAATTCCTATCCGATTTGGCTACAATTTCGCACGACGTTTTTTTTTTTATTGCTACTTTCAACAACTATGTCAAATAAAGTTCAAGTCGGTCCATAACCTGATATAGCTGCCATATAAACCGATCTGGGATCTTGACTTCTTGAGCCTCTAGAGGTCGCAATTATTATCCGATTTGCCTGAAATTTTGTACGACAGATCTTCTCATGACTATCAACATACGTGTTTATTATGGTCTGAATCTGTCTATAGCCCGATACAGCTCCCATATAAATCGATCTCTCTATTTTACTTATAGCGCCCAAAAAGAGCGCAATTCTTATTCGAATTGGCTGACATTTTACACAGGTCTCCAACATATAATTTAATTGTGGTCCAAACCGAACCATATCTTGATATCGCTCTAATAGAAGAGCAAATCTTTTCTTATATCCTTTTTATACCCTCCACCATAAGATGCGGGGTATACTAATTTCGTCATTCTGTTTGTAACTACTCGAAATATTCGTCTGAGACCCCATAAAGTATATATATTCTTGATCGTCGCGACATTTTATGTCGATCTAGCCATGTCCGTCCGTCTGTCCGTCCGTCCGTCCGTCCGTCCGTCCGTCCGTCCGTCCGTCCGTCCGTCCGTCCGTCCGTCCGTCCGTCTGTCTGTCGAAAGCACGCTAACTTCCGAAGGAGTAAAGCTAGCCGCTTGAAATTTTGCACAAATACTTCTTATAAGTGTAGGTCGGTTGGTATTGTAAATGGGCCATATCGGTCCATGTTTTGATATAGCTGCCATATAAACCGATCTAGGGTCTCGACTTCTTGAGCCTCTAGAGTGCGCAATTCTTATCCGATTGGGATGAAATTTTGCACGACGTGTTTTGTTATGATATCCAACAACTGTGTCAAGTATGGTTTAAATCGGTCCATAACCTGATATAGCTGCCATATAAACCGATCTTGGGTCTTGACTTCTTGAGCCTCTAGAAGGCGCAGTTCTTATCCGAATGGAATGGAATTACGCACGACGTGTTTTGTTATGATATCCAACAACTGTGCCAAGTATGGTTTAAATCGGTCCATAACCTGATATAGCTGCCATATAAACCGATCTTAAGTCTTGACTTCTTGAGCCTCTAGAGGGCGCAATTCTTATCCGATCAAAATGAAATTTTGCACGACGTGTTTTGTTATGATATCCAACAACTGTGCCATGTATGGTTTAAATCGGTTCATAACCTGATATAGCTGCCATATAAACCGATCTTGGGTCTCGACTTCTTGAGCCTCTAGAGGGCACAATTCTTATCCGATTTGAATGAGTTTTTGCACGAAGTATTTCGTCATGATATCCAACAACTTTGCCAAGTATGGTTGAAATCGGTCCATAACCTGATATAGCTGTCATATAAACAGATCTGGGGATTTGACTTCTTGAGCTTCTAGAGGGCTCAATTCCTATCCGATTTGGCTGAAATTTTGCATGACGTATTTTATTTTTACTTTCAACAACTGTGTCAAATAAGGTTCAAATCGGTTCATAACCTGATATAGCTGCCATATAAGCCGATCTGGGATCTTGACTTCTTGACCCCTTGAGGTCGCAATTATTATCCGATATGCCTGAAATTTTGTACGACGGATCCTCTCATGACCATCAACAAACGTGTTTATTATGGTCTGAATCGGTCTATAGCCCGATACAGATCCCATATAAATCGTTCTCTCTATTTTACTTCGTGAGCCCCAATGTGCGCAATTCTTATACGAATTGGATGATATTTTACACAGGTCTCCAACATATAATTTAATTGTGGTCCGAACCGGACCATATCTTGATATCGTTTTAATAGCAGAGCAACTCTTTTCTTATATCCTTTTTAGCCTAAGAAGAGATGCCGGGAAAACAACTCAACAAATGCGATCCATGGTGGAGGGTATATAATATTCGGCCCGGCCGAACTTAGCACGCTTTTACTTGTTATGTGTAAGACTAGCTGCCCGCGATTATGCCATGTTGGAGAGGAGTTTTCTAAATTTGAAAATTTCTGCGTAATTGTAGGTGAAAATGTATTCCAATTTCCTATGGATTTTTCTACACTCAAGTACCTCTTATTTAAATCCCACATTGCAATGGTCAGTAAAAGTCCTTCTTGGGGTGTGGTGGACTCCCACAGACTTGGTCCCAAAAGTGAAAGTCAATTTCGTGCTCTATTCCCAAAGTCCTTTCATTTAAGATCCATATTGCCATGGTCGGTAAATATGTCCAAGTTGAGGGGTTTTATATTGGTGGGGTGACCCACGAAGCACTTAGTTCCGCAATTGGATATCAGAATCGTTTTCTACTCTCAGATACCTTTGAGTCCCATATTGTAGTGGTCTGTCTATAATTCCGTTTTCCGGGTTTTGAGGGTGGGCGGCTCTCCTAAGCATCCCACCCCAGAATTTGATACCAAATTTTTTGCTTTTAGATCCTTCCTATATTTCATTTTTCTTTATTCAAAGGATCGATAGGTTGTCATAACGAAGGTACATGCTGATGATTAATTTTTACCACTCTGCCCTTTCTCTGTTCATGTTGGCATGCTTTTAAGTGGATCAACTAAATCCAATTGGATCAAACAATTTCAGTTGAAGACTGCCAGATGACGCTAATTTAAATGTTAGTTCTACTCGCTTAGAGTGGATCATATGATATGGTGGTTGTCTATGAATGACTATTCATAGACTACCAATTGTCATCATTTAATCTTTTTTTATACCCACCACCGATGTATGGGGTTTATTCATTTTGTCATTCCGTTTGAAACATATCGAAATATCCATTTCCGACCCTATAAAGTGTGTATATTCTTGATCAGCGTAAAAATCTAAGACGATCTAGACATGCCCGGCTGTATGTCCGTCTCTCTGTTGAAATCACGCTACAATCTTTAAAATTGAGATTTTTGTCCATGAACAGGTTAAGTTCGAAGATGGGCTCTATCGGACTATATCTTGATATAGCCCCCATATAGACCGATTCGCCGATTTAGGGTCTTAGGCCCATAAAAGTAACATTTATTATCCGATTGTGCTGAAATTTGGGACAGTGTTTTGTGTTTGGCTCTTTGACATTTTTCTGCAACTTTTCCCAAATCGGTCCAGATGCCATGTAGACCGATATGTGGATTTAAAGTCTTGGCCCCATAAAAGGCGCATATATAATCCGATTTCAATGAAATGTGACATCCGTGTTGTTTATGGATCAGATCGGTTTATTTTTAGATATAGCTACCAAAAAGATCACTATTTTGTTATGCACAATCAAACAATTGAATTGTACTTATTAGTATTTGTTCCAAATTGGAACATATTTCGATATAACTGCTATGGGACATACGGTATGGAGTTTTCACCGAATTTTGATGAAAAGTGGTTTACATATATACCCGAGGTGATGGGTATCCATAGTTCGGCCCGGCCGAACTTCACGCTTTTTTATTTGTTTTTAAATCATATTAAATTGCCATATTAAACGATTTTCTGTGGTAAAAAACTAATTTGCCAGTCTATATATTTGGTGCGGTGGCGATAGTTCTTACCATGTAAAACTCTTGAACAAAAAAGTGTTGCCCACCAACACGTCGTTTGGTCTTGTCTATCGGTGAGCTAAAAATGGTTGCAACCTTTTCGTTAAGATTTGCAACTCCCGCTTTCACGCTGAATGTTATAATTTAGGGGCTATGGCGACCCACACATTAATTAAATCACACAGTGTCCTGTTAGGTCATTATAATTGATCGTCTGCTTTGGGGTGAGGTGTACCGCTAGATATATGAGCAGAATAATGAAATTAAACCTCATATTGTCATGATTGGTGCATACAGCCGTTTGGTGGAAGGCGTCTATATGAGGGTTGTGCGCCACACTGCCACTTGAGCACAAATTTGAATGACGCACTCAACTGAAGAAAAATCTATCACTTGATTCCCCTTTGCTTTGATAGGTCAAATAACCTATTGGAGGCGATTTTGGGAGGTAAAACACCACCTAGGTTCTGGGACACAAAGTTTAATGTCATATTCGTAATCTGCTCTCAAATGCCAATCATTTGAGTTTCATCAAGCTATGATTGAGAAGTATTCCCATTTGGGGAGCTTATCGGGGATGGGGCGACTATCAATTACTTGGACCTCGATTTTAATATCCTAGTCTGCTCCCGAATACCTTTCATTTGAGTCCTATATTGATATATACGTCCAATATGTCTATTTGGAGCAGTTTTCGGGCTTGGGCTACCCCTTGGATACTCGGACCTTAGTTTTTATACCACATTCGCTTTCTACTCTCCAATATCTTTCATTTGATACCCATATTGTCCCTATCGGTCAACTTTTGATTTTGGGTGGCGTTTTTGTGGTAACGGGGGAGGATTCGCCCCTTTCAACATCAGCAAATTACATAGCCTATGCCTCCTTCCTGATTCGTAATCTACTCGCGAATACCTTTTATTCGAGCCCCATGTTGTCATTATCGTCCAATAAACCAATTTGGGGGGTTTTTGGGGTCGGGGCGGCCCCCCAATTATTTGGACTCCATTTTTAATAATAGAATACTCTTGAATACCTTTCCTTTAAGTCCCATATTGTCTCAATCGGTCCACTTTTAGTTTTGGGTGGTACTTCTGGGGTAAGTGGGAGGGTCCGCCCCCAATGCGATATCAAAAAATTATATAGCCTATTGATTCTTCCGGACCACTCCCTACAATCTGTGAAAATTTCAAAGAAATCGGTCCCGCCGTTTTTAAGTCTATACGGAACAAACAAACTTACAAACCCACAAACAAACAAACACAAATTAATTTATATATATATATAGATATCGGGTTATAAACCTATTTCGACCAGGCTTAATACGATTGTTGAAAGCCATATCAAAATTTACCACCCGATTTAGCCAAAATCCCTTTATAGGCTCCAGAAGTCAAATATGAATACTGGTTTATATTGCAGCTGTTTGTTGTTGAACCGATTAGGACCATTCTTGTAACTGTTAACGAATGCTCAAGAAGCCAAAATCCGAGAATGGTTTATAAGGCAGCTATATCAAAACATGGACCGATATGGCCAGTGCCAACTGACCTTCACAAATAGGAAGTATTTGTGCAAAATTGCAAGCGCCTAGCTTTACTCCTTCGAAAGTAAGCATGTCGTTGACCGACAGACGGACGACATGGCTAAATCGACTTGGAATGTATGTAGGGTATGAAAATTATGGATAGTTCAATGAATAATATTGGCATTGTGAATGGACCATATCGGTTCATTTTTTTATACAGCACATAAATGGATCTCGGCTGTTGACTTCTTGAACCTCAGAAGACACAATTTGTGTTCGATTTGGGCGAAGTTTTGCATTGTTGTGTATTGTTTTGACTTCCAATAACTGTGCTTAGAATGGTCCAAATTGATGTGATAAAGCTGCCATTTAAACCGATCTCTGATCATGAATTCTTGATCCTCGATTTGGCTGACATTTGATGTGAAGTATTTTGTTTTGTCTTCCAAAAACTGTGCCAAGAATGGTACGAATCGGTTCATAACCTATTATAGATGCCATTTAAATCGATTTCAGATCTTGTCTTCTTGATTTCAACGGTCGTGCCAAGTTTGGTCTAAATAGAACTATAATCTGATATAGCTCCTATATAAACCGATCGCTCGATTTGACTTCCTGAGTTTCTGAGGAGCGCTATTATTTGGCTGATATTTTAAACATGATATTTTTATGACTTCTAATAATCATGACAAGTACTGTTCATCTGCATCTGTAGCCGTACCTTCTATTTATTTGAAAAATTCATTTAAAAACGAATCGAATACGAGTCATAGTGGAGGGTATATTAGATTCGGCCTGGCCGAACTTTGGGCGCTTTTATTTATTTTCCCCGTTTTGCTCTCCCACAAAAAGTAATCCTACACTGTCAAAACGTTCAATCGGCAAACGGTGATTGTTCGCCGCTACATTAACTTATTTTGCACTTCAGTTGCCAACTTGATGGTTTTTAAAACTTAAACACAAAATATGATTTGTGCTTTTTTCAGTTAATTTTCCAAAGTATTTTAAATTCTCTGATAAACTGGGGCTTCTCACCACCATTATCTACGGTTCTTTTTGTTATTAAGTTTCCCCAACCACTTTTCCTTAACTTTCATTCATTTGCAGTAAAAATTCTGTGCCAAAAGTATTTAGTGCAGCAGTTTAATAAATAAACATGAATGAGAAAAACAGAACATTGCATGAATACCCGTAAAATTCGTAAGCCATTTGTTCATTTGCTTTTGTATATTCATATGAGTGTTTCGCAAAAAGTCCTACATATAAAACATAAATAACGCGGGTTTAATTTTGAGTAGTAGAACTTAAAAAAAGTAAAAGCGTGCTATGTTCGGCCGGGCCGAATCTTGTAAAAACACCACCATGGATTCTGCCAAAAATTTATACAAAATAAATTTAGTTGTAGGGCTTAATTTTATTCTAGATACCAAACTTCTGTCAAACAAGCAAAAATTAAAACTTCTAGGAACTGAACAAGGATGATCGAGAGATCGGTTTACATGGGAGCTATATCAGGTTATAGACTTATAGTACTTGGCACAGTCGTTGGAATTCATAACAAAACACTGTATGCAAAATTTCAGCCAAATCGAAAAAAAATTGGGGCTTGTAAGGGCTCAAGAAGTCAAATCGGGCGATCGGTTTATATGGAAGCTATTTTAGGTTATAGACCGATTTGGACCGTACTTGGCACAGATCAAACAAAAATCGAACAAAAATTGCGGCTCCCAGGGGCGCAAGCTGAAGTCAAATCAGGAGATTGGTTTATATGGTAGCTATATCAGATTATAGACCGATTTGAACCGTTCTCAGCATAGTTGTTGGAAGACATAACAAAACACTACATACAATATATCAGCTAAATCGGACGAAAATTGAGGCTTGTAAAAGCTCGATTTAAACCGTACTTGGCACAGTTGTTGCAAATCATAAAAGAACATCAAAATTTCAGCCAAATCTGACAAAAATTGCGGCTTACAGGGGTTCAACAAGTCAAATCGGGAGATCGGTCAAAATGAGAGCTATATCTAAATCTTAACCGATATGGCCCATTTGCAATCCCAAACGATCTACATCGTTATTAAGTGTCTGTGCAACATTTCAAGCGGCTTGCTTTACGCGTTCGACCGCTTTCGTGACGGATGGACGGACGGATATGGCTAGATCGAATCAGAATGTCGAGACGATCCAGAATATATATAATTTATAGAGTCGCAGATCAATATTTCGAGGTGTTACAAGTGGAATGACACATTTTTATTTAAATCAAATCCATCTTAGATTTCTTTCTGTCTTTGACTTATTTCAATTTTAAAGTTCTACCACTCCAAAAACTTTTCCAACACCAGCTAGATTTGTTTGCATTCGTTATGTGAAATAGTGTCAGGATTTGCTATGAATGTCAGGCCAACATTTTTGCTTTTTTCATAAGTGGTGTGAGTTTCCATCTGATCTAGTAAATGCCACATATGGTTTTTTCCTCACACAAAAATATTAAACTATTTACCGAGGTGTCCCCCATATACCATGTATGATATGTGTTATTGTTTTCTGTGTTTCTTTTTTTCATTATTATATGGACTTTAATTTACGAATGTCTGTTATTGAATTGTAGTGTGGTGCATTCCACATGCCATGGTCACAGGAATGGTTGTCATGGCTGTTATGGTGGGGGGGGGGGGGTTAGTACAATTGTTAGCTTAAAACCTTTTATGATTTATCTTTTTGTATTGTTTTATGCACTGTATGATTGCATAGATTGAGGATTTTGAACTATTATTGCAATTTTTCCCTCATATTGTATAAAATAACGCTGAGAGGTAAAATTTGATGTTGGGGAAAATTGAATTTAAGCATTATACGTCATTGAGAATTGCGGAAAGGTGCAACCAGAGAAAAGAAATATCGAGCTTTCAGACGACCGAAACAGAGATATCACACTGTTGGCATACGCGTTTACATTAATAGTAACGCCTTTTATCGGTGTCACAACCACTCGTCTAGCTTGTTCACAGGTAAGTAGTTTATTTATTGATGTATTTGTACATAAATCTGAGCATTCTGATTATATAAAAATCTACGTAATAAACAACTGTAGGTAAATTTTCGGAGCACTCCCATTGGCCACGAAATAATTCGCTCTGAAAAGCCTAATAATAGGGGAATGCTCGAATACGCTGATTTGCATACCTTTTACACTTACACTTCATCGACATTGGCATGCGATGGATCAATCCGTCACCCATCTAAAAAAAGTCGTGATTACAGAATCATCAACCAGAAATAATGGAACTTACAACCCACCGATGATGACTTACGGATTCAGAACACAGTTTATGATTGGAAAATGGAACGTCAGAGCTCTCTCAAAGTCATCGAGACTTTAAAAAACGATGGCCGAAATACGGAACTATGGATCTTCAAGGTGGCTACCACTTCATTTTTTCAGGGAATGAATAATGGGGTCGGTCTTTTACCGTCACCGAAAGCAAAGCGAGCTCTTCTATCTTACAATGATATACCTGAACGCATCATGACGGCAAGATTGAATTCAAAATTCCGCAAAATATCCATTGTAAAATGCTACGCGCCAACCACGAAAGAAAGGATTTCTATTTCCAACTCGACTAAGTTACACGCTCTCTACCAAAAGAAGACATTAAACTTGTTATGGGAAATTTTAATACAAATCTACAATCAATTATGAGAATGCAAGGACTTGGCGATACCAGGAATGACAATGGCGACAGATTGGTGGATTTCTGCATAAACAACCGGCTCTTTTGGGGGGGTGCACAAAATTCCCCCATAAAAATATACACAAATATACTTGGAACTCACCACATGGAAACACCCGTAATCAAATCGACCACGTACTTACCAGCAAACTATCTGAGTTCGCTGATGGATGTGAAAGCTAGACGTGGAGCCGACATTGATAGTGACCACATGCTCTTAGCGGCCACTCTACGTCGACGCCCAGCCGTCGCGAAAATGACTCAAAGAAAAAGCACAAAGTTTCAAGCTCTTAAACCTAAAAGACCCGGAAACTGCGTGCGAATACAATGCGGAGAAGATGCAAAATAACATCCATACATGGACCGACATAACAGCAGCATGTACGCAGACGGCCACCTCTAGCATAGGCGTTGCTCAACGATCTCAAAAACCCTGCATAAGCATTGAAACTATAGAGGAAAGAAAACACCGGAAACATCTACGCAACGCTCTGTTACGGGCAAAATCAAGTTTAACCAAAATCCCGGCCAGGACTGAATATCGCGCCTCCGCCTCGCTGGTCAAGCGCCTAGTTCGCAGAGACAAGCGAATATATTTCAATATTCTGGCAGAAATCCGAAAATGCAGCTAATATTAGAAACATGCGTGGTGCCTACGAGTCAATAAAACAAATGAGCGGCATCAATACAAGGCCAACGGCAATAATCCCCCTGTGCGCCGAAACCCAAGCGGGAATATATCTACGGTCCCACCCACCTGCAAAGAAATTGAGGCCGTTCTGGTTTCACTCAAAACGGCAAATCAGCCGACCCTGATCATATACCTGCTGAACTGTTGCGGTATGGGGCACACCCCATAGCTTAAGCGATCATCTCAATAATTAGGAGGCCTGAGATACAAACACTGTCCCCACGGAATGGAAAAAGGGGATCATGGTAACAATCCCAAAGATTGGTGACATCACCCACTGTAAGAACTGGAGGGGGATTACATTGCTAAACGCAATAAATAAAGTGATGTCAAGTCTTCTTCTGAAGCGTATTTAACCTGCACTTGACAGCATTTTAAAGAAGGAACAGGCAGTTTTTCGGCCAGGACGTTCTTGTGACGACCACATTAACTCCCTGCGCATAATCATTGAATAGTCTACAAAACTTACTACACACCTATGTCGTTTATTCATCAACTTCGAGCGTGCTTGTTGAATAAGTGCACTTCTGAAAAGATCGTGACACTAATTTGGGAGCTGTATGGGAATGCTCAAGTTTTAGTCCGATTCAATGGAAAATAGAGTCGACCCTTCGGGGTCAACAAAGGAGCGCAGCAGGGTTGCATCCTGTCACCGACGATATTTTTAATATTAGAGGCAATTATTAGAGGTAATAATTAGACTCCGTATTAGAGGCAATTAATGCTGAGGCCCCCAATAGCATTCGCTGGTGTATAAATGAATTCCTGGGAGATATCGACTACGCGGATCGCTTCGATCACATTAGGGCTAAACTGGAACGATTGAAAGAAAATGCTGTCAAAGTAGGCCTGAGGATAAACATACCAAAGACCAAATAAAGAACAAGATAAATACTTCGAATTTTCTGGCCAAACCGTATTTCAAATGAAGAATTGCAAATAAGAACAAAAACTTCCGCCGTGGATCCGAAATCCGGAAGAGGAAATGGACTTGGTTGGTTTATATCCTACGCCGATAGCGCGATGATATGTCGAGAAGTGTCGTAGACTGGAACCCGCAAGGACACCGAGGGAGGGGACATCCTTAATACTCATTGATCCGCTGTTCGAAAAGAGACTTGGAGTCAACCTATATATCATGGAATCAAGCCAAGACTTTTCGATGAAGAGAGCTTGTTTATGCCCTATGTTCAGACTGAACAGTTTACTACTGGCCATACTTTATTGTAATATATTTAATATACTGAAATTATAAATAAATAAATAATAAATGCTCGCATCATACAATGATTCTGCGTTAAAAATAGGTATAACGTGAGAAGTCGGTTTTCCACTAACAAACCGAAACACACTGGGAGAAAATCGAAAAAGCTAGTATAAATTAAGCCAATTGAGAACGGGTAGAGAGGTGAGAGGTGATAACTGAGATTGTGTGCAAAACTTCAAGGCCCTTGGTTATCCGGGCCAATGTTTGCAGGTCCTTAAATTCGTCACCTCGGTATTTGGACAAATTTTTGGAACAGCCAAATCTTCGTTTGTGGTCGGAATACCAAAATTCAAATGGAAGAAGTAAAATCTTGCTAAGTTATGCCGGGCCGAATCCGCCGTTGATCGCATTTGTCAAGTTCTTTGAATGACTTTTACAATATAAATATGAGCTACACCAAGTTTTTGACCGATATCGATATCGTATTTATCATGGTTGTTAGAAGTCATAGAAAAATACCACCTACAAAATTTCAGGTAAATCGAGTAAAAATTGCACCTTCAGAAGCTCAGAATATCAAATTGGGAGATCGGTTTTTGTGGCAACTATATCAGGTTATCAAAAGATTTATAGGGAGATATATGAAGTTATGGACTGATTTAGACCATAATTGGCACAATTATTGGAAGTCATTCCTCAACGATATGTGCAAAGTTTAAGCCAAATCGGATAAGAATTGCGCCCTCTAGAAGCTCAAAAAATTTAATCGAGAGATCGGTTTATATCGCCATACTTACCACAGTTGTTGGACGTCATACCAAAAGGACATATGCAAAATTTCAGCCAAATCGGATAAGAATTGCGCCCCCTATAGGGTCAACAAGTCAAGATCGGTTTAGATGTGTAACTATATCAAAATATGGACCGATATATCCCATTAAAACCTAAAACGACCTACACTAATATGAAGTATTTGTGCAAAATTTCAAGCGCCTGGCTTTGCTCCTACGAAATTTAGCGTTCTTTCGAAACGAAACGAAAGACGGACTGACTGGCATGGCTATATCGCCTTGAAATGTCATGACGATCAAGAATATATATATTTTATGGGGTCTAAGACGCATATTGCGAGGTGTTACAAACGGAATGAAGAAATTAGTAAACCCCCAATTTAAGGTGGAGGGTATAAAAAATATTGGTCCAAATGGGGAATCTGGGCTTTGGACTTTGAAAACTCGAAGGATTTTTCCAAATTTTTAATAAAAAATGCCTATTTGGAAGTACATGCGAAGGTGACCTTTTATATTTCGGTATAAGAGAGCACAATAACAAATATAAATGATCGAAAATAGCTTTTTTGTTTTTCAAAATATTAGATCTATACACTTTAGCATGCGTTTGAACCAATTGTCGAAACACTTTTGCCACCCTTCAGGTGTCGAAAAACGTTGACCTCTCTTTTAATTTTTTACGTTCAATGCCGAGTCAGGACTATACGGCGGATGAGTCATCAAATTGATGTTTTCAGTGCTCAAAAATGCAGTTGTTTCGTATTTTTGAAGCATTTTTTGGAGATATTACCCGCACTTTAATTATAAGAATTTTATATTCTTGTTGTGCGGGTGTAAATAAATAAATTACAAATTACCAATCCACACGAGCCTTTTTTGAGCGATTGACAAATTGTGGATCCAAGGCGAAAAAATTATTTTTGACGGTCAAATGTTCATGCAATATTGAATGTATGCTGGCCCCACTAATGCCTTAAGTTGTCTCAATCTCACGATAGGTAACATGACGATCTTGCAATATCAGTTGGAGCATAGCACCAACGGTTTTGGAACAACTTCTAATTTTGAACTTCGTATTGGGGTATACACCGTATTCGTATACACCAACGATCGATAAACACTGGTTCTTGATGGAGCTATATCGCCAAAATTTGAATTAAATTTAAAAATAACCGCACTAAAATGTTAACGATTTAATTCCATTTTTGGGCGAGATTAATCTTTTAAGTTACTGTAAACAACACAAATATCGCTCGTATGTCAAAACGTTCTGAGTACGTATAACCTCAAAAATGTCAGGCTTTACGGTAGAGCAACACAAGTACAACCCCAAAATATAAAAGCCAAACCTCGTATAGCATTTCTTGATCAAATTTCACTTAAAACGCATCAACAATATGTCCTCTTCTCAAAAAGAAAAAAAATTAAGGTATTTAAGCACGTTTTCAATAAACACTAATCAAGAAAAATACTCTTTTTGACCAAAAAATACGAAAAACTGACCTTTTCACAACTTGTGATTTTAAACTGCATAACTTTTAACTGAATACTCAGATGTGGACACTTTTCGCGGCAAAGTAGTTGTAAGTAAAATCAAAAATATGAGTTCATTGTAAATAGTATGTTTTTGATGCCATTGATTGTTTTCTCGTTTGTTCACTCCACGACCTTGTTCAAAAAGGTCTGAAAACACGGACTCAACACAAAACATCAACTATTGATGATTGTTGTTTGTGTTATATAGCAAAGCAAAGCCTGCGACGCACAGTGGCGCAATTTGAGTTTTTTCATGGCAAAAATCACATCTTTGAACCAATTAAGATAACTAAATGATTTAAACGGCATATGAAAGATAACTGTTCAGGCTATGAAATTAATATTTGAAAAGCGTGCTACACCTTGTAGGTGCTTAGTAATAGCTCATCAAATTCTGAATTTGTGGAAAATTTTAAATAAGTGAATTAACAAAAATACTTTTGTAATTTTTACATATTTTCCCCTTTTATAAGGCTTTAATGGTCTACAATTATTAAAGAAAAAAAAAAATTTTAAAATCTACTTTCTGTTAAATTTTGCATCAGAATTCGTGCATGAATCTATGTCTAAAAGACATTTCTAAACCATAATTTGTTCTAATTTTTTTCGTGATTTTTTCCACATGCCGCTTTGAAGAAACAAGTGGATCGGAAGATGCTGCCAAAATGTTATACTCGACATAAAGAGTTACAGTGGACGGGCCTGTCGCATTACGAAAGGCTACGTCTGCGTGTTCGTGTGTTTTAGCTGGTTCCTTTAAATTTACTTTCAAACAGTTCTCAACAATACTGGCGAGAATTGAGGCATGCCTCAATTCGTCAGAGTTTTTGCGTTCGATGGAAGAACGAATATTTGAGAGAACTACAGAAACGTGTTAAATGGCAAAGTTCAGAAAAGAAGTCGTTATTCAAGATGACAACCTTCCACCAAATGATTGGTGTCTAGGCAGAGTTTGCAAGACATATTTTGGCACTGATCGCAGAGTTCGGGTTGCTGAAGTGGTGACTCAGAAGGGCACAATTACGCGACCCATTACTAATCTCGTCGTCAATCCCCCTCAGAATTAAATGTAGATTTCCTATTCTTTCCATCACTATATTATGTTTCCAATGAATTTCTTCCTTGCTGAATTAAAGAGTTTATTAATTGCACTGTTGATTTTTACTTTACTGGCAAGGCACAAGCTCTATCTTTTATACACCATCCGCTTTCCCTCCAGAGCTAAACCCCTCGACATTTTCAATTACCAAATACGTTTAAAGCATCACGGGCGAGGCAAAATGAGGACAGGCCCGTCCACTGTAACTCTTTATGTCGAAAGGACCTGCAGAATCTTAACCCGTTCGAGTGAATGGACGTGTGAAGTTGGTACGCTAAGGCGGCAAAGCCGCCATGAGTTGCTGCTGACAACGCTTTTTGTAGAGAATACAAGGCTTGCACTTATTGATGGTCGTTTTTATCAAATTCTTAACCTTAGGGATCCAGTACTGGGATCTGACCATACGAAGCACAAGCTGATTCCCACCATGAATAGTAAGTTGGTGGATAAACTTCACAAGCAGCCTGGAACATTGACAATCGAAGGGCATAATTATAGTGCCTCTTATTGTACAGAAGTCCGACTGACAACTCCAGCGGACCACACGAACGAATTAGCCCCTCATTGTCCACGAACGGGTTTAAGTTCAGAATAGAACTGGATTTTGAAATTTGCTCTTTAGACGACAAGCACTTGTACTCATTTGAAAGGACGCTTTTTGACTCACTCTAATTAATCCATATCTAACCTGTACAAGCTCAGAACTTGTGATCAAAGTGGCAGGATTCGTCTCCGAAGGAACATAATAGAACTTGGAGGGGTTAACCACAGAAGCCAACAAATGTTGCCCAACAACACTTAGGTTTGGAAAGCCAGGAGAGGGCAATAGTGGAGTCTGTCAATCTGTAAAGGGAATACTTGGAAATCGTATCGGAAGCAATGCATCTAACATCTCTGCCAATAGAACAGCCTACAAAGCTCTAACCTCGGAATGGACAACGTCTTCACTGGAGCTACCCTTGTCTTCGAATAGACCAAGTGTGTTGAGACCGACGTACTTTTAGCTGCTCACACATACAAAGCTGCTACGTATGCCTTTTCTGAAGCATCACAGATGCCATGGAATTGAATATCGGCGGAAGGAACATCATGAAGCCAGTTTGGAATACGAACATCATTCATTGCCGAATAGCACGATTGAAACTCTTTCCACTTAACAAGAGTGCCAGGGGTAAGGACCTCGTCCCAGCCAGTACCCTCTGACCATATCCTTTGCATAAGAATCTTTGCTACCACAATACATGGCGAAAGTCAACCAGCAAGATCGAAAAGCTTTGAAATCTGGAAAAGAAGTTCTCTCTTAATATCTCTGGATGTATCTGGGAATGGCTTTGTAGCGAAATAGAACGTATCGGACAGAGCATTCCAACGAATTCCTAGCATTTTTTCTGTGCTACTGTCGTCGAAGTCCAAAAAATCTTCGCACAGCAAATGATCAGGAGTGAGACCTGCTAGAATATCCTTTGAATTTGCTGTCCATTTCCTAAGGAGGAAGCTGGCCGGAGCCAATGCGGATATCAACTGCTCCCTAGACTGGACTGCTATCTGCAGTGAATGTGCACCCACTAGTGCATCATCCACGCACAAAGAGTTACGAAGTATTTCGCTCGCAATAGGATGACTGGATTGAACGTCATCAGCAAGTTGGAAAGAGTGCGAATAGCTATGTATGGAGCACAATTCACACCGAAAGTGACAGTCTTCAACTCGAAATCTTCAATGTCGCAACTTGGATCTCTTTAAAATAGTACTCTTTGGAACGGTGTGTGATTGAAATGGACTCTAATTTGTCGGTACATCTTTTGAATTTCGGCATTGAACACATAACGAAAGAATCGCCACTTGAGAATTAACACAGTCAGATCACCTTGCAACACAGGACCTGTATGCAAAATTTCATTAAGACTCATGCCATTGGAGGAAGCCGTAGCATTAAAAACTACACAAACTTAAGTGGTAGTACTTTCCGGTTTTATAACCCCATGGTGCGGCAGAATGTATAACGGAATCGTACTCATCTTTGAACGCAGGATTGCGAAGGAGGCGGACTTCATTTCTTAAAAATTGAGCCATTCATATACCCTTTTAACGGTAGATGAACAACGTACCTTCCTTCTTCATCCCTCTTAGTAGTTGAAACGAACAATTCCTCACAAAATCCATCAGCTGCTGACAAAATGTTCTTTCTTGGAAGATTCTCCACCTCCCAAAAAGATTTTGTCCAAAGAGATTTCACAAAAGTTGCAAATGACTCTGGAATATGGAGATTAAGATTGGATCGGAATGGGGCCAGTCAAAATCCATCCAAAAATGGTCTTTTGGCCCATCAAGGAACCACACACATCATGTATCACGCCGGACAGCATGATGGAAGAAAGAAAGTCACCACCAATCAGGATATCAACACTGGAACTCTTGTGAAACAGTGGGTCTGCTAGATCGAATTGTGGCAGCTGAGAGAAAATGCAAGGGGGTATCGAATGAGATGGAACGGCACCAGATAAATTAGGAATAACGTATGCCTTAACCGAAATTTTAGCATCCTCTGGATATCTTGAACAAAGAAGCAGAGTACATTCCTTCTGAACGAAAGCAGCCAAGGAATCATTCAGACTCGAAATTTGCGCATTGACCTTTATATACGGAAGCTGTAATCTATTGAAAAGTCTTTCAGAAATGAATGTACTCTGCGACCCAGAATCCAAAAGCACTCGCGCCTAGTATGTAACACCTAAGTGCAACACATTTACCAAAGCAGTCGCCAACAAAACTCCACGAAAATTGGGAGAGAAATAGGTTTGAACTACTCCCATACCAGAACTAGTAGACTGTATCGGATTTGGAGCGAAAGGATAGGAGTTTGCATTCAAATCTGTATTTGTATTTGCTGAAGGCTGCATTCTTGGGTTACCGGCTTTTGGATTAGCGGAACTCTCATGAAGGAAAGTATTTTGCTTCCTATGGCACTGGAAGCAAATGTTCTTGCTAGTACAATTTCGAACGTGATGAAAAGCAGTTCAAGCAAAGGCCTTGCTTCTTTATTTCGGATTTTCTTTGATTAATATCCATTGCTATGAACTTAGGACACTTCCTAATTACATGAGATTCTCTTGGACATAAAGGACTTGTGGACCCGAAACTCTCACTTGGAATTAATTTATATTTCTAGAAATCTTAGTAGTCGCATTATAGGGTTTCGAATCATGATCCCTTGCATTGGGATTGGCACGTATCTCTGAAACGGACTCCAATGTCCGGTATCGATTTGTAAGAAAAGTGTGAAGGTCGAACCACTTTGGAATTGCAGTCTTGGAGGCCCTGCTCCCACAAGGTACGAGTGGATTCCGATTTGAACATAGAAATACGAATAGGGGGTCCCAACTTCTGACATCAATGTCATACAACTCTAGTGCAGAGATACAAGAAGTGAGGTCGCGCTGCAACTGTTTAAGCGTACTGGCGGACTCTTTCGAAAAAGAAGGAAGATTGCATAAAACCTTTAGCTGCTCGTAAACAGGGATTTGTCTATTCTCGTAACGAGCGCACAGATTTCTTCGCCCCAAATGAAAACCATCGTTTGTCAAAGGTGTCCTCTGAACAATGTCACGAGCTTGACCTCGTATTTTTTGCGTCAAGTGAAACAGACGCTCGACAAAACTGAGTCTGGAATTCTCTGAAAGTAGGCCAAGACATGTAATCACCATGAAAAATCTCTGTATCACAGAGCAGAAGATGAAAGGAATAATCAGACCTTCCCGCAGAAGACGGAGTATCTTGAAACTCTGGCTGACGTTCAGAAACAGGACGATTTGCGATAATACGATGACTTGGAGGACTCTTCGGTGCCACCGGCAACTGAAACTCCTCCGTGAGCTGCGATAAGTACTCATAAACTTCGCCCGAAGGGTCTCCAGCTCGGAAGCATATTCTGCACCGTCCCCCACCTTTTTTTCTTCTCACTATCACGAGCAGCGATGAACGTATCGAAAGACGACTTAATGTCGCTCCACAATGACTTCAACTCTACCATATGTACATTAACGAAGTGAACGGATGAAAGCGGAAGCGTATTATCAACAATATCAGCATTGAATGCGACAAGGCGATCGGACAACCGAATGAACGACTCTAAGACATATTCGAACTTGAAAGAAAAAAAAGTATAATTGACCCTGAACAGGGCGCACTTAACTCTCTGAAATAGGTTAGAAGAAAAAACACTACTAGAGCGGAAATAACATCCAAAAAAATGGAGCTGGTATCAAAATAATCTTCGAAAAATGTCGAAGGCGTATACTTAATATTTCCAGAAAACAGAAGAAAACGTAATTGCGCCGGTTTAAATCAAGCTAAAAATGCCTCTCTACTATTTAAACTCTTACAATCAGAAAAGAGAAATAACTACCACTTCGGATAACTTTAATTTATTTGATCTAAAATTCGACCTTGGCCCACTGTAGGGTGCAAACACAATTTTTTTCACGCGAATAGCAAACGAAAATAGTTTTGTGAAGAAATCAGAATAAAAAAATTTATGTTTAGGAAAAATCAAAATTTTTAAACAAAAGGTCAACTATGACGGGTTGTAGGGTGCACTGTATATATTTCCGACCGATCAGGATCTCACATAAATGTACATATATACCAACGGAACCATGAAACAAGGTGTGTCTCAAACGCCCCGAGTCGCGACCCCACAAACGGAATGACTGCAAGGTGCACGGCATGCAAAGAGTAAATAAGAGCAAATTAACAAATTCAAAACAACATAGAAATCTCTTACTCTCTCAACATTAACAATGTCACCCGCTACGAAACTCAATAAAAGCAAACAACCAGAAATGTTTGTATGTGCGGATAGATGTGTGTATATATGGATGTTAGTTATGAAGATCAAATGTTGGTTAGTACTAAAAGAAAACAATAACAACAATCACCGTACTTGTAGGAAATATTGTGGAAGTGCGGGAACTATCAACAACGATGAAATGGTTCAAAGTTCACTTGTGCACTTGGTGCATTACCACTATTGAAAAAAGAGAAACAAAAGGAACACACTGCTGCGATACCGAATGAAAAAATATATTCTACTTTATTTGGAAATTAATGCAAATTGTATAGAATAAAAGCACACTGCTATTTAACTTTTCAATGAAATCTAGTTAAATTAACAATTTCCACCAAATTTTAAGAAAATTAATAACCGATTAGTCGAAAGGTAATTTAACACTACGGTTTTTGAAAAAATTCTCACTCAAAGCACTGTGAAGGAAAATATCGAAATGCCGTCGGCAAAATACAGTTGAAGCACAATGAAAATTCCGAAGAAACCACTATTATTTTCACTTTAAAGGAATAAAACAAAGCACAAACTCACTTTTTCCTGTACGATGATGACGTTATGCAAATGTTGGATGAAATTGTGATGACGGGATGATTTCCAGTGATTTATCCGGTTCGGTAAGGACCAATGAAACTGTCGAGGGGTTTATCTCTGGAGGGAAAGCGGATGGTGTGTTGTTGGGATCTTGGAAAATATTTCTTTGAATAGAAATATTTTCCTCGCAGAGCAAGTATAAGCAGAATGGTAAAAAAGGAAAACACGGTTGGATTAGGATTTAGGAATCTTCAAGTAACTCTTTATCGGTTGGAAAATAAAGCTCTGTAATGGAGGTTGATCACAACTCTTATTTGGAACAACAGTAGTGGTTGAAGCTCAGATAACAAGTAAGTTTGTTTAAGGAATAAGAAAGGAAAAAAGGCCGGCAGAGTACACAAGGCTACGTAAAGCACGACATCTTTAGAACAAAGAGAGAAACATACACACGCAAAGTATTGAGCGGGAAAGCTGACGTGTGGGTGTACGCTAATAGTTGCGAAACTTAGAAAGTAGATTAGAGTGACCATGTAGGAGAATGGTTTGGCATTAACAGTAATCTATATTTTTTAAAGAATTTGTTAAGAGACTCCTATGCTTCTTCAGAAAACTCTTCAATTTGCAACGATTGATATTCAATTACATTTTTTTCATGTGCCAATTTTTTGTGGACTTTTTGGAGTCAATTTCTTCTGTGGATACATTTCCGCTAAAAGTGTTACAGTTTCTTATGCATATTCTGTATATTTTTACACCCACCACCGAAGGATGGGGTATATTCATTTTGTCATTCCGTTTGCAACACATCGAAATATCTATTTCTGACCCTATAAAGTATATATATTCTTGATCAGCGTAAAAATCTAAGACGATCTAGACATGTCCGTCCGTCTGTCTGTCTGTTGAAATCACGCTACAGTCTTTAAAAATAGAGACATTGAGCCGAAATTTCGCACAGATTCTTTTTTTTGTCCATAAGCAGGTTAAGTTCGAAGATAAGTTATATCGGACTATGTCTTGATATAGCCCCCATATAGACCGATCCGCCGATTTAGGGTCTTAGGCCCATAAAAGCCACATTTATTATCCGATTTTGTTGAAATTTAGGGTAGTGAGTTGTGTTAGGCCCTTCGACGTCCTTCGTTAGATCGGTCCAGATTTGGATATAGCTGCCATATAGACCGATCCTCAGATTTAGGGTCTTAGGCCCATAAAAGACACATTTATTATCCGATTTCGCTGAAATTTGGGACAGTGAGTTGTCTTAGGACCTTCGACTTCCTTCGTTAAATTGGCCCAGATCGGTTCAGATTTGGATATAGCTGCCATATAGACCGATCCTCCGGTTAAGGGTCTTAGGCCCACAAAAGCCACATTTATTTTCCGATTTTGCTGAAATTTGGGACAGTGAATTGTGTAAGGCCCTTCGACATCCTTCGTTAATTTGGCTCAAATCGGTTCAGATTTGGATATAGCTGCCATATAGATCGATCCTCCGATTTATGGTGTAAGGCCCATAAAAGCCACATTCATTATCCGATTTTGCTGAAATTTGGGACAGTGAGTTGTGTTAGGCCCTTTGACATATTTCTTCAATTTGGTCCAGATCGGTTCAGATTTAGATATAGCCGCCATATAGACCGATTTCTTGATTTATGGTGTTGGGCCCATAAATTGCTCATTTATAGTCTGATGTCGCCGAAATTTGGAACAGTGAGTTAAGTTAAGCCCCTTGACATACTTCTGCAATATCGCAAAGATCGGTCCTGATTTGGATATAGCTGCCATATAGACATCTAGGTTTTAGGTTTTGGGGCGATAAAAGACGCATTTATTGTCCGATGTTGCTGAAATTTGACAAGGTGAGTTTGGTTAGGCTTTTCGAGGTCCTTCTTTAATTTTGCCCAGATCGGTCCAGATTTACATATAGCTGCCATATAGACCGATCTCTCGATTTAAGGTTTAGGGCCCATAAAAGAGGCATTTATTGTCCGATTTCGCCGAAATTTGGGACAGTGCTTTGTGTTAGACTCTTCGACATGTTTATGCAACTTGGTCCAAATCGGTCCAGATTTGGATATAGCTGCCATGTAGACCGTTATCTCGATTTAAAGTCTTGGCCCCATAAAAGGCGCATTTATAATCCGATTTCACTGAAATGAGACACAGTGACTTATGTTCGGGTTTTCGACATCGTGTTGTATATAGTTCAGATCGGTATGAGGTATATGAGTATAAGGTATGAAATTTTCACCGAATTTTGATGAAAGGTGGTTTACATATATACCCGAGGTGGTGGGTATCCAAAGTTCGGCCCAGCAGAACTTAACGCCTTTTTACTTGTTTAGAATTGATGTTTTCCTTGCAGTTATTTAAAAAAAAAATCCCAATCTTGTTACGATTTGATTGTCAATTCCAGTGATTCCAGTTACTGCCTCATCATTTTCAAAAAATCTCCTAGAAGTGTTTCCATCGTTTGAGTTTCCTTATCCGTGCTTGGGATAGTCTACTTTTAGTTCAAGTTGTTTAAAAAAAGCATGCTGTATTTTCTTCTTTCTGATCCTTAGTTGGTGTATTTTCATCAAAGTTTTCTTCCTTTTGTGGTAGGGTATACGCCAATTTTAGAAAGAACTCTATGCACCGTATCCTGGCATGCAAAGGTGACATTCCAGGTTCATAGTTCTCCTTGTTTGTAAAATAGTTTAATTAACCGAAGTTCTTCTGATTCTTTTTACAAATTGGACATGCCAATGTTGAGGTTGTTCCTGTCAGTTCGTTAACGGATTTTCCGTCAAATATGCTCATATGAAACTCGTAGCTGCATTCAATATATTTCCCTACTCCAATGTTCAGCATTGTGAGCTTAATCTTGCTTATTTGTTGTTCAATATCCTTCACCTTTGCGGTAATGAGTTTTTCAGATTCCTTTGCATATTGAGACATTATTGGTCGACAATAATGCGCTGATTAAGGACGTGGATTTTTCCAGTGATGGGAAACGTCAGATAGGTTAGGTAAGGTTTAAGTGGCAGTCTGCCCTTAGACGCACTTAGACGTTTTCGTCCATAGTGATACCTCAGGAACAGAAGAAGGATGAAGCCTTCTAAAGGGTGATTTTTTTGAGGTTAGGATTTTCATGCATTAGTATTTGACAGATCACGTGGGATTTCAGACATGGTGTCAAAGAGAAAGATGCTCAGTATGCTTTGACATTTCATCATGAATAGACTTACTAACGAGCAACGCTTGCAAATCATTGAATTTTATTACCAAAATCAGTGTTCGGTTCGAAATGTGTTCATTCACCGTAACGTTGCGTCCAACAGCATCTTTGAAAAAATACGGTCCAATGATTCCACCAGCGTACAAACCACACCAAACAGTGCATTTTTCGGGATGCATGGGCAGTTCTTGAACGGCTTCTGGTTGCTCTTCACTCCAAATGCGGCAATTTTGCTTATTTACGTAGCCATTCAACCAGAAATGAGCCTCATCGCTGAACGGTGAATGAACACATTTCGAACCGAACACTGATTTTGGTAATAAAATTCAAAGATTTGCAAGCGTTGCTCGTTAGTAAGTCTATTCATGATGAAATGTCAAAGCATACTGAGTATCTATCTCTTTGACACCATGTCTGAAATCCCACGTGATCTGTCAAATACTAATGCATGAAAATCCTAACCTCAAAAAAATCACCCTTTAGTTCCTACCGTTGAACCATCCATATCGCTTTAAAAAGCCTAATAACTTCTGAATGTTCACATCCGCTAAATCAGACAGGTTCGAAAAGAAATGAGAAAACAATGTGGAACTCCTTCTAACTGTCAGTGCGGGACACACACAGAAGGTGTTCTATTGTCTCTTCTTTTTCGATGTCCTCACAGCTTCTGCAAAAGTCGTTGCTGGTAACCTTCAGTCTGTCAGCATGTTTTCCGATTAGACAGTGACCTTTCATGACGGACACAATGACTGAGACGTCAGTTCTAGCCAATGACAGCAAAGCATTAGACCTATTCAAGTCTAGATTAGGTCACATAATTTTGGAATGCTCACAGCCCCCTCTTTGGGGCCATCTATCATTCGTTGTCCTTGGGGCCTGGTCCTGAAAACTTAACCCTCATGTCGCCACAGGTAACCCACAGTTTCCTGTATCCCTACGATGTGTAAGGTAGTACCTAGTCTCGGAAGCTCGTTCGCTTTACAATTCCCTGGGATATTTCTGTGGTCCAGCACCCAGTACAGGAGAATTTTGAACTGTTCAGCCATCTCGTTAAGAGATCTGCGACAGTCGAGGGTGGTTTTTGTCTTCAGAAATACGTTTTACATTGGCTGAAGGAATCGTCGTTATGACATTATATCTTAGCCACTTCCTTGATTGCAAGGATCTCCGTTTGATAAACACACTGCTATGGTTGGTAACCTTTTCAATATGACTAGTTCTAAATCTTAAGAGTACACCCCAAAGCCCACCTGATCGTTTAGTTTGGAGCCATCCGTATAGAAGTTTGTCTAACTTCCGGTACCAGGGATATCGTAGTTCCAATCGGTTCTATCAGGAATAGTGGTACAGTACATCTTATCAAAAAGCGGCTCAGGTAGGGTGTAATCAACACTGTCTGGAACACCGGATAATGTATCAAGGATAACACAGTGTCCGCAGCTGCCACATGACCAATAAGAAAGCGCCCTTAACCTCACGGCATTGGTCGCTGCAATTTGTTTAGCCACAATGTCCAGGGGCACAAGATATAGCATTTAGTTCAGTGCATCAGATGGTGTCGTCCTAAGTGCGGCTGTGATGCACAAACGAGCCATCCTTTGGATCCGATTAAGAATTGAGTAGTAGGTGGACTTTTGAAGCGACGTCCACCAGACCACAACAACATATATGCAGTATGTATCCAATGCATGACACGCGGTCTAAACCCTCAACTGTTACAAATGGGTCTCTTGCAGGTGTATAGGGCAACAGTTGCCCTTTCCAAAATGTTGGATTTGAAGTTAAATTTCCTATCCAGCAAAACGCCCTGGTATTTTGCGCTTTCTGTAAATAGAACATTTCATAAACTAGGCCAAGGCTGAGTTTGAAGACGGGGGAATGCTTCCTTTAATCTTTTTAACCCCTTTGGGCTTGCATCAGCAACAGATTTTATAATCTGCGGCCAGCTAAAATTTTTTTAAATTATGTTAAGGAGCATTCGAAGAGCGTATTTTGAAAATATGGCGAGGGGTTTTTTTTATTTCCCACCAATGTTGAAAAATAGTGAAAAATGGGTGCTTTTTAAACAGTGATTTTCCTGGAGAAGCTCAAGGAAGTCTTTGTTATGTTTTTGATAATTCTACACATATTAAGTATATGCTTCCATATACAAAATAAAAAATGAAAATGTAATTATAATGCCTAAAACAAGGTCTGTTTAAAGTGATACCAAAAACTCTCTGTTAATATGTATATGCCAGGATATTATTGGGACTCCATACATCGTAGGTGTCCAGAAGTTATCACAAAATGGTTGGTGAACCACTTGTCCTACGTGGTCAAAAAGATTAACTGGTAGGGGGTCCATCCTTTATCTCTGTAGCCAGGCAATCATAATTTGAGAATTTTCAACTGTTCACACATTTTGCAGAGAGATAAAGGAAGAAGCCTTCTAGTCCCTGCTGTTGGACAATTCAGATCGCCTTAAAAAGCCCAATAACTTGCGAATGTTCACATCTGCTAAATCAAAAACTTGCGCCCAGTAACTTGCTCTTGTTCACGCATTTTACAGAGAGAAAAAGGGCGGACGAATGCGTATTTGTGCTCTGAAATTTTTACTCGGTAAATTTTTTTGCGGTTTGGTTTTTTGATAAAATATTAATGCCCACCATTTCACATAGAGAATTCCCTGGGCTATGTGTAACAACACCTGATGAAATAACTCCCAATTTCATAAATCCTAGGTCCTTAATAAAAATTAAATAAGCCCCAACCTAAAAAATTACATAAAACCCAAAAAATAAAATGATTCCAAATGCATAAATTAAGTATGTCACAAGATTTGGGACTTATTTGTGGAGCCCAGTTCTGTGGCTTTCCCTTTATTAAAGAGTACCCTGCAGACTTTTCGAAAGCTGTCAGTTTTAAAAGTTTTTAAAGTTCCTTATATAAGATGTAAGAATTACCAGTGCTGGGGTCGTGAGTTCGATTTCCACTAGCGGCCTGGTCGATCGCTTCTATGGTATCACAATGGACTAAAATAGACTTAGCGGGTCTGCTAGGAAAATAGACCGCCACACTGTCGATTGTCCGACTCCACTCCGTCGGCATGTCCGATTTTTGAAGTGACCTCAGCGGTCGAACGAATGGAGAAAGTTGGTTCGGATTTGGATACAGCCCCCCTATCAACTGGTCCATCGATATAACCTCTTGGCCCCACTAGAGGTAGAAACTGTTATCTGACTTACAATGGCCTCCACTATGGGCACCAAAATCCATGCCAAATATGATCTGAATCGGTATATAACCCAATATACATAGAGCCCACATAAACCGATCTCTTAATTTTGCTTCTTGAAGCTCTAGAAGACGCAGTTCGTAGCCATTTATTGCTTGACCTCTCATAATTTTTTTATAGCCTCCACCATAGGATGGGGGGTATACTAATTTCGTCATTCTGTGTGTAACTACTCGTAATATTCGTCTGAGACCCTATAAAGTATATATATTCTTGGTCGTCGCGACATTTTATGTCGATCCAGCCATGTCCGTCCGTCCGTCTGTCTGTCGAAAGCACGCTAACTTCGGAAGGAGTAAAGCTAGCCGCTTGAAATTTTGCACAAATACTTCTTATTAGTGTTGGTCGGATGGTATTGTAAATGGGCCATATCGGTCCATGTTTTGATATAGCTGCCATATAAACCGATCTTGGATCTTGACTTCTTGAGCCTCTAGAGTGCGCAATTCTTATCCGATTGGAATGAAATTTTGCACGACGTGTTTTGTTATGATATCCAACAACTGTGCCAAGCATGGTTCAAATCGGTCCATAACCTGATATAGCTACCATATAAACCGATCTTGGGTCTTGACTTCTTGAGCCTCTAGAGTGCGCAATTCTTATCCGATTTGAATGAATTTTTGCACGAAGTATTTTGTTATGATATCCAACAACTGTGCCAAGTATGGTTCAAATCGGTCCATAACCTGATATAGCTGTCATATGAACAGATCTGCGGACTTGACTTCTTGAGCTTCTAGAGGGCGCAATTCCTATCCGATTTGGCTGAAATTTTGCACGACGTATTTTATTCTTACTTTCAACAACTGTGTCAAATAAGGTTCAACTCGGTTCATAACCTGATATAACTGACATATAAACCGATCTGGGATCTTGACTTCTTGAGCCTCTAGAGGTCGCAATTATTATCCGATTTGCCTGAAACGTATTTGCCCTTGTACGACAGATCCTCTCATGACTGTCAACATACGTGTTTATTATGGTCTGAATCGGTCTATAACCCGATACAGCTTCCATATAAATTGATCTCTCTTTTTTACCTTTTGAGCCCCCAAAGGGCGCAATTCTTATTCGAATTGGCTGACTTTTTGCACAGGTCTCCAACATATAATTTAATTGTGGTCCAAACCGGACCATATCTTGATATCGGTCTAATAGCAGAGCAAGCCTTTTCTTATATCCTTTTTTGTCTAAGAAGAGATGTCGGGAAAAGAACTCGACAAATACGATCCATGTTGGAGGGTATATAAGATTCGGCCCGGCCGAACTTAGCACGCATTTACTTGTTTTTATTTTCTGCCTAAAAAGCCACGGTGGAGAGTATTTTAGATTGGAATCCGTTCCTCCTCCTCCGCTCCGGGTTCTTAAAACTAAGCACCCAGTCAGGGAAAATTATGCACTTTCTTTGAATGATATTATAAAACAAAGGTTGATTTTTTAGCAATTATCTTTTTGGCAGCCCTGGTTTAAACAGTTTACGCACGTTTCGTGTTTTGTTTCACTGCCAAACATCTTCAGTTTCGTCTATAATTTAACCATAAATCGTCTTGCAAACGAACAACGCTTGCAAATTATTGCATTTTATTAACGAAATGCGTGCTATGTTAAGAAAGTTCATCGCGCACTTCTTCCATTAAGCGATGAAGTTCATTTTTGGCTCAATGGATTCGTAAATAAACAGAATTATCGATTTTGGAGTGAAGATCAGCCAGTTTGGTGCGGTTTATGGGCTGGAGGCATCATAGGACCTTCAAAGATGATGCGAATCGTAACGTAACTGCAACGTAACCCATGACATGTGTTTTCAACAAGACGATGCCACACAGCACGCGTAACGCGTAATGGACTTATTATACCCTCCACCATAGGATGGGGGGTATACTAATTTCGTCATTCTGTTTGTAACTACTCGAAATATTCGTCGGAGACCCCATAAAGTATATATATTCTTGATCGTCGCGAAATTTTATGTCGATCTAGCCATGTCCGTCCGTCTGTCCGTCCGTCCGTCCGTCTGTCCGTCCGTCTGTCTGTCGAAAGCACGCTAACTTCCGAAGGAGTAGAGCTAGCCGCTTGAAATTTTGCACAAATACTTCTTATTAGTGTAGGTCGGTTGGTATTGTAAATGGGCCATATCGGTCCATGTTTTGATATAGCTGCCATATAAACCGATCTTGGGTCTTGATTTCTTGAACCTCTAGAAGGCGCAAATCTTATCCGATTGGAATGAAATTTTGCACGACGTATTTTGTTATCATATCCATCAACTGTGCCAAGTATGATTTAAATCGGTCCATAACCTGATATAGCTGCCATATAAACCGATCTTGGGTCTTGACTTCTTGAACCTCTAGATGGCGCAAATCTTATCCGATTGGAATGAAATTTTGCACAACGTATTTTGTTATGATATCCAATAATTGTGCCAAGTATGGTTCAAATCGGTTCATAATCTGGTATAGCTGTCATATAAACCGATCTGGGGTCTTGACTTCTTGAGCCAATTGAGGGCGCAATTCTCATCCGATTTGGCTGAAATTTTGCATGATGTGTTTTGTTATGACTTCCAATAACTGTGCTAAGTATGGCGTAAATCGATATAGAACCTGATATAGCTGCCATATAAACCGATCTGGGATCTTGACTTCTTGAACCTCTAGAGGGCGCAATTCTCATCCGATTTGGCTGAAATTTTGTACAAGGGCTTCTCTCATGACCTTCAACAAACGTGTCTATTATGGTCTGAATCGATCAATGGCTTGATACAGCTCTTATACAAACCTATCTCCTGATTTTGCTTCTTGAGCCCCTACAAGGCGCAATTCTTATCCGAATGAACTGAAATATTACGCAATGTCTTCTACAATGTCAATCAGCATTCATTTATGGTCCGAATCGGACTATAACTTGATATAAAGGGTGATTTTTTTGAGGTTAGGATTTTCATGCATTAGTATTTGACAGATCGCGTGGGATTTCAGACATGGTGTCAAAGAGAAAGATGCTCAGTATGCTTTGACATTTCATCATGAATAGACTTACTAACGAGCAACGCTTGCAAATCATTGAATTTTATTACCAAAATCAGTGTTCGGTTCGAAATGTGTTCAAATTTTGACAAATTTTGTTCAGCGATGAGGCTCATTTCTGGTTGAATGGCTACGTAAATAAGCAAAATTGCCGCATTTGGAGTGAAGAGCAACCAGAAGCCGTTCAAGAACTGCCCATGCATCCCGAAAAATGCACTGTTTGGTGTGGTTTGTACGCTGGTGGAATCATTGGACCGTATTTATTCAAAGATGCTGTTGGACGCAACGTTACGGTGAATGAACACATTTCGAACCGAACACTGATTTTGGTAATAAAATTCAATGATTTGCAAGCGTTGCTCGTTAGTAAGTCTATTCATGATGAAATGTCAAAGCATACTGAGCATCTTTCTCTTTGACACCATGTCTGAAATCCCACGTGATCTGTCAAATACTAATGCATGAAAATCCTAACCTCAAAAAAATCACCCTTTAGCTCCAATAGGATAACAGTTCTTATTCAATATTCTATGTTTGTCTAAAAAGAGATACCGCGCATAGAACTCGACAAATGCGATCAATGGTGGAGGGTATATAAGATTCGGCCCGGCTGAACTTAGCACGCTCTTACTTGTTGTGAGACTAGTTTGGTTAACATTCCACGTTCGGGGCAGGTCAATTGGCACTTAGATTGTGCGATTTACCGCCTTTAGACTATTGTTTGTGGGGCTATGTCTATGCAGATAATCCCGCTTCAATTGACTCAAGGGAAGACAACATTGAAGCATTTATTCGTGAGATACTGGCCGAAATGTTGGAACGAGTATGTACAACTTTAAGTAAACGCATGGATGAAATAATCTTCAAACATTAAGATTATTTCATGCGGAGGTAGACAAAGTCGGAAAAGGAACGAAGGAAGCACGCACGGCACCTAAGTCTTCTTGAAGGACTGTGACTTCCAAACTGAGGCCACAGCCATCACAAAAGGGGAAGATGGTCGCTGAGAATAGTAAGGAGCCGCCCCCTTACGCCAGAGTGGCAAGGAAGCACAACAGAGATGAGCTGACTTATGTAGTCATCAATATCGGCTGTGCATCCGGTAGGATTCCACCAGATCATCGGTCCCAAGTGAAGGATCTGGTTAACGATCGGATTTTCGAACATGTGTGCAACTCTGTAGAGGGCCCAACTATATAAATAATGAGGTGCGATTATAGAGGGGACATATTTACGCTACGTTTTGCGCCACCTGGGCCTGATGGAATATTTCCAGTGTGACTACAAAAAGATGCAGACTATCTGGCGCCTCATCTGGCCAACATTTTTTCAGCGTACCTAGAACTTGAATATACTCCGAAAGGCTGACAGGAGGCAAGGGTGGTGTTTATACTCAAGCCCGGCAAGGCAAGTTGTGCGACACCAAAGGCCTACAGACCCATAAGCCTTACATCCTTTCTACTCAAAACCATGAAACGTATTGTGGACACCATGATAAAGAGTTCCTACATCCAGCGAAATGCTCAAATACAAACAGCATGCCTATATCAAGCGAAGGCCGGTGGAGACTTCCCTGCACGAGGTTGTGCCTTAAAGATAAGAATCCTTCGAATCCTGAAATAGTATGTATTGACATCCACGGGGCTTTTAACAATGTGCGGACCGACACAATAATCCAATCCTTAGTCCAGTACCGGGTGGACCCGGTCCTTAGAGACTGGATAACCCATATGCTAAAGAACAGGTGGATAAATTGTGTTTCCCATGTCAAAAATGTAAGGGAGAAAGTGGTGCAAGGCACGCCACAGGGGCCATTTTATCGCCACTCAATAATAACCGAGGATCCACTGGCTCTACAGAAGCACGATTAGACCAATACATACTTACGCCTCAGGAGTTTGGTGGACTGCTATGGAGAAAAAGTACAACATAAGGACCATACAACAGGTTCAGAGAACATATTGTCTTGGCATAGGCGGAGCGATGAGGACCACGCCCACTAGGGAACTGGAGACTATTCTAGATATTCGACCCTTTGACATACAGATTAAGTGTGACGCAGCCACTGCGGTTATGAGACTTAAGGCAATGGGAGAATGGATTGAGGATGGGAGTTGGTCATACCTATCGAGGTGACGATAGGAAACCTTAAAGGAAGGGAAGAGGTTTCCGATCGGATACCTCAGATGAACCGTGAAGTCGAATGCGAGGCACTGCTGCCATCGGAACAGTCTTGAATTGACGGAACCCTAATATTGCCATCTGGAAGATCATGTTACACGGATGGAGGAGAGAGTGGGCCTGGGAGTTTACATTGAGAACCCAGGGACTGAGATCTGTTTTGGACTGCCTGACCACAATACGGTCCCGCAGGCGGAAATCCGGACGTTCTCGGAATGCGTGAAGTGGTGTGATTCTAACGTGAGGACGTCGAGTGTGAACATCTTTACCGACAGCAAAATTGCCATTAGTGCAATAACAACCAGGATGGTAAGGTCACGAACAGTCTTGCAGTGTAAGAAGGAGATTAATGCCGTCTCTGAGGATGGCACAATCCGCATTGTTTAGGTGCCGGGCCATAACGGAGTAAGGGGAAATGAAAGGGCAGACGATTTGGCGGTGAAGGCCAGAGGACTGCCGTCAATAAACTTGATTAACCCGAAGCCTTTCGGGTCGCCGCAGGGCGAGTTAAGGGGGTGGGCGACGAATGCGCATGCAACATTGTGGAACAGCGAAACGGTCGGTAGGACGGCAAAAATCCTATGGGGGGATCCAGATCGTGAAGACAAGGCTATTACTGAAAGGAAGTAAGAAGGAGGTCAGTATAGCTATTGGACACATAAGACTACGAGCTCACTTAAGTAAAGTCGGTGCGGCAAGTGATAGCATGTGTAGGACATGCGGGGAAGATGATGAGACGTTGGAGCATTTCCTTTGTCATTGCCCGGCTTTCGCGTCTAACAGATACCGGCACTTAGGTGGAGACACAATATCAGACGTGAACCAGCTTAGGGGAGTTGTACTGAAAACAATTAAGAATTTTGTAAGTAGAACGAAGCTTAACTTAAAATTTTCTTTTTAGAGGTTTCTTTATAGTTTTTAGAGCGCACAACAAGCCGATTACTGGCTTAGGTGTATGTCCATAGTGGCATGGGTCGGATTAACATCTGCACGTTCTTTTCAATCTAACCTAATCGAACCTTCGAATGGATTGACGAAATTAGTACACCCTCAACCTAAGGTGGAGGGTTTAATTATTGAGCTTGTACAATCTCCCCAGATTCGTTGTTATAAACCTATATTATGATACCAGATCAACTATGAGATTGCCAATCAGTATGTTATTGGGTTCCCAAAAAGTAATTGCGAATTTTTTAAAAGAAAGTAAATGCATTTTTAATAAAACTTAGAATGAACTTTAATCAAATATACTTTTTTTACACTTTTTTTTTCTAAAGCAAGCTAAAAGTAACAGCTGATAACTGACAGAAGAAAGACTATATGAAAAATCCGCAATTACTTTTTGGGCAACCCAATATATTGCGTATTTTTCTACAGCTAATTTCTATGAATTTGTTTGGGTTGCAATTAACAGCATATATTCATTTGCAGATAGACATAAATTTCATAGCTAATAATGAACCGAAGTAGCAAACATTTTGCCGTTATTGTTCATAAAAACTATATACAACTTGCTCAACAATTCATCATGAGAAATGTAACAATAACAATTGAAAGAGCAAAGAAAAATATGTGTGGCAGGCAGACTAGGTTGAGGCTGCCACTTGGTGGTGAATGGAAAGGCTGATATCGGCTCGTTGATGGTATATGGGAATAATGAACGGACAAATGTTCATGAAGTCGATGAAGTAGTTGCCTCATGCGGCACATACGCAGAAATTGCGCTCAAACAAAAGGTCACAGAGGCAAACAATCCGAGGCCTAACAATTGTTATTGCTAGGGTCTGATGGACAGACTACTTAGTGCATAATTTATGCGCTGCCTCAGTGACCAATAAACACACCATTGGAAGAAACTGTAAGCAGGCGGCTACTCTGTAAATGCACAGTTTTCATATGAAAAATTTTATTGAAGCCCATAAATGGGAAATGTTGAATATATGTTACAAGTCAACGAGGGTGTGGCATGCGTCCAAGATATGACGTCGACGACGGTGATGATGATGATGTTGATGGTTCACTTAGCCTACAACATCGATCTCACTGAGTTCAATGGAATTCTTACGGGATTTATAAGCCTTCGTGTGTATATGTGCACGAATTGTATCTTACCACCGAATGAGTGTTAAAAATGCATTAATGAAAAAAAAAACAATAAAATTTTATTTAAGCAGCAGCTGCCCGGTTTTTGCATAAACCCACCCTACACATCTCACCTTCTGTGGAGAAATAACATGAAAATACAACAAATGTTTTCAATGTTGTTTTCATTGAATGGCACAATTGCAAGCTGCAACATTTTGTTGAAGTTTTTTCGTATCCCTACTTAATTCACACTAGAGTGTTAATTGTAAATTGACCCAAAATGCTGCTTTGTCATAAATATGATTATCTTGTTGTGTGAGCATAGCCCAAATAGAAAACTTTGAATTAAGACGATTTGGAAAAATTTTAAATGTATTTCATACTAGCTGGACAGGGCCCGCTCTGCTGCGCCTTCTTTTACTCTTTTATTTTATCAGAGCCCTTTACTGGCTCGGTCAGGAAAAAAGTCCTGTTTGGGGGTGTTGGTAATGCCTTTCAGATATTTCGCCCCAATGTGGATATCATATTGATGCTCTACTCCCAAATTTCTTTTATTTGAGCCTTATATTGCTGTGGTCGGTAAATATGTCCGGTATGGGGAAGTTTTTGGGGGTGAGGTGGAACCCCATGTATCAGATTCGTGCTCTAGTCTCAAGTACATTTCATTTGAGCTTAATATTGTCATTATTGGCGGCCGCCCTACACATCCCACCTTAAATAAGTATACCATATTTCTGTTATTCGGTTATTATAAACGTACTAAATTTCGCGTAAATCGCCTCACCCATCCCCGAAATCTGACGTTTTTGAAAATAGGGTAAGGGGAGAGACAGTTTGGATCTACTTTATTCTCTTGGCTTCGGTCGTGAATTGGAGTAGCCAAATCCTTTTCCCGCAAAATGGATATCAGATTCATAATCTACTCCCAAAAACCACATTTAAACTACATATTGCTATAGTCGGTATATATGTATGGTTTAGGGGGAGTTTATGAGGTGAGACGTCCCCGAATCACTTGGCCGTATAACAGATATCAGATTTGAGCCCATTTTTGTCATAATCCACAAATATGTCCAGTTTGAGGGTATATAGAGTGTGTCGGCCACCCACGCACTTAGCCCTGAAAATTATCAGTATCGTGCTCTACTCTCAAATTTCTTTTATTTGAGCCCCACTTGCCATTGGTTTAGGGGGAGTTTATGGGGTGAGACCATCCCCAAACACTTGGCCCCAAAATTGGATATCAAATTCGTTTTCTACTATCAAATACCTATTATTAATTACCGTAGTAGGCAAACATGGCCGGTTTGAAGGGAGTTTAGGGGGCGGACCTTGAAATAATACCAGTATCATGTTAGAGAACGATTTTGTTTGGTGGGGAGGGGGGTGGGGAGGCCCTTCGGATATCAAAAAATGTAGTACCCTATCTTCCCCGGGGGCCCAAACTCTACCATCCGCGAACATTTCATGCAAACCGGTTCAGCCGTTTTTGAGTCCATACCGAACAGACAAACGAACTAACAAACAAATAAACAAACAAATAAACAAACATACAAATAAACAAACAAAGCGCAATAATTTCAGTGTTATTTATTACTAGTTGGACAGGGTCCGCTCTGCTGCACCATCTTTCACTCTCTTATTTTATCTGAGCCATATACTGTCACTTCAGGTAATAGGTCCTGTTTGGGGGTTCTGGTACGGCCTTTTAGATATTGCGCGCCAATGTGGATATCATATTGGTGCTATCCTCCCGAAAACCTTTAATTTTAACTTTACATTAATACTTGACGCACCATGCCCGCTCCGCTGCGCCTTATTTAACTCTCTAATATCTTTTTAGGGTGTGGACACTTCGCCCTGAATGCGGATATCAAAATCTATTGTCCTGCGGAACGGTAGGACGTGACCCAGATACTTGAATCCCTATACCAGCATTAGATTCGAAATATACTGTCATAGACCTTTCTTTTAATTGACATATTATCCCGATCGAACTACACGTCCTATTAAAGGGAAGGGGAGGGGAGACGCCGTAGACATCTTCGACGAAATATTCCAAATATCTATCATTTGATACCCATATTGTCCCAATCGGTTAATATGTCCTGTTGAGAGGTTTTGGGGGTGGAGAGGCGCCTCAGACACCAAGGAATACATTTTTATATCAGCAATGGACTCTACCTTTAAATAGCTTTCATTTGATATCGATATTGTCCCAATCGGTAAATTTGTCCTGCTGGGGGGTTTTGGGGGGTGGGGAGGGCTCTCAGACACCAAAAAATTAATTTTTGTGTCAGATTTGTATTCTAATTTTAAATACCATTCATTTGATACCCATATAGCTCAAAGCGGTTAAAGTGTGCTGTTGGCTAGTGTTTTTAGGGGTGGGGGGCCCCTGACTCTTAGGGTAACATTTGAATGCCAAGTTAGTACTCTACTCTGAAATACAATTCATTTGATACCCATATTGCCCACAGCGTTGAAAGTATCCTCTTGGGGCTTTTTTAGGGGTGGGGGACCCCCCGAAAATTAAGAGTGAAATTTTTATACCAAATTCGTACTCTACACTTAAACACCATTCATTTGATACCCATATTGTTGCAATCGGCACACATGTCCGTTCTGGTGGGTTCTGGGATGGGGAGTCCCCTCTGGTCATTTGACGCCAACATTTTTTACCAATTTCGCGTTTTTGGTGTACCATAAGGTGGCATACAAAATTTAGGTTGAATCGGTGCACGCATCTCCGAGATCTGGCGTTTTTTAAAATTGGGGCATTGTGGATGGTCCGCCCCCCTTCGGATATCAAAAAATTTAGTACCCTATTTTCACCGGGGGACCAAATTTTACCATCAATTTCATGAAAATCCGTTCAACCGTTTTTGAGTCTATGCGGAACAGACTAACAAAGAAAATAATATACAAACAAACAAAAAAGCCAAACAATTTAATTTTTATACCCTCCACCATAAGATGGGGGGTATACTAATTTCGTCATTCTGTTTGTAACTACTCGAAATATCCGTCTGAGACCCCATAAAGTATATATATTCTTGATCGTCGCGACATTTTATGTCGATCTAGCCATGTCCGCCCGTCCGTCCGTCTGTCTGTCGAAAGAACGCAAACTTCCGAAGGAGTAAAGCTAGCCGCTTGAAATTTTGCACAAATACTTCTTATTAGTGTAGGTTGATTGGTATTGTAAATGGGCCATATCGGTCCATGTTTTGATATAGCTCCCATATAAACCGATCTTGGGTCTTGACTTCTTGAGACTCTAGAGTGCGCAATTCTTATCCGATTGGAATGAAATTTTGCACAACGTGTTTTGTTATGATATCCAATAACTGTGCCAAGTATGGTTCAAATCGGTCCATGTTTTGATATAGCTGCCATATAAACCGATCTAGGGTCTTGACTTCTTGAGCCTCTAGAGTGCGCAATTCTTATTCGATTTGAATTAATTTTGGCACGACGTGTTTTGTTATGATATCCAACAACTGTGCCAAGTATGGTTCAAATCGGTCCATAACCTAATATAGCTGCCATATAAACCTATCTTGGGTCTTGACTTCTTGAGCCTCTAGAGAGCGCAATTCTTATCCAATTGGAATGAAATTTTGCACGACGTGTTTTGTTATGATATCCAACAACTGTGCCAAGTATGGTTCGAATCGACCGATAACCTAATATAGCTGCCATATAAACCGATCTTGGGTCTTGACTTCTTGAGCCTCTAGAGGTCGCAATTATTATCCGATTTGTCTGAAATTATGTACTATGGATCTTCTCATGACCATCAACATACGTGTTTATTATGATCTGAATCGGTCTATAGCCCGATACAGCTCCCAAATAAATCGATCTCTCTATTTTACTTCTTGAGCCCTCAAAGGGAGCAATTCTAATTCGAATTGGCTGACATTTTACGAAGGTCTCCAACATGTAATAATATAATAATAGCAGAGCAAATCTTTTCTTTTATCCTTTTTTGCCTAAGAAGAGATGCCGGGAGAAGAACTTGTTTTTATATAATACTAGCTGACACAGGCCCGCTCCGCTGCGCCTTCTTTTACTTTATATGGAACAAAATTTTGCTTGGAATATTTATTTTCGACAATTAAAGAGCTTTTAGTGAAATACCACGCTACGAAAATAGTATATAGCTTGACTAACAGTTTAACAATATAAGTGCCTTTATCTGAATCCCATGTGATCCTTATTGGTCAACGAATTTAAGTTTGATGTAAGGTGTTCTCCATTCTTAAAAAACTTTATTTCTGCCCGATATTCTCATGATGTTTGATTTAGGGGTGTTTTCGGGGTTGAGGTGGTCCCCCAGACTCTTGGCCCTGAAAAAATAATAGCTTCGTGGTCTTCTCTCAAATACCATTTATTTAAACCCCATATTGTCATTGGTTTAAGGGGATATTGCATGATGAGGCGTCCCCCAAACACATGGCCCCAAAATTGGTTATCAAATTCGAATCTCAAATACCTTTCATTTAAGCCACATATTGACATGGTCAAAACATTTTTACTTTTTGGGTGGTGTTTTGGGGAATACCGAATACTTTTATTTGAGCCCCATATTGCGATGGTAAGTAAAAAATTGTTGTTGGTGGGGTATTTTGGGAAAAGTGGTCCCAAAAAAATTGGTCCCGAAAGTGGGTATCAATTCTTGCTTTACCCACCAGTACATTTCATACGCCCGATTAAGGGGTTTTTTGGGTAGTGCAGTGGTCCCCTTAACACTAAACACTGAAAATATATCAGCAACGTGCTCTATTCTCATATATCAAATATCATTTATTTGAACTCCATATTGCCATTGGCCTCAAAATTGGATATCAAATTAGTTACCTAATCTCAAATACCATTCATTTAAACCCCTTATTTCAAAGCCAGCAAATACGTCCGGTTTGGGGTATGGGCCCTAAGAACAATGAATATCGAGCTCCACTGTCTTGACTGTCCACTGTCGTATTTGGGGCTTGTTATGATGGTGGGACGTCACCTAGAAAGTTGGTCCCGAATATTGATATCAAATACATGGTCTACTCCCAAATACCTTTCATTTGAGCCCCATTTTTTCATAGCCGGCAAACATGACCGTTTTGGGGGGTGTTTTGGTGACTTGGCCCTGAAAATATACATCAGATTCGTATTGTAGTCTAAAATACTGCTTATTACAGCCCCATATTGGAATGTTCAGCAAATACGTCTTATAAGGGTGGTGTTATGGGGGTGGGGTGGCCCCATACACACTTTTTCCCGAATATTGATATCAGATTCGTGCTTTACACCCAAAGACCTCCCATTTGAGCCCCATAATGCTATTGTAGTAAATTTGTCCTTACATGAGTGTCCCGAATTCACCTCATTGGCTGTGAATAATAGGTGGAATTTTATTCGATCAAATAATCTATGTTACGTTGTTTTAAAAAACGCATAAAAAAGTGTAAATCCAAACGTCAGTGCGGGGTGGATGATTGCAAAATGCCTCATAATTCATTCTTGCATAATAGTAATAAAGAGCAATTCAATCAGCTGCAAAAGACACCTGCAAGTGTTGAAAATGGTCAAGCAATTTTTTCCACCCTAAAGAGAAAGTTCTCTTCAAATATTGGGTTGCCCAAAAAGTAATTGTGGATTTTTTAAAAGAAAGTAAATGCATTTTTAATAAAACTTAGAATGAACTTTAATCAAATATACTTTTTTTGCACTTTTTTCTAAAGCAAACTAAAAGTACCAGCTGATAACTGACAGAAGAAAGAATGCAATTACAGAGTCACAAGCTGTGAAAAAATTTGTCAACGCCGACTATATGAAAAATTCGCAATTACTTTTTGGGCAACCCAATATATTCCTGTTGAAAGACTGGCCAACTGATGAATTGTGGTTACAATGGACAGGGGAAATAACATAAATAGGAAATTATTCTGTGTATTGTTGACCTTTTTGTGAAAGGTCAAAAGCCGTATCTTTGTTTATTCCAGATTGTAAGCATAGTTCTAGCTTTTAATGAATAATGTTCGCACAGTCACCAAACTTCAGCTGCTCGTACAAACGCTGTCAAAGGCGTAGAATTGGTTGGGGTGTTTATGGTCGTAAGCAAACAGGCAACAATACTAATAATCGTATTTTACGTATTTGCGCATGCAACAACTACTACAAGTTGGATGAAATGCTAACAAGTTTTTTCTCGCTGGATGCCGTCGGAATCGCTCAAACACAAAAACAGTTACGATCGAAAGATGACGAACGTGCTCAACTAATTATGGAAAGGACTACAAAATATTTAGTGCATGAGAAACGGTGGGAAACCGGTTTACTCTGGAAATATGATGAAATATGTTTACCCAGTTCATTTTCAATGGTGAAATGTTGACTTTTGTGCCTAGAGTCAAAAATGCAGCGAGAGCCAAAGCTGAAATCCTTCCTTATTGAAAAAATTAAACAATACGTAAGAAAAGGCTTTGTCAGAAACCTTAGTTCATCAGAAATTAGGAATGATAATAAGCCTTGGTATATATATATATATAGGGATAATTGATGTTGCAAGTGCTGTGCCTATTAGCGTCAAAAGGTCTATTATTCTCCCACAGAAGCATACAACAATAAACTTATTAATCGAGTACTACCATCGCAAATTTCATCATCAACATAACGAGATCGTAGTAAATGAAATTCGTCGAGTCTTTTGGATATTTGGTTTACGAGCAGCAGTCCGTAAAAGTGCTAAGACATGCCCTCACTGCAAACTTAGACGCGCTGTCCCTCATGCTCCTGTCATGGGTCCACCAACAGAGAGGCTTGCTGCTTTCACCAGACCTTTCTACAATACAGGCATTGACTACGTTGGGCCAATTGACATAGCTGTCGGACAGGTGAAAGGAGAAACGGTGGGGTGTTGTTTTCACATGCATGACAGTGAGAGCAGTACACATTGAAATTGCGCCCTCTCTGTTAACCGACTCATTTCTTTTAGTTCTAAAGTGGTATGATAATTCGGCTCTGCAAATAAACATAGGAGATATTGTCATAATAGTGGGTAGTGAGGTGAAAAAAAGAGTGGTTGAGAGCAATCGTTGTCGATGTGCATCGAGGTAAAGACAAAATGGTACGCAACGCTGTCGTCAAAACCAAAAGTGGTTTGTCAACCCGCCCTGTTGTTAAGTTGGCAAAGTTTTATATACGATAGTAAACTTCTATTTTACATACAAAGTTTACGGAGGGGGCTACTTCAAAATTTTACAACCCTGTAATTCACTCCAATTTCTATATTAAAATACAACGATTTAAAGAAGCGGTAATTAAATTACTTCCTTTTAAAGTTTTCTTAAAACAAGACGGTCGTGTTTCTTTGTAAATTAAATATTGTTCATCCTATTTTGTTCGAAACACAGAGCGAAATACTGTTCAACTATTGGTTTAAAAATATATAATCAAAACACAAGTATATGTATTTTAAGAACATTGTAAAAAATTAATTAACTAAGAGTTCTTAATAAATATTAGATTTTAGCTGTTATTTTTTATGGCTAGGAAAGCCGTAAGCTGAAAATACTTTTTTTATTTCCTAAGCCAAGTGACTGAGCATATACTATAAAGCTTATATTTACTTTGAGTTTAGTGAATATATAAATAAATAAAAATAATTTTAATAGGATTTGCCCGAAATGACGCTTCCTGCCTTTATGCATTCGTTGCACCAGAAATCTTGAAAGTTTAATGTTTTTTGATGAATTTATGCTCCAGTCAAATCTATAAATTTGTGTAAAAACTAAATGCTATTTGTAAGGAAAATAATTATACTTTTTCGAATTATTCACCTTCAAAAACCAAAGCAGATTGCTACAACAATTCATAAATTTTTCTTCTACATCCTAAATTGGTTATATAGTCAAACTTTTCACCATTTATTGCTTTGTTATACCCTCCACCATAAGATGGGGGGTATACTAATATCGTCATTCTGTTTGTAACTACTCGAAATATTCGTCTGAGACCCCATAAAGTATATATATTCTTGATCGTCGCGACATTTTATGTCGAACTAGCCATGTCCGTCCGTCCGTCTGTCTGTCGAAAGCACGCTAACTTCCGAAGGAGTAAAGCTAGCCGCTTGAAATTTTGCACATACTTCTTATTAGTGTAGGTCGGCTGGTATTGTAAATGGGCCATATCGGTCCATGTTTTGATATAGCTGCCATATAAACCGATCTTGGGTCTTGACTTCTTGAGCCTCTAGAGTGCGCAATTCTTATCCGATTGGAATGAAATTTTGCACGACGTGTTTTGTTATGATATCCAACCACTGTGCCAAGTACGGTTTGAATCGGTTCATAACCTGATGTAGCTGCCATATAAACCGATCTGGGGTCTTGACTTCTTGAGCCTCTAGAGTGCGCAATTCTTATCCGATTGGAATGAAATTTTGCACAACGTGTTTTGTTATGATATCCAACAACTGTGCCAAGTATGGTTCAAATCGGTCCATAACCTGATATAGCTGCCATATAAACCGATCTTGGGTCTTGACTTCCTGAGCCTCTAGAGTGTGCAATTCTTGTCCGATTGGAACGAAATTTTGCACGACGTGTTTTGTTATAATATCCAACTACTGTGCCAAGTATGGTTCAAATCGGTCCATAACCTGATATAGCTGCCATATAAACCGATCTTGGGTCTTGACTTCTTGAGCCTCTAGAGTGCGCAATTCTTATCCGATTTGAATGAAATTTCGCACAACGTGTTTTGTCATTATATCCAACGACTGTGCTAAGTATGGTTCAAATCGGTCCATAACCTGATCTAGCTGCCATATAAACCGATCTTGGGTCTTGACTTCTTGAGCCTCTAGAGTGTGCAATTCTTGTCCGATTGGAATGAAATTTTGCACGACGTGTTTTGTTATAATATCCAACAACTGTGCTAAGTATGGTTTAAATCGGTCTATAAGCTGATATAGCTGTCATATAAACCGATTTTGGGTCTTGACTTCTTAAGCCTCTAGAGGGCGCAATTCTTATCCGATTTGAATGAATTTTGGCACGACGTGTTTTGTTATGATATCCAATAACTGTGCCAAGTATGGTTCAAATCGGTTCATAACCTAATATAGCTGTCATATAAACCGATCTGGGATCTTGACTTCTTGAGCCTCTAGAGGTCGCAATTATTATCCGATTTGACTGAAATTTTGTACGACTGATCCTCTCATGACTATCAACATACGTATTTATGATGGTCTGAATCTGTCTATAGCCCGATACAGCTCCCATATAAATCGATCTCTCTATTTTACTTCTTGAGCACCCAAAGGGCGCAATTCTTATTCGAATTGGCTGACATTTTACACAGGTCTCCAACATATAATTTAGTTGTGGTCCAAACAGGACCATATCTTGATATCGCTCTAATAGCAGAGCAAATCTTTTCTTATATCCTGTTTCGCCTAAGAAGAGATGCCGGGAAAAGAACTCGACAAATGCGATCCATGGTGGAGGGTATATAAGATTCGGCCCGTCCGAACTTAGCACGCTTTTACTTGTTTTATTTTTATACCCTCCACCATAAGATGGGGGGTATACTAATTTCGTCATTCTGATTGTAACTACTCGAAATATTCGTCTGAGACCCCATAAAGTATATATATTCTTGATCGTCGTGAAATTTTATGTCGATCTAGCCATGTCCGTCCGTCTGTCTGTCGAAAGCACGCAAACTTCCGAAGGAGTAAAGCTAGCTCCTTGAAATTTTGCACAAATACTTCTTATTAGTGTAGGTCGGTTGGTATTGTAAATGGGCCATATCGGTCCATGTCTTGATATAGCTGCCATATAAACCGATCTTGGGTCTTGACTTCTTGAGCCTCTAGAAGGCGCAATTCTTATCCGATTGGGATGAAATTTTGCACGACGTGTTTTGTTATGATATCCAACAACTGTGCCAAGTATGGTTCAAATCGGTCCATAACCTTATATAGCTGTCATATAAACCGATCTTGGGTCTTGACTTCTTGAGCCTCTAGGGGGCGCAATTCCTATCCGATTTGGCTGAAATTTCGCAAGACGTTTTTTATTGTTACTTTCAACCACTATGTCAAATAAAATAAAAGTCGGTTCATAACCTGATATAGCTGCCATATAAACCGATCTGGGATCTTGACTTCTTGAGCCTCTAGGGGTCGCAATTATTATCCGATTTGCCTGAAATTTTGTACGACGGATTCTTTCATGACCATCAACATACGTGTTTATTATGGTCTGAATCGGTCCATAGTCCGATACAGCTCCCATATAAATCGATCTCTCTACTTTGCTTTTTGAGCTCACAAAGAGCGCAATTCTTATTCGAATTGGCTGACATTTTACACAGGTCTCCAACATATAATTTAATTGTGGTCCAAACTGGAGCATATATTGATATCGCTCTAATAGCAGATCAAATCTTTTCTTATATCCTGTTTTGCCTAAGAAGAGATGCCGGGAAAAGAACTCGACAAAAGCGATCCATGGTGGAGGGTATATAAGATTCGGCCCGGCCGAACTTAGCACGCTTTTACTTGTTTGTATTCATCTATAGCATCTAGCCACATTTTTTCCGTTGCTTCAAATAACAATCCGAACTGTCTGCCAAATAACGAAACAAACATCTACTGATCGTCACACCATTATACACGCACGATTGACTAACAACAAAAACACACAAAACACATTGATTGTGTGGACACAACGGGAGCTCACACTCACTCTCCCATTTACCCGGATAAAATTTTAAGGAAAAACCACGAACCGCGGCGACTTTCGATATATACCAACACAATCAAATGCAGACAAAACAAATCCACACATACACATTCAAGAAATACACAAATTTTTGACAAGAAGTTGTCATCTACTTTGCTGAAATCCTGTTAAACAGTATAAGTTCGCATAAACACCATCCTCCATTTATGAAAAATATGAATTTAGTCATAAACAATTAACTACACGCAAATTAATTTAGTTTTTAACGTGTGTACTAACTAACACTAACTAAAAAGTTGTATACTAAACTAGCTTTTACAACGTGGTAGGCTTCATACTGACATGTCCTCAAAATATATGGTAATGACATTTAAACTGGTTGTAAAGAAAAATTTTTAGGGAATTTTCATACCCATTTTTAGTATATGAACTATTTGCAATTTCTTTGAAAATAGTTAAGCAAAATTTCATTACAAAAGAAAAAAATTTCATAAAGCGTAATATAACTTTTACACCAATTTTGAGTAAATTTTTTACTACATAATACGATACCCTTTTTTCAGTGTAAAATTCAATCTCCGAATTTTACGTCTTGAGTCTCAGGAGGGCGTAATTCTTATGCGATTTGGTTGAAATTTTGCACAGTCACTGTTTCTATGACCTCTAACATACGTGACAAATGTGGTATGAATGGGTTCATAACCTGATATCAACCGATTTCCTGGTTAAATTCCTTGATCCTCTAGAGGGCGGAATTCTTATATAGCTCCATTAGCATAGCAGTTCTAATCCATTATCCTTTGTTTACTAATAAAGAGATACCGGACAAAGAGCTGGAAAAATGCGATCTATGGTGGAGGTTATACTAGATTCGGCCCGGCCGAAATTAGCACTCTTACTTATTGTTGGTGCCATCTACAATCTTGCTATTGCAAGGTGGATGGCGTTTTTCAAGCAGTGGTAAAGTTACAGAGGCTATCGTGGCGCAGAGTTTACCATGTATATCCTAGACTGGGCCTGATGCTAGGTGCGCGGGTATATTAACTAACATGGAACCTATGTTTGCGCATTAAACACTTGTTCAGGATTTTCACATGATCAGGAGTGTTCAACACTTTTCATTTTCTACAGATACCGTAACGATTATACCCCACTTTTCGTTTAAGCTCTTTTCTTGCAGAATTGTCATCAAAATTAGGTGTACTCAAGTTTGTTATTTTGGATAGGTTCATAAGGAGATATAGCACCCTTAAACATCAATTCTCCGAGTTCGATTTTATTTGTTAAAAATTTAAAACAAAATTCTCAGGGGGTTATATTCAAGTTCTTACTTTTTTAATTTTTCATTAGCTGTAGAATCAGGTTGGCATTTTTTTAAATGGGTTTAATTATAGAGCAGTGGGTTTGATAAGCGTTAACAAATTTACATATTTCAAAAACTTGCAATTTTTTTAAGTCAAGAGCAGATGTCACTATGTTTTTTTCGAAGCATATGTCTTAAATATTTAAGTAAATAGCAAATACTCCACTCTTCGTTCATTGTAGCCCTGCCTTTCGACATTTGCATCTCAACAAAAATAAGAGAACATAAATGAAATATGCAAATTCCATCTTTCATCATGCTAATTTTGTATTTGACAATTACTAAATGTTGATCTTACAAATAAATTGTTACAAATGCCAACAGAATCAGTAACGCCAACCCCAGCGACAAAAAGCAAGTACACATAAAGACATTTATGCCATAAACTGGTGGAGCGTCAGACAGACAATATACCGCCAAATGCTTAATGGTTGATATAACATTTGGAAGCAAAACCTTCTCTCAAAAATCATGGAAGTGAAGCCCTCAAATCCATGTCCAAAACAAAAGCTGGAATGTTAACATTTCACATGAAATATAACAATTAAAACTACAACAATGACAACGGCAACGACAACAATATCGAGAACGACAAAAATGACAAAGACTACGACAATTGTGCCATTATAAATTAGTTGCTTTCGCATTTTAATGGGCTCATTTAATTATTCCTAATTTGCAACCCCCTCATACACACAAACACATGCAAAATAAACGGAAGGACGAAACGAGGCAAAGTGTTCTTTGACACCAGCTCGCCAATCATCATTCGCAGGGCGTGGTTATAAATTATGCGATTTGCAGGGAGTTAAGCATATAAAGGGTGATTTTTTTGAGGTTAAGATTTTCATGCATTAGTATTTGACAGATCACGTGGGATTTCAGACATGGTGTCAAAGAGAAAGATGCTCAGTATGCTTTGACATTTCATCATGAATAGACTTACTAACGAGCAACGCTTGCAAATCATTGAATTTTATTACCAAAATCAGTGTTCGGTTCGAAATGTGTTCAAATTTTGACAAATTTTGTTCAGCGATGAGGCTCATTTCTGGTTGAATGGCTACGTAAATAAGCAAAATTGCCGCATTTGGAGTGAAGAGCAACCAGAAGCCGTTCAAGAACTGCCCATGCATCCCGAAAAATGCACTGTTTGGTGTGGTTTGTACGCTGGTGGAATCATTGGACCGTATTTTTTCAAAGATGCTGTTGGACGCAACGTTACGGTGAATGAACACATTTCGAACCGAACACTGATTTTGGTAATAAAATTCAATGATTTGCAAGCGTTGCTCGTTAGTAAGTCTATTCATGATGAAATGTCAAAGCATACTGAGCATCTTTCTCTTTGACACCATGTCTGAAATCCCACGTGATCTGTCAAATACTAATGCATGAAAATCCTAACCTCAAAAAAATCACCCTTTATAAGATAGTATTGGATGAGTTTTCTTTTGAAACAATAAACATTTTGGTTCAGATCAAAACTCAAAGAAAAAAATAAGTTTATGTTGGCTGTGTCTAGCATCAAGTATGTAATTTAAATAAATTGTTGAGCAATTTTTGTTAAAGGAGGTGCAATTAGGTTAAGAAATACACAGTTTTATTATAAGGGTCTAGCTAAAAGAACCATGACCTACAAGTAAAGAAAGCGTAGAAAGCAAATTACATAAAGAAGATGGTTTAACCTTTAATTATTGGTGGCGTAAAATTCATCCTCATCGAATTTAATATTTATATAAAAGTTTTCATAAAGTTTATATTTGTATTGAATATGGAATTAGGTACTTTATATACCAATTCGAACAAAAATTGAGACATCTAATGGCTCGAGACGTCTAACTATAGAGCTAAGTGTATAACTGGCTTAAATCAAGTGTGTAATTCGCCTAAATGAGAACAATATAGGAGTTGAGTTCGAATCTGATATCCTCTTTGAAACTATGTGAGTGGTTACAAACCATAGAAGTATGGGGCTCAAATGAATGGCTTTTGGGAGTAGAATACAAATCATTTCAATTAGCATAAAAGGTGTGTAACGTGTGAAATGTGTGTGAGGGTCGAGGGCAAGCGCTTATCCAGTACGCCAACATGTGTTCGTCCCTGAAGCATCGTCGAAACCACCATATTTTATCCACATACTTGAGAAAACTTCCCGGAGATACATCTGAACGATCGCCGAGATCGCAGAAAAACAGCCTTCCTGATATAGAAAGCTTGAATCCTTCTAGATACGAATATGAACGAAGCTAGTACTTTATAGTCTCCTGATCGTCATCAAGGGATCGTCCGCAGTTCCAATTATGCGGAACTCCCAAATGCGCGGCACTATACCGCGTAAAAGTGTCATATTGCAGTTTCACAATATGTGGAAAAATTATTTCAAAGTGTTTACTTAGCGGGTCGTGTAATAAAAAAGCAGGGCAGCACAGTGGTTGTGGAGTCTGAGATGTGTTAACTCTTCCCCCTCTAAAAATCAGGATGAGAGGAGGTGTCTCATTGCAGTATAGACAGGTTCAGTTGTGGTAGATTCCTCTTCGTTGTTACTTCCTGCAGGTTAACATAACGAGCCCAGCTAGTAGGAACAGGCCCAATTATCCTGATATCATGAACCACGAAGCCCTATATTGTTCATGCTATTTCTGCACGAGATTGAGGTTTATGGATAGAGTCTTGTTCGTGATGGTGGTCAGTACCGGTGAGAGAACTTGTACTCCAGAACTGCTCATACTCCAATACATCTTGTTGTTGATCGTCGGGTATTCATTCTCCATCTGCAGAACAAAAGAACCATCGAGGTGTTGGGACGTTCCATTTGACAAAATACTACCGTTAAAGTTGTCCAAGAATATTGTGTCATCTTTTAACAATTCGACCTTTGAATCTGCGCTGGTTACATATCGGCAAGCTGTTTGGCCTCCCTTTAAAAGTCGTGGCAGGCAATCCTCCTCTAGTATATTATCAAGCATTTTCCTCCCACAAACCATGGCGGTACACAGATGAAGGCAGTTGCCTTTGACACCATATGTTTCATCTCTGTTTATAAGTATAGTAAGTCAATCTTCCGGTCTTCCTTCAAAACTGCCCGTATGATGATCGAATGATCGAATCAAGTCATCTCCACCTTCGGGGTGGACAATATGTTAAGCAGGCGAGTGCCATCAATATAAATAGAAGGTTCGCTGCACTCGATGGCTTCGATGACATTATTGTAGGGAAGAACTTTTATTTCGAGTCCATTCAACTCCTCTTTGTTCAATAGGTTGCTATTAACGACCCTAGTCTTGGCCATTTGGCAAGCTCGAACCAATTCGCCGACATCCTCTTTAAGAATCAGCACCTTGTGTTGTATCTCCTGCGAAAACTTAGCCTGGTTGTTGCGGCTCAGGATATCATTTGTTGCAGTGACGACTCCGTTAATGGTTCGCAAGAGTTCCTGTGTCTTCATGGAAATCTAAGAGTTAATCTTGCATTGTACATCGTTATTGGCGACTAATGCCACCTGGCTTCGCAAGATCTCGTCCCAATCTGTTGCGTCAGGCGATCCAGCAATCCATTTCCAGACTGACCCAATCCAATACCGGTGGTCTCGTTCAAATTGTTTTTCTCGTCTTCTAACCGATTTTATATTTCCTCATAACGTTGCAAGTCTATATTGTGGATTAACTTGAAGTATCCGTTGATCACCCAGCCAAAGTCATCACGAATTGTTAAAAAAGGGGAGTCCAAATTAAATACGACGTAAGCATGTGCGACTGCACAGAGGCAAATCCTAAGAAATAATTTTAAACTATTGGATTAAATTTATTGTGTTTTTGTTATGAAAGGTTTATTTCAAATATGAAATTAATGTCACCTTATTTGATCTAATCTTTCTACCTAAAAAATCCGTATTAAGTTCTTCACATGAGTGAAAAAATATTGATCCGAAAGTTTAACAAATTTTTATTATGTTATTTTTTTATAAAATTTGAAAGAGGAAAAAAAATATTTTTTTATTTTCTTATTTGTTTCGTCTTTTTGTATTTATCTTTTTTTAACAACCCTTTCTGTTGTAGTATCACGATTATGTACCCCAGTGGGTAGAGTTTACTCTTTTGTTTTTGGTATTTTTTGGTGGGTAATAATAGTTGTGGGTAATTTTTCATGATTCTGGACCCCTTTTTGGGTCTGTACCTCTTAGGGGTAATTTCATTATTGTGTACCCCAACGGGTATTGCTTTTCGTTTTCAATATTTCATATACCATGTGGGTGTTGTTTAGCGATTATTTCCGTAATGCAGGCGTGAACTCAGATGACATAGGAAGGCTCATGTTGGTCCCTTTTAGCAATAGCCTTAATCCATTGCTATACCCTTCTCATGGCATGAGTATCCTCACCGTCAATTAAACCCATAGATTCCCTGCGGAGTTGAACCACTTCGATGCCACCTCCCCGACCACCGAGAAGACTGGAATTGAACCAATGTTGTGGATATTAAACAATTTACACATAGACCGCCGGGGCTATATATCTATGCATGAGCCATCTTACCTCTTGACCAATAATCGCTTTTCGCTTTTTACTCTTAGACATTATTTATGTCTGACTTGTGGAATTACTTTCCACTCTGTGTAATAACAGTAACGTTTCTATTTTGAGGAACAATTTCTTTGTTGTATATAGGGTTTTCTTTGCTTTTAATCTGTTTGTTGCTTATGAACAATCACCATTTGTGTATTCACGAGGGTCGAGCGAGTATTGTTATTTCTGGCGTTTCTTGTTCATGTAGTAGAAGAGCCTTAATATCGTCGTAAGTGGGTTCCCTTAAGTCAGCCATCCCTTGGTAATTTATTCTAGCAGTTCTATTGAGGAAAACGTCAGCAGGTTTTCGTTTTGTAACGGAATGTATGGTGTTATTATACCTATCCACGGCTTTAGCGACACGTTCCTTGGGGGTCAATCTAGGAAGCTCCTCACAAAGACACCGATATATCTCTATTAATGTAGAGTGCAACCTCTCAATCTGTCCATTTGTCCCACCACGCAGCGTCGGTGTCTGATAAATTTCTATCCCCATTAATCGGATTTAATGTAGCACAAGCGCACGTTATCCATAACCAAAGCGCGTGGAACAGAGAGCAATAGTTAACTTCATTTTCAAGTGTGGGGAATTAGGAATGGTAAATTTAGAGGATCTCACAAGGATAACTTGGAATTGGACTCGGTTGCAAGTATGGTTTCGAGGGATGCATATCGTACTTTTTTTTATACGTCTCACACCGTTTAATGTACTCCTGGAAAATAACATTTCTCAAGGATTTGTTTCCTATTCTCGCGTACATTACGATGAGCACGCTTATGTTCCTGTTCTATGATGATAAAAACCCTATCAGCTAGTGTAACATCCTCAACGATTCGTTGTGTTATTCTGATTCCGTGTCTAAAAAAATGATTCGCATAAGCACCTTGATGCCTTTTATAACGTTGGTATTTAAAATTCTATTCAGCACATTAGTGAGGGATTCACTATTCATAATAGGCAATGTTACAAAAAATCTCTTATAACCTTCGTGTGGCACTCTAAACTCGCCCCCTGTCGCAGTATTATTTGATTTCTGACAACGTTTATCGGGGATTTGATATGCGGTATCAAATCTGAACTGTCTTGTTCAGCCGAATGCATCGTGCCTTCCTGTCTCAGATTCCGGGTCAGTTGTGGAGGATGCCGGTTGGGTGACAATGGAGTCTGTGAGTGCATTCACGTCCGTTCTGAGACGGGAGAGTGCATCGGTTACAAAATTTGTCCTTCCTGGCTTATAAATCAACTCGAAGTTATACAATAAATGCTTTCCATCGTTTAAGCTTAGCGTTGTAATTGCGATTGCTGAGGGCAAATGGTAAAGGCTGGTAATCGGTGTAAATCATTATTTTCGTCATACCATAGAGATACGATCGCAAGTTGTCAAGCGCCTAAACGATGGTCAGGAGCTCTTTCTCGTTGGTGGCTTAGTTTTCCTCTGGCTAGTTGAGCGAACGCGAAATGAACGCAATAGGTATATCTTCCCTGATGAACCCCTGAGACAGCACTGCCCCAATGGCATAGTCCGACGCATCCATCGTCAAGTTGAATGGTTTTGAAAAATTCGGAAAGGCCAAAACGTCGGCAGAAACTAGGAGCTGTTTTAACTCCCTGAATGCTTTGGGAGCCCCCTCGTCCAATTTTATGCCCACTTTCTTTGAAGTACCAGCAAGTAACCGTGCGTTCTCGCCCCCAGTTAGTCAATGGTTTTGCTACCTTGGCATAATCTCTAATAAATTTTCTATAATAATAAGAGGTCAGTTCCTTAAGGTTAAGTGAAGGTAAAATCATCTTTATTGCTTCTACTTTCTTCAATTTGGGACGTATTAGATCTTGAGTTATAACATAGCCAAGACATTCAACTTCCTGTTCGAGGAAGCATGTTTTCTCCAAATTCACATTCTTATTAGCGTCCATAAGGCGCACTTTCTCCCATCTAAATCTTTTCCAAACACAATTATATCGTCAATGTACACAAAGCAAATCTTCCCAATGTATTGCTTTAGAACATCGTCGATCACCCTTTGAAAAATAGCAGGTGCATTATTTTGGCCAAATGGTAAACGCAGGAATTCGTATTTTCCGCTCATAGTAGTGAATGACGTCTTCGGTATGTCAGAGTCACCGATGAAAGACTCTGGTGAAAACCTGATTTAAGTTCTATCGTTGTGAAATATTTGGCCTGATCGAGGCTGGAGAGGGTCGCATTTATATCAGGGATGGGGTACGTGTCAGTAATCATTACTGTATTCAATCGTTTGTAATCAATTACCATAGGGTACTGTTTCTCTCCATTCGGGTTCGGTTTCTTCGAGACAACCCAAATCGGGGAATTATACAGACTTTTTGATGGACGAATTACTCCCGCCTCTGCAATTCATTCACCTGCCTCTCCACATCGTCTCTCATACAAGTTGGGTAAGGATAGCTCTTACTATAAATAGTTTCAGGGGTTGATGTCCTTATCTCTGCACGTATATTCGTATCCACCAGTTCGCTACCACTCAGCGGCTCGAAAAGTTTTGAGAATCTCCCCAATAGAGAGTCCTATAATGAAAGCGATGAAGTAAATTATCTCCTATCGCACAGTGGGCCAAATGGCAAAAAAATTGGAAATAAGTCTACAACTTTTTATCTGTTGATTTTAGCCATACAAAATGTTCTAGACATTTGTAGAGGAGGACATAGGCTTTCAGAAAAGTGCTGTTGTTGGTCCATATCTTTAATACAGGGTGAGCTACAGGGTGTCAAAGTTGACCACTTTTGACTTCTCCAAGCTTCTGGGGGCCATAACTTTTGATCTACTCAACCGATTTACATGATTTAGGACTCTAGAGAAAGAGCTTGACAAGATCTAAAAAACTTATGCATAAAGTACCATGCCATCGTGTACTGTTAAGGAGTTATGAATTGTTTAATTTTAAAATATGAAAATTTGGCCTTGGTTTTTTTCAGTGTTTTTTAAATAACTCCGTCAATTTTAAAGCTATAAACTTCATACTTCACACAAATTATGCCAGCATATGTGTGCATAAAATACAAAAGGAATCACGTGAATATCTTTGGCGGTTTAAAAATGGCATCGTTTTCAATATGAAAAATATTTTTTTTTTCAAAAAATTGCAAAATTTTTCAAAAAAGATACTCCCATTTCCTTTAAGTTTTCGCAAACTTTGGCCATCAAAGCATTATCATTTCTTTCCATTTTCACAAAGTCGAGGTATTAAGAAAAGTTTTAAGTGCTAATTTGGCTAATTTCGATATCAAACAACACCGTTATCTTAAGACCAAAATGGCCAATTTTTTTACTAAACTTCAAAAGTTTCTCACTGGAAAAAAAGTTCCACGGGGATTTTTTCGCTTTTTTTGAACTTAAATGAAAGCTTAAAATGTTCCCAACATTTTAAGGTATGTCTCGCCATATCCTAGCCATAAATGAGATCGTAGCGATCAAAATACTGAAAAAAGTCAATTTTCAAGTAGTGCTATATTCATTGCTAAAAAACAAGTATTACGTCACATTTTATTGCAAAGATGTTAAATAAACTTTTATTTGGTAACACTTCTTCTACAAAACACAAAAAGAATCATGGAAATATCTCTATTCTATTCCATTTTATGGAACCGGCAATAAAAAAGTCAATTTTTCAAAAAAGTCGAATTTCCCAAATTTTGTTTTTGTTGTCCTAATTGCACATGACACACTATAGCCATATTTACGCAACATACCTTATCGTAAAGGAAATTTTCATACCTTTCCAACGATGTATAAAACATTTCTCAACTCGGATTCTATCTACTCTAAAATTCATTTACACTTCATTAAACTCTATATAAAAATGTCTATTTGTGAAATGGAACCTTATATGGGGCCTACACTAAAACATTGATAGATTTGCCCAGGGTTTACAATACAAATGTGTTAGAATAAAAAAAGGTCTCCTGCCAAAGTTTAAAAAAATTGGAATAAAAATATGTGTTTTAGAGCGAAAACACTTCGCATCGGCGTGCGTTTGTATAGTACCTACATCTATTTTTAATGTAAGCTGATGATTTTTGAATAAAAAGTAACCTAGAAATATACCTGCATATATATATATATTTGTGTTAAGATTTGATGCAGACAAATGTTACCTGTTTCGCTATGTCGAATTCCCAGGAAATCCACCGTATCAATGAATGTGAAAAAACCTACCCATAAAAAATTCATTGTCATTTTTTTTAACCAAATTCGAGTCCAGGTAAATAATTATAGAAGAGTAAGTAAAAAGAGGCACTTTGGACCCCTTTTTACGATTGCGTCTGATACCTGAAATGGGTCATTAATTGTGAATATATTGCATAAATATTTGAACAAAATCCAAATTTTCTTCATTATATTTTGTAGAGGCGTAAAGGACATTTATAAGTTATGGAAGTCATACTGAAGTATTCCACTCTTTCGAAAATTGTATGGGACATCAAAAATGATTCCAAATCATACACGGAGTCATTTAAGGAACTTGTTTACACTTTGGACCACATATATGGAATAAGGCTAAATAAAGACGCTTTAGACAAACTTGAAAAATTCTACAAATCATTTGAGAGAAGGTTGCCAGAATGTTCATTCGCAAAAATCAAGTTTTTCAAAATGTATGAGAAGTGGCTGAAATCGGATCTACTTATTGAAATTAAACCGCTGATTCCCGGCCGGCCTAGCAAAGCATACGACGAAGTTACGGAGAAAACCAAAAAGAAAAAACAAGAGGAACTATTGGCGGCACATCCGCCAAATTTAATAAAAGATACGTTCAAAACAGCATTGTTAAAAACACAACCAAAAAATGTTGGACGAATTGTCGATGTTTTACCATTAGCATCTCCGAAAAGGGTAAAGAGAATGGTAGAAAGTATTCCAACTCCAAAATCGACTACAGAATTCACGGAGGAAGATGCACTGGCCCTGATTTTGAACCTAGGCCTCTCAAGAAACAAATACTCAACAATGAGGAAGGCTCTTCGTGAAAAAGGATGGGGTTGTTTACCCTCAAAACATAAATTGTACAACACCAGGACGAAAATGGTGCCATCAAATATATACGTGGACGAATTAAAAGCAAGAGTGAAACTTGCTGATCTTGTTGAAAATACAGCTGTTAGAATTATTTCTAATTTTACTGAAGAACAGTTGAACACATGTAATAATTCCGAAGTGGTTTTGATCAGCAAATGGGGTTGTGATGGATCATCTGGATTTTCCGAATATAAGCAACAAACAGAAATAGATACCAACTTCGCATCAATTTTCATGGCATCATTAGTACCATTGAGAATGAGATTGTACAAGGACCAATCTTCATCATCGAAAGAAAATGCATTTCAAGATATATGGATAAATAGAACACCTGGGTCAAAATATTTATGTCGCCCAATTCGGTTTGAGTATACAAAGGAAGACCGGAACACAACACGATCTTTGGTGAACGAAATAAAGGAAGAAATTGCTGCATTACCCATGATTGTTATAAACCAATTGGGAAGAAATATAAAAGTTTCGTTTCAACTACAACTCACTATGATCGATGGAAAGGTGGCAAACGCATTAACTGGCGTTATGTCCAATTGGAGATGCAATATTTGTGGCAAGAAGAATGGGCAATTCGAGGACAAGTCTGATGAAAATTTAGTAAACGAAAATGCGCTCAATTTCGGTATTTCGCCCCTGCACTGTAGAATTCGATTCATGGAGTATTGTTTGCATTTATCGTATGACCTTAAATATCGGACTAGCCCTGGAAACCGCGATGTCTCTGCTAGAAACAACCAAGATCTTCACAAAATGAGGCAGGAAGAGAAGAATCGAATCCAGTTGGAGTTTAAACAAAAGGGACTTATAATAGATAAACCTCTTTACGGATACGGAAGCACAAATGATGGCAACTCGGCAAGGCGGTTTTTTGAGGACCCCGTATCGACATCTAAAATAACCGGTCTTGATGAACACTTGCTAAGACGATTCAAAGTGATTTTGGCTGTAATCAATAGCAAAAAGATGATAAATTCAACCAAATTTGAAGCTTATAGTAATGACACAAAAAACATTTTATCTGATTTATATTCGTGGAAAGCTTTAACACCGACAGTACATAAAGTCTTACATCATGGCAAGGAAATTGTGGAATACAACATACTTCCGTTAGGAGAACTTACAGAAGAAGCTCAGGAATCCCGTAATAGAGATGTTAAACAGTTCCGGCTTTTCAATACCCGAAAGAGCACCAAATTTAACCAAAATTATGATTTACTTCAATATTTATTGTTATCGTCTGATCCGGTACTATACAGCATCAGAACTAAATGGCTACCAAAAATATGTGACGATATAGATAAGGACGATCCCGATGCCATTCAAATTAAAGAGCTTTTAAATTTTGATACCTTAGATTATTTGGTAGAGAATAAAATCAAATAATACAAAACTAAAATGCTTTTTTATTTTGGGAGTAGCTAATATACATATAAACGCACGCCGATGCGAAGTGTTTTCGCTCTAAAACACATATTTTTATTCCAATTTTTTTAAACTTTGGCAGGAGACCTTTTTTTATTCTAACACATTTGTATTGTAAACCCTGGGCAAATCTATCAATGTTTTAGTGTAGGCCCCATATAAGGTTCCATTTCACAAATAGACATTTTTATATAGAGTTTAATGAAGTGTAAATGAATTTTAGAGTAGATAGAATCCGAGTTGAGAAATGTTTTATACATCGTTGGAAAGGTATGAAAATTTCCTTTACGATAAGGTATGTTGCGTAAATATGGCTATAGTGTGTCATGTGCAATTAGGACAACAAAAACAAAATTTGGGAAATTCGACTTTTTTGAAAAATTGACTTTTTTATTGCCGGTTCCATAAAATGGAATAGAATAGAGATATTTCCATGATTCTTTTTGTGTTTTGTAGAAGAAGTGTTACCAAATAAAAGTTTATTTAACATCTTTGCAATAAAATGTGACGTAATACTTGTTTTTTAGCAATGAATATAGCACTACTTGAAAATTGACTTTTTTCAGTATTTTGATCGCTACGATCTCATTTATGGCTAGGATATGGCGAGACATACCTTAAAATGTTGGGAACATTTTAAGCTTTCATTTAAGTTCAAAAAAAGCGAAAAAATCCCCGTGGAACTTTTTTTCCAGTGAGAAACTTTTGAAGTTTAGTAAAAAAATTGGCCATTTTGGTCTTAAGATAACGGTGTTGTTTGATATCGAAATTAGCCAAATTAGCACTTAAAACTTTTCTTAATACCTCGACTTTGTGAAAATGGAAAGAAATGATAATGCTTTGATGGCCAAAGTTTGCGAAAACTTAAAGGAAATGGGAGTATCTTTTTTGAAAAATTTTGCAATTTTTTGAAGAAAAAAAATATTTTTCATATTGAAAACGATGCCATTTTTAAACCGCCAAAGATATTCACGTGATTCCTTTTGTATTTTATGCACACATATGCTGGCATAATTTGTGTGAAGTATGAAGTTTATAGCTTTAAAATTGACGGAGTTATTTAAAAAACACTGAAAAAAACCAAGGCCAAATTTTCATATTTTAAAATTAAACAATTCATAACTCCTTAACAGTACACGATGGCATGGTACTTTATGCATAAGTTTTTTAGATCTTGTCAAGCTCTTTCTCTAGAGTCCTAAATCATGTAAATCGGTTGAGTAGATCAAAAGTTATGGCCCCCAGAAGCTTGGAGAAGTCAAAAGTGGTCAACTTTGACACCCTGTAGCTCACCCTGTATTAAAGATATGGACCAACAACAGCACTTTTCTGAAAGCCTATGTCCTCCTCTACAAATGTCTAGAACATTTTGTATGGCTAAAATCAACAGATAAAAAGTTGTAGACTTATTTCCAATTTTTTTGCCATTTGGCCCACTGTGTATCGTAAAGAACACATCCGATGAAGCATGCGCTTTGAGGCGAATTTCGTATCTACCTATTATAAGAAAATCGTTCTTCCTGACGATGTGCGCTCCCACTCGTCTCAGTGTATCATCGCCGATGATACCGGAAAAATTGCCCAAATCAGGTAACACATAAAAATCAATCGTCGTCGCATCCCCAATATCATCAAATATTTTCAATCGCAACCGATGCCACATTAAATATCCTCTCCACAGGAACACACCTTTCAACTACCCCTTCCCTAATGTAATTTTTTTCTCTCCAGTGTCAATCAAGAAATTCTGTACCCGACTATCCGATAAGGCATATTCTTTGTATGGTACGCTAGATGGTCGGACTCCAGAAAACCCTCAGGCTTTTATCCGGAAGATATGGTGTACGATTTTGGCGCCAGTGAGGTTTCAGTGGTAGTTGTGGAAGCTTATTCTTGGCCTGATAAGACGTAGTGCTCGGCAGACTGTTAATAGGTACTTAGACTCGATTATTGGCCGAAGGGTTATTAATTGAGGAATTTCTAAAGTCAACACATGAATCTCCAAACAGCCCTGAATAGGCTTTGGGTAACGTCTTTGGGCGTTGTATAAGCAGCATCCTGGACATATCCCCATTAAGACAGCGAATGAAAACGTCCAATGGCCTATTGCGGTAAGTCTCCACGAGAACTCGAACCGTCTCCTCCGCGTAGGACTCAGTCTTCATCTTGTTTACCCAGTTACTATCGAATATGTTGTATGACATGAATGCGGAGTCAGCTGCACCCCAAATCTTCTGCCTTCTGTATTACAGGATAGCGCGGTACAAGGATTTCGTCCTTACTACCGAAAAATATTTTCAACGGAATGAACCCATGACACATAATGTACTGGGCTCCCGTCAAAAACCTGGAGCTCTTTTACACAGTCAGGGCCCTAACCGCAGTCGAGGCCGCAACCGTAGCGATGCTCAAAACGTCCAAACGTGACACCCTCCTTTCCAATACGGTGATCTTTTCTAGCAGTGAATTCATTGCCCCAGTGATCTGTGTCAGGTTGGCACTCAGTTGTTCGATACTCAAATTCTCTAGTGTTATTGAACAGTAAAAAAAAACGTTCGTCGCAATAAGCCACAACTGTATGTGTCTATGAACAGTTACCGAGATTCTTTGAATTTTCCTCACTTGAGTTATACGATATTGTTTATTTTATTTATACTTTTCTATGTCAGTTTTTTTTTTTATTTTTCTCTCTTTTCTGCTTAAATAAAGGTCGCAGAGTTTTAGAAAGCTTTCTATTTGTTTTTCTTTTTTTTAATTAAAATCTTTAACTTCCCAAAAATATTTCTTTTCTTTCATTTGTGTCCACAGCAACTATTTTTTTACGACAATACGTTTTTATATTGTTGTTATCTTTTTCTTCTTTTTTACTTAGTGCGATTGGTTTTTGATGCTTTTAACACGACACACAGCGAACGACTGACCGCAGGGCTCAAGTCTCGCTCTTTTTATACCCTCCACCATAAGATGGGGGGTATACTAATTTCGTCATTCTGTTTGTAACTACTCGAAATATTCGTCTGAGACCCCATAAAGTATATATATTCTTGATCGTCGCGACATTTTATGTCGATCTAGCCATGTCCCTCCGTCTGTCCGTCCGTCCGTCCGTCTGTCTGTCGAAAGCACGCAAACTTCCGAAGGAGTAAAGCTAGCCTCTTGAAATTTTGAACAAATACTTCTTATTAGTGTAGGTCGGTTGGTATTGTAAATGGGCCATATCGGTCCATGTTTTGATATAGCTGCCATATAAACCGATCTTGGGTCTCGAATTCTTGAGCCTCTAGAGAGCGCAATTCTTATCCGATTGGAATGAAATTTTGCACGACGTGTTTTGTTATGATATCCAACAACTGTGCTAAGTATGGTTCAAATCGGTCCATAACCTGATATAGCCGCCATATAAACCGATCTTGGGTCTTGACTTCTTGAGACTCTAGAGTGCGCAATTCTTATCCGATTTGGCTAAAATTTTGCATGACGTATTTTATTTTTACTTTCAACAACTGTGTCAAATAAGGTTTAAATCCGTTCATAACCTGATATAGCTACCATATAAACCGATCTGGGATCTTGACTTCTTGACCCCTAGAGGTCGCAATTATTATCCGATATGCCTGAAATTGTGTACGATGGATCCTCTCATGACTATCAACAAACGTGTTTATTATGGTCTGAATCGGTCTATAGCCCGATACAGATCCCATGTAAATCGTTCTCTCTATTTTACTTCGTGAGCCCCAATGGGCGCAATTCTTATACGAATTGGCTGAAATTTTACACAGGTCTCCAACATATAATTTAATTGTGGTCCGAACCGGACCATATCTTGATATCGTTTTAATAGCAGAGCAACTCTTTTCTTATATCCTTTTTTGCCTAAGAAGAGATGCCGGGAAAAGAACTCGACAAATGCGATCCATGGTGGAGGGTATATAAGATTCGGCCCGGCCGAACTTAGCACGCTTTTACTTGTTATGACTGTTAACGCACTTACACGATTCTGTCTATGACCTATGACGCATAATGTCTGAGTTCTAATCCTGGCGAAATCATCCGAATATATATATATATATATATATATATATATATATATATATATATATATATATATATATATACGTATATATATATATATATATATATATATACTAGCTGACCCGGGCCCGCTCCGCAGCGCCTTCTTTTACTTGATGTGGAACAAACGTTTCCTTGGATTATTTATTTTCCACAATTAAAGAGCTTTTAGTGAAATACCATGCTACGAAAATAGTATATTGCTTGACTAACAGTTTAACAATATAAGTGCCTTTATCTGAATCCCATATAATCTTTATTGGTCTACGAATTTAAGTTTGCATACTTTATTTCAGCCCGAGATTCTCATGTTATCTGATTTAGGGGTGTTTTCGGGGATGAAGTGGTCCACCAGATACTTGTCCCTGAAAAATATCAGCATCGTGCTCTTCTCTCAAATACCATTTATTTAAACCCCATATTGTCATTGGTTTAGGGGAGCTTACACGATGAGACGTCCTCCATAAACATGGCCCCGAAATTGGTTATTAAATTTGTTGTCTAATCTTTAATACCTTTCATTTGAGCCACATATTGGCATAGTCGAAAAATTTTTACCCTTTGCGGGGTGTTTTGGGGAAGGGGTGATGCCCTAAATACATGGTCCTACATACTTTTATTTGAGCCCCATATTGCGATGGTCGGTAAAAAATTGCTGTTTGTGGGGTATTTTGGGAAAGGGGTATTCCCTCAGAGAATTGGTCCCGAAAATGGGTATCAATTCTTGCTCTACCCCCCAATACCTTGTATTTAAGCTCCACATTGACATGGTAGGTAAATATGCCCGAGGGGTGTTTTGCGGATTGGGGTGGTCTCCCCACATTGCAAATGCACATTTTGCCTATGAAAATTCCACTAAGAAACAGGGGCAAACTTCTCACATATCAATGGGTGCAGTCCGATTCAAGTTTTTAAACTCAATGATAAGGGGCCCCTTTTTTGTAGCCGAATACGAACGGCGTGCCGCAGTGCGACACCTCTTGGGTGAGAAGTTTTACATGGCATAGTACCTCAAAAATGTTGCCAGCATAAGGTGCGGAAAACCACCGTTGATGGCCTCGCCAGGATTCGAACCCAGGCGTTTAGCGTCAAAGGCTGACATGCTAACCTCTGCTAAAACTAAGGTGGCCTCCAACATTATCCAACATGGTCTCCCAAAATTAAGCACTGAAAATATGTCTTCAAGGTGGTCTATTCTCATATATCTATATACCATATAGATGTATGAGAACCATATTGCCATTGGCCTCAAAAATGGATATCAAAATCGTTTTCTAATCTCATTTAAACTCCTTATTGCAAAAGTCGGCAAATATGTCCGGTTTGGGGTATTGGCCCTATAAACTAAAAAACCTCTCTAAGACCCAAATTGTCTTGGTGAGAAAATACGTCCTATTTGGGGGTTGTTATGGTGGTGGGACGTCCCCTACACAGTTGGTCCCTAATATCAGATACGTGGTCTACTCCCAAATACCTTTAATTTGAGTCCCATATTTCCATAGTCGGCAAACATGACCGGCTTGTGGGGTGTTTTGGGGGATGGGCGGCCTCTCAGTGAGTTGGCTTTGAAAATATATATCGGATTCGTGTTCTACTCTAAAAACCCTCTTATTTGAGCCTCATATTCCAATAGTCAGCAAATACTCCCTATTTGGGTGGTGTTGTGGGGGTGGGGTTTCTGCATAGACACTTTTCCCGAATATTGATATCAGATTCGTGATTTACTCTCAAAGACCTTTCATTTGAGCCCCATATTGCTATGGTCGTATATTTGTCCCCTTTGGGGAGAGGCGGCCCCCAAAAACTTGTCCCCATATTTGGATATCAGATTCGTATTCTACACTCAAATACCTTTTATTTAAGCTTCATATTCCCATGGTCAGTAAATAAGTCCTGTTTGGGGGTGTTTTGGGGAACGGGTGGACCCCCAGAAACGTGGTCCCACATTTGGATATCAGATTCGTATTCTACTCTTAAATACCATTCATTTGAGTCCCATATTGCCATGGTCGGTAAATATGTCCGATTTAGGGGTATTTTGGTGGTTGGGGTGGTCTCCCTAGCACTTGGTTCGACAAATGGATATCAGATACGTTTTCTTATCCTAAAAACCTTTCATTTGAGTCCCATATTGTCGTGATTGGTCAAAATATATGTTTGTTAGGTTTTAGGGTGGGCGGCTGTCCAGGTACTCCATCCGAAATTTGGACCAAATTATTATTTTTAGGGTACTTTATGAGAGCACACAAAATTTCGCTTAAATCGCACCACCCATCTCCGAGATCAGGCGTTTCTGAAAATTAGGGTAAGGGGGAGTGGACTCTCCCCCTTCAGAAATCAAAAAATGTAGTACCATATTTTCACCACGGGATCATTATGCTCCAACTGTGAAAATTTTAAGAAAATCGGTTCAGCCGTTTCTGAGTCTATAAGGAACACACACACATACAAACAAACAAACACAAATTTATATATATATATATATATATATATATATATATATATATATATATATATATATATATATATATATATATATATATATATATATATATATATATATATATATATATATATATATATATATATATATATATATATATATATATATATATATATATATATATATATATATATATATATATATATATATATATATATATATATATATATATATATATATATATATATATATATATATATATATATATATATATATATATATATATATATATATATATATATATATATATATATATATATATATATATATATATATATATATATATATATATATATATATATATATATATATATATATATATATATATATATATATATATATATATATATATATATATTGGGTTGCCTAAAAAGTAATTGCGGATTTTTAAAAGAAAGTAAATGCATTTTTAATAAAACTTAGAATGAACTTTATCTGCAAAAAACTGAACCAAGTGCGATTTTATAGCCTCATCATTGCCGAAAGTTTTACCATTTAAGGAGTTCTGCAAAGATCGAAATAAATGGTAGTCTGATGGTGCAAGGTCAAGGCTATATGGTGGATGCATCAAAAGTTCCCAGCCTCACCTCACTCAGTTTTTGGCGAGTGACCAAAGATGTGTGCGGTCTAGCGTTGTCCTGGTGGAATATGACACCTTTACGAGATGACCAATTCTGGTCGTTTCTCCTTGATGGCTGTATTCAATTTGTCCAATTGTTGAAAGTAAACATCCGACTTAATCGTTTGGTTCCTTGGAAGCAGCTCAAAATATACCACACCCTTCCAATCCCACCAAACAGACAGCATAACCTTCTTTTGGTAGATATCAGCGTTAGAAGTGGTTTGAGGTGGTTCACCATGCTTGAACCATGATCTTTCAACTAACGTTGCTGTAAATAATTCATTTTTCATCTCCAGTTATGATTCGTTTTAAAAACGGATCGAATTCATTGCGTTTAAGGTGCATATCACATGCGTTGATTCGGTTTGTTGAATGCATTTCTTTCAATACATGTGGTACCCATATTAAAATTGACGCCAAACAAACAAATGTAAACAAAATTTCGCGCAATTTTTTTCTAAAGCAAGCAAAAAGTAGCAGCTGATAACTGACAGAAGAAAGAATGCAATTACAGTCGCAAGCCGTTGAAAAAATTTGTCAACGCCGACTATATTACTATTATATTACCGACAATTACTTTTTGATGATTTATATATATGTTTATATAAAAGAATTCTGTCCTCTATATATATATATATATATATATATATATATATATATATAAAGGGCGATTTTTTGAGGTTAGGATTTTCATGCATTAGTATTTGACAGATCACGTGGGATTTCATACATGGTGTCAAAGAGAAAGATGCTCAGTATGCTTTGACATTTCATCATGAATAGACTTACTAACGAGCAACGCTTGCAAATCATTGAATTTTATTACCAAAATCAGTGTTCGGTTCGAAATGTGTTCAAATTTTGACAAATTTTGTTCAGCGATGAGGCTCAATTCTGGTTGAATGGCTACGTAAATAAGCAAAATTGCCGCATTTGGAGTGAAGAGCAACCAGAAGCCGTTCAAGAACTGCCCATGCATCCCGAAAAATGCACTGTTTGGTGTGGTTTGTACGCTGGTGGAATCATTGGACCGTATTTTTTCAAAGATGCTGTTGGACGCAACGTTACGGTGAATGAACGCATTTCGAACCGAACACTGATTTTGGTAATAAAATTCAATGATTTGCAAGCGTTGCTCGTTAGTAAGTCTATTCATGATGAAATGTCAAAGCATACTGAGCATCTTTCTCTTTGACACCATGTCTGAAATCCCACGTGATCTGTCAAATACTAATGCATGAAAATCCTAACCTTAAAAAAATCACCCTTTATATATATATATATATATATATATATATATATATATATATATATATATATATATATATATATATATATATATATATATATATATATATACATATATATATATATATATATATATATATATATATATATATATATATATATATATATATATATATATATATATATATATATATATATATATATATTATATATTCACATAAAGAAATTTGTGTGCGTGTGTGTATTCGTGTTCGTACATGAGCAGAGAATATGGGAGAAAGAAGATAACAACAAAGAGAATGCAAGCAAAAATCTTTCATCTTAATACCATCAAAGCTGGTCGGCTGCTAACAGCTGTTCGCGTGAGACCACCTTTTTAAATCCGCCTTGGGACCCCATAAAGTGTATAAATTCTTGATCGTCATGACATTTAAAACCGATCAAGCCATATCCGACTGTCGAAAGCAAGCTTACTTTAGAAGTTGTAAAGCTAGACGCTTGAAGTTTTGCACAAATACTTCTTATAAGTGTAGGTCGGTTTAGATTGAAAATAGGTCAAATAGGTCCATGTGTTGACAAAGCTGCCATGTAAACCGATCTTGGGGCTTGACTTCTTGAGCCACTAGAGGGCAGAATTCTTATCCGATTTGGCTCAAATTTAGCATGAAGTAGTTTGTTATAGTTCAAATCGGAACGTAACCTGGTATAGCTGCCATATAAACCGATATGGGATATTGACTTTTTAAGCTTCTGGAGGGCGCAATTCTTATCCGATTTGGTTGCATTTGGCATGTGGTGTTTTGGTATCACTTCCAAACACTGCTAAGCATGGCTTAAATCGGTTTATAACCTGATATAACTGCCATATAAACCGATCTTGGGTCTGGACTTCTTGAGCCACTAAAGGGCGCAATTCTCATCCGATTTGGCTGAAATTTTGTACCACGTGTTTTGTTATGACTTCCAACAACTGTGTTCAATATGGTTCAAATCGGTTCATAACCTGATATAGCCAAACCAATCTTGATCCACTAAAGTGCACAGTTCTAATCCGATTTGCCCGAAATTTAGCATGCAGTATTTTGTTATTACTTCCAACAATTGCGATAAATATGGTTCAAATCGGAACTTAACCTGACATAGCTGCCATATAAACCGATCTGGAATCTCTAGAGTGCGCAATTTTTATCCGATTTTGCTGAAATTTTGTACAACGGCTTTTCCTATTACCTTCAACATACGTGTTCAATATGGTCTTAATCGATCTGTAGCCTGATACAGCTATCATATAAACCGATCTCACGATTATGCTTCTTGAGCTCCTACAAGGCGCAATTCTTATCTGAATGGACTGAAATATTTCCCAATGACTTCTTCTATGGTCTTCAACATTCAATTCACTTATGGTCCTAATCGGACTATAAATTGATATAACTCCAATAGCATAGCAATTCTTATCCATTATTCTTTGTTTGCCAAGATAGAGATACCGCGCAAAGAACTGGACAAATGCGATCCATGGTGGAGGGTATATAAGACGCGGCCCGGCCAAACGTAACACACTCTTACTTGTTTATATTTGGCTTTTATCAGTGACGTACGTTCTGCCTGTCTTCGTCTGTGCACTTATTTTTAAGGTGGCTTTCTGCTGTTCTCTGGTCCTCTTCTCAAGCACTCCTTGCACAAACCTTGTACATCCATTAAATTATCTTCGGGCTAATCCGCCAATTAATACCAAACATTCTCCCGCATGAGTAAAAGGCACACGGCGCTTTTCGACTTCTTTCCTCCGCATTTCTTTTCCAGAACATTTCTGAATCGAGGATGAGGCCCAGATATTTTGCCTCCTTCGATCACTACAGAATGGTTCCGTTCAAAGACAGGAGTCTTTGTCTTCCTTGGGTTCGTCCCCATTGTATGCAATTTTGACAGCCTCCCCAGTGCATTTTACATAACCTCGCAGATCGTCGAAGGAAAGTATACTCGTATAAGTAGTACGTCGGTGTCCGCTTATGCAATCATTCTCACTCCACACTTGTTGATATCCATCAGGATTTTAATTATCACTAGGTTCCAGAAAATAGGAAAGTTATACAGTTTGGAGGCCAAAAAATATAAATAGATTTCTTGATTTTTTTTGGGTCAAAAAAAGATTTTCAAATAAATCAAGTGAATACCATATCTTTTATTTTTTGTTTTATAAAGAGATTATGTTGGAGAAAGATATCTTATAATATACTTTTTCGAGTTTTGCAGATAAAAGTGTCCTCTAAAAACAAAAATAGAAACTGTCCGAAGTTTTGTACAAAATTAACTAAAATACACAATATGGGCAAAGATAGTTTTCAAACAGGCATTTTTTAGTAAAAAATTGGCTGTGAAAGCTACAAATATTGTTGATTTAAAAAAAATTTTTTTTGAGTTTGTTTAGGGGACATGAAAAGTGAAGAAACCTAAACACACATGTTTAAGTTTACATATGTGCAATAAGTAACACTTAAACCATAAAGAAAAATTAAAGTATTTACAACCAGAACGATAAGGCAAACGGAAAACATTAAAAAAATTTTCAGCAGTGGTTATTAGGACGATGAATGTTTGAGTTTATTTTTCTCGAAATTATTTCCTGTTACACGAATGACTGAACTTTTGCCGTTTAATGCCCTAAACAAATTTTATTTCATTTGAAATGAAATTTTTGGGAATTTTTAAAATCTTTTTGTGAAGTTTTTCATCAAATCGGCTTGTATTTTGTTGCCCAAAAAGTAATTGCGGATTTTTCATATAGTCGGCGTTGACAAATTTTTTCACAGCCTGTGACTCTGTAATTGCATTCTTTCTTCTGTCAGTTATCAGCTGTTACTTTTAGCTTGCTTTAGAAAAAAAGTGAAAAAGTTAAAAAATCCGCAATTACTTTTTGGGCAACCCAATATTTAAAATTTTGGTGGGTGTTATCGCGAGCTAGTCCAGTATAAAAATTCTTACGGCCAGTGAACTGGCCATCATGTCAAGAACAACCTATACGGTAAGGTCTCCTTCTCCCCAAGACTGTTGGTGAGAAGGTCATCAACGATTTCTCTTAGGATGGCACTATCTGCATCGCTTGGTTGTCGGGTAACAGCGGAGTAAGGGGGAATGAAAGAGCAGCCGATTTGGCGAAGTGAAAGGCCCGAAGCCTTTCGAGGCGATGCAGGCCATGTTAAGAACGTGGGCGACAAACACATGTAAATCCTATGAAGAGATCCGGATCGTGAAAAGACGACGCAATTACAGGAATAATAAGGTGGTCAGTGTAGCTTTCCGTATCATAACGGGACACATAAGACAACGAGCTCACTTATGCAAAATCTGTGCGGCAAGTGATAGCATGTGTAGGGTATGCGGGGAAGATGATGAGACGTTGAAGCATTTCCTATGTCATTGCCGGTTTTCGCGGCTAACGGACTCCGCTATTTTGGTGGGGATACAATTTTAGACATAATCCAACTTAGTGGGGTGTCTCATCTTCAGGTATATCAGGGTTTTGAGCAAAAAAGCGTGTAATCCTTTGTCGTGTTGTGTTTTTTTTCCGTTTTTGGGATAAACCGCAACCCGTCAAAGTCATAGATATGTAGCTTTTGCGGTATGGTATTTCACTAAAAGCTCTTTAAAGTGGGATAATAATATTCATATTTAATTGGTGGCCTTATAATGAAAATGTAAATATCCTCCAGCATGATTTATACAATTTTTCATGCACTCAAACCAGTTGTCGAAGCACATTGATCCACTTCCAAAATATAGTTGTTGTACGCTTAAACAGTTTTTTTGGCGATGAAAACCTTTGACTACGTATTTTTATTTGCTTGGAAGTGCTTCTTCCACGAACACTTTCGTTCGATTTGGCTTGAATTCGACGACACATACGCTCGATTTTTGTTTTGTTTCGGGCTTATACGCATAGATCCACAATTCGCCACCAGTGACAATCTTATTAACTTATTTTCAAGCACCGCGATAGTATATTTTCAACATCAATACGCGCCGTGGAAGAAATGCTTCTATCTTACTGAGTGTCACATGACGATGTTGCATTGTAAGTCACGCAAAGCATCAATGTTTCCTGGTACAACAGCTGTTTTTGGACGACCCGCACGGAATTTGACTTTGAGCGATCGTCGACCACGACTGAATTCATTAAACCAGTTTTCCACGGTGCTTCATCACCATACAAACATTTGAGTTCATTAATGTATTCTTGTACTAATAGTCCACGTCGAAAGTTGTAAAAGTGATCGCACGAAAATGTTCTCGAGTTAATTCCATTTTTTTATCAAATTAATTTTTTCAAGTCACTGAAAACAACACAAATGATGGTCGTACGTCAAAACATTCTGAGTGCGATTTTGCTAGAAAACGTCAAACTTTACAATGAAAATTTCAGATTGCACCTGTCAACACTTCACGTTGCCCAAGCTAAAATCTTATTTGGCAGCTACCGTAGAGACTCAAGAGGTCAGGTTAGAGTATATAAGTGTATTTCACGTACGAACTTTCAGCCAAGTCGGATATAATTGAAGGCAGCTAGGGGCAAAAGAAATCGAATCTGGGTTTATATGAGGGCCTTATCTCACAATTGTATCCCATAGATGTACTTCACATACCAATTGGCCGATGTGGCGGCCAAAAATTTAGACCCATTTCCCTCTCCCGATCTTACAATTTCATTTATTGATCTTATAAATCGGTATTTTTTTATAGGATTTCAACAAAATTGGCTACAGCAAGGTTTTTAACATCCAGCCCAATATAGTTATTTATTATCCGATAAAAAAGAAAGTGTGAATCGTTTTGGACCACCCGAGAAACTTTCTCGACATGGTCAAATGAAAGTCTTGAAAACTCTTTCCCCCCTTTGAAAGAACTTTTCATCCGATTTAAACCAAACATGTATAAGATTTATAACAATTCAGCGCGTTTTTTCTTGCTGATTAAAACTAAATTCTATCGAGACAGTCATTTTCGTTTTAATTTTTTACTTCCTCTTTTTTTACAAAAGTAAAAGCGCAGATCAATGTTTATTTTTCATTCCACATTGAACTTTCATTTTCTGGGGTGTAGTTTAAACCGCAAAACAATAGCAAACATTAGAATTGAATACAAAGAAAAAATAAAATTGAAAGCTTTCCCTCCAACTAATGTATGTAATTGTTATTAAAAACCATAACAAATTGCTAACAATTCTGAAAAAACTTTCCTTAGTTTGGTTTAGCCATTAGCTCCTTCTCTTCACAACTAACAATTACTCAAATATACCCTATCCCACAGTTTTTGATTTAACCCAATTTTTTGTGTTGTTGGATTTCAATGAGTCGATTTTTTCCAATAACTTCTCATAGTCTTGGAATTTCATGCCTTGTGGCAAAACAAGAACAACAGCAACAACATTTTGATGTTGTTCATTTTTCAAAAACTCTTGTAACCGAAAAAATTTGATTTTCTACGGCCGATAAGAGGGGGAAGCTATCAATGGCTAAAATAGCGCAAAATTCGGAACAACAACAAAAACACCACCGCCGCCACCACCAATGGTTGCCCATAACAATAGCATAACAATCGAACATGAACTACTCTAAAATACACAATCAGCTAAAACGCATTGCAACAAAAGGCTGGCCCAATACCCAGCACCAGCCCCCCAACTCCCACTCTAAGGGCTACGTCAATGCTAAGGCAAAACCACAGCATTAACATCAACGCCATGGAAAAAGTTAGGCGTGAACCCATTGAAATTCATGCACTCAACAAGTTTTCATCTTTAACGATTCTTTTACAGTTTCCCGTTAAGTCGCTTAGCTCATACTTTACCCGAACCCCAAACAACTAGTTAGTCAGCACGAAATCACAAACCCGAGCAATGAGACAGCCAACAGGTATTTTGGACTTTTCATACATTTTGGGCATTATTTTATTTTTCATCACTTTTTGTTCTGGGTTTTTATGAAAAATATTTGTAAATGTGGCTGTAGTGAATATGTATGATGGTGTGCCCCTGCCTTGGTGGATGGTTCACTGGTTGTATTGTTTGCCAGTTGCCCAGCTGTCCAAAATTCTGGCTGAATGAAGCATTGTCGTCTTTTTGGCTTGATTTTGTGGTTAATACTTTAGACTTAAGTGCTCTCAGCCAGATACTGTTATTTTCCACCAGTTTAGTTAGTATAACAACTAGAATATTTACCAGGCAACGACATTACACATATAAAACTTAATCTCCACTTTTTCCCTTGGCCACTAAAAATAAACCCCAGATACACAAAAAAAAAATGAAAGCAAATTGTTAAAAGCCACAATTTTTGCAGCAGAAGTAGCATCACCACCATTACTGGAGAACAAAAATCTCAAAAAAATCGTTAATGCAAATTAGTGGAAAATATGATTCATTATAGACAACTCCCACTTTAACGTTGTTCCTAATGGTCTGGTCCGAGGTCAAGTGCTGATAATTGTCGTCAATAATGCTATCGCAACTGATAATTATGATGTCTGGAATGAAATAAATAAATTATAGAAGGAAGTTAATCAAATTTGGTTTAAAGTGAGGAAATAAATCAGTACTGATGTTAACTTTTCATGTGGCTAAGGATATACTATCCTCTTTACACCATAACTTGGGGATCGCTTCGGCATTTTGGGGGTATCTTGTTTTGTAATGATGCCGATGGAATGAAATCAAAACCCAATGGTTTATTCTGGATTGGGTACATAATAGTTGGTAGAGTACCAAGGATGATAACCGACTTGTCGATATTATTAAATCGTCACCATGTACGGTGTATTCTGTTAAACTCTAATTTTGTTCTTCTATTTATGCACAGAGAGCGCGATTTCTTCAAAAAAAGCTAGTCCACGGGGCCATCTCTCCACACAGACGAATTAGACGAACGATGGCATTGGTTCAGAAATGCATTGAAATTCTTATGAACGCATAGGCTGTCTAATGCGGCCTTGTAGTCAAAAAAGGTATGGTAAGCGTTGACCTCTTCTTCTCAGATCTTTTCCAAGATTTGACGCAGTGTGAATAAGAGTTCTATAGTGCATTGAATTAAAATTGTTCGAACATTTTTGTTTTGGCATTATTCGTAAACGAATAAGCACAACTGATATTCGAGATTATGGCATTCGTTAACATAATTGAGTGCATAATCGAGTATCAGCCGTTCGAAATCCACTCGTGATTTCAGAAGCTTGATATAGGTATTTAAAACAGAATAAAATGTAAGTATTTGAGTGTAACAATAATATGAGAAAGTAAGTACATACTTTTTCGTATTTAGGACTAATTTATATAAAATAATAGCCCATTTATTTTGTATAAATTAATTTGTATTCAAAAGATTGAAATGTCGCAATTCATGGCCAACCGAATTTGGCAAACAATATATTTCCAAATTGTAGCCGAAGGAAGGCAACATCTAACAGGATGTGTGAGTCAGTTAAATGACTATGGGCCAAGAACAAATGATGCAAAATCTTGAAGTAATTTAAGAAACAGCCAATTGCTGCTTTGGTGGTACCGCGGAAGACATGAGCCCTTTGGAGTTTAGCTCAAATCAAGTCACATCAGTCAAAGTAAATGCAATTAACTATAGGTAAAACTTGCAAACAGAAAACAGATTCGTTGCTTCAACCACTTTTTTTGCCAACCGAGTGCTGATTTTTATGTTTCTTTATTATTTATGTTTCTTTATTTGAAAAAAACCCAATATTTAAATATGCAAGAAGATGATTGCTTTTCTACAATAAACAGATAAATATCCAGCTGGAAACTGCAAATTGATTTCACGTGCCTTGGAACTATTATAACAAAATGGACTACGCCAACATGATGAAATAGCTGCATCACGGTCAATAACAAACAGCTTAACTATGCAGGCTTATCCAATAAACTCAATGAGCTCCTGGTATATATGATGTGCGCGAATTGAAATACAGACTTCTAAAACTTTTACGTAGTATAATTTTTTAAGTCTATATTGGACATTTACTTTTGAACTAATAAATGGTAACATACATAACTTTATTGCTTTTCCGAATGTAAATGACAACAACACATTCGGTTAAAGTAACTGATTGGTTGCAGTACTAAATAAAAAACAGAAATGAGCGGACTCATTGTTTGTGCTATGTTAGGAATTTTCAAAAAATAAGAAGTTCATACAACAACTAGAGGCAAAAAAAATTATTTTTTAGGTAAATGCTGACCCGGGCCCGCTCCGCAGCGCCTTCTTTTACTTGATGTGGAACAAACGTTTCCTTGGATTATTTATTTTCCACAATTAAAGAGCTTTTAGTGAAGTACCATGCTACGAAAATAGTATATCGCTTGACTAACAGTTTAACAATATAAGTGCCTTTATCTGAATCCCATATGATCTTTATTGGTCTACGAATTTAAGTTTGCACGTAAGGTGTACTCCATTCTTAAAATACTTTATTTCAGCCCGATATTCTCATGTTATCTGATTTAGGGGTGTTTTCGGGGATTAGGTGGTCCCCCAGATACTTGGCCCTGAAAAATATCAGCATCGTGCTCTTCTCTCAAATACCATTTATTTAAACCCCATATTGTCATTGGTTTAGGGGAGCTTACGCGATGAGACGTCCCCCATAAACATGGCCCCGAAATTGGTTATTAAATTTGTTTTCTAATCTTTAATACCTTTCATTTGCGGGGTGTTTTGGGGAAGGGGTGATGCCCTAAATACATGGTCCTACATACTTTTATTTGAGCCCCATATTGCGATGGTCAGTAAAAAATTGCTGTTTGTGGGGTATTTTGGGAAAGGGGTATTCCCTCAGAGAATTGGTCCCGAAAATGGGTATCAATTCTTGCTCTACCCCCCAATACCTTGTATTTAAGCTCCACATTGACATGGTAGGTAAATATGCCCGAGGGGTGTTTTGCGGATTGGAGTGGTCTCCCCACATTGCAAATGCAAATTTTGCCCATGAAAATTCCACTAAGGAACAGGGGCAAACTTCTCACATATCAATGAGTGCAGTCCGATTCAAGTTTTTAAACTCAATAATAAGGGGCCTCCTTTTTGTAGCCGAAAACGAACGGCGTGCCGCAGTGCGACAACTCTTGGGTGAGAAGTTTTACATGGCACAGTACCTCAAAAATGTTGCCATCATAAGGTGCGGAAAACCACCGTTGATGGCCTCGCCAAGATTCGAACCGAGGCGTTTAGCGTCAAAGGCTGACATGCTAACCTCTGCACTACGGTGGTCTCCAACATTATCCAACATGGTCTCCCAAAATTAAGCACTGAAAATATGTCTTCAAGGTGGTCTATTCTCATATATCTATATACCATATAGATGTATGAGAACCATATTGCCATTGGCCTCAAAAATGGATATCAAAATCGTTTTCTAATCTCATTTAAACTCCTTATTGCAAAAGTCGGCAAATATGTCCGGTTTGGAGTATTGGCCCTATAAACTAAAAATATTTAGATCCACTCTCTTTAAGACCCAAATTGTCTTGGTGAGAAAATACGTCTTATTTGGGGGTTGTTATGGTGGTGGGACGTCCCCTACACAGTTGGTCCCTAATGTTGATATCAGATACGTGGTCTACTCCCAAATACCTTTAATTTGAGTCCCATATTTCCACAGTCGGCAAACATGACCGGCTTGTGGGGTGTTTTGGGGGATGGGCGGCCTCTCAGTGAGTTGGCCTTGAAAATATATATCGGATTCGTGTTCTACTCTAAAAACCCGAATATTGATATCAGATTCGTGCTTTACTCTCAAAGACCTTTCATTTGAGCCCCATATTGCTATGGTCGTAAATTTGTCCCCTTTGGGGATGTCTTTGAGGAGAGGCGGCCCCCCAAACACTTGATTCCATATTTGGATATCAGATTCGTATTCTACACTCAAATACCTTTTATTTAAGCCCCATATTCCCATGGTAAGTATATAAGTCCTGTTTGGGGGTGTTTTGGGGAACGGGTGGACCCCCAGAAACGTGGTCCCACATTTTGATATCAGATTCGTATTCTACTCTCAAATACCTTTCATTTGAGTCCCATATTGCCATGGTCGGTAAATATGTCCGATTTAGGGGTGTTTTGGGGGTTGGGGTGGTCCCCCTAGCACTTGGTTCGACAAATCGATATCAGATACGTTTTCTTATCCTAAGTACTTTTCATGTGAGTCCCATATTGTTGTGGTTGGTCTAAATATATGTTTGGTAGGTTTTAGGGTGGGCGGCCCCCTAGGTACCACATCCGAAATTTGGGTATTTTTAGGGTACTATATGAGAGCACCCAAAATTTCGCTTAAATCGCACCACCCATCTCCGAGATCTGGCGTTTCTGAAAATTAGGGTAAGGGGGAGAGACCGCTCCCCCTTTAGATATCAAAAAATGTAGTACCCTATTTTCACCACGGGATCATTATGCACCAGCTGTGAAAATTTCAAGATAATCGGTTCAGCCGTTTCTGAGTCTATAAGGAACACACAAACATACAAACAAACCTACAAACAATCACAAATTGATTTTTATATATAAGATTGTTTCGATAAACTTTCCTTTTCGTGGCTAATCGCCACCTCATTAGCATACGCGATTAGTTTTACATCTCACTTTGTTTTCTATAAACTGTAATTTTTTCCAAAGTATAAAAGATTGTGCATCTCTTTTAGGTGTCCTCTATGCTGGCCCATCTTTTTAGATCTATTGATCCCAACACTGCCATAATTCATCTTTTTGTAAGTAAGTTATTAATAAACTTTCTTACGGTAGTATTGATGCCTGCAGTCTCCAGCTCCCTCACTATTGACGTTGGTTTTACATTATTGAAAGCACATTCAATGTCTCATGTCAATAAATGTTACCATGGTATATTCTTTGACAGCGGGGGAACCCTTGCCCATGCTACAGCCGTGCTATTGTAAATACTGACTACCTTTGGGAACCCACGCGCTAAGATGTGTATCCATCAACCTCTCTGGACTTTTTATATTCGGATAAATATTTAGCTAAATCTTTCTTTATTTTTTGTGAATACAGTCGTGCCTCGATTATGCGGGATGCTCGGGACCGGAGGCATTATGGATAATCGATTTTCCCGGATAATGAAGTAATAATTTTTTACAGTGTTTACACATATTTTTAATAACATTTGCCTTGATCTGAAATACCAGGACTCTCAACGAAGTCCAAAAAAATTTTTGTGAAACCATGTATTGCTTCTTTTAAAGACATTTAAATTTCATTAGGTTAGGTTAGGTTGAAAAGAGGGTGTAGATATTAACCCGCCCCATGCCACTATGAACATACACCTAAGCCAATAATCGGCTTGTTGTGCGCTCTAAAAACTATTAAGTTACCTCTAAAATGAAAATTATAAGTTAGGAATTCTGTGCTACTTGCAAAATCGTTAATTGTTTTCAACATCACCCCACTAAGTTGGTTAATGTCTGATATTGTGTCTCCACCTAAGTACCGGTATCTGTTAGAAGCGAAAGCCGGGCAATGACAAAGGAAATGCTTCAACGTCTCATCATCTTCCCCGCATACCCTACACATGCTATCACTTGCCGCACCGATCTAACATAAATGAGCTCGTAGTCCTATGTGTCCCGTTATGATACGAATAGCTATACTGACCTCCTTCTTACTTCCTTTCAGTAATAGCCTCGTCTTCTCACGATCTGGATCCCTCCATAGGATTTTCGCCATCCTACTGACCGTTTCGCTGTTCCACAATGTTGCATGCGCATTCGTCGCCCACACCCTTATCCCGGACTGCGACGACCCGAAATGCTTCGGGTTAACCAAGTTTATTGACGGCAGTCCTCTGGCCTTCACCGCCAAATCGTCTGCCCTTTCATTTCCCCTAACGCCGTTATTACCGTCCTGGTTGTTATTGCCCTTATGCAATTTTACTGTCGGTAAAGATGTTCACACTCGACGTCCTCGCGTCAGCACCATACCACTTCACACATTCCGTGATCACCCGGATCTCCGCCTGCAGGACTGTATTATGGTCAAGTAGTCTAAAACAAATCTAAGTTCCTGGGTTCTCAATGTAAACCTTCATGCCCACTCTGTCCTCTAGTATTGATCCGTCCGTGTAACATGATCTTCCAGATGGCAACATCAGGGTTCCGTCAATCCAAGACTGTGCCGATGGCAGCAGTGCCTCACACTCGACTTCAAGGTTCATCTGAGGTATCCGATCGGAAACCTCTTCCCTTCCTTCCAAGTTCATCTCAGGTATCCGATCGGAAACCTCTTCCCTTCCTTCCAGGTTTCCTATCGTTGCCTCAATTATACTGCGATGGTATGAGCTGCTCCCATCCACAATCCATTCTCCCACCGCCTTAAGTCTCATAGCTATAGTTAAATTCGCCCACCTTCGTCTTCCTCGTGAACCGGAATATTTCAGTCTTCTCTGGGTTAACATTAAGACCTCTGGGTCTATCCCAGTCCTATGCCATAAGCAAGACCTTTTCGGCACTTCTGCATAGCCCGTTCGGATCCTTACCCCTTAGAAGTATTATAACATCAAATCCCTCCTCAGTCAGCATCCGTAATAGGTCATTTATGGTGGTCACCCATGGGAGTGGCGACAAAATGCCCCCCTGTGGCGTGCCCTTTGCCACATTCTCCCTTATATGTATGACATGTGACACACAATGTGTCCACCTATTCCTTAGCATATAATTTATCCACTCTCTAAGGACCGGGTCCACCCGGTACTGGTCTTATGGTGGTCACCCATAGGAGTGGCGACAAAATGCCCCCCTGTGGCGTGCCCTTTGCCACATTCTCCCTTATATGTATGACATGTGACACACAATGTGTCCACCTGTTCCTTAGCATATGGTTTATCCACTCTCTAAGGACCGGGTCCACCCGGTACTGGTCTAAGGATTGGGTCAGAGTGTCGGTCCGCATATTGTTAAAAGCCCGTCGATGTCAATGCATACCGCCAGTATGTACGTTTTGGATTCTTCTATTTTGGGATCCGAAGGATTCTTTTATTTTAGGCACAACCAGTGCAGGGAAGTCTCCACAGACCTTCCTTTGACATAGGCATGCTGTTTGTATTTGAGCAGTTCGCTGGATGTCCTACTCATTATCATGGTGTCCACAATACGTTCCATGGTTTTGAGTAGAAAGCACGTAAGGCTTATGGGCCTGTAGGCCTTTGGTGTCGTATAAACTTATCCTTGCCTCCTGCCAGGCTTTCGGAGTATATGAAAGTCCTAGGTACGCTGTGAAAATTTTGGCCAGACGAGGCGCCAGATAGTCTGCCTATTTCTGTAGTAACGCCGGATATATTCCATCAGGACCGGATGACTTAAATGGTTTGAAGCTCCTCAAGGATTCCTTCACCATAAATTCAATAATTATAAACCTTCGATCAACGTCTTTATAACAAGATTCCGGTGTCTCCGTGAGTCCCTTCGTATGCTATGGAAATCGGGTTTTCATCAAAAGCGTCAATATGCGCTCCGTTGTCCCTGCGCTCACTCCCATGTTGTCTTCTAAGGTTTCAGTTTGGACATCGGTTTTTGAGAGAAACTTTTTATACCCTCCACTATAGGATGGGGAGTATACTAATTTCGTCATTCTGTTTGTAACTACTCGAAATATTCGTCTAAGACCCCATAAAGTATATATATTCTTGATCGTCGTGACATTTTATGTCGATCTAGCCATGTCCGTCCGTCCGTCTGTCTGTCGAAAGCATGCTAACTTCCGAAGGAGTAAAGCTAACCGCTTGAAATTTTGCACAGGTACTTCTTATTAGTGTAGGTCGGTTGGTATTGTAAATGGGCCATATCGGTCCATGGTTTAATATAGCTGCCATATGAACCGATCTTGGGTCTTGACTTCTTAAGCCTCTAGAGTGCGCAATTCTTATCCGATTTGAATGAATTTTGGCACGTAGTATTTTGTCATGATATCCAACAACTGTGCCAAGTATGTTTAAAATCGGTCCATAACCTGATATAGCTGTCATATAAACCGATCTTTGGTCTTGACTTCTTAAGCCTCTAGAGTGCGCAATTTTTATCCGATTGGAATGAAATTTTGCATGACGTATTTTATTCTTACTTTCAACAACTGTGTCAAATAAGGTTCAACTCGGTTCATAACCTGATAAAACTGCCATGTAAACCGATCTGGGATCTTGACTTCTTGAGCCTCTAGAGGTCGCAATTATTATCCGATTTGCCTGAAATTTTGTACCACGGATTCTCTCACGACCATCAATATACGTGTTTATTATGGTCTGAATAGGTCTATATATATATTTTACTTCCTGGGCCCCCAAAGGGCGCAATTCTTATTCGAATTGGCTGGCATTTTACACAGGTCTCCAACATATAATTTAATTGTGGTCCAAACCGGACCATATCTTGATATCGCTCTAATACCAGAGCAAATCTTTTTTATATCCTTTTTTGCCTAAGAAGAGATGCGGGGAAAAGAACTCGACAAATGCGATCCATGGTGTAGGGTATATAAGATTCGGCTCGGCCGTACTTGGCACGCTTTTACTTGTTTATATTGCCGGCGTTATTAACGCTATCGACCTGTTCGTAGAAAAGCTTTTAGGAGGCACTTTTGCCGCTCTGGTAATCTAATTGTATTCCTTGAGCCGTGTGTTAAACAAATCCCAATAGACTTCCGCCTTTTTACGACGTGCTCTGTTAAAAAGTCAGTCTGCGGACCTCTTTCCCAATATTTCGAATCTCCCCGGTCATCCAGGTTTTTTCTTGGGCTGATTTCCTGTCCCGAAGAGAACAACTATCTTCAAAGTACCCCAGCAGCTCAGTCATAATCCTGTTGACATTTTCGTCAATGTCTTCTATGCTTGGACAATCTAAATTATCTTGCCCAAGTCTTCTTCTGAGTAGCCTTCCGAATTTTGTTCAGTTGGTTTTCAACTTATTCCGGAAGCTTATCGGATTCGGCGCTGGCCGTGCTATTCTAAACCTAATGTAGCGATGGTCAGAGAAAGACTGTTTCATGGAGACCCTCCAATCCTGAACCTCTTCGATTAGATTTTCCGAGCATATCATCACATATAATACTTCCTCCCTAATCCTAATCCTAACAAAAGTAGCGCTGTTATTAATATTAAGTGTTATTAGGTCAAGAACTCTGCCAGGGCTTGGCCCTGCCTATTAATGTGGGTACTACCCCACGAAATGTGGTGAGAGTTCGCATCGCATCCTATAAGTACCTCGTTTCTTGTCTGTTTTGCTTTCCTCACCAGACGTTGCAGCTCCGACATGGGTGGCGGTGTCGGAGAGTCTAAAGGCAGATAAAGTGATGCCAGGTATGCTTCACCGTCTCCCTGTCTCACCACTGTTGCATCCGACGTTGACAACTCTGGGAAAAATATTGGCTGATTTTCTCCATCAGAGCATGTGTAGCAGTCTCGTTTCGGTAGCGGTTTATCTGGATTACTTGCAATAAATGGGCATATTAGGAGTAGTAGATGAGGTCATCGACAGCTCCCTGTTCTTTAGACTGCATTGACTTTCCTGTCACTGCACTGCCTGATGCCACCGTTTTAGGTTCCTTTGCCTAGTCTAGTCTTCCGACTTTTTATAAAGTCGATACTGGTTCCATCATCAGGTCCCCGTTCGTTAAGCTTTATTCTGTTTCCATTCCCTGTACTCCCTGATGTTTCAATACTAGGATCTTTGCCTATCTTAGCCTTCCAAATCTTAAGTAAATGGGCTTCTTGGGAGTAGATGATTTTACCATCGTCGGCTCCCTGTTCGTTGGGTTGCATTGAGTCTCCTGTAGCTGTGCAGCCTAATGTTTCAATATTAGGATCCTTACCTATCCCAGTATTCCGAAACTTTAAGTCGGTGATGGGTCTGTCGTCGGGTTCCTGTTTGTTAGGCTGTGTTGGGTCTCTCGCCACTGCACTGCCTAATATTTTAGTATTAGGATCATTGCTTCTCCTAGTCTTTCCAATATTGACAGATGTCGTGATTGTCTCGTTGTCGGCCCCTGTTTGTTGGGCGGTGTTGAGTCACCTTCGACTGCCTGATGTCGCAGAATGAAAATTTCAGCCTATCCTAGTCTTCCCAATCTTGAAAAAGACAGCTTTGCTACCGTAGTGCACCATGCCTTTAGTCTAGCCAAACTTGTCACGTAGACTTGATCAATGCCAACCACAAAGAGAGTTCCTTCCTCCATCTCCTCCTGTGGAAGACCTCCCACTTCTCTGCGACCAAACCTTCGTTTTGCTTGCCCAGTGATTCCACATGCGTGTTTCTTGCAACCCTTAGACTTTCAGCATGTTTTCCTGTCAGACAATGACCTGTTATGACAGACACGATGATTGAGACGTCTGTTCTACCCAGCGACAGCAAAGCGGTAGACCTCTTCAAGTCTAGATTGGGCTACATGATTTTGGAGTGTTCACATCTCCTACTTTATGACCATCTGTCATTCGTAGTCTTTCGGGCCTGATCCTGGAGAGTTACCTTAGAAGAGGGACTTAAGGCGTTATAATGCTCTATTTTAAAATTAGTTTTACAAGTATCAACAAAACCAAAGGAACATTATAATCATTCATTCATTACAAATCAAATACTCGCACTTTTGTAGGCGTAGAGTTATTTCGCCCAAAACGACAAATGTCATATCGCCCAAACGATGCCAATGTTAGTTGTTTTCGCACATGAAAATTATTTCTGACCTTTAATGAAAATATATATGACATATTACCCAACTAAACAAAAAATCATTAATGCCATAAGAACCAATGCCATAAAACCCAAACGAATAAATGACATTTCCCCAATATTATTTGGTCCATATGGCACATTTGTTTAATGTATTTTCTAAAAAAAATTCAACAATTACATAACATAAAATCTTGAGCCCGGCGGAAGGCCTTTTAATTTCTCCCTGTTTAGAATGCAAGCGTACACGTTTTTTTACTTTTGGACCTATGAGGGAGGAAAAAATCTTCAGCACGGCAGAAGGCCGGTTATTTTCCTTCTCTTTGGAATGCAATATCCATTTTTATTTAGAAGAATGTTGACGAACATTCTGATAGTGTATTTCGGCTTTGTGGCATCGTATGGCGAAATTACATTTCTCGTTTTGGGCGAAAATGTTGTGGACGAAATAACGCTACGACACTTGTGTAATTATTTAATTTGTAATGTTGATTGCTTTAAATGGTATCACTTAATAATAACATTCACCGTTCACACTCAGAAGTCTCCAATTCAATGAAGATTACTATCCATCAATGAATTATGCTACTTTTCTAGTTGTGGAGCGTTTTGTTGGGCACACGCACACACCTTTTTAAGATATAATTTAAGTAACTATTCCATGATATATGGCCTGCTTCCGGTGGCATTTCAAAATCCCTTCAATTGTACATCTTTTAGCATTGACTGTGGCATAACAAACTAAACATCTTGAAACATCAAAACATTGACAGTCAAAGTAAAACCTCAAGTGCCTCTTTACTTTTACATCCCACTGTCGGCTAACTTTGTGAAACCAACCAACCATACGCCAGCTTGATACAAGGCACCATAGAGAAGAACTCACACCGCAGACATCACCACCAGTTTAGCTGCCTGACTGACAGTTGTTCGGTTGGTCCTCTTGTGAAAGATGCGAGTAAACGGTAGGGATTTGTACAGCATGCCTCTGATTGTTGGCCGATTGTTTGGCTGGTATTTTCATCATGCTCCCAAGCGAGTAGTGAGTTTAATCGTGTGTGACGTGATATCTGTAATCAATCTATCATCATCACGTGTGATTGGTAATACACTGGTGGGGAGAATGAGACCAAGTACCTACTACATACATATATATTTTAAAAGTGATTATGTTCATAAACATACACAGGGAAAATAAAAAGTATTTTCAAATGGTAGTTCAAATAAGTTCTAGCCAAATCAAAGAAGAATTTTTACCTCCTTTTCATATCCACAGATGTGCCATGTCCTGATGAAGAGCTTGTCCAGCTAAAAAGGCTTGCCAATGGTACATTGTCTATATCCGTGAGACGGCATTTTCTCTTCAGTAAACGATATACCTATAGTTTTCAATTGGACTCTGTTGTTTTGAGAAAAATATAACATTAATATAAAACTTATTAATCAACCTTAGTAGACAACCAAAGCGTATTTTCACTGTATCAACATGAACTCAAAACTAAATTTTTTTTGAATTTTCAAAAATTTAATTTTCTTCCGATGCATTTTTAACTATTTTTTCCTTTTCCGCACACATGTGCGATTACACTTTCATACCCCTGATACATTTCGGATGCTTTACTTTTCTTTCTTCATCGAATGAGGATGCACAGTTGACTTTTACTTGCAGATTATAGTGATAAAGTATTGAATTCAGTTGACTTTGTTTCCTTGTCGAATTCTTGTTTATCGTTTTTTTTTTTAATTTTTGGTTTTGAAAGGTGGTTAAATTCCCTGCAAGTCACAAAAAAGCTTGAAAAGAAGCGAAACAAATTCTTTTTGATTTGGTGCGAAAGATGCAATGTAAGATTACACTTGAGCATTATTGAAAGGTTTCATCAGATAATAACATTTCAAAATGAAGGAATAAACATTGCAGATAGTGCTGGAGAGTTGAAATATTCATGATAATTTCCTGGTGTAAGAAATTATCGAAGACATGCACCATATTTTGCAGCTATTGTTGTGTTCTGCTGGCGCGGAGTCTTAATACCCATTGGGTGAATGATGTGTTGCTTGATATTAAGGAATATCTATTTTATATTGCACAAAATACCGTTGAAGGGTTAAAAATTTACTTTCATGTTAAGATAACACTTTATTCTGGATAACATTTTTTGGATGGAGATAGGGAGTATACAAATCTAGTCATTACGATTTTACATCTCAGAATATTGATGTGCAACCCCATAGAATACATTTATACATATATTCCAAATATTATAAACCATTGGGGACAAGTAGAAGGCCTTTGAGGGTATAGTACGAATTTGATACTGTTATTATTTAGAACTAAGAAATGCAAATGGAAAATTCTCTCCTTCCAAGAAGGCAAGAGCTACCGTGGGTAGCTCTTGCCTTGCGACTTCCGTCTCAGACATAGCGCTTTAAAAGTATACCAAAGGTTCAATACTCAGCCGGATGCAAAGAAACGCTTGTTTGTGCATCACAGTCGCACTGATGGCGACAACATCTGAAGCACTGAATTTAGTGCTACATCTAATGCCTCTGAACATTGTGGTTAGACAAATTGCTGGGACCACTGCTGTGAGGCTATGGCATCTTTCTATTTGTTCATGCGGCGGCTACGGACGCTATGTTACCCTTGATAAAATGCCCAACGTTCCTGGCAGTGTGAATTACAAATTGCCTGAGCCGCTCTTTGATAAAAATTACTGTACCACCACTCTTTATATAACCGATTTTAACTACAAAATTCGTGGTAATAGAAGTTACATAGACTTCTATACAAATGGTTCCAAGCTAGACGACCAGGTGATTTTTGGAGTGTACTCTGAAGAACATGGACTAGTAATATCGAGAAAGTTACCCGACCACTGCAGTGTGTTTCAAGCGGAGATTTTTGCAATTAAAGAAGTATTGGAATGACTATGATATAATATCATAACGACGACTGGCGTAAATATTTTCTCCGACAGCCATCAAACCTCTGGGAAACATATTTCTGAATTCAAAAACCGATCTCGACTGTCGCCGATTTCTCTACGAGATGGCTGAATAGTTCAAAATTCTCCTGTTATGAGTCCCGGGCCACGTAGATACTACCTTTGACATTCCAGGTGAAACGGAATGCGGGTACACCTCTAGCGACGTGTAAGTTAAGTCTTCAAGATAAGACCCAAAGGACAAAGAATGACCTGGCCCGGAAATGCGGGCTGTGATCACTCCAAAATTATGTGGCCGTCATGACAGGTTACTGTCTGATCGGATAATATACTGAAAGAATGAAGGTTGCAAGTAACGACATCCGCAGAAGCTATGAGGACGCCGATAAAGAGGAGACTATATAACATCTGCTGTGTGTGTGTGTGTCAAGCACTTACAGGCAAAATAAGTTCCACTTTGGGTTATCATTTCTTTGAGAATTTGTTTCAATTAGTGGATGTGAACGGTCGCAAGTTGTTGGGCTGTTTAAAGTAATATGGATTGTTCAACGGTAGGAACTAGAATATATCTTCATTCTTCTGTTCCTATGGTATCACAATGGGTGAAAACGTGTAAGTAGGTCTGATAACAACGGCCACGTAATTTATTCTATTTGAATCTGGGTTAGAATGGCAGTCTTTCTTCTAGACAGACTCACTTACACTATTTTAACCAGTAGTGATACCATAGTAGCGACAAAAAAGCCTCTAGTGGGACTCGAACCAACGACTTACGCACTAGTAATCCAAACACGCGACCAACTCGGCTACCAGAGCGACCTAACAGTTCGCAATTTTCATCCAATCATTTTCAAGTTAAGCAAAAGCATTGTTGGTCAAGCGACGAAGCCTATTGCAATATAGCCAAAAGTTTCGACATTTATTAACCGATTCTTAGGAAATTTATCTGCACGAAGCATTTTCCCGAAAATTCTAACGGTTGTTTTTATTACCCAACTGAACACATCTGCCACAGTCCATCAAGATCATTTTACAATTAGATAATGGGTCCATAATATGATATTTCTAAATTGAAACCCTGTTTGACTTTTTTTTTTCCTTACTGTTTTACATAATTTTAGTTATTATACCATCCACCGTTGGATAGGGGTATACTAATTTCGTCATTCTGTTTGTAACTCCTCGAAATATTCGTCTGAGACCCCATAAAGTATATATATTCTTGATCGTCATGACATTTAAAGATCTAGCCATGTACGTTCGTCCATCCGTATGTCTGTCGAAAGCAAGCCAACTTTTTAAGGAGTAAAGCTAGCCGCTTGAAATTTTGCACAAATACTTCTTATTAGTGTAGGTCAGTTGGGATTGTAAATGGGCATATCAGTTTTGATATAGATGCCATATTAACCGATTTTGGGTCTTGACTTCTTGGGTCTCTAGAGGGCGCAATTCTGGTCCGATTTGATTGAAATTTTACACGACGTGCTTTTTTATGATATCCAAAACTGTGCCGAGTATGGTTCAAATCGGTCCATAACCTGATATAGCTGCCATATAAACTGATTTTGGGTCTTGACTATTTGAGCCTCTAGAGGGCGCAATTCTTATCCGATTTTAATGAATTTTTGCACGAAGTATTTTGTTATGATATCCAACAACTGTGTCAAGTATGTTTCAAATCGGTTCATAACTTGATATAGCAGTCATATAAACAGAACTGGGGACTTGATTTCTTGAGCTCCTAGAGGGCGTAATTCCAATCCGATTTGGCTGAAATTTTGCATGACGTATTTTATTCTTACTTTCAACAACTGTGTCAAATAAGGTTCAAATCGGTTCTTAACCTTATGTAGCTGCCATATAAACCGATCTGGGATCTTGACTTCTTGATCCTCTAGAGTGCGCAATTCTTATCCGATTGGGATGAAATTTTGCACGGCGTGTTTTATTACGATATCCAACAACTGTGCTAAGAGTGGTTCAAATCGGTTTATAACCTAATATAGCTGCCATATTAACCGATCGGGGGTCTTGACTTCTTGAGCCTCTAGAGTGCGCAATTCTTATCCGATTTGAATGAATTTTGGCACGACGTGTTTTGTTATGATATCCAATAACTGTGCCAAGTATGGTTCAAATCGGTTCATAACCTAATATAGCTGTCATATAAACCGATCTGGGATCTTGACTTCTTGAGCCTCTAGAGGTCGCAATTATTATCCGATTTGACTGAAATTTTGTACGACGGATCCTCTTATGACCATCAACATACGTGTTTATTATGGTGTGAATCGGTCTATAGCCTGATACAGCTCCCATATAAACCGATATCTCTATTTTACTTCATGAGCCCCCAACGGGCGCAACTCTTATTCGAATTGGCTGACATTTTACACAGGTCTCCAACATATAATTTAATTGTGGTCTAAACCGGGCCATATCTTGATATCGCCCTAATAGCAGAGCAAATTTTTTCTTATATCCTTTTTTGCCTAAGGAGAGATGCCGGGAAAAGAACTCGACAAATGCGATTCATGGTGGAGGGTATATAAGATTCGGCCCGGCCGAACTTTGCACGCTTTTACTTGTTTTTGAACTAAACTTGCCTGCTACTATGTTACCCTTCACTTTTGCTCCTCACTGTTATACAGTATAACCCTCAGTAGTTTTTTATATCGAAGTGCACATGCTTTATAAGATAAAGAACAGCGATTGAAACAGCTGCTCTTGTTGCCGATGGTGCTTGACTATGTTTCAATGACTGGTGCAGTTAATGCACCAGTAGTGCAAATCTTCAATGATTTGCACTACAAAATGCCCATATTTGTTGCTGTCATTGCAAAAAATCGAACAACATATAGTTGGTCAAAGAAGAATGATGTTGCATGATCAGCTTGCCACCATATATATGTGGTACAATGTTGTTGTAATTTAATACAACAACAAAAGCAACATCAACAAGATGTTGAGAGAAAAATTATAATGAAAACAAAAACACAATTCACAGCACCAACATACATGCTTGTTTTACTTATATCCCTGTGTGGATTTTATAAAGCCACTTCATGCCACATAAACAAGAACCATCTTGATGATCATCTTACTGGTTATCCCTGTTTAATGATGGATTGCTTGATTCCTATACTACTTTTGGTTTTGCACCCTTTCCTCACTGACTACCACAATCATTCTTCGTTAAGTAGATATGAGTTTAAACAAGTAAAAGCGTGCTAAGTTCGGCCGGGCCGAATCTTATATACCCTCCACCATGGATCGCATTTGTCGAGTTCTTTTCCCGGCATCTCTTCTTAGGCAAAAAAGGATATAAGAAAAGAGTTGCTCTGCTATTAAAACGATATCAAGATATGGTCCGGTTCGGACCACAATTAAATTATATGTTGGAGACCTGTGTAAAATTTCAGCCAATTCGTATAAGAATTGCGCCCATTGGGGCTCACGAGTAAAATAGAGAGAACGATTTATATGGGATCTGTATCGGGCTATAGAACGATTCAGACCATAATAAACACGTTTGTTAATGGTCATGAGAGGATCCATCGTACAAAATTTCAGGCATATCGGATAATAATTGCGACCTCTAGGGGTCAAGATCCCAGATCGGTTTATATGGCAGCTATATCAGGTTATGAACCGATTTGAACCTCATTTGACACAGTTGTTGAAAGTAAAAATAAAATACGTCATGCAAAATTTCAGATAAATCGGATAGGAATTGAAGCAAGAAGCTCAAGAAGTCAAATCCCCAGATCTCTTTATATGACAGCTATATCAGGTTATGAACCGATTTCAACCATACTTGGCACAGTTGTTGGATATCATAACGAAATACTTCGTGCAAAAATTCATTCAAATCGGATAAGAATTGCGCCCTCTAGAGGCTCAAGAAGTCAAGACCCAAGATCGGTTTATATGGCAGCTATATCAGGTTATGAACCGATTTAAACCATACTTGGCACAGTTGTTGGGTATAATAACAAAACACGTCGTGCGAAATTCCATTCCAATCGGATAAGAATTGCGTACTCTAGAGGCTCAAGAAGTCAAGGTCCAAGATCGGTTTATATGGCAGCTATATCAGGTTATGGACCGATTTGAACCATACCTGGCACAGTTGTTGGATATAATAACAAAACACGTCGTGCAAAATTTCATTCTAATCTGATAAGAATTGCGCACTCTAGAGGCTCAATAAGTCAAGACCCCAGATCGGTTTATATGGCAGCTATATCAGGTTATGGACCGATTTGAACCATACTAGGCACAGTTGTTGGATATAATAACAAAACACGTCGTGCAAAATTTCATTCCAATCGGAAAAGATTTGCGCACTCTAGAGGTTCAAGTAGTCAAGGCCCAAGATCGGTTTATATGGCAGCTATATCAGGTTATAGACCGATTTGAACCATACTAGGCACAGTTGTTGGATATCATAGCAAAACACGTCGTGCAAAATTTCATTCCAATCGAATAAGAATTGCGCACTCTAGAGGCTCAAGAAGTCAAGACCCAAGATCGGTTTATATGGCAGCTATATCAAAACATGGACCGATATGGCCCATTTACAATACCAACCGACCTACAAGAATAAGAAGTTGGATATCATAGCAAAACACGTCGTGCAAAATTTCATTTCAATCGAATAAGAATTGCGCACTCTAGAGGCTCAAGAAGTCAAGACCCAAGATCGGTTTATATGGCAGCTATATCAAAACATGGACCGATATGGCCCATTTACAATACCAACCGACCTACAATAATAAGAAGTATTTGTGCAAAATTTCAAGCGGCTAGCTTTACTCCTTCGAAAGTTAGCGTGCTTTCGACAGACAGACGGACGGACGGACGGACGGACGGACGGACGGACGGACGGACGGACGGACGGACGGACAGACGGACGGACATGGCTAGATCGACATAAAATTTCACGACGATCAAGAATATATATACTTTATGGGGTCTCAGACGAATATTTCGAGTAGTTACAAACAGAATGACGAAATTAGTATACCCCCCATCTTATGGTGGAGGGTATAAAAATATTCTTCTTATTATGGCAATATGAGCAATTTTGTAAAGAACTTTCAAACACAACAAAAAACAACAAGAACCAAACCATACAAAAAATGGCCTCCAGATGCTTCGATAGCATAGCATAGTATGGCATGGGATACAATACATCCATCCATTCATCTTCAATAAATATCATAACCTCTCTGTTACACTTTGAAGTTCAACAATTCATCCTTTTGCACAAACCTACAGAAGTCCAACAAAAAAAAAAAAAAAACAAGTAAAAGCGTGCTAAGTTCGGCCGGGACGAATCTTATATACCCTCCACCGTGGATCGCATTTGTCGAGTTCTTTTCCCGGCATCTCTTCTTAGGCAAAAAAGGATATAAGAAAAGAGTTGCTCTACTATTAAAACGATATCAAGATATGGTCCGGTTCGGACCACAATTAAATTATATGATGGAGACCTGTGTAAAATTTCGGCCAATTCGTATAAGAATTGCGCCCATTGGGGCTCACGAAGTAAAATAGAGAGAACAATTTATATGGGATCTGTATCGGGCTATAGACCGATTCAGACCATAATAAACACGTTTGTTGATGGTCATGAGAGGATCCGTCGTACAAAATTTCAGGCATATCGGATAATAATTGCGACCTCTAAGGGTCAAGAAGTCAAGATCCCAGATCGGTTTATATGGCAGCCATATCAGGTTATGAACCGACTTGTACTTTATTTGACACAGTTGTTGAAAGTAAAAATAAAATACGTCATGCAAAATTTCAGCCAAATCGGATAGGAATTGCGCCCTCTAAAAGCTCAAGAAGTCAAATCCCCAGATCTGTTTATATGACAGCTATATCAGGTTATGGACCGATTTCAACCATACTTGGCACAGTTGTTGGATATCATAACAAAATACTTCGTGCAAAAATTCATTCAAATCGGATAAGAATTGTGCCCTCTAGAGGCTCAAGAAGTCAAGACCCAAGATCGGTTTATATGGCAGCTATATCAGGTTATGAACCGATTTGAACCATACTTGGCACAGTTGTTGGCTATCATAACAAAATACGTCTTGCAAAATTTCATTCCAATCGGATAAGAATTGCGCACTCTAGAGGCTCAAGAAGTCAAGACCCAAGATCGGTTTATATGGCAGCTATATCAGGTTATAAACCGATTTGAACCATACTTGGCACAATTGGTGGATATAATAACAAAACACGTCGTGCAAAATTTCATTCTGATCGGATAAGAATTGCGCACGCTAGAGGCTCAAGAAGTCAAGACCCAAGATCGGTTTATATGGCAGCTATATCAGGTTATGAACCGATTTGAACTATACTTGACGCAGTTGTTGGATATCATAACAAAACACGTCGTGCAAAATTTCATTTCAATCGGATAAGAATTGCGCACTCTAGAGGATCAAGAAGTCAAGACCCAAGATCGGTTTATATGGCAGCTATATCAAAACATGGACCGATATGGCCCATTTACAATACCAACCGACCTACACTAATAAGAAGTATTTGTGCAAAATTTCAAGCGGCTAGCTTTACTCCTTCGGAAGTTAGCGTGCTTTCGACAGACAGACGGACGGACGGACGGACAGACGGACGGACATGGCTAGATCGACATAAAATGTCACGACGATCAAGAATATATATACTTTATGGGGTCTCAGACGAATATTTCGAGTAGTTACAAACAGAATGACGAAATTAGTATACCCCCCATCTTATGGTGGAGGGTATAAAAAGTAAGTAAAAACGCACCTACATATTAATATCCAAATACAGGCGGATTTTAATGATATTTGGTTCAGGTGCCGAAAAGCTTTATACATTACAAAATTTCAGCGAAGTCGAGTAATAAATGCGGCTTTTATAGGCTTAAGACCCTTAATCGTCAAATCGGTCTATATATATAAAGGGTGATTTTTTTGAGGTTAGGATTTTCATGCATTAGTATTTGACAGATCACGTGGGATTTCAGACATGGTGTCAAAGAGAAAGATGCTCAGTATGCTTTGACATTTCATCGTGAATAGACTTACTAACGAGCAACGCTTGCAAATCATTGAATTTTATTACCAAAATCAGTGTTCGGTTCGAAATGTGTTCATTCACCGTTCAGCGATGAGGCTCATTTCTGGTTGAATGGCTACGTAAATAAGCAAAATTGCCGCATTTGGAGTGAAGAGCAACCAGAAGCCGTTCAAGAACTGCCCATGCATCCCGAAAAATGCACCGTTTGGTGTGGTTTGTACGCTGGTGGGATCATTGGACCGTATTTTTTCAAAGATGCTGTTGGACGCAACGTTACGGTGAATGAACACATTTCGAACCGAACACTGATTTTGGTAATAAAATTCAATGAATTGCAAGCGTTGCTCGTTAGTAAGTCTATTCATGATGAAATGTCAAAGCATACTGAGCATCTTTCTCTTTGACACCATGTCTGAAATCCCACGTGATCTGTCAAATACTAATGCATGAAAATCCTAACCTCAAAAAAATCACCCTTTATATATATATATATATATATATATATATATATATATATATATATATATACATATACATATATATATATATATATATATATATATATATATATATATATATATATATGGTCCTATCTGGACCATATTTGGGTCGGATGACGGGAGTCTTAGTACAACTTATGGTGATTTCGATTCTGAAAAAAAATGTTACACTAATGTTGCACTTATACGGGACAACATTTTGGGAATGCTGCCTTATCCCTCTCATAGTTTTACACTTTTTACATTTTCAATCGAACATGTTAATATGCCCGTATATTGTAATTTCAACCAAATAATGCTGTAAAATGTAGCAATGCATCTAATATGTCGTTAGCTAAATAAAACGCGATTACTTTTTCCTTTTTTTATGTATTTCTTTTTAATATTTTGCCAAACATTCTACAAATTGTTTTCTTCTTCTTCTTTCCAACCAAAATTTGCTTGAACGGTGGCATGCACATGAGATGATAGCAGCTGATTTAAAGTGCGGCATTCTCCATCCTAGCCTAGCGACGGTGTAGAAAATGCAGCATTTTTTCACTTTCAGTGGGCAACACCATTACAAACGAACATTTACCCGGTGGTGGGGTTACACTTTTTTGGAGAATCGAACACAAAATTTCGATCTCAGTGCAACATGTCGAAAAAATGCTGCACTTTTTTTCACAATCGAAATCACCATTAGTGTTTAAAATGTAATGCAAATCGGATAATAAATGCGCATTTATGCTCTTTAAGTTCTAAAGCTGAAGATCGATCTATACGGCAGCTATATCTAAATATAGCCTGATCTGGAACATATTCGGGACAGATGTCCGGAAATTTTATACATTTTACTGTTCCAAATTTCAACGAAATCGGGTAATGTTAGAGGCTTAAGATCCAAAAACAGCATCCATATATATTCCGATCTGTACTATATTTGTTTTGTATAACGATGAGCATAATAAAACTCACTATTATGAATTTCATCGAAATCGGGTAATAAATGCACCTGTTATTTACTTAAAACCCTAAATAGGCAGATAGGTCTATATGGCAGCTGTATCCAAATATAGTATGATTTGACCCATTCAAGAACTTAATGAGCGTATAGAAGAAGTACCAGTCTGTGCAAAATATCAATTTTTAGAGACTGTAGCGTGATTACAACTGCCGACAGACACATGGATATCCTTTAATTTTCTTCGAATCTTTCGACGACCAGAAATTTGGATATTTTGATGTGTTACAAACGGAATGACTGAATTAATATACCGCCCATCCTATTCTTGTGGGTATAAAAAGAAACATGCAAAGACCCAAGGGGGGAAAATCATATTGCATTCCTCGCACCATGCTGGGCTTTTGACTTTGGTTTTCATGTGAAAAGAAGACAAAAAGTAGAAAAAAGATACTTAGCCAATGATGAATGATGTGGAGATTTTTATTTCATAGAAATATACGGCGATCTCTTTCAATTATGCTCAATTTATAACTATAACAAGTAAAAGCGTGCAAAGTTCGGCCGGGACGAATCTTATATACCCTCCACCATGGATCGCATTTGTCCAGTTCTTCTCCCGGCATCTCTTCTTAGGCAAAAAAGGATATAAGGAAAGTTTTGCTCTGCGATAGAGCGATATCAAGATATGGTCCGGTTTGGACCATAATTATATTATATGTTGGAGACCTGTGTAAAATGTCAGCCAATTCGAATAAGAATTGCGCACTTTGGGGGCTCGAGATAGCGAGATCGATTTATATTGGAGCTGTATCGGGCTATAGACCGATTCAGAACATAATAAACACGTATGTTGATCGTCATGAGAGGATCCGTCGTACAAAATTTCAGGCAAATCGGATAATAATTGCGACCTCCAGAGGCTCAAGAAGTCAAGATCCCAGATCAGTTTATATGGCAGCTATATCAGGTAATCAACCGATTTGAACCTTATTTGACACAGTTGTTGAGAGTAAGAATAAAATACGTCATGCTAAATTTCAGCTAAATCGGATAGGAATTGCGCCCTCTAGAAGCTCAAGAAGTCAAGTCTCCAGATCTGTTTATATGACAGCTATATCAGGTTATGAACCGATTTAAACCATACTTAGCACAGTTGTTAGATATCATAACAAAAAACTACGTGCAAAATTTCATTCCAATCGGATAAGAATTGCACTCTAGAGGCTCAAGAAGTCAAGACCCAAGATCGGTTTATATGGCAGCTATATCAGGTTATGGACCGATTTGAAACATACTTGGCGCAGTTATTGGATATCATAACAAAACACGTCATGCAAAATTTCATTCCAATCGGATAAGAATTGCACTCTAGAGGCTCAAGAAGTCAAGACCCAAGATTGGTTTATATGGCAGCTATATCAGGTTATGGACCGATTTGAACCATACTTGGCACAGTTGTTGGATATCATAACAAAATTCATTCAAATCGGATAAGAATTGCGCACTCTAAGGCTCAAATAGTCAAGACCCCAGATCGGTTAATATGGCAGCTATATCAGGTTATGGACCGATTTGAACCATACTGGGCACAGTTGTTGCAAAATTGCAGTCAAATCGGAACAGAATTGCGCCTTCTAGAGACCCAAAAATTCAAGACCCAAGATCGGTTTATATGGCAGCTATATCAAAACATGGACCGATATGGCCCATTTACAATACCAAACGACCTACACTAATAAAAAGTATTTGTGCAAAATTTCAAGCGGTTAGCTTTACTCCTTCGGAAGTTAGCGTGCGTTCGACAGACAGACGGACGGACAGACGGACGGACATGGCTAGATCGACATAAAATGTCGCGACGATCAAGAATATGTATACTTTATGGGGTCTCAGACGAATATTTCGAGTATTTACAAACAGATTGACTAAATTAGTGAACCCCCCATCCTATGGTGGAGGGTATAATAATGACAACGTGCTAATCTTGTGTACAAAAGAACAAAGTTGGTTTGCTTTACTCAAAAAATATCCCCCCGTAGTTATGAAAGGCATAAAATAGTTTTAGTCAAAACAACTACTTGGAAAAATGGTATGAAAATTAGAGCAAGTTTTACTTTTTAAATCTAATCGAGTGCTGGAAAAAAGCAAGACTGAGAACATTACACATCACCTGTAACAGCTATATAATAAGGCATCGTCTACTTTCCCTAAAAATTTCACCAAATATGTAACATTTATTAGAGTTTTTGTTGGTGTTTGTAAGTCAATACAGTTGCTAATGAAAATTGAATTTTTTGTTTTTCAGATCTTCGGCTTATGAATAACTACATCTATTTAGCTTAAAAAGGTTAGTAGTATTTAATTAATCATTGCATTTACTTAATCATTTTTGCAGCGAACGAGACTTTTTATAGTCATTTCGATTATAACGCCTTGATGACCCTTATATAACATACTTTTTTTCGACCAACACCTTCTTAGTCCCTCAAGTTATCTCTAAGGTGTATTAATACAACACTAATATTCCTTAAAGTGCCATTTGACGACATATATTTTTATTCAAATGTTTTTTTGGATGCGTATCAGATAAGGACAGAGCGCGCATTAAACAACATGTATTTGACATATGTATGCGCTATTGTTGTTTATTCGTATGTTTCCGCATGTATATCCAACGATGCTAATTTGACCCATTGTGACACCCTAGCCAGAATAGAAGTGTAGTTGAGAAGGTAAAGAAATAGTGTGAGTCCCCGGATTAGGTAGGCAAATGAAGATATAAAAGAAGTGAACATATGTTAAGTTCAGCTGGGCCGGTATACCCTCAACCATTGATCGCGTTTGTTAAATTCTTTACAAGATTTTTAGAAGCTAAACAAAGACAATGTGAATTTTTTCCAAATCTTACATGAAAACCTCTGCGCCACGGTGGCAGAGGTTAAATACATGTTATTTCCACAAAATTCTACAATAACCAACTGAAAACAACCATCATGTCTTTTTGTAAATCCTAAATTTTGCCAGTTTTAGAAGAAAATAAAATATAAGAAGGTGGTAGAACTATGGTGCTCATTCGGTTTTTGAAAACCGGTTTTTGAGCTCAAAATGCTTATCGGTTTCTTAAAAATATCCATTTTTCGGGTTTTTTATAAATCGTTTTCTTGCCCAAATTTATCGGTTTCTTTCTAAAGTAAATTTCTCATAACATTTTGTTGCAATTATCACTTTTATTTCATTGAAATTTTTCCTTTGGATTTTACTTTTAGAGAAAATTAAAATAATTTATCGAAATTCGGTTTTCAGGCAAAACTCCATGAATATTTTCAAAAAAAAAAAAAACTTTTGAAAAGTTAATTGATCAATATTTCATGTTAACAGAATTTCTTATTAAAATTTTGTCTTAAGAGAAAATTTGATTGAAATTTGGACTTCATAGAAAATTGCATTGAAATGTTGTCTTTGAACATTCCTTTCAAAATGTTGTCTTCTCAGAAAATTTCAAGAAATTTTTTCTTCAGCAAATTTGTAGCGAAATGTTGTTCGTTATTATCTTGCTGGTCGACTTTGTTATACCCTCCACCTTAGGATGGGGGGTTCACTAATTTCGTCATTCTGTTTGTAACTACTCGAAATATTCGTCTGAGACCTCATAAAGTATACATATTCTTGATCGTCGTGACATTTTATGTCGATCTAGCCATGTCCGTCCGTCCGTCTGTCTGTCGAAAGCACGCTAACTTTCGAAGGAATAAAGCTAGCCGCTTGAAATTTTGCACAAATACTTCTTATTAGTGTAAGTCAGTTGGGATTGTAAATGGGCTATATCGGTCCATGTTTTGATATAGCTGCCATATAAACTGATCTTGGGTCTTGACTTCTTGGGTCTCTAGAGGGCGTAATTCTGGTCCGATTTGACTGCAATTTTGCAAAAACTGTGCCCAGTATGGTTCAAATCGGTCCATAACCTGATATAGCTGCCATATTAACCGATCTGGGGTCTTGACTATTTGAGCCTTTAGAGTGCGCAATTCATATCCGATTTTAATGAATTTTGTTATGATATCCAACAACTGTGTCAAGTATGGTTAAAATCGGTTCATAACCTGATATAGCTGCCATATAAACCGATCTGGGATCTTGACTTCTTGAGCCTCTAGAGGTCACAATTATTATCCGATTTGCCTGAAATTTTGTACGACGGATTCTCTCATGACCATCAACATATGTGGTTATTATGGTCTGGATCGGTCTATAGCTCGATACAGCTTCCATATAAATCGATCATTCTATTTTACTTCTTGAGTCCCCAAAGGGTGCAATTGTTATTCAAATTGGCTGACATTTTACACAGGTCTCCAACATATAATTTAATTGTGGTCCAAACGAGACCATATCTTGATATCGCTCTAATAGCAGAGCAAATTTTTTCTTATATCCTTTTTTGCCTAAGGAGAGATGCCGGGAAAAGAACTCGGCAAATGCGATCCGTGTTCGGCTGTATGCCCATGTAATAACTTGGCACACATGGCTAATCTTGAACACCTTCTACCAAAGTTTGGATATTCTAGGTTATAGTAGAGTTGTCAGATAGGACTTATTAAATGCGGAATAAGATGATATATGATTTCCAACATCCATTCCAGGTCTGCTTCGATTCAAAATCTGAAATAACTCCTTTATAAACAGTTTATCATATTTAACTTAATAGGCTTATGACATATTCACTATTTTTCTTACATGTTTGAGTTTTTTGGGATTTAAATTTAAATATTATGGAATGATCGAACTGGGAAAATCGATAAATTGATCCATTGGTTTGGCTTCTTAATCCCCTAAGAAGTTTAATTTTAACCTGTTTTGCTTGAATTCTAGTATGTTAAGTTCTCTTATAACCTCCAATCCATACGTATATAACCATGTAGGTCTTTGTGGTCTTATATGACCAGCTTGAGCATCTTACCAGCCTTCTCCACACTTTTATATTTCTTTTATATTCAATTCCTTTTCTATATCAAGGTTGTAATTATATGTTTAAAACTGGCAATGACAAAACAAATTTCTATTTACTGCATTCACAATAACCCCCCATAATTATTGCGGTATGTGATGAATTCCTTTTTAGCTTAAAAATGTTTCGAAATAATTGAAAATTTTTTTCGGGGGAATTTGTCTTTTGTTTGAGTCGCTAAGAAAAATTTGATGCGGTCTTTTTGTCTTTTGTCACTTAAAACAAAAGACCCAAGTAGCAGAACAACAAGAAAGGTCTGAAAATCAATTGAAAGCCACGATCACTTCACAGTCAGCCTAAATAAACATTTCCTCCATCAGTCAAACGACCACCATATGCTCCAGAACCAGTTGGCGTTGCAAAATTCCAAATTCCACTGGACAACCTTCTTTAAGGAAGTTGAATGTAGTGCCATTTTTCTTACTTGCGTTAAGACCACTTGTGAGACTTGATACATTGATCGGCCTAAGTTCGAGAGATTTTGACAGGAACCTCAGAGTGCTCTTTTAGTTGATGTATATGATTGTGTGTGCACTGAAACAAAAAAGTGATTTGAAAATGTTTGTAAAATCCGTTTCAAACCTATAATTGGCTGTTTATTTGCCATTCTGGTGGATTCGCTAGCTTATGGATAAATAAAACGCTCTTCCCGCTTCTTCTTTTGTATTTAAACGATGACCGACAATAACATTCGTTCGAAAAAATTAAATATCAAAAAAAAAAAAAAAAAAATCATTTAAATTATAAATAAATATTATTCGGAGTTTATAATTGTGTATTTTTTATAAATTCTTAGCAATTTATGAATTCTAGAACGCTTAATCATTGAATTAATATGTTAGATTCTGACATTCTTACACGCTTTCTAACAATGTCTTTTATTAGCAACTATAAAGAGACGGGGTACACAAGCCGCTTAGTATGCATATTTCTACAAAATAAGCGAGTTAATCTTGGGTACATAAAACCAAAACCAAATAATTGTTAATAGTGAATATCTTCACTGTACATTGGGTTCACTACTTAAGATATAAAATGACCCATTGGAGGATTAAAGGTATTTTTGTTTGGTTTTTCCAGGTGTATTATCATGTAAGTGAAGATTCAAGCTAGTCATACTGGTAATGTAAATACTTATCTACTGAGAAAGTATCGTAATCTATAGTATCTATAAACGATACGAGGAAGCGTTCCTGAGTCTATAATTCTTGATTATATGTGATTGCAACAGTTACCATCTCTTTACTTCCACTTTGGCTCTTCCCGACATTTGAGCGTTTAATACAATTTCCTCTTCAATGGTCTAGTGTCATGATGATTGCAGCGATGATGATGATGAGGAATAACGATTGCATTGTTCATTTTATGGTGACTAAGTACATATGTATTAAATATTGATTGTGGTGATTACAGAGGTAGGTTAAGTCAACTAAGGGGACATAGGAAAGTCAATTTGAATTATTAAACAATGTTACAAGATAACCATTAGGAACATTCCGAAAAAAGTGTGAACTCCCATTAAGCATCAGTAGAAAGAAATATTGGTGCGCGAACACTCATATTGGAACTTGATTTTTGTGTGAGAACGCATAACAGAATTCAAAAATTTCGGATCTTGACTTCCTGAGCCTCAGCTGTTGTAATGATTATACGATTTGCCCAAAAATTTGTTTTGTTTTGACTTCCAACAACTATGTCAAGCATGGTGTAAATCGGTTCATAACCTGATACAGCTTTCATATAAACCGATCCCGGATCTTGATTTCTTTAGCCTATAGAGGGTTCAGTTTTTATCCGATATGGGTGAAATTCTTATCCGATTTGGCTGAATCTACGCACGAAGACTTCTTCTATGGCCCCCAACATCACAACCAAGTGTGGTCCGAATCGTTGTATAACCTGATATAGCTTCAATAGCATAGTTATTCTTGTCCATTATCCTTTGTTCGGCACGGCCGAACTTAGTACGCTTTGGTTATAATTCCTACATCAAAAGTGGCAAGTTAACAAATTATGTTCAACAGGAAGAAGAAATGTTATACAATTACTCCAAAAGTGGCACTTCCCAAAAAAAAGTATTTGAATATCTCGCAGATATTCCAAAATTTTAAATTTTTGCCTGTAGAAACATTCCCTCGGACAGACATATGTTAGAGATGTTCTATTATTGTCAGCCTTAATTAGCTACAATTATTTTTTATTTTTACTAAGACTCTTCACGTGTGAATGTGGGAGTGTTTGTGACAAATTTGTTAGCACGATAAGATCGACATTTCGATGAATTACTATGGAAAAAATATCTATCCTCTTGAGAAAAGTAAAAAAAAGTACATGAGGCCTAAATTCGGGCGGTGCCGACTATACAAACTCTGTACATATAATAGAAGCCATAGATGAAAACATTGCGCAGTTTTGAGAAGAATGGTTAAGAAATACGTGAGATATCCAAATATAAACTGATTTCTTTTAGTTTCTGCAGGGTTTGTTGTAGGCAAGAAATGCCAAATTTGAAGATGATAGGGCGGAAATTGCGATGTGTACTAAGTGCACAATATAGCATGGGCAGACAAACGAACAAGGCTAAATCAAATCAGGAACTAATTTTCAGTCGATTGGTATACTTATCCTTTTTATGCCCACCACCATAGGATCGGGGTATACTAATCCAGTCATTCCGTTTGTAACACCTCGAAATATTCTTCTAAGACCCCATATAGTATATATATTTTTGATCGTCTCGACGTTATGAGTTGATCTAGCCATGTCCGTTCGTCCGTCTGACGATATCACGATAGCGGTCGAACGCGTATAGCTAGCCGCTTGAAATTTCGCACAGATACTTTACATTGATGTGGGTTATTGGGGATTTAGATATAGCTTCCATATAAACAAAGCAGCAATTTTTGTCCGATTTGGCTGAAATTTTGCATGCAGTGTTTTATTATGAATTTCAACAAGTCGAACTTGGCACGATTTTACTTGTTGTGTGCTACAAACTATTGTAATTTACGAATGGTGATTTCGATTCTGAAAAAAATGTTACACTAATGTTGCACTTATACTGGACAACATTTTCAATCGAATATGTTCATTTGTCCATATGTAGTCATTGCAACCAAATAATGTGGTAACAATCGCATCCTCGTTTTCTGATGAAGAATATTTTAGCAATGGATCTAATACGCCATTAGGTTAATAACGCATACACTTTCCATTTTATTTATTTATTTTTAATATTTTGCTATTTTTTTCCAAAACTTTCAACAAATTTTGTCTTCTTCTGTTCAAACTAAATTTGCTTTAATGTTAAGATCAATAACAAAACAATCCGTCTTAAATTTTGTGCAGATCGGTTGAAAATTTTAGTTACTACGGCCATTTGAGTGGAAATCGGGCGATACATATATTTGGGAGGTATATCTTGATCTTAACCTATTTTGATGCAATCTTGCATATATGTTAAAAGTGCAAATCGGGCGAAATCGGAATGTCGCACTGATTTTAAGTGCGACATTCTTCACCGTTGATTTGGCACGGTGTAAGAAAAGCAAAATGTTTCCACTCTCTGTAGGCAACACCATTACAAACGAACACTACACCTGTTGGTGGGGTTACATTTTTTTTTTTGGACAAACGAACACAACATTTCGATTTCAGTGCAACATGTTGAAAAAATGTTGTACTTTTTTGCACAATCGAAACCACCATAAGTTTAAATACCCTGTATCACAGTAGTGGTATATAGTATTGGGTTGCCCAAAAAGTAATTGCGGATTTTTTATATAGTCGGCGTTGACAAATTTTTTCACAGCTTGTGACTCTGTAATTGCATTCTTTCTTCTGTCAGTTATCAGCTGTTACTTTTAGCTTGCTTTAGAAAAAAAGTGTAAAAAAAGTATATTTGATTAAAGTTCATTCTAAGTTTTATTAAAAATTCATTTACTTTCTTTTAAAAAATCCGCAATTACTTTTTGGGCTACCCAAACATAAAATTTCGAATGGCTTAAGTAATTTAATGAGTGAATCCATTAATATGAGGGCCATTTCTATTTAGTGACTGATCTTGGCCCAATTTGGAGTTAGCGCTCGGGGTTATACACGTTTCTTTATATCTTGAGGGGGGAGGATAGGGATATACGGAGGTTTTATATATTTAGGGAACTATCGTGTATTGTTGTGGACTCAAAATTTATTTTCTAGGGCTTTGCAAAGCCAAAGCATTGGATTGAAAGAGAACTATGTACATCTTATTATGAACCGATACCGGTATCCGGTAAGATGATAGAGTTATCCGTTCGTAAGCTATCAGAAGGACGGACTACATGGCTAGAGTGTCAAGACGGTTGAATATAAATCATAGGATAGTCTATTGATATTTAAAAGTATTAAAAATAAAATGATTTGTGTATTCCCATCATGGTGGGTATAAAAAAGGACCTACACTTTCTTATGATACGTTAAGCAAACAAAAAGTTTTCTATTTCCCAGAATTATTTTTATCTTTTCGATTTAGCTCTTTTTGCAAACATATAGTCAAATCTCGTTTGAATGCTTCTTAACCCGCCGCATCAAATGGAACATCCATCCATACTTCTTCTATCTTGTGTCCATGTTTTGTGGGATTAAAAGTTGTTAAAGTCATTAATGGTATCCGTTTGCAGTCATTTGGTTTCTGTTTCTCAACTTAAAGTAGTTCTGGTGCTGTTGTTGCTGCTTCAACTTCCACTTTATGTTTTGCAGATTGCACAACAGCACATTCCGTTTCTGTTTTCGTTCCAGTTTTAATTCTATATTGGCTGGGCGACTGCACAAATTTTGTAGTCTTCTTCTCTGTGTATATGTGTACTACTGGCTCTTGGGTAGATGTATCTCATTTCTGGTTTGGGGTTATAACTTTAATGATCATGTTGAACTTTTTTCTTGTGGGGTTCAGATGTTCGTTGTATTTTATTTTGCCCCCTTTCAAAGAAGGTCATTGTTTTAATATGAAATGTTATCCAAGCAACACTTAAGTGTATGGTTTAATAACCATTCCACGTTTAATGGGAATGGCAAACATTGAACTACAAAGAAATAATGGTGAAAAATAAAACAAAACCCTCAAGAATTAATATTTTGCAAAATTAAACAAAGACTTTTTATTTGGGATGAGTATGCATTTTATTTGTAATTTAATTATAGCAACAAAGAAACTTTCAATTCAAAGAAGACAATTAAATATGAAAACACAAGGATGGGAGATTAAGCTGAATGATTATAGAAAAGGATAAAACAAATAAAAGCGTGATAAGTTCGGCTGGGCCGAATCTTATATACCCTCCAACATGGATCGCATTTGTGGACTCTTTTCCCGGTATCTCTTTTTAGGCAAACAAATGATAAAACAAAAGAATTGCTATCTTATTGGAACTATATCAAGTTATTGTTCATTGCGGACCATAATTGAGTTGAATATTGGAGACCATAGTGGAAGTCATTGTGTACAATTTCAGCCAAATCTAGTGAGAATTGCGCCCTTTAGGAGCTGAAGAAGAGATCGGTTTATATGGGAGCTGTATTAGGCTATAAACCGATTCAGACCATATTCAACACGTATGTTGAAGGTCATGGGAGAAGCTGTTGTACAAAATTCCAGCTAAATTGGATAATAATTGCGTCTTTTAGAAGCTCAAGAAGTCAAGCCCCAGATCGGTTTATAGGGCAGCTACACCAGGTTATAGACAAATTTGAACTGTACTTACCACAGCTGTTGAAAGTCGTAACAAAACACCTCTTGCAAAATTTCATCCAATTGTATAAGAATTGCGCCTTTCAAGAAGTCAAGACCCCGATCGGTTTATATAGCAGCTATATCAGGTTATAGACCGATTTCCACCATACTAAGCAAAGTCGTTGGAAGTCGTAACAAAACACCTCATGCAAAATTTCAGCCAAATCGGATAAGAATTGCGCACTCTAGAGGCTCAAGAATTCAAGACCCAAGATCGGTTTATATGGCAGCTATATCAAAACATGGACCGATATGGCCCATTTACAATACCAACCGACCTACACCAATAATAAATATGTGTGCAAGCTTTCAAGCGGCTAGCTTTACTGCTTCGAAAGTTAGCGTGCTTTCGACAGACAGACAGACGTACGGACAGACGGACGGACATGGCTAGATCGATTTTAAATGTCATGACGATCAAGAATATATATAATTTATGGGGTCTTAGACGAATATTTCGAGGAGTTACAAACATAATGACGAAATTAGTATACCCCCATCCTATGGAGGAGGGTATAAAAATAAAAGCTACAATTATTGCAGCATACGTTATATTAATAGTCAGTGTAATTACATGCTGCGTTATAGGAAATGAAAGAAATAAAAAAGGTTATGAGAAGCTAAAGTCGCTATTACAGTGATTTTGTTATGTCTGCACTGCTAACAAATTACTTTTGAATATTCTCTTTGTCAAGGTTCCAAATGTCATCACCAACACTTACAAAAAAGTCAAGGAATATGCTAGTTCGCCTCAATTTATAATAGGTTGACCCAATGTTTATCGAATTACAAATGTAAGGTAGACCTAATTTTTAACATCCCAGTAAAGGATACTTGATGTGATGTGAAAAAGTAGCAAGTTACTTGACATGATGTCGGCGAATGATTCGAACGATGATCATTTCAATCTAATTGACGTAAGTAGGCTCTTCGCAGGGAAGTACAATTCTAGAACAAGTAAAGGGTGCTAAGTTCGGCCGAGCCGAATCATGGGAACCCACCACCATAGATTCTGCTAAAAATGTATGCAAAATACATAAAGTTGTGGGGCATAATTTTATTTTAAATACCAAACTTCTGAGCCATCAAAAATTAAAGCTTCTAACAACCGAACAATGATGATCGAGAGACCGGTTTATATGGGAGCTATAATATCAGGTTATAGACCGATTTGGACCGTACTTGGCACTGTTATTGGATGTCATAACAGTTATTGGAAGTCATAACAAAACACTCCATGCTAAATTTTAGCCAAAATTGCAGCATCCAGGGACTCAAGAAGTCAAATCGGAAGATCGTAAACCTGTTGACATTTTCGTCAATGTCTTCTATGCTTGGAGAAGACTCAGACTCAGAAGAAGACTTGGGCAAGATAATTTAGATTGTTAAATTATCTTGCCCAAGTCTTCTTCTGAGTAGCCTTCCGAATTTTGTCCATTTCAGTTGTTACATCTCGAAATATTTATCTAGGACCCCATAAAGTATATATATTCATGATCGTCTCGACATCCTGAGTCGATCTAGCCATATCCGTCCGTCCGTCTGTCGAAATTACTATATCGGTCGAACGCGTAAAACCAGCCGCTTGAAATTTGGAAAAGTACATATTATCGACGAAGGTGGTTGAGGATTGCAAATGCGTCACATCGGTTCAGATTTGGATATAGTTCCCATATAAAGGAACTATATCCAAATCTGAACCGATGTGACGCATTTGCAATCCTCAACCACCTTCGTCGATAATATGTACTTTTCTAAATTTCAAGCGGCTGGTTTTACGCGTTCGACCGATATAGTAATTTCGACAGACGGACGGACGGATATGGCTAGATCGACTCAGGATGTCGAGACGATCATGAATATATATACTTTATGGGGTCCTAGATAAATATTTCGAGATGTAACAACTGAAATGGACAAAATTCGGAAGGCTACTCAGAAGAAGACTTGGGCAAGATAATTTAACAATCTAAATTATCTTGCCCAAGTCTTCTGAGTCTGAGTCTTCTCCAAGCATAGAAGACATTGACGAAAATGTCAACAGGTTTACGACTGCACTGGTTGGGTCCTTCGAAGACAGTTGTCTTCTTCGGGAAATGAAATCAGTTTAAGAAAAACCGTGGATGACCGGGGAGATTCCCAATATTGGGAGAGAGGTCCACAGACTGACTTTTTAACAGAGCACGTCATAAAAAGGCGGGATGTGTATTACACACGGCTAAAGGAATATAATAAAATTACCAGAGCGGCAAAAGTGCCTCCTGGAAGCTTTTCTGCGAACAGCATTAATGACGCCGCCAAGATAAAAAAGTTTCTCTCAAAAACCCATGCCCAAACGGAAACTTTAGTAGACGACATGGGAGTGAGAGCAGAGACAACGGAGGACATGTTGAGGCTTTTGATGAAAACCCATTTTCCACAGGATACGAAGGCACTCACGGAGACACCGGAATCTTGGAATAATGACGTTGATCGAAGGTTTATAATAACGGAATTTATGGTGAAGGAATCCTTGAGGAGCTACAAACCATTTAAGTCAACCGGATATGATGGAATATTTTCGGCGTTACTACAGAAAGAGGCAGACTATCTGGCACCTCGTCTGGCCAAAATTTTCACAGCGTGCATAGGACTTTCATATACTCCGAAAGCCTGGCAGGAAGCAAAGGGTGGTGTTTATACCCAAGCCCGGTAAGGCAAGTTATGCGACACCAAAGGCCTACAGAACCATAAGCCTTACATCCTTTCTACTCAAAATCATGGAACGTATTGTGGACACCATGATATGCTCAAATACAAACAGCATGCCTATGTCAACGGAAGGTCGGTGGAGACTTCGCTGCACGAGGTTTGCATAAAATAGAAGAACTATTCGATGCCAAAACGTACACACTGGCGGTATGCATTGACATCGAGGGGGCTTTTAACAATGTGCGGAGCGACACACTGATCCAATCCTTAGACCAGTACCCGCTGGGCCCGATCCTTAGAGACTGGATAAACCATATGCTAAGGAACAAGTGGATAAATTGTGTGTCGCATGGCATAAATATAAGGGAGAAAGTGGCACAGGGCACGCCACAGGGGGGCATTTTATCGCCACTCCTATGAGTGACCACCATAAATGACCTATTACGGATGGTGACTGAGGAGGGATTTGAACCCGTCTGTTACGCAGACGATGTTATAACACTTCTTAGGGGTAAGAATCCGAACGAGCTATGCAGAAGGGCAGAAAGTGCCTTGCATATGGCATATGACAGAGCTAGATTCAGAGGTCTTAATGTTAACCCAGACAAGACTGAAATATGCCTGTTCACGAGGAAGACGAAGGTGGGCCAATTTAACGCACCACATTTCCTCAATAAGACGATTTCGATATCTGACAAGGTCAAATACTAAGGTGTGATCTTGGACAGGAAACTGAATTGAAAGTGTCACATTCAGGAGCGTACTGAGAAGGCTCACAGATATTGGGCACTATGTAGACACGCCGTAGGCTCGAAATGGGGCCTGAATCCGAGGACAGTCCACTGCCTCTTCAGGAGCGTGATTAGACCAATACTTACTTACGCCTCAGTAGTTTGGTGGACTGCTATGGAGAAAAAGTGCAACATAAGGACCATACAACAGGTTCAGAGAACATGTTGTCTTGGTATAGGCGGAGCGATGAGGACCACGCGCACTAGAGCACTGGAGACCGATTGACATACAAATTAAGTGTGAGGCAGCCACTGCGGCTATAAGACTTAAGGCGATAGGAGAATGGATTGTGGATGGGAGTAGCTCATACCATTGTCGTATAATCGAGGCGACGATAGGAAACCTAGAAGGAAGGGAAGAGGTTTCCGATCGGATACCTGAGATGAACCTTGAAGTCGAGTGCGAGGCACTTCTGCCATCGGCACAGTCTTGGATTGACGGAACCCTAGTATTGCCATCTGGAAGATCATGTTACACGGATGGAGAACAGAGTGGGCCTGGGGACTGAGATCTGTTTCAGACTGCCTGACCATAATACGGTCCTGCGATCACGAAATGCGTGAAGTGGTGTGGTTCTAACGCGAGGACGTCGAGTGTGAACATCTTTACCGACAGTAAAATTGCCATAAGGGCAATAACAACCAGGACGGTAAGGTGACGAAAAGTCTTGCAGTGCAAGAAGGAGATTAACGCCTTCTCTGAGGTTGGCAAAATCCGCATCGTTTGGATTCCGGGCCATAACGGAGTAAGGGAAAATGAAATGGCAGACGATTTTGCGGTGAAGGCCAGAGGACTGCCGCCAATAAACTTGGTTAACCCGAAGCCTTTCGGGTCGCCGCAGGGCAAGTTAAGGGAGTGGGCGACGAATGCGCATGCAACATTGTGGAACAGCGAAACGGTCGGTAGGACGGCGAAAATACTATGGGGGATCCAGATCGTGAAAAGACAAGGCTATTACTGAAAGGAAGCAAGAAGGAGGTCAGTATTGCTATTGGTATCATAACGGGACACATAGGACTACGAGCTCACTTATATTAGATCGGTGCGATAGCATGTGTAGGGTATGCGGGGAAGATGATGAGACGTTGGGGCATTTCCTTTGCCATTGCCATGCCATGACACAATATCAGACATGAACCAGCTTAGGGGAGTTGTATTGAAAACAATTAAGGATTTTGTAAGTAGTACGGAATTCCTAACTTAAAATTTTCTTCTTAGAGGTTACTTTATAGTTTTTACAGCGCACATAGTGGTATGGGGCGGATTAATATTTGCAACCTAACCTAACCTACAAACGGAATGACTAGATTAGTATACTCCATCCTATGGTGGTGGGTATGAAAAGCTACTTGGTTTGGGTTACCCATATTAATTCCTCTTTCTCATAATGAATAACGTAAACATCAGGAAGAGTTGCTTCGTTTTTATACCATACACCACCACTGTGGTACAGGGTATTATAAGTTTGGGCATTTGCTTGCAACGCTAAGAAGGAGAAGAGCTAGACTGACATATATGTATAACGATCGACTCAGAATCACTTTCTGATTCGTTTTAGCCTTGAGATTTTGTTGTCCAATCGTGACGAAAGCTTGCACATGTCACTTTTTTTGCACAAGGACCAACGCTATTGATTTTGATAAAAATCGATTTCAATTTGTATATGTTTCTCCTTATTTGGACTTTAATGGCCGCAGTAACTTAAATTTTCAACCGATCTGCACAAATTTGTCACGGTTTGTTTTGTAACAGATTTTAGCATATCTGCAAGATTTCAGGGAAGTCGATTCAGGTTTGGATATAGCTCTCACATAAATGTATCGCCCGATTTGGAATTTAATGGCTGTAGTAACTTCAATATTCAACCGAACTGGACGAAATTTGGCATGGAATGTTTTGTTGCTGATCTTCACATATTTGCTGATCTTAACATTTGCACCTATGTGGTCGTAGAACAGATCAAAAGATCTGTTCGAAAAAAGTCTGTTCACATTTAAATATATATATATATATATATATATATATATATATATATATATATATATATATATATATATATATATATATATATATATATATGTATATATATATATATATATATATATATATATATATATATATATATATATATATATAGGTGCGATAGTCGCCTCTGCCCGACTTTTGCATTTCCTTACTGGTTTTTAGGATAATAAAGTTCTCTTAAACATATCGAAAGGTGCTTGTTATTGCAATTATTCCGTAGGGACATATGACACGAAAAAACCAAACTTTTTTATACCCTCCACCATAGGATGGATGGTATACTAATTTCGTCATTCTGATTGTAACTACTCGAAATATTCGTCTGAGACCCCATAAAGTATATATATTCTTGATCGTCGTGAAATTTTATGTCGATCTAGCCATGTCCGTCCGTCTGTCTGTCTGTCGAAAGCACGCTAACTTCCGAAGGAGTAAAGCTAGCCGCTTGAAATTTTGCACAAATACTTCTTATTAGTCTAGGTCGGTTGGTATTATAAATGGGCCATATCGGTCCATGTTTTGATATAGCTGCCATATAAACCGATCTTGGGTCGTGACTTGTTGAGCCTCTAGAGTGCGCAATTCTTATCCGATTGGGATGAAATTTTGCACGGCGTGTTTTATTACGATATCCAACAACTGTGCTAAGAGTGGTTCAAATCGGTTTATAACCTAATATAGCTGCCATATTAACCGATCGGGGGTCTTGACTTCTTGAGCCTCTAGAGTGCGCAATTCTTATCCGATTGGAATGAAATTGTGCACGACGTGTTTTGTTACGATATCCAACAACTGTGCCAAGTATGGTTCAAATCGGTCCATAACCTGATATAGCTGCCATATAAACCGATCTTGGGTCTTGAATTCTTGAATTCTTGAGCCTCTGGAGGGCGCAATTCTTATCCGATTTGAATGAATTTTTGCACGACGTGTTTTGTTATGATATCCAACAACTGTGCTAAATATAGTTTAAATCGGTCCATAACCTGATATAGCTGCCATATAAACCGATCTTGGGTCTTGACTTCTTGAGCCTCTAGAGCGCGCAATTCTTATCCGATTGCAATGAAATTTTGCACGACGTGTTTCAAATCGGTCTATAACCTGATATAGCTGCCATATAAACCGATCTTGCGTCTTGACTTCTTGAGCCTCTAGGGAGCGCAATTCTTATCCGATTTGAATGAATTTTTGCACGAAGTATTTTATTATGATATCCAACAACTGTGCCATGTATGTGTATAAACCGATCTTGGGTCTTGACTTCTTGAGCCTCTAGAGCACGCAATTCTTATCCGATTGGAATGAAATTTTGCACGACGTGTTTCAAATCGGTCTATAACCTGATATAGTTGCCATATAAACCGATCTTGCGTCTTGACTTCTTGAGCCTCTAGGGAGCGCAATTCTTATCCGATTTGAATGAGTTTCTGCACGAAGTATTTTATTATGATATCCAACATTTGTGCCATGTATGGTTGAAATCGGTTCATAACCTAAAATAGCTGCCATATAAACCGATCTGGGATCTTGACATTTTCAGCCTCTAGAGGTCACAATTATTATCCGATTTGCCTGAAATTTTGTGCGACGGATCCTCTTATGACCATCAATATACGTATTTATTATGGTCTGAATCGGTCTATAACCCGATACAGCTCCCATATAAATCGATCTCTCTACTTTTCTTCTTAAGCCCCCAAAGGGTGCAATTCTTATTCGAATTAGCTAACATTTTACACAGGTCTCCAACATATAATTTAATTGTGGTCCAAGCCAGACCATATCTTGATATCGCTCAAATAGCAGAGGAAATCTTTTTTTTATATCCTTTTTTGCCTAAGATGAGATGCCGGGGAAAGAACTCGACAAATTCGATCCATGGTGGAGGGTATATAAGATTCGGCCCGGCCGAACTTTGCACGCTTTTACTTGTTTTAGATTACCGTAACCTCAATGTAAAATTTGTTTATACCCTCCACCATAAGATGGGGGGTATACTAATTTCGTCATTCTGATTGTAACTACTCGAAATATTCGTCTGAGACCCCATAAAGTATATATATTCTTGATCGTCGCGAAATTTTATGTCGATCTAGCCATGTCCGTCCGTCTGTCCGTCCGTCCGTCCGTCTGTCCGTCCGTCCGTCCGTCCGTCTGTCTGTCGAAAGCACGCTAACTTCCGAAGGAGTAAGGCTAGCCGCTTGAAATTTTGCACAAATACTTCTTATTAGTGTAGGTCGGTTGGTATTGTAAATGGGCCATATCGCTCCATGTTTTGAAATAGCTGCCATATAAACCGATCTTGGGTCTTGACTTCTTGAGCCACTTGACTTCTTGAGCCACTTGCGCAACTCTTATCCGATTGGGATGAAATTTTGCACAACGTGTTTTGTTATGATATTCAACAACTGTGCCAAGTATGGTTCAAATCGGTTTATAACCTGTTTAGCTGCCATATAAACCGATCTTGGGTCTTGACTTCTTGAGCCACTAGAGTGCGCAATTCTTATCCGATTGGGATGAAATTTTGCACGACGTATTTTGTTACGATATCCAACAACTGTGCCAAGTATGGTTCAATCGGTCCATAACCTTATATAGCTGTCATATAAACCGATCTTGGGTCTTGACTTCTTGAGCCTCTAGAGGGCGCAATTCTTATCCAATTTGAATGAATTTTTGCCCGAAGTATTTTGTTATGATATCCAAATATGGTTCAAATCGGTTCATAACCTGATATAGCTGTCATATAAACAGATCTGGGGACTTGACTTCTTGAGCTTCTAGAGGGCTCAATTTCTATCCGATTTGGCTGAAATTTCGCAAGACGTTTTTTATTGTTACTTTCAACAACTATGTCAAATAAAGTACAAGTCGGTTCATAACCTGATATAGCTGCATATAAACCGATCTTGGATCTTGACTTCTTGAGCCTCTTGAGGTCGCAATTATTATTCGATTTGCCTGAAATTTTGTACGACGGATTCTCTCATGACCATTAACATACGTGTTTATTATGGTCTGAATTGGTCTATAGGCCAATACAGCTCCCATATAAATCGATCTCTCTATTTTAATTCTTGAGCCCACAAAGGGCGCAATTCTTATTCGAATTGGCTGACATTTTACACAGGTCTCCAACATATAATTTAATTGTGGTCCAAACCGGACCATATCTTGATATCGCTCTAATAGCAGAGCAAATTTTTTCTTATATCCTTTTTTTTGCCTAAGAAGAGATGCCGCGAAAAGAACTCGACAAATGCGATCCATGGTGGAGGGTATATAAGATTCGTCCCGGCCGAACGCACGCTTTTACTTGTTTATATCTCCGCCATTTTTCGCACCTCCTTATAAAAATTTCATTCGGCAAAAAATTGATTTCCCAAAAAATTTGAATTTTCAATTATCTTCTTTTACCGGAAATCATTGTTTTGCACCAACAAAAACAAACTCTCAAAAACGCTTATTCTTCACATGCGCTGAATTTTGTATGCCTTTCTTTTTCCAGCTACTGATATGCCAAATACAAATCTCATTAACTCCAAACCTCAGAATGTAATCTCGACAACCATATAATCTTCTTTGCACATGCATATGAAGTTGTTGTATAATATTGATTTTGTTGTTGTTGTCATATCACAAACATTATGATTTCAGGTGATAAAATTTTTCACCAAGGTTATCATCACACCAATTCAATGGCATTCATTATACTTTTATGGTGAAGAAAAAAGTTTAAAATTTCTCGCAATAGCTTTCAACAAAAAAGAGAATTTTTTGATGTTTACTTTAGCTTTAATCTGAAATATTTAATGTATATTTGTTTGGTTTTTGTTGCGTGTGTATATACGGAAGGTGGTTTGCATGATATGATAAGCGAATTGCTTTAATAATGTTTTGCTCAGAATAAGAAAGGGATGAGGAAGGCATTTCACAGCAGCACTTGCAGATAACAGATAAAACACAGGAATTTCAGATAACTTATTTTATAGGAGGGAGATATTAGCGCCACAAAGGTACATGAGTTTAATAAAAAAAAAAAAAAAAAAAAAAAATATATATATATATATATATATATATATATATTATAGTATATATATATTATATATATATATATATATATATATATATTATTACATTATCGCGGTTGTCATTAAACAACACCATGGATATTTATACCCTACACCACCACTGTGGTACAGGGTATTATAGATTAATGCATTGGTTTGCAACGCCAAGAAGGAGAAGAGCTAAACCCATTGATAAGTATACCGATGGGCTTAGAATCACTCCTGATTCGATTTTGCTATGTCCGTCGGTCCGTCCGTCTGTCTGTCTGTCCATGTATTGTTGTAATCAAGGTACAGGCCACATTTGTTGTCCGATTTTCACAAAATTTTGCATAAGTCTCTTTTTTGGTGCAAGGACGAACGCTATTGATTTTGAAAAAATCGGTCCAGCTTTAGATATAGCTTCCATGTATATCTTTCACCCGATGTGCCCTTTTAAAGCTGTAGAAGCCGCAATTTTGGTCCAATCCTTACAAAATTTAGCACAAAGTGTTTCTTTTGTGTGCAAAATTTCATAAAAATCGGTTTAAATATAGATATAGCTCCCATATGTATCTTTAAGGGCATATCGGACCCTTTTAAAGTTGTAGGAGCCATAATTTTGGTCCGATCTTTACCAAATTTGTAACGAAGTGCTTTTTGTGACGTCCCAATATGTGTGCAAAATAATAACAGAATCGGATCAGATTTATATATAGCTCCCATATATCTTTCATGCGATATGGTATTTTTAAGAAGGCACAATTTTGGTCCGATCTTTATCAAATTCGGCACGAAGTGTTTTTTTTGACGTCCTAGTATGTGTGTAAAATTTCATCACAATCGGACAAGATTTATATATAGCTCTCATATTTATATATAGCTCCCAGATTTAAGTAAAGTTCATATATATATCTTTCATGCGTTTCGACTTTTAAGGCTGAAGTATCTACAGTTTTGGTCCGATCTCTACAAAATATTTCATGAGATGTTTTAATTGACATCCCAATACGTGTGCAAAATTTCATCAAAATCGAATCACATTTAGATAAAACTCCCATATATATATTTTATTCGTTTCGAATTTTAAGGCTGTATAAGCCACAATTTTCGTACCATCGTAGAAGGTTCTATTAGATATTTCAATAGGTATGCAAAATTAAAGTCTGACTAGATTAGAATATAAGTGCTATATTTTTAAGGTATAACGTAGACTCGGTGGTGTAGTGTATTTTATAGTCGGCTCCGCCCGAGTTTTGCCTTTTTTAACTGGTTTTTATAATGAAACAGCGTTCTTGCATCTATTGCAAGAACGACTATATGAATAATCCGCAATTACTTTTTGGGCAACCCAATAAATTAACTAATCACGACAATATGAAATTCAAATGAAAGATATTTAAGATAAGAAAACGTATATGATATCCAATTGTCGAACCAAGTGTTTGGGGGACTGCCCCAATCGGCGCAGCGGGCCCGGTTCAGCTAGTATTAAATAAACAAGAAGTAAAAAGACGGGCCAAACTTTTGATACCCACTACCTCGAGTATATGTGTAAACCACCTTTCGTCATAATCAGGTGAAAAATGCGTAATTTATGCCCCCATACCAGCTATATCTTAATATGGTCCGATTTGGACCAAATTCGGAAGAAGAAAATCAAAGGCCCTAACACAACTCAGTGCCCCAAATTTCGGTAACATCAAACAATAAATGCGCCTTTTATGGGCCATAAATCGAGCGATCGGTCTATATGACAGCTATGTCCAAATCTGAACCGATCTGGGGCAAATTGAAAAAGGATGTCGAAGGACGGAACACAACTCAATGTCCCAAATCTTAGCAAAATTTGATTATAAATGTTGCTTTTATGGGCTTGAGACCTTAAATCCGCGTATTGGTTTATAAAGGGCTATATCAAGATATAGTCCGATATAGCTCGTCTTCGAACTTAACCTAAAAGTTCCAACTCAATATCTCTATTTTTAAAGACTGTAGCGTGGTTTCAACAGACAAACGGGCGGACATGGCAAGATCGTATTGGATTTTTACGACGATCAATAATATATATGCTTTATAGGATCGGAAATGGATATTTCGATGTGTTGCAAGCGGAATGACAAAATGAATGTAACCCCTTCCTTCGGCTGTGGGTATTAAAACAAATATATATAGATGGGACCATATTTCGATACAGCTGCAAGGTATATTTTTCACCGGACCTGATGTAATGTGGTTATCCGAGGTGGTGGATATCCAAAGTTCGGCTTGGTAGAACTTGATGAGTTTTTACTAGTTTATTTATTCAAATGACAAACATTTTTCAAGCTAAAGAAATTTTTGAATCTGTTCCAACTACTACTTGATATAATTTCCTTTTAACTTGACTATTACTCTAAGTCGGTCAAAAATGAGTTGAAAACTGCAAAAAGCAATCGGCAATTTGGCCCATTCATGTGCAATAATTTTCTTTTTTGTTTTGCTCCCTAAAATGGTCCATCTGACGATGTGAACCGCCACTGTGTTGAAGAAATGAAGTATCGAATACAAACTTTAGTCAATCTTGGTTTTCACGTGCATTATGTGACGGTGTCGAGTCTTGTTAGTATGTGTATATCTTCTCCTATCTTCTACTATTCTCTTCTTCTTCTATTATATATAAATGAAATTGTTGCGCTTTGTTTGTTAGTTTGTCTATTCCGTATAGCCTCAAAACGGCTGAACCAATTTTCATGAAATTTTCACAGATGGTAGAGTTTGAGCTCCCGATGAAAATAGGGTACTAAATTTTTTTTATATCGGAAGGGGTGGCGGACCCTCCCCCTTACCTCAATTTTCAAAAACGCCAGATCTCGGAGATTGTTGCACCGTTTTATGCGAAATTTTGTATGCCACCTTACGGTACCCTTAAAATACGAAATTTGTACAAAACTTTGGGGTCAAATAACCGGGCGGGACGTCCCACCCTAAAACCCATCCGAACGGACATATTTACCGATTGGGACAATATGGGTATCAAATGAAGGGTATTTAAGAATAGAGTGCGAACTTGACGTGAAAATGGCACCATTAGTGTCGGAGAAGTACCCCACCCTCAAAAACACCACTCAACAGGATACTTCAACAGCTTTGGGCTATATGGGTATCAAATGAGCGGTATTTAAGAGTAGACTACGTACTTGGCATAGAAATGACACGCTAAATGTCGGGGGGTTCCCCACCTCCGAAACACCACCCAACAAGACACTTTTACCGCTCTATTCAATTTGAGTATGAAGTTTAAGGTATTGAAAGTAGAGTATAAATCTGAAATAAAAATTGGTGTCTGAAGATATAAGCATTCAAGAATCTGGGTCACGTCCTGCAGTTCAGCCGGACATGTAGATCTCGACATTAAAGAACTTATATAATTTGTCTTTTGGGTCTCCTCTCCTCCCAATTAAAAACAACACCAAACTGTCATGTGGGACGACCGAAAATATATTCAAATGAAAGGACGTGTCAGAGGGCAATCCCCCCCCCCCTATCCTACCCAAAAAAGGAATAAAAAATAATATATGAAGGCTGGTCAGGATCGAATAGAATAACAATAAAAGGTCTAAAAGGTGGTAGATTACACTTGTCACCCTCAAATTGGGATAGACACAGGAGGACCCGCGGGTCTTTAAAACTGCGATATCCCAAGTGGTAGCTTTGAAATATGATTTTGAATATAGATAACCAATAAAAAAAATTATTAGTGTGAATCTGGACAAGACCCGTAGCTCTGAATATCGCCATCTTCAAAATGCTTGACATTATGGGGCTAAAAAATCGTGTTCTAAATGCTGATAGGAGGCCACCGTAGCGCAGACGTTAGCATCTCCGTCTATGACCCTGAATGGCTGATTTCTAATCCTGGCAGGAACATCAGAAAATTGTTAGGCTTCGTACTCGGCTATAAAAAGGAAGTCCCTTATAATTGTGCTTAAAATTGATTCAGACAGCACTCATTGATTTGTGGGAAGTTTGCCCCAGTTCCTGAATGGAATGTTCAAGAGCAAATTTTCATGCTGATGCTGATATTATTTCAAGGTCCGCCCCCTAGACTTCCTTCAAACCGGTAATGTTTGCCTACTGTGGTAATAAGGGGCTCAAATATTGGGTATTTCATAGTAGAAAACGAATTTGATATCCAATTTTGAAGCCAAGTGTTTGGGGGTAGTCTCACCCTGTAAACATCCCCTAACCAATTGCAATAAAAGGAATTTAGCAGTAGAGCACGATGATGATATTTTTTCAGGGTTAAGTGCGTGGGTGGTCGCCCCACCCTACATACGCCTCAAACTGGACATATTTGTGGATTATGGAAAAAAAGGTGCTCAAATCTGATATATGTTTTATGGCCAAGTGTTTCGGGGATGAGTCATCTCATAAACTTCCTCTGAACCACACATATATACCGCCTATAGCAATATGTAGCTCAAATGTGGTTTTGGCAGTGGATATCCATTTTCGGGGCAAAGGATTTGGCTACTACAATCCACCACCAAAACCAAGAGAATAAAGTAGATCAAACAACCAAACTTTAATGGGCGGACTCTCTCCTTACACTTTTTCAAAAACGCCAGATCTTTGAGTTGGTTGGGCGATTTAAGCGAAATTGAGTTTGTTTGAAATAACTTAAAAACAGAAATTTGTTATACAGGGTGGCTGATGAATATTGCTACAATGATGAATATTGCTACATTTTTTTTTCGGTGTATGGAATACATTTTTCTTTTATTCATGTTAAATTAAATTATTAAATTAATTATTAAATTATTATTAATTAAATTAATTAATTAATTAATTAAATTAATTATTAAATTATTATTATTAAATAGAAAAAAAGTTATTACATTTTTTTTTGGTAGCGGCTTTCATCAGCCACCCTGTAGTTAATTAAGGTGAGATGTCTAGGACGGCCACCACACCTCCAAAGCCAGCCAAATGGAAATTTTAACCAATAATGACAATATTAGGCTCAAATAAAAGGTATTTGAGACTAGAGCATGAATCTGATGTATTGGGGTCTATCTCACCCCCAAAAACACCCCCATACCGTATATATTTACCGATCATAGCAATATAAAAAATTTTGTAGTAGAGCACCAATATGATATGCAAGCAGGACGTTTTTCTTAGCCGTGCCAGATAAAATTAGAGAGTGAAAGAAGGCGCAGCGAACGGGCCATGTTCAGCTAGCCTTCTTATATATAAAAATTAATTTGAACCGATTACCTTGAAATTTTCACAGATTTTGTAGTACTACCCCAAAGAAAAAGTGTACTGATCGGGACAATATGGGACTCAATGGCAGGTACTCGGGAATAGATTTCGGATATAAGCAGGAGGGAGAAGCAGGCAAAAATACCAACCAAAATCAAAAGTGGAATGATAATGACAATATTGGTATTGAAGAGTAGATTACGAAAATTAAAATTTGCGTTTAGGTCTAGATGGCGCCCTTCCTCCTAAAAATACGTCAAATAGGTTAATAGGACTCAAACGAGAGGTATTTTAGAGTAGAAAACGAATTTAATATCCAATTTTGGAGCCAAGTGTTTGGGGGTACGCCCTAAAGCAAACTGAACTTAATTTCCGACTATGGAATATGGAGCTCTAATCAGGGGGTTTGCGAGTAAAAACGAATTTGAAATCTATTTTCAGAGTAAAGTGCCGGTGCCCACCTGACGATCATGTCACTATGGGACTCATATAAAATGTATTTGAAAGTAATGCGCGAATTTTATATTTACTTGAAGGGCCAAGTGTAAGGGTGGCGACCCCACACCCGAAATACCCCCTTATACGTTAATATTTACCAATACGGTCATATAGAACTCAAAAGAAAGACATTTGGTAGTAGAGAGAAAGTTTGCCCAGGAACCGAGCAGAGAAAACTTCTCACACATCAATGAGTGCTTTTCGATGTAAGCTTAAACACAATGATGGGACCTTTTTTATAGCCGAGTCCTAACAGCGTGCTGCAGTGCGACACCTCTTTGGGGAGAATTTTGTACCATGCATAGTACCTCGCAAATGCCGCCAGTTTTAAGAGAGGATAACCACCGCTTCCAATTTTGTCCGATATTCTCGCCAGGATTCGAACGAAGGCGTTCGGCTTCATTGGCGGACTCAGCCAAATTTGATATTCAAAACAACAAAAATGTTTGCTAAACAGCAGTTTTTGTCTGCTGAAATTGGGAAAGCTGACATTACTGCTGCTTCAGCAAACATAGCGCTGCTGTATTAGCAAACATTTCTTACTGCTAATTCTACTAACAAAATCTGCTGAAAAAAATTATGCTACTTTTTATGGTTGCCTGTTATTTGATTTGATAACTTTTGGCATTTTTTAGAAATTATGTGGGAAGAGATGATTTTATTTGTTTAATATTACTGTTAAGAAGCTACCTCCATCCATCCATTGGTATAAATTTCGAAATGTGGCTGAGCTAGCTCGTATTTTTATACCATCCACCATAAGATGGGGGGTATACTAATTTCGTCATTCTGTTTGTAACTACTCGAAATATTCGTCTGAGACCCCATAAAGTATATATATTCTTGATCGTCGTGATATTTTATGTCGATCTAGCCATGTCTGTCCGTCTGTCCGTCCGTCCCGTTCAAGCTAGCCGCTTGAAATTTTGCACAAATACTTCTTATTAGTGTAGGTCGGTTGGTATTGTAAATGGGCCATATCGGTCCATGTTTTGATATAGCTGTCATATAAACTGATCTTGGGTCTTGACTTCTTGAGCCTCTAGAGTGCGCAATTCTTATTCGATTTGAATGAATTTTGGCACGACGTGTTTTGTTATAATATCCAACAACTGTGCCAAGTATAGTTCAAATCGGTTCATAAACTGATATAGCTGCCATATAAACCGATCTGTGGTCTTGACTTCTTGAGCTTCTAGAATGCGCAATTCTTATCCGATTGGAATGAAATTTTGCACTACATGTTTTGTTACGATATCCAACAACTGTGCCAAGTATGGTTCAAATCGGTCTATAACCTGATAAAGCTGCCATATAAACCGATCTTGGGTCTTGACTTCTAGAGCCTCTGGAGTGCGCAATTCTTATCCGATTGGAATGAAATTTCGCACGACGTGTTTTGTCATGATATCCAACAACTGTGCCAAGAATGGTTCAAATCGGTCTATTACCTGATATAGCTGTCATATAAACCGATCTTGGGTCTTTACTTCTTGAGCCTCTAGAGGGCGCACTTCTTATCCGATTTGAATGATTTTGTGCACGACGTGTTTTGTTATGATATCCAACAACTGTGCCAAGTATGGTTCAAATCGTATCATAACCTGATATAGCTGTCATATAAACTGATCTGGGATCTTGACTTCTTGAGCCTGTAGAGGTCGCAATTATTATCCGATTTGCCTGAAATTTTGTACGACGGATTCTCCCATGACCATCAAAATGCGTATTTATTATGGTCTGAATCGGTCTATAGCCCAATACATCACCCATATAAATCCATCTCTCTATTTTACTTCTTGAGCCCTCAAAGGGCGCAATTCTTATTCGAATTGGCTGACATTTTACAAAGGTCTCCAACATATAATTTAATTGTGGTCCAAACCGGACCATATCTTGATATCGCTCTAATAGCAGAGCAAATCTTCGCTTATATCCTTTTTTGCCTAAGAAGAGATGCCGGGAAAAGAACTCGACAAATGCGATCCATGGTGGAGGGTATATAAGATTCGGCCCGGCCGAACTTTGCACGCTTTTACTTGTTTGTTATTGCTCTACTAATTGGCATATGACCGGCATGGCCCTTTGTATCTAAATTTAAAGAAAACAGGTTATGGAAAGCATACATTCAGTGGTGATTATAAACATCCACTGATACAGACATTTACATATGTGTTCTAATTTTTTCTAACATCTCCTTCATAAATAAGCAGCAATCATTTTCAGCAAACAACAGACTTTTTAGCAGTAAGCCTGCTACTCTGAAATTGCAGTACTACTGCTGTAATACCAGAACTACTGCTACAATAGCAGCAAAAATAACTACTAATATTCGACATACAGTGTTTGCTATTTTCAGCAAACTTTTTTCTATTAGTGTAGGGATACAGTGTCACGAATTCGATATCCACATTCAAGGCGAAGTGTTGCAACCCTAAAAAGTTATAAGAGAGTTAAAGAAGGCGCAGCGGAGCGGGCCCGGTTCGGCCAGTATATATATAGTCTACGAAAGCAATGTCCAAAATGCAAACGTGACTTTATGTGTGAAATACGCTCTTTAAGTATTTTTCCCTCTCAATGTTTACCAGTTAAAAAGGCGTTAAGTTCGGCCGGGCCGAACTTTGGATACCCACCACCTCGGGTATGTATGTAAACCACCTTTCGTCACGAGCCGGTGAAAAATGCATAATTTATGCCCCCATAGCGGCGAAATATGGTCTGATTTGGACCATATTTGACACGGATATTGAATGGCCTAATAAGTACAAGCAATTCTTCAATTTTGTAGAACAAAATATTGGTCATTTTGGTAGCCATATCCAAATATAGACCGATCTGAACCATATACGACACGGATGTCGAAAAGCCTAACATAAGTCACTGTGTCAAATTTCAGCGAAAACAGATTATAAATGTGTCTTTTACGGGGCAAAGACTTTAAATCAAGAGATCGGTCTATATGGCAGCTATGTCCAAATCTGGACTAATTTGGGCCAAATTAAAAAAAGTTGTCGAGGAACCTAACGCAACTCACTTTCTTAAATTTCGGCGAAATCGGACAGAAATTGCGCTTTTTATGGGCCTAATACCTTAAATCGAGAGATCGTTCTATATGGCAGCTATATCAAAATCTGAACCGATCTGAGCCAAATTTTAGGAGGATTTCGAAGGGCCTAACACAACTCACTGTCCCAATTTCGGCGAAATCGGGTAATAAATGCGCCTTTTATGGGCCCAAGACCTTAATAGAGAGACCGGTCTATATGCCAGCTATATCCAAATCTGGTCCGATCTGACCCAAATTAAGGTAGGATGTCGAGTGGCTTAATACAATTAACTGTCATAAGTTTCAGCAAAATCGGATAATAAATGTGACTTTTATGGGCCTAAGACCCTATCAAACTCTGAACCGATGTGGGCCAAATTGACGAAGGATGTCGAAGGACCTGACACAACTCACTGTCCCAAATTTCAGCAAAACCGAATAATAAATGTGGCTTTTATGAGCCTTAGACCCTAAATCGGCGGATCGATCTATATGGGGGCTATATGAAGATATAGTCCAATATAGCCCATCTTCGAACTTAACCTGATTATAGACAAAAAAAGAATCTGCGCAAAATTTCAGCTCATTATCTCTACTCTTAAAGACTGTAGCGTGATTTCAACAGACAGTCGGACAGACGAACGAACATGGCTAGATCGTCCTAAACTTTTACGCTGATCAAGAATATATATACTTTATAGGGTCGGAAATTAATCTTTCGATGTGTTGAAAACGGAATGACAAAATGAATATTCTCCCATCCTTCGGTGGTGGGTATAAAAAGAAATTTTTATACCCTCCACCATAGGATCGGGGGTTTACTAATTTCGTAATTCTGTTTGTAACTACTCGAAATATTCGTCTGAGACCCTATAAAGTATATATATTCTTGATCGCCGCGACATTTTATGTCGATCTAGCCATGTCCGTCAGTCTGTCCGTCCGTCCGTCCGTCTGTCCATCCGTCCGTCCGTCCGTCTGTCTGTAGAAAGCATGCTAACTTCCGAAGGAGTAAAGCTAGCCGCTTGAAATTTTGCACAAATACTTCTTATTAGTGTAGGTCGGTTGGTATTCTAAATGGGCCATATCGTTCCATGTTTTGATATAGCTGCCATATAACCTGATCTTGGGTCTTGACTTCTTGAGCCTCTAGAGGGCGCAATTCTTATCCGATTGGAATGAAATTTTGCACGACGTGTTTTCTTATCATATCCAACAGTTATGCTAAGTATGATTCAAATCGGTTTATAACCTGATATAGCTGTCATATAAACCGATCTTGGGTCTTGACTTCTTGAGCCTCTAGAGGGCGCAATTCTTATCCGATTGGAATGAAATTTTGCACGACATGTTCTACTATCATATCCATCAACTGTGCCAAGTATGATTTAAATCGGTCTATAACCTGATATAGCTGTCATATAAACCGATCCTGGGTCTTGATTTCTTGAGCCTCTAGAGTGGGCAATTCTTATCCGATATAAATGAATTTTTACACGAAGTTTTTTTTTATGATATCCAAGAAATGTGCCAAGTTTGGTTCAAATCGGCTCATAACCTGATATAGCTGTCATATAAAGAGATCTGGGGACTTGACTTCTTGAGCTTCTAGAGGGCGCAATTCTTATCCGATTAGAATGAAATTTTGCACGACATGTTTTGTTATCAAATCCATGATTTAAATCGGTCTATAACCTGATATAGCTGCCATATAAACCGATCTTGGGTCTTGATTTCTTGAGCCTCTGGAGGGCGCAATTCTTATCCGATTTGAATGAATTTTTGATATAGCTGCCATATAAACCGATCTTGGGTCTCTAGAGGGCGCAATTCTGGTCCGATTTGACTGCAATTTTGCAACAACTGTGCCCAGTATGGTTCAAATCGGTCCATAACCTGATATAGCTGGCATATTAACCGATCTGGGGTCTTGACTATTTGAGCCTTTAGAGTGCGCAATTCTTATCCAATTTGAATGAATTTTGTTATGATATCGAACAACTGTGCCAAGTATGGTTCAAATCGGCTCATAACCTGATATAGCTGTCATATGAACAGAGCTGGGGACTTGACTTCTTGAGCTTCTAGAGGGCGCAATTCCTATCCGATTTGGCTGAAATTTTGCATGACCTTTTTTATTCTTACTTTCAACAACTGTGTCAAATAAGGTTGAAATCGGTTTATAACCTGATATAGCTGCCATATAAACCGATCTTGACCCCTAGAGATCGCAATTATTATCCGATATGCCTGAAATTTTGTACGACGGATCCTCTTATAACCACCAACATACGTGTTTATTATGGTCTGAATCGGTCTATAGCCCGATACAGCTCCCATATAAATCAATCTCTCTATTTCAATTCTTGAACTCCCAAAGAGCGCAATTCTTATCTTGATATCGCTCTAATAGCAGAGCAAATCTTTTCTTATATCCTTTTTTTGCCTAGGAAGAGATGCCGGGAAAAGAACTCGACAAATGCGATCCATGGTGTATATAAAATTCGGCCCGGCCGAACTTAGCGCGCTTTTACTTGTTTGGACTGATTGATATATATTTTGCTAAAATAAATCTTATATGTAACAAGTAAACGCTTGTCAAGTTCGGTCGGGCCGAATCTTATATACCCTCCACCATAGATCGCAGTTCTATACGCGCTATCTCTTTTTTAGACAAACATAGAATATTGAATAAAAACTATTATGCTATTGGAGCTATATCAAGTTATTATCCGATTCGTACCATAAATGAATGCTGAACATTGTAGAAGTCAGTATGTAATATTTCAGTTCATTCGGATTAGAATTGCGCCTTGTAGGGGCTCAAGAAGCAAAACCGGGAGATAGGTTTATATGGGAGCTGTGTCAAGCTATTGACCCATTCTGACCATATTGGACATGTATGTTGGAAGTCATGAGAGGAGCCTTTGTACAAAATTTCAGCCAAATCGGATGAGAATTGCGCCCCCTAGAGGTTCAAGAAATCAAGATCCCACATCGGTATATATGGCAGCTATATCAGGTTCTATACCGATTTACGCCTGTTTATGCCAAAATACCATAAACAAATCCTCATACCTAAATCCCTAAAACTTCGTTCAAAAAAAATCCCCAAATACAATTAATATATCTAAGACGTTGCCACAAGTTTATGCTACAACGGCTGTAGCAACAACTTAACGAATAATTTTGACAATCGTACTAAGACGACTTCCGATAGAATTTCGTTAGCATACCTTCTTGTTCACTTGCAACCGTTGTACTGGTAAGACTACGAAAATAAATCCCCTTAAATCAATCCAATCCTAATTCGTTTCAATTTTCCTATTTCTTGTCTTCCATATTGCACTGGAGCAACCAAGTCTCATCTACTCTAACCATTTGAGATTTTGAATTGTTTTCGGCTCATGTGATGTCTCATTTCTCCTCCAAGTAGACTTCAGCTGTTCCATCTCAACAGTTGGTCCTTCGAACCGGATATGAACCAGTGACCTATGGATATTTGGAGACATTTGCTCTTGGGAGACACTCACTGGGATTTCCTACTCCAATCCAAATCTCTACACTACTCATCATCTCAACAGGTTAGTTTACATTTCTTATTGTACTCCCATTCAGTTGCGAATATAGTGCGAAAGTGATCTTTAACAAGTGTTTTTACGGCAAAATTATTTTGCGTTAATTTGGTGAAAAAGCGCGCCAAAAATACTACAAGTTCCAATAAATCGAATACCAGCCAAAACACATATATTCCTGTCCATATATGATGATCCAACGACAGTTCCGTTTGGTCCAGCTATAACTATAAGCTCGAGTGGAAATAACCAAGGAAATATAAATTAATTTGCTGCCCAACGCATAATTAAACTCCAACATTAAAGAGGGAATACCCATTAAAAGGCATATAGAAACAAGTGGATAGTGGTGTCCAAGATCTACAGTGAGTTTTTTCATATTTTTTTTGGTTAATATAATTCCCTTTGAAAAAAAACCACGTGTGATACAACAGTCAAAGAGTTCCCTTCAAATTCGCCATAAGGGGATAGTATTAGCACCGTCCGTCCGTCCATTAAATGCGGTTTCTTTTGTTTCTTTACTATACATGTGTTATCCACCAAGAGTGCGGGGATCGATGTTAAAACATCCCAGCACAATAGATTGCTGTTGTAATGCTTCCCACTCGTATATTATTATGCTATGAGAATCGACCTTCTCTTTGAGTGTAATCGAAGGTACATATCTTCTACCTTTTACTTACATGTTCTCTTGAGTGATCATAGCAGTGGGAGTGTTGGAACAGGTTCCTAGTTACAAGTGTGTAAGCGGCTCTTTTATGTCTCCCCATTTTTTGTCGACATAACCTCGCCCCCCACTCACTTCGGTTGCTCTACTGATTTTTTGTATGCGGTATTCTGATAGAGTTGCCGAAATATCTTATTGACACCTATTAATTTATTATCCTGAGGAACGTTGGAAGATATTTTTTATGCGAGGCTGTGAGATCTTCTTTGGGTTCATTGTAAAAAAAAAAAAAAAAACTCCGTGACATGCACTTGCGTTGGTCTTAGAGGATTTTTATTAGATTGACATCAAAACTGTTCTTTACTGGGGAAATGCCCTGAGACACAGATTGAATGGTTAGAGACCCCGTAGTACAATTTGCTATTTTCGTTCTAGTATATAAACTCGAAGTTGTCCATTTCCCATCGAATTTGCACAATCCGTGAACGATTTAAGAAGAAAAGTTATTTGGCATCCCTGCCTTCTTTTGCATGCGGGTGGTCTCACTCAATTTATCTCGTCTCATTTAATTTGTTGACGCCCCCACCTTATGGAGCTAACTCTCTGTTTGCCGCAGCCGTGTACCTTGCCGAGAGAGAGAAAGAGTTTGGTGTTCTATTTAGTCCCATTTTGTTTCCCTGGTTCTCTGAATAGGGAAGAAAAGAAAAGATAGGTCAACGACCTCGTCAGCTGTTTGCTTGCTTTCACCTCAATTGGAATTTTATGAATTTAGCACGTAATCCCAGCGAACCCTGTGAAAGTATAGAGACGGAATATACGATTTCAGCGCTATATACCTGAAAGTTTTCGATAGCTGAATCCTTTGAGTTATTTTTTAAATATAATATCATATATTTCTTTAAATTTTATTTATTTTTTATATTTTTTGTTTTTTTATCTACATTTTTTATTGATTGCTATTGCTAAAAGTGAGTTCGTTCCGAAGCATTTTATTATGTCATATATTTTATTAAAATTCGATACATTTCAAGAGACTGAAATTTCTAAAATATTTTTCCATTTGTATTTGTTGTTTAAATAACTATTTTTCTTCACTCGGTTGAAATTATTTTCTCAGTTTTTCAATATATTCTGAATTGAATCTTCTCAGCTTTCTAACTTTTTAACTTAAATTTTTCGTGCTATAAACCCAAATTTCCATTAAATATTTATCTAGTTTAAAATCGAATATTTATTTTTGCTGTATGCTTCTTTTATCGTTAAATTATCTAATCTTTTGAGTATATAGTGTGTCCAGTGTTGCTAATATTGGCAGGACAGCAGCTTCTAGAAGTACTTTGAGGAATTTGCTAAATTTATTGCCTTGTGCCAGTATTCGCTAAAGATTTAAATTTCCATAATTGATTCTGTCCGATAATTACACTTTCCAAATTTGCATACGCAGTTCGGGTTCAATATGTCATTGGACAAATTTATCCGGTTGGCTGATAACCTTGTCGTCTTCGAGGCGAGCTTGAATGACAAGGACTTCCCTATGACATCTGTTCATTCGCTAGAGGTTCACAAGGAAGAGTTGACCTCAATTTGGGAGAGGCTCAGGTATTCATATGAGCAATGTCTGTCTGATATGGCTAGTGAGGAACAGGAAGACGATGAGGGTAAGACGGATGATTTGGAATTGGGTACCGTGCGACACAAATATACCAGTGCCTATGTCACTTACTGTCGTTGTAATACACGACTCCGTGAGCTTATCGAAGAGCTCTCTGCCCCAATTCAGGCTCCTAGATCGGAGACGACGTCAGGTTTTGGTTTCAAGCTGCCGCCATGTGAAATTCCCATTTTCGATGGTAATTACTCATCGTGGCCCACTTTCCGGGATATATTCGAGGCAGTTTGTATTAGAAATCCAAGGTTGAGTTCAGTGGAGAGACTTTTTCACTTGAGCCAGAAGACGAGGGGTGAAGCGAACGACATTGTGGGTAAAGTGCCTCTGACGAATGAGAATTTCAAGGTGGCATGGGCAAACCTCTGTTCGCGATACGAGAACAGGAGGGTCCTAATAAATATTCAATTGAAGAGACTTTTCGGACTTACTGTCATTACGGATGAAACGGCAGTGGCACTCAAGGCTTTGCAGAGGGATATTAATTCTTGCATCGAATTGTTGAGACTCTACGAGGTAGAGGTGGAGGAGTGGGATGCAATATTCATTTTCATATGTTCCAATTGCTTACCTAACTCGACACTTACATTGTGGGAGCAGACCTTATGTGATAAGACCATAATTCCGAAGTGGTCAAAATTGGATAAGTTTCTGACGGACCGACATAGGACACTTGAATCCGTGTCTGAGATAAGGCGACAATCTGATTCGGTTGCTTCTACTTCTAGGCAGAATCAGAGAGGGCCTTCAAGGCCCACTGGGGTGCGAAATGGTGGTAATGTCTGTGCATTTCAAACTAAGGTCGGTACTGGCAAATGTCATCTTTGCCCCAAAGAGTCCCACGTCATTCGCAAATGTCCGAAGTTCTTGCAGATGTCTCAGAGTCAGAGATACGATGCGATAAAGAAAAATAATTTATGCATAAATTGTTTTTCGAAGGTCCATACCCTTAGAAATTGCACTAGCAAATTCTCCTGCTACAAGTGCAATAAGAAGCACAACACACTCCTCCATAAGGAGGGTTTGCCTTCGAATTCATCCACACATAGTTCAACCCCACCTCCAAGTCCTAGTAACTCATCCCAGCCAGGCACTTCGAATTCAATACAGTCCACTGAATCTTCTTCAGGTAATATCATCCAGTCATGTTTTTCATCGAATTCTAGGGGTGTTTTATTGGGCACGGCCCTGGTTACTGTATGCCATGGGGGTCTGGAGTTCGCCGCGAGGGCTTTGGTCGATTCGGGTTCTGAGGGCACTCTCATATCCGAGAGACTTTTTAATGTTATGGGACTTCCGTTCAGGCGCACAAGTGCCCAGATTTCTGGCTTGAATAACTCCATTTCAGCGTCTGTGCGAAAAGAATGTACGTTTACTCTACGTTCTACTTTAAACGGTGAGTTCGAGCTATCGGCGTCGGCTTTGGTAGTGCCCCACCTAGCGGGTGGTCTACCATCAAGGACTTTGGATCCGGGACTACTTTCTTCCCTTCCTGATATTCCTCTTGCAGACCCATATTTCTTCCGGAGTTCTAAGGTGGACTTGTTATTGGGTGGAGATCTGCTTCCTTCGATAATGCTATCAGGAATTCGGAGTCCGGTTTGTGGCTCCTTGATGGCACAGGAGACAGTGTTTGGCTGGATTCTCACAGGTCCGGTACCTGTCCAGTCAACGGGCTCCTTTTCCACTATTGTTTCGTATTTCTGTGAAATCTCTTTAGATAAAGAGATTTCACGTTTTTGGGAGGTGGAGGAACTTCCCCGGAGGAGATTCTTGTCTCCCTCGGATCAATTTTGTGAGGATCTATTCCTTCGTACCACCACACGTTCTGACGATGGTCGATACGTGGTTTCTCTTCCCTTTAAGGAGGAATTTCCGAGTAAGGTCCACATTGGGGAATCCAGAAATGGTTCCATGGCACAATTTTATAAGAATGAAGCCCGGCTTCTTCGAACTCCCGAGTTCAAGGCGGAATATGACGATGTCCTTGAAGAATATGTTCGCCTTGATCATATGAGGATGGTTCCCCCTCCCTGTTCTAGGGATTCCACAAGGTTTTATTATCTTCCCCACCATGCGGTTATAAAACCAGAAAGTACGACTACGAAGGTGAGAGTCGTATTTAATGCTTCATCCTCCACTTCCAATGGGACGAGTCTTAATGACGTTCTATATCCGGGGCCGGTTCTACAGAAGGATCTTACTATCCTGATTTTGAAATGGAGATTTTTTCAATTTGTATTCAATGGCGACATCTCGAAGATGTATCGCCAGATTCTTGTGAATCCATCGCACGCTTCATTTCAACGTATTCTTTTCCGGAGAAGTCCAGATCTACCTATCCAGGATTATGAGCTTAGGACAGTTACATTCGGTGTTAACTGTGCCCCTTATTTGGCAATCCGAACGCTTCTGCAATTAGCAGAAGACGTTCAATCCATTTATCCTCTCGCAAGCGATATACTTCGCAATTCAATGTACGTGGATGATGCTTTGGTAGGAGCACATTCGGTTTCAGATGCTATTGGCGCACGGCTTCAGCTTGTTCAGGCTTTGAAATCAGCAGGTTTTCAGATGCGAAAGTGGACCTCGAATTCCAGAGACATTTTATCCGACATTCCTTCCGAGGATCTACTACGCGATGATTTCCTTCAGTTTGATGATCGGAGCACCGCCAAGACGTTGGGCATTCGCTGGAATGCGATGTCTGACTGTTTTTACTTTTCCATACAGCCATTTCCGGCTACAAATGCCTTTTCTAAACGCGAGGTTCTATCCCAAATCTCCAAACTTTTCGACCCAGCAGGATGGCTTTCGCCATGCATTATTATTGCAAAAATAATTATGCAACAAATCTGGATGGAAAAGACTGACTGGGACGAAATTATTTCTCCATCGACTCTGTCCCAATGGAGGTTGTTTCAGGACAATTATCTGTTAATCAACCAGATAAGAGTTCCTCGGTGGTTCCAATATATTCCGAATTCTAAGATCCAATTCCATGGGTTCTGCGATGCCTCTGAAAAGGCATATGCAGCTGTTCTTTACGTTCGTATTGAGGTGAACGATTCCATTGCCACCAATCTGGTGTTATCCAAGACCAGAGTTGCGCCAATCAAAACCCTTTCTATCCCACGCTTAGAATTGTGTGGTGCAGCATTACTCGCCGATATGATTGACGGCATTATACCCCAGTTGAATGTCGATTCGTATTCTATATACTGTTGGACGGACTCCACAATCGTGCTTTCGTGGCTGTCCAAACCTCCATGCTATTGGGCGACGTTTGTGGCCAATCGGGTATCCAAAATTGTCGAGGTTATTAGTCCTTCCAATTGGAGTCATGTGACCTCCGAATGTAACCCAGCCGATTTGGCAAGCAGGGGTGTATATCCTAGGGATCTGCTTGAAAGCCGAGTATGGTGGAAGGGGCCGCAGTGGCTGATGGAATCATGCGATTCATGGCCCGTGACGGGCCATGTGCCCTCAGAGATTATTGAGATCGAGAGGAAATCTCTGAAGGTTAATTTTACCTATTTTAACCACTTTGAGGATATTCTAGACAGATTTTCTTCTTTCTCTAGAGCCTTACGAGTCGTGTCATACATATACCGTTTTTATTTTAGGACACACTCGAAGTACCGCTCAGATTTTCGTGCTGATTCCAGAGTTTTATCAAATTCCGAGGTAACAATGACTCGGGACCGATTGATTGCCATGAGTCAGAAGGCATTCTATCCAAGGGAATACTTGTCCTTGTCATTAAAAAATCCCATTTTGAAATCAAGTTCGCTTTTGAATTTAAATCCATTTTGCGATTCTGAAGGTGTTTTACGGATTTGTGGTCGGCTTACTTCTTCTCCATTCTTAACGTATAATGAAAGACATCCGGTTATACTGCCATATAATTGTCAATTCTCCCGTCTATTGGTTCGTTTTGTCCACGAAATTTCCCTCCATGGCGGCAATCAACTGGTTCTAAGGTTGATCCGTATGCAGTATTGGATTCCAAAAGTTAAGAACTTGATAAAGACGGTTATAAACAAATGTAAGCCTTGTATCCTCTATAGGCGTAGATGTCAGACCCAACTCATGTCAGCTCTCCCTCCAGAGAGAGCTGAAATTTCACGTCCATTTGTTCACACAGGCCTGGACTTTGCCGGACCATTCGACATTAAATATTATGGAGGAAGAGGTTGCCGCATGACCAAGGGTTATGTATGTGTGTTTGTCTGCTTTTCCACCAAGGCAATACACCTTGAAGCCACTTCAGACCTCTCCACATCTGCCTTTCTAGCTGCCTTCAGTCGTTTCATTGCTCGTAGGGGATGTCCCTTACACATTCATTCTGATAACGGCACAACGTTTGTTGGCGCCTCGAGATCCTTGGCTAAGGAATTTATCCGATCTTCCCAAGAAGCAATCCTATCGGGCTATGCCCACCAGAATATATCCTGGCATTTTATTCCACCTGGGGCCCCCCATATGGGAGGCCTTTGGGAAGCTGGAGTAAAAAGTTTTAAACTTCACTTCCGGAAAGTTGCTGGAAACGTAAAATACACTTTCGAGGAATTCCAAACGCTTTTGTCCAAAATAGAATCTTGCCTCAATTCTCGTCCACTGTCGCCTATGTCCCAAAGTCCATCCGACTTTGACGCTCTTACGCCAGGACACTTTCTTATAGGTTCGCCCATTTTGGCACCTATAGATCCGAATGTTCGTGAAGCTCCTATGTCTTTGCTAAATCGTTGGCAGAGACTCCAATCAATTCATCAGCACTTTTGTGCCCGATGGAAAGATGAGTATTTAAAAGAGCTTCATAAACGCCACAAGTGGCAACGGCCGACAGAGAATTTAGAAGAAAACATGTTGGTAGTCGTAAGAGACGAAAACACACCGCCAAACACTTGGCGTCTAGGCAGGATTTCGAAGATATATTTTGGTAGCGATCGTAGAGTCCGCGTTGCCGATGTAGTCACTGAAAAGGGCGTTATTACAAGACCGATTACAAAATTGGTTATCCTTCCATCGGAAAGCACTTAAGATCACTTTACGCTCTTCCTACTCCGATTTCAAGGATTCAACTTACCAGAAATTATATCTACACATACCTTATAGTTCATTATGCGCAATAACGGAAAGAAAAATAAACAAGATAAGTTCAAAGGAAATCGACAGTTTATGTGCAGAATCTGCCGCCATCCACATGCTCTAAGAAAATGCCGACGTTTCCTTGGCCTTAATATAACGCAAAGAAGAGACATCGTGAAGAAATATGGTTATTGTGAAAATTGTTTGGCTCACAGCCACTCAGATGGGGCCTGCTTCACGAAGACCGGTTGCAGGATTTGCCATAAAAACCACCACACTCTTCTTCATGCTCATCCTAGAATTCAGGCCAGAAAACCTTTACCAGATACGCCTACTACAAAGCCGTCCACATCTAAGATGGCTTGCGACACGCAGGCAAAAGGCACCTCGCAATCCTCCACATCTACCAATGAGACATCTTTGACATCCATACTCAAACAAGATGCTATTACGCTGCTACCAACCATCATTGCCAAGGTCGATACGAAAAACGGAAGAAGCATTGTGAGATGTTTATTGGATTCTGGTGCAAGAACAAGCTGTATCTCTTCAAAAACTGTAGATAAGCTTAATTTGATGACACTAGCACTAGATGAAGAAACCATTTGTCCAATAACGTTGTTATCCATTCACGACGAAAATGTGAGCATCAAAACAGTCCTCAAAATGACCAATAGAGTGACCATATCCACCCCAAGTAACTCCATATCCAAATCCATAAGACAGAAATTCCATAACTTCATATTGGCTGATGTTGAATTCTTCAAACCAGCTCCAATAGACATCATATTCGGTGTCGACATATACGCCAAAATATTAAGCGAAGGAATTCTTTGTCGGTCGGGACTCCCAACGGCACAGAATACCATCTTTGGGTGGTCTATCTATGGTCTTTGCTCCAAATAATTTCCTATGAATTTCTATCCGATACGCCAATTTATCCAAATATTACACATTTTTCGCACTATCATTGGAAGTACAAATAAGAACATGTAAACTACCAACTGAAAATTTATCTATATATACATATATATATATATATATATATATATATATATATATATATATATATTCATATTTATATTACCTAGTCTCATAAGCACTTTAATGAAATATCCTTGAATTGAATATGAATTTTTGAATTTAAAGCATAACTGAATTTTTTTACAAATAGAAAATTATAATATGATAGGAAGCATCTGAAGTACGATTGTAGCCTCATTTTTTATTGCAGCCGTACTGCAAGGCGGGCGGCATGTTTATGCCAAAATACCATAAACAAATCCTCATACCTAAATCCCTAAAACTTCGTTCAAAAAAAATCCCCAAATACAATTAATATATCTAAGACGTTGCCACAAGTTTATGCTACAACGGCTGTAGCAACAACTTAACGAATAATTTTGACAATCGTACTAAGACGACTTCCGATAGAATTTCGTTAGCATACCTTCTTGTTCACTTGCAACCGTTGTACTGGTAAGACTACGAAAATAAATCCCCTTAAATCAATCCAATCCTAATTCGTTTCAATTTTCCTATTTCTTGTCTTCCATATTGCACTGGAGCAACCAAGTCTCATCTACTCTAACCATTTGAGATTTTGAATTGTTTTCGGCTCATGTGATGTCTCATTTCTCCTCCAAGTAGACTTCAGCTGTTCCATCTCAACAACGCCATACTAAAAACAGTTATTGGAAGTCATAATAAAACACCTCATGCAAAATTTCAGCTAAATCGGATGAGAACTGCGAGTGCTATTGCCTCAAGAACTCAAGATCCAAGATCGGTTTATATGACAGTTATACCAGATTATGTTGTTGGAAGTACTACCAAAACACTACGTGCAAAATTTTAATAAAATCGGTTAAGAATTGCGCCCTCTAGAGGCTAAAAAAGTCAAGACCCAAGATCGGTTTATATGGCAGCTGTATCAAAACATGGACCGATTTGGCCCATTTATAATACCAGCCAACCTACACTAATAAAAAGTATGCAAAATTTTAAGCGTCCTTCGTGCTTTCGACAGACAGACGGACGGACGGAAAGACGGCCGGACATGGCTAGATCGAATTCAAATGACATGACGATCAAGAATATATATACTTTATGGGGTCTTAGACGCATATTTCGAGCTGTTACAAACATAATGACGAAATTAGTATGCCCCCATCCTATGGTGGAGGGTATAAAATTCAATTTGTGTTTGTTTGTATATTTGTTTGTGTTTTACTTATAGACTTAAAAAGGGCTGAACCGATATTCTTGAAATATTCACAAATGGTGCATAATGATCCCTTGGTGCAAATAGGGTACTAAATTTTTTATTATCTGAAGGGGGGCGGACCATCCCCCTTACCCTAATTTTCAGAAACGCCAGAACTCGTTGGTGGGTGATGCGATTTAAGCGAAATTTTGTTTGCTCTCTTATAGCAACCTAAAATTAAAACTTAGGCATCCAAATTTCGGATGGGGTACCTAGGGGGAAAGCCCCACCCTCCAATGGCAATGTGGGACTCAAATGAGAGGTCTTTGGGAATAAAGTACGAGTCTTATATCATTATACGGGAAAAAGTGTGTATGGGCACCCCACCCCAATAACACCACCCATATAGGACGTATTTGCTGACCATTCCAATATGGGGCTGTAATAAGCAGTATTTTAGAGTAGAATACGAATCTGATACATATTTTTAGAACGAAGTCACCAAAACATCCCCCAAAACGGTCATGTTTGCCGGCTATGAAAAAATGGGGCTCAAATGAAAGGTATTTGGGAGAAGACCATGATTTTGATATCAGTATTCGGGACCAACTGTCTAGGTCACGTCCCAACATCATAACAACCCCAAATAGGACAGTGGACAGTCAAGACACTGGAGCTCGATATTGATAGTTTTTAGGACCAATACCCCAAACCCAAACCGGACATATTTGCTGACTTTTTCAATAAGGAGTTTAAATGAATGGTATAAATGTGTTTGGTATTTCCCAAAACACCACCCAAAGGGTAAACATTTTTCGACCATGTCAATATGTGGATCAAATAAAAGGTATTTGAGATTAGAAAACGAATTTGATAACCTATTTTGGGGACATGTGTTGGGAGGACGCCTCATCCTGTAAACTCCTCTTAAGCCAATGGCAATATGGGGTTTAAATAAATGGTATTTGAGAGAAGAGCACGATGCTGATATTTTTTCAGAGCCAAGTGTTTGGGGGACCACCTCAACCCCGAAAACACCCCTAAATCAGACATCATGAGAATATCGGGCAGAAGTGAAGTATTTTAAGAATGGAGTAAACCTTACATCCAAACTTAAATTCGTTGACCAATAAAGATCATATGGGATTCAGATAAAGGCACTTACGTTGTTAAACTATTAGTCAAAGGATATACTATTTTCGAAGCATGGTATTTCACTAAAAGTTCTTTAATTGTCGAAAATATATATTCAAAGGAAAATTTTATTCCATATAAAGTAAAAAAAGGAGCAGCGGTGCGGGCCCGGGTCAGCTAGTATAAAATAAGAAAGTTTTAATTCTTGTTTGTACCTTCCAAACCTTTAATCAATATTAATCATTGCTTTCAAAATAAAAACAGAAAAAAGATGCGTACACTCCCGCGCATGTCCATTCGTTGCTGTCTCAACAACGACTGAAACAAAGACAATGAGAATATGTGTGAGCCGCCATCAAAGCTACCGTACAGGGCTGGGCATCTGAGGTCTACGACCGAAATGTTTGCATTCCCACGGCTTTAAAGCTGTTTCCAAAATATTTTTCCCGAAAATAAGTCACATTTACTATAACCCCAGGCTTGATAAAAACGATTGGGGCTATCGGCGGGCTCAACTGAAAAAACCATATTTCGAGATGGAAAGTACCGCGGGTGCCGTAAGCTTAATCAAATTCTCGTACGTGCGCTCAATTATGTAATCACTCTAATTTTGGGAGTTTACGAATTGCTCAGTTTGGAAATTGTTCACGATGTTTGGAAATTCCCCACATACGAGCAAGTGCAGAGAAGAGAGCAAGAGCCAGGTTAAGTTCAAAGACATCGCATGGTATATTGATAAAGCCTAAACATAAGCCGATCTCCCGATTAATGGTCTTAGGCGCATAAAAGCTGTATATATTATTCGATTGGGCTGAAATTTGGCGGATTGATAGGTGTTAAGATCGTCGATATCTGTGCCGAATGTGGTTCACATCGGTCTGTATCTTAATATAACCCCCATATAGACCGGGCTCCCGATCTAAGGACCATAAAAGCCACATTTATTACCCGATTTCGCTGAAATTTGGGACAATGATTTGTGTTAATATTTCCGACGTCCGTGCAAAATATGGCTCAGGTGAATTGATATCTTTATAGTCTAATCGTCCGATTTATGGTCTTAGGCTCACAAAAGCTGCATTTATTACCCGATATTCCTGATATTGTGTTAAGATACTTGACATCTTAATATAGCCCCAGTATAGACCGATATCTCAATTTAAGGTCTAAGGCTAATAAAAGATGATTTAGATTTTACATTTTTGGGTGTGACCCACATATATACAGATCTCTCGCATGAAGGTATTTAACCAATAAATATCTTTTTTATCCCCGATTTAGAATATATTAAGTAGAGTAAGCTACGTTAAACCCCTTGACATTCACCCCGAATATAGTGCAGATTGGATCATATTTGAATGTAGGCGCTATATTTTGACATTGAGTGGTCTAATAAGTAAATGTCCTTGCTCAATTTTGTAGAACAAAATATTGGTATATTTGGTAGCAATATCCAACTACAAAACCATATACGACACGGATGTCGAAAAGCCTAACGTAAGTCACTGTGTAAAATTTCAGCGAAATCGGATTATAAATGCACCTTTTAGGGGCCAAGACTTTAAATCGAGAGATCGGTCTATATGGCAGCTATATCCAAATATGCACCGATCTGGGTCAAACTGAAGAAGGATATCGAAACCCCAAAACAACTAAATGTAACAAATTACGGCGCCATAGGACGATAAATACGACTTTAATGGGCCTAAGACGTTAAATCGAGAGATCGTTCTAAATGGCAGCTATATCCAAATCTGGACCGATCTGAGCCAAATTGCAGAAAGATGTCGAAGAGCCTAACACAACTCACACTCCCAAATATCGCCAACATCGAACAATAAATGCGCCTTATATGGACTCAAGACTTTAAATCGAGGGATCGTCCTATATGGCAGCTATATCCAAAGTGCAGAAAGATGTCGAGGGGCTTAACACAACTCCAAAACCATAAATCGAGAGATCGGTGTTTATGGCGCTATATCCCAATATAGATTGCGAAAAATTGTCGAAGGGCCTAACACAGCTCACTGTCCCAAATTTCAGCGAAAGAGGACAGTAAATACGCCTTTTATGAACCCAAGACCTTTAATCAGAAGATCTGTCAATATGGCACCTATATCCAAATCTGGACCGATCTAGGCCAAATTGCAGAAAGATGTCGAGGGTCTAACACAACTCACTGTGCCAGATTTTGGCGACATCGTAGAATAAATGCGCCTTTTATGGGCCAAAACCTTAAATCGAGAAATCTGTCTATATGGCTACTATATCCAATTCTAGAGCGATCTGGGCCAAATTGAAGATGATATGAAGATATAGTCCAATATAGCCCATTTAGATTTTTAACGCGATTATGTCTATATATGCTTCAAAGTGTCGTAAACGGATATTTTGATGTATTGCAAACGGAATGACAAAATGAATGTACCTCATCCTTCGATGGTGGGAATAAAAAATTCGTTTTAAAAACACTAATTTGATGAACTTTTTCTAAAAACAGAATTTAAATAATTTTTTTTAAACAAAATTTCAATGAAATTGGTTTTAGAAACAAAATTTTAAAAACGTATTTTCTTTCTAAAAACAAAAAATTTTTTTCAAGAAAAAATACTAGAGATTTTTTGAAACAAAATATAAGCAAAAATTTCTTTCTTCTTCTCTAAAGACTTAAATTTGGGGAAAAAATTACAAAATTTACATTTTTTGTAAATGGAAGAATTGAGGTATATTCATTTTGTCGTGCCGTTTGCAACACATCGAAATATCCATTTCCGACCCTATAATGTATATATATTTCGGATCGTTGTAAATATCTAAGACGATCAAGCCATATCCGTCCATCTGTCTGTTGAAATCACGCTACAGTCTTTAAAAAAGGAGATATTGAGCTGAAACTTTGCACAGATGCTTTTTTTCCCTAACCAGGTTAAGTTCGAAGATTGGCTACATCGGATATATCTTGATATAGCCCCCATATAGACCGATCCGTCGATTTCGTGTCTTAGGCCCACAAAAGCCATTTAATTATCCGATTTTGCTGCAACTTGGGACAGTGAGTTAAGATAGGCCCATGACATTCTTCTTCAATTAAGCCCACATCGGTTCAGATTTGGGTATGGCTGCCATATAGACCGATCTCCCGATTTAAAGTCTTGGCCCCGTAAAAGCCACACTTACAATCCGATTTCGCTGAAATTTGACACAGTGACTGATGTTAGACTTTTCGAAAATCGTGATATTGTTGTCCTTTTTTCATTTTTATAATATAATATAATACACATGATGGCTAATTTACTTTGCTTGAATTTTCGCATGGAAATGCATTTGTAATATAACAATTTTACGACTAATGATTTTCTTAAAAGGTACGTAGGAAAAAAAGCGTGGTGAAAATTGACTAGTCGAATTCCCAAAATGTTGACAAAAGTTTCGAGAACTTCGTCAATTAGGAAATCTTTTCATACAGATCAGTTTTTTTATTATTCTCAATTATTCATCATCTATAAAAAACGATTTTCGGCCGATTTAAATGATATCCTGTTGAAATTGTTTATCCAATTCGACACAAATTAAAACTAGCAGAAAATAAAAATTTTTACAATAGATAACAAAACAGGTAAGGATAGGCAAAAGTCGGGAGGTGCCGACTATATAATACCCTCCACCTACCCTCTAAGTGAAAATTGGGAGCTGCAGTTAATTCTAAACCGAATTTAATGGACTTCGGTGGAGGTTTTCAGATGGATTACATCCACATCACATTACGAGCAAATGTGTTCAAAATTGTAATAATTGCGGCTTTATGTGTGCAAATAGGGCGTTATATATGTATACGGAAGCTATATTTAACTCTGAACCGATTTCTATGAAATTCATCAGTAATATCGAGAGTCACAAGGAAATCTTTCCAGCCAAATTTTGAGAGAATTGGTTAACAATGACCATATTATAGCAATATTGCTCAAAATCGGACGAACATATATACGACAGATATATCTAAATCTGATACGATTCCGACCAAACTTCTTAGATATTGTGGTAGTCGTCCAAAAAAGCCTTTTAAAAAAATATTTGGAGAATTGGGAATAAATGCGGTTGCAGTGGTTCTAACAGTGAGAATCGAGCGATATATACATATGGGAGCTATATCCAAATCTGAACCGATTTCAGTAATGTAATGTCACCAGTAATGTCGAGAGTCATAAGAAAATATTTCCTGCCAAATTTCGAGAGAATCGGCTAACATATTTATGGGAGTTATAACCAAGTCTGAGCCGATTTTTATACCCTCCACCATAGGATGGGGCTTTACCAATTTTGTCATTCCGTTTGTAACACCTCGAAATATTCGTTTGAAACCCCATATTCTTGATCGTCATGCCATTTTTAATCAATCTAGTTATGTCCGTCCGATGTAGTTAAGCTAGTCGCTTGAAATTTTGCACAAAAACTTCTTATCAGTATAGATCGGTTAGGATTGGACATAGGCCATATCTGTCCATGTTTTGTATAGCTGCCATATAAACTGATCTTGGATCTTGACTTCTTGAGCCACTAGAGGGTGCGATTCTCATCCGATTAGGCTGAAATTTTGCATTAAGTATTAAGTTATACCTTCACACAACTGGTTCAAATCGGCCTATAACCTGCCATATAAACCGATCTTGAATCTTGACTTCTTGATCCACTAGGGAGCGCAATTCTTTTACGATTTGGCAGAAATACAGGAAGTGTTTTGTTATGATTTCCAACAACTTTGCTAAGTATGGTTCAAATCGGTACATAACCTGATATAGCGTCTTAGGCCTCTAGAGGGCGCAGTTCTTATCCAATTTGGATGAAATTTAGCACGACTTTGTTTGTTATGACTTCCAACACTGTGCCAAATATGGTTCAAATCGGTACATAACATGATATAGCTGCCATATAAACAGATATGGGATCTTGACTTCGTAAGCTCTAGAGGGTGCAGTTCATATCCGATTTGGCTAAAATTTTGTACAACGGCTTCTCCCATGACCAACAACATACCTAAAATGGTCTGCATCTGATCGATATCCTGAAACTGCACCTATATAAACCGATCTCCCGACTATGCTTCTTGAGCCCCAACGAAGCGCAATTCTTGTCCGAATGGACTGAAAATTACCCTCTGACTCTTACTGTGGTCTTCAACATTCAATTAATTTATGTTCCGAATCTGACTATAACTTGATATAGCTCCAATAGCAAACAATTCTTGCAAAGAATTCAACAAATGCGATCCATGGTGAAGGGTATGTAAGATTCGGCCGGGCCGAACTTGCACTCTTTTACTTGTTTCCAATAGGCTTCATCTATTGACTAAAAAAATAATACCCTGTATCACAGTAGTAATGTAGGGCATAAAAAAATTTTCATAAAAATACTCGCCAGGTCGCCGAAATCTGTGACAAAATAATTAAATAACCCAAATTAACTATAAAACTAATGGTGATTTCGATTGTGCAAAAAAAGGTTAGCATTTTTTCGTTATGCCGCAATGAAATCGAAATTTCGTGTTCGTTTGTCCAAAGAAATGTTACCACATGATTTAATTTTCGTTTGTAATGGTGTCTTACATAGAGTGGAAAAATTTTGCATTTCCTACACCCTGCCAAGTCTACAGTGTAAAATGTCACATTTTAAAACAGCTGCTATCATTTCATAGGCACCTAAACCAAATGACGGCGTTCACATCTATATATATAAAAATGAATTTGTGTTCGTTTGTTTGATTGTTTGATTGTATGTTTGTTTGTGGGTTTGTAAATTAGTTTGTTCCGTATAGACTCAAAAAAGGCTAAACCGATTTCTTTGAAATTTTCACAGATTGTGGGGAGTGGTCCGGAAGGAGCAATAGGCTATATAATTTTTTGATATCGCATTGGGGGCGGACCCTGCCCCATACCCCAATAGTCCCAGTCAAAAATATAAGTGGACGGATTGGGACAATATGGGACATAAATGAAGGGTATTCAAGAGTAGAGTACAAATTCCACAAAAATCCCCCAAAATAGGTTTATTGGAAGATAATGACAAAATGGGAATCGAATGAAAGGTATTTGGAATTAGATTGGTCCGGAAGGAGCAATAGGTGATATAAGTTTTTGATATCGCAAGGGGGGGCCGACCCACCTACTTACCCCAAAAGTACCACCCAAAAGTACCACCCAAAACTAAAAGTGGACCGATTGGGACAATATGGGACTTAAATGAAAGGTATTCAAAAGAAGAGTACAAATTCCGTATTAAAAATTGGGTCCATGTAATTGCGGGGCCGCCCCGACCCCAAAACTCCCCAAAATAGGTTTATTGGACGATAATGACAACATGGGAATCGAATGAAAGGTATTTGGGATTAGATTACGAATATGGTCCGGAAGGAGCAATAGGCTATATAATTTTTTGATATCGCATTGGGGGCGGACCCTGCCCCTTACCCCAATACTACCATCCAAAAAGTGGACCGATTGGGACAATATGGGACCTAAATGAAAGGTATTCAAGAGTAGAGTACGATTTCCATATTAGAAATTGAGACCAAGTAATTAGGGGACAACCCGACCCCAAAACCCCCCAAATTGATCTATTGGACGATAATGGCAATATGGGGCTCGAATGAAAGGTATTCGTGAGTAGATTACGAATATGGTCAGGAAGGAGGCATAGGCTTTGTAATATGTTGGAATGGGGCGAATCCTCCCCCGTTACCACAAAAATACAATACCACCCAAAATCAAAAGTTGACCGATAGGGACAATATAGGTATCAAATGAAAGATATTGGAGAGTAGAAAACAAATGTGGTATAAAAACTTCGCCATAACCCCGAAATTATAACATTCAGCGTGAAAGCAGGAGTTGCTTTCACCGATAGACGAGACCAAACGATGTGTTGCTGGGCATATGGCAATTTAATATGATTTAAAAACAAGTAAAAAAGCGTAAAGTTCGGCCGGGCCGAACTTTGGATACCCACCATCTCGGGTATATATGTAAACCACCTTCCATCAAAATTCGGTGAAAATTGCATACATTATGTCCCATAGCAGTTATATCGAAATATGTTCCGATTTGGACCAAATACTAATAAGTAAAATTCAATTGTTCAATTGTGATCTGAAGCATATACGACACGGATGTCGAAAAGCTTAACATAAGTCACTGTGTCAAATTTCAGTGAAATCGGATTATAAATGCGCCTTTTATGGGGCCAAGACTTTAAATGGAGATATAGGTCTACATGGCAGGTGTATCCAAATCTGGACCAATTTGGGCCAAATTGCAGAAACATGCCAAAGAGCCTAACAAAATTCACTGTTTAAAATTTCAGCGACATCGGACATTTTATGGGCCCAAAACTTTAAATCGAGAGATCGGTCTATATGGCTGCTGTATCCAAATCCTTACCGATCTGTGCCATATTGCAAAAGAATGTCAAGGGGCTTAGCTCACTGTCCAAAATTTTGGCGAAATCGGACAATAAATGCGCCGTTTATGGGCCCAAAACCTTAAATCCAGAGATCAATGTATATGGCAGCTATATTCAACTCTGGACCGATTTGGGCCAAATTGAAGAAGGGCCCAAAACCTTAAATCGAGAAATCGATATATATATATATATATATATATATATATATATAATTATTTTTATGGCATTTTAGAATTTTCATGAGATCGTGAAAAACATATACACATACATCAACACTTTGAAATCAAACTACAAGCAATTTAAACCTTCTATCCTTCTGCAATAACAAAACTGATGACTTGTTAAGTTTAACATTTGTTTCTTATGAAGAACAAAAAAAAAAACGCCCACCAACATCGAGATAGCCAAGAACTAGTTTAAGTTTTGTTAAATTTCGAATAGCTGCCTTTGTTTATTATGCAGTCTATATTTGAAATTTCACGTTCAGCTATATAAACTTTATGGCTGTCAGTAAACAAGCGAAACATAGACAAGAAAGCGAAAAATAATACAAGTGTCGTAGCAGTCGTCACCATCGCAGTAGCTACGCCATCGCCATGGAAGACAAATGCTTTTAATATTGCACAGCAATTTTCTTTGTCATATCATATTTCGTCGCATAATTTGTTTATTGTTGAAATTGACAGAATATGATACGATTGATTCCATTTGAGTAAACTAAATAAACTTGATTCCCATTATGTGGCATTATGTCTTTTAAACGTTTGCGCCATTTGTCTGTAAGTGCAGCTATTTATACCCTACACCACCACTGTGGTACAGGGTATTATAGATTTGTGCATTGGTTTGTAACGCTAAGAAGGAGAAAAGCTAGACCCATTGATAAGTATACCGGCGTAGAATCACTTCCTGATTCGATTTAGTTATGTCCGTCTGTCCATGTATTCTTGTAGTCGAGGTACAGGCCGCATTTGTTGTCCGATTTTCAAAATATTTTGCATAAGTTTCTTTTTTGGTGTAAGGACGAACGCTATTGATTTTGAAAAAATCGGTCCAAAATTTATCACCCGATGTGCCCTTTTAAAGCTGTAGAGGCCGCAATTTCGGTCCAATCCTTACAAAATTTAGCACAAAGTGTTTCTTTTCACGTCCCAATATGTGTGCAAAATTTCATAAAAATCACTTTGTATTTAGATATAGCTCCAATATACAATATATCTTTAAGGGCATATCGGACCCTTTTAAAGCTGTAGGAGCCATAATTTTGTTCCGATCTTTACCAAATTTGTCATGAAGTGCTTTTTGTGACGTCCCAATATGTGTGCAAAATTTCATCAGAATCGGATCAGATTTATACATAGCTCCCATATATATTTTTCATCCGATATGGTCTTTTAAGGCTGTAGAAGGCACAATTTTAGTCCGACCTTTACACAAATTTGGCACGAAGTGCGAGTCCTAGTATGTGTGTAAAATTTCATCAGAATCGGATCAGATTTTTATATAGCTCTCATATATATCTTTCATCTGATATGCGCTTTTAAAGCTGTAGTAGCCACATATTTGGTCCCATCCTTCCAAAATTTTGCAGGAGATGTTTTACTCGACGTCGCACTACATGCAAAAAATTTCATCAAAATCGAACTAGATTAAAGTAAAGTTCCCATATAGATCTTTTATGCGTTTCGACTTTTAAAACTGACGTGTGTGCAAAATTTCATCAAAATCAGTCGGATTTAAATAAAACTCATTATATATATTTTATGCGGTTCGACTTTTAAGGCTATAGAAGCCACAATTTTCGTACCATCGTAAGAAATTCGTAGAAGCTTCTATTCGATAGGTCTGCAAATTTAAAGTCTGACTAGATTTATATATAAGTGCTATATATTAAAGGTATTACGTCAACTCGGTGGTGAAGGATAATACATAGTCGGCTCCGCTCGACTTTCGCCTTTCCTTACTGGTTTTGTTGTTCTTTTTTTCAACGAAACAAAGAGCTTAAGTTAAATTTAAGAAGGAAATGGGTACATTGAAGCAATTGTCCATTTTTGTGCATGTAAACAAACCATCCAAAGAAGGTTGGAGTCTTGGAAAAAGAAAACTATCTTTTAGTGTACCCAGAATTAAATTTTTTAAGAAATATCGTGGCATTTGAATGGAATTGCACAAATACAGATGTTTTAGAGAGATATATAATGTGATACATTGTAAAGGGTGATTTTTTTGAGGTTAGGATTTTCATGCATTAGTATTTGATAGATCACGTGGGATTTCAGACATGGTGTCAAAGAGAAAGATGCTCAGTATGCTTTGACATTTCATCATGAATAGACTTACTAACGAGCAACGCTTGCAAATCATTGAATTTTATTACCAAAATCAGTGTTCGGTTCGAAATGTGTTCATTCACCGTAACGTTGCGTCCAACAGCATCTTTGAAAAAATACGGTCCAATGATTCCACCAGCGTACAAACCACACCAAACAGTGCATTTTTCGGGATGCATGGGCAGTTCTTGAACGGCTTCTGGTTGCTCTTCACTCCAAATGCGGCAATTTTGCTTATTTACGTAGCCATTCAACCAGAAATGAGCCTCATCGCTGAACGGTGAATGAACACATTTCGAACCGAACACTGATTTTGGTAATAAAATTCAATGATTTGCAAGCGTTGCTCGTTAGTAAGTCTATTCATGATGAAATGTCAAAGCATACTGAGCATCTTTCTCTTTGACACCATGTCTGAAATCCCACGTGATCTGTCAAATACTAATGCATGAAAATCCTAACCTCAAAAAAATCACCCTTTATTTCAAATTAGATGACTCATCTCCACATTAGGTATGTACCCAGCAACACAGAAAAACTTTTAAGCAATCATTAAATGCGCTGTGGTGCTGTTGTTGTTGTAGCCACATTTTAATGTTGAGGTGGCGATCCTCGTCAAGCTCTTGTAGGTGAGCAAGCTCGATCCGGTCCAAAGGACCGATCGCCAAAGAAACAAAGTGGCCATTGGTTTTTTAAAGGCGCCAATAACTCGCCTTGTCATTTTGGGCGTCATAGGCACCCAGTATTTGCGTAAGAGCCGGTGCCGCTCGATACCGCTAATTGTCTGAGACTGCCGTTGCAGGTACTCTGTATGGAGAATTCCACTATCCACAACCGGTACACGCGCCCGGTGGCTCGCTGCTAAGCTTCTCGTGACAGCAATGAACGTCACACAGATCGTTTATACTCCAAACCGCTGAACCGATTTTTGAAATTTTCACAGATTGTGTGGGCTAGTATGGAGGGAATAAAAAGTTATAAAATTTTTTGATATCGGTAGGGGTGCTGACCCGCTTCCTTACCCCAAAATCCCCTTCTTAGCTGAAAAGTGTGTCAAACGAACAATATGAAACTGCAATGAAACGAATTTTAGAGTAAATCGAATTTTAGAGTATCAAAATTTGTTGCTTACACTCAGTGGGCTCGACTGACTCCAAAAAACCGTCACAGGGAAAAATAGACCGATCCATAATAGACATTGTTATTGGTCAAAATTTAAAAAATTTAATTTTAATTTTAACTTCTAAGAGATTAAGCCTCCCCAAAGAATTAATTTTATTGTAATATAGGCAACCATAACGAATAATTTTTAAGGGTACTCTTGAAAAATATCACCAGAAGTGAGAAGTGATATATACTTTACAGTAAATCGATATTTCGAAGTATTTAAAACGGAATGACTAGTGATGGATATAAAAATTAAAGCAAAATCTTATATATAAAAATCAATTTGTGTTTGTTTTGTAGATTTGTTTGTATGTTCCTTATAGACTCAGAAACGGCTGAACCGATTTTCTTGAAATCACAGATGGTGCATAATGACCCCATTGTGAAAATAGGGTACTGAATTTTTTGATATCTATAGTACCCCAAAAATAAAAATTTGGTATCCAAATTTTGGGATGGGGCTAGGGGGGCTGCCCCACCCTAAAACCTACCAAACATATATTTAGATCAATCACGACAATATGGGACTCAAATGAAAGGTATTATGGATAAGAAAACGTATCTGATATCCAATTGTCGGACCAAGTGCTAGGGGGACCACACTAAGCCCCAAAACACCCATAAATCGGACATATTTACCGACCATGGCAATATGGGACCCAAATGAAAGGTATTTGCGAGTAGAATACGAATCTGATATCCAAATGTGCGACCACGTTTCTGGGGGTATTGGTGGAACGGTATTGGTGGTTGTAGCAAGAATTGATACCCACATTCGGGACAAATTTTCTGGGGTATACTCCTTTCCCAAAACATCCCCCAAACAGCAATTTTTTACTGACCATCGCACAGTGGGCCAAATGGCAAAAAAATTGGAAATAAGTCTACAACTTTTTATCTGTTGATTTTAGCCATACAAAATGTTCTAGACATTTGTAGAGGAGGACATAGGCTTTCAGAAAAGTGCTGTTGTTGGTCCATATCTTTAATACAGGGTGAGCTACAGGGTGTGAAAGTTGACCACTTTTGACTTCTCCAAGCTTCTGGGGGCCATAACTTTTGATCTACTCAACCGATTTACATGATTTAGGACTCTAGAGAAAGAGCTTGACAAGATCTAAAAAACTTATGCATAAAGTACCATGCCATCGTGTACTGTTAAGGAGTTATGAATTGTTTAATTTTAAAATATGAAAATTTGGCCTTGGTTTTTTTCAGTGTTTTTTTAATAACTCCGTCAATTTTAAAGCTATAAACTTCATACTTCACACAAATTATGCCAGCATATGTGTGCATAAAATACAAAAGGAATCACGTGAATATCTTTGGCGGTTTAAAAATGGCATCGTTTTCAATATGAAAAATATTTTTTTTGTCAAAAAATTGCAAAATTTTTCAAAAAAGATACTCCCATTTCCTTTAAGTTTTCGCAAACTTTGGCCGTCAAAGCATTATCATTTCTTTCCATTTTCACAAAGTCGAGGTATTAAGAAAAGTTTTAAGTGCTAATTTGGCTAATTTCGATATCAAACAACACCGTTATCTTAAGACCAAAATGGCCAATTTTTTTACTAAACTTCAAAAGTTTCTCACTGGAAAAAAAGTTCCACGGGGATTTTTTCGCTTTTTTTGAACTTAAATGAAAGCTTAAAATGTTCCCAACATTTTAAGGTATGTCTCGCCATATCCTAGCCATAAATGAGATCGTAGCGATCAAAATACTGAAAAAAGTCAATTTTCAAGTAGTGCTATATTCATTGCTAAAAAACAAGTATTACGTCACATTTTATTGCAAAGATGTTAAATAAACTTTTATTTGGTAACACTTCTTCTACAAAACACAAAAAGAATCATGGAAATATCTCTATTCTATTCCATTTTATGGAACCGGCAATAAAAAAGTCAATTTTTCAAAAAAGTCGAATTTCCCAAATTTTGTTTTTGTTGTCCTAATTGCACATGACACACTATAGCCATATTTACGCAACATACCTTATCGTAAAGGAAATTTTCATACCTTTCCAACGATGTATAAAACATTTCTCAACTCGGATTCTATCTACTCTAAAATTCATTTACACTTCATTAAACTCTATATAAAAATGTCTATTTGTGAAATGGAACCTTATATGGGGCCTACACTAAAACATTGATAGATTTGCCCAGGGTTTACAATACAAATGTGTTAGAATAAAAAAAGGTCTCCTGCCAAAGTTTAAAAAAATTGGAATAAAAATATGTGTTTTAGAGCGAAAACACTTCGCATCGGCGTGCGTTTATATGTATATTAGCTACTCCCAAAATAAAAAAGCATTTTAGTTTTGTATTATTTGATTTTATTCTCTACCAAATAATCTAAGGTATCAAAATTTAAAAGCTCTTTAATTTGAATGGCATCGGGATCGTCCTTATCTATATCGTCACATATTTTTGGTAGCCATTTAGTTCTGATGCTGTATAGTACCGGATCAGACGATAACAATAAATATTGAAGTAAATCATAATTTTGGTTAAATTTGGTGCTCTTTCGGGTATTGAAAAGCCGGAACTGTTTAACATCTCTATTACGGGATTCCTGAGCTTCTTCTGTAAGTTCTCCTAACGGAAGTATGTTGTATTCCACAATTTCCTTGCCATGATGTAAGACTTTATGTACTGTCGGTGTTAAAGCTTTCCACGAATATAAATCAGATAAAATGTTTTTTGTGTCATTACTATAAGCTTCAAATTTGGTTGAATTTATCATCTTTTTGCTATTGATTACAGCCAAAATCACTTTGAATCGTCTTAGCAAGTGTTCATCAAGACCGGTTATTTTAGATGTCGATACGGGGTCCTCAAAAAACCGCCTTGCCGAGTTGCCATCATTTGTGCTTCCGTATCCGTAAAGAGGTTTATCTATTATAAGTCCCTTTTGTTTAAACTCCAACTGGATTCGATTCTTCTCTTCCTGCCTCATTTTGTGAAGATCTTGGTTGTTTCTAGCAGAGACATCGCGGTTTCCAGGGCTAGTCCGATATTTAAGGTCATACGATAAATGCAAACAATACTCCATGAATCGAATTCTACAGTGCAGGGGCGAAATACCGAAATTGAGCGCATTTTCGTTTACTAAATTTTCATCAGACTTGTCCTCGAATTGCCCATTCTTCTTGCCACAAATATTGCATCTCCAATTGGACATAACGCCAGTTAATGCGTTTGCCACCTTTCCATCGATCATAGTGAGTTGTAGTTGAAACGAAACTTTTATATTTCTTCCCAATTGGTTTATAACAATCATGGGTAATGCAGCAATTTCTTCCTTTATTTCGTTCACCAAAGATCGTGTTGTGTTCCGGTCTTCCTTTGTATACTCAAACCGAATTGGGCGACATAAATATTTTGACCCAGGTGTTCTATTTATCCATATATCTTGAAATGCATTTTCTTTCGATGATGAAGATTGGTCCTTGTACAATCTCATTCTCAATGGTACTAATGATGCCATGAAAATTGATGCGAAGTTGGTATCTATTTCTGTTTGTTGCTTATATTCGGAAAATCCAGATGATCCATCACAACCCCATTTGCTGATCAAAACCACTTCGGAATTATTACATGTGTTCAACTGTTCTTCAGTAAAATTAGAAATAATTCTAACAGCTGTATTTTCAACAAGATCAGCAAGTTTCACTCTTGCTTTTAATTCGTCCACGTATATATTTGATGGCACCATTTTCGTCCTGGTGTTGTACAATTTATGTTTTGAGGGTAAACAACCCCATCCTTTTTCACGAAGAGCCTTCCTCATTGTTGAGTATTTGTTTCTTGAGAGGCCTAGGTTCAAAATCAGGGCCAGTGCATCTTCCTCCGTGAATTCTGTAGTCGATTTTGGAGTTGGAATACTTTCTACCATTCTCTTTACCCTTTTCGGAGATGCTAATGGTAAAACATCGACAATTCGTCCAACATTTTTTGGTTGTGTTTTTAACAATGCTGTTTTGAACGTATCTTTTATTAAATTTGGCGGATGTGCCGCCAATAGTTCCTCTTGTTTTTTCTTTTTGGTTTTCTCCGTAACTTCGTCGTATGCTTTGCTAGGCCGGCCGGGAATCAGCGGTTTAATTTCAATAAGTAGATCCGATTTCAGCCACTTCTCATACATTTTGAAAAACTTGATTTTTGCGAATGAACATTCTGGCAACCTTCTCTCAAATGATTTGTAGAATTTTTCAAGTTTGTCTAAAGCGTCTTTATTTAGCCTTATTCCATATATGTGGTCCAAAGTGTAAACAAGTTCCTTAAATGACTCCGTGTATGATTTGGAATCATTTTTGATGTCCCATACAATTTTCGAAAGAGTGGAATACTTCAGTATGACTTCCATAACTTATAAATGTCCTTTACGCCTCTACAAAATATAATGAAGAAAATTTGGATTTTGTTCAAATATTTATGCAATATATTCACAATTAATGACCCATTTCAGGTATCAGACGCAATCGTAAAAAGGGGTCCAAAGTGCCTCTTTTTACTTACTCTTCTATAATTATTTACCTGGACTCGAATTTGGTTAAAAAAAATGACAATGAATTTTTTATGGGTAGGTTTTTTCACATTCATTGATACGGTGGATTTCCTGGGAATTCGACATAGCGAAACAGGTAACATTTGTCTGCATCAAATCTTAACACAAATATATATATATATGCAGGTATATTTCTAGGTTACTTTTTATTCAAAAATCATCAGCTTACATTAAAAATAGATGTAGGTACTATACAAACGCACGCCGATGCGAAGTGTTTTCGCTCTAAAACACATATTTTTATTCCAATTTTTTTAAACTTTGGCAGGAGACCTTTTTTTATTCTAACACATTTGTATTGTAAACCCTGGGCAAATCTATCAATGTTTTAGTGTAGGCCCCATATAAGGTTCCATTTCACAAATAGACATTTTTATATAGAGTTTAATGAAGTGTAAATGAATTTTAGAGTAGATAGAATCCGAGTTGAGAAATGTTTTATACATCGTTGGAAAGGTATGAAAATTTCCTTTACGATAAGGTATGTTGCGTAAATATGGCTATAGTGTGTCATGTGCAATTAGGACAACAAAAACAAAATTTGGGAAATTCGACTTTTTTGAAAAATTGACTTTTTTATTGCCGGTTCCATAAAATGGAATAGAATAGAGATATTTCCATGATTCTTTTTGTGTTTTGTAGAAGAAGTGTTACCAAATAAAAGTTTATTTAACATCTTTGCAATAAAATGTGACGTAATACTTGTTTTTTAGCAATGAATATAGCACTACTTGAAAATTGACTTTTTTCAGTATTTTGATCGCTACGATCTCATTTATGGCTAGGATATGGCGAGACATACCTTAAAATGTTGGGAACATTTTAAGCTTTCATTTAAGTTCAAAAAAAGCGAAAAAATCCCCGTGGAACTTTTTTTCCAGTGAGAAACTTTTGAAGTTTAGTAAAAAAATTGGCCATTTTGGTCTTAAGATAACGGTGTTGTTTGATATCGAAATTAGCCAAATTAGCACTTAAAACTTTTCTTAATACCTCGACTTTGTGAAAATGGAAAGAAATGATAATGCTTTGACGGCCAAAGTTTGCGAAAACTTAAAGGAAATGGGAGTATCTTTTTTGAAAAATTTTGCAATTTTTTGACAAAAAAAATATTTTTCATATTGAAAACGATGCCATTTTTAAACCGCCAAAGATATTCACGTGATTCCTTTTGTATTTTATGCACACATATGCTGGCATAATTTGTGTGAAGTATGAAGTTTATAGCTTTAAAATTGACGGAGTTATTAAAAAAACACTGAAAAAAACCAAGGCCAAATTTTCATATTTTAAAATTAAACAATTCATAACTCCTTAACAGTACACGATGGCATGGTACTTTATGCATAAGTTTTTTAGATCTTGTCAAGCTCTTTCTCTAGAGTCCTAAATCATGTAAATCGGTTGAGTAGATCAAAAGTTATGGCCCCCAGAAGCTTGGAGAAGTCAAAAGTGGTCAACTTTCACACCCTGTAGCTCACCCTGTATTAAAGATATGGACCAACAACAGCACTTTTCTGAAAGCCTATGTCCTCCTCTACAAATGTCTAGAACATTTTGTATGGCTAAAATCAACAGATAAAAAGTTGTAGACTTATTTCCAATTTTTTTGCCATTTGGCCCACTGTGCATCGCAATATGGGACTCATATAAAGGAATTTGGGAGTAGAATACGAATTTGATATCCAAATGTAGAACCATGAACCCAAAACACCCCCCAAAGGGTAAACATTATTTTTATATATTCAGGGCCAATTGTCTGGGGGACCACCTCACCCCCGAAAACACCCCTAAATCAGATATCATGAGAATATCGGGCTGTAATAAAATGTTTTAAGAATGGAGTACACCTTACATCCAAACTTAAATTCGTAGACCAATAAAGATCATATGGGATTCAGACAAAGGCACTTACATTGTTAAACTGTTAGTCAAGCGATATACTATTTTCGTAACATGGTATTTCACTAAAAGCTCTTTAATTGTCGAAAATAAATGTTCCATGGAAACTTTTGTTCCATATAAAGTAAAAGAAGGCGCAGCAGAGCGGGCCCGGGTCAGCTAATCTCATATATAAAATTCAATTTGTGTTTGTTTGTATGTTTCGTTGTTTGTTTGTTCCGTATAGACTCGAAAACGGCTGAACCAATTACATTGAAATTTTCACAGATTGTGTAGGTTGGTCTGGAAGGAAACATGGGCTATATAATTTGTTGACATCGTGGCTGACCCTCCCCCTAACCAAAAAGTACTACCCAAAAATAAAAGTGGACTGATCGGGACAATATGGGATTCAAATGAGAGGTATTCAAGAGTACAGTAAAAATTTAAAAATAAAAGTAGGGTTCAAATACCTGGGGGGCCGACCCAGCCCCAAAACCCCCCAATACTCTAATTTTCAGAAACGCCAGATCTCGGAGATGGGTGGTGCGATTTAAGCGAAATTTTGTGTGCTCTCATATAGTACCCTAAAAATAAGGCCCCTAGGGGGCCGCCCCACCCTGAAACCTATCATACATATATTTAGATCAATCACGACAATATGAGACTTAAATGAAAGGTATTTAGGATAAGAAAACGTATCTGATATCCAATTGTCGGACCAAGTGTTAGGGGGACCACCCCAACCCCCAAAACACCCCTAAATCGGACATATTTACCGACCATGGCAATATGGGAGTCAAATGAAAGGTATTTGCGAGTAGAATACGAATATGATATCCAAATGTGGGACCAAGTTTCTGGTGTCCACCCCTTCCCCAAAACACCTCCCAAACAGGACTATTTACTGACCATGGGAATATAGGGCTTAAATAAAAGGTATTTAAATGTATTTAGAATTAGAATCTGATGTCCAAATATGGGACCAAGTGTTTGGGGGGCCGCCTCCCACGAAGAACATCCCCCAAAGGGGACAAATTGACGACCATAGCAGTATGGGGCTCAAATGAAAGGTCTTTGGGAGTAAAGCACGAATCTGATATCAATATTCGGGAAAAATGTCTATGGGGTCACCCCACCCGCACAACACCACCCAAATAGTAAGTATTTGCTGACTATTACAATATGAGCCTCATATAAGAGGGTTTTTAGAGTGGAACACGAATCCGATATATATTTTCAAGGCCAACTCACTGAGTGGCCGCCCATCCCCAAAAACACCCCCCCAGGCCGGTCATTTTTGCCGACTATGGAAATATGTGTCTCAAATTAAAGGTATTTGGGTGTAGACCATGTATCTGATATCAACATTAGGGACCAACTTTCTACGGGAACGTCCCACCAACATAACAACCACCAAATAGGACGTATTTGCTCACCATGACAATTTGAGTCTTAAAGAGAGTGGAACTATATATTTATAGCTTTAAGGGGCAATACCCCAAACCGGACATATTTGCTGACTTTTGCAATTATGAGTTTAAATGAGATTAGAAAACGTATTTGGTATCCATTTTGAGGCCGATGACAATATGGGGTTCAAATAACTGATGTATAGATATATGAGAATAGAGCACGTTGCTGATATATTTTCCGGGCTTAGTGTTTGGGGGACCGCAAACACCCCTAAATCGTGCATATTTACCGACCATGTCAATATGGAGCTTAAGTGAAAGGTATTGGGGGGTAGAGCAAGAATTGATACACATTTTCGGGACAAATTTTCTGGGGATCTACCCCTTTTTTCAAAATACTCCACAAATAGCAACTTTTTTACTTACCATCGCAATATGGGGCTCAAATAAAGGTTTTAGGGAGTAGAATACGAATTTGATATCCAAATTTTGGACCATGTATTAAGGGCATCATCCCTTTCCCTAAACACCCCCAAAGGGAAAAAATTTTTCGACCATGCCAATATGTGGCTCAAATGAAAGGTATTTGAGATTAGAAAACGAATTTGATAACCTATTTGGGGCCATGTGTTTGGGGGACGCCCAATCCTGTAAACTCCCCTTAAACCAATGGCAATATGGGGTTTAAATAAATGGTATTTGAAAGAAGAGCACGATGTTGATATTTCTTCAGGGTTAAGTATCTGGGGTACCACCTCTCCCCCGAAAACACCACTAAATCAGACATTATGAGAATATCGGGCTGAAATAAAGTATTTTACGAATGGAGTACACCTTACATCCAAACTTAAATTCGTGGACCAATAAAGATCATATGGGATTCAGATAAAGGCGCTTGTTAATGCCAAACCTTGTTCCTACCTGGTCCCCCTAATCTACTTTCTAAGTTTCGCAGCTATTTGCATTTGCATACACCCACATACCTCATACTTTATATGTGTGTGTGTGTGTGTCTCTCTTTGTACTAAAGATGTCTCGCTTTCAGCAGCCTTGTGTACTCCGTCGGCCTTTTCCTTTTCTTTTTCCTATTTCAAACTTACTTATTATCTGGGCTTCAACCACTGCTGTTCTTCCTGGTAAGAGTTTCGTTCAATCTCCAATTCAGAGCGTTCTTTTCCATCCAATAAAGAGATAATTGTAAATTCCCAATTTCTAACCCACCTGTGTTTTCATTTTTTTTCCTATTCTCCCCAAACTCACCTTGCGAGGAAAATATTTCTACTCCGAGAAATATTTTCCACGACTCCAGTGATTAAACCATCCACTTTCCTCCAGAGCTAACCCCCAACATTTTCATTGTGGTCCTTCGAGCCGGATTTATTACTGGAAATCATCCCTTCATCACCATTTCATCCAACATACATATCATCATCGTCATCATAGAAAAAAAGGTGAGTTTGTGCTTTGTTCTATTCCATAAAAAGTGAAAACAATAGTGCTTTTTTCCAAATATTCATTGTGCTTCAGTTGTGTTTTGCCGACGGCATTTCGACATTTCCTAAACAGTGCTTCGAAATAAAATTTTTCAAAAACCGTACTGAAAAAATTTTTTTGTCCAACTATTCGGTTATTAATTTTCTTAAAATTTGGTGGAAGTGAATTTCATTAAATTCCATAGAGAAATTTAAGTAACAGTGTGCTTTGCCTCTATAAGAATTGCCATTAATTTGCAAAAAAAATAACATAAGATTTTATATTTCAATCGGTGTCGCGGCAGTGTGTTCCTTTGGTTTCTTTTCTTTTTCAATCGTGGTGCATTGAAAGTGATCTTTGCCCTCTTTCATATGCTGCAGTCGCGCTGCCCATAGCATTATTTCGTCGTTGTTAATGGTTCTCGCACTTCCACAGCCTTTCCTACAAGCACAGTGATTGTTGTTATTGTTTTTTTTTAGAACTAACCAACGTTGATCTCCATAACTAACATCCAATATACATACATCCATATATACACACAACTGAACGTACATACAAACATTTCTTGTTATTCGCTTCTATTGAGTTTCGTTGCGGGTGACATTGCTACTGCGAAGAGAATAAGAGACTTCTGTGTTGCTTTGAATTTGTTCATTCGCTCTTATATACTCTTTGTTTGCCGTGCACCCTACAGTCATTCCGTTTGTGTGGTCGCGACTCGGGGCGTTTGAGACATACCTTATATTTTGGTTCCATTGGCATATATATGCATTTGTGTGATACCCTGATCGGTCAGAGATATATATAGTGCACCCTACAGCCGGTCATAGTCGACTTTTGGTACAAAACTTTGATTTTTTCGAAAAGTAAATTTTTTTCTGATTTTCTTCACGAGACTGTTTTCGTTTGGTGTTCGTGTAAAGCAAAAATCGTATTTGCACCCTACAGTGAGCCAAGGTCGACTTTTGGATCCAAAAAGTTCGAATTTTCATAATTTTCAAGAGAATTTTTTTTCCTCTGCTGATTTTAAGAGTTTCAATACTATAGAGGCATTTCGAACTTATTTCAACCGGCGCAACTGTTCATTCTTCTGTTTTCCGGAAATATTACGCATACGCCTACGTCATTTTCAACGTTTTTTTTTCGATACCAGTTCCATTTTTTTCGGATTTACTGTTCATTTAGATAGGTTTTTTCCCTAACCTATTTAAGAGAGTTAAGTGCGTCTGGTTCAGAGCTAATTCTACTTTTTTCTTTCAAGTTCGAATATGTCTTTAGAGTCGTTCATTCGCTTAGCTGATCGCCTTGTCGCATTCAATGCTGATATAGGTGATAATACGCTTCCGCTCTCATCGATTCACTTAATTAATATACACATGACAGAGCTGAAGTCATTATGGAGCGACATTAAGTCCACTTTCGATACATTCATGGCTGATCGTGATAGTGAGCAAGACGAAGACGAGGGCGGTGCAGACGATTCCGTAAATGCATCCGAGCTGGAGACCTTCCGAGCCAAGTTTAAGAGTTCTTATGTGACTTACTGCAACTGCTTGGCGACATTGTCACAGCTCGCGGAGGAGTTTCAGTTGCCGGCAACTAAGATTTCTCCAAGCCAACGTCTTGTCGCAAATCCACCTGTTTCCGAAGGTCATCCAGAATTTCAAGACACTCCGTCTTCTACGGGAAGGACTGATTATTCCTTTCATCTCCCGCCATGTGATACAGAGGTTTTCCACGGTGATTACATGTCCTGGCCTACTTTCAGAGACATGTTTACGGCAGTGTACATAAAGAATTCCAGACTTAGTTTTGTCGAGCGTCTGTTTCACTTGACGCAAAAAACGCGAGGCGAGGCTCGTGACATTGTTCAGAGGAGCCCTTTGACGAATGATGGTTTCCATTTGGCATGGAAAAATCTATGCGCTCGTTATGAGAATAGACGAATCCTTGTTAACGGGCAGCTAAAGGTTTTGTTCAATCTTCCTTCCATTTCCAAAGAGTCCGCCAGTGCACTTAAACAGTTGCAGCGCGACCTTACTTCTTGTATCTCGGCCCTAGAGTTGTATGACATTGATGTCAGAGGTTGGGACCCTCTATTCGTATTTCTCTGTTCGAATCGTCTTCCAGAGTCCACACTTACCTTATGGGAGCAGGGTCTCGCAGATAAGACTGCAATTCCTAAGTGGTCTGACCTTGACTCCTTTCTTACGAATAGATACCGGACACTGGAGTCCGTTTCTGAAATGCGTGCCAATCCCAATGCAAGGGATCAAGATTCAAAATCCAATAGCACGAATACTAAGAGTTCGAGAAATATTAATTCATTCCAAGTGAGAGTTTCGGGTCCACAATGTCCTTTATGTCCAAGAGAGTTCCATGTGATTAGGAAGTGTCCTAAGTTCATAGCAATGGACATTAATCAGAGAAAGTCCGAGATAAGGAAGCAAGGTCTGTGTTTGAACTGTTTTTCTAAAACTCATCACGTTCGAAATTGTACAAGCAAGAACACTTGTTTCCAGTGCCAGAGGAAGCATAATACTTTGCTTCATGAGAGTTCCGCTAATCCAGAGGCCAGTAACTCAAGAGTGCAGACTCCGGCAAATACAAATTCAGGTTTGAATGCAAACTCCTCACCTTTCGCTCCTAGTCCTATACAGTCCACTAGTTCTGGTACGGGAGTCGTTCAAACCTATTTCTCTTCCAGTTCTCGTGGCGTTTTGCTGGGGACTGCTTTGGTTGATGTGTTGCACTTGGGTGTTACGTACCAGGCACGAGTGCTTTTGGATTCTGGGTCGCAGGGTACATTCATTTCAGAGAGACTTTTCAATAGATTGCAGCTCCCATATAGAAAAGTCAATGCTCAGATTTCTGGTCTGAATGATTCCATGGCTGCTTCCGTTCGAAAGGAATGTACTCTGCTTCTATGTTCGAGATATGCAGATGCTCAAATTTCGGTTAAGGCCTTCGTTATTACTAATTTATCTGGTGCCCTTCCATCTCATTCAATACCCCCCTCCATCTTCTCTCAGCTGCCCCAATTCGAGCTGGCAGATCCACTATTTCACAGGAGTTCCAGTATTGATATTCTGATTGGTGGTGACTTCCTTCCTTCCATCATGCGGTCCGGCGTGAAGCATGATATTTGTGGTTCCTTGATGGGCCAAAATACCATCTTTGGATGGATTTTGACTGGCCCCATTCCGATCCAATCTCCATCTCCATATTCCAGAATTATTTCCAACTTTTGTGAAATCTCTTTGGACAAAGAGATTTCGAGATTTTGGGAGGTGGAGAATCTTCCAAGGAAGAACTTTGTGTCAGCAGCTGATAGATTTTGTGAGGAATTGTTCGTTTCAACTACTAAGAGGGATGAAGATGGAAGGTACGTTGTTCATCTTCCGTTCAAAAGAGATTTTCCCAAGAGTATATCTCTAGGTAATTCACGGACAAGTGCTATGGCCCAATTTTTGAGAAATGAAGTCCGCCTCCTTCGCAATCTTGCGTTCAAGGATGAGTATGATTCCGTTATCCAAGAGTACGCGAATTTAAGCCACATGTGTCAAGTTGAGACTTCTAGTTCTATGGGAAGTGCGTCTCATTACTACCTGCCGCACCATGCGGTTATAAAACCAGAGAGCACTACCACCAAAGTTCGGGTGGTTTTCAATGCTTCTTCACCTTCCTCTAATGGCGTGAGTCTTAATGACACTTTGCATACAGGTCCTGTGTTGCAGAGTGATCTGACTGTGTTGATTCTCAAGTGGCGATTCTTTCGGTATGTGTTCAATGCCGACATTCAAAAGATGTACCGGCAGATTAGAGTTCATCCCAATCACACACCGTTCCAAAGAGTTCTATTTCGAAGAGATCCAAGTGACGACGTTCAAGATTTCGAGTTGAAGACTGTCACTTTCGGTGTGAATTGTGCTCCATACTTAGCTATTCGCACTCTTTTCCAACTTGCTGATGACGTTCAATCCAGTCATCCTATTGCCAGTGAAATACTTCGCAGTTCTATGTACGTGGATGATGCCCTAGTGGGTGCACATTCGCTGCAGAAGGCAATGCAGTCTAAGAAGAAGTTGATATCCGCTTTGGCTTCGGCCGGCTTCCTCCTGAGAAAATGGACAGCAAATTCAAAGGATATTCTAGCAGGTCTTCCTTCCGATCATTTGCTGTGTGAAGATTTTTTGGACTTCGACGACAGTAGCACAGCAAAAATGCTAGGAATTCGTTGGAATGCTCGATCCGATTCGTTCTATTTCACTACCAAGCCATTCCCAGATTCATCCAGAGATACTAAAAGAGAACTCCTTTCCCAGATTTCAAAGCTTTTCGATCCTGCTGGTTGGCTATCGCCATGTATTGTGGTAGCAAAGATTCTTATGCAGAGGATATGGTCAGAGGGTACGGGCTGGGACGAGGTCGTTACCCCTGGCACACTTGCAAAGTGGAAAGAGTTTCAGACGTGTTATTCGGCTATAAATGAAGTTCGAATTCCGAGGTGGCTTCATTATGTTCCTTCCGCCGATATTCAATTCCATGGCTTCTGTGATGCTTCAGAAAGGGCATACGCAGCAGCTTTGTATGTGCGAATAGCTACAACTACTTCGGTCTCCACACATTTGGTCTATTCAAAGACAAGAGTGGCTCCTGTTAAGACATTGTCCATTCCGAGGTTAGAGCTTTGTGGGGCTGTTCTATTGGCAGAGATGTTAGATACATTACTTCCGACACTTAACATTCCCAAGTATTCTCTTTTCTGTTGGACAGACTCCACTATTGTCCTTTCCTGGCTTTCGAAACCTCCGTGTTGTTGGGCAACATTTGTTGCAAACCGAATTTCAAGTATAGTTCAAGTGGTTGACCCCTCCAAGTTCGGTCATGTTCCTTCAGAGACGAATCCTGCCGACCTCGCTAGCCGAGGTCTCCTGCCTCAGGATATCGTCGCAAATGAGTTGTGGTGGTCGGGACCTGAGTGGCTCCGCGACTCCCCTGAGTGTTGGCCTAATTCTGTTCAATCCACTATTCCCGAGATAGATTTGGAGCGTAAAGCCATAAAGGTTCATCATGCTTACTTTCAGAACTACCAGGACGTTCTTGAACGTTTTTCTTCCTATCCACGAGCGCTACGTGTACTGGCTTATGTGTATCGATTCTTCTATCGTACTCATCCAAGATTTCGTTCCAGCTTTTCAAAGCAGTCCACTTTGATCACAAGTTCTGAGCTTGTACTGGTTAGAGATGGATTGATTCGAGTGTGTCAAAAAGCGTGTTTTCCAAATGAGTACAAGTGTTTGTCGTCACAAGAGCAAATTTCGAAATCAAGTTCTATTCTGAACTTAAACCCGTTCCTGGACGCTGAAGGGCTAATTCGTTCATGTGGCCGGCTGGAATCGTCAGTCGGCCTTCCGTACAATGAGAGACACCCGATAATAATGCCCTACGGTTGTCAATATTCCAGGCTGCTCGTGAAGTTCATCCACCAACTTACTATCCACGGTGGGAATCAGCTTGTACTTCGGATGGTCAGATCACAGTACTGGATCCCGAAGGTCAAGAATTTAATCAAAACGACCATCAATAAGTGCAAGCCTTGCATTCTCTACAAGAGGCGTTGTCAGCAGCAGCTCATGGCGGCTTTGCCGCCAGAGCGCACCGAGTTCACTCGTCCATTCACTCGAACGGGTTTGGATTTCGCGGGTCCTTTCGACATAAAGAGTTACAGTGGGCGGGCCTGTCGTATTACGAAAGGCTACGTCTGCGTTTTCGTGTGCTTCTCCACAAAGGCGATACACTTAGAGGCGACGTCCGATTTGTCCACTCCCACGTTCTTAGCGGCTTTCCATCGTTTTGTTTCTCGGCGGGGTTGTCCGTTGCATCTATATTCCGATAACGGTACAACTTTCGTCGGAGCTTCCAGGATCTTAGAGAGAGAATTTATTCATGCTGCTCGTGCTGGAACTGAGTCGAACTATGCGCACCAGTCTTTGAGTTGGCATTTCATCCCGCCTGGAGCTCCTCATATGGGAGGACTCTGGGAAGCGGGAGTAAAGAGTTTTAAGTCCCATTTTCGAAAATTTGCTGGTTCCTTCAAATTTACATTTGAAGAGTTCTCGACAATCCTGTCGAGAATTGAAGCATGCCTCAATTCGCGCCCGTTGTCTCCTATATCCAGTGATCCTAACGATTTCGCTGCCTTAACTCCAGGTCATTTCTTGATTGGTACTCCCATTCTTGCGCCGATCGATCCACGCATGGAGGAGAGTCCTGTATCGATTTTGAACCGATGGCAGAGACTTAAGGCTATTCATCAGAGTTTTTGCGTTCGATGGAAGAACGAATATTTACGAGAACTACAAAAGCGAGTTAAATGGCAAAGTTCAGAAAAGAATATAGAAGAGAACACACTAGTCGTTATTCAAGATGACAACCTTCCACCAAATGTTTGGCGTCTAGGCAGAGTTTGCAAGACGTATTTCGGCACTGATCGCAGAGTTCGGGTTGCTGACGTGGTGACTCAGAAGGGCACCATTACGCGACCCATTACCAAGCTTGTCGCCATTTCCTCTCCGAATTAAACACAGATTTTCTATTCTTTCCCATCACTTCCCTATTGTTTGTTTTGCCACCATAGATTATCATGCCCAAGTATACCAAAGAGACACAAAGGAAGTCATCCGCGGTTCCCTACAAGAAGGAAAAATACGATTGCCGTATCTGTCACCGGTCTCATGCCCTACGATCTTGCCAAAGGTTTTTGGAAATGAAAATGGCAGATCGTTTGGAAGCAGTTCGAAGGCATAGTTACTGCTTCAACTGTCTGGCTCATGACCACTTGGTGGTATCCTGCTCTAGCAGTCACCGGTGTCACCACTGCAAAAAGAGCCATCATACCCTCCTCCACGTCGATCCGAAACTACGGGATGCCCTTCTTAAGAGCGATCGGAAGCAATCGCGTCCCAACACTCCTGAGCGGAAGTCAAAGGATTCGTGCCCACCGAGGGATTTTTCGCCATCACCGTCTTCTAAGCAGAGGACATCTCTTTCGGCTATTCTTCGACAGAACAGCATTGTGTTGCTTCCTACGGTGCTCGTTAAGGTAAAAGGCAAGTCTGAACGATCCACAGCCCGGTGCCTTCTCGACTCGGGGTCTCCGGTGAGCAGGATCTCCAAGAGATTGGTAGATTCGTTGGCGCTCACGACATTGAGCCTGAAAGAGGAGACCATATGCCCACTTCGCCTGACCTCCAGATTCGACGAAACGGTAACCATTGAAGGCACATTTCGTGTGAGTAACCGCATTTCAACGGTGACGCCAGCTGAATCGCTTCCGGAATCATTTAAAAGACATTTCCCCCACTTATTCTTTGCGGATTCGAAATTTTTCAAATCGGCCCCGGTGGATATTGTAATTGGTGTCGATCTTTATCCCAGGGTCATCGCAGAGGGTGTATACGCCCAGAATGGTTTGCCTACGGCACAAAGTACTATTTTTGGTTGGGTGATCTATGGTGTCTGTTCGCACTGAGCGCACTACAGCGTTCTCATTATTCTTCGGTATCAATGAATTTAATCCAAACTGAATAAAAGAGTTATGAAATGCACTGTTGATTTTTACTTTACTAGCGAAGCACAAGCTCTATCTTTTAAACAGGTCCATTGAGCGGTTTGATTCATAGAAGGATGTCCACTACTGACAAGCTTGCCTTTTCCATGTACCAGCTGGATCCTGATGATGGAGTGATCCTTTGGCTATTCTACGGAGCTATACAACTATTATGTCAACATTTCCTTTCCTTACTAGAGTAATTAAATTCATAACTAGAGTAATTAGATTCATAACGTCCGTTTTCATAGAGTTTTCAATTATATTCCGTGCGAGTAATTGTAAGCTGGTGCGAGTACACACAGTTGCATTTTTCCTTTTTTTTTTTTTTTATTGCAGGTGTACTGCAAGGGGGCCGGTAATGTTAATGCCAAACCTTGTTCCTACCTGGTCCCCCTAATCTACTTTCTAAGTTTCGCAGCTATTTGCATTTGCATACACCCACATACCTCATACTTTATATGTGTGTGTGTGTGTGTCTCTCTTTGTACTAAAGATGTCTCGCTTTCAGCAGCCTTGTGTACTCCGTCGGCCTTTTCCTTTTCTTTTTCCTATTTCAAACTTACTTATTATCTGGGCTTCAACCACTGCTGTTCTTCCTGGTAAGAGTTTCGTTCAATCTCCAATTCAGAGCGTTCTTTTCCATCCAATAAAGAGATAATTGTAAATTCCCAATTTCTAACCCACCTGTGTTTTCATTTTTTTTCCTATTCTCCCCAAACTCACCTTGCGAGGAAAATATTTCTACTCCGAGAAATATTTTCCACGACTCCAGTGATTAAACCATCCACTTTCCTCCAGAGCTAACCCCCAACATTTTCAGCGCTTATATTACTAAACTGTTAGTCAAGCGATATACTATTTTCGTAGCATGGTATTTCACTTAAAGCTCTTTAATTGTCGAAAATAAAGATTCCAAGGAAACTTTTGTTCCATATTAAGTAAAAGAAGGCGCAGCGGAGCGGGCCCGGGTCAGCTAGTCTATTATAAAATATAGAAAAAACCAACAAAATTTATGAAACTATGCAGTACCGCTATATGGGGGCTATACCTAAACGTGGACCGATGTGGAAAAATGTTTCCCTTCATAATTTGTTTTGATACACGAAACATCGAATTTGATAGTGATATCTGCAATGGAAGTATTCATGACCGCTCTTCCTATACAAGTGCGATCACAGTGTGTTCGGAACAATATAGAACTTAAAATATTTAAGAGTAGAATATGATACACAAATTTGGTTCCAAGTCTCGGGGGTCCGCACCTCCCCTCTTCCAAAAGAAACTGAAAAGCCCAAATATGGAACTCAAATTAAAGGCCTTTAGAAGTTGAATACGAGTCTGATAGTAATATAAGGCATTGCAAAACTAGCGATTTTAATAATTGTACGAGGGCTGCTATATAAATTTCTAAAGTAATAATGAAAATGCAAATTTTTATCATCAAAAATTATTTTATTGTTCATCAAAATATCCTCCAGCGTTATTGTATGCGTTAAAATTGCAAAAGCACTTTTCCACTCTGATTGGGATACCTCCAAAAAAATCTGTTACCATTCTGCAAACCTCTTATATGATGCAGCAGATCCTTTTAACACACGAACAACTTTCGTTGGATTTTGCTCGCCTTCGAAAACCACCAATGACGATTGTTTTTTTGTTTTGGGCTCATAAGCTTTCACCGCATTAATCGACACGAGCCTTTTGTCAAATTGTGCGAAATTCAAAGAAAACAAATTTTTTTATGGCAAGGTGTTCATGCAATATTGCAGTTAGTCTGGTGGAAACAATGCCCAAGAATGCAAATATCTCACGGTGACGATCTTGCATTATAAGTTCACACACTGCACCAATGTTCTCTGGTACAACGGCGGTTTTTAGACAACCTTCACGGAATTCGACTTTGGGCGACCGAATTCATTAAACCCGTTTATCATAGTGCTAAAGGATGTTGCTTCATCGCCATACAAAGATTGAAGTTCATCAATGCAATCTTATCGTTTAATCCATGCAAAAAGTTGTAAAATATGGTCATACGAAAATGTTTATGAATCAAGTAATTTTTTTTGTCAAATTAATTTTTATACCCTCCACCATAGAATGGGGGTATACTAATTTCTTCATTCTGTTTGTAACACCTCGAAATATGCGTCTGAGACCCCATAAAGTATTTATATTCCTGTCGTCATTTTATGTCTATCTAGCCATGTCTGTCCGTCCGTCTGTCTGTCGAAAGCACGTTAACTTTAGGAGGAGTAAAGCTAGCCGCTTGAAATTTTGCACAAATAGTTTTTATTAGTGTAGGGCGGTTGGTATTGTAAATGGGCCAAATCGGTCCATGTTTTGATATAGCTACCATATAAACCGATCTTGAGTCTTGACCTCTTGAGCCTCTTGAGGGCGCAATTCTCGTCCGATTTGACTGATATTCACTTACAATAACTGTGTTAAGTATGATTCAAATCGGTTAATAATCTGGTATAGCTGTCATATAAACCGATCTTGGATTTTGAATTCTTGAGCCAATAAAGCGCCCAATTCTCATCCGATTTGGCTGAAATTTCGCGTGAGGTGTTTTATTATGACTTCTAATAACTGTGCTAAGTATGGCGCAAATCGGTACATATTAACCGATCTTGACTTCTTGGGATTCTAGAGGGGGCAATTCTCATCCGATGTGGAAGAAATTTTGTACAACGGCCTCAGACCATATTAGACATACGTGTCTAATATGGTCTGAATCGATCAATAGCTTGATGTATTGTAGCTCCCATATGAACCTATCTCCCGATTTTACCTCTTGATCCCCTAAAAGGCTCAATTCTTATCCGAATGAACTGAAATATTACACAATGACTTCTACAATGTTCAGCATTCATTTATGGTTCTAATCGGACTATAACTTTTTTAGATGTTTTTAGAAATTTTTAATGGAAGAGATTATTTTAATTTATGGAATATTACTTTAAAAAAGCTATCTGATCCATCCATTGGTATACATTTCGAAATGTGGCTGAGATAGCTCGCATTTTTTGTTATTGCTCTACTAATGTGCAATATGACTGGCATTGTCTTTTTTATCTCGATTTAAAGAGAAAAGGTAATGTAAAGTATACATTCAGTGGTGATTATAAACATCCACTGATACACACATTTACATATGTGTTATATTTTTATACCCTCCACCATAGGATGGGGGGTATACTAATTTCGTCATTCTGTTTGTAACTACTCGCAATATTCGTCTGAGACCCCAAAAAATATATACAATACAATATATTCTTAATCGTCGCGACATTTTATGTCGATCTAGCCATGTCCGTCCGTTCGTCTGTCGAAAGCACGCTGACTTCCGAAGGAGTAAAGCTAGCCGCTTGAAATTTTGCACAAATACTTCTTATTAGTGTAGGTCGGTTGGTATTGTAAATGGGCCATATCGGTCCATGTTTTGATATGGCTGCCATATAAACCGATCTTGGGTCTTGACTTCTTGAGCCTCTAGAGTGCGCAGTTCTTATCCGATAGGAATGAAATTTTGCATGACGTGTTTTGTTATGATATCCAACAACTGTGCCAAGTATGGTTCAAATCGGTTCATAACCTGATATAGCTCTCATATAAACTGATCTGGTGACTTGATTTCTTGAGCTTCTAGAGGGCGCAATTCCTATCCGATTTTGTTAAAATTTTGCATGACGTATTTTATTCTTACTTTTAACAACTGTGCCAAGTATGGTTCAAATCGGTTCATAACCTGATATAGCTGCCATATAAACCGATCTGGGATCTTGACTTCTTGAGCCTCTATGACCATCAACATACCAACAACCTCTCATGACCATCAACATACGTGTTTATTATGGTCTGAATCGGTCTATAGCCCGATACAGCTCCCATATAAATCGATCTCTCTATTTTAATTCTTGAGTCTCCAACATATAATTTAATTGTGGTGCAAACCGGGCCATATCTTTATATCGCTCTAAAAGCAGAGGAAATTCTTTCTTTTATCCTTTTTTGCCTAAGAAGAGATGCCGGGAAAAGAACTCGACAAATGCGATCCATGGTGGTGGGTATATATTGTTCGGTCCGGCCGAACTTAGCACGCTTTTACTTGTTTCTTCTAACATCCTCTTTATAATTAAGCAGTAATAGCAGAACTACTGCTAAGCAAACAGTGTAAGCAATTCCAGCAAACTTTTTTCTATGAGGGTAATAGTGCGAATACAAGTAAAAGCGTGCTAAGTTCGGTTGGGACGGGTCTTTTATACCCTACACCATGGATCGCATTTGGCAAGTTCTTTTCGTGGTATTTCTTTACAGGCAAAAAAATAAAGCATTAGAATTGCTATTGCTAACTATATGCTATTGGAACTATATGGACCAGGTTATGGACCGATTCGGAACATACGTAATTTGGCCGTTGGACACCATAGTAAAAGTCATTGAGCAAAATTTCAGTCAATTCGAATAACAATAACGCCCTAAACGGGCTCAAAAAGTAAAATCGGGATATCAATTTATATGGAAGCCACATCAGGTTATGAACCGATCTTATCATATTTGGCATAGTTGTTGGAATTCAAAACAAAATGCCTCATACAAAATTTCAGTTAAATCGGATATTAAGTACGCCCTTAAGAGGCTCAAGAAGTCAAGATCCGAGATCGGTTTATATGGGAGGTTTATCAGGATATTATCTGATTTGGATTATACTTAGTACAGTTGTTGGAAGTCATAACAAAGCATCTCATACAAAATTTCAGACAAATTGGGTAATAATTGCGCTTTCTAGAAGCTCCATATATATAATCGGGAGGTCTGTTTATATGGGACCGATATGGCCCATTTCCACAAATAATAAGTATGTTTGCAGAATTTCATTCGAAAGTTAGCTTGCTTTCCACAGACAGACATACGGACGGACATGGCTAGATCGATTTAAAATGTCTTGGCGATCAAGAATACTTTATGGGCTGTTAGACCAATATTTCGATGTGTTACAAACGCAGTGACTAGATAAGTATACCCCCTTCCGACGGAGGAGGTATAAAAAATATTTAGTGCAAAGTGGCAACCTTTCAATAAATGCGCTTATAATGGGACCAATACCTTTATTTGGGAGAGCGGTGTATATGACAGCTATATCCAACCATATCCCGATCAGTATGGATTCCGAAGGCCAAACACAAGTCACTATGTCGAATTTCAGTGAAGTCGGGTACTAAATGCGCCTTTTATGTCAGTAACATCCAAATATGAACTCGATATTTTTGATTAACTATCTGGGCCGGTTCGCTTCGTTACACTCTAAAATTGATTTTTGAAATTAGCAAGTGATTTAGGGCTATGGGTCAACTTCAGATCCAAAGTTATTGACTTTTTAACTGTACTTGTTATCTTCTTTCAAAAATATATCTCAAAGCTACCACATGTGTTACAACTTTTTTAACGCCACTATCTACAGGTGGAGCAGCCCAATGATCCACAGGTTCTTCCTATATCAACCCGAATTGGAAGGAAAAATTGTATTGTACTACCAAAGTCCTTTTATTGCATCCTTTCATGTCCCGAACGGCATACATGTTTGGCAGATGATTTTTTATACCCACCATCATAGGATAATTGGTATATTCATTAAACCATTCCATTTGCAACATATCGAAATATTCATTTCTGACCCTACAAAGTATATTGTCGGATCGTTTGTTGTAATCACTCTACAGTCTTTAAAAATTGAGATGTAGAGCTGAAATTAAACACAGATACGTCTTTTTGCTGAACGCTGTTTAAATTCTTCAACGGGCCAAATCAAACCATATTTGGTATAGCATATAGACCAATCTACAGGTTTAAGGTCTGAAAGCAATATAAGCTGCATTTATTATACGATTTCAATGAAACTTGAAACAGTGAGTTGTTTAAGGCGTCCCGACATTAGACTTAGGCATTTGTAAATATTTTTTTTTTTTTAAATTTTGTTGGAAAAGATGATTTTAATTTGTGCAATATTACTGTAAAGAATCTAACTGATCCTGATCCTTCCATCCATTGGTATACATTTCGAAATGTAACTGAGCTAGCTTGCATTGTTTGTTATTGCTGTACTAATGTGCACATGACTGGCATAGCGTTTTGTATCTAAATTAAAAAAAAAAAAGATTATAAATAGTATACATTCAGTGGTGATTCTAAACATTCACTGAGACTCACATTTACATTTGTATTTTTTTTTTAACATTCCCTTCATTATTAAGTATCAGTCGTTTTCAGCAAACAACTAAATTTCCAGCAGTCAGTCTGCTGTTCTGAAATTGCAGAACTACTGCTGTAAAAGCAGAACTACTGCTACAATAGCAGCAAAATTAATTATTAATATATAGCAGGCAGTGTTTGCAATTTTCAGCAATCTTTTATCTATGAGTGTAGCTGCCATACAAACCGATTGGCCGATTTAAGGTTTTAAGCCCATATAACCGGCAATTATTATTCGATTTCGCAGATTTAGGACAGTGAGTAACGTTTGGTTGCTCGACATTTTTTAGTTTGTCTCAGATCGGTTCAGATTTGGATATAGCTACCGTATAGACCGATTTTTCAATTTAATGTTTTCTAGTTTCATAAAGCAATTTTGAAAATGGATCCACAAATAAACATTTCGCATCCCAAACAATAAATGGTAGAGAATTATTTAATCAGAGTGGCCACAGAAAGGGCCCGAAGATTTTGCATATGGTCTAACAAACAACTCCACTCTTTATTTCAAATCGTATAAAGATATCTCAGTTCATTCGAAAATAGCAGAATGTATTTCATTTTCTTTTTAGTCTTCCGAATTGGTGATTTGTGGACAATGTATAGGAAAAAAGTACATTGGGTAGACATTTTTGTCCATATTTAACAACTAAAAAGGCGGCCGGGTCGAACTTTGGATACCCACCACCTCGGGTATATATGTAAACCACCTTTCATCAAAATCCGGTGAAAATTGCATACCTTATGTCCCATAGCAGTTATATCGAAATATGTTCCGATTTGGACCAAATACTTATAAGTAAAATTCAATTGTTCAATTGTGATCTGAAGCATATACGACACGGATGTCGAAAAGCTTAACATAAGTCACTGTGTCAAATTTCAGTGAAATCGGATTATAAATGCGCCTTTTATGGGGCCAAGACTTTAAATGGAGATATAGGTCTACATGGCAGGTGTATCCAAATCTGGACCAATTTGGGCCAAATTGCAGAAACATGCCAAAGAGCCTAACAAAATTCACTGTTTAAAATTTCAGCGACATCGGACATTTTATGGGCCCAAAACTTTAAATCGAGAGATCGGTCTATATGGCTGCTATATCCAAATCCTTACCGATCTGTGCCATATTGCAAAAGAATGTCAAGGGGCTTAACTCACTGTCCAAAATTTTGGCGAAATCGGACAATAAATGCGCCTTTTGTGGGCCCAAAACCTTAAATCGAGAGATCGGTCTACATGGCAGCTATAGCCAAATCTGATCCGATCAGGGGCAAATTGACGAAAGATGTCGTGGGGCCTAACATAACTCCCTGTCTCAAGTTTCAGCAAAATAGGATAATAAATGTGGCTTTTATGTGCCTGAAACCCTAAATCGGAGGACCGGTCTTTATGGCAGCTATATCCAAATCTGGACCGATCTAGGCCAAGTTAACGAAGGATGTCTAATGGCCTAACACAACTCACTGTCCCAAATCGGATAATAAATGTGGCTTTTATGGGCCTAAGACCCTAAATCGGAGGATCGGTCTATATGGCACCTATATCCAAATCTGGACCGATATGGGCCAAATTGACGAAGGTTGTCGAAGGGCCTACCACAACTCACTGTAACAAATTTCAGCAAAATCGGATAATAAATGTGGCTTTTATGGGCCTAAGACGCTGATCAAGAATATATATACTTTATAGGGTCGGAAATGGATATTTCGATGTGTTGCAAACGGAATGACAAAATGAGCGACAAATCCTTCCACATCGAAAATGGGAAGAGAATTCGAAACATACTAGAGCAAAATGATTTCCCAAGAAAAACGGTAACGGATCTAATAAAACACGTTAAGAATAAAAAGGATAGGGACACGAAGGAACTTGCACCAAAAATTTATAAAAGGACAACATATATTTCAGGCTTTTCGGAGAGATTTGGTAATTCCAACATTTACAACAAAGACTAATACCAATTGGCACTAAAAAGCGGCAATACTGTTAACAACATATTTAGCAAGACTAAAACCAGGATAAGGAAAGAATTCGTTGTAAAAAATTTCAGCCAAATCGGATAATACTTGCGCCCTTTAGAGGGACAAGAAGTCAAGATGCCATATCGGTATATATGGCAGCTATATCAGTAGGATCTAGGAGACAACTTCCTTCTCCTGTTCCTGTAGTTTCACAATGGACGATAACGTCTAAGGGGTCTGATGGCTGCCACTTTACATTGTGACAAGCTAAATTGAAAGTTAAGGTCAAGATGGTAAAAAATTCTAAAAACTGTCTTTTTCACGTTTTTTATTCCCACCACCGAAGGGTGGGGGTATATTCACTTTGTCAATCCGTCAAAATGATTATTTTTGATGTTTATTCTTGATCGCCGTAAAAATCTAAGAGGATCTAGCCATGTCCGTCTGTGTGTGTTTCTGTCCGTTGAAATCACGATATACTCTTTAAAAATATGGATATTGAGCTGAAACTTGTCCCTGCCGAACTTAATGCCTTTTTACTTGTTGATTTATACTTCGCATAACTTTAGACTGAAGAATCGGACCCTGAGTTATATTGCGGCAAAAGAATAGCAAATTTGGTCAGCTATTCAAATCTGTTGAAAAAATCGGTTTATATATGACACAAAAGCAACAAATTAAGAGACCAGCCTCTGTAAAAACTTAAATAAAGATATATTTACATGTATACATCGCATGCAAGTTTTTTGTAGGGTTTTTGGGCACTTTCCTGCAAATAAAAAATTTTGAAAATCGGACTATTAATTCGCTTTTGACAGCACGAAGGAATTTTTGTAGGTCTGAGGTGACCAACTTTGAGGGCCCGCCAATCGGGTCTGCGATTACACTGATTTCCACATTTTCTGGATAACACTTTAGCTATGACCATATAAAATTTCGTTCAAGGTCCCTGATTAGCACATTTTCTGTATAACACTTCAGCATAACCATAACAAATTTCGTGAAAATATCTTTATCCGTTTACAAATGGCAAACTTATTTCCACTTTTTTTTCGCCATCGAAAAGTGTGTCGAAGTATCTAATACAATTCAGTGTGGGTCAGCATACGGGAGACCCAGACAACATTATAGTATTTTTGAAGAGACCTAATCAAGTTTCGAAACATGCACAAATGGTGCATTGTCTATGTTCCGATCCCGCCTATGTATCTGGTTATTTATTTTCTGTAATTAATAAGAATCTTATTATTCTAGTGGTATTCATTTCTATGGTAAACCAGCTCGAATATGTTTTGGGGGATAAATAAAAATTATAAATTTTTTGTTTTATCAAAAATTTACGGATTTAATAAAGTTTTTTTTCCTATAAGTGAAAGAAAATCTGAGGTTGACAATTTTATATTAACCCATCGATATAAAATGAAATTATGGTCTCAGATAAATTTTTCTATGCGCCATAAGAGCTGAACATCTTAGATTTTCTATATTTGTTGGTGCCACGTGCGATTTAAATTTCACCACGTTGTTGTTTATTTTATTAATTTTTATAGATTTGAACTTAAACACCTTGATTTTTTTATTATTAAAAATATGTTTCCGAAGTTCATCAACTGAAGTTTCCTTGATAAATTTAAAGAATTTATTTACTTCAGAAATTCCTGAGAAAACTTGAAAATTGGTTTAGTTTTCTTGTACAATATATTATATTATATTTCAGTTACCTAAGTCTGACTGCAATCTTTGTTTCCTGCCTAGGAATTCTCCCATATTCCAACAGAATCGCCTTACGGGGTAATTATTTTTGCCTTGGCGCTTGTCGATAAGTGTAGAGAACCATACGATAGTGCGCAAGAATGGTATAAGAAAAATGTAAACTTTAACTGTAATTACACTTGTTAGTTGTTTGTATGTGACCGGATATTTGTAACAATTTGTTAAAGGTATTAAGACATACAGACACATACAAATGCTATTTTGTACGTCCTAAAAGTTCAAAGGAAAACTGGTGACTCGTTAAATTAACTTAAGTCTGGACTGTTGGAAAGGTGGTAAGAAGGACGAACTTTTAGGGACTTGGTAATTGAGAAAGCTAAAAATTGCAAATGGTTATATTTTTCTGCAAAGTAATTATTGGGCGGATTTATTTATTTATTTTTTTTTTTTTTTTGGCTTAAACATTTGTCGGATGGGGGAAATGTTAACCAAAAACGAACAAAAAGAGCTTAAAATTCGTTCCTTTTTTTTAATCATTCTTTTTTTGAAGTGTGTTTTTCAACGTTTTTCGTTTGTTTTCCCATTTTCATTTAGCTAATGGGATATTTCGAAAATCATGGGATTTTTGAAATATCCCCATTTGTAAAATTGAAAGCCCTATCACATGATTCCCACTAACCGTTTATCTCCTTGTGTTGTCACTTTGAGCTTTGACATAATAAAAATGATGCTGTCACATCACTCGCACACTTGGTCTTGGTCTTCATTCGGAGTGCAAAGACAGTGTGGCACCCCATGATTAGGAGGAAAAACTCACGTAAATATCAACTTAACTGTAATTAAGCTTTTACATGCAAACGCACGTATTCACATTTAATTGAGAGCGCACATACACACTTACTAACTATTAACGGACATGTATGTATGTTACAATAAGTGGCCATACATTACAAGTTCTTTCTTTTCTTTTTCTCTGCTGTTCGTTCTACCGGCTTTCAGAGCATGGTCGGAGAAGAGTGTTTTTGTCAAAGTGTATAAAAGTTTAATGAGAAGAACAAACAAACAACCATAATGATGTTATAAAGCAAATTATGTTTTGTTGTTGTTTTTTTTTTTTATTTCTAGCTTCTCAGTTTTCCTCCTGTTTAGCTTTCGCCAAATTGGACATTTTAGCTTTATAGATGGACCAGTGTTGCCTATTGCACTGAAAAACCATTCAAATGAGAAAGGGATTTGTAAAAACAGATGACAATTCATAGCGAATCTTTTACAATGGTAATTTATTTTATTTTATAGTATATACAGTTGCGGTCAAAAAAAAAAATAGCAGCAAAAATAAAAATCATTATTGTTCTAATTGTTTAACACAGACTCTCGCATTTGTCGAGATCTTTGCACGGTATCTCTTTTTAGGCAAACAGGGAATAAAGGATAAGAATTGTTATGCTATTGGAAATATATCAAGTAATTCGATTTCGATTGGGACCATAAGTGAATTGAATGTTGAAGAACATAGTAGTAGTTATTGGGTAATATTTCAGTCCATTCGGATAAGAATTGCGCCTTGTAGGAGCTCAAAAAGCATAATCAGGAGATCGGTTCTTATGGGAGCTGTATCAGGCTATAGATCGATTAACACCATATTGGACATGTATGTTGAAGGTCATGGGAGAAGTCGTTGCTACAATTTCAGCAAAATCGGATAAGAATTGAGTCCTCTAGAGACTTAAGTAGTCAAGATCCCAGATCGGTTTATATGGCAGCTATATCAGGCTTTGGCCCGATTTTAGTCATACTTGGCAAAGTTGTTGGAAGAAGTAACAAATAAGTTCATGCAAAATGTCAGCTAAATCAGATGAGAATTGAGCCCTCTATTGGCTCAAGAAGTCAAGATCCCAGATCGGTATATGGAAGCTAACCCAGGTTATCAACCGATTTAAATTATACTTAGCACAGTTATTGGAAGTCATAACAAAACGTTTGTGCAAAATTTCAGCCAAATCGAATGAGAATTTCGCCCTAGTGGCTCAAGAAGTCAAGATCCCAGATCGGTATATATGACAGCTATATCAGGTTATGAACAGATTTAAACCATACTTAGCAGAGTTGTTGGAAGTGATACCAGAACACAACGTTCAAAGTTTCGGCCAAATCGGATATGTGGTAGCTATATCAAAACATGGAACGATTTGGCCCCTTTACAATCCCAACCGACCTACATGAATAAGATATATTTGTGCAAAATTTCAATCTTCGAGCTTTACGCCTTCGATAGTTAGTGTGCTTTCAATATACGGACGGACGGATAGATCGACTTAAAATGTCATGGCAAGACCCCAGAATATATATTAATGGGGTCGTAGACGCATATTTCGAGGTGTTACAAACGGAATGGCGAAATATAGTATACCCCCCATCCTATGGTAGAGGGTATAATTAATGGAATGACTTGTATAGTCGGCGGTGCTCACTGCAATAAAAATTTTATGATGTAATATAAAAGATGAGATGGCCATACCAAAACCGAATAATAATTGTAAGACTTAGTGTGTTATTCAAGGCGCCTGACAAAATTCCGAAAGATAAGTTCAAAAATATAGTAGATTTAATGGAACGACTTTGTGGAAAGGGTTAACGAAACAAAGGCTGCCCAATAAATTACTAATTTATAAGAACTAGATATTTTAAGACATTTATGCAAAAAAAAAGATTGATAAAATAAGTTATCTAAATTTTTTGTAACGTTTTAGTTATCACTGCTATTATTTTGACAGCCCTTACTAAGAAATACACACATTTTTGGACTTCATTGCAAACACGTGAAACCTTTTATTTTTATTAAAGGCTAAAAAATAAAGTGTCATATAATATCTATAAGTCTAAAAAAAAAATATTAAATACTTTCAAAGAAGAATATATTTTTTCCATTAAAATATTTTATCATTCTGCGCTGCTGTATATACTTTAACAACAACAGGTCGAATCTTGGGAACCCATCGCCATGGATTCTATAAAATCAGAGTTGATTATAAACGAGAGGTAAATATAGAGACATGTATATTAGCGTTTTACGCCAATGCGGCGTGATTGGTATTCTTCGGCCACGCTGAGCTACGTCGAAGTATTAACCTAATTGGCCCGTTTCCCATCTCCATCCATCTGCACCATTAAAACTTATGCGTATTAAAATCGCTATTGTTATTTCCGTCGGCCCGGATGATCGGGTGGTATGATATAGCTAAATAGACTAAGAATGTCGAGCCGATCAAGAATATCCGTATTATATTGGATCGCAAATCAATATTTTGAGGTACTACTTTCAGAATGACTAGATTACTATACACTCAGAAAATTTTGATAACAAACGTGCTCATACGTGCTATCACGATATTGATAGTAAAGCAATACATTATGATGCAAAAACAATGCCAGATGGATGAAACATAAAATGATTAGTACCGTTTGGTACTAGCATTATTACCGAACTGGTTTTGGTTTTAATACCAATTTGTTATTGGTTTTAATACCAATTTTTTATTGGTTTTAGTACCAAACCGTTATTGATTATTCCACCCCCTAATGAACCAAAAAAGATCACCATTGAAAATAATTTTATTCTAATTTATTAATTAATTATTAATTATTTTGATTACTTATGTTTATAATTACAAAAAAGTAAGAGCGTGCTAAGTTCGCATTTGTCGAGTTCTATGCGCGGTATCTCTTTTTAGGCAAACAAAGAGTATTGCATAAGAACTGTTATGCTATGGGAGCTATATCAAGTTGTAGTCCGATTCGGAACATACATGAATTGAATGCTGAACATTGTAGAAGTCATTGTGTAATATTTCAGTTCATTCGGATAAAATTGCGACTTTTTGGGGCTCAAGACGCAAAATCTAGAGATATGTTTATATAGCAGCTGTATCAAGATATTGATCGATTCAGACCATATAAGACACGTATTTTGAAGGTCAGGAGAGAAACCGTTGTACACAATTTCTGCCAAATCGGACAAGAACTGCGTCCTCTAGAGGCCCAAGAAGTCAAGATCCCAGATCGATTTATATGGCAGCTATATCAGGTTATGTACCGATTTGAACCATACTTAGCACAGTTATTGGAAGTCGTAATAAAACACGACGTGCAAAATTTCAGTCAAATCGGACGAGAATTGCGCCCTCTAAAGGCTCAAGAATTCAAGACCCAAGATAAGTTTATATGACAGCTATATCAAAATATGGACCGATTTGAACTATACTCAGCTGAATTTTTGGAATTGGTACAAAACACCACGTTGAAAATTTCAGTCAAATCGGACGAGAATTGCACCCTCTAGAGGGTCAAGAAGTCAAGGACCAAGATCGATTTATATGGCAGCTATATCAAAACAGGGACTAATTTGGCCCATTTACAATCCCAAGCTGCACAATTCTTATCCGATTTGGATGATTTTTTGCACAAAGTATTTCGTTATGATATCCAACAACTGTGCCAAGTATGGTTGAAATCGGTCCATAACCTGATATAGCTGTCATATAAATAGATCTGGGGATTTGACTTCTTGAGCTTTTAGAGGGCGCAATTCCTATCCGATTTGGCTGAAATTTTGCATGACGTATTTTATTTTTACTTTCAACAACTGTGTCAAATAAGGTTGAAATCGGTTCATAACCTGTTATAGCTGCTATATAAACCGATCTGGGATCTTGACTTCTTGACCCCTAGAGGTCGCAATTATTATCCGATATGCCTGAAATTTTGTACGACGGATCCTCTCATGACCATCAACAAACGTGTTTATTATGGTCTGAATCGGTCTATAGCCCGATACAGATCCCATATAAATCAATCTCTCTATTTTACTTCGTGAACCCCAATGGGCGCAATTCTTATACGAATTGGCTGAAATTTTACACAGGTCTCCAACATATAATTTAATTGTGGTCCGAACCGGACCATATCTTGATATCGTTTTAATAGCGGAGCAACTCTTTTCTTATATCCTTTTTTGCCTAAGAAGAGATGCCGAGAAAAGAAGTCGACAAATGCGCTCCATGGTGGAGGGTATATAAGATTCGGCCCGGCCGAACTTAGCACGCTTTTACTTGTTCGATTTACCTATGTCCGTCTGTATGCAGGTCGAAATTGTTGTCCGATTGTCTCAAAAGTTGGAATAAATGACTTTTTTGTTCCTAAAACGAAAGCTATTGATTATAAAAAAAATCTCATCAGATTTTGATATATCTCATAAATAACTTTCATCCGATATGGCTGTAGTAGCCACAATTTTTGTTCGATATTTTTGTGTAGGATGTTTTGTTAGACGTCCCAATAAGTGTGCTAAACTTCATCAAAATTGGTCCAGATTAAGATATAGCTCCTATATACATCTTTCATCCGATATGACCTTTGAAGGCTGTAGAAGCCACAATTTTGTTGCGATCTTTGAATAATATTGCGTGAGATGTCTTACTTAAAGTCCCAATAGGTACGCAAAATTGCATCAAAATCGGTCAAGAATCAAGACATAAGTCTCATACATATCATTCATCCGATACACCTTTTTATAGGCTAGCACCCTAAATTTTTGACCGATCTTTGCAAAGATTAGATTTTCATGTAGCTCCCATATATCTTTAGCCACAATTTAGGTCCAATCGTAAGAAAATCTTGCAAGGTTCTAATCGGTATTTCTATATGTATTCAAAATTAAAGTCTGACTAGATTAAAACATAGGTTGTATTAAAAATAGTACATAGAACGGTGTTGTCGGGTATTATTTATTTTAGTAGCTCCACCCGATTTTTGCATTTCATTACTGGTTTTTGCTTACAGTTATAGTGTTTGCTGAAGTCTCTGGCTGAAAAAAAGCATTTTATACTCGTCCAGTAGGTTCAACAACATACCGATTTCATTAAGGAACGGTGGGGAAGTTTCTCTCATATCAATGAGTTCTGTGCGATTCAAGTTTAAACTTAAACCTTCTTGTTATTGACGATCCCAGAGCGACATCACTTTGTACAGGAGTTTTACATGGCTGATTACCAAAGGTAAATAGCTCATACGTGTCCCCATCGCTAGGAGAGGATAAACACCGGTAAAAATATTTTCTAAGGTTCTTGCCTGAATTAGAACCCAAGCGTTCAGCGTCAAGGCCGGACATGTTAAAATCTTAGCTATGGTGGGATAAGCACATTCAATAAATAAGCTTTAGCTATGGGTTGATAGTGCTCTCAGTGCTTTTAATAAATGTCTCCCTAAAGAGATGTCGGACTGCGGCACTCCGTTCGGACTCGGATATAAAAAGGAGAACGCTTATCATTAAGCTTAAAACTTAAATCGGACAGCACTCATTGATATGTGCGAAGTTTGCCCCTGTTCGTTAACGGAATGTTCATGGTAAAATTTGCATTTTGGCTTTTTGCCTATATGGGGCTATAACCATTCGTAGTTCCATAGTTTATTCTTTTTTTGTATGTCCGTGCCCGGCTTTGCACGTAGTGCAGAATTTGACATGTTCGCCTATAACCCTTTACTCCTGTGTTCGAATCCTGGCGAGAAAATCATAAACAATTTTCAGCGTTGGTTACCCCCTCCTAATGGTGGCCACATTTGTGGTTTACTATGCCGTGTAAAAACGTTTCCCCAAAGAGGTATCGCACTGCGGCAATCTGTTCGGAGGTCCACAGATCATTGAGCTTAATCCTGACTCCGACACCACTCACTCATACGTGAGAAGTTTAACCTGTTCCTTAATGGAATGCTCATGGGCAAATTTGCCCGGGCTGAAACCAGTTTAAACTATGGCAGGGTAATTACAAGAGATTTATGCAAAGTGTCGGCATGACTCATTCTGCCCGATTTAAACAGTGGAAAAGTGCCACAATGACAACGATGCGATTGTCGTTAGAAGCAGCTTCATTGCTTAATACGAAGTTGTACCGTACACCTTATTTCGCTAAAACTACTTTTTGAGAAAACCCTTTTTAAAAATGGTATAAAATTAGCAAATTTTAAACTATAAGTTACGGTCAATCTCCGATTGAAGAAACGTCACACTGTTCAGAATTCAGTTTATGTGCTTATTCAGCTAATGGTAACCCTAACATGAAATAAAACAATGAAAACATTGGCGCTTATCAAGGAAAATGCTTATAAGTTCACATGTGCATGCGTGTGTAAGTAGGTTGGTGTATTTTTATACCCTGCAACATAAGATGGGGGGTATACTAATTTCGTCATTCTGATTGTAACTACTCGAAATATTCGTCTGAGACCCCATAAAGTATATATATTCTTGATCGTCGTGAAATTTTATGTCGATCTAGCCATGTCCGTCCGTCTGTCCGTCCTTCCGTCTGTCTGTCAAAAGCACGCTAACTTCCGAAGGAGTAAAGCTAGCCGCTTGAAATTTTGCACAAATACTTCTTATTAGTGTAGGTCGGTTGGTATTGTAAATGGGCCACATCGGTCCATGTTTTGATATAGCTGCCATACTGTGCCAAGTATGGTTCACATCGGTCCATAACCTGATATAGCTGCCATATAAACCGATCTTGGGTCTTGACTTCTTGAGCCTCTAGAGTGCACAGTTCTTATCCGATTGGAATGAAATTTTGCACAACGTGTTTTGTTATTATATCCAACAACTGTGCCAAGTATGGTTCAAATCGGTTCATAACCTGATATAGCTGCCATATAAATCGATCTGGGGTCTTGACTCTTGAGCCTCTAGAGTGCGCAATTCTTATCCGATTGAAACGAAATTTTGCACGACGTGTTTTGTTACGATATCCAACAACTGTGCCAAGTATGGTTCAAATCGGTCCATAACCTTATATAGCTGTCATATAAACCGATCTTGGGTCTTGACTTCTTGAGCCTCTAGAGGGCGCAATTCTTATCCAATTTGAATGAATTTTGGCGCGTAGTATTTTGTTATGATATCCAACAACTGTGCCAAGTATGGTTCACATCGGTCCATAACCTGATATAGCTGCCATATAAACCGATCTTGGGTCTTGACTTCTTGAGCCTCTAGAGTGCGCAATTCTTATCCGATTGGAATGAAATTTTGCACGTAGTATTTTGTTATGATATCCAACAACTGTGCCAAATATGGTTCAAATCGGTTCATAACCTGATATAGCTGTCATATAAACAGATCTGGGGATTTGATTTCTTGAGCTTCTAGAGGGCTCAATTTCTATCCGATTTGGCTAAAATTTCGCAAGACTTTTTTATACCCTCCACCATAAGATGGGGGGTATACTAATTTCGTCATTCTGATTGTAACTACTCGAAATATTCGTCTGAGACCCCATAAAGTATATATATTCTTGATCGTCGTGAAATTTTATGGCGATCTAGCCATGTCCGTCCGTCTGTCCGTCCGTCCGTCTGTCTGTCGAAAGCACGCTAACTTTCGAAGGAGTTAAGCTAGCCGCTTGAAATTTTGCACAAATACTTCTTATTAGTGTAGGTCGGTTGGTATTGTAAATGGGACATATCGGTCCATGTTTTGATATAGCTGCCATATAAACCGATCTTGGGTCTTGACTTCTTGAGCCTCTAGAGTGCGCAATTCTTATCCGATTGGAATGTAATTTTGCACAACGTGTTTTGTTATTATATCCAACAACTGTGCCAAATATGGTTCAAATCGGTTCATAACCTGATATAGCTGCCATATAAACCGGTCAGGGGTCTTGACTTCTTGAGCCTCTAGAGTGCACAATTCTTATCCGATTGGAATGAAATTTTGCACGACGTGTTTTGTTACGATATCCAACAACTGTGCCAAGTATGGTTCAAATCGGTCCATAATCTTATATAGCTATCATATAAACCGATCTTGGGTCTTGACTTCTTGAGCCTCTAGAGTGCGCAATTCTTATCCGATTGGAATGAATTTTGGCACATAGTATTTTGTTATGATATCCAACAACTGTGCCAAATATGGTTCAAATCGGTTCATAACTGATATAGCTGTCATATAAACAGATCTGGGGACTTGACTTCTTGAGCTTCTAGAGTGCTCAATTTCTATCCGATTTGGCTGAAATTTCGCAAGACGTTTTTTATTGTTACTTTCAACAACTATGTCAAATAAAGTACAAGTCGGTTCATAACCTGATATAGCTGCCATATAAACCGATCTGGGATCTTGACTTCTTGAGCCTCTAGAGGTCGCAATTATTATCCGATTTGCCTGAAATTTTGTACGATGGATTCTCTCATGACCATTAACATACGTGTTTATTATGGTCTGAATCGGTCTATAGGCCGATACAGCTCCCATATAAATCGATCTCTCAATTGTACTTCGTGAGCCCCAATGGACGCAATTCTAATACGAATCGGCTGAAATTTTACACAGGTCTCCAACATATAATTTAATTGTGGTCCGAACCGGACCATATCTTGATATCGTTTTAATAGCAGAGCAACTCTTTTCTTATATCCTTTTTTGCCTTAGAAGAGATGCCGGGAAAAAACTCGACAAATGCGATCCATGGTGGAGGTTATATAAGATTCGGCCCGGCCGAACTTAGCACGCTTTTACTTGTTATTGTTACTTTCAACAACTATGTCAAATAAAGTACAAGTCGGTTCATAACCTGATATAGCTACCTTATAAACCGATCTGGGATCTTGACTTCTTGAGCCTCTAGGGGTCGCAATTATTATCCGATTTGCCTGAAATTTTGTACGACGGATTCTCTCATGACCATTAACATACGTGTTTATTATGGTCTGAATCGGTCTATAGGCCGATACAGCTCCCATATAAATCGATCTCTCTATTTTACTTCTTGAGCCCACAAAAGGCGCAATTCTTATTCGAATTGGCTGACATTTTATACAGTCCAACATATAATTTAATTGTGGTGCAAACCGGACCATATCTTGATATCGCTCTAATAGCAGAGCAAATCTTTTCTTATATCCTTTTTTTTGCCTAAGAAGAGATGCCGGGAAAAGAACTCGACAAATGCGATCCATGGTGGAGGGTATATAAGATTCGGCCCGGCCGAACTTAGCACGCTTTTACTTGTTTTGATTCTACTTGCTTCCAACTGTAGGCAACAAACTGAAGTTACAGTAATGAGTGTTAAAATTTAATCTTGCCCAAGTTAAGGGCTCCAAAAACAGAGAGCTTATGTTGTACAAATAACAACAAAGACGACCACAATCCAGTACCGAAAATATCATAACCGTAGCCATAACCATTAGCGTTGCCATCACCATCATTATCATCAGCTTAAGCTTACGGTATAACCTTCATTGCCCTCTCTCATCATGTGGAGCAAGCAGCATGCAGAACTAATACGTGTACAATGATGATGCCTCCAAGATCTTGGTAGCCAATTATTAATAGTTAAGATGTCCGGGTTAACTGGGCTTTGATTTATGAACCTGACTTTCTTTCAGCTCAAGCTTACTCGGATTTCCCTTGATTTGTCGTCTTGTGTTTTTTATGCCACTCACATTAAACAACATTGTCTGTCTGTCTGTTTGTGTTTCGCTCTGTCTGCTGCTCGCAATTTAGGCCAATTACCGGCGTAAGATTTCTTTGTTCGGCATTATTGAGTAGACAACAATGATGATAATTGCCGTTTATGACAATTGGACAATTTAAATATTTGTACACTTAACTCAGACAAATAATCCACAATTAAATGTAAGTGAATAATTAGTTTAGGCGTTGACAAACAAACATTAAATGTAATTATTTGGAGTGGACCAAAAACAAACTGAAAGGCTTATAGAACCATTTTTTTTTTTAAAGGACCTTAAACAGAAACGTGGTAAAACATTGTGTTTATTAAGAAATGTGTTCTGTTTGGATAGAATTTTGTATAATACGTCAATTAAAGCAATCATATAATTTACGTTTACGAAATACGGTTTATTTATACCCAAAAAAATCGCTCCTAGAGCCATAATATTCATTTACATTTTTAAAAATTTTTTTAATTAACCAATCTTTTTTTACAAAACTAAAATGTGAATAAATGTTTGTTTGAATATTATAAATTCTCGCACTCATTCTTAAGGAATGTTAACCTTTAACAGGCTACGTGATAGTAAATTTTACACCCTCAACACATTTTTGTTTAACAATTCCATTCTTTCTCAGTTTTGAAATCCAGTTCCCTATATATCTTCTCTGTTTGTTGTCACGGTTAGACCGATGAGTTTTTGTCTAATGCCGCTAATCTTCGAAGGAGGCGCTTGATATTTTGCACAAATACTTCTTATTAGTGAACTTATTAGTGCGGACAGCACTCATTGATATAGGAAGAATTTGCCCCTGTTTCTTAATGGAATGTTCATGCACCAAATGCCCAATTACTTGTAAATGGGCCAAATCGGTCCGTGTTTTGGTATAGCCGCTATATAAACCGGTCTCGAGTCTTGACTTCCTGGTGTGTCTATAGTGCGCAATACTCATCGAATGTAGCTGAAATTTTGCACGATGTGTTTTGAGATGACTAACAACTGTGCTAAGTATGGTATAAATCTGTTCATAACCTGATATAGCTGCCATATAAACTAATCTGGCATCTTGACTTCCAGAGCCTCTAGAATGCGCAATTATTATCTTAAAGTGCTTAAAGTGTTTTATGCAAAACGCTAAATTATGTCAAATATGGTCTAAATCGGTTTATAACCTGATATAGCTCCCATATAAACCGATCTTCTGATTTAATTGCATGAGCCTCTAGAGGGCGCAATTCTTATATCTTATCTTCTATGACCTTCAACATACGTGCCAAATCTGGTCTGAATCGGTCTATAACCTGATGTAGCTCCTTAATAAACCGATCTCCCAATTTTATTTCCAGAGCCCCAAAAGGGCGTAATTCTTATCCGATTTGGCTGAAATTTTGCTCAATGACTTCCACTATGGTCTCCAACAGTTAATCCAAGTATGGCCCGAATCGGTTCATAAACTGGTATTTGCCTATAAAGTGATACCGAGCAAAGAACTTCTAATAGCAGAGCAAGTCTTTTCTTATATCCTTTTTTTGCCTAGGAAGAGATGCCGGGAAAAGAACTCTACAAATGCGCTCCATGGTGGAGGGTATATAAGATTCGGCCCGCCCGAACTTAGCACGCTTTTACTTGTTTATTTTGTTGTTGTTTTGTTTCTTTAAAATCTTATGTTTTTTTTTGCTATTAAAAGTAAAGTTTGTGCAGTAAAGTGACCGCTATTTATTGAAAGTACATAAACGTTTTCCAAATTTTGTTTTATTTAAGTTCTTTATAATGTTATCTAATCAACTTTTTCAGAAATAGTATTATTCTTAGAAATTTTGTATTTTTTCACGTTATTAGTTAAATGTTAACATATCACAACTAAAGTTCGGTTCGCGTATATCGCAGCAACCATCTGCGTGAGCACCCATTTCTGAAAATTAGGACAAGGGGGAGCGTCCTGACAGAGCACCTCAAACAAAATTTTCAGCCAAATCGGATAAGATTTGTGCCTTCTAGAGTCTCAAGTAGTCAAGATACATGAACTGATATGGGTCATGTATAATCCCATGCAAAATTTCAAGCGCCTAGCTATATTTCTTTGAAAGTAAGCGTTGTTTGGACAGACAGGTGGGTTTCCAATAAATATTTCGAAATATCCTACTGTGGTGGGTATTAAAAGTTCGCAATTCCATGACAACGCCATGAACTTTGTTTGACCAGTTCAAAATGCCACAAGATTTTACACTATTATTTGTCCAATTAATAATGCATAAAAATATTTACATAATTCCCCTTACAAATAGTATGTCATTTTTCATTAAAATATATCTCAAAGATAGACCGCAGAAATAAAACAAAAATGAGATTTTTATTACATTCCACAAAAGGACAAGGGAGTATGTATGGCTTTGTATAGTCATATATTTAATTAAAATTAATTTCTATAGTATAGTGTTAACTTTTTATAGTGCTCATATTCTTAAACTACTAAAAAAAGTAAGGCTATGTACAATATAAATAATGATATGTGTTTGATATGTATTTATTATTCCCTCCGCGCAACATTTTACAAAGATCATAAAAAAATTTAATCTATTGAAGGAATTATGGAAGGAATTATTTTCTCATGTTGCGACAAAGCTGCAAAAGCTATATCCATACCTGAATCTATTCATTTTTTCCAAAATCAAAAGCGTTCGTTCTTGAGCTAAAAATACGAATTGGGTTAAAGATGAACTTCAATGCAATCAGAAAACAAATGGATCTTTACCTTGAATTTCCTTTAAATTGCCATTACAGAATATTTGTTCCTCTAGCCGAACGTAGAAAAGATTTCCAAGCGTTTCGATATTCAAGAGACATCTTAGCTTCGTCATTCATTCTGACAACATGACCTAGCCAACGCAACGGTTGTATTTTAATACATTTACCTCTTCTATTGTCGTTATAAAGTTCGTGGTTCTTACGAGGCCTATATTCTCCATCAACGCAGACTGGTACATACATTTTATGTAGGATCTATCTCTCAAGCACTTCGGGTATTATTCTTCGGTTTATTTCAAAAGTGGTGTCATGTATTTCAAAAACGGGGTTGCTAAGGTAGGTAAATTTAGCTGACTATCTCAAAGTTGAAGTTCCCAACTTTCTCCATTTTTTTATCTCCTCGGCAGTACTGGACTTTACAGCGATAGATCGGATAAAGAAATCGTCTCGAAATTTAATATTTTTTTAGCTGAGGTGTCACCACCTATTTGCAGGGCTCTAGAAGATCCGAGGCCCATTAGTGGGCCTTCTAACTTTGTCAGATCGCAAAAGTTGGTATCTTAAGTTGTTGGATGTGTAGTCATTTTTTTACTGATTTGAATACTCGTATTTTTGTTACCCCAGGCGGTACCCAAACATAGGCACAAAATGTTTTGCATCTACGGCTATTTTACTGAAAACTGCCGATTTTGCAAACATCTTTCCACTGTACGTGCATTTTAGCTATATTTGTCAAGAAATGCGGCCAAAGTTTGTATTTAATTTTTTATGAGATAATCGTCTACAAAATACTGAAACTTTGTACAGTTTGGGTTCGCCTTGTGTTTTTACAAAATAATCCCCCAAAGATTTAACATTTTGACTTTGACTTGGACATTTTGTTGTAAAGCAATTTCTGACCTTTCCGTATATATTGGCTTGCACAAAAAGTAATTGCGGATTTTTCATATAGTCGGCGTTGACAAATTTTTTCACAGCTTGTGACTGTAATTGCATTCTTTCTTCTGTCAGTTATCAGCTGTTACTTTAAGCTTGCTTTAGAAAAAAAGTGTAAAAAAAAATTCATTCTAAGTTTTATTAAAAATGAATTTACTTTCTTTTAAAAAATCCGCAATTACTTTTTGGGCAACCCAATATATTTATATATATTTTATATATAAAATATTTTAAAATATGTTCAAAATGTGTACTCAATATGGAAATCTTGACTTTTTCCGATACATTCTCGACAAATAACGCATTCGGAAGACTTAAAAGAAGTGAAAATCAGCTAAATGTATCGAACGGAGAATTTGTTAGACGATATGCAAAAATTTTATGGCGCTAGAGAGTTTGGGCCCTCTGACGAAGGCATCGCCTACCAATTTCAGTTTGCGCTGCGAAATATTCGTTGGAATGTGCTTCTCAGATCCTATAAAACATATGCTGTTCTGTGCCTTATATTGTTATACCCCACACCACTACTGTGGTACAGGGTATTGTAACTTAGTGCATTTGTTTGTAATACCCAGAAGGAAGAGAGATAGGCCCATTGATAAGTATACCGATCGACTCAGTATCACTTTCTAATTCGATTTAGCTATGTGCGTCTGTCCGTCCGTATGTCCATCTAACAACGCTTTCCTCGGCAACTACCACAATATCTGAGAAGTTTGCTCGAAATTGGTTCAGATTTAGATATAGCTCCCATATGTATTCATCAGATTTTGGGTAATTTGCAATAATGTTGTCATTTGTCAACTTTTTTGCAGTTTGAACATATTTGCTCAAAATTTGATACGGATTGTTGAATAACCCATCTGAAAACATATGCCGAGATCCATCAAAATTGTTTCGAAATTTTTTTTATAGCTCCAACATTGTACTTATGGGTAGGTGTAGGTATTATACAGTCGGCACCGCCTGACTTTTACCTTTCCTTTCTGGTTTTAATTGTTATGGAGATATTCGACTTACAAAATTATTTGCATTTCCGACTTGGACGCAAACCGCCTGGGTTCAAATCACAACGATAAAAAATTTTAGCAGTCGTTACCCCCTTCCTTGTGGTGGGATCACTTGTTAGGAAATCAATCGTGTAAACTTTTCTTCTAAGTGCTGTCGCACCGTGGCAAGCCGTTCGGACTCGGCAATAAAAAGGGGATCGGGTTTCATAGAGTTTAAACTTGTATCGGACAGCACTCATTGACTTGAAATAAGTATACCCTCTGTTCCTTACTGGAATGTTAATGAACAAATTTGCATCAGATTGAATTAATATTAGTTTGTATATATGATTTGTATGAATTACCCTATGCCTTAAATATGCAGTGTATTTAATATATAATCTCCATAATCATAGGATGGGAGGGATGTATATATATTGATTATGTCATTATTTTGCGCCAATGGCGATGTTTTGATTGCCAACCCTACAAGTTATATATTCTTGATCGCCGTAGAATTCTAAAATGATTAAGCGATGATCACGTGTCTGTCGAATTTGTTGGATATAGATGTCTTATAAACCGATCCTCATGTTTTGGATGTTGAACCTATAAAGGGACATATTTAACCAAATAGTGTTGATCGAACCTGTTTGGATATTGCTAGGCTTCCGATATACGGTTATATGCTGACAAAAGGATCACCATTTTTTCCAATTTATATGATATTATAAACAGTGTGTTTTACTTAAACCTTGAAAATACCTACCGAATATGTTCTAGAACGGGTCATGCATCGCCGTCATTTAGGATGAATATCAGATTTAAATTCTTTGGCCCATAAAATTGCCTGGCTTTAATTATAAAATTCAATTCAAATTTACAGAATACTCTTGCGCCTGAATTAAAGTTCTCTATAAAGGGTTAACAATTTGTATATTTTTGCGTTTGGCTTAATTAAACTCTTTGTGATTGACTCTTCTATATTAATGGAACTTAATGGATATGTGAGTAAACGATGTGATGGAAATGTTAATATATGTACATTCAATTTAAATGCATGTAAGCTGCTTATGTCTTAACAAGAAAAGGATGTATACACACAACAGAATAAAGCATTCAATGCTATAAAGGATTCACAATCTAGATAGACGTATATATAATCTAATATAATCTAGTTGGGTATGATCTAGGATATTGGATTTAGCTAACCCAGTACCGTACGTCCGTCTGTCTGCCAAGCATGATAATTATAAAATAAACTAGGGTAGTTTTCATCTATTAGGAATGGGCTAAGTTCGGCCGGGTCCAATCTTGGGAAACCCGCACCATGTATCCTACTAAACATTGACACAAATGAAATTGGTTAAAGGACATACGTCTACATTACTTACAAAATTGCTGCCAAATTAGCCAAAAATGTATGCCTTATATGGGGGCTTTTCAAGTTTAAACACCAATTATATATTGATGTCCCCGGAATTAAAATGAAAGAGTAGCGAGGCGGGTTAGGTCTAACTATCGACGTAAGCTAACAATAATTAATATGTTTTTATTACAACAAATTGACTGTTATAAAACTAGATATATTGGGGAAGTAACCCCAACAGAAAAAAATTTATCTGGAAGTTGTTGTATTTAGATCGATGATGAAGAAGCCGTTATGACATTAATATGCATATTTTGATCATAAATAAGATGAGAATTACGTCTCTTGACAAAATAGTCGACAGCTATATCCAAATAAAGACCGATGGTGGCGATATCGAACGCGGATGTCGAAGGGCCTAGCACCGCTCATTGTGCCAGGTTTCAGCGAAATAGGGTAATAAACGCTGTTTTTATGGTCGAAGGACTAAAATCGTGAGATCGGTATATTTATGGCAGCTATGTCCAAATATGAACCGATCAGAACCATACCAAACCAACCAAACCAAATTTCAGCGCAATCGGATAGTAAATGCGCCTTTCATAGGCTAAAGAACATAAATCGGGAAATCAGTTTATACAGGGTGGCTGATGAATATTGCTACAATGATGAATATTGCTACATTTTTTTTTCGGTGTATGGAATACATTTTTCTTTTATTCATGTTAAATTAAATTATTAAATTAATTATTAAATTATTATTAATTAAATTAATTAATTAATTAATTAAATTAATTATTAAATTATTATTATTAAATAGAAAAAAAGTTATTACATTTTTTTTTGGTAGCGGCTTTCATCAGCCACCCTGTATGACAGCTATTTCCAATTATGGAAATATCTGGGCCATATTGAACATCTATATTGAAGACCCTAACACTGCTCACTACACCAAATTTCAGTGAAATCGGATAATAAATACGCCATAAATCGTGAGATCGATCTATATGGCAGATGTATCTTTAGATCGATCTAAACCGTATAGGGCACGGATGGCGAAATTATGTCACTGTGCCAAATGAATATTTCGATATGGGTGTAAAAATGATTGAAGAACTAATCCTATAATTGGAAAAGAAATAATTTTCCATAACATTTTTAATAAACAAAATTTAAAGTTCAATTAAAACATGTAAAAGCGCGTTAAGTTCGGCTCTCTACCATGGATTGCAGTTGATATGTTGTTTGAATGACTTTTTCAAATATATAATTGCAATATCAAGTAATAATTCTGTTAGAAGTCATAGAAAGTACCACTTCCGAAATTTCAGGCAAATCGAGTAGTAATTGCGCCCGCCAAAGGCCCAGAAAGTCAAATTGACAGCAATAGCAGGTTATAAGCCGAATTAGACCATACTTGGCACATATGTTGAAAGTGATAACAAAACGTAAGGTGTAAAATGTCAGTCAAATTTTTTGTGTAAGTAAAATAAATTTACGTACACAAAGCTTTTTGAACTTAAATACAGCTTAAAGTGTTCTTGATGTAAAATTTCTTAATGTGATTCTTTCTACCTTATATTAGCATCGTTGCAAACGTTTAATTCATAAATCCAATTTGTAGTACCAAGGTATAGCTCAAAATTAGTCAAAACGCAGAACTGAATGCAAAAATTTATTAATTTCCCGAGTAAAAAAAATCATATAGTCAGATTCAAATATATCTGGAGTAAGATAAAATTGGATCTAAATTAATCCAATTGAATCTTCCATATCCAATTATATATAATAATACCTGATGCTATATATTACTATATCTGGTAGTAGATATGATTGGATATGGGACCAGGTATAATTATATCTGCTATATACAGGGTGGCTGATGAAAGCCGCTACCAAAAAAAAATGTAATAACTTTTTTTCTATTTAATAATAATAATTTAATAATTAATTTAATTAATTAATTAATTAATTTAATTAATAATAATTTAATAATTAATTTAATAATTTAATTTAACATGAATAAAAGAAAAATGTATTCCATACACCGAAAAAAAAATGTAGCAATATTCATCATTGTAGCAATATTCATCAGCCACCCTGTATAATAATATCCAAAGATATATGCTATATATAACTATATCTGGCTTTGGATATAATTATATCTGACCTTAGAAATAATTATATCGTGCGCTATAAATAAATTAATTTTGTCCTTTCAGTGTTTTAAAGCAGAAACGCCCAAAAACACATAACTGTTGACCCTTTTACCGTTTTGGGATATATGGGTATCAAATGAAAGGTATTTAAAAGTCGAGTACAAATCTGACATAAAAATGTATTCTGAGGTGCCTCCCCACCCCCAAAAAAGGCATATTTTCCAATTGGGGCAATATGGATATCAAATGAAAGCTATTTAAAAGTAGAGAAAGAATCTGACATAAAACTTTATTTCATGGTGTCTGAGGGACCGTCCCAACCCTAAAACCTCCCGACAGGGCATATTTACCAATTGGGGCAATATGGATATCAATTGAAATCTATTTAAAAGTACAGTAAGAATCTGACATAAAAATTTATTTTTTGTGTTTGGGGGCCTTCCCACCCGCCAAAACCCCTCAACAGGGCATATTTATCGATTGGAATTCGGTCCAAGGTGTCTACGGGGCCTCCCCAACTTTAAAAATCCCCAAAACGGACATGAATATCCAACGTCAAAAATGGGTATCAAATGAAAGTTCTTTGGGGGTTGACTAGGAATCTGGTATTCGCATTTGGCAGAGTTTGGCCCACCCACAAAATACCCTGCAATAGGACGTATATTTCGATCGGGACAATATGGGAATTAAAGGAAAGGTCAATGACAGTAGAGTTCGAATCTTATGTTGATATAAGGATCAAAATATCTGGGTCACGTCCTGCCGTTCAGCATGAAAAGTGGATCGTGACAATAAATAACTCAAATAAATGGTATATTGGATCTTAAGTGAGTGGAGGGAACCTCACTTACAATAACTGTGTTAACTATGATTCAAATCGGTTCATAATTTGGTATATCTGTCATATAAACCGATTTTGGATCTTGAATTCTTGGGCCAATAGAGCCGCAATTCTCATGAAATTTCGCGCAAATCGGTACATAAGCTGATATAGCTGCCATATAAACCGATCTGGGATCTTGACTTCTTGAAATTCTATAGGGCGCAATTATCATCCGATTTGGAAGAACGGCTTCTCTCATGACCTTCTACATACGTCTCTAATATGATCTGAATCGATCTATAGCTTGATATAGCTCCCATATAAAACGATCTCCTGATTTTGCTTCTTGAGCCCCTACAAAGCGCAATTCTTATCCGAATGAACTGAAATATTACACAATGCCTTCTATGACTTCTTCTTCCGAATCTGACTTTAACTAGCTCCAATAGCACAACAGTTCTTATTTAATATTCTTTGTTTGCCTAAAAAGAGATACTGCGCATAGAAGTTGACAAATGCGATCCATGGTGGAGGGTATATAAGATTCGTCCTGGCCGAACTTATCACGCTCTTACTTGTTTTCTCTAAAACACCATGCAATTACAACGACTGTTAATACAATGGGTACTGCAGTAATTGTACCTATTTATTTTTATACCCTAGGATTTGTAACACATCGAAATATTGATCTGGGACACAACAAAGTATATATTTATTCTTGATCGTCTAAGTCAATTTATCCATGTCCGTCAGTCCGGCCGACTGTTGAAAGCACGCTTATTTTCGAGAGAATAAAGCTATGTGCTTGAAATTTTGGATTGTAATGGGCCAAATCGGTCGATGTTTTGATATAGCAATTATAAACCGAATTAGATGAAATTTTGTATGAAGTGTTTTGTTATAGCTTCCAACAACTGTTCTAAGTATAGTTCGAATCGGTACATTACCTTATATAGCTGCCTCATAAACCGATCTCGGATCTTGACTTTTAGAGAGTCTAGAGGGGGCAATTCTTGTTCAATTTGGCATAAATTTCGCATCTGATGTTTTACTATGGTTCCAACATACGTCCCAAATATGTTCTGAATCTGCACCTAACCTGATATAACTCCAATAGAAACCGATATCCTGATTTCACTTCTTTAGCCCCTATAAGGCCCAACTGTTATTCGATTTGGCTGAAATGTTGCACAAAGACTTTTACTATGGACTCCAACATCCTACCCAATATGGTCAGAATCGGTCCATAGCGTGTGATAGTTCCAATAGCATAGCAATTCTTATCCATTATCCTTTGTTTGCCTAAAAAGAGACACCAAGTAAAGAACTTGACAAATTCGATCCATAGTGGAGCGTATAAAAGATTCGATCCGGCCAAACCTAGCACGCGATTACTTGTTTATACTAACCACAGAAGGATGGGGTATATTCATATTGTTATTCCATTTGCTACACATTGAAATACAAATTTTTTCGTAAAAATCTAAGACGATCTGGATATATCAGTCTGTCTGTTGAAATCACGCTACAGTCTTTAAAAATGAAGATATTAAGCTGAAACTTCAGAAAATCGGTTATATGAGACAATATCTTGATATAGTCCCTGTATAGACCGGTCTCCCTGTTTAGCGTTTTAGGCTCATAAAAGCTGCATTTATTACCCCATTTGGCTGAAATTGTGCACAATGATTTGTGTTAAGATCATCGGCATCCGTGTGGAATATGGTTTAAATCGGTCTGTATCATAATATAGCCCTTATATTGACCGATCTCTCGATTTAAGGTTTGATTTGATTTGATTTAAATTCGAACAATGAAGCTGAATTAGCCCTTATTGTCTATTTGGGCCTTATAAAATGTTTGAATTAACCCAAAATATGTTGATTATGTATGAAAATAAAATTCTATTATGTTTAGTATACATTAGTATTTACCATCAATTTTTAAAGTTATTTTGTAAAAAGCAAATATTTTTTCCTGTATAGAATAAATAAAAACGAACATTCGCATATTTTTCAACTTACGTATCATTGAAAATTAAATTCATTAATACCACTTGAATTTCGTCGAACATTGTTTGCCTGATGGTCTGCAACTGAGTCCTTATTTCGTTCTTTCTCTGATTTCATTGTAGATAATTATTGCAATTTGCCACAAGCATGAACGAACACGAACAGTAAAAACAACAGCAAGTGGCAGTGGCAGCAACATGTACATCAACAGCAACAACCATAACCAAGAGCAACGGCAGCATTTTTGTAAAACCCACAGGCTAAATGGAAACAAGGGAGAGAAACAATTTTTAAACATTATTTAAATAAAATAAAAATAATAAATAAACACATATATACACGCGAAAGCGCACACATACACAGGCGCGGAATGCAATGAAATAAACTGTGTATTTTAATTAAATAAACTTGTAAAGTAGATCATCAACAAACGAAACATAAAAGAACACTGCTGCTGTTCCCTTCAGCCAGAAACAAAAAGCAGACCATAGGATGAAACCTGCACTTTAGCAAACATCAAGGACTAACTTCCTCCACAAAAAAGTAAAAATATCTTCATTATTCATCGATATAGACCGTCATATGGCACAAAAAGGTAAATGTTATGGGAAAATTTTTACAATTCACAATAACTTTAATTGGTTTTCAAACGAGAGAAGCAAAATCCAATCAGCAATCCTGAAACCTTTCAAAGATCAGCCGGAACATTTTTTGTAAATAAAATTCAATTAAAAGTTGTTTTTACAATTATGGTTTATGATATTCCTAGCAACCTGCATATTAATGGTCATTTAATGAAGTAAAACGTATTCATTTAAAACATACACCTTCATTTAATTGCAAGTAATGAAAAAATAATAATGCAAATATTGCCAAAGAAATAAAATTCAAAATATATTTCGACAGGAACTTTCGCAAATTAATGTTGTTGTTGTCGCCACATTTTCATGTGGAGGTTGCGATCCTCACCAAGCTCCTGTAAGTGGGCAAGCTCGTTCCAGTCCAAAAGATCGATCGCCGCGGGAACAGGTGGGCCATTGGTTGTTAAAGAACATCAATAACTCGCCTTGCCATATCAGGCATCATTGGCACTCAGTTTTTATGCAAGATACATATCTGAGACTTCATAAAGTATATATATTGTCTTGACATTCTCTCAAGTCGATCCAGCCGTCCGTCCAGATGGACGGAGACATCCGATAATCTTTACGGATGTGGGTCATTGGGGATTGCCACTGAGCAATATTGGTTCAGATTTGGATATAGCTCCCATATAAACCGATCTCCCGAATTGCGATCTGGAGCCCTTGGAAGCCGCAATTATTTTCCAAATTGGATGAAGTTTTGCTGGTAGTGTTATGCTTTAATTTCCATTCGAAGTACGGTACAAATCAGTCTATAACCGTATATGGCTCCCATCTTAGACGGATCTTAGTGTAGGGGTACACTACTTTTGGAAGTCCACTTCGATGTCGTACGCAACGCTTCCTGAAGTGTATCTCTAAGAATACCGGGAAACTTAATTCAGCCAGAAGCACTCTAAGAGCTGCCAATACATCTAAACAAGTCACAGTTTGGTGCGGTTTATGCGCTGGTGGCATCATTGGACCGTACTTCTTCCAAGATGATGCGAATCGTAATGTAACTGTGGATGATGATGGTGGTATTGATGCCTAATAACTCCAGCATCCTTGTGGTTGGCATCGGTTCAATATTGAGTATTCATGTTCATTGGGTATTCATGGTATCAAAAGAAACCTCTGTGAAAAGTTGTGAAATGCTATTTTAGTGAACGTGCCCTTCTTATGCTATTAACGAGACAGGCGATCTCCAATGACTCTAGTGTTTCTTCACTAGACATTGTTTATACATTCTCTGGCTACTGAATATATCCTATCGTAAATGGTTTGGTGGCTTGGATCTTCTGTGGACTAAAGACCTTGGATGTATCCTCCACGGTGTTGTAGGATTCCAAAAAGGATTTGTTCTGAGCCTTTTTCAGTTCGCCCATGTATTTTCGTCGCGTGTGTTGGCCTAGAAGAGTTTTCTGCAACTCTTCCTTACCAACCTATATTTGGACCTAGGACATGCAGACTTAAGCGAGTCATTCAGGGCGTTTATTTTGTATGTTTTAGTACATACATGCACGATTTTTCTAGCCGTCTAATATTTACTGCGAAAGTAAGTTTTTGTGCTTTATCTCAAATCGTAAAGAATGTTACAATGTTCAAGGACTCGTATTTTTGTCAAAACCACATGTTGTATTTTTGTCAAGACTGCTAATTTTAGCAGTCCTCGTACGTATTTTGAATGGTTCATTTAGTCGCCCAATATATATTGCCTTCTTGTACATACATGCCAAATTTCATACCTCTAGCTCTATCTGTAAAGAAAGTACCAGATGGTACTTATATTGGTAGATAAACCTACGACCTTTGAATAGATAATTTAGCCATGTATCATTTATTTTTTAGTTGTACCTACATGCCAAATTTCGAGGCTCTAGCTCCATCTATAAGGAAAGATCGAAATAGTAGCAATTTTGGTACCAAAATGCTCGAATTGTGAAAAAATCATTTAATAGCCCATCATATATTTCTAAGTTCTTCCTACATGTCAAATTTAAGAACTTTTAGAACACAGAAAGTACCAAATGGTACTAATAATGGTATCTAAATGTACGATTTGTAAAAAGATCATAGTCACCCATCATATTTCTACAAGTTGAACCTGAATGCCAAATTTCAGACCTAGAGCTCCATCTGAAAAGAAAGTAGCAAAAAGTAAAAATTTTGGTACCAAAATGCACGAATTTCTAATAAAACGCTGAGTCACCAATCATATATTTCTTAGTTGTACCTACATGACAAATTTCAGACCTCAAGCTCCATCTGCACAGAACGCATCAAATGGTAGCAATATTTGTACCAAAATGTACGAATTCAAAAAGATCTTAGTCACCCATCATATATTTCCTAGTTGTACCTGCATGCCAAATTTCTGACTTCTTGCTCCATCTGCTAAGAAAGTACTAAACATTCATTTTTCCCGTTACCAGTACTATTTTCCCATTTTTCTTGTCACCATCGTCCTTTTGTACCAGATGTCTTTAAAGTCAAATACCAAAATTCTACCTCTATCCATCCGCCCTGTACAAAGTTCACTCACCTTTTTTAGTACCTAAATGTACAAATTTCCAAAAACTCTCAGATACACATACAATTGTGGTTGTACCTTAGTTCTAATTCAGAGTTCTAGTCCAATTTACCTATTAGTTCCGATTACGGTACTAAACGTACTAAATTTCCCACTTCAGGTGTAATTTTTAAAATTTTTTTGCCAAACCTAATTTTTTCGAGACGCCATTTCATTTGAGCCCAAGAACATTTTTATACCCTCTACCATAAGATGGGGGGTATACTAATTTCGTCATTCTGTTTGTAACTACTCGAAATATTCGTCTGAGACCCCATAAAGTATATATATTCTTGATCGTCGAGACATTTTATGTCGATCTAGCCATGTCCGTCCGTCCGTCCGTCCGTCTGTCTGTTGAAAGCACGCTAACTTCCGAAGGAGTAAAGCTAGCCGCTTGAAATTTTCCACAAATACTTTTTATTAAAGTAGGTCGGTTGGTATTGTAAATGGGCCATATCGGTCCATGTTTTGATATAGCTGCCATATAAACCGATCTTGGGTCTTGACTTCTTGAGCCTCTAGAGTGCGCAATTCTTATCCGATTGAAATGAAATTTTGCACGACGTGTTTTGTTATTATATACAACAACTGTGCCAAGTATGGTTGAAATCGGTCCATAACCTGATATGGCTGCCATATAAACCGATCTTGGGTCTTGATTTCTTGAGCCTCTAGCGTGCGCAATTCTTATCCGATCAGAATGAAATTTTGCACGACGTGTTTTGTTATGATATCCAACAACTGTTGCCATGTATGGTTCAAACCGGTCCATAACCTGATATAGCTGCCATATAAACCGATCTTTGGTCTTGATTTCTTGAGCCTCTAGAGTGCGCAATTCTTATCCGATTGAAATGAAATTTTGCACGACGTGTTTTGTTATTATATCCAATAACTGTGCCAAGTATGGTTCAAATCGGTCCATAACCTGATATAGCTGCCATATAAACCGATCTTGGGTCTTGACTTCTTGAGCCTCTAGAGGGCGCAATTCTTATCCGATCAGAATGGAATTTCGCACGACGTGTTTTGTTATGATACCCAACAACTGTGCCAAGTATGGTTTAAATCAGTTCATAACCTGATATAGCTGCCATATAAACCGATCTTGGGTCTTGACTTCTTGAGCCTCTAGAGGGCAGAATCCTTATCCGATTTGAATGAGTTTTTGCACGAAGTATTTCGTCATGATATCCAACAACTGTGCCAAGTATGGTTGAAATCGGTCCATAACCTGATATAGCTGTCATATAAACAGATCTGGGGATTTGACTTCTTGAGCTTCTAGAGGGCGCAATTCCTATCCGATTTGGCTAAAATTTAGCATGACGTATTTTATTTTTACTTTCAACAACTGTGTCAAATAAGGTTCAAATCGGTTCATAACCTGATATAGCTGCCATATAAACCGATCTGGGATCTTGACTTCTTGACCCCTAGAGGTCGCAATTATTATCCGATATGCCTGAAATTTTGTACGACGGATCCTCTCATGACCATCAACAAACGTGTTTATTATGTTCTGAATCGCTCTATAGCCCGATACAGATCCCATATAAATCGTTCTCTCTATTTTACTTCGTGAGCCCCAATGGGCGCAATTCTTATACGAATTGGCTGAAATTTTACACAGGTCTCCCACATATAATTTAATTGTGGTCCGAACCGGACCATATCTTGATATAGTTTTAATAGCAGAGCAACTCTTTTCTTATATCCTATTTAGCCTAAGAAGAGATGCCGGGAAAAGAACTCGACAAATGCGATTCATGGTGGAGTGTATATAAGATTCGGCCCGGCCGAACTTAGCACGCTTTTACTTGTTCTACCTCTTTCCGTTCGGGCTGAGGAAATATATACCATTTCGTACTTTTTAGAACCAGTCAGACAGTCAGTCAGTCAGTCAGTCACTTTCAAAGCAATATTTCTCTTTTATCACTCACTTCCCTCTCTATAACCAACATATAGAGGACCTCTTTTCCTTACAACATCGCTATCTTTAAAGGGGAGATTGTAGAAGATAAAAAAAAAAAAATAAAAATAAAATAAATAAAAATAAAATAAATTTAGAAAAATTCATGAAATCTTCATTTAAATCGATACTACGGCCCATAAAATTTAATGTTTGATGATTATTTCATGCAAATGCTGACCGTGGATGTGCTTAGTCAAATTTTGGAATACTCTTCCAACATTTTGGCCAGTATCTCACGAAGAAATGCTTCAATGTTGTCTTCCAATTCAAGTGGGTTAGTCTGTATAGACATAAGCTTTAACATAGCCGCACAAGAAATAAAATGTTCACCGAATTCGGCTCTCAATAAGTCCATTGTTACGCGTGCTATGTGACATATGACACCGTCTTGTTGAAACCACATAACATGCAAGTCAAGCTCTTGCATTTTGGGCAAACAAATGTTGACTATCATCTCACGATAGCGCTCACCATTCACAGTTTCGTTACGATTCGCATCATCTTTGAAGAAGTACGGTCCACTGATGCCACCAGCCCATAAACCGGACTAAACTGTGATTTTTTCTGGATGCATTGGTAGCTCTTGCAATCTTTACTCCTAAATCGACAATTCTGCTTCTTTACGTACCCATTGAGACGAGAATGTGCTTCGTCGTAAAATGGAAGAAGCGCGCGATGAACTTTCTTAACATAGCTCGCATTTTGATAATAAAATTCAATAATTTGCAAACGTTGTTCGTTTGTAAGACGATTCATTGTTAAATCATAGACTAAATTGAAGATGTTTGACAGTGCAACAAAACACGAAACGTGCGTGGGATGAGTCAACCAGTGTTGCCAAAAATATAATGATTGAAAAATCACACCATATTTAAATGAGGGGTTTTTTAAGCCACTTTTCTTTAAGGTGCGCACACAAATTACTAAATCGTTTTTTATACCCTCCACCATAGGGTATACTTATTTCTTCATTCTGTTTGTAACTACTCGAAATATTCGTCTGAGACCCCATAAAGTATATATATTCTTGATCGTCGCGACATTTTATGTCGATCTAGCCATGTCCGTCCGTCTGTCTATCGAAAGCATGCTAACTTCCGAAGGAGTAAAGCTAGCCGCTTGAAATTTTGCCCAAATACTTCCTATTAATGTAGGTCTGTTGGTATTGTAAATGGGCCATATCGGTCCATGTTTTGATATAGCTGCCATATAAACCGATCTTGGGTCTTGACTTCTTGAGCCTCTAGAGTGCGCAATTCTTATCCGATTGGAATGAAATTTTGCACGACGTGTTTTGTTATGATATCCAATAACTGTGCCAAGTATGGTTCAAATCGGTCCATAACTTGATATAGCTGCCATAAAAACCGATCTTGGGTCTTGACTTCTTGAGCCTCTAGAGTGCGCATTTCTTATCCGATTGGAATGAAATTTTGCACGTAGTATTTTGTATGATATCTAGTATGATATATAGTATTTTGTTATGATATCCAACAACTGTGCCATATAAACAGATCTGTGGACTTGACTTCTTGAGCTTATAGAGGGCGCAGTTCCTATCCGATTTGGCTGAAATTTTGCAAGACGTATTTTATTCTTACTTTCAACAACTGTGTCAAATAAGGTTCAAATCGGTTCATAACCTGATATAGCTACCACATAAACCAATTTGGGATCTTGACTTCTTGAGCCTTTAAAGGTCGCAATTATTATCCGATTTGCCTGCAATTTTGTACGACGGATTCTCTCATGACCATCAACATACGTGTTTATTATGGTCTGAATCGGTCTATTGCCCGATACAGCTCCCATATAAATCGATCTCCCTATTTTACTTCTTGAGCCCCCAAAGGGTGCAATTCTTATCCGAATTGGCTGACATTTTACACAGGTCTCCAACTTATAATTCATTTGTGGTCCAAACCGGGCCATATCTTGATATCGCTCTAATAGCAGAGCAAATCTTTTCTTATATCCTTTTTTTTGCCTAAGAAGAGATGCCGGGAAAAGAACTCGACAAATGCGATCCATGGTGGAGGGTATATAAGATTCGGCCCGGCCGAACTTATCACGCTTTTACTTGTTTAGTGCTGGCATTGGTTGTCGAAACTTCTATTAAATTCCGTGGAAATTCATTTGATTACATTAATGGGTTTTGGATTATTTTCCAACCAAAAAAAATAATTGAAATATTTATTTTGGCGCCTAAAATACATTCGCAGTAAATTTATTTTGAATGTCAGAAAATGATGCAGAGAAAATGTCACCTTTGCGTCGAAAACCTGTCATTGGCCCCATAGTGTGCCGCTCGATTTATAGGTTCTGTCTTGTAGCGCCGAACCTCTCGCTTTAGATCATTAAACATTAAGATGGATCTACCACCTTAATGTTTCTGGGTAGTGGATACCCATCCACAAGATGATGATTTAGATGGTACTAGGGATAACAGCCCACAAGGGATTGCTTAAACAGCATGTAGTTATGTCTTCGCACGGGAAGGATTTTTGTCTCCTGATGGAGGTGGTCCACGTGAGAACTTCAGACCGTTCTGAATATTATGCATACATAACTTACCGCAGAGCAGCCAATTGCTTGTACGTGGTCAACAAAGTTTCATTGTCAGCACCCCGAATGCTGCCGGCAAGTACCTTGTTTCTACTTTTGAACGTGTGGGAGCTGTCAAATGCGACACCAAATATTTTGGGACACTTGATGGTTAGAATCGTTTTTCCATCGACTATCACATGCAGCTCATTATTCACATCACGCGTATTTATAGTGAAAAATGTGACTGAAAATTTGGTCGCAGAAATCTTCAAATCTCTTGCAGTGAAATAAGTTCAAGTTCGTTGAGGCATACCTTAAACCTATTGGGGATGTCATAAATGGATGGGGGACCTGAAGCAATGATAGAATAATATTCCTCATATGATATGATCTCTATGCCGTCAGGAGGGGTGGAGTGGAGGATAGGTAGAGGTTAAATAGTTTTGGAAAAATCACCCCGCATTGGGGAACTCCCCTGCGGAGTTTCGGCTTCTTATCCCTGAATTCCGCAAATTACTGGCGATTGTACAGATAATCGGCGACCTAGCGTTTTAGGCCTGACTGGAGAGACGTGTCGAATGCCTTCAATAGCTTCAGTGCCACGAGGACCGTTCTATCACATGACCTAGGTTAATTGAAGCTACTGCAAAAGTGTGTAGTGATATGCACAAGCATCATATCTGGTGATACGTATAAGCATCAGTTCCCTTAATAAGGCACTTCGTTCCTACAGAAGCGGCTTCAACCATCAATTTAAGGTTCGAAGGCGCAATCTTGGAATAGTGGGCCGTGTATTGGGAAGCCAGCCGGTAGTGAGGCTTATCTTCTTATATATAAAATCAATTTGTGTTTGTTTGTTTGGTTGTGTGTTTGTTTGTTTGGTTGTGTTTGTTTGTTTGTTGTTTGTGTGTTCCTTATAGACTCAGAAACGGCTGAACCGATTTTCTTGAAATTTTCACAGATGGTGCATAATGATCCCGTGGTGATAACAGGGTACTAAATTTTTTGATATCTGAAGGGTGGCGGACCCTCCCCCTTACCCTAATTTTTAGATACGCCTGATCCCACCCTAAAACTTACCAAACATATATTTAGACCAATCACGACAATATGATACCCCAATGAAAGGTATTTATCCAATTGTCGGACTAAGTGTTAGGAGGACCCCTCCAAACCCCAACCCCCAAAACACCCCTAAATCGGACTTATTTACCGACCATGGCAATATGGGACTCAAATGAAAGGTATTTGCGAGAAGAATACGAATCTAATATCCAAATGTGGGACCACGTTTCTCTGGATCCACCCTTTCACCAAAACACCCCCCAAACAGGACTTATTTACTGACCATGGGATTATGGGGCTTAAAGAAAATATATTTGAGTGTAGAATTCGAATCTGATATCCAAATATGGGACCAAGTGTTTGGGGGGCGCCACTGCCCAAAAGCATCCCCCAAAGGGCACAAATTTACGACTATAGAAATATGGGGCTCAATTGAAAGGTCTTTGGGAGTAAAGCACGAAACCGATATCAATATTATGGAAAAGTGTCCATGGGGCCAACCCACCCCCACAACACCACCCAAATAGGACGTATTTGCTGACCATTGCAATATGAGGCTTAAATAATAGGATTTTTAGAGTAGAACACGAATCCGATATATATTTTCAATACCAACTCACTGAGTGGCCACCCATCGCCCAAAACACCCCCCAAGCCGGCCATGTTTGCCGACTATAGAAATATGAGGCTCAAATTAAAGGTATTTGGGAGTAGGACATACTGTTTAGGGGATGTCCCACCACCATAACAACCCCCAAATAGACGTATTTGCTCACCAAGACAATTTGGGTCTTGAAGAGAGTGGAACTAAACATATATAGCTTTTTTTTATACCACAAACCGGACAAATTTGCTGACTTTTACAATAAGGAGTTTAAATGAGACTAGAAAACTAATTTTGAGGCCAATGGCAATATGGGGTTCAAATAAATGATATATAGATATATGATGTTGCTGATATATTTTCCGGGCTTAGTGATTGGGGGACCAACCCAATCCCCAAAACACTCCTAAATCGGGCATATTTACCGACCATGTTAACGTGGAGCTTAAATGTAAGGTATTGATGGTAGAGGAAGAATTGATACCAACTTTCGGGACCAATTTTCTGGGGGTCTCCCCTTTCCCAAAATATCCCACAACAGCAATTTTTTACTGACCATCGCAGTATGGGGCTCAAATAAAGGTATTTGGGAGTAGAATACGATATGATATCCAAATGTAAGACCATGTATTTAGGGCATGATCCCTTCCTCAAAACACGCCCCAAAGGGTAAAAATTTTTCGACCATGCCAATATGTGGCTCAAATGAAAGGTATTTGAGATAAGAAAACGAATTTGATAACCTATTTTAGGGCCATTTGTTTTTGGGGGACGCCTCATCGTGTAAACTCCCTTAAACCAATGGCAATATGGGGTTTATATAAATAGTATTTAAGAGAAGAGCTCGATACTGATTTTTTTCAGGGCCAAGTGTCTGGGGGACCACATCACCTCCGAAAACACCCCTAAATCAGATATCATGAGAATATCAGACTGAAATAATGTATTTTTAGAATAGAGTACACCTTACATCCAAACTTAAATTCGTAGACCAATAAAGATCATATGGGATTCAGATGAAGGCACTAATATTGTTAAACTGTTAGACAAGCGATATACTATTTTCGTAGTATTGTATTTCTCTAAAAGCTTTTCAATTGTCGAAAATAAATATTCCAAGGAATCTTTTTTTCCATATAAAGTAAAAGAAGGCGCAGCGGAGTGGGCCCGGGTCAGCTAGTTTATTTTAAGATTGGCTACTACTGAACCTTCAGTGCTAAGTGACGTGGTCCGCCAGGAGTATTTTTCCTTACAAAACTCGTTCGATCTTGTCATGATAAGTTAGACATCCAGAGGCAGTTAAGAAATCAGTGAAACCATTCTCAAGACACTGGACGCTCGACGCTTTCCCCTCCTATTTTGATGGTTGCAGTAGTGTTATTATTTAAATGTCATTCTGATTTACTAGCCAAAATTACACCAAGAAATTTGGTTGATCTAGGAAACTCTAAGGTTATGCCCTTCAGCATGGGTTTCCTGAACTCTAGAAGCCACTTTCTTAAAGTGAGCTGTTCCGTCTTTCTAATATTTAGAGTCTTCCTGAAGTTGGGTAGACATTTTCCCATGTCGAGAATTACAAGATCTTCAGCGCAGGCACACAATCGCTTGTAGTGTGAACATCCTAGCAATAGCATATACCGACATTACAGTAAACCATAATACACCAAGTTGCGAGTACTTTGCGATATTTTATCTCACATATAATTGTAATAATACTCAGAAATATAAAAACAAATTTCTAAAGACTTTTTTTAATTAACAATTATACGTGTGTTTCTCATTTAGGGTGCTCAAGTGAATCATGACTATTGACTTTCGACTACTTTAAAAATAACTATCAAATCAAACAATCCATCTTTAATGACACAGTCTTTAATACGAAACAAAAAATCCTAGCCAAGAGTTAATTTAGGACAATGATACGCCACATTTAGCTCACGTATGCATGAAGACATTCCGACTGCAAAACGTGTTTTCCTCCAATTTCTTTTGCATGGATTTTATAACGTTCTGTTGCATGCTACGGTTCGAATCGTGTCAGATCTTCTTTCTTGTTTCGCAGCTAATTTGTATTCCTTCGCCTACTCCTGCCAACGTAGCCATCTCCCTAGCGAATTCTCGCAGCATATTTTCAAGAATATGTTCATTTGAAAACAATAACTAGCTTAGGTTTCCTTTAGCAACAAAAGAGGATGTAAGGAAAAACATACTCGCACATCGTGGTAACATCAATCTGCTAACTCTTATTGTTCGATGGATGGTTCACATTGAAGTGCAAGTACAGGGACATGGAGGAAAAATTCTAATTAGCCACATTTTGCGAGGTTGATATTCTCTTCTCATTTCTCAGATTTCACTCGAATTCTATTGTCAAAGTAATCTGCACTAAAAAGGAAAAACAAGTAATATCTTGTTCATTTGCCAGAGTAATAATACCCGTACGTACAATTTGATGAAAGCACACAAATAGAAATGGGATATAATCGGACAACTGAAAGGGGTAAAACAAATCCAACTGGAAAGTGATTTGTAATTAAAGATGAGGGTATTAGTGAACGAGAGAGAACGCATTAGCAGTGTTTTAAATCTCAAGTATTTAATTGTCAATGAAATGTAAAGTGATTGATTGTTTGAGATTAGTAAGCTCTGATTTATTTCGTCTTTAGGTCAAAATGTATTTTTCGTTGGGCGAAACATCAAGGGGACTAGTCAAAAGATGTTCAAGCTTAATTTTTTATTTTGTTCTTAAAGGAAAAGATTGTGCTTCAAAAATTTGGATTGACAAAAAAAATTAAATAAACGGGCTGCTTAAAAAAATGCAAATTTGGCCATGAACATTCCTTTAGGGATAGAGGGGAAACAAGTTTAAGCTCAATGATAAGCGACCTCCTTTTATAGCCGAGTCCGAATGGAGGGCGCATTGAGAAACCTCCTTGGGGAAAAGTTTTGCATGGCATAGTAAGTCGCAAATATCACCAGCAATAGGAGGGTTTAACCACCGCAGACATTTTCTTGTGATGTTCGCGCCGGGACTTGATCACACGCGTTCAGCGTTACGGTGACACTGGACACGCTTAATTACTTTACTTTAATGGGCAATGGAGAAAAATTTGTTCTACTAACCGAACTCTGAATAGATTTTCAAGTGCCTCGATCTTCTGCACTTATTTTCCAACTTTTGTCACCTAGATTCTAGATACAAAGCGGACTGGTCCATAAATTTTGGTTATGTTCCATTTGCCAGAACCGCATCCAACATCGGTCATTGTCGCTGTGTGTGAACTGTGCATGTAGTGGGTATGTGAACATAGACAGTAGTGGGTCACAAACGTCGTCGTCGTCGCCTTCGGCGTCTTCTTCGTCAGACTATGTGACCCCTCCGCCTTCTCCCAGCCCCAATATTGCCGGGTCAGTATATCTGCAATGTATAGGAATAGCTATTAGGTTCGGTACTGCCGACACCTTCTTATATATAAAAATCAATTTGTGTTTGTTTGTAGGTTTGTTTGTTTGTGTGTTCCTTATAGACTCAGAAACGGCTGAACCGATTTTCTTGAAATTTTCACAGAGGGTGCATAATGACCCCGTAGTGCAAATAGAGTACTACATTTTTTGATATCTGAAGGGGGGCGGACCCTCCCCCTTACCCTAATTTTCAGAAACGCCAGATCTCGGAGATGGGTGGTGCGATTTAAGCGAAATTTTGTGTGCTCTCATATAGTACCATAAAAATAACAAGTCAAAGTGTGCTAAGTTCGGCCGGGCCGAATCTTATATATCCTCCACCATGGAGCGCATTTGTCGCGTCCTTTTCCCGGCATCTCTTCTTAGGCAAAAAAAGATATAAAAAAAGATTTGCTCTGCTATTAGAGCCATATCAAGATATGATCCGGTTTGGACCACAATTAAATTATATGTTGGAGACCTGTGCAAAATGTCAGCCAATTCGAATAAGAATTGCGCCCTTTGGGGGCTCAAGAAGTAAAATAGAAAGATCGATTTATATGGGAGCTTTATCGGGCTATAGACCGATTTAGACCATAATAAACACGTATGTTGATGGTCATGAGATGATCCGTACAAAATTTCAGGCAAAACGGATAATAATTGCGACCTCTAGAGGCTCAAGAAGTCAAGAAGTCAGGTTAAGAACCGATTTGAACCTTATTTGACACATTTGTTGAAAGTAGGAATAGAATACGTCATGCAGAGAGAATAGAATACGTCAAGAAATCAAGATCCCAGATCGGTTTATATGGCAGCTATATCAGGTTATGAACCTATTTAACCCTTATTTCACACAGTTGTTGAAAATAAGAATAGAATACATCATACAAAATTTCAGCCAAATTGGATAAGAATTGCGCACTCTAGAGGCTCAAGAAGTCAAGACCCAAGATCGGTTTATATGACAGCTATATCAGGTTATGGACCGATTCGAACCATACTTGGCACAGTTGTTGAATATCATAACGAAATACTTCGTGCATAAATTCATTCAAATCGGATAAGAATTGCGACCTCTAGAGGCTCAAGAAGTCAAGACCCAAGATCGGTTTATATGGCAGCTATATCAGGTTCTATACCGATTCAAACCATACTTGGCACAGTTGTTGAATATCATAACGAAATACTTCGTGCATAAATTCATTCAAATCGGATAAGAATTGCGACCTCTAGAGGCTCAAGAATTCAAGACCCAAGATCGGTTTATATGGCAGCTATATCAAACCATGGACCTATATGGCCCATTTACAATACCAACCTACCTACACTAATAAGAAGTATTTGTGCAAAATTTCAAGCGGCTAGCTTTACTCCTTCGGAAGTTAGCGTGCTTTCGACAGACAGACGGACGGACGGACATGGCTAGACCGATATAAAATGTCGCGAAGATCAAGAATATATATACTTTATGGGGTCTCGGACGAATATTTGGGGTAGTTACAAACACAATGACGAAATTATTATATCCCCCATCCTATGGTGGAGGGTATATAAATTTGGTATCCAAATTTCGGATGGGGTACCTAGGGGGGCTGCCCCACCCTAAAACCTACCAAACATATATTTAGACCAATCACGATAATATGGGACTCAAATGAAAGGTATTTAGGATGAGAAATCGTATCTGATATCCAATTGTCGGACCAAGTGCTAGAGGGACCACCCCAAGCCCCAAAATACCCTTAAATCGGACATATTTACCGACCATGGCAATACAGAACTCAAATGAAAGGTATTTGCGAGTAGAATTCGAATCTGATATCCAAATGTGACCCATGTTTCTGGGGGTCCACCCCTTTCCCAAAACACCCCCCAAACAGGACTTATTTACTGACCATGGGAATATGGGGATTAAATGAAAGGTATTTGAATGTAGAATACCAATCTGATATCCAAATATGGGACCAAGACTCTCACCAAAAACATCACCCAAAGGGAACAAATTTACGACCATAGCAATATGGTGCTCAAATAAAAGGTCTTTGGGAGTTAAGCACGAATCTGATATCAATATTCGGGAAAAGTGTCCATGGGGCCACCCCACCCCCACAACACCACCCAAATAGGAAGTATTTGCTGAATATTGTAATATGAGGCTCAAATAAGAGGGTTTTAAAGTGGAACACAAATCCGATATATATCTTCAATGCCAACTCACTGAGTGGCCGCCCATCCCCCAAAACATTCCCCAAGCCGGTCATGTTTGCCGACTATGGAAATATGTGGCTCAAATTGAAGGTATGTGGGAGTAGACCACTTATCTGATATCAACATTAGGAGCCAACTGTCTAGCGGACGTCCCACCACCATAACAGCCACCAAATAGGATGTATTTGCTCACCAAGACAATTTGGGTCTTGAAGAGAGTGGAACTAAATATTCATAGTTTTTAGGGCCAATACCCCAAACCGGACATATTTGCTGACTTTTGCAATAAGGAGTTTAAATGACATTAGAAAACGAATTTGATATCCAATTTTGAGGGCAATGGAGTTCAAATAAATGATAGATATATGAGAATAGAGCACGTTGCTGATATATTTTCCGGACCAAGTATCTTAGGAACCACCTCTCCCCCGAAAACACCACTTAATCAGACATCATGAGAATATCGGGCTAAAATGAAGTATTTTAAGAATGGAGTACACCTTATATCCAAATATTCCAACGTTTGTTCCATATAAAGTAAAAGAAGGCGCAGCGGAGCGGGCCCGGGTCAGCTAGTAGTGCTATACAATATGTATAAGCCGCCGGTTTGTAGTTGTGTCCCAGTTAATAATCAGAATTACAGGGCCGACATTTGTTGCCTTCTGTCTGGCCATAATCCCCTGGTGTTTGGGTACTTTAAAGCGCAGCACGTTGTATGGCATTCTCCTTTAGGTAATGACCAGGGGGTCATAGCTTTGGAAAGGCAGACTGAAGGCTGCACGTTATGCATGGTGAATGAGGTTCCCATCACTAAACTAAAACAAGTAAGAGCGTGTTATGTTCGGCCGGGCCGAATCTTATATACTCTCCACCATGAATCGCGTTTATCGAGTTCTTTGCGCGGTATTTCTTTTTAAATAAACAAAGAATAATGAATGAGAACTGTTATGCTATTCGAGCTATATCAAATTATAGTACGATTCTGACAATAAATGAATTGGATGCTGAACATTGTAGAAGTCATTTTTTAATATTTCGGTGCATTCGAATAAGAATGAGCCTTGTAGGGGCTCAAGACGCAAAATCGGGAAATCGGTTTATATGGGAGCTGTATCAAGCTGTATCAATACATGGACCGATATGGCCCATTTACAATACCAACCGACCTACACTAATAAGAAGTATTTGTGCAAAATTTCGAGCAGCTTGCTTTACTCCTTCGAGAGTTAGCGTGTTTTCTACAGACAGACGGACGGACGGACAGACATGGCTAGATCGACTTAAAATGTCATGACGATCAAGAATATATATTCCTTATAGGATCTTAGACGCCTATTTCGAGCTGTTACAAACAGAATTACAAAATTAGCAGAGCCCCATATTAAGGTGGAGGATAAAAGATAAGCAAACTTAATTTATAGATTATCAATTTTCCAACATTTAAAGGAAACATTTCCTTAAGGAAAAATCCTTTAAAGAAAGATAAATTGTCAATGTTCAATCTTATTCTTATGATTTTAATTGCAATTTGTATTTGATAAATAACTTTTAATCGTTCCTTTGGGCTCTTAAAAAAATGTTTCATTAAAAATTCCACACAAATAGTGAGAGGATAATAAAAACTACAACAAAAGATAAGTATGTACATGAAATAATTTATTAATTAATAAAACAATTATGCTTTCAAAAGACATTAAGAGGATATGGAAAATTATTTATGTAAATGACTAAACAGCAACAACAAGAATGAGTAGTGTGAAAACGGGTTTGATTGCAATGTTGCAATTGCAATCATAATTGTCACGCATTTGTCAAATTGATGTAGTGAACATGTCGCCGTACGTTATGTCATTGCAAAATACACAGGCTACAGCATCGGTGACAGCAGCAACGATAAAAAAAAACACAATGTCGCATAATAGTCGAAACTATGCTATGTTCACAAGCCAACGGTTAAAGAGTAGTTAAAAAAGTGGCTTCCAATGGGAGGAAAAGGTTTTTATACCCTACACCACCACTGTGGTACAGGAGAAGAGCTAGACCCATTGAAACCTATCGGCTTAGAATCACTTTCTGATTCGATTTAGCTATATCCGGCGGTCCGTCTGTTCGTCCATGTATTCTTGTATTCTCCGATTTTCAGAAAATTTTGCATAAGTCTCTTTTTAGGTGCAAGGACGAACACTATTGATATTGAAAAAAACCGGTCCAGATAAAGCTTCCATATATATTTTTCATCCGATGTGCCCTTTTAAAGCTGTAGAAGTCGCAAATTTTGTCCGATCCTTACAAAATTTACCACAAAGTGTTTCTTTTGACGTCTCAATATGTGTGCAAAATTTCATAAAAATCGGTTTATATTTAGATATAGCTTCCATATATATCTTTCATTCGATATGCCCTTTTAAAGCTGTAGAAGCCACAATTTTGGTCCGATCTTTACCAAATTTGGTACGAAGTGCTTTTTGTTATGTCCCAATATATGTGAAATTTCATCAGAATCGGGTCAGATTAATATATAGCTCCCATATATATCTTTCATCCGATATGGACTTTTAAGGCTGTAAAAGGCAAAATTTTTGTTCAATCTTTACCAAATTTGGCACGAAGTGCTTTTTGACGTCCTAATATGTGTGTAAAATTTCACCAGAACCGGATCAGATTTCAATAAATATAGCTCCCATATATATCTTTCATCCGATATGGTCTTTTGAGGCTGTAGAAGGCACAATTTTGGTCCAATCTTTAGAAAATTTGGCACGAAGTGCTTTTTTGGACGTCCTAGTATGTGTGTAAAATATCATAAAAATCGGATCAGATGAATATATAGCTCTCATATATATCTTTCATCTGTTATGCGCTTTAAAAGCTGTAGTAGCCACAATTTTGGTCCCATCCTTACAAAATTTTGCAGATGTTTTATTCGACGTTGCACTACATGTAAAATCGAACCAGATTTAAATAAAGTTCCCATATATATCTTTTATGCGTTTCGACTTTTAAGGCTGAAGTAGCTACAGTTTTGGTCCGATCTCTACAAAAATGTTCATGAGATGTTTTAATTGACATCCCAATACGTGTGCAAAATTTCATCAAAATCGAATCAGATTAAGATAAAACTCCCATATATATATTTTATGCGTGTCGACTTTTAAGGCTGTAGAAGCTACAATTTTCGTACCATCATAAGAAAATCGTAGAAGGTTCTATTAGATATTTCGATAGGTATGCAAAATTAAAGTCTGACTAGTTTTTATTATATCGGTTTTTAAGAAGTATAGTTTCTTAGGAAAAGTAGAAAGTATATAATTTAATGCTATGGCCAATGAAAAATACTTATACAGGGTGGCTGATGAAAGCCGCTACCAAAAAAAAAATGTAATAACTTTTTTTCTATTTAATAATAATAATTTAATAATTAATTTAATTAATTAATTAATTAATTTAATTAATAATAATTTAATAATTAATTTAATAATTTAATTTAACATGAATAAAAGAAAAATGTATTCCATACACCGAAAAAAAAATGTAGCAATATTCATCATTGTAGCAATATTCATCAGCCACCCTGTATATAAAAATCAATTTGTGTTTGTTTGTCGGTTTGATTGTTTGTTTGTGTGTTCCTCACAGACTCATAAACGGCTGAACCGATTTTCTTAAAATTTTCACAGATGGTGCATAATGATCATGTGGTGAAAACAGCGTACTACATTTCTTGATATCTGAAGGTTGGGCGGGGACCCTCCCCCTAACCCTAATTTTCAGAAACGCCTGATCGCGGAGATGGGTGGTTCTCTCATATAGTACCCTAAAAGTAAAAATTTGGTATCCGAATTTCGGATCGGGAACCTAGGGGGCCGCCCCATCCTAAATCCTACCAAACATATATTAAGACCAATCACGACAATATGGGACTCAAATGAAAAGTATTTAGGATAAAACAAGTAAAAGCGTGCTAAGTTCGGCCGGGCCGAATCTTATATACCCTCCACCATGGATCGCATTTGTCGAGTTCTTTTCCCGGCATCTCTTCTTAGGCAAAAAAGGATATAAGAAAAGAGTTGCTCTGCTATTAAAACGATATCAAGATATGGTCCGGTTCGGACCACAATTAAATTATATGTTGCAGACCTGTGTAAAATGTCAGCCAATTCGTATAAGAATTGCGCCCATTGGGGCTCACGAAGTAAAATAGAGAGAACGATTTATATGGGATCTGTATCGGGCTATAGACCGATTCAGACCATAATAAACAACGTTTGTTGATGGTCATGAGAGGATCCATCGTACAAAATTTCAGGCATATCGGATAATAATTGCGACCTCTAGGGGTCAAGAAGTCAAGATCCCAGATCGGTTTATATGGCAGCTATATCAGGTTATGAACCGATTTGAACCTTATTTGACACAGTTGTTGAAAGTAAAAATAAAATACGTCATGCAAAATTTCAGCCAAATCGGACAGGAATTGCGCCCTCTAGAAGCTCAAGAAATCAAATCCCCAGATCTGTTTATATGACAGCTATATCAGGTTATGAACCGATTTGAACCATACTTGGCACAGTTGTTCGATATCATAACGAAATACTTCGTGCAAAATTTCATTCTGATCGGATAAGAATTGTGCCCTCTAGAGGGTCAAGAAGTCAAGACCCAAGATCGGTTTATATGGTAGCTATATCAGGTTATGGACCGATTTGAACCATACTTGGCACAGTTGTTGGGTATCATAACAAAACACGTCGTGCGAAATTCCATCCCAATCGGATAAGAATTGCGCACTCTAGAGGCTCAAGAAGTCAAGACCAAAGATCGGTTTATATGGTAGCTATATCAGGTTATGAACCGATTTGAACCATACTTGGCGCTGTTGTTGGATATCGTAACAAAACACGTCGTGCAAAATTTCATTCTGATCGGATAAGAATTGCGCACTCTAGAGGCTCAAGAAGTCGAGACCCAAGATCGGTTTATATGGCAGCTATATCAGGTTATGGACCGACTTGAACCATACTTGGCACAGTTGTTGGATATCATAACAAAACACGTCGTGCAAAATTTCATTCTGATCGGATAAGAATTGCGCACGCTAGAGGCTCAAGAAGTCAAGACCCAAGATCGGTTTATATGGCAGCTATATCAAAACATGGTCCGATATGGCCCATTTACAATACCAACCGACCTACACTAATAAGAAGTATTTGTGCGAAATTTCTAGCGGCTAGCTTTACTCCTTCGGAAGTTAGCGTGCTTTCGACAGACAGACGGACGGACGGACGGACAGACGGACGGACATGGCTAGATCGACATAAAATGTCACGACGATCAAGAATATATATACTTTATGGGGTCTCAGACGAGTATTTCGAGTAGTTACAAACAGAATGACGAAATTAGTATACCCCCCATCTTATGGTGGAGGGTATAAAAACGAATCTGATATCCAATTGTCGGACCAAGTGTTAGGGGGACGACCCCAAACCCCAACCCCCAGAACACCCCTAAATCGGACATATATATCGACCATGGCAATATAGGACTCAAATGAAAGGTATTTGCGAGTAGAATACGAATCTAATATCCAAATGTGGGACCACGTTTCTGGGGGTCCACCCCTTCCCCAAAACACCCCCCAAAGAGGACTTATTAACCGACCATGGGATTATGGGGCTTAAAGAAAAGGTATTTGAGTGTAGAATTCGAATCTGATATCCAAATATGGGACCAAGTGTTTGGAGGGGGCCGCTCCCCAAAAACATCCCCCAAAGGGGAAAAATTTACGACCATAGCAATATGGGGCTCAAATGAAAGGTCTTTTGGAGTAAAGCACGAAACCGATATTAGTATTCTGGAAAAGTGTCTATGGGGCCACCTCACCCCCACAACACCACCCAAATAGAAAGTATTTGCCGACTATTGCAATATGAGGCTCAAATAAGAGGGTTATTTGAGTAGAACACGAATCCGATATATATATTCAAGACCAACTTACCGAGTGGCCACCCATCCCCTAAAACTCCCCCAAGCCGGTCATGTTTGCCGGCTATGGAAATATGGGGTTCAAATTAAAGCTATTTGGGAGTAGACCACGTATCTGATATTAACGATAGGGACCAACTGTCTAGGGGATGTCCTACCACCATAACAACCCCCAAATAGGACGTATTTGCTCACCAAGACAATTGGGGTCTTGAAGAGAGTGGAACTAAACATATATAGTTTTTAGGGCCAATACCCCAAACCGGACATATTTGCTGACTTTTTGCATTAAGGAGTATAAATGAGATTAGAAAACGAATTTCATGTACAGTTTTGAGGCCAATGGCAATATGGGGTTCAAATAAATGATATATATATATATATGACGTTGCTGATATACTTTCAGGGCTTAGTATTTGGGGGACCAGCCCAATCCCCAAACCACCCCTAAATCGGGCATATTTACCGACCATGTCAATGTGGAGCTTAAATGTAAGGTATTGGAGGTAGAACAAAAATTGATACCCACTTTCGGGATCAATTTTCTGGGGGTCTACCCCTTTCCCAAAATAACCCACAAACAGCAATTTTTTACTGACCATCGCAATATGGGGCTCAAATGAAGGTATTTGTGAGTAGAAACCGAATTTGATATCCAAATGTAGGACCATGTATTTAGGGCATCACCCTTCCCCAAAACACCCCCCAAAGGGTAAACATTTTTCGACCATGCCAATATGTGGCTCAAATGAAAGGTATTTGAGATTTGAAAACGAATTTGATAAGCTATTTTGGGGCCATTTGTTTGGGGGACGCCTCACCGTGTAAACTCCCTTAAACCAATGGCAATATGGGGTTTATATAAATAGTATCTGAGAGAAGAGCACGATGCTGATATTTTTCAGGGCCAAGTGTCTGGGGGACCACATCATTCCCGAAAACACCCCTAAATCAGATATCATAAGAATATCGGGCTGAAATAAAGTATTTTAAGAATGGAGTACACCTTACATCCAAACTTAAATTCGTAGACCAATAAAGATCATATGGTATTGAGATAAAGGCACTTATATTGTTAAACTGTTAAACAAGCGATATACTATTTTCGTAGCAATGTATTTCACTAAAAGCTTTTCAATTGTCGAAAATAAATATTCCAAGGTAACTTTTGTTCCATATAAAGTAAAAGAAGGCGCAGCGGAGCGGGCCCGTGTCAGCTAGTGGCATATAAAATGAAATAGATGAATTTGCAAATATGCTCTTAATTATCCCATTATTAAAAAGGGGCGATACTTCTTGGGTAGCAAATCTTAAGTTGGACTAGGTTTAAGTGGCAGTCTTCCATTAGAATCACCTAGACGTTTCCGTCCATTGTAATACCACAGGAACAGGAGAAGGAAGATGGCTTCTTGTTCCTAAAGAAAAGCCCATTTACTGAAGGACCAATGATAGATGTCATCCAGATAAACCCCCACCAGATCGAGACAGCTACATACGCTCTGATGAAGAAAATCAGCAAGGCCAAGATTCATGTTGCCATAGACGACCCGGAACAAAGTTTCTGTACTGAACCATTTCAACCAATTATTCTTTGTTGAAACTGGTACTCGGCGTAGGACATGCGTTATTTGTTATAAAAATTTAAATTATACATCTTCCCCAGAGTGTCAATGTCAGATGCAACAGTGATGAGACTTGGAAACGGCGGAGCATACCTGGAATAACATTATCTGCTTTTCTTCTCTCCGACACCGCCACCCACGTCGGAGCTGCTACGGCTGGTGAGGAAAACAAAACAGACAGGAAATAGGGTGCGATGCGAACTCTTGTCATATTTCGTGGGGTAGTACCAACATTAATAAGGACCAAGCCCTGGCAGAATTCTTGAATAATAACGACCTAATAACACTTAATATTGTTAACACCGCTACCTTTGTTAAAAATATTTGGGAGGAGGTTTTACGTGTGACAATATGTTCGAAAAATCTGATCGATGAGGTTCAGTATTGGAGTGTCTCCAAACAGCTCTCTTTCTCTGACCATCGCTACAGAAGACTAATCAGAAGAAGTCTTGGACAAGATAACTTAGATTTTCTAAGCATAAAAGGCATTGACGACAATACCAACAGGTTTACGACTGCAGTAGTGGGGTTTTTCGAAGATAGGTGTACTCTTCGCGAAAGGAAATCAGCCCAAGAAAAACCCTGGATGACCGGGGAGATTCGCACCATTGGGAAAGAGGTCCGCATACTTTACAACAGAGCACGCCAGAATCTTGGAAAAATGAGGTATCTTAACGGAGTTTTTGGTAAAGGAAGCCATGAGGAGCTTCAAACCATTTAAGTCACCCGGACCTGATGGAAAATTTCCGGCGACTATCTGGCGGACCATCTGGCCACTATTTCAGCATGCTTAGCACTTGCATTTACTTCGTAAGCCTGGCAGGAGGCGAGGGTGGTATTTATGCCCAAGCCCGGCATGGCAAGTTTTGCGATACCAAAGGCCTACCGACCAACATTCCTTACGCCGTTTCTGCTCAAACCCGTGTAGCGTATTGTGGATACCATGACAAAGAGCACGACATCTATCGAACTGCCCAAATGAAACATCATTCCCTTGCCAAGGGAGGTCGGTGGAATTTGCCCTGCATGAGGTTGTGCATAAATTAGAAGATTCCTTCCATGCCAAGAAGTATACATCAGCGGTATGTATTGACATAGAGGGGACTTTTAACAATGTGCGGACTGACACACTGGTCCAATCCTTAGGCCGGTATAGGGATCTAAAGTGAAATTGAAAACCAACTATTCGACTTTTTCTGATAATCAAAAAGTCGACTTTTCGACCTTTTCGATTATCAAAAAAATCGGATTTTTTTACGGAAAAAATATGGCTTTTAACAGAAAAACTAGGCTTTGAAACTTTTTCATTATTAACATTCGATTTCTGACGTGTCGATTAAAGCAATGGATATGATTAAAGCAATGGATTAAACGAAAGATTTACCCTTTCCATCAATCCCTTTCGTTACTGATCGAAAAGTTACCGTTTCTTTTGTGCCTTAATTGGAGGGCATCACTTACTTCTAGATTTTATTTAACGCAATCTCGATTGTGACTGTCAGATGTCATCGTACTGAAAGATCTCGTGAATTTATGTGGTTGCTAGCGGGTTTATTGTAATTGTTTCAGAGTACTTTTCAAGTAAAATTTGCATGAAATTAGAACTATTATTGACTTTTTGTATCTTGTCTCCAAATTTCAATTCATTTATTCTGAAACAACCCCTAGTTACAATGCGTTTTTCAAAATAAAAGCTTCAAGCTTATAATAAGATTTTATAGAAAAATTATTTGACTTAATTTAATTTAATTTAAACAATTAATATAGCAGAAAACCATTTGTCTGTATGGGTCTAACGATTTACAATGAAAAACACTCGACAAAGTCGATAGCATTCATCAATTCTAAACGATCAGACTTTGACGCCAGAATGCAAATTCGGTTTTCTAGATTATCTTATATATCCGGGCTAAACATCCTCGCAGAACTTGATTAATTTATTATTTGAAAATAGATTAACAGATTATTTGGATGTATAGCGTGCGTATGTATTACCATTTCCGAAATTGATTTATTAACTGGAACTAATATTTTATTCACATCAGATAGGTCCCCCATTCCCCAGGTTCTTGACAATTCAAGATCGGTTTCTTACCTTTAAAGTCTTAGCAAAAGTCAATTGTATAAATAATCTTAACTCTGAATTGAAAATTCATTTTCAATCAATTTTCTCAGAATTTCACTTCAAATAAGATCTCATTAAAAAAAAATTTCCTTAATTTTACTTTTACAGCTCGCATTTACCAAACGCTTAAATTTGAATACTGGTACTTTGCACTTTGTGAGTACTGAACCACAATTAATATCTATCGCGTTCACTTTTTCTTCACTATTGTTTTTTATACCCTCCACCATAGGATGGGGGTATACTAATTTCGTCATTTCGTCTGTAATTCCTCGAAATATGAGTCTAAGACCCCATATAGTATAAATATGCTTGATCGTCATGACATTTTAAGTCGATCTAGCCATGTCCGTCCGTCTATGGAATGCACACTGACTTTCAAAGGAGTAAAGCTACGCGCAAGAAATATTGCACAAATGCTTCTTATTAGTGTATGTCGGTTGTGATTGTAAATGGGCCAAATCGGTCCATGTTTTGATATAGCTGCCATTTAAACTGATATTGGGTATTGACTTCTTGAGCTTCTAGAGGGCGCAATTCTTATCCGATTTGGTGAAAATTTTGCACCTAGTATACTGGTATCACTCCCGACAATTGCTAAGTATGGTCTAAATTGGTTGATAATTTGATATAGCTGCCATATGGTGTTTTTTATGACTGGCCTTTTTCTGCTTGAAAAAGTCATTCAAAGAACTTGACAAATGCTATATATGGCGAAGGGTATATAAGTTCCGGCCCGGCCGAACTTCGCACGCTTTTACTTGTTTTTGGAATAGAAATTTCACACCGCCGTGGCTCAGAGGTTAGCATGTCCTCCTATGACGACAAACGCCAGGGTTCAACATCAACAAAATTTTCAGCTGTGGTTATCCCCTTACTAGTGCTGACTACATTTGTAAGGCATCCTGCCATGTTAAAACTTCTCTACCAAGTGGTGTCGCTATGCGGCACGCCTTTAGGACTCTGCATAAAAAACGGAGGTCCCTTATCATTAAGCTTAAACTTTAATTGGACTGATATGAGAGAAGTATCCCCTGTTCCTTCATGGAATGTTCATGGGAAATTTAGTAGTAGTTTAGTAATTTCACATTGGGGTATGATTTTTTACTCCTTGGTTTAGTTAGATATAAAAAAGTGTATATTAATTTAAAAATATATATGCTGAAGAAAATTGTGGGAGCTACTGATGTTTTGGTGGTGGCTTAGCTGCCCCCGGGACCCCAAGCTACGCCAATGGTATTCATATAAACCGATCTCCCGATTAGTCTCTTACAGTCCCAAGTAGCTTCAATTTGTGGCTGATTTGGCAGAAATTATGTCCGTAAAGTACCCAGCAAAAAATTGTTCCTGTCTTGGAAGCAGTATCAAAATATTCTAGCATACTGATGTGCATTTTGAAGGCTCAATAGGTATGCATGAAACTATAATAAAGGGTGATTTTTTTGAGGTTAGGATTTTCATGCATTAGTATTTGACAGATCACGTGGGATTTCAGATATGGTGTCAAAGAGAAAGATGCTCAGTATGCTTTGACATTTCATCATGAATAGACTTACTAACGAGCAACGCTTGCAAATTATTGAATTTTATTACCAAAATCAGTGTTCGGTTCGAAATGTGTTCAAATTTTGACAAATTTTGTTCAGCGATGAGACTCATTTCTGGTTGAATGGCTACGTAAATAAGCAAAATTGCCGCATTTGGAGTGAAGAGCAACCAGAAGCCGTTCAAGAACTGCCCATGCATCCCGAAAAATGCACTGTTTGGTGTGGTTTGTACGCTGGTGGAATCATTGGACCGTATTTTTTCAAAGATGCTGTTGGACGCAACGTTACGGTGAATGAACACATTTCGAACCGAACACTGATTTTGGTAATAAAATTCAATGATTTGCAAGCGTTGCTCGTTAGTAAGTCTATTCATGATGAAATGTCAAAGCATACTGAGCATCTTTCTCTTTGACACCATGTCTGAAATCCCACGTGATCTGTCAAATAAAGGGTGATTTTTTTGAGGTTAGGATTTTCATGCATTAGTATTTGACAGATCACGTGGGATTTCAGACATGGTGTCAAAGAGAAAGATGCTCAGTATGCTTTGACATTTCATCATGAATAGACTTACTAACGAGCAACGCTTGCAAATTATTGAATTTTATTACCAAAATCAGTGTTCGGTTCGAAATGTGTTCATTCACCGTAACGTTGCGTCCAACAGCATCTTTGAAAAAATACGGTCCAATGATTCCACCAGCGTACAAACCACACCAAACAGTGCATTTTTCGGGATGCATGGGCAGTTCTTGAACGGCTTCTGGTTGCTCTTCACTCCAAATGCGGCAATTTTGCTTATTTACGTAGCCATTCAACCAGAAATGAGCCTCATCGCTGAACAAAATTTGTCAAAATTTTAACACATTTCGAACCGAACACTGATTTTGGTAATAAAATTCAATGATTTGCAAGCGTTGCTCGTTAGTAAGTCTATTCATGATGAAATGTCAAAGCATACTGAGCATCTTTCTCTTTGACACCATGTCTGAAATCCCACGTGATCTGTCAAATATTAATGCATGAAAATCCTAACCTCAAAAAAATCACCCTTTACTAATGCATGAAAATCCTAACCTCAAAAAAATCACCCTTTATAATGTTAAGTAATATTCATTAAAAAATTTACAAAAAAATATGGTTTTAGCATAGTAGTATTCTAATACATAGGCTATGCATGAAACATGGCTTCAAAGTATGGTAAAGACGAATTGTTTTGCATCTATATTGCTTCTGATCAGCGGTTGTGCATGGTAATAGTGTTTTGAGCTCATTGAACGAAGATCAAGTAAAACAATTCGTGCTTCACGAAAGCTAGACATTAGGCCGATCTTTATCCGCGTGCTTTATAGAGAGTTTAATATCTTCAGTTGAATTTGCGATCTCGGGCAGAAAGGTTATCTTGTTGTGTTTTATCTTTTGTTGGTGTTTTATATTTTTTACACAGTATTCTTTAAAGATTTTGAGACTGAATTCAAATTTAAATACTTTTATTTTATTTCATTTATTTTTTTAATTAATTACTATAAAACGCCATCTGAAACAGAGTTCTGTATGTTAATGACAATTCATTTTTGATTACACACTGCAAATAGAAACAAAATAATAAAAAAAATCATTTATTTTATAGGACATTAATCGCAGAAAACGGTGTTTTCATTGAAACTTTACTTGCATGAAAACGGCAAATTAAATATGTGCTGCTTATGTTCCATTTTTGATGTTAAAAAAGAAGCGCATTTTGGATCTTTAAACAATCGCATTTAAGTGGGACATCGCCCACAAAAAACATGCATGCCGTATGCAACTGTGTATGCTAATGTCACAATAGTTTTAACTTACGCCATTGCATTCAGGGTGCAAAATTTTCTGCTGGGTACTATCCCCTTGAACTAAGTTTTGTTGTGTACATTTAAGGTAGAATTCATTCATTTTAGAAGATTCAGCTCGGACGAACTTAGCACGATTTTACTTGTTTTGTTAATGAGGTGATTTTAGAAGGTAAGCGCCATCTAGATACTCGTATACAATTTTTAATGTCATAGTCGTCATAACCTACTGCCAACTACCTTTCATTTGAGTCCCATATAGCCATTGTTGACTAATATGCCCATTTAGAGAGATTTTTGGAGGTGGGGCCATAAAAATCAAGTCCAAATAATGGACTTGATGTTTATGCCATAGTATTAATCTACTCTCCAATACCTTTCATCTGAACCTCATATTAGTATAAACTCCAATATTTCTTTTTAGGGAGTTTTGGGGTTGGACCGGCCCCATGGGTACTGGGACCCTAGTTTTAATGTCATATTCGTATTCTACTCTTCAATACCTTTTATTTGATATTGATATTGTCCCGATAGATCCACTATTGATTTTGGGTGGTTTTTGGGTTTTTAATTTTCTTTTTTTAAACGCTCCATTTCGAGTTTGATATTTTTTTATATATTTTTGATATTTTTCCCTCTAAAGATCACGTTTGTACCTATGGCAACCATAACTTAAAAATAGTTGAAGCAATCGGCGGCAAAAATCAAATTGAAACCAAATCCGTTTCGAATTTTTTTGTCTTCAAGGTCGATTTTTCGACCTTTTAGACAGTAAAAGTCGACTTCGACTTTTTTACACAAAAAGCTGAAAAATCGATTAGATCCGGGATATACGATATGCTAAGTAACAGGTGGATAAATAGTGGGTCCTATGACATAAATAATAGTGAGAAAGTGGCACAACGCACGTCACAGGGGTGCATTTAAGCGGCATTCCTATGGGTGACCCCCATAAATAACATATTACGGATTCTTTCTCGTCTTCGACTCAACTGATGTCCGAAGGGCCGAAATGGTCTTGCAGATGGCATCGACTAGGCCAGACCTTTTGTCTCAATGTTAATTAGAGAAGCCTGAAATCTTCTGTTTACGAGGACGACGAATGTGGGCCAATTTGACGCACCGCGTTTTATCAGTAGAACGATTTCGATATCTGACAAGGTCAAATTCTTAGGAGTGATTTTAGACATTAAACTTAATTGGAAATGTCACAATCAGAAGCGTACCGAGAAGGCTCAAAGATGTTGTAAACGGGCTTGAATCCGGGAGTAATCCACAGGCTCTACAGATGCGTTAGACCAATAAACTTGGGGCCCAATTATGGCAAACGTGAATGAGTAAAATCGTTCGAAATCTCTCTACTGTTAATTATGTATCTTTTTATTGAACGCGAATTTTTGAAATCATTATTTATTGAAACCTCGACATAAAAATTTAGATACAGGTGGTTTAGTTTCATTTAATACGAGCTGCTTACTTAGATTATCTTTTTCGATGTTACTCGGTTATTACATCAAGCCGATTACTAGCTTTTCATAGTGCTTTTCCATATTATCATAGGGCGGATTAATATCCGCACCCTCTTTTCAATCTAACCTTACCTAACCTAACGTTGCACCATCCAGATCGCTTTAAAAAGCAAATTGCGAATGTTCACATCTGCTAAATCAAACATTCCGACTGCCAGTTCGGGACAACCACACAGCAGATGTTCTAAAATCTCTTCTTCATCGACGTCCTCACAGCTTCAGCAAAAGTCGTAACTTACAACTTCGGTCTATCAGCATGTTTTATCAGACAGTGGCCTGCTATGACGAACACAACGACTGGGAGTCTGTTCTAGCCAGCGGCAGCAGTGCGGTAAACCTCATTTAGTCTACCCTATTTAAAATAGAGAATGAAAACACGATTTCATAGCATATTTGATTCCTATTTTGGGTTTTTATACCCTCCACCAAAGGATGGGGGTATATTTATTTTGTCATTCCATTTGTAACACCTCGAAATAGGCTTCTAAGACCCCATAAAGTATATATATTCTTGATCGACATGACATTTTAATTCGTTCCAGCCATGTCCGTCCATCCGTTCGTCTGTCGAAAACACACTAAGTTTTGAAGGAGTAAAGCTAGGCGCTTGAAATTTCGCACAAATACTTCTTATTAGTGTAGGTCAGTTGGGATTGTTAATGGGCCAAATCGGTCCATGTTTTGATATAGCTGTCATATTAACCATTCTTGGGTCTTGACTTCTTGAGCTTATAGAGGGAATTCTTATCCCATTTGGCTGAAATTTTGCACCTAGTGTTTTAGTATAACTTCCAACAACTGTGCTAAGTATGGTTCAAATCGGTTCATAACCTGATGTAGCTGCCATATAAACCAATCTGGGTTTCCGATCTTTTTGTGGTTCTAGAGGGAGCAATTTTTATCCGACTTGGCTGAAATTTTGAACATGTCGTTGAGGAATGACTTCTAAAAACTGTACCAAGTATGGTCTAAAACGGCTCTTAACTTGATATAACCGCCATATAAAACGATCATCCGATTAGTCGGGCTTTTTGTCGTCCCGGTTTACGTGTACCACTGTGATTGCCTTCAAAATACTTCTTTGCTGGAGCTTCTTCATCCATTCTGACAGTATGGCCAATGCAACCGTTGCATTTTAATACGTGTAACTATGCTATCGTCGTCATACAGCTCAACGCCTGTATTCTCCATCAATGCAAACTGGTCCATATATTATACGAAGAAACTTTTTTTTACATACTTGAAGCACTGCCTCGTCTGCTTCAACAAGTACTCATGCCTTGGAATCATATAACATCACGGATAGTATCAGTGTCTTTTATAGTGTTATCTTCACCTGTCAAGAGGTGGCCCTGTTTCCAAATTAGGGCTGGCAAACTATCGATAATCGCAACATTCGATAGTTTTAATAATAAATATCGATACTATCGGTAATTTCCCATCTCCTATATTTCAAGCGAAAATGAGAACTAAAAGTAAGGAGTTCGATTTATATAGAAGCAATATCAATGCATAGATCAAATAAAACTATGATTAATAAAGTCAGCTGGAAGTCATGAGAAAAATCATTGTACGAAATAACGAAATATTAACATATTCGGATGAGATTTGCGCCCTCTATAATCGCAATGCATCTTAAAAAATACATTTACTGTCGCATCGCTTATTTGGTTTCAATTTGCAAAAAAAATTAACTTTTCGATAGCATCCATCCGAAAAATATCAATCGATATTCTGTCGAAAAATTAAATATCGAAAGTACCGATAGTGCCATCGATATTCCGGACTTCATTCTGACTCCAGTACATTTCAATTTGTCCACGGTAGATAGTAATAGACGTTTCAATACCTCTCCTTCATTTGGCGCGTTGCTACTAATTGCAGGGTCGCTCTGTATACCGCATTCTTGGCTTCAGTAGCATTTCGACACTATTGGTCTTAACATGGCTTTTTGGCGGAGGCTTCCTCTACCCAAGTACGGACTTTGCGGCATTTTCCATGGAGTGGCAATGGTTTACCACTGCCACTCATTGGGAGAAGGAGTGCTTTCATCAAGCAGTTGGGACAGCCATGTGGCCGTGTGAATCCTTCGATGTTGGAATCTGGTGCTGTTAACTACCATGTTCTTTGCCGCGGCAAAATCTATTAGCCTCAATCAATTATGGGAAGTTTCTTCGTGTAGGCTAAATTTTCCGACTGTTGGACCAAAGATACTTTCCTTCTCTATCTTTGCATTAAAATCTTCCAGAACGATTTTAATGTCATGGGTGAAACAACGGTCATATTCCCTTTCTAGGCGCGGGTAGAAAATGTCCTTGCTCTGTTTGTCCTCGTCTTCCATGGAGGCATGGGCGCAAATAAGGCTGATGTTATGGTCTTTATGCGGATTGTGGCTAGCCTCTCATCCACCGAAGTGAACCTGGAGACAAGATGTTTTATTTTCCGATTAACCACAAATCCACAACCAATTTCATGCCTCGTCTCATGACAGCTATAATATAGGGCGTCACCACTCGGTGTTATTGTGGAGCCCTTCCCAAGCCATCACACTTCTTGTATGGCAGTAATGTCTGCCTTATCCAATTCATCCGCCAGCGCGTACACTGCACCCTCTCCAAAAAGAGTGGGGATAATCCAGGTGCAGACACGCAAATCATTGTTCTTCATACGTTTGCAGGGGCCGTCAACATTTATTTTTCTTCTTCGCGTTTTCAAGGTAATTCCTTCAGGTTTTCCGGTGATGGGCTGCTAACCCGACGTGAACTCTTGGCGGAGCTCACTACCTTTAATGACACCGTGTGACACCGCGGGGATGTTTGTGGCACATTTGAGAAGAAGGAAGACAAAGATAAGCCTGGATTTCGCCAATTCAAAACCAATCAGAACCGCTGCTTGGCTTCCAACATACCCAAGTCAGACCTCATTTATGACCCGGTTTCGCTAAAATTTAGAATAGTAAGTTGGACTAGTGCTTTCAACCAAAAGTGGTGCACTTCGTATCATGTTTCGATATAACTTCCAATATAGACCGTTCTGCCGATGTAGGGTCTGAAGCCCGAAGAATATGCATGTATTATCCGATTTGGATGAAATTTTAAACAATGAGTTGTAATAAGGCTCCCGACACGCGGCTCAAAAATGGTCTAGAACAGACCATATTTAGATACATGTGCCCTATAAACCGATCTTTCAATTTAAGGATCTAAACCCATACAAAGCGGATTCATTGCCCGCTTTCCCTTAAACTGTGACTTGTATAAGATTTCTCGGTACCTGAATCAAATATGTCCTAGACCAGCCCATACTATTGATATGGTAGTCAAGTGATGATAAAATGAGATATCCATTGTGGTGGGTTTCAAAAGTTCGGATTATTTGTTACTTAACACGGTTTTCCCATAAAAAGAAATAAAAAAATGTTCACACTGTGGTTAGCCCCGTCCAACAGAGACCGACAGAATACCAGACATAAACAAACTTAGGGGCGTGATATGGACAACAATTAGGGATTTTATAAGTAGCACTGAATTCCTGACTTAGGCCTTCCTTTTCGAGGTTACTTTTTAAATTTTTAGAGCACACAACAAGCCGATTACTGACTTAGGTGTATGCCCATGGGCGGATTAATATCCACACTCAACCTGACCTAACCTAAACCCTTCAAATACTTACTACATATGTGAAGTACTGTGCCATTTGAAAAAACGGTATTGCAGTAAAAAATTCGTCCCACACAGTTCGAACTCGGCAATAAAAGGAGGTCCCTTATCATTGAACTTTAACTTGAATCGGAAAGCACTCATTTCTATGTAAGAAGTTTATCCCCAGTTCCGTAATGGAATGATTGTGGGTAAAATTCCAATCATTCTTCTTGCCTTTAGAATATTCCCCAAATGAATATCTTTTTCAGTGCATTTTTTTTACTATTCTATTTTTCTATTCTGTAAGCATACAACACTTTTCGGTTGGCAGCATTGCTGTAGCATGCAACTCTGCAACTCGTTTATAACTAACCTGTCATACAATTAACGCAGAAACACACACGCGACATTCTACGATCATAGCAGGCACAAATGTTCGCGGCTTTGCAACAAGATTAAATTTGATTGTACTTGTGTTCTATTCTGTTGCACTGCGATTTGTTGCTTTGGCGTTTATCGCCATCATCATCGTTATGTCGCAAGTAAGTGATTCTTTTGTGTAAATTCATTTTTCAGCTTTTTGTTAAATTTTACAGATATCTAATGAAATGCACCTATCCATATTCGGATATGAACTCAAAGTTTCTGTTCCATATATTTCGTTGGTCAGTTAGGAAGTAAATAAAAGATATTATTTAAGAGTTCCTTGAAGTATATGACTTAAGGTGTACATTGTGAGTGATTGCAAGTGTGAACAGCAGCAGTGTGATAAATATGAGAAAAACATTCAACAAAGAATTTTGTTGAAATAGGATCTGTAAAAAAATTTGTATTTTTAATCAATGCAATTTGGATTTATGACAGATCCACAAATAAATACAAAATGACAACTGAAACACATAAGCGGAATTAATCAGCGCCCTGTAGATGAAAACAGCTCAGTTTGCAAGTATGTCGATTGTGGTTTCGATTCTACCAGAGGCTTTGGTTCGTCGATAACTGTGGTATCATAATGGATTAAAAATTAAGTTGAAAAGAGGGTGCGGATATTAATCCGCCCTATGCCACTATGGGCATACACTTAAGCCAGCAATAGGCTTGTTGTGCGCTCTAAAAATAAAAAAGTAACTACGAAAAAAAAATATAAGTCAGGAATTCCGTGCTACTAAGTTGGTTCATATTTGGTAATGTGTTCCCAACTAAGTGTCGGTGTCTGTTAGCCGCGGAAGCCGGGCAATGACAAAGGAAATGCTCCAACGTCTCATCATCCTCCCCACATACCCTACACCTGCTATCACTTGCCGCATCGATTCTGCATAAGTGAGCTCGTAGTCCTTTGTGTGCTGTTATGATACCAAAAGCTTTACTGACCTCGTGCTTACTTCCTTTCAGTAGTAACATCGTCGTTTCACGACCTGACTCTCCCCACAGGATTTTCTTCGTCTTACCGACCGTTTCCACAGTGTTAAATGAGCGTTCGTAGCCCAGGCCCTTAACTCGAACTGCGTCGATCCGAAAGGCTTTGCGTTAAACAAGTTTGATGTTGGCAGTCGTCGGGCGTCAGAGAAGGCGCTAATCTCCTTCTTACACTGTTCGTGACCTTCCCGTCCTGGTTGTTATTGCCCTGAAACAAATCTTGAACAGATTTCAGTTCATGGGTTCTCAATGTAGACCACCTGGCTCACTCTGTCCTCTAGCTTTGATCCACCTCCGTAGCATGGTCTTGCAGATCTCAATACCAGGGTTACGTCAATCCAAGATTGCCCAACATCTGTGAGACTTCTCGGTACGCTCCTGAATATGACACATGACAGTTTTCTATCCAAGACCACTCCTAAGTATTTGACCTTTTCAGATATCGAACTCTTTTTTCTTTGAGAAACCTGGTGCGTCAAATTTCCCCACATTCGTCTTCCTCGTGAACAGGCAGATTTCAGTCTTCTCTGAGTTAAAATTGAGACCCCAAGGCCTAGCCCAGTCGTATGCTATCTGCAAGACCCTTATGGCCCTTTTACATTGCTGGTTCGATTCCCCCCCTTTAGAAGAATCGTCAGTTCCTCAGCATTGATTTGTGCTTGAACTGTTCGCTGTAAGTCCTACTCTTTACCATGGATTCCACACAATTTGTCCATCGCTCAAAAAAAAAAGGCTCGTGTCGATTGGTCGAAAGAAATGCTTCAAATATACGATCGCGGTGCTTTGAAACACGACTATGACATCGTGACAGGTGAGCCCGAAAGTAAACAGGAGTCGACTGTATGGGTGTTTCAAGAAGAGCCAAATCTAACAAAAGTTGCTCGCGCACGAAGCACTTCCAATCAAATGATCGCCTGTTTGTGCGGAAAAAGTGGACATCATGCAACCACTAGAAAAACGCAGAACTGTTAATTCTGAGTGATACACATCCATTTGTTTGCCAATTGTCTTACAAGAAATCAGGAATAACATCCGTCGTAGACGTATCACTCTTCACAATGACCGAAGGATGGGGGTATATTCATTTTGTCATTCCGTTTCTTGATCAGCGTAAAAATCTAAGACGATCTAGACATGTCCATCCGTCTGTCTATTGAAATAACTCTACAGTCTTTAAAAATAGAGATATTGAGCTGAAAGTTTGCACTGATTCTTTTTTGTCCATAAGCAGGTTAAGTTCGAAGATGGGCTATATCGGACTATGTCTTGATATAGCCCCCATATAGACCGATCTCTCGATTTAAAGTTTTGGGCCCATAAAAGGCGCATATATTGTCCGATGTCGCTGAAATTTTAGACAGTGAGTCTTGTTAGGCTCTTCGACACGTTTCTGCAATTTGGTCCAGATTTGGATACACCTGCCATGTAGACCTATATCTCGATTTAAAGTCTTGGCCTCATAAAAGGCGCATTTATAATTCGATTTCAAAGCAATTTTTTCGACATCCGTGTCGTTTATGGTTCAGATCGGTTTATTTTTAGATATAGCTACTAAAAAGATCAATATTTTGTTATACACAATTGAACAATGACTTGTACTTATAAGTATTTGGTCCAAATCGGAACATATTTCGATATAACTGCCATGGGTCATAAGGTATGCAATTTTCACCGGATTTTGATGAAAGGTGGTTTACAATATACCCGAGGTGGTGGGTATAACGCCCTTTTACTTGTTGAGCACTCAAAACATCGATTTGATGAATCATCCGCCGTATAGTCCTGAATTTGCACCGAATGGCAGACTTCTTTTTATTCCTGTACGCAAAAAATAAAATGAGAGGTCAACGTTTTTCAACACCTGAAGCAGTTGATGCGTTCAGAATGAATGTTTTGGAAAAACCTCAATCAAAGTGGCAAAAGTGCTCCGACAATTGGTTTAAACAAAAAAGTGTATAGAACTTAATAGGGAATATTTTGAAAAACAATAAAGCGAATTTTGATGATTAATATTTTTTTTTTCTCTAATCCCGAAATATAAGAGGTAAATCCCGTATGTCTGTAGGCCTTTGTTATCGTAACTTGCCTTACCGGGCTTGGGTATAAATACAACCCTTGCCTCCTGCCAGGTTATCGGAGTATATGCAAGTGCTAGACATGCTGTGAATATAGTGGCCAGATGAGGCGCCAGATAGTCCGCCTCCTTCAGTAGTAACACCGGAAATATTCCATCGGGTCCTGGTAACTTAAATGGTTTGAAGTTCCTCATGGCTTCCTTTACTAAAAACTCCGTTATGACAAGCCTTCGATCAACCTCATTATTCCACGATTCCGGTGTCTCCTTGAGTCCATGTCGCCCATGTCGTCTGCTAACGTTTCAATTTGGACATGGGTTTTTGAGAGAAACTTTTTCATTTGGTGGCGCCATTAACGCCATCGACCTGTTCGCAGAAAAGTTTGCAGGAGGCACGCCACTCTGGTATTCTTATTGTATTCCTTGAGCCTTGTGTAGTACACATCCCAGCAACTTCCACTTTTTTACGATTAGCTCTGTTATAAACTTTGCGGACCTCTTTCCCAATGTTGCGAATCTCCCCATTCATCCAGGGTTTTTCATGGGCTGGCTTCCTTTCTAGAAGCGGATAATTATCTTCGAAAGACTCCACTAATGCAGTCGTAATCCTGTTGATATTGTCGTAAATGTTTTCTATGCTAAATAATCTAAATAAGCCTTCTTCTGGTTAGTCATCCAAATGTGGTCCAGTTGGATTTCAACTTATTACGGAAGCTTGTCGGATCCGGCGCTGGCTGTGCTGTTCTAAACCTAATATTGTCAGAAAAGAAGTGCTCCTTGGAGACACTCCAATCCTGAACCTCATCGATCAGATTTTCCGAACATATTGTCACACATTTAAGTTCCTCCCTAATCCTATTAACAAAGGTAGTAGTGTTAGTATTCAAGAATTCTGCCAAGCTTGGCCCCGCTTATTAATGTTGGTACTACTCCACGAAATGTGGTGAGAGTTCGTGTCGCTTCCTATTATTTCATGTCTATTTTGCCTTCATCCTTCATCCCGTTGCATCCGACGATGACAACTCAGGTCCTCGGCCGAGTACAAGTGTAATTATAGAATAATTGGTAGTTGATATGGTTCAGTACAGAAACTTTGTTCCGGGCTGTCCATGGCTCCTGAATTAAGGCAATATAAATCTGGCCCTTGCTGATTTTCTCCGCGTGCGTGTGTAGCAGTCTCGCTCTGGTGGAGGTTTATCTGGATGACCTCAATCATTGGTCCTCCAGTAAATGAGCTTCTTAGGAGTGGTTGATGGTCTTATCGTTAGTACCCTGTTCATTAAGCTGTATTGAGTCTGCTGTACCTGCACTGCCTGAAGTTCCAATATTAGGATCTTTGCCTATCCTAGTCCTCGACCCTCTCCAGAATGGAATGTTCATGGACATATTTGCATTTTGCCTATCCTAGTCTTCCAAATCTTAAGTAAATGGGATTCATGGGAGAAGGGTATAGTCACATAGTCGGCTGCTTGATAGTTGGGCTGCATTGAGATTCCTGTCACTGCACTGTCTGATGTTTCGTTATTAGATATTGCCTGTCCTTGTCTTCCGAATCTTAAGAAAATCAATGATGGTTCCATCGTTGGGTCCCTGTTCGTTAGGCTGTGTTGAGTCACTCACCGCTGTATTGTCTAATGTTTTAGTATTACGATTCTCGCTTCCCTGGTCTTCCCATTATTTCTCGTCGTCAGCTCCCTGTTTATTAGGCAGTACTTGGTCACCTACAACTTCCCGGTAATACAAGTATCTTTGGGGTCCATTACTTTTACTTTACATTAATTGGCTATGACAGAACGTTTGTACTATTAGCCGAACTCAGAATAGCATTCCAAGCGCCTCGGTCTTCTACCCTCTTTCCATAATCTATGACACCAAGTTTAGAGGTGTTTCCCACAACTTGATCTTTCTATCGTGCTTTTGGTCGTCCCGGTTTGTGTGTACCCCCGTGATTGCCTTCAAAAGACATCTTGGTTAGAGCTTCTTCACCCATTCTGACAACATGACCTAGCCAACGCAGCCGTTGTATTTTGACACGTGTAACTATACTATCGTCTCCATACACCTCGTGGTTCATACGTCGCCTATATACTCTGTTAACCCAAACTGGTCCATATATTTTACAAAGAATCTCTCTCTCAAACACTCCAAGCACTGCCTCATCTGCTTTCACAAGTACCCATGCCTCAGAACAATATTACAACACGGGTAGCATCAGTGTCTTCTATTGTGTAATCTTCGTCTGTCGAGAGGTGGCATTGTTTCTAAACTGCTTACTTAATACAAAGTAGCATCTGTACGCCAGTATTATTCTTGGCTTCATTTGAAAACTTGTGTCATTCGTTCCGGTTAAGGCGGTGCCGAGGTAGATAAAGTTACTGACTATCTCAAAGTTGTGGTTCTCAACTTTCTCCATTTTCTTTATCTGCTCGGTTGTGCAAGGCTTTTTGGGAGTTGAAACCATCCATTTCGTCTTATCTCCATTTACTGCCAGACCCATTTTCACTGACTCTCTTTCGAATCTTTCAAAGGCTGGAGTTACTACTTCCGGTGATCGACCTATGATATCAATGTCGTCGGCGTAGGCGAGTAGCATATATACCCTTGTGAGTAGTGTGCCATATCTATTCACATCTACATTTCGTATAATCTTGTCCAGCAGGATATCAAAGAGATTACAGGAAAGGATGTCTCCTTTTCTGAAACCTCATTTGGTATTGAATGGTCCGGAGAGATTATTTCCTATTCCCACAGAGGAATGTGTATCAGCAAGTGTCATCGTGCAGAGTCTTATTAATTTTGCAGGGATACCGAACTCAGACATGGCTTGAAATACCTTTGAACGTATATGGCTATTGAAAGCGGCTTTGTAGTCAACAAAGAGATGGTAGATGGAGATGTTGATTTGTCCTTTTTGGGGTTTTCCAGGATTTGGCGCAGTGTGAATATCTGGGCCCAATCATGTCATTGACTTTAAGTTTAAATCTTTCAAACAGTAAGCTCGAGAGTTTTTTGTATGCGATGGGGAGGAGACTTATTCCTCTGTTGTTGGCACACTCCGTCTTGTTTCCTTTCTTGTGCGTTGCTACTGATTGCAGGGTTGCTCTGTATGCCGCATTATTAGATTCAGCAGCATCTCGACAATCTAGACTGTACCATAAGTTTCTTAGGGGAGGCTTCCGGTACGCAAGTACTGATTTCGCGGCATTTTCCATGGGGTGGGCAATGTGCTTCATCAAGCAGTTGGGTCAGTCTAGTGGAGTATGCCGTTGCTATCTGTTGTGTTTACATCTTTGCAAAGTCCGTACAGTGTCAGATCGTACTTCTCGCCATGTTCTAACGGGTGTGAACCTTTGCTGCAACAAAGTAATGAACCGAGTCCATGTTTGCTCCCCTAGATGAATGCCTTCTATCTATTACAACAAGAACAATTAAGTTTCTTTTGTTTTGATCGGGTGGCAATCATGTGGCCGTGGGAATCCTTCGATATTAAAATCTGATGCTGCTACTTACCATGTTCTTTGCCACGGCGAAATCCATTAGCCTCAAGAAATTATGGAAAGTTTCTTCGTGTAGGCTAAATTTTCGACTGTTGGACCAAAGATATTTTCCGTCTCTATCTTTACATTAAAATCTCCCAGAACGATTTTAATATCAGAGGCGGGTCAGCGGTCGTATTCTCTCTCTAGGCGCTCGTAGAAAATATCCTTGGTCTGCTCGTCCTTCTCTTCCGTCGGGGTATGGGCACAAATAAAGCTGATGTTAAAGAATTTGGTCTTTATACGGATTGTGGCTAGCCTCTAATCCACCGGAATAAACATGGATACAAGGAGTTTCACTCTCCGAATAACCACAAATCCACAGCCAAATTCATGTCTTGTATTAGGGCAGCTATAGTATAGTACGTCAACATTCGTTGTTGTTGTAATGCCATTCCCAGCCCATCGCACTTCCTGTAAGGCGGTAATATCCTCCTTGTACTTCTTCACTACATCCGCCAATGCGTATACTGCACCTTCTCTATAAAGGGTCCGGACATTCCAGGTGCAGATCTGCAAATCATGGTCCCTTTTTCGTTTGCGTGGGTCCTCAACGTTAGGGGGGTCCGTCATCGTCGTAGCAATTGTAATTTCACGTGGGCGGGTTACTGGTCCAGCGCTCCGCATGGTTTTTGTAGTATCGCACATGTATCCCTGGTGTCGCGAGCCGTTTGCTCCAAAATCTGACGCTCGCCTCCGGCCGCCCCTAACCCTACGCGACCAATACATGCTTTTGTTTGTTTAAGCCTTTCCCCATGCTTTCCGTCGCGAAATTGCTGGCCAATCCTTTGATGTAAACCGCATCCATTGTGAGCTGGTTGATGCCCACCAGGTCGAGCTTTGCGCCCCAGGGAATGTGGATACTTCCGACCAGTTTTTTGACGGTATCAATATATTCTACTGACGCAAAGCGTAGCGTTAAGATGTCCCCTCTTTACTCGCAGCTCATCATTTGTATGGGTGAATTCTCTTTAGTGTTCAACGCATGTTCGATAACCCGTTCGTTAACCAGATCCTCCACTTGCCGATATTGATGACTGCATAAGCCAGCTCATCTCTGTTGGGCTTTCTTGCCACTATGGCGTATGAAGGCGGCTCCTTAACTTTTCCAGCGACTATCCTCCCCTTCCGTGATGGCTGTGGCGTCAATTTGAAAGTCACAGTGATGACTCAGGGGCCGCGCGCTTTTCTTCCGTTCCTGTTCAATTTTGTCTCCCTCCGCAGGACACTGTCTGAGTTCTCCATTGTGGGAGGGCTCGTCTGGTCTTCCCAGAGCGCCTGAATGGTGGAAGCTCTTTTTATTTCAGTGTTCTGCTATTCGGGAAATCTGATTCTCTTCCCTGCTTCCATGGAAGTGTCTGACATGTCAGTTCTATCCCATCCGGAAACCTGCACATTCACCCGATTGCACTGCCGGTGCATATCCTCTGTCTTTTGTGTGAGCTTAGCGAAGCCCACACTCACTTTTGGCTTCATCTTATCTCTCGATTAAGCTGCGTTGAGTGATTCATTGTCACTGTCGATGTCTGAATCTGAATCGGAAACACCAAATTTACATAAAGGCTGGGGACGAGCTGTGTTTGGGTTTATCCTCATTAGTTAGTCTGACGATTGGTTGTGCGCTTTGGAGTCCATTTTGAGTCTACTCCTAAAAGGCTTAGATTTTTTTGTAAAAGGTATCTATTCCGAGATACGGATATTTCTTTTCGAGGAGCTAATGAAAACACATCCGCTCCACTCAACTGTTTTAAGCAAGCCATAATTCATCTTATAAAACTGGTAAGTCATTTTTAAAGACTGGGTGGTTTTCCCCTACCCAATTGAAACTAGTAAAAACTTGTTAAATTCGGCAGGGCAGAAAAAATACCACCTTTAAAATTTCAGAAAATCGAGTAGAAATTGCGCCCTACAAAGGCTTAGAAAGTCAAATAGAAGATCGGTTTATATGGCAGCTATATCAGGTAATCATCCGATTAAGACCATACTTGAAACAGTTAGAAGTCATACTAAAACGACTTGTACATAATTTCAGACATATCGGATAAGAATTGCGTCCTCTAGAGGCACAAGAAGTCTAATCGGGAGATCGGTTTATATGGCATCTTTAATAGGTTATGGACTGATTTAGACCATACTTGCTACAGTAGTCGTACCAAAACAATATGTGCATAGTTTAAACCAGATGGGATAAAAATTGCGCTCTCTAGAAGCTCAAGGGAGACCGGTTTATATGAGGGCTATATCAAGTTATGGACTGATTAAGACCATACCTATTACAATCGTTGGCAGTTATACTAAAACGATGCGTGAAAAATTTGAGCCAAATCAGATAAGAATTGCGCCCCAAAGCAGCACAAGAAGTCTAATCGGCAGATCGGTTTACGTGGCATCTATATCAGGTAATGGACTGATTTAGAACATACTTGGCACAGTTCTTGAAAGTCAAACGATTTGTGCAAAAGTTCAGTCAAATGTGATAAGAATTGTGCCCTCTAGAAGCTCAAGGAGTGAAATCGGAAGATCGGTTTATATGGCAGCTATATCAAATCATAGACCGATATAGCCCGTTTACAATCTCAACCGATCTACTCAAATAAGGAGAGTTTCTGCAAAATTTCGACCACCTAGCATTGCTCCTACGAAAGAAAGCGTGCTTTCGACAGACAGACAGACGTCATGGGGTCTTAGACGCATATTTCGAGGTGTTACAAACGGAATTACGAAATAAGTATTCCGCCATCCTATGGTGATATCCTCCATAACTCGCTTAAAAATAACGCAATTTCTTGAGTGCCAACTTGTCCGGTCCCCCTGAAATAACGTCCCACTTTTATACCCTCCACCAAAGGATAACTACTCGAAATATTCGTCTGAGACCCCATAAAGTATATATATTCTTGATCGTCGCGACATTTTATGTCGAACTAGCCATGTCCGTCCGTCCGTCCGTCCGTCTGTCTGTCGAAAGCACGCTAACTTCCGAAGGAGTAAAGCTAGCCGCTTGAAATTTTGCACAAATACTTCTTATTAGTGTAGGTCGGTTGGTATTGTAAATGGGTCACATCGGTCCTTGTTTTGATATAGCTGCCATATAAATCGATCTTGACTTCTTGAGAATTGCGCAAAGAGTGCGCAATTCTTATCCGATTGGAATGAAATTTTGCACGACGTGTTTTGTTATGATATCCAACAACTGTGCCAAGTATGGTTCAAATCGGTCCATAACCTGATATAGCTGCCATATAAAACGATCTTGGGTCTTGACTTCTTGAGCCTCTACAGTGCGCAATTCTTATCCAATTGAAATGAAATTTTGCAAAACGTGTTTTGTTATGATATCTAATAACTGTGCTAAGTATGGTTCAAATCGGTCCATAACCTTATATAGCTGTTATATAAATCGATCTCGGATCTTGAGTTCTTGAACCTCTAGAGTGCGCAATTCCTATCCGACTTCTTGAGCCTCTAGAGGTCGCAATTATTATCCGATTTGCCTGAAATTTTGTACGACGAATTCTCTCATGAGCATCAACATACGTGTTTATTATGGTCTGAATCGGTCTATAGCCCGATACAGCATATAAATCGATCTCTCTATTTTACTTCTTGAGCCTCTAAAGGGCGCAATTCTTATTCGAACTGGCTGACATTTTACACAGGTCTCCAACATATAATTTAATTGTGGTCCAAACCGGACCGTATCTTGATATCGTTATAATAGCAGAGCAAATCTTTTCTTATATCCTTTTTTATACCCACCACCGAAGAATGGTGATATTCTTGATCAGCGTAAAAGTCTAAGACGATCTAGACATGTCCGTCTGTTGAAATCATGCTACAGTCTTCAAAAATAGAGATATTGAGCTGAAATTTTGCACAGAGTCTTTTTTTATCCATAAGCAGGTTAAGTTCGAAGATGGGCAATATCGGACTATATCTTGATATAGCCCACATATAGACCGATCCACCGATTTAAGGTCTTTGGCCCATAAAAGCCACATTTTTTATCCGATTTTGCTGAAATTTGGGACAGTGACTTGCGTTAGGCCCTTCGACATCCTTCGTCAATTTGGCCCAGATCGGTCCAGATTTGGATATAGCTGCCATATAGACCGACCCTCAGGTTAAGGGTCTTAGGCCCATAAAAGCCACATTTATTATCCGATTTTGCTGAAATTTGGGACAGTGAGTTGTGTTAGGCCCTTCGATATCCTTCGTCAATTTCGCCCAGATTGGTCCAGATTTCTATATAGCAGCTATATAGGCCGATCCTCCGATTTAGGTTCGTAGGCCCATAAAAGCCACATTTATTATCCGATTTTGCTGAAATTTTGGACAGTGAGTTATGTTAGGCTCCTCGACATACTACGTCAATTTGGCCCAGATCGGTCAATATTTGGATATAGCTGCAATATAGACCGATCCCCCGATTTAAGGTTTCCGATGTCGCCGAAATTTGGGACTGTGAGATATATTTGGCCCTTGGACATCGTTTGTCAATTTGGCTCAGATCGGTCGAGATTTGGATATAGCTGTCATATAGACCGATCCTCCGATTTAGGGTCTTAGGCCCATAAATGCGCATTTATTGTCCGATGTCGCCGAAATTTGGGACATTGGGTTAGGTTAAACTTCTTGACTTAGTTCTGCATTATGACAAAGATCGGTCAAGATTTGGATATAGCTGCCATATAGACCGATCTCTCGGTTATAGGTTTTGGGGCCAGAAAAAGCGCATTTTTTGTCCGATGTCGCCGCAATTTGGGACAGTGAGTTAGTTGTGTTGGGCCCTTCGACATCCTTTTTGTACCCTCCACCATAAGATGGGGGGCATACTAATATCGTCATTCTGTTTGTAACTACTCGAAATATTCGTCTGAGACCCCATAAAGTATATATATTCTTGATCGTCGCGACATTTTATGTCGATCTAGCCATGTCCGTCCGTCTGTCCGTCCGTCCGTCTGTCCGTCCGTCCGTCTGTCTGTCGAAAGCACGCTAACTTCCGAAGGAGTAAAGCTAGCCGCTTGAAATTTTGCACAAATACTTCTTATTAGCGTAGGTCGGTTGGTATTGTAAATGGGCCATATCGGTTTATGTTTTGATATAGCTGCCATATAAACCGATCTTGGGTCTTGACTTCTTGAGCCTCTAGAGTGCGCAATTCTTATCCGATTGGAATGAAATTCTGCACTTCATGTTTTGATATCATATCCAACAACTGTGCCAAGTATGGTTCAAATCGGTCCATAACCTGATATAGCTGCCATATAAACCGATCTTGGGTCTTGACTTCTTGAGCCTGTGGAGTGCGCAATTCTTATCCGATTGTAATGAAATTTTGCACGACGTGTTTTGTTATGATATCCAACAACTGTGCCTAGTATAGTTCAAATCGGTCCATAACCTGATATAACTGCCATATCAACCGATCTTGGGTCTTGACTTCTTGAGCCTCTAGAGTGCGCAATTCTTATCCGATTGGAATGAAATTTTGAACGACGTGTTTTGTTATGATATCCAACAACTGTGCCAAGTATGGTTCAAATCGGTTAATAACCTGATATAGCTGTCATATAAACCGATCTGGGATCTTGTCTTCTTGAGCCTCTAGAGGTCGCAATTATTATCCGATTTGCATGAAATTATGTACTACGGATCCTCTCAAAGGGCGCAATTCTTATTCGAATTGGCTGACATTTTACACAGGTCTGCAACATATAATAATATAATAATAGCAGAGCAAATCTTTTCTTATATCCTTTTTTACCTAAGAAGAGATGCCTGGAGAAGAACTCGGCAAATGCGATCGATGGTGGAGGGTATGTAAGATTCGGCCCGGCCGAACTTAGCACGCTTTTACTTGTTCAATTTCACTCAGATCGATCAAGATTTGGATAGAGCTGCGATATAGACCGATATCTCGATTTAAAGTTTTGGCCCCAAAAAAGACGCATTTATAATCCGATTTAATTGAAATTTGACACATTGACTTATGTTAGGTTTTTCGACATCCGTGTTGTATATGGTTCAGATCGGTTTATTTTTAGATATAGCTACTAAAAAGACCAATATTTCGTTATACATAATTGAACAATGACTTGTACTTGTTAGTATTTGGTCCAAATCGGATCATATTTCGATATAACTGCTATGGGACATAAGGTATGCAATTTTCACTGGATTTTGATGAAAGGCGGTTTACATATATACCCGAGGTGGTGGGTATTCAAAGTTCGGCCGGGCCGAACTTGACGCCTTTTTACTTGTTTTGCCTAAGAAGAGATGCCGGGAAAAGAACTATACAAATGCGATCCATGGTGGAGGGTATATAAGATTCGGCCCGGCCGAACTTAGCACGCTTTTACTTGTTTTGAATAAGATTTTGATTGTCTTATTATACCTTATAATTGTCTTATTATACCCGCCATCAAAGGATGGATGTATCCTAATTTTGTCATTCGTTTTGTAACACCTCAAAATATTCGTAAAAGACCCTTTAATGTATTCGTGATCGTCATGACATTTAAAGTCGATTTAGCCATGTCCGTCCGTCCATCTGTCTGTCGAAAGCAGGCTTACTTACGGATCAGTAAAGCTGCACTCATATAAAAAATTTTGCTTAAAATAGCAAACACTGTCTGTTGAATATTAATAGTTAAGTTTGATGCTATTGTAACAGTAGTTCTGCTATTATAGCAGTAGTTCTGCAATTTCGGAGCAGCATGCTTACTGCTGAAAAATTTGTTGTTTGCTGAATCGGACTGCTTGATTATGAAGAGGATGTTAGAAGAAACAAGTGAAAGCGTGCTTAGTTCGGCCAGGCCGAATCTTATATACACTCCACCATGGATCGCATTTGTCAAATTGTTTGAATGGCTTTTTCAAATAGAAACACACCAGTCATAGAAAAACACCACCTTCAAAATTTCAGGCAAATAGAGATCGGAGATCGGTTTATATGGCAGCTACACCATACTTGGAGCATACTTGGAAAAGTTGTTTGGAGTCATACAAAAACGACATATGAAAAATTTCAATCATATCTATAGAAGTATAATCGGGAGATCAGTATACTGGCGGCTACATCAGGATGTAAAGGGTGATTTTTTTGAGGTTAGGATTTTCATGCATTAGTATTTGACAGATCACGTGGGATTTCAGACATGGTGTCAAAGAGAAAGATGCTCAGTATGCTTTGACATTTCATCATGAATAGACTTACTAACGAGCAACGCTTGCAAATCATTGAATTTTATTACCAAAATCAGTGTTCGGTTCGAAATGTGTTCATTCACCGTAACGTTGCGTCCAACAGCATCTTTGAAAAAATACGGTCCAATGATTCCACCAGCGTACAAACCACACCAAACAGTGCATTTTTCGGGATGCATGGGCAGTTCTTGAACGGCTTCTGGTTGCTCTTCACTCCAAATGCGGCAATTTTGCTTATTTACGTAGCCATTCAACCAGAAATGAGCCTCATCGCTGAACGGTGAATGAACACATTTCGAACCGAACACTGATTTTGGTAATAAAATTCAATGATTTGCAAGCGTTGCTCGTTAGTAAGTCTATTCATGATGAAATGTCAAAGCATACTGAGCATCTTTCTCTTTGACACCATGTCTGAAATCCCACGTGATCTGTCAAATACTAATGCATGAAAATCCTAACCTCTAAAAAAATCACCCTTTAGACTGATTTAGACAATACTTGACACAGTTGTTGGAAGTCAAAATAACACACTTCATGCCGAATTTCGGCCAAATCGGATAAAAATTGCGCACACGTAATGCAAAGTTTCATCCAAATTGGATAGGAATTGCTCCATCTAAAGTCTTAAAAAGTCTAATTGGGAGATCGGTTTATATGGCGGCTATATCAGTTTATGACTGATTTAGACTATACTTGGCGCAGTTATTGGGTGTCATATCAGAACACTGTATGCAAAACTTCTGCCAAATCGGAGAAGAATTGCGCCCTCTTTAAGCTCTAGAAGTCAAGACCGAAGGTCGGTTAATATGGCAGCTATTTAGACCATACTAGGCATAGTTGTTAGAAGTAGCACCAAAACAACACGTGCAAAATTTCAAGAAGTCCAGACCCAAGATCGGTTTATATGGCAGCTATATCAAAACATGGACCGATTTGGCCCATTTACAATACCAACCGACCTACACTAATAAAAAGTATTTGTGCAAAATTTCAAGCGGCTAGCTTTACTCCTTCGGAAGTTATATATTAAATATATACCCACCACATCGGGTATATATTTAAACCACCTTTCGTCATAATGCGTTGAAAACGCATACCTTATGCCCCATAGCAGTTATATCGAAATATGATTTGATTTGGACCAAATACTAATAAGTACAAGTCATTGTTCAATTGTGTGTAACAAAGTATTTGTCTTTTTAGTAGCTACAGCGGTCAAAAAAAGTATTCATCATTAGCAAAATTGATAATAAATTCACTTATTTTGGGTAATTGAAGAAAATTTAAAGTAAACAAATAATGCAGTTTTATGCAATAGTTTATTTTTCGTAATATGTTTTAAAATAAATTCAAAAAATAAATTTAATTAGCGCAAAAAATGCTATTTTATATAATAACACCAAAAACAGAACAAAAAAAGTATTCATCATTGATGTGCTATCATCAAAGTCAAATTCAAATATTATTTGGGAATCCCCCTTTTCTGTTTTATTTAGTAAAGGAGGCTTTGCCCTTGACAGCAAATATTTAATTTCATTGAAAATATAGTTTTTGTCAAAATGGGTCGTAAGCAAAACGAGGTTTCTGATGAGGTAAAAGTTTTGATAATAAAACACCACAGGAATGGTTTAACTCAAAAAACTATCAGTGAAATATTAAATAGACCACGATCTACTATACAATCCATCATCAGAAAGTGGACAGAAACGAAAACTGTTGACAATAAACCAAGATCTGGTCGACCAAAAGCACTTTCAGTTGGAGATGTGCGTTGGCTAGTGCGGCAAGTTCAGAAAACTCCGAAGACAAATGCGACCATTCTTCGTAAAAACACTATGGAATATTTAGGGAAGGAAGTTACTACACAAACAATTCGAAATACACTCAAAAGGCATAGTTACAGAGGAAGAACTGCACGTAAGAAGCCCTTTATAAATAAAATAAACCGAGTGAAAAGGCTAAACTTCGCAAAAATGTATGTAAAACAGCCCGAATCATTTTGGAAAACAGTCATTTTTGCAGACGAGAGCAAGTTTAATCTTTTTGGGTGCGATGGAAAGGTCATAGTGTACAGAAAACCAAATACAGAGCTTGAAGAACGAAACACAGTTGCTACTGTAAAACATGGTGGAGGTGGTTTAATGGTTTGGGGGTGTATGGCGGCTTCAGGAGCGGGAAATCTTGAAATTATTAATGGAGTAATGGATCATAAGTATTACATTGACATTTTAAAGAGGAATTTAAAAGATAGTGCTGTAAAACTTGGGCTTGGTAATAACTTTCAATATTATCAAGATAATGACCCCAAACATTCTGCTTTAAATACCAAGATGTGGATGCTGTATAACTGCCCCAAAGTCATTAAAACTCCTCCTCAAAGTCCCGACTTGAACCCAATTGAACATCTTTGGGAACATCTCGAACGCAAATTGAGAACGCGCAATTTTTCGAGCAAGAGTCAAATGCAACAGGTGATAATGGAGGAATGGGCTAATATAGACCAAAATATAACCGCTAAATTAGTCCAATCGATGTCAAACCGTTTAAAAGAAGTTATAAGACGCGGTGGTCGAATAACAAAGTATTAATTTTTTTAAATTATGTTATTTATTTTTTTGTTTTTTTGCAATGATGAATACTTTTTTTGTTTAATTTTTTGTGTTCAGCTGTAAAATGACCCTTTTTGTTCCAATAAATACTATTTTTTTCTTTTAAAAACAATGAAATTGTGTACATATATATCACACAAGCACCACTGCATCATTAGTTTAATATGTTTTTATTCCAATTGTCTTTTGTAGACTTATTAAAAAAAAAAAACATTGAATGATGAATACTTTTTTTGACCGCTGTATATCTAAAAATAAACCGATCTAAACCATATACGATGTAGAAGTCGAAAAGCCTAACACAATTCACTGTGTCAAATTTCAGTGAAATCGGATTATAAATGCGCCTTTTGATGGGGAAAACTTTAAATCGAGATATTAGTCTATATGGCAGCTATATCTAAATCTGGACCGATTTGGACCAAGTTGCAGAAAAATGTCGAAGAGCCTAACGCAACTCACAATGACAAATTTCGGCGAAATCGAACAATAAATGCGCCTTTTATGGGCCCAACACCTTAATTCGAGAGACCAAATTGTAGAAGGGTGTCAAAGGGCCTAACACACCTCAATGTCCCAAATTTCATCAAAATCGGATAATAAATGTGACTTTTATGGGCCTAAAACCTTAAATCGGCGGATCGGTCAGCTATATCGAAATCTGGACCGATCTGGGCCAAATTGACAAAGGATGTCGAAGGGCCTAATATAACACACTGTCCTAAATTTCAGAATAATTGAATAATAAATGTGGCTTTTATGGGCCTAAGATCCTAAAACGGCGGATCGGTCTATATGGGGGTATATTAAGATATAATCCGATATAGCCCATCTTCGAACCTAACCTGCTTATGGACAAGAAAAGAATCAGTGCAAAGTTTTAGCTCAATATCTCTATTTTTAAAGACTGTAGCGTGATTTCAACAGACAGACGGGCGGACATGGCTAGATCTTAGATTTTTGGCTGATCAAGAATATATATACTTTATAGGGTCGGAAATGGATATTTTGGTGTGTTGCAAACGGAAAGACAAAATGAATATACCCCCATCCTTCGGTGGTAGGTATAAAAATGCCATGGAAAGTATATATTTAGTGGTGATTATAAACATCCACTGAGACACACGTATACATTTGTATTGAATATATCTTCGTACTTCCCCTTCATAATTAAGCAGCAGCCATTTTCAGCAAACAACACACTTTTTAGCAGTCAGCCTGCTGCTCTGAAATTACGGAACTACTGCTGTAATAGCAGAACATCTGCTATATTAACAGCAAAATTAAATGTTGATACTCAGCAGTCAGTGTTTGCCTTTTTCAGCTTCCATATAAACCTATAAACAGATTATACTTCTTAAGTATCTACAATAGAAGGGTCAATTTTTATCCGATTTGGTTGTAATTTTGTACAACGGCTTCACCCATCACCTTCAACATACGTGTATAATATGGTCTGTAGTGGTCTACAGCCTGATACAGCTCCCATATAAACCGGTCTCCAGATTTTACTTCTTGAGCCCATAAAGTTCGCAATTCTTATCCGAATTGGCTGAAATTGTACACAATAATTCTACTATGGTATTCAACGTTCAGTTCATATTCAACGTTCAATTCATAATATAGCTCCAAAAGCTTACCAATTATTATCCATTTTCCTTTGTTTGCCTAAAAAGAGGTGCCGGGCAAAGAACTCGACAATAGGATCCATGGTGGAGGGTATATAAGATTCGCCCCGACCGAACTAGACAACAGTCTCCCATTTGGTTTCCTTTGTTTATTCTTTTGGTTTCAATTGCCGTTTATTTATGTAGGAATTATTATATTTACCCGGGGTATTTCCTTTGTTCCTTCCTTTTACTCCTCACTCAGCTTGGTGCAATGTATGAAAATGGCAAGTCTTGAGAGTTGTAACAACTGCATACTCAAGTAACTGTAGGGAGATTGTACTAGCATATTGCTCAAAGCTCCATGGACAACTATAACCGCAATCATGAAACCAAAGTTTAGATATTTTCCTTGCAGCTGGAGTATGGGTTTGGTGTATATAGACTAATTGTCTGGGAACCTTTGTGTCGCGACAATTTGTATGTGTAAATTAATGTTTGGATTCATTTACCAAATACTGTGAACATGTGGGTGGAATGCTTCAAACCACTACTTGAAGTAATTAAACTAAGAGAATAATAACAACATGCACAGAAGTAGCTAGTTCAGAGAACCAGGAAGAAAAACATAAAATAATAATGGCCATAGCACTAATGACATATTTCATTTCATTTCTTTCATTGTTCAAAACATTTATTACAGTTTATTAAAGAACATTGGTCCATCACGCAGAGGGCGTCAATTCAGTTGTAGGAGCAATTGGGTCATCATTTAGTTAGTTGGTAATTATTACTGTAGAAGTATAACATTAAATAGGAGTGTATTGGGTAAACTTGTTTGACCGGTAATTTGGATCATTATACTTTTTTATTGGGCCTATAGGGAAAACATCCTATGGTAGTGGGTATAAAGCTTCTTAGTATAAAGGAAACATCTTTTACGCAGGAACTCTTTCCTTAAACAGATGAAGAATTTATCATCTTTATATTTCCCCTGCTTATCTTTCGCTCGTATCTTAAAAAGTAAAACAAACTTTTTTTCAGTGTACCTTCACAAACCTTTGTTTGTATGAACATGCTTTTTACCCAAAACCAAAATATAGTCATATTTTACGCCATGGTTTCTTCAGTTTACTCTTGGGCTCATAGGGAAAATATCCTATGGTGGTGGGTATAAAGCTTCTTAATATCAAGGAAAACATCTTTTACACAGGAAAACATCTTTTCCTTAAACAGATGAAGAATTTGTCATCTTTAAATTTCCCCTGCTTATCTTTCGCTCGAATCTTAAAAAGTAAAACAAACTTTTTTCAGTGTACCTTCACAAACCTTTGTTTGTATGACCATGCTTTTTACCCAAAACCAAAATATAGACAGATTTTACGCCTTGGTTTCTTCAGTTTACTCTTAGTTCAAGTTTATGGTTAATTCATATACGTATACTATCTCCTATCCTATTCCTTGGCAATGATTTTCTCATTTGCCTTAATTCATACTTTCAATAATACAAGTGTTGCCTTTTGCTTAAACTTACAGATATTTTAAACTCTGTTTCTCTCATGTATTTCAACTTGTCTGATGAATAAACCACCTAATCACATAAGCTCAAATTATCTTAATAAACTTCTTTTATTGACTAATCATCAGTTTTTCTTTCGTAATTATGAGTGATGGCACCTATGACTAACCAAATGATTCATCTCTTATTCAAATGTTAATCGTTATATCACGTTTGAGATATTTTTTGAGGTTTCGCCAAATAGTAGTCATATCAAATAACCCATGGTGGTTTAAAATGACTGTCTTCATTGGCTGTCGGCATTAAAATCTGTTGTAGCACAAATTCGGTAAAGAGAAGAGTCATTCAAGTGACAAGTGATTAAGCAAATGGAAAACATATAAACATTGGGATTACCTTCTACCTAGAAAGAAACAGAGAATTTAACCTGCCTATGGATTAAAAAAAAACCTGCTTATGTATAAAAACCGAATCTGTACAAAGTTTCAGCTCCATATATCTTTTATTAAAAACTGTAACGTGATTTCAGACGGACGTACATGGGTAGATCTACTTAGATTTTTACCACAGTCAGGAATATATATATATAGTTTATAGGGTCGGAAATTGATATTTGTATGTCTTGCAAACGGAATGACAAATTTAATATACCCCCATCATTCGGTGTTGGGGATAAAAACGCCACTATTGTGGATGTGATAGTAGAAAAATAAATCGCTGGAGGGTGCTTAGCACAGATTTTGTAGTCAAACAGCATATTTTGTTAGTTAAAATAGCAGACCAGCTAGGTCTGCTTACTAGTTTTCAGCAGACAAAAACTGTTGTTTTAGTATTTTTATACCCTCCACCATAAGATGGGGGGTATACTAATTTCGTCATTCTGTTTGTAACTACTCGAAATATTCGTCTGAGACCCCATAAAGTATATATATTCTTGATCGTCGTGAAATTTTATGTCGATCTAGCCATGTCCGTCTGTCCGTCCGTCCGTCCGTCCGTCTGTCTGTCGAAAGCACGCTAACTTCCGAAGGAGTAAAGCTAGCCGGTTGAAATTTTGCACAAATACTTCTTATTAGTGTAGGTCGGTTGGTATTGTAAATGGGCCATATCGGTTCATGTTTTGATATAGCTGTCATATAAACCGATCTTGGGTCTTGACTTCTTGAGCCTCTAGAGTGCGCAATTCTTATCCGATTTGAATGAATTTTGGCACGACGTGTTTTGATATGATATCCAACAACTGTGCCAAGTATGGTTCAAATCGGTCCATAACCTGATATAGCTGCCATATAAACCGATCTTGGGTCTTGACTTCTTGAGCCTCTATCGTGCGCAATTCTTATCCGATCAGAATGAAATTTTGCACGACGTGTTTTGTTATCATATCCAACAACTGTGCCAAGTATGGTTCAAATCGGTGCATAACCTGATATAGCTGCCATATAAACCGATCTTGGGTCTTGACTTCTTGAGCCTCTAGAGGGCACAATTCTTATCCGATTTGAATGAATTTTTGCACGAAGTATTTCGTTATGATATCCAATAACTGTGCCAAGTATGGTTCAAATCGGTTCATAACCTTATATAGCTGTCATATAAACCGATCGGGGATCTTGACTTCTTGAGCCTCTAGAGGTCGCAATTATTATCCGATTTGCCTGAAATTTTGTACGACGGATTCTCTCATGACCATCAACATACGTGTTTTTTATGGTCTGAATCGGTCTATAGCCCGATACATCTCCCATATAAATCGATTTCTCTATTTCACTTCTTGAGCCCCCAAAGGGCGCAATTCTTATTCGAATTGGCTGACATTTTACACAGGTCTCCAACATATAATTCAATTGTGGTCCAAACCGGACCATATCTTAATATCGCTCTAATAGCAGAGCAAATCTTCTCTTATATCCTTTTTTGCCTAAGAAGAGATGCCGGGAAAAGAACTCGACAAATGCGATCCATGGTGGAGGGTATATAAGATTCGGCCCGGCCGAACTTAGCACGCTTTTACTTGTTTGTAAGAACTTCGTTGAGTGTAGGCATCATAGAGAAGATAGGTTGATAAAAGCGCTAAATATATATGGGCTACATTTAAATCTGGATCGATTCCTTTGAAATAAGATCAAAAGTCATAAATGATACATTTGTGCCAAATTCAATTGACTCATTACCACATTATTGCAATGTTAGCCAAATTACGGTTGGGTCAAAATCTATGCGTTTTGTGATACAGCCCCCACATAGACCGATCTGCCGATTTAAGGCAAAATTTGCATTTGGATATAGGCCAATTTCTCGAATAAAGGTCTTGGGCCCATAAAAAGCGCATTTATTAGCCGATTTTTCTGATTATGATTTTATCTTCTGTCAACACTACTATAGTTGAGTTGCCATCCGTAAACGACTACCAATATTGAACCAACATTGAACAGTGACTTGTATATATTAGACCTCTCAATGTTTTCCGAGAGCGAATTATGGGCCCAGCGCCCCAACCACATCTGGGTTTGTAGGGCTGCAAATGTATACTATGATGTCGCTAGTCGCTTGCTTCAAAATTCGACACCCGCTTCCCCTTGTCCCTATCCTAAGAACTGATGCTGATGGTGGTCATTGGTTATTTAGACCACCAATAACTCCATTTATCATTTCGAGTATCAAATGCACTCTGTATTTAAATAAGGGCCGGTATGACATGGCCCCTCATTGAGATTCTCCTCTCGAAACCGCTGATAGTATGCGACTGATGATGCAGCTACTCTGTATTTATACGTAGCATTACACTATCAGTTGAACTTCCCAGATTTACTCTGGTACACGATGAACACTGCACAACTTGTGTACGATTGCCCGGATATCCATAAGAGCACCCAGTTTTCGAACTTATAAGGCTAGCCTTTAGAAATGTTGCACTATTAATTGACATAGGTTGGTTGAGATAATCAAGGAGCTTAATTGGTATATGTGAGGATAAAGATTCCTTATAAACAGTTCCGATTAGACTTAGAGGCCACCGAGAAGATCAGAATTTTTTCTAATCTTCTCGCCAGTATTCGAGCCCAGCCGAGAAGATCAGAAAAATTGTCGGTGGAGGTTACCCCCTTCTAATGTTGGCGACATTTTTGAGATACCCTGCTATATAAAAACTTCTTTCCAAAATGAAGTCTCACTGCTGCACGCGGCTTAAAAATGGAGGCCAGTCACTTAGGAATATGTGAGAAGTTTACCCCTTTTCCTAAACGGAATAATCATGGGCAAATTTGTTGAACTAACCGATAATTAGCCGATCCCTGTATCAATGATATGGTTATAATACTCTAATCGTACGTTTATGTTTTTAAGTTATATGAGATCAAAAAAACAGTCATTAATCTAGGTCTTAAACATTATCGTCCTTCGTGTCGACACGATGTCTCATACACTGAGGCATTAAATTTTCAATGGTATTTTCCGTTTCCTTTTACCATGATACATGTTTCTGTCTACCAGTGAAAATGGGAAAAAGGCATCAAAAACAATATCCGTTCATAAATAATGTCGCCAACTTTCTACCGGTTTTCCTTTGGTGTCAGGATTTTAACATCTCCTTTTCATTATTGCCCCGACCTGAGAGGTTTTAACATTTTTTTGTTTGCTCTGTCTCTCTTCCCTTTTTATTCAGAAACATCAGAGAAGTTCACTAAATTTTAACTTCTCCATAAAGCGTTTCGTGGACTTTTGTGAAACAATTCAGTTTCAGCTCAGTATGCGATTTTTTTTTTGTTATGTATATCCTGCTTGTTTGCAGTTCATGGTGGAAAATCACACATACTGCAAAATATAGCCGAGCCACCATACACATATAGAGTGTGGCACACGTTGACCCAACAATACCGTGTAGTTTATTTTCACTTTAAATGCATTTTCCATGGGGCTGCCAAACCCTCTCCAGTGCTGCCGGCTGTTGTGAAGTGAAAAACTTTTCACGCTCATGTGCCGTTGTTGTTGGCGACGGCCTTCCCGCAAGATTTATTTCAGTTGGCATACAGGTAAGGTCACCACCACAACAGTCATGTAATGGTCGTATTTTATGAGAAACAAGTAAAAAAGGCGTTAAGTTCGGCCGGGCCGAACTTTGGATACCCACCACCTCGGGTACACACCTAAACCACCGATTTGTACCAAATTCGGCACGGACATTGAGTGGTCTAATAAGTACAAGTCACTGCTCAATTTTGTAGAACAAAATATTGATCTCTTTGTTAGCTATATCCAAATATTGACCGATCTGAACCATATACAACACAGATGTCGAAAAGCCTAACATAATTCACTGTGTCAAATTTCAGCGAATTCGGATCATGAATGTGCCTTTTGTGGGGCCAAGATTTGAAATCAAGAGATCAATCTATATGGCTGCTATATTCAAATCTTAACCGATCTGGGCCAAATTGAAGAAGGATGTCGAAGGGCCTAACACAACTCTCTGGCCCAAATTTCGGCGAAATAGGAAAATAAACGCGTCATTTATTTGCCAAAAACCTTAAATCGAGATATCGGTCTATATGACAGCTATATCCAAATCTATGCCGATCTGGGCCAAATTAAAGAAGGATGGCTAGTGACCTAACATAACTCACTGTCCCAAATTGTGGCAAAATCGGGCAATAAATGCGCCTTTCAAGACCTTACCATATTGATCGGTCTATATGGTAGCTATATCCAAATCTGATCTAATCAGGGCTTAATTGAAGAAGAATATCGAGTAGCCTTACACAACTCACTGTCCCTAATTTCAGCAAAGTCGGACAATAAATGTGGCTTAATGGCTCTTAGACCTTAAATCGGCGGATCGATCTATATGAGGGCTATATCGAGATATAGTCCGACATAGCCCATCTTCGGACAAAAAAAGAATCTATGCAAAGTTTCAATATCTCTATTTTTAAAGACTATAGTGTAATATCAACAGACAAACGGACGGACATGGTTAGATCGTCTTGGATTTTTACGATTTTATAGTGTCGGAAATGGATATTTCGATGTGTTGCAAACGGAATGAAAAAATGAACATACCCCCATTCTTCGGTGGTGGGTATGAAAACATGGAAGTAAAAAAATCCAGAGACGTTAATAAAGATAAGAAAGGGTACAAGAATTGAAATGGGGATAAATGAGAGGTGAAACTTTCAAGGATAACATTTAGTAAAGTTGTAAAAAGAATCCACAGAGTCGCCCAAGTAAGCACATCATACAAATTTTTCGGGTTTGGTTTTCTTCTCTAAAAACTGACTATATTTTTAAGTTTTTTAGTCCCATACTATATTACTTCTCTATAAAAAGTGTAGGTCCCATTGCATGCCGTCTGGATTTGGCTACAAAGGGTGAACCTGTTATCATTAAGCTTTAAATTGACCCAGGGAGTGGTTATTGATATGAGAGTTGCGATGCCGCAGTTCCTGAATTGAATATTTGTAGAATAATTTGTGGGAATGTTGGCATTGATGACGATAGAGGTTAGATTTGGATTTGATTTGCATCTCTCCATTCCCAAACAGATATATTGAATCTTCGCAAATCACCTCAACGAATGATTAAGTTTGTTTTAAATTTCAAATGCAAATTGCAAATTTTGCCCATGTACATTCCACTAAGGAACAGGGACAATCTTTTTACGTATCAAAAAGTGCAGTCCGATTCAAGTTTAAGCTCAATGATAAGGGGCCTCCTTTTTATAGCCGAGTCCGAACGACGTGCCGCAGTGTGACACCTCTTAGAAGTCCTTAGTTAGTTTTCATCTGTCTTTTCTCGAAAAATAGGTGGCAACCAATCACTGCGTAAGAGCTCTAAGCTGTAAAATAGTTGTCTTAACTGAGCTTATAGTTTTCTTTGCAGGATATTTCTCTTACCCTGTGGAGTTGGTCTTAACTTAAAACTTAAGCACTAGAATAGTTATATTATGCTTAACTTTAGACCAAAATTGAGACAGCCGATTTTCTTGCATGCCTTTTATTTTACCTTTTATGTCGCATAACATAACAACACAAAAGCTGGCGCCATTCACCAAAAGCCGAATGCCGAATGCATGTGTGTAAATTGTGGCAAAAAAATTGGGAAAGTTTGTTAATAATGTTCCGTCTCTTATTTAGTGTAATGTCCTGTTTTCCTCATACTCTTCTCCACTCAAATACTAGCTACAATTCACTACTCTGTCAGCTTTGAACTACAGATCTCCAACATTTTGTGGTATATAACATGAACTAGGGCAGAGAAAGACGAAAAGGATAACTTCCCATCTCAGAAGAACATACAAAGTGCAACAAATATTGAGCTTTATAGTAAAAAGCATTTGGTTTTGGTCCAAATATTTTATGAGAAAGAAAAACCTGAAGTTAACAAAAAAATCTTTATTGTGTATATGGTTTCAACAACAATAAAAAGATTTCGTTTCTTGCTGTCTTCCAAAAGAATTTTTGGGGAAAAACAAACACACATACAACAATTACAGGAAATGCAAAATGTCTGAAGACGAAGTTAAATAGCACAAATATTTTAAGAAATAATTTTTTTGGGCAAATTTTTTGAAGTAAATAAACCTTAACGAAGAGTACATAAATTTGATGCTAAAAAATTTTATTAAAGGATATATGTAAAAACATATTCTTCTTTCTTTGGAAAATTGCAAGAATTAACATTCCTATATACTTGCAATTGAACAAATTGAAAGCCAATGCAAGTAGAAAGCCAATATCAACATTTTTATCCAATCAATTACGAATTGGGGTGAAACATGATTCTATATGTATTAAGTAAGGGTGAAGTCAGTTGGGATTAAATGGAAAAGTGTTTCAATGGAAGTAACTTGCCAATAGATAAATCTAGGTATGTACTACAGAGTAGATTACTCGCTTTTTGGGGTAGTCAACGGTTTATTCTCACCAGGAGCTTTTATATCACATGGAAATTAAATTGTTTATGTGATTATGAAAGCAAATTCTTAAATATATATTCTTAAAATAAGTGAGTACGCGGTGTCAAAGCAATTTGAAAATTTAATGGAATTAGATAGTAGATGATAGATTCTCGATTATCTAAATATAGATCTACCGGACCATGTTCGGCACTGATATCGCTGTATCCATTAGTATTGTAACGATGATCAAAGAAATTAAGAAAAAAGCAAAGACTTCGCAATTTGTATTGATGTAGAAGGATGTTGTAGTATCGTCTTTAATTTGCTTCCTACTTTCTTTAATCCAGCTCTAGAAACTCTACAACTCAGGGTGCGTTCATGGTGATCTGATAGGGAGTCAAGAGAGATTGGCTGGGTGGTTAAAGAGGTGACAGTATTATGTGGTCTCTGGTTACAAGCAGAACACACATCAAGCAAGTTTGCATCAATCCCATCCTGGTAGAAATTGAGGTGGTCTATCTGCGGAAACATGGTTATGTTAGGTGAGGTTTAGATGGCAGACTAAAGTAGACATTTTCGTCAGTTTCTACCGTTGAACCGTGAATATTCACGTACGCTAAATCAGACAAATTTTCAAAGCAATCAGAACCTAAAGTGGAACTTCTTCTGACTATCGGTGAGGCATACACACATAACATACATTAAACAGCAACTTCTTCCTCGACGTCCTCAAAGCTTCTAGAAAGTCGTTAGTTGCAACCTTCAGTCTGTCTGCATGTTTTTCGATCAGACTGTGAGCTGTCTCGACCGGCGCCATGACTGAGACGTATGTTCCAGCGTCAGCAAAGCGGAAGACCTCTTATAAATTGGGCCACATTATTTTGGAATGTTCACAATCCCCCTTGTGATCATCTATCATTCGGTCCTAATCTTAAAGACCTAGCTTACATGCTGCTAGGGTCATATCCACAGATTCCAGTTCCCCTGAAATGTGCAAGGTAGTTCCTAGCCTCGCAAGCTCATCTGCTCTACACTTACCAGGGATATATATGTGGCCCGGCACCCAGAACGGGTGAATTTTGAATTGTTCAACCATCTCGTTGAGAGATCTGCGACAGTCGAGTGCGATATTTTAATTCAGAAATAAGTTCTTCAGGAATTTTATGGCTGCCTTGCTGTCTGAGAAGAAATATATGCAAATTGTGGTTATGACATTACATGTTAGTCATTCACCACTTCTTTAATTGCAAGGATCTCAGCTTGATGCACACTGCAGTGGTCGGGTTACGTTCTCGATGTGACCAGTCCAAGTTCTTCAGAGTACATCCCAAAGCTCACCAGGTCGTTTGGAACCAGTCATTTAGAGGTCTATGTAACTGCTATTACCAGAGATATCGGAGTTCCAATCGGTTTTATTGGGAAAAGTGGAACAGTACTTTTTATCAAAAAGCTGTTCGGGTGATATGTAATTCACACAGCATGGAATATCAGGCATTGTGTCAAGGATAACACCAAAGGGAAAGCTCTCTAAGCCTCACAGCAGTGGTCGCAGCAATAGGCACAATGTCCAGAGGCATAAGGTGTAGCGTTAAATTGCATTAGATGGTATCGTCTTCAGTGCGGCTGTGATGCACAAACAAACCATCATTTAAATCTGGCTGAGTATTTAACAGTAGGTGGACTTTTGAAGCGCCGTCCACCACCACAACAACACCATACAACAACACCATATAACATTATAGGTCTGACAACTGCAGGATATATCCAGAGCATGACCCGCAGTTTAAACGCCCATTTATTGCCAATGGCTCTCTTGCAGATGTATAGGGCAAGAGTTGCTTTTCTTGCTACTTCCGAAATATTTAATTTCAAGTTCAATTTCCTGTTCAGCAAAACATCGAGGCATTTTGCGCTTTCGGGAAAAGGAGCATTCTCTCATCCCAAGGAGACATGTGCCACTGTAGATATCTTGTATCTTCTGCTGAAAAGAAGTATTGCACGGTTTTACGACTAGCCCATTTTCGGTAACTCAATTCGTTGTCGCCCGTAGAGCACGTGAAGTATATCTCTAAGAGTGCTGCAAAACTTTCCCATAACCGCATTTGCCACGTCATCAGCAAAGGCGACCAGTTTACACCTTTACACCAGAGACAATAACATATTGTTGGCCATATTCCAAAGTATAAGGGACAGTATACCATCTAGAGTCCTTTTTTTCAGATTTACAGACCCCAAGCCTGCTATAATGCACTTTGTAGTAAATAATTTATTAATAAACTGTCTTACGGTAGTATTTGTGCCTATCAACTCCAGCTCCTTCGTGATTGACATCGGTTCTTCATTATTGAAAGCACCTTCAATATCAAGAAATGCTATTATAGAATATTCCTTGACAGCGAAAGAACTCTCTATGGGGGCGACTAGTTCTCGAAGGGCTGTTTCAGTGGACGTACTATATGTAAGCTATTTCAGAGACAGGTGATCTACAGGGACCTTTTTCTTAGATATGTTTTTTATGAACCTCTCTAAAATCTTCAACGTAAAGGATGCCAGATTAATAGGACAAAAATCTTTTGCCTTCCTGCTTTTGGAATGAAAATTGTGTCCCTCCATCCCATAGGTATATACGACATGCTGATACAAGCAGAAGGAAGCTAAAGAACCAGTTCATCGGACACAGCTTGCAATTCAAACGGTGATACATCATCAGGGCCTGGCGACTTTCAGGAGTTTAAATTTTTTGTCGCCCAAAGGAATTTCGACTGAGACACAATTTCCCCAATAAGCTCCAACGAATGCATATTAGTAATAGTAATAGTTATGCTTTCGTAGAAAAATGTTTGCATGAAATAAGATATAATGAATTAAAATAAAATAAACTTAAACATCAAAAATAAAATAATATAAAATTTAGAACCTATTTAAATAAACTAAGTTCAATGCAAACACGCAGCAAAATCTTTGCTTCCGAAGATGTAGAAAAAATTTAGTTTCTGGGGATCTGGATGTACTCTAAAATATTGCAATTTTAACATGGAGCTGTCGCCAAAAATTGCAAACAATTTTTTTCAAAATGGGTTTTAAAAAAGATTTTGGGAAATAGTAAGAAAAATGTGACATAAAGTCGACATAGAAGAAAATGATAAGCTAAAAACCAGCTTCCTTACTGAGCTAACGCTGCTCGATCGTGGACTTTACTGTGCGTTCACAAATTATATTCAAAGTTGTCAAGATTCTTTTGGAAAACCCTTAATAACCTTAGCCAGGAGCCAGACTACCGGCCACAGCTTGTAAGTCACATAGTGAATTAAATGAATTGAGACTTTTGATCGCATCAAAAATCCTTAGCTGTGATGTAATTTCCTCATCCTTGAAATATTCCCAAAAATTTTGATAACTATACATCTCATCGTAAATAAGGACACCAAATTTCTGTATTTGAGTTATTGTAAACAAACTAAATTTCGCTTAAATCGGCCCACCAATCTCCGAGATCTGGCGTTTTAGAAAAAAGAGTAAGGGGAGGGTCCGCCTATCAAAGTTTGGGTGTTAGATCTACTTCATTTTCTTGGTCGTGTTGGTGGATTGGAGAAGCCAAACCCTTTGCTCCAAAAGTGGATATGAGATTCATATCCTTCTCCAAAAAACCACATTTGAGCTACATATTGCTATAGTCGGTATATATGTGTGGTTTAGGGAGAGTGAGGTGAGGACACCCTGAAACACTTGGTCATAAAATCAATATCAGATTTGGGCCTCTTTTTGCCATAATCCACAAATATTTCCAGTTTGGGGGTATATAGGGTGGGGTGGCCACCAACGCACTTAGCCCTGAAAAAATATCAGCATCGTGCTCTACTCTCAAATAGATTCGTGGTCTACTTCCAAATACCTTTCATTTGAGCCCCATATTTCCATAGTCGGCAGACATGTTCGGTTTGAGGCTGTTTTGGGGGATGGGCGGCCACTCAGTGAATTCGCTCTGATTCATGTTCTACTCTAAAATTATTCTTAGTTGAGCTCAATATTGCAATTGTCAGCAAGTTAGTCCTATTTAGGTGGTGTTATGATATAATTCCCAAAGGCCTTTCATTTGAGATACGTCGTAAATTTGTCCTGTTTCAAGAAAATCGGTTCAGCCTTTTGTGAGTCTATAAGGAACACACAAACAAACAAACCTACAAAAAAACACAAATTGATTTTTATATGTAAGACTAGCTGAGCCCGGACCGCTTTGCTGCGCCCGATTATGCTATGTTGGAGAGGAGAATTGAAAATTTGAAAATTATTGCGTAATTGTAGTTGAAAATGTATTCCATTTTTTCTATGAATTTTTCTACACTCAAGTACCTCTTATTTTAACCCCACATTTCAATGGTCAGTAAAAGTCCTTCTTGGGATGTGGTGGACCCCCAGAGACTTGCTCCCAAAAGTGAAAGTCAATTTCGTGCTCTATTCCCAAAGAACTTTCATTTAAGATCCATATTGCCATGGTCGGTAAATATGTCTGATTTGAGGGGTTTTATAGTGGTGGGGTGACCCACGAAACATTTAGTTCCAAAATCGGATATCAAATTCGTTTTCTACTCCCAAATACCTTTAATTTGGGTCCCGTATTGTAGTGGTTGGTCTATAAATCCGTTTGCCGGGTTTTGGAGGTGGGCGGCTCTCCTAGCCATCCCACCCCAGTATTTGATACCAAATTGTTTGCTTTTAGATCTTTCCTATATTTTATTTTTCTTTATTCGAAGGAACGATAGGTTGTTATAACAAAGATGCATGCTGCTGATTAATTTTTACCACTCTGCCCTCTCTCTGTTCATGTTGGCATGTTTTTAATTGGATCAACTAAATCCAATTGGACCAAACAATTTCAGTTGCCAGATGACGCTAATTTAAATGTTAGTGCTACTCGCTTAGAGTGGATCATATGGTATGGTGGTTGTCTATGAATTGTCATTCATAGACAACCACTATACCATATGTCAACCTATTAAATAGTCATCATTTAGTCTTTGTTTATACCCACCACCGAAGGATGCGGGTATATTCGTCTGTCTGTTAAAATCACGCTACAGTCTTAAAAATAGAGATATTGATCTAAAACTTTGCACAGATTCTAATTTTTGTCTATAAGCTGGTTAAGTTCGAAAATGGGCTTTATCGGACTATATCTTGATATAGACCCCATATAGACCGATCCGCCGATTTAGGGTCTTAGGCCAATAAAAGCCACATTTATTATCCAATTTTGCTGAAATTTGGGACAGTGAGTTGTGTTAGGCCCTTCAAAATCCTTCGTCAATTTGGCTCAGATAGGACCAGATTTGGATATACCTGCCATATAGACCGATCCTTCGATTTAGGGTCTTAGGCCCATAAAAGCCACGTTTATTATCCGATTTTCCTGAAATTTGACATCTTTCTTTAATTTGGCCCTGTTCGGTTCAGATTTGGATATAGCTGCCATATAGGGCTCGTGGGCCCATAAAAGGCATATCTCGGTTTTAGGTTTTGGGTCCATAAAAGGCGCATTTATTGGCCGATGTCGCTGAACTTTGAGACAATGAGTTTAGTTATGCTCTCTGACCTCCTTCTTCAATTTGGCCCAAATCGGTCCAGATTTTAATATAGCTGTCATATAGATTGATCTTTGGATTTAAGGTTTTGGGCCCATAAAAGGCGCATTTATTGTCCGATTTCGCCAAAATTTAAGACAGTGCTTTGTGTTAGGCTTTTCGACATTTTTCTGCAACTTGGCTCAAATCGGTCCAGATTTGGATATAGCTGCCATGTAGACTAATATCTCGATTTAAAGTCTTAGCCCCATAAAAGGCCCATTTATAATCCGATTTCACTGAAATGTGACACAGTGACTTACGTTAGGCTTTTCGACATCCGTGTCGTATATGGTTCAGATCGGTTTATTTTTAGATAAAGCTACTCAAAAGATCACTATTTTGTTATGCACAATTGAACAATTTAAATTGTACTTATTAGTATTTGGTCCAAATTGGAACATATTTCGATATAACTGCTATGGGACATAAGGTATAAGATTTTCATCGAATTTTCATGAAAGGTGGTTTACATATATACCCGAGGTGGTGGGTATCCAAAGTTCGGCCCGCCGCTTAACGCTTTTTTACTTGTTCTTAAATCATATTAAATTGCCATATTAAGCGATTTTCTGTGGTAAAAAACTAATTTACCAGTCTATACATTTGGTGCGGTGGCGATAGTTCTTATCGTGTAAAACTCTTGAACAAAAAAGTGTTGCCCAGCTACACGTCGTTTGGTCTCATCTATCGGTGAGCTAAAAGTGGTTGAAACCTTATCGTTAAGGTTTGCAACGCCTGCTTTCACGCTGAATGTTATAATTTCGGGGTTATGGCGGCCTACAAATTAATTAAATCACACAGTGTCCCGTTAGGTCATTATAATTTATCGACTGTTTGGGGTGAGGTGGTCCGTTAGATATATGAGCAGAATAATGATATCAGATTCGCAGTACACAACCTTATACCTTTAATTTAACCTCATATTGTCATGATTGGTGTATACAGCCGTTTGGTGGAGGGCGGCTATATGAGGGTTGTGCGCCACACCGCCACTTGAACACAAATTTGAATGACGCACTCAAGTGAAAAAAAATCTATCACTTGATTCCCCTTTGCTTTGATAGGTCAAATAACCAATTGGAGGCGATTTTGGGAGGTAAAACACCACCTAGGTTCTGGGACACAAAGTTTAATGTCATATTCGTAATCTGCTCTCAAATGCCTATCATTTGAGTTTCATCACGCTATGATTGAGTAGTATTCCCATTTGGGGTGCTTATCGGGGATGGGGCGACTATCAATTACTTGGACCTCGTTCTTTATGTCATATTCGTAGTCTTCACCCGAAAATCTTTCATTTGAGTTATATATTGATAAATACGTCCAATATGTCTATTTGGAGCAGTTTTTGGGCTTGGGCTACTCCTCCTCCAATAAACCAATTTGGGGTGTATTGTGGTCGGGGTGGCCCCCCAATTACTTGGACTCAATTTTTAATATGGAAATCGAACTCTACTCTTAAATACCTTTAATTTAAGCATCATATTGTCCCAGTCGGTCCACTTTTAGTTTTGGGTGGTACTTTTGGGGTAAGTAGGAGGGTTCGCCCCCATTGCGATATCAAAAATTTATATAGCCTATTGCTCCTTCCGGAGCACTCCCCACAATCAGTGAAAATTTCAAAGAAATCGGTTTAGCCGTTTTTGAGTCAATATGGAACAAACAAAATTTACAAACAAAATTTACAAAAACAAACAAACAAACAAACAAACAAAGAAACAAACAAACAAAGAAAAAAACAAACAAACAAACAAACTACGTTTTAAACCACTTTTCCATTTTTACATCCTTGACCATAGGATGCTGCTATACTTATTTCGTCATTCCGTTTGTAACTCCAAATATTAGTCTGAGACCCAATAAAGTGAATATATTCTTGATTGTTTTTGAAATTTTAAGTCGATTTAGTCATACATGTCCGTCCGTCTGCCTGTCGAAACCACGCTAACTTTCCAAGGAGATAAGCTAGGGACTTAAAAGTTTGCAGAAATATTTCTTAACAGTGCAGTTCCATTGGGATTGTACATGAGTCAAATCGCTCGACAAACAAACAAACAAACAAACAAACAAACAAACAAACAAACAAACAAACAAACAAACAAACAAACAAACAAACAAACAAACAAACAAACAAACAAACAAACAAACAAACAAACAAACAAACAAACAAACAAACAAACAAACAAACAAACAAACAAACAAACAAACAAACAAACAAACAAACAAACAAACAAACAAACAAACAAACAAACAAACAAACAAACAAACAAACAAACAAACAAACAAACAAACAAACAAACAAACAAACAAACAAACAAACAAACAAACAAACAAACAAACAAACAAACAAACAAACAAACAAACAAACAAACAAACAAACAAACAAACAAACAAACAAACAAACAAACAAACAAACAAACAAACAAACAAACAAACAAACAAACAAACAAACAAACAAACAAACAAACAAACAAACAAACAAACAAACAAACAAACAAACAAACAAACAAACAAACAAACAAACAAACAAACAAACAAACAAACAAACAAACAAACAAACAAACAAACAAACAAACAAACAAACAAACAAACAAACAAACAAACAAACAAACAAACAAACAAACAAACAAACAAACAAACAAACAGACAAACAGACAAACAAACAAACAAACAGACAAACAGACAAACAGACAAACAGACAAACAGACAAACAAACAAACAAACAAACACAAAGTCGTTTTTATACCCTCCACCATAAGATGGGGGGTATACTAATTTCGTCATTCTGTTTGTAACTACTCAAAATATTCGTCTGAGACCCCATAAAGTATATATATTCTTGATCGTCGTGACATTTTATGTCGATCTAGCCATGTCCGTCTGTCCGTCCGTCCGTCCGTCCGTCCGTCCGTCCGTCTGTCTGTCGAAAGCACGCTAACTTCCGAAGCAGTAAAGCTAGCCGCTTGAAATTTTGCACAAATACTTCTAATTAATTTAGGTCGGTTAGTATTGTAAATGGGCCATATCGGTCCATGTTTTGATATAGCTGCCATATAAATCGATCTTGGGTCTTGACTTCTTGATCCTCTAGAGTGCGCAATTCTTATCCGATTGGGATGAAATTTTGCGCGACGTGTTTTGTTATGATATCCAACAACTGTGCCAAGTATGGTTCAAATCGGTCCATAACCTTATATAGCTGTCATATAAACCGATCTTGGGTCTTGACTTCTTGAGCCTTTAGAGTGCGCAATTCTTATCCGATTGGGATGAAATTTTGGCACGACGTGTTTTGTTATGATATCCAACAACTGTGCCATGTATGGTTCAAATCGGTCCATAACCTTATATAGCTGTCATATAAACCGATCTTGGGTCTTGACTTCTTGAGCCTCTAGAGTGCGCAATTCTTATCCAATTTGAATGAATTTTGGCACGTAGTATTTTGTTATGATATCCAACAACTGTGCCAAATATGGTTCAAATCGGTTAATAACCTGATATAGCTGTCATATAAACAGATCTAGGGACTTGACTTCTTGAGCTTCTAGAGGGCGCAATTCCTATCCGATTTGGCTGAAATTTCGCAAGACGTTTTTTATTGTTACTTTCAACAACTATGTCAAATAAAGTACAAGTTGGTTCATAACCTGATTTAGCTGCCATATAAACCGATCTGGGATCCTGACTTCTTGAGCCTCTAGAGGTCGCAAATATTATCCGATTTGGCTGAAATTTTGTACGACGGATCCTCTCATGACCATCAACATACGTGTTTATTATGGTCTGAATCGGTCTATAGCCCGATACAGCTCCCATATAAGTCGATCTCTCTATTTTATTTCTTGAGCCCACAAAGAGCGCAATTCTTATTCGAATTGGCATTTTACACAGGTCTCCAACATAAATATAATTTAATTGTGGTCCAAACCTGACCATATCTTAATATCGCTCTAATAGCAGAGCAAATCTCTTCTTATATCCTTTTTTTTGCCTAAGAAGAGATGCCGGGAAAAGAACTCGACAAATGCGATCCATGGTGGAGGGTATAAAAGATTCGGCCCGGCCGAACTTAGCACGCTTTTACTTGATATATATATATAGATACAAGATTTACTTGTTCTAATAGTTTAAATAAAGTCTATCCAATTGTCATGCCAATTGCAAACCACTACGTTTTAAGTCACTTTTCCATTTTTACATCCTTGACCATAGGATGCTGCTATACTTATTTCGTCATTCCGTTTGTAACTCCAAATATTAGTCTGAGACCCAATAAAGTGAATATATTCTTGATTGTTTTTGAAATTTTAAGTCGATTTAGTCATACATGTCCGTCCGTCTGCCTGTCGAAACCACGCTAACTTTCCAAGGAGATAAGCTAGGGACTTAAAAGTTTGCAGAAATATTTCTTAACAGTGCAGTTCCATTGGGATTATACATGGGTCAAATCGCTCGATGTTTTAATATAGCTCCCATCTATCTTCCGATTTGAATTTTTGAGCCTCTAGAGGGCACAATTCTTAGCTGAAATTTTGCACATTTTGTTTTGTTTTGAGATTCAGTAACCGTTCCGAGTATCGTCAAAGTGAGTCTATAGACTGATATAGTTCTTTTTTATTTGGGAAAGTCATTCAAAGAACTTGTCACAGTTTCCGCCCGGCCGAGCTTGTTTGTTTGCTTGCTTGTCGTTTCTAGCCTAGGAATGGAATGCATCATTTTTTATACCCTCCACCATATATTCTTGATCGTCATGTCAATTTATGTCGGTCTAGTCATGACCGCCCGTCCGTCTCCCTGTCGAAAGCACATTAACTTTCGACAGTGTAGGTCGGTTGGGATTGTAAATGGGCCAAATCGGCCCATATAAACCGATCTTGGGTCTTGAATTCTTGAGCCTCTAGAGGGCGCAATTTTCGTCCGATTTGACTGAAATTTCCACCTCGTGTTTTGGTGTCACTTCCTACAACCGTGCTAAGTATGATTCAAATCGGTTCATAATCTGGTAAAGCTGTCATATAAACCGATCTTGGATCTTGACTACTTGCGCCAATAGAGCGCGCAATTCTCATCCGATTTGCTGTAATTTTGCATGAAGTGTTTTTTATGTCTTCAAGTGACTGTGCTAAATATAGCGCAAATCGGTACATAACCTGATATAGCTCCTATATAAACCGATCTGGCATCTTGACTTCTTGAGCCTCTAGAGGACGTAATTCTCACCCGATTTGGCAGAAACGGTTTCGGTACAACGGTTTCTCTCATAACCTTCAACATACGTGTCTTATATGGTCTGAATCGAACAATAGCTTGATACAGATGCCATATAAACCTATCTTCCGATTTTGCTTCTTGAGCCTCTACAAGGCGCAATTCTTATCTGAATGAACTGCGATCCATTGTGGAGGTATATAAGATTCGTCCCTGCCGAACTTAAAACGCTCTTACTTGTTTTTCTTTAATTTTTGTTAACATTATTTTTATTCAATGTTTTTATTGGTCATACGCAGTCAGAATGCTGCAATACTAATGATTTTTTTATACAAAAACAACAAACAGAAACAAAAATGTACTTTGGCATATATATTGGGTTGCCCAAAAAGTAATTGCGGATTTTTTAAAAGAAAGTAAATGCATTTTTAATAAAACTTAGAATGAACTTTAATCAAATATACTTTTTTTACACTTTTTTTCTGAAGCAAGCTAAAAGTAACAGCTGATAACTGACAGAAGAAAGAATGCAATTACAGAGTCACAAGCCGTTGAAAAAATTTGTCAACGCCGACTATATGAAAAATTCGCAATTACTTTTTGGGCAACCCAATATTAACAAAATTTTTCAAATATTCGATGTGATTCATGGCATTTAAAAAATAAATGGTGAACAAAAATTACGAATATCCGCTGCATTGATTTGTGACACTCCAATGAACGCATTCACAATGCAGTCCACTATGGCTAGTGAACATGCATGCATTGGTTTATTCAACAATTGTCGGTGATATATGGATCGAACACAAGCAATTGTTTGGATGCCATAGCGTAAAACATATGAAAGGTATCTTAGATTATTGCCATGAAAAAGATTCAACTGAACATTAAAAAAAAAAAACAAGTAAACGCATGCTAAGTTCGGCCGGGCCGAATCTTATATATCAAGCGATATCAAGATATGGTTCGGTTTGGACCACAACTAAATTATATGTTGGAGACCTGCGTAAAATGTCAGCCAATTCGAATAAGAATTGCGCCCTTTGGGGGCTCAAGAAGTAAAATAGAGAGATCGATTTATATGGGAGCTGGATCGTGGCTATAGACCGATTCAGACCATAAAAAATACGTATGTTGATGGTCATGAGAGAATCCGTCGTACAAAATTTCAGGCAAATCGGATAATAATTGCGACCTCTAGAGGCTCAAGAAGTCAAGATCCCAGAACGGTTTAAGTGGCAGCTATATCAGGTTATGAACCGATTTCAACCATACTAGGCACAGTCGTTGGATATCATAACAAAATACTTCGTGAAAATTTCATTCAAATCGGATAAGAATTGCGCACTCTAGAGGCTCAAGAAGTCAAGATCCAAGATCGGTTTATATGACAGCTATATCAGATTATGAACCGATTTGAACCATACTTGGCACAGTTGTTGGATATCATAACGAAATACTTCGTGCAAAAACTCATTCAAATCGGATAAGAATTGCGCCCTCTAGAGGCTCAAGAAGTCAAGACCCAAGAGCGGTTTCTATGACAGCTATATCAGGTTATGGACCGATTTGAAACATATCAACCATTCACACCAGTTGAGATGTTTAGAAAAGTTTTATTTTTTCACACTGCAGCATAAAAGTTGTGATGCACAATTGTTAAGATTTATTTTTTCTTGCTTTATCTGTAAAATTTTGTTTATTCTAAATTTTTTTTGGAAATTTTTTGATTTTTATTTTTTGAACGGTTGAGGGCTGTGTTTATTTAGCACAATTTAAGCTCACATGCTTTGAATGACTCCTTTTTGTGGCAAACGAGACGTTTTGTAAAGGAAAAACCAATCGTTTTCAGAGCACTATAAGGGAAAACAAGTCGTTTGCTCAAATTTCTAAACTGCTTTGGTCGGAACATAGTATATCTCTCGTTTTTATTTCAAAGGTACGTTCTCGGAATAGCCTATACGCACCTACCATTTTATGGTCATTGCCGCTATCACACCAGAAAGTGTTTAAAAAGACCTCTGCTTACAGTTGGTGTGTGGTATTCAACGGCATTTCTTTTCCATTGCAAAAAAAGATTTATAATTTTTGTTGTCCCAATTTTTTCTATACGATCTATTATAGTTTTTAATGAATTTTTATTTGTATCAAATAATTTTTTTTTTTAATTTAATCCATTCATTTTGGGTTTGTGAGTATTACATTTTGCGTGTTTAGTGCTTATAACACAATACGCGATAACATGCAACGCCATCGGCTTTGGTGGCGGCATAGCAAAACTTCAAATTTTTGTATTGTAGTTACAACATTTCAAAAATATGTTGAAAAAAACTTCACATCTTGTATTTAGGCCATCAAAAGCCAAAGCTTATATTATTGTAGTGCTTTTAAATATTACAAAACATTGAACAATTTCCAATCAATTGAAATTATTTTTTTGTTATCAATTATGTAGGACTTGCGTATTTGTGTGCGTTTTAAAGTCGTGATAAAATTGGGGCAGCAGGATATTCTGAAGTCACAGCATTTAAAAATGTGTCAATATCAGACAGCGAAAGGAAAATTGTTGTCCTCTGAAACCCAAAATAGGACTAATTTAGATATTCTTGTCCATTCGTCGAAACAATGTTGTCTTTACTTTAATAATAAACAAGTAAAAGCGTGCTAAGTTCGGCCGGGCCGAATCTTATATACCCTCCACCATGGATCGCATTTGTCGAGTTCTTTTCCCGGCATCTCTTCTTAGGCTAAAAAGGATATAAGAAAAGAGTTGCTCTGCTATTAAAACGATATCAAGATATGGTCCGGTTCGGACCACAATTAAATTATAAGTTGGAGACCTGTGTAAAATTTCAGCCAATTCGTATAAGAATTGCGCCCATTGGGGCTCACGAAGTAAAATAGAAAGAACGATTTATATGGGATCTGTATCGGGCTATAGACCGATTCAGAACATAATAAACACGTTTGTTGATGGTCATGAGAGGATCCGTCGTACAAAATTTCAGGCATATCGGATAATAATTGCGACCTCTAGGGGTCAAGAAGTCAAGATCCCAGATCGGTTTATATGGCAGCTATATCAGGTTATGAACCGATTTGAACCTTATTTGACACAGTTGTTGAAAGTAAAAATAAAATACGTCATGCAAAATTTCAGCCAAATCGGATAGGAATTGCGCCCTCTAGAAGCTCAAGAAATCAAATCCCCAGATCTGTTTATATGACAGCTATATCAGGTTATAGACCGATTTCAACCATACTTGGCACAGTTGTTGGATATCATGACGAAATACTTCGTGCAAAAACTCATTCAAATCGGATAAGGATTCTGCCCTCTAGAGGCTCAAGAAGTCAAGACCCAAGATCGGTTTATATGGCATCTATATCAGGTTATGAACTGATTTAAACCATATTTGGCACAGTTGTTGGGTATCATAACAAAACACGTCGTGCGAAATTCCATTCTGATCGGATAAGAATTGCGCCCTCTAGAGGCTCAAGAAGTCAAGACCCAAGATCGGTTTATATGGCAGCCATATCAGGTTATGGACCGATTTCAACCATACTTGGCACAGTTATTGTATATAATAACAAAACACGTCGTGCAAAATTTCATTTCAATCGGATAAGAATTGCGCACTCTAGAGGCTCAAGAAGTCAAGACCCAATATCGGTTTATATGGCAGCTATATCAAAACATGGACCGATATGGCCCATTTACAATACCAACTGACCTACACTAATAAGAAGTATTTGTGCAAAATTTCAAGCGGCTAGCTTTACTCCTTCGGAAGTTAGCGTGCTTTCGACAGACAGACGGACGGACGGACAGACGGACGGACGGACAGACGGACGGACATGGCTAGATCGACATAAAATGTCTCGACGATCAAGAATATATATACTTTATGGGGTCTCAGACGAATATTTCGAGTAGTTACAAACAGAATGACGAAATTAGTATACCCCCCATCTTATGGTGGAGGGTATAAAAATAAATAAAAGTTTAATACACAGAAAAACCTTGGAAATATAATCGTCTTCAATTTTTATACCCACCACCATAGGATGGGGATATACTTATCTAGTCAATCCGTTTTGTGGAAATGCAAATTTGCCCATGAACATTCCGTTTAGGAACAGCGGCAAACTTCTCACATATCAATGAGTGCTTTCCGATTCAAGTTTTAGCTCGATGAAAAGGTGCCTTCTCTTTATAGACGAGTCTGAACGGAGTGCGTACGAACCTCTCTTGGGGAGAAGTTTTATATGGCATAGTTCCTCACAAATGTCCCACTAAGACTCGAGTCCAGGCGTTCAACATCGTAGGCGGACATGCTTACCTCTGCGCATTGCATCTACAACGTGATGAGCGTCAAATAAGCAAGTCCGCAAAATCAATGGTAACAATTTTTAGTTAAAAATAGCTACAAAATTTGTTTCCATACAAATGTTTTTTATACCCTCCACCATAAGATGGGGGGTATACTAATTTCGTCATTCTGTTTGTAACTACTCGAAATATTCGTCTGAGACCCCATAAAGTATATATATTCTTGATCGTCGTGACATTTTATGTCGATCTAACCATGTCCGTCCGTCTGTCCGTCCGTCCGTCCGTCCGTCCGTCCGTCCGTCCGTCCGTCCGTCCGTCCGTCCGTCCGTCCGTCTGTCTGTCGAAAGCACGCTAACTTCCGAAGGAGTAAAGCTAGCCGCTTGAAATTTTGCACAAATACTTCTTATTAGTGTAGGTCGGTTGGTATTGTAAATGGGCCATATCGGTCCATGTTTTGATATAGCTGCCATATAAACCGATCTTGGGTCTTGACTTCTTGAGCCTCTAGAGTGCGCAATTCTTATCCGATTGGGATGAAATTTTGCACCACGTGTTTTGCTATGATATCCAACAACTGTGCGAAGTATGGTTCAAATCGGTCCATAACCTGATATAGCTGCCATATAAACCGATCTTGGGTCTTGACTTCTTGAGCCTCTAGCGTGCGCAATTCTTATCCGATCAGAATGAAATTTTGCACAACGTGTTTTGTTATGATATCCAACAACTGTGACAAGTGTGGTTCAAATCGGTCCATAACCTGATATAGCTGCCATATAAACCGATCTTGGGTCTTGACTTCTTGACCCTCTAGAGGGCGCAATTCTTATCCGATTAGAATGGAATTTCGCACGACGTGTTTTGTTATTATATCCAACAACAGTGTTAAGTATGGTTCAAATCGGTCCATAACCTGATATAGCTGCCATATAAACCGATCTTGGGTCTTGATTTCTTGAGCCTCTAGAGGGCGCAATTCTTATCCGAATGGAATGGAATTTCGCACGACGTGTTTTGTTATGATATCCAACAACTGTGCCAAGTATGGTTTAAATCGGTCCATAACCTGATATAGCTGCCATATAAACCGATCTGGGGTCTTGACTTCTTGAGCCTCTAGAGGGCACAATTCTTATCCGATTTGAATGAATTTTTGCACGAAGTATTTCGTTATGATATCCAACAACTGTGCCAAGTATGGTTAAATTGGTCCATAACCTGATATAGCTGTCATATAAACAGATCTGGGGATTTGACTTCTTGAGCTTTTAGAGGGCGCAATTCCTATCCGATTTGGCTGAAATTTAGCATGACGTATTTTATTTTTACTTTCAACAACTGTGTCAAATAAGGTTCAAATCGGTTCATAACCTGATATAGCTGCCATATAAACCGATCTGGGATCTTGACTTCTGGTTTTAGTTAAATTTTTTTGGCGCTCAACATTTATTTAAGAACTTAAACTATTTTTATACCCTCCACCATAAGATGGGGGGTATACTAATTTCGTCATTCTGTTTGTAACTACTCGAAATATTCGTCTGAGACCCCATAAAGTATATATATTCTTGATCGTCGTGACATTTTATGTCGATCTAGCCATGTCCGTCCGTCTGTCCGTCCGTCTGTCTGTCGAAAGCACGCTAACTTCCGAAGGAGTAAAGCTAGCCGCTTGAAATTTTGCACAAATACTTCTTATTAGTGTAGGTCGGTTGGTATTGTAGATGGGCCATATCGGTCCATGTTTTGATATAGCTGCCATATAAACCGATCTTGGGTCTTGACTTCTTGAGCCTCTAGAGTGCGCAATTCTCACCCGATTGGAATGAAATTTTGCACGACGTGTTTTGCTATGATATCCAATAACTGCGCCAAGTATAGTTCAAATCGGTCCATAACCTGATATAGCTGCCATATAAACCGATCTTGTGTCTTGACTTCTTGAGCCTCTAGAGTGCGCAATTCTCATCCGATTGGAATGAAATTTTGCACGACGTGTTTTGCTATGATATCCAATAACTGCGCCAAGTATAGTTCAAATCGGTCCATAACCTGATATAGCTGCCATATAAACCGATCTTGTGTCTTGACTTCTTGAGCCTCTAGAGTGCGCAATTCTCATCCGATTGGAATGAAATTTTGCACAACGTATTTTGCTATGATAACCAACAACTGTGCCAAGTATGGTTCAAATCGGTCCATAACCTGATATAGCTGCCATATAAACCGATCTTGGGTCTTGACTTCTTGAGCCTCTAGAGGGCATAATTCTTATCCGATTTGAATGAATTTTTGCACGAAGTATTTCGTTATGATATCCAAGTATGGTTGAAATCGGTCCTTAATCTGATATAGCTGTGATATAAACAGATCTGGGGATTTGACTTCTTGAGCTTCTAGAGGGCGCAATTCCTATCCGATTTGGCTGAAATTTTGCATGACGTATTTTATTTTTACTTTCAACAACTGTGTCAAATAAGTTTCAAATCGGTTCATAACCTGATATAGCTGCCATATAAACCGATCTGGGATCTTGACTTCTTGACCCCTAGAGGTCGCAATTATTATCCGATATGCCTGAAATTTTGTACGACGGATCCTCTCATGACCATTATGGTCTGAATCGATCTATAGCCCGATACAGATCCCATAAAAATCGTTCTCTCTATTTTACTTCGTGAGCCCCAATGGGCGCATTTCTTATACGAATTGGCTGAAATTTTACACAGGTCTCCAACATATAATTTAATTGTGGTCCGAACCGGTCCATATCTTGATATCGTTTTAATAGCAGAGCAACTCTTTTCTTATATCCTTTTTTGCCTAAGAAGAGATGCCGGGAAAAGAACTCGACAAATGCGATCCATGGTGGAGGGTATATAAGATTCGGCCCGGCCGAACTTAGCACGCTTTTACTTGTTTAGTATGTCAAAGATTACAATTAAGGATATAGCGTTCCCTTTCGGGAGTATTTTTGGACATAAATTAAATTTTAAATTTTTTATAAGGAAAATTTTGTAGGAAATTTCCATACCCATTTTGAGTATAATTGGAATTTCTTCAAAAATTGGAAATCTTCCCGTAGTTTAACAAATTTTCATAACGGATTAAACAATTTTCATGAAGTGTAATAAAATTGTACAGAAATTTTGGGTACATTTTTTACTACATACTACGATAACTTCTTTCTCAGTGTACAAAAGGGGTTGGTCGCATACCCTCCAACCTAAACTCAAGATTAGATCCCTGAATTTAGTAAATAAAATCCCAAATATTTGCAAACTCAATAGAATATAAAAAAATATATATTATAAAATACATTTAAATACTTCAAAGGCTTAATTTTAAAAATGAGGAGTCAGCTTGCAGTGGAGAAACCAGTAAGACAGTTATAAATCAAAATAATTTGTCTAAATCTTTGCATTCTTTAAAGTTTTTAGTATAAGATTTGAAGCTCCCTTTTAAAGAAAATCTTTTAATTTTTTTTATCTTGAAAAATCAAATCTTTAATGCCAACCCATTTTATTTTGTCAATGGAAGTACCCAAGGATTTGCGCTTCCTTTCGCCTTTGAATGGACGGTGACTTTTGCGGTTTAAAAAATACTTCCATATGACTTCTTTGGTGGTCCTCAGGCAATGAGAAATGCCAAAGTAACACCCGGCATGAATTAAAGATGAATTTTGTGGCAAAAGGCTTTTAGGCCTCTTGCATCCTTTCGTTTTCACACAGCGGATGGGGAGACACACAAAAAGCGTAAAACTCCCTTTGCTTCATGTTTTATGAAGCGCCAAAAGCACAATCACACTCACATGCTAAGGGACGGACAGACACAAAAGTGCAAATGTATGTGCATACATTTACACATAAGCATCATTATTATGAAAGACTAAACATTCGTACAAACGCACAATGTGAGATCCAACAATTCAATATAATACTTAAGGGAGTCTGTGTATAGCCTGGCTTTGGCTAAGACATAACATGCACTATTTTGGTAATTTTGTGGTTGCTTGGTTACCAACCCCATTACTCAAACACTTACCCAAGCCTCTATTGCAAAATTTTAAGGGCGCCTTTCGTTTTTGGAGCAGAGAAATAACAACAATTTCCTTTAGTTCAAAAACCTTATTTGTAACGCCATGTGACTGCCACATAGGGATGTATACGCATATTATAGGATAAAATGGAAAAAACTGTTAATGGCATTTACCAAGGGCTAGGGGTAATGCGTGTAAGTGAAACAGAGAGGCATCAAAAAGGGATCCCCAAGTCTCCGTGGAACAGTGGCTCAAATAAAATTTTGCAATGCTTATGATAGTCGGAAAAACTACGGTATTTTAAGCAAAATTAAAGACTTTTTTTAGGGTGGATTAAGGAAGCTTTCTAAATGGGCGATGGCCGATGGGCCTGGCATGAACTCGAGCCTAAGCTGCTCCTATTCGCCAAAAAACGAAAGCTTGGAGACATGGCCTATACAGGGTGTAGTTAGCGCTATTTTTTAGGCCAAGTACCGCACCGTGGTTCTTGTTCAGAGGCTAAATTGGAAAAGGAGACTGAATGAGCTCTAATTCTGTGGTAACTTGACAAGTAGGAGTTGGAGCTTTAGGACAGCACAGTGCTTGGTTGTCAGCTATAGATATCTGGTTTGGCATTAGATTATGTGTTCTTCCCAGAAGCACGGGAAAGCTCGGTTGTACTAATCTAACTCTCTCTAAAGACTTCACACATGTATGTTACTTGTGCAGCAACGAAGATTGCCCTTTGACTGACTGAGTCGGAAAACTGGAGTTGTTCGAATGTTAGGCATTCTTCTCATCTGGCGGGACCAACTATGTACGAGTATTGGCACTATCCATGATCACTCTCAAGTTTGAAATCGTTCCGTAGCACTTCCAATAGGCATATATTTGTCTTCCTTGTAATTAGGCTGATTTAATTATTTTCCGGACGAATATTCACACTATATACGCTATAGAAAACGCATTTTATTTAGATTTTAAATATCTTATTCTTTCCTCTCCTATTTTTTTTCTGTCCCACTGTAACCCAAATTACCTTTGTGCCCCAAACAATTTTGCCATCATTGCCAAAGGGAAATCTTTATAACTCCCATTCCGAGCTTTTTCCGCACTCTTACACATTTTTGCAATAATATTCACATGCTTATGTATTAATGTTGTTAAATGTACAAAAATTTTTAGTGCATATATATGAAGGTATGTGGTATATCCTATTTTTTGTAATTCACTAAATATGCCTTTTCTTTTCGTTTATCTATTTCAAGAATTTAATAAAAAAAACTTTGTTTAAATGTTCCATAAAATACGAGTTTAATTGGGGTGTAAGAATTTAATTAAATCAATTAAGAGGCCAAAGGAAATGGCCTGAAGCAGCAGAGAAAATGTGAATGCGAAAAACGAAATAGGCTACAAAGTTTATATGTAGAACGGAAAGGGAAAATAAGTAAAAATCTACTTTTATGGTATCAAGTAGAATTTAGCTTTCCATAAACTGTTAAATCAACTACACCTCATATATCATAAAAATATATATAAAAATCAATCATATATATATAAAAATCAATTTGTGTTTGTTTGTTTGTTTCTATGTTTGTCAAACTAAAGGTATGTGGGAGTAGACCACATATTTGATACCAACAATAGGGACCATTTGTCTAGGGGACCTCCCACCACCATAACAGCCCCCAAATAGGACGTATTTGCTCACCAAGACAATTTGGGTCGTAATGAGAGTGGAACTAAATATTTATAGTTTTTAGGGCTAATACCCCAAACCGGATCTATTTGCTGACTTTTGCAATAAGGAGTTTAAATGAGATTTGAAAACGAATTTTATATCCAATTTTGAGGCCAATGGCAATATGGGGTTCAAATAAAATATATATAGATATATGAGAATAGAGCACGTTGCTGACATATTTTCCGGGCTTAGAATTTGGGGGACCACCCCAATCCCCAACACACCCCTAAATCGGCCATATTTACCGACTATGTCAATAAGGAGCTTAAATGAAAGGTATTGGGGGGTAGAGCAAAAATTGATACCCACTTTCGGGATCAATTTTCTGGGGTCAACCCCTTTCCCAAAATACCCCAAAAGCAGCAATTTTTTAGTGACCATCGCAAAATGGGGCTAAAATAAAGGTATTTGGGTGTAGAATACGAATTTAATATCCAAATTTAGGACCATGTATTTAGGGAATCACCCCTTCCCCAAAAATCCCCGCAAAGGGTACAAAATTTTCGACCATGCCAATATGTGGTATTTAAGATTAGAAAAAGAAATTGATAATCTATTTTGGGCCATGTGTATGGGGGACGCCTCATCGTGTAAACTCCCCTAAACCAATGGCAATATGGGGTTTAAATAAATGGTTTTTGAAAGAAGAGCACGATGCTGATATTTTTTCACGGCCAAGTGCCTGGGGGACCACCTCACCCTCGAAAACACCCCTAAATCGGATATCTTGAGAGTAGCGTGTTGAAATAAAGTATTTTAAGAATGGAGTATACCTTACATCTAAACTTAAATTCGTAGACCAATAAAGATCATATGGGATTCGGACAAAGGCACTTATATTGTTAAATTGTTAGGCAAGCGATATACTATTTTCGCACCACGGTTTTCACTAAAAGCTTTTTTATTGTCGAAAATAAATATTCCAAGGAAACTTTTGATCCATATAAAGTAAAAGAAGGCGCAGCGGAGCGGGCCAGCTAGTATTATATGTAAAAGAATAAAAGTAAAACTGATCAAAAAGATTTTTGACGCAATCCTCTTTTAATTCTATGGGGCCATTCTATGCGGCCTTTCGATTTCCCTTTGTTTTGAAATGCCGTTTTGAGCGAGCATATGATACCGCTCATTTAACAATGTACGAGCCTCGATGATGAAGCTTACCAATATAATGCACGTACATTTATTCATGCACATAGATATGAAGTGGAAAATATTTGTATCCATGTTTCAAAATCAAATTTCTTCATTACAACTCAGTGATGCTATGCAGGATTTGAATTAATTTTTTTTTAAAGGATTTCCAGCCAAAAATAGTTGAGTACAAATATTGTCATTCTTGGAAGTATTGAATTTCGAATCTAGAAATAAATGCAAACATATTCCTGAAGAAATTCTAAATCATGCACACGCATATTTTTGTAAATAATGAAAGCATGCCAGAGGCCTTTGAAATGCTGCTATTAAAACATCGAACGAAGAGTTGAAAGAGGTAAAATATTATCATAACATTTTTGTGCTCGTGCATAACTTTTGGTAAAAAATAGTTTCTTTTCGCTATTCAGGTAGTTTCCCCACTTGTAACTTTTGGATATTGAAATAAAGCTACATTTTAAGGTTTTAAATTGCATTTTTTGAGGCCCTGACCTACGTTTTTTAATCAGATCATAGAGAATTCAATCTCTATTAACCAATATACTTGACTTTTGTTTTCGTCCACGTGGTCATCATGGTATGCAGGGTCTACCTACCACGGAATCCATGGGGATGCATTATGGCGAGAAAATCGAAAAAAAAGTCATTAGTGGTTAAGCCGTAAATGAAGCGACCCCGGTGGATGTGTTACCAGTGTGTGGACCATAAGTTCGATTCCTATTACACATTTCTGTCGCTATTAGGATTAAAATTGCCTAAATGATTTTAATTATCGACTTTCATTGTAACCTAATCTATACCTCAAAAACAGTTGTAGCTCAAATAACGAAATTAATTTACCACCATCCTTAAAGGGTTTTCTCTTCACAATGATTGCTTTCTGCATGGTGTCTCTATCAACATGAGCCGATTTGGCTCATTGTCAATCCTAAGCGATCCAATTCAATTCTCGCAACAAGTGAAGGAAGTCGGGCTGTGCCTGCTATGTAATACCCTACGCCTACTAATTGGGCGATGTCGAAACCGATTTAGGACCGATTTCTTGACGAATGTCTTGCAACTGATGAAACAAAACAACAATTCCATGGCAACTGTTAACGGCACCGTACGCAATTCCAAAGAACGAAACCAAAATATCCCCCTGCACCACTTGTAAACATTCCACGCAGTTGTAACGAAATGTTGATAAACAAAAATAAAAAAGAATCAAACTAAACATTCTTCCGGCACGCCGTACAGAAATCGTTACAATTTCGTTCTTAAATGTCGGGACAGAAAAAATATCTGGAATTGGTAAGAATTGTATCTCCGGAATTGGTAAGAATGGTCGTATGTTTCGTCTGACTATGTGCAGATATGTCGGACGTCAGACAAAATCAGATCATACTGTTAGCCGGGCTGTCACTATTCTCTTACTGTAGTACACACCACAGTCATCGACAACAAACACCAAGCTAAGCAAAAACACAGCAAGCCTTATGCAAAAACAACAAGCTTGAAGCAATTTAAGTTGCTCCAGCTGAAGCAACTCACTATGTTTTGGTGCACTCACAGTTCTTAGAAAAAATTTGTACGAGTAAACGGTTAGTCCGATCGGTACAAAATGTTCTAAACATTTGTAATGGAGGGCACCAGCTTTCAGTAAAAATTAGTTTTCGACCATCATAGTTAACACAAGGTGTTAGAATTGAGCACTTTTCATCTCCATTCTGGAGGATATAACTTTAACACTACTTAACCGATTTAAATGATTTCTTTTGCAAATAATTAAAAAGTAAGTACACAATTAATTCCTACAACAAATCTCGCCTTGAAAGGTCCACAAATAGATATATATTCTATATAAACCAACCCCGGTTATTGAGTTTTCGTGGCGCTAGATGAGTCAAACATTATCCCATTTGGCAATTTTAAATAACCCAAATTATTATGTGATCAGTTGTGAAAAGCTCATTGTGGTGGATTTCTAGGATTCTGCCCTGCCGAACTTATAAAGAGTAAAGCTAGCCGCTTGAAATTTTGCACAAATACTTCTTATTAGTGTAGGTCGGTTGGTATTGTAAATGGGCTATATCGGTCCATGTTTTCATATAGCTGCCACATAAACCGATCTTGGGGTTTGACTTCTTGAACCTCTAGAAGGCGCAAATCTTACCCGATTGGAATGAAATTTTGCACGACGTATTTTGTTATGATATCCAACAATTATGCCAAGTATGGTTCTAATCGGTCCATAACCTGATATAGCTGCCATACAAATCGATCTTGGGTCTTGACTTCTTGAGCCTCTAGAGTGCGCAATTCTTATCCGATTTGAATGAAATTTTGCACGACGTATTTTGTTGTGATATCCAACAATTGTGCCAAGTATAGCTGCCATATAAACCGATCTTGAGTCTTGACTTCTTGAGCCTCTAGAGGGCGCAATTATCGTCCGATTTGCACGTAGTGTTTTGGTATTACTTTCAACAACTATGCTAAGTATGATTCAAATCGGTTCATAATCTGGTATAGCTGTCATATAAACCGATCTCAAATCTTGACTTCTTGAGCAAGTGATGGCGCAATTCTCATCCGATTTGGCTGAAATTTTGCATGAGGTGTTTTGTTATGACTTCCAATAACTGTGCTAAGTATGGCGTAAATCGATATAGAACCTGATATAGCTGCCATATAAACCGATCTGGGGTCTTGACTTCTCGAACCTCTAGAGGGCGCAATTCTCATCCGATTTGGCTGAAATTTTGTACAAGGCCTTCTCTCACGACCTTCAACATACGTGTCTAGTATGGTCTGAATCGATCAATAGCTTGATACAGCTCCCATATAAACCTATCTCCCGATTTTGCTTGTTGAGCCCTTACAAGGCGCAATTCTTATCCGAATGAACTGAAATATTACACAATGACTTCTACAATGTCAATCAGCATTCAATTATGGTCCGAATCGGACTATAACTAGATATAGCTCCAATAGGATAACAGTTTTTATTCAATATTCTATGTTTGTCTAAAAAGAGATACGGCGCATAGAACTCGACAAATGCGATCAATGGTGGAGGGTATATAAGATTCGGCACGGCCGAACTTAGCACGCTCTTACTTGTTTATTATAAATCCACTACCATATCCCTATATAAATCTAAATTGACGAATCAAGCAATAAATCCGCTTTTTATGGGATTAAGACACTAAATTGCAACATCGCCCTATTTGACGGATCTCGAAAGGTTTATAATATAAATTTCCCTTCATGTTTTGCGGGAAAATTGGCATGTTGATTTATATATATTTATGACAAGTATGGCAATAATCTTTCTTCTTTTGACAACAAGTGCTGTTTTTATGCCAAAATCATTAAATCTAGCTTTCTTCGCTAAATAGTAATAGAATATTAAGCAAATGATTTATTTGTTGTAGGGGTAGGAAATTCTTTATTTTTTAAATTCTTAGAATTCAAAATATTTAAAACAAGTAAAAGCGTGCTAAGTTCGGCCGGGCCGAATCTTATATACCCTCCACCATGGATCGCATTTGTCGAGTTCTTTTCCCGGCATCTCTTCTTAGGCGAAACAGGATATAAGAAAAGATTTGCTCTGCTATTAGAGCGATATCAAGATATGGTCCGGTTTGGCCCACAATTAAATTATATGTTGGAGACCTGTGTAAAATGTCAGCCAATTCGAATAAGAATTGCGCCCTTTGGGGGCTCAAGAAGTAAAATAGAGAGATCGATTTATATGGGAGCTGTATCGATTCAGATCATAATAAACACGTATGTTGATGGTCATGGGAGGATCCGTCGTACAAAATTTCAGGCAAACCGGATAATAATTGCGACCTCTAGAGGCTCAAGAAGTCAAGATCCCAGATCAGTTTATATGACAGCTATATCGGGTTATGAAACGATTTGAACCATACTTGGCACAGTTGTTGGATATCATAACAAAACACGTCGTGCAAAATTTCATTCCAATCGGATAAAAATTGCGCACTCTAGGGGCTCAAGAATTCAAGACCCAAGATCGGTTCATATGACAGCTATATCAGGTTATGGACCGATTGGACCATACTCGGCTCAGTTGTTGGATATCATAACAAAACACGTCGTACAAAATTTCATTCCAATCGGATAAGAATTGCGCACTCTAGAGGATCAAGAAGTCAAGACCCAAGATCGGTTTATATGGCAGCTATATCAAAACATGGACCGATATGTCCCATTTACAATACCAACCTACCTACGCTAATAAGAAATATTTGTGCAAAATTTCAAGCGGCTAGCTTTACTCCTTCGGAAGTTAGCGTGCTTTCGACAGTCAGGCGGACGGACGGACGGATATGGCTAGATCGACATAAAATGTCGCGAATGTCGCGATGTCAGGCGAATATTTCGAGTAGTTACAAACATCCTATGGTGAAGGGTATAAAAGTTGCTTCCTCAATATAAATTCTCTAAATTTTGAATATATAAAATTTCATCAAAATCGGACAACGGAATCGAGGGTCAGGCGTAATGGGTTAAAATTTTGTCTGTAAAAATTTTTATTGAAATTTTTATAAAAAAGTTTTGAGAAAATTTTGTTTGGTACAGATACGTATAATAAAATGGCTTTTATTTAAAATGTAGTATCGCACAATGCAAAATTTTATTGAAATTTTTGCTTTAAAAATAATCTCGAGGTTAAGTTGTCTTCAGAGAGTTTTTCACTGAAATTTTATCCTCAAAAATTTCATTAAAATTTAGTCTTTAGAAAATATTTTATCGAATTTTTTTATAAAAATTTTGTCTTTAGAAAAAATTTAATAAAAATATTGTCTGAAGAAAAGATAATTTCGAGAAAGGCCCGGCCCGTGCTGAAGATTTGTTTGTTACGCTGAAATTTTGTTTTTAGAAAAATGTCATTAAAAGCTTGTTTTTACTGAGAATTTCATTACAATTTTGTCCTTTTTTGTTGTCATTTTAAAAATGTTGCTGAAATATTTTGTTGAAAATAAATTTAATTTAATTTTTTTTTCTTTACACAAAATCATTTTGGGGGAAGAGGGCATAATGTCCGATCTGATCCATATTTGAGTGGAGGCTTTAAACGACTCACTGTTTTAAATTTGAGCGGAATCGGGTAAAAAATAAATCTTTTATGGGCTTCAGAGCCTCAACCGACAGATCGGCTATATTACAGCTATATCTAAAACTGTTTATTTCAAATTTCAGCCAAATCGGGTAACAATTAAAGCTTTTAAGGCCTTTATAACCTTAACCGGCAGACCGGTCTGTATGGCGGCTATATCATAATACATTCCGATCTGAACCATATTTGAATTGGGTGTGGAGAGGCTTAAAACAATTCGCTTTTTCAAACTTCAGCGACATCGGATAATTAATGCAGCTTTTATGGGCTTCAGACCCTTAATTGGCAGATCGGTCTGTATGGCAGCTAAATATAAATATAATTCGATCTGAATAATATTTAGGTTGGATGTCGGGAGGCTTAAAATAACTACCTGTTTCAAATTTCAGCGGAATCAGGTAATAAATGCAGTTTTTATGGACTTCAAATCGTTAACCGACAGATGGTCTATATGGCATCTATATCTAAATATAGTCCGATCTGAATCATATTTTAGCGGGTTGTTGGGAGGCTTAAAACAACTTTCTGTTTCCAATTTCAGCGAAATCGGGTAGTGAATAAAGCTTTTATGGGCTTTAGACCTTTTATCGGCAGATCGGTCTAAATCTAAATATGGTCCGATCTATATCATATTTGAGTGGGATGTCTGGAGGCTTAAAATAACTCACTACTTCAAATTTCAGCGGAATTGGGTAATAAATGCAGTTTTTATGGGCTTCAGACCCTTAACCGACAAATTGGTGTATATGGCAGCTGTATCACAATAAATAAAGTCTGAACCATATTTAGGTCGGATGACGGGAGACTTAAAATAACTTACTTTTTTAAATTTAAGCGAAATCGAGTAATAAAGCTTTTATGGGCCTTAGACCCTTTATCGGCAGATAGGTCTACATCGGAGGCCACCGTAGCCCAGAGGTTAGCACTGTCTGCTGAATTTTAGTAGTTAATTTTGCTGATATTGCACCAGTAGTTCTGCTATTGCAGCAGTAGTACTGCAGTTTCAGAGAAGCAGGCTTACAGTTGAAATGTTTGTTATTTGCTGAAAATGGATGGTGCTTAATTATGAAGGGGGTGTTAAAAGAAACAAGTAAAAGCGTGCTAAGTTCGGCCGGGGCTGAATCTTTGGAACCCACCACCATGGATTCTGCTAAAAATTTTAAACAAACTAAGTTTAGATGAAGGGCATAATTTTATTCTACATACCAAACTTCTGTCAAACTAGCAAAATTAAAGCTTTTAGGTACCGAACAAGGATAATCGAGATACTAATTCATATGGGAGCTATATTTCGTCCAGTTTCAGCCAAAGCAGACAAAATTTGTGGCTTCCAGGGTTTCGAGAAGTCAAATCGGGAGATCGGTTTATATGGGAGCTATATCAGGTTATAGACCGATATGGACCGTACTTGGCACAGTTGTTGAAAGACATAACTGCGTCAGCCAAATCGGATGAAAATTGCGGCTTCCAGGAGCTCAAGAAGTCAAATCGGGAGATCGGTTTTTATGGGAGCTATATCCATAGCTGAACCGATATGAGCCATTTGCAATCATCAATGACCTACATCAAAAAGAAGACTCTGTGCAAATTTTCAAGCGAATAGCTTTACGCGTTCGACCGCTATAGTTAATTCGACAGTCGGTCGGACGGTCGGACGGATGGGCATGGCTAGATCAAATTAGAATGTCGAGACGATCCAGAATATATACACTTTATGTGGTCGCAGATCAATATTTCGAGGTGTTAGAACTTATATGTAAATGTGTGTCTCAGTGGATGTTTATAATCACCACTGAATGTATACTTTCCACAACCTTTTTTTTTAATTTAGATACAAAACGCCATGCTAGTCATGTGCACATTGGTAGAGCAACAACAAAAAATGCGAGCTTTGCTCAGCTTTATTTCGAAATGTATACCAATGGATGGATCAGGTAGCTGGTATGGCAGTAGATGGTATGGCAGCTATAACAGGTTATGAATCGATTTGAACCATATTTAGCACAGTTATTGGGAGTGATACCAAAACACCACGTGCAAAAATTACAGTTGGTAAAAGCCATAACAGAATACCTCGTACAAAATTATAGCCAAATCGGATAAGATTTGCGCCCTCTAAAAGCTGAATAAGTCAGGACCCATGATCGGTTTATAAGGCAGCTATATCAGGTTATGCCCCGATTTTGACAATACTAAGCACGGTTGTTGGAAGAGATACCAGAATACCGCTAGCAAAATTTCAGTCAAATCGGACGAGAATTGCGCCCTCTAGAGGCTCGAATTCAAGATCCAAGAACGGTTTATATGACAGCTATATCAAAACATAGACCGATTTGGCCCATTTGCAATCCCAACTGACCTGCGCTAATAAAAAGTATTTGTGCACAATTTCAAGTACATAGCTTTTCTCCTTCGAAAGTTAGCGTGCTTTCGACAGACAGGCGGACGGATATGGCTAGATCGAGTTAAAATGTCATGACGATCAAGAATATATATACTTTATGGGATTTTAGACGCAAATTTAGAGGTGTTACAAACAGATTGTCGAAATTAGTATAACCCATCCTATGATGGAGGATATAACAAGTAAAATAGTGCTAAGTTCAGTCGGGCCGAATCTTGGGAACCCACCACAAATTTTGGCAATAAACAATCCACTCAACAACAGGGGCAAACTTCTCACATACCAATTAGTGCAGTCCGATTAAAGTTTAGTTAAATGATAAAGGGCCTCCTTTTTAAACCGCATCCGAACGCTATGTCGCAAAAAAATTCTCGCCAGGATTCGAACCCAGGCGTTTAGCGTCATAGGCGGACATGTTAACCTCTGCGCTACGGTGGTCTACGGTGTGCAGATATTGAATTACAACCGTTAATTGATCGTAGCTTAAGCAATTCAGGCCGAAGTCCTTCCTTTATTGTCCGAATCAGAATATCTTGACTCAGAATAATTTTTGTCATGAAACATTTTATATTATTCTGTACATATATAACTTCTTTTAAGTGTTAAAATTATCCTAATATTGAATAACATACAAATAAATTTGTTATAAACTTATGGCAAGCCTGTTTCTAATTTAGGAAAAATTAGTGCACTAATCAGTGGGTTACGATAATGGCGTATTTTTCAATAAACTATTATCATTTGAGATTCCAACATATACAATGTTCTGAAAAACCTAAGCAACTTCCTTTCAAAGGAGGCGGGAGGTGGAAACAACAAGCTACTTCCCCCTCCCATCACGCATTCTTGTTTGATGTTAAAAAAGGTGAATGGAAGTTGCTTAGGTCTTCCCTAAAACTGTAATGAAGTAGGCGTAAAAGTTGGCGGATTACGTTCATTTTTGTTTTGACCTTTCACATAACCCCTCAGAGTAAATGTGCCAAATTTATTGGGAGTTATTAATTTTGGCATCCTAAAAGTCACACTGTGCGCCCGGGCAAACACTGTGCGGCACCCAAACAATGAGGATCGTGTTATTGTCAAAGAATGCGAAAGCCTGCTTTTTAAACTCCACGACTGTTCGCGACCTTACCATGATGTTCTTTTCGTTTCCCCTGATGGCCAGTTTACTGTTCATAAAAATGTTAAAACTCGACGTCTTCGCGCTAAACTTAACCCACCGGAGGCATTCCGTGATCGCCCGTATCGCCGCCAGCTGGACCACCAACGGTCGGAAACAGATCTCAATACCTGAGTTCTTAATGAAGGCTTTCAGGCCCACTCTGGCCCTTAGCTTCGATTCCATTAATCCAAGAGTGTGCCGTTGGCAGCAGTGTCTCGCACTCGACCTCAAGTGTCGTCTCAGGTATCCGATCTGAAACTTCTTCCATTCCTTCCAGGGTTCCTATCGTCACCTCGATTATACCGCGATGGAGTGACCTGGTCCTATCCTCTCTCCATTCTCCCATCGCCCTAAGTCTCATAGCCGGAGTGGCTGCTCAGACTTAATCTGTATGTCTATGGGTCGGATATCTATAGTAGTCTCCAGTGGCCTGGTGGCCAACATATTTTCTATCCATACGTTGCACTTTTTCTACATCGCAGTTCACCAAACTACTTGGACGTAAGTAAGTATTGGTTTAATCACGCTTCTGTAAATCTAGTGGACTATCCTCGGATTCAGGCGCCATTTTGAGTCTACGCCCCATCTACACAGTGACCCACATCTGTCAGCCTTCTCGGTTTGTTCCTGAATGTGACACTTTAAAATCAGTTTCCTGTCCAAGATAACTCCTAAGTATTTAACCTTGTCACATGTAGAAATCATTCTATTGAGGAAACGTGGTGCGTCAAACTGGCCCACCTCTGTCGGATTTCAATCTTCTCTGGGTTAACATTGAGACTTCTAGGTCTAGCCCAGTCGTATGCTTTCTCCTACATCCTTGCGGTACTTCTACATAGCTGATTCGTATGCTTGCCTCTAAGAAGTGTTATAAAATCGTTCGCTTAGCAGATGAAATAGGTTATTTATGGTGGTTAACCATAGGAATGGCGATAAAATGCGCCCTGTGCCGCTTTCTCCCTCATCTTTGTCTTGGGACCAACAGTTCATTCACCTGTTTCTTAGCATATGGTTATGCATACTGGCAATATGCACGCCTTGGTATTGAAGGATTCTTCTATTTTATGCACAATCTGATGCATGGCAGTCTGCACCGACCTGCTCTTGACATAGGCAAGCTATTTGCATTTTAAAAGTTCGCTGGATGTATCCACAGTACGTTTCATGGTTTTCAGTAGACGGAACCTAAGGCTTTCAGGTCTGAAGGCCTATGGTGTAGCATAACATGCCGGGATGGGTTATAAATGTCACCCTCGCCTCCTGCCAGACCATCGAAAATATGCAAGTCCTAGGCACGCTGTGAAAATAGTAGCCAGATGGGCGCCAGATAATCGGCATCCTTCTGCAGTAATGCTGGAAATATTCAATCAGGTCCAGATGACTTAAATGATTGGAAGCTCCTCAAAGCTTATTTTACCTTAAATTCTGTAATAATAAGCTATTGATTTTTATACCCACCACCGAAGGACGGGGATATATTAATTTTCTCATTCCGTTTGCAACACATCGAAATATCCATTTCCGACCCTATAAAGTATATATATTCTTGATCAGCGTAAAAATCTAAGACGATCTAGACATGTCCGTCCGTCCGTCTGTCTGTTGAAATCACGCTACAGTCTTTAAAAATAGAGATATTGAGCTGAAATTCTGCACAGATTCACTCTTTGTCCATAAGCAGGTTAGTTTCGAAGATGGGCTATATCGGACTATATCTTGATATTGCCCCCATATAGACCGATCGGCCGATTTAGGGTCTTAGGCCTATAAATGCCACATTTATTATCCGATTTTGCTAAAATTCATGACAGTGAGTTGTGTTAGCCCCTTCGACATCCTTCGTCAATTTGGCTCAGATCGGTCCAGATTTGGATATAGCTGCCATATAGACCGATCCTCCGATATAGGGTCTTAGGCCTTAAAAGCCACATTTTTTATCCGATTTTGATGAAATTTGGGAAAGTGAGTAGTGTTAGGCCCTTAGACACTCTTCTACAATTTGGCCCAGATAGGTCCAGATTTGGATATAGCTGCCATATATACCGATCCTCCGATTTAGGGTGTTAGGCCCATAAAAGCCACATTTATCATTCGATTTTGCTGAAATTTGGGACAGTGAGTTGTCTAAGGCCCCTCGACATATTTCTACAATTTCGCCTAGATCGGTCCAGAGTTGGATATAGCTGCCATATAGACCGATCCTCCGATTTAGGGTCTTAAGCCCATAAAAGCCACCTTTATTGTCCGATTTTGCTGAAATTTACTACAGTGAGTTGTGTTAGGCTCTTCGACATCCTTCGTCAATTTGGCTCAGATCGGCCCATATTTGGATATAGCTGCCATATAGACCGATCCTCCGATTTAGGGTCTTAGGCCCATAAAAGGCGTATTTATTATCCGATTTTGCTGAAATTTCGATATAACTGCTATGGGACATAAGGTATGTAATTTTCACCGGATTTTGATGAAAGGTGGTTTACAATTTTTTCATTGTAAAGTAAATATTCTATTTTATGGATGCGTTGTAACAAACCGTTACAGTTCCACATAGCACTACATACATTTGACATTATGATATTTTAGTTGTACAAATTTATTGCAATAGCAATAATTTTTCAATTATTTTCCATTACTTTCAGTCTGAAAATCCTGCCTATGGTTTATCATTTCCAATTTGTTCAATATTTGAGTTAATATAGTTGATTTTTCTTTAGGTGTTATATGATTATTGGCGTTAGCAAATACAGAAAAGATCTAGGATTAGTATCATTACCTATGTTTGACTGGCTGTTGGTGTTTAGCTTGTTCCTGTCCTATGATTTTATTAAATTATTTAGAAGAACGATTTTTATACCCTCCACCATAAGATGGGGGGTATAGTAATTTCGTCATTCTGTTTGTAACTACTCGAAATATTCGCCTGAGACCCCATAAAGTATATATATTCATGATCGTCGTGACATTTTATGTCGATCTAGCCATGTCCGTCCGTCTGTCCGTCCGTCCGTCCGTCCGTCTGTCTGTCGAAAGCACGCTAACTTCCGAAGGAGTAAAGCTAGCCGCTTGAAATTTTGCACAAATACTTCTTATTAGTGTAGGTCGGTTGGTATTGTAAATGGGCCATATCGGTCCACGTTTTGATATAGCTGCCGTATAGACCGCTCTTGGGTCTTGATTTCTTGAGCCTCTAGAGGTCGCAATTCTTATCCGATTGAAATGAAATTTTGACCGACGTGTTTTGTTATGATATTTAACAACTGTGCCAAGTATGGTTCAAATCGTTTCATAACCTGATATAGCTGCCATATAAACCGATCTAGGGTCTTGACTTCTTGAGCCTCTAGAGTGCGCAATTCTTATCCGATTGGAATGAAATTTCGCAAGACGTGTTTTGTCATGATAGCCAACAAATTTACCAAGTATGGTTCAAATCGGTTCATGACCTGATATAGCTGTCATATAAACCGATCTGGGATCTTGACTTCTTGAGTCTGTAAAGGTCGCAATTATTATCCGATTTGCCTGAAATTTTGTACGACGTATTCTCTTATGACCATTAACATACGTGTTTATTATGATCTGAATCGGTCTTTAGCCTGATACAGCTGCCATATAAATCGATCTCTCTATTTTACTTCTTGAGCCCCCAAAAGGCGCAAATCTTTTCTTATATCCTGTTTTGCCTAAGAAGAGATGCCACGAAAAGAACTCGACAAATGGGATCCATGGTGGAGGGTATATAAGATTCGGCCCGGCCGAACTTAGCACGCTTTTACTTGTTGATTCTTATTTTTTGCAACTCTTTGGCTACCTCGCAAATTGGATTAATTGTTTTTGGCATTTTGCAGTCTACTGTATAACACTTGACACATTTACCTTCCTTTTGGCAGTAACATTTCGTGTAGTTAAAACTTTGACATCCTTTACATTGTGGTATTAGTTTTGTCTGTGGAGTTGAGTATATCTGTTATCTTGTAGATATTCTCGATGCTATCGTCCTTATGGACAGTTATTCGAAATATAGGCAAATACCTGTGTTGGAATCGTTGTGTTGTTGAATTCGTCTAACTTTTCCTTTTTAAGTATATTGACTGCATCTAATAGGTTAAATCCTTTGCTCTTCGGATCTTCTATGGACGAAAGCCTTCTAAAATCACTAGAAATAGAAGTATATATTTTCCAGACATTATTAGTTAAGGATACAATTTTATAGTTTTGAATTGCAGCCGAATTTAATATATCAGAGACCTTACCGAAAGTTGGGATGCCTATGATATTAATAGGAAGTGATCTATCAACCTTTGCGATATTTGTCACATTTATAGTCTCACTGCTCTTTACTTGTTTTATTATTTAACAATACGTTTGCGCTTGTGTGTTTTTATTATAACTCAGTTTTTTTATACCCTCCACCATAGGATGGGGGGTATACTAATTTCGTCATTCTGTTTGTAACTACTCGAAATATTCGTCAGAGACCCCATAAAGTATATATATATTCTTGATCGTCGCGACATTTTATGTCGATCTAGCCATGTCCGTCCGTCTGTCTGTCGAAAGCACGCTAACTTCCGAAGGAGTAAAGCTAGCCGCTTGAAATTTTGCACAAATACTTCTTATTAGTGTAGGTCGGTTGGTATTGTAAATGGGCTATATCGGTCCATGTTTTGAAGTAGCTGCCATATAAACCGATCTTGGGTCTTGATTTCTTGAGCCTCTAGAGTGCGCAATTATTATCCGACTGGAATGAAATTTTGCATGACGTGTTTTGTTATGACATTCAACAACTGTGCCGAGTATGGTACAAATCGGTTCATAACCTGATATAGCTGTCATATAAACAGATCTGGGGTCTTTCTTTCTTGAGATTCTAGAAGGCGAAATTTCTATCCGATTTGGCTGAAATTTTCTTTCAACAACTGTGTCAAATAAGGTTCAAATCGGTTCATAACCTGATACAGCTCCTATATAAATCGATCTCTCTATTTTTCTTCTTGAGACCCCAAAGGGCACAATTCTTATTCGAATTAGCTGACATTTTACACAGGTCTCCAACATATAATGATCTCTCTTTTTTACCTTTGAGCCCCCACATTTTGCACAGGTCTCCTACATATAATTTAATTGTGGTCCAAACCGGACCATATCTTGATATCGTTCTAATAGCAGAGTCTTTTCTTATATCCTTTTTTGTCTAAGAAGAGATGCCGGGAAAAAGAACTCGACAAATGCGATCCACGGTGGAGGGTATATAAGATTCGGCCAGGCCGAACTTTGCACGCTTTTACTTGTTTTTTCCTAGAAAGAGACACCGTGACAAGATCTTGACAAATGCGATCCATGGTGTAGGGCATATAAGATTCGGCCTGGCCGAACTTTGCATGCTTTTACTTGTTTTATCTTTGTGTGTTCCAAATGGTTCCTCTCTCCAATTCTTCATCTGTATGATATTTACTAACATTATTGGACACATCAGCTTCTGTAGTAATAGGCGTTTGACCGGTTCGAAATACTCATTGTTATCGTACCTTATCTGTTTTTAAGGTCATGATTTTCCTGCTTTAATTTCTGCATTTCAAATAAAATATTTTCTATTGTTTGTTGCATTTAAGTTATTTCTTGCTTTAGCATCGCAACAAATTATAAGATCAGCTGCTGGTTGTTTATTTACAAAGGATAGATAGGGTTCTATTTATATCGTTATTATGGAAATTCGATTCAAATTAAGCTTAATTTTGTTTTTCCAGTGCTTAATGTGAAAATTTTAGTGTTAAATTGCCGTGCGATAAAATATATTAACGCGCACTCTTTACTTCAATTTGAAAGCTCGTGAAGCGCGGTTTATAGAGCAATTTCTCTTGATTTGGATGAATACACAGATCTCAAATCAATTAATGTATACACTGAGCGGCTTAAGAAACACGTGGAAGAAATACTCCAAAAAGAAAAGCCAAGAAATGAAGTTAAAATTTACATAACTTTACTGGCTCTAAGTGGATGAGAGGGTTTCCATTAATAATAAAGTTGGTTTGTATAACCAAATGTCCAAACCTATTTGGATGTACGGAATCTAGCTTTGGAGCTGTACTTCAAAGAAAAACATTGAAAAAATTAAAAAAAAAAACGCAAAATAAGGGCCCATATGAATGCTGGCTTAAACATAATTTAGTATGGCTACATATCTTCTAGAAGGCTGCAGAGGACACCTCCCATGGATTTTGTCAACTAAACTATTTTGAAACCCAAAATTAGAGTGTAACTTCTAAATTATTTCTCAAAAGTTTTGAGTTATTGCTTGTTATTGTAGCGGTAAAATTGTAATTTGTTAATTGGAAACTACTAGAGGAGTATGACTCATTTTTAATAAAATCAAATTAAAAAAAATCAGAAAAGCTTCCAGGAGACATGTTTTGCTGCTTTGATCGTCTTCTTAAGCCGTATATAATTAACATCCTAATAAACTACCCAGTAAAAAAAAATAACATTCTTTTAGATGCTAATGCGATTGGAAGTGCTTTCCATTCTCGTACTGATTTGATGGATGGATGTTGGTAGTCATAACAACTCACTCCGGGCAAACCTTTAGCCAAATTGGATAACAATTTCGGCTTCCAGGGGCTTAAGATGTAGATGCAGGAACTGCATCTAAATCTGAACTGATCAAACCTATTTACAATCCCCAACGACCCATATCAAGCGCATATCGTTATTCGTTCAACCGCTATCGTGATTTCCACCATCCAAAATTGGTGGGTATAAAAACATAAATAAGTAAAAATAAAATAAATAAAAGCGTGCTAAGTTCGGCTGGGCCAAATCTTGGGAAACCACCACCATGGATTCTGCTAAAAATTTATACAAAATAAATTGAGTTGTAGGGCATCATTTTATTCTACATACCAAACTTCTGTCTAACCAGCATAAATTAAAGCTTTTAGGATGATCGAGAGACCGGTTTACAAGGGAGACTGATTTTGGCCGTTTTTGGCACAGTTGTTGGAAGTAAAACACTATATGCAAAATTTCAGCCAAATCGGACAAAAATTGCGGTTTGTAAACGCTCAAGAAGTCATATCGGACGATCGGCTTATATGGGAGCTTTATCAGGTTATAGACCGATTTGGACCGTATCTGGAACAGTGGTTGGAAGTCATAAAATGGAAGATTTCAGCCAAAATTGCGGCTTCCTGGGGCTCAAGTAGTCAGATCGGGCGTTCGGACCGTACTTTGCACAGTTGCTGAAAGTCATAACGGAACACTACATACAGAATTTCAAACAAATCGGACAAAAATTGCGGCTTATAAGGGCCCCAGAAGCCAAATCGAGAGATCGGATTATATGGAAGCAATATCAGGTTACAGACCGTATTGGACCGTACTGAAAATAAATTGTGGAAGTCATAACAGAGCTCGGCATACAAAATTTCAGTTAAATCTGACAAAAATTGCGGCTTCCACGGACTCAAGATGTCAAATCGGGAGATGGGTTTGCATGGGAGCTATATAAGGTTATAGACCGATTTAGACCGTACTTCGTACAATTGTTGGAAGTTATAACAGAACACAACATGCAAAATTGCAGCCAAACCGTACAAAAATTGCGACTTCTGATATAGCCCATTTGCAAACCCCAACGACCTACATCGATATTAAGTATCTGTGAAAAATTTCATGCGGCTAGCTTTATGCGTTCGACCTCTATCGTTAATTTGACAGACGGACAGGCGGACATGGCTAGATCGACTCAGAACGTCGATTCGATCAAGAATATATGTGCTTTATGGGTCTTAGGTGAATATTTCGAGGTGTAACAAACGAAATGACTAGATTAGTATACCCCCATTCTATGATTGTGGGCATAAAAAAGGCTGGTAAATGTTGGAAAAATTACGAAAAAATAAAACATTTACCTCAATTAATAATGTTTATATTTTCAAATTAAGTCAACTTTGTCTTTAGTTTAAAATGTAACAAGTAAAAGCGTGCTAAGTTCGGCCGGGCCGAATCTTACATACCCTCCACCATGGATCGCATTTGCCGAGTTCTTCTCCCGGCATCTCTTCTTAGGCAAAAAACGATATAAGAAAAGATTTGCTCTGCTATTATTATATTATTACATGTTGGAGACCTGTGTAAAATGTCAGCAAATTCGAATAAAAATTGCGCCCTTTGGGGGCTCAAGAATTAAAATATAGAGATTGATTTATATGGGAGCAGTATCGGCCTATAGACCGATTCAGATCATAATAAACACGTATGTTGATGGTCATGAGAGGATCCGTAGTACATAATTTCAGGCAAATCGGATAATAATTGCGACCTCTAGAGGCTCAAGAAGTGAAGATCCCAAGTCGGTTTATATGGCAGCTATATCAGGTTATTGTACCATACTTGGCACAGTTGTTGGATATCATAACAAAACACGTCGTGCAAAATTTCATTCCAATCGGATAAGAATTGCGCACTCTAGAGGCTCAAGAAGTCAAGACCCAAGATCTGTTTATATGGCAGCTATATCAAAACATGGACCGATATGGCCCATTTACAATACCAACCGACCTACACTAATAAGAAGTATTTGTGCAAAATTTCAAGCGGCTTCCTTTACTCCTTCGGAAGTTAGCGTGCTTTCGACAGACAGACGGACGGACGGACGGACAGACGGACGGACATGGCTAGATCGACATAAAATGTCGCGACGATCAAGCATATATATACTTTATGGGGTCTCAGACGAATATCTCGAGTAGTTACAAACAGAATGACGATATTAGTATACCCCCCGTCTTATGGTGGAGGGTATAAAAATGGAGAAAGTTACTGAAAAAGACAATCAGTAACTTTATCTACCTCGACACCGCCGTAACCGAAACGAATGACACCAGTTTTGAGATAAAGCGAAGAATAATACTGGCAAAGAGATGCTACTTTGGACAAAGTAAGCAGCTTTGAAACAAGGCCACCTCTCGACGGACGAAGATTATACTATACAAGACACTGATACTACCCGTGCTGTTATATGGTTCTGAAGCATGGGTACGTGTGAAAGCAGATGAGGCAGTGCTTGGAGTATTTGAGAAAAAGATTCTTCGTAAAATATATGGACCACTTTGCGTTAACGGAGAATATAGGCGACGTATGAACCACGAGCTGTATGACAACGACAGCATAGTTACACGCATCAAAATACAACGGCTGCGTTGGCTAGGTCATGTTGTCAGAATGGATGAAGAAGCTCCAGCAAAGAAGACTATTGAAGGCAAACACGGTGGTACACGCCAACCGGGAAGACCAAAAGCCCGATGGAAAGATCAAGTTGTGGGAGACACCTCGAAACTTGGTGTCAGAGATTTTAGAATGAGCGCAGAAGATCGAGACGCTTGGAACCCTATTCTACGTTTGGCTAGTGGAACAAATATTCTGTCATAGCTAATTAAAGTAAAGTAAAATAATATATAAAAATATTAAAAATGTTATAATTTTTCGTTTTCAATTGACTTTGAATCCTTCATTTTACTTACACATTATGTTCCTATTTCATTAAAATTAGAGGAAGCCATGAAAGTCAAATTCGGTCTGACCAAATTAATCTGCGCTTCCTGGGGTTAAGCTTTTCATTTCCATATTTTGATTACTTACTTCCATATTAAAAATTTTAAAATTTGTTTATGACCATACCATTAAGGAGTAGGGGCAAACTTTTACATATCAATGAGTATTGTTCGATTGAAGTTTAGCCTAATGATTAGGAACATCCTTTTTATAGCCGAGAGATGTAACATCGATCGGAAGATCTGATCGAAGGAGCACTCCTTCTCTAACCAAGTTTAGAATAACAGCGCCGAATCCGATAAGCTTCCGTAGTTAGTTGATGACCAACGTGACGAAATTCGGAAAACTACCCAGAATAAGACTTGGGCTAGATGGTTTGGAGTATACAAGCATAGAACACATTGACGACAATGCCAACAAGATTTCGACTGCAATAGTGGGGTCTTTTGAGGATAGTTATCCTTTTCGAGAAAGGAAATCAAACCAAGAAAAACCTTGAATGACCGGGGAGATTCGAAATATTAGATAAGGGGTACCCAGACTTTATAACGAAGCACGTCGTAAAAAAGCGGTAGTTTATTGGCGGCAAAACTTCATCCTGGAAGCTTTTCCATAGCGCTAATGCCGCTGTCAAGATGAAAAAGTTTTTATTAAAAACCCATGTTCAAATTGAAACCATAGTAGACGACCATAGTAGAAGACAACGGAAAACCTGTTGAGGCTCTCGATAAAAAGACATTTTCCACAGGATACGACGGGACTCACGGATAAGCCGGAATTTTTGAATAATGAGGTTGATCGAAGAGTTATCGCTACAGAATTTATGGTAAAAAAACTGTGAGGAATTTAATACCATTTAATTTAATGGAATATTTCCGGCATTATAGATTGAGGCCGACTATCTGGAACCCCACGTGGCCACTATTTTCACAGCGTGACTTGCATATTCTCCCGGAAAGGAAAGTTATGCGACACGAAAGGCCTAAAGGCACATAAGCCAAACGTCCTTTTTACTCAAAACCATGGAACGCATTGTGAATACCATTATAAAGAATAGGACATCCAGCGAACTGCTCAAATACAAACAGCATGCCTATGTCAAGTGAAGGTCGGTGGAGTCTGTCCTGCACGAGGTTGTGCATAAAATAGAAGAATCCATCGATGCCAAGACGTACACATTGGCGGTATGTACTGACATCGAGGGGGCTTTTAACAATGTGCCGACCGCCACATTGATCCAATCCTTAGACCAGTACTGGGCGGACCCCATCCTTAGATACTGGATAAACCATATGCAAAGGAACAGGTGGAAAATTGTGGGACCCAAGACATAAATATTAGGGAAAAAGTGGCACAGGATACGCCACAGGGGAGAATTTTACCACCATTCTAATGGATGATCCCCATAAATAACCCATTACGGATGTTGGCTTAGGAGGGACTTGAACAATATATTAGCACTTCTAAATGGTTGGGATCCGAATCAGCTATGCAGAAGGTGTCTTGCAGATGGCATACAACTGGGCTAGACCTAGGGGTCTAAATGTTAATCCAGAGAAGACTGAAATCTGTCTGTTCACGAGAAAGACGAAGGTGGACCAATTTGGCGCACCACGTCTCCTCAACAGAACGATTGTGATATCTGTAAAAGTCAAATACTTAGGTGTGATCTTGGACGGAAACTAATTTGGAAGTGTCACATTCTGGATTGTACCGAATAATTAGATTTTCCGAGCATACTGTCATATTTAAAACCTCCTCTCTAACCCTATTAGCAAAGATAGTAGTGTTGCCAATTTTAAGTGTTTTTAGGTCGTTAGTATACAAGAATTCTGCCAGGGATTGGCCCCGTTTATTAAAGTTGCTACCTCATTTCCTAAATCATACAGCTTTAGAGTGAATTTGGTTTACAAAAACTAAATTTTGTACATATTTTGATGCAAAAATTTTGCGGCGAAGTGTTTTTTTCTGGTTACTTTCAACTCTTTCAAAGTCTTATTAATATATAAACTTCTCTTTAAAAATAATATTATTAAATATTTTTTTTTAAAATTTTTTTAAATAAAAAACTAATAGCTTTTTTATTTCTTTTTAGGTAAATCTTTTCAAATTCTCAATGTTTCGTAAGTATTTATTTGTTTTAAGCACTTTACAACATTAAACAAGCATATAAGTATAATTTATATGGCAACATTTGTGGAAATGCAAATATTATTTCTTTTGCTACAAATATTCATCTTCATTCATTCATGACATCTTTAATAGAAGTGGTTTTTGGGAACAAGACAAGGAAAAGCAAGAAAGAATTTGTTGAGGAAATTAAATTTAAAAGTTATTCAGGAGACTTGCTTAAACTCATGGCCTCTCTCCAAGGCAGAAGGAAAAGAAATGGAAAATATAAGCTTGCGGATATTTTGGCGTTTTTGCACATCTTAGCTAAGAACCATAATACACACTCGTAATGATGATTTTGATATGCCTTAAATGTCTGGAGCTTATGTGTATATATGTGTTTGTGTTTTTGAGTGTCATTTAAAATGAATATGTATTTATGCCTCTAGTTCTATACTAAGAATAAGAGATAACAATATAGGGTTTATCTTACACCCTCTCTCTAAAAGACACAAATGAAAATGGAAAATAAAAACGTCAATGCCTTCCTATAAGAAAGGAAACCCCATTGAACCCAACAAGTTGCCAAAATCTTCAAGTTTTCTTCCGTCATGAAAAGGTATTGGTTCGAGTCATAATGGGCACAAGTTCAGGACTTTGAGTTAAATTATATGAGTGTATGTAAATTGAAATTTGTTCTGTTGCTGTTGTCGTCTCCGACTTGCTAAGGTTGTAAACTGACACTTGGCAAAACAATGGAGTCCATGTCTATGGCATGCCATGTCTTTTGTACACTTGCTTTGAAGCGATGAAATATTGCCAGAGGTCAGAGAGAGAACGTTTTGGTCTATTTAAATATGTAAAATCCAAAAGCCCAAGATGAAGAAAGAAAAATCTATAGCTTCCTGTGGGAATATAAGCTTTTTGGCTCACAGGCTTTGCCAAATAGTAAAGCAAAAAAAATTGTAAAATTTTCTACAATATTTTTAGCCACTATCCATTTAGGTGGTATGCCAACATAGTCATTTGTTTTGCAACCTTTTGAAAAATCGATCTTACGAAAAATTAAAATTATAATTTTCTGGTCGTCTTGATATTCGAAGGTTATGTTGCCAAGTCTTTCCGTCCGTCTTCTGCTATGTTGGTAGCGTTGAACCAAAGGAAGCGATTCACTTGCAATTTTTCACAGATACCTCATATTTATGTACGTCATTTAGTTTACTTGTTAACTATCTTGATTTTAATAAGATACAATTTTTCATATAAACGATCCTTCGGTTTAAATTTTTTGTTCATATAAAACGGAATTTTTACCCGATTGTTCCGCAAAATCTATATAACCAAATAAATCTCATACATAGATAAAGCTTCCATATAAATCTATCCTCTTATTTGAGATCCTGAGGTTCATTATTTCAATTTCACATGGTCACGATTTTGCTAAGCTTTTGTTAATAGTTAGTATTTTAAGATGTTGTTTAAACTGTCGGCTACGCACCGTTTTTAAAAATTCCCCTTTTTAGTATAAAATTTCATTCATTGAAGATAAAAGGGTAAGAGGGTGTACCCCAGACCGACTCTGGCTCTCTGAAAATAGCAACAAGTTGTTTATGGCACATACATGATAATCATTACTTTTCGCAGCAGCTTTTCCAAATGGCATACTTGCCAAGGATTTGTTCCCAAAAAAGGACAAACAATGATATCAATGTCATAGGATATCATAGGGACAACAAGAAAAAAAACCAAAACCACTTGAAAGATTTTATTTTTCAACAACCAACCTTTTTGGCCTCCATAAGCAGGCCATAATCAACATAAATGGAGAAACATTTGAATATCAAAATCTGTCTGTGAAAACTATGTAGCTCATTTAAGTAGCTTCAACAGCTTCCGGCTGTTTATATGATATTTATATAAAAATAATAATAACAACAATAAAAACAAAACAAAAGCAAATCATCGTCATCAAGTAAAAGCGTGCTAAGTTCGGCCGGGCCGAATCTTATATACCCTCCACCATGGATCGCATTTGTCGAGTTCTTTTCCCGGCATCTCTTCTTAGGCAAAAAAGGATATAAGAAAAGATTTTCTCTGCTATTAGAGCGATATCAAGATGTGGTCCGGTTTGGACCACAATTAAATTATATGTTGGAGACCTGTGTAAAATGTCAGCCAATTCGAATAAGAATTGCGCCTTTTGGGGGCTCAAGAAGTAAAATAGAGAGATCGATTTATATGGGAGCTGTATCGGGCTATAGACCGTTTCAGACCATAATAAACACGTATGTTGATGGTCATGAGAGAATCCGTCGTACAAAATTTCAAATCGGATAATAATTGCGACCTCTAGAGGCTCAAGAAGTCAAGATCCCAGATCGGTTTATATGGCAGCTATATCAGGTTATGAACCGATTTGAACCTTATTTGACACAGTTGTTGAGAGTGAGAATAAAATACGTCTTGCAAAAATCAGCCAAATCGGATAGGAATTGCGCCCCCTAGAAGCTCAAGAAGTCAAGTCCCCAGATCTGTTTATATGACAGCTATATAAGGTTATGATCCGATTTGAACCATACTTGGCACAGTAGTTGGATATCATAACCAAATACTACTTGCAAAATTTCATTTCAATCGGATAAGAATTGCTCACTCTAGGGGCTCAAGAAGTCAAGACCCAAGATCGGTTTATATGACAGCTATATTAGGTTATGGACCGATTTGAACTATACTAGTCACAGTTGCTGGATATCATAGCAAAACACGTCGTACAAAATTTCATTCCAATCGGATAAGAATTGCGCACTCTAGAGGCTCAAGAAATCAAGACCCAAGATCGGTTTATACGGCAGCTATATCAGGTTATGGACCGATTTGAACCATACTTGGCACAGTTGTTGGATATCATAATAAAATACTACGTGCAAAATTTCATTTCAATCGGATAAGAATTGCGCACTCTAGAGGCTCAAGAAGTCAAGACTCAAGATCGGTTTATATGACAGCTATATTAGGTTATGGACCGATTTGAATTATACTAGTCACAGTTGTTGGATATCATAACAAAACACGTCGTGCAAAATTTCATTCCAATCGGATAATAATTGCGCACTCTAGAGGCTCAAGAAGTCAAGACCCAAGATCGGTTTATATGGCAGCTATATCAAAACATGGACCGATATGGCCCATTTACAATACCAACCGACCTACACTAATAAGAAGTATTTGTGCAAAATTTCAAGCGGCTAGCTCTACTCCTTCGGAAGTTAGCGTACTTTCGACGGACAGACGGACAGACGGACGGACGGACGAACGGAAAGACTGACGGACGGACATGGCTAGATCGACATAAAATGTCGCGACGATCAAGAATATGCGCACTTTATGGGGTCTCAGACGAATATTTCGAGTAGTTACAAACAGAATGACGAAATTAAGATACCACCATCTTATGGTGGAGGGTATAAAAATAAAAGTTTCACCATAAAGAAGGATGAAGAATAAAATAGCTCGCATGCATCGTGAAGGAAAATATGTGCAATGTGTGGATATTACCGTTATTCAAAAACAAAAATGTAAAAGAGAAATAGCTTTTACAACAAAGCTGCTTCATGTCCACACTAACAATGAAACAGATGATCTGCCCAGCAAAATCCTTTTCAACTTTACCCCATCCCCTATCAAAACATTGAGCGACACCACTTGCATGATATCCCTCAGAGAGGCTCAGCCTGTATACGACAAGTAAACGTTAAACATTCGTATGGTTTATTTAATTTTTCGTTTCTTTGGTTTTCGCTTGGTTTTATTTTTTCTTTTGAAACTTTTGTTTTCTTCAGGTTCACAATGTTGATACTACGTTGTATTGATACTTCAAGTATATCTAAGTAACGTTAAACAAAAAAAAAGTGATAAAACTATGTATGTATATATATATATATATATATATATATATATTGGGTTGCCCAAAAAGTAATTGCGGATTTTTCATATAGTCGGCGTTAACAAATTTTTTCACAGCTTGTGACTCTGTAATTGCATTCTTCCTTCTGTCAGTTATCAGCTGTTACTTTTAGCTTGCTTTAGAAAAAAAGTGTAAAAGAAGTATATTTGATTAATTTGTTCCTTATAGACCCGAACCGATTTTCTTGAAATTTTCACAGGTGGTGCGAAATTATCCCGTGGTGGAAATGTATATATAAAATATTTTTTTTTTAAATCTGAAGCGGGGGCGGACCCTTCCCCTTACCTTAATTTTTAGAATGCCATATCTCGGAGACGGGTGCGATTTAAGCGAAATTTTGTGTGCTCTCATATAGTACCCTAAAAATAAAAATTTGGTATCCAAATTTCGGATGGGGTACCCTGGGGGGCCGCCCCACACTAAAACCTACCGAACATATATTTTGACCAATCACGAGAATATGGGACTCAAATGAAAGGTATTTGGGATAAGAAAACGTATCTGATATCCAGTTGTCGGATCAAGTGTTAGGGGGACCACCCCAACCACCAAAACACCCCTGAATTGGACATATTTACCATGGCAATGTGGGACTCAAATGAAAGGCATTTGCGTATATTTGTGGAACACAAATCTGATATCCAAAATGGGACCACGTTTCAGGGGATCCCATTTTGGATATATTTTGGATAAACACTACCCAAACAAGACTTATTTACTGACCATGGGAATATGGGGTTTAAATAAAAGGTATTTGAGTGTAGAATACGAATATGATATCCAAATATTGGACCAAGTGTTTGGGAGCCGCTTTCCCCAAAAACATCCTCCAATGGGGACAAATTTACGACGATAACAATATGGGGCTAAAATGAAAGGTCTTTGGGAGTAAAGCACGGGAAAAGTGTTTATGGGGCCACCCCACCCCCACAACAGCACCCGAATGGGAAGTATTTGCTGACTATTGCAATACAAGGCTCAAATAAAAGGGTTTTTAGAGTAGAACACGAACCCGATATAAGTTATAAAGGCCAAATCACTGAGTGGCCGCCCATCCCCCAAAACACCCCCAAAGCCGGTCATGTTTGCCGACTATGGAAATCAAAATTAAATTCGTAGACCAAGAATTATAAATAAATAATAAATAATCATATGGGATTGAGAAAAAGGCACTTATATTGCTAAACTGTTTTTCAAGCGATATACTATTTTCGCAGCAAGATATTTCACTAAAACCTCTTTAATTTTTGAAAATAAATATTAAAAAAAAAATTTTGTTCCATATAAAGTAAAAGAAGGCGCAGCGGAACGGGCCCTGTCCAGCTAGTACATGTATACTTTAAGGGTCGGAAATTGATATTTTGATTTGTTGCAAACGAAATGGCTAAATTTATAGGGGGTATATAAACATTAGCCATTTTGTTTCCTATGTTGGAGGGTATAAAAAACTTCAAACAAACTACCTCAAATATCCAGCACTCTCAGAATGAGTGATGCTTAGTTTCTAAAGAACAATGCCTTGTAGAACTGAAAATTAAGTGAGGAAACTGGGAAAGACTTGAATGTCATGGTCAAGCGAATCACTAGCGACCTACATGACTCGCTTAAGTCTGCACATCCTTGAATCAAACCAAGCAATCCCTATGGTGAACCAAAGGAAAAAGGTTGCAAAATACTCTTCAATAAGGCAAAGGTTTTAAATGATAGAATTATACAGTTCCATAGTGTCAAAGCTATAGAAAGTCCTATCTTCCACACCAATATATGGTACATTCAGAATTCAAATTGCTATTATTATTGTTTATTAATAAATTATAAAATTTTTTAACAATATAAAGAAAAGTAGAAATAATGTGTGTTTAAATCTAATAGTTGGCATAGCAAGAATGCTGTTTGCCTTATAATTAAAGTTATTGGTATATGTTTACAGAAAGTTTATGTTATATTCATTGGACTCCATTAGCATAAAATTTATTTCAACATTATAATCACATGAGCATAAAAATTATTTAAAATTTTATATATATTTTAGACTTCTAATTCATTTTGTATAAAGCTTCTTAGACGACTTTATATAGGACATAGGCCGATAAAGTGGAGGGTGTTTTCGATTTCGTCCGTGTTACAAATAGTATAAACTCCATCAGTATTATTTCTGAATGAATGTACGATTAGATTTAGAAGACCACCACCACCCCATGCCTGTGACACGTTAGGAAACTCTGCAGTCAGGACTGGTAGTCTGTCGTATTCCAGTTTTGGATTGAGATCATGGAATTGTGATCCCCTTGCATTCATTTCTCTCCTTATCCTAAGTAAATCTGTTATATCTTTCCAATAAGTGCATAAGGGGGCCGCCGCATTGGGCGCTGTATATTCTAAACACTGACAAAAATCCTACCATTATTTTGCCCAAAATATATTAAGATCAATTGTCTTCTCTGCAAGAAAACGCGGCAACCTAAACGATTCAAGCTGATGTATTCTATTAATATAGCAAAAATGGGTCTTAATAATAAAGAACTTAATCCGGATTCAAGGTGCAGCATGTAGTTGGGTGTGTTATTAGGCAGATACAACATCATCTTAATAAAAAAACGAAATAGTTTCTCCACGTCATCATGTCTTGTATATCGCCAAACTTGTGCGACATAACACATTATTGACTTAGAACATGATTCAAAAATGTTAAGATTGTTTCTTTTCGATATTTTAGGATGACTTATGTATCTGGACCAAGTCGAATTTGTTACAATCTTGGAGGCAGAGAGTTTATTCCGTAGATGTGTTTTAAATTACATTTAAATGACATAACTATTAACAATTTCGATATTATGGTCTCCATATTGCCTTCAAGCCGTTTTTCAAGCCGGCGGACAATCTTGGGCCTTTGCGAAAAACCAGGGCAGATTTATCTCCAAGCCCCATGTCGAAAAATTTTCGTGGAAAACATTAATCGTCTCCTGTAAATCTTCTCCAGTTTCAGCCAGAATGACAATGTCATCCGCATAATGGAGGACCTTTATGTTGATTTCCACTACATTTACGCTGCCGGGTAGGAGTTGGAGCAGGTCGTTTATATAAGGAAAACAATACAGGGTTAAGTGTGCATCCTTGTCGCACACCTGTCTCAACCAAAAAATGTTCCGAAAACGTATTACCCCATATTCTGCTTCTGGTACCTGCATACAAAAAAGGAGTATTCTTACGACTTTTGACGAGAGTCTTCAGGTGGATAATTTATAGAATAAACTGTTACCTGTATTAAGTCGAAGGCTGGTGAAAAAACTACAAAAATGCATACGTGCCTTTAATGTTCAGTTGGCTCAGAGTGACGATATTAACCAGGTTGAATATGTTGTCAATTGTCGAGTAGTATTTTCTAAATCCAGCCTGAACTTCGTTTAAGATGTTGTATCTATCTAACCAATTCGATTCAAAAGATTGAGTGGAAGACCTTGCTGATGGTGTCCAGAGGAGATAAACCTCAATAATTGACCGTATGGTCCCTATTTCGTGAAGCTATTTTACAAGCTCTGATGTTCTCTATGTTGTCCTAATATATTTTGAGTTATCTCTGAATGGAGGTAAAAATTTACCTGCTAACGAAGAGGGGGCTTTTAATGCTTCATAAGTTATTATGACTCATTTATTGACGATCTCACACCATCACTTACTTCGGAGCAGAAATGGCTGTTGAGGAAGGCATAACAAACAAGAAAAAAGGTATTAGTACCACCATACCAACATTAATAAACAGGCCCTAGCCCTGGCAGAATTTTTGAATACTAGCGACCTGTGATAATAATAGGATTAGGGAAGGAGTTTAAAATTTGACAGTATGTTCAGAAAATTTTATCGATGATGTTTAGGATTGGAAGGTCTGGAATAATAGCACGGCCAGCGCCGAATCCGATAAGCTTCTGAAATAAGTTTAAAACTAACTGAACAAAATTCGGAAGATTACACACAAGAAGACTTGGGCAAGATACTTTAAATTGTCCAAGGTTAAATAAGGTTTAAGTGGCAGTCTGCCATTAGACTCGTTTAGACGTTTTCGCCCATTGTGATACACCAGGAACAGGAGAAGGACCATGCCTTCTAGTTCCTACCGTTTAACCACCCAGTTCGCTCCAAAAAGCCCAATAACTTACGAAAAAATGAGAACCTAAAGTGGGACTCTTTCTGACTCTCGGTGCCGGACACGCATCAGCAGATGTCCTATAGTCTCTTTTTTCATCGACGTCCTCACAGCTTTGCAAAAGTCGTTACATGGACCTTCAGTCTATCAGCATGTTTTCCGATTAGACATTGAGCTACTATGACGGACACAATGACTGAGACGTATGTTCTAGCCAATGACAGCAAAGCAGTAGACCTCTTCAAGTCTAGTTGAGGCCACATAGTCTTGGAATGCTCACAGCCCCCTCTTTGTCACCATATATCATTCGTTGCTGGTGGTCCGTGGCAGGTTTCTGTCGACGATGAGCGAGGTCACTGAGGAGGTTGTCGCGAGGAGCTACCAGAAATGTGTTGGGGACCAACCCAGGAAAGACGCGCGTAGATTTAAGATACCCGAATTCAGACTCCCGTCCTCGGACGGGGTCACCCTGCGGCTGTCGAAGGAGGCGAAGTACCTAGGCATAGTCCTCGATTTGAAACTGTCTGGAAGATAATATCACTTATTTCGTTGGAGCGGCTGGTCTTCTGGAAAAGGAGTTTTTGAGAGTCATTAGGAAAAACGCCGGTTTAGGAGAAATTTTAGAAAATCACTTAGTTAAGTGGCATTTTATCCCGCCGGCAAGTTCTCACTTCGGATGATTGTGGGAGGCTGCGGTCAAATCAATGAAATATCATTTAAATGAGCACACTTTTAGCTCTTTGCCTGGATAGATGGAAGCTGGTGCAAAGAATGAAGATGGATTTCTGGAGCATCCGGACCAATGATTATTTGGTCACATTGCAACAAAGATATAAGTGGAAGACAACTAGCAGAAATCTTCAGGAAGGTAGGTGGTAATTATAAAAAATTAAGAAACCCCCCAGGAAAGATGACCTTTGGCACGGATTACCCAGGTTCACCCTGGTAAACATGGCTTAGTGCGAGCGGTGACGGTCAAGACAGCCTCAAATATAATGAAGAGACCTGTAAATAAGATATGTCCTTTAGAGAACGTGTCATATGTTTAGGACAATCGGGATGTAACTCGTGTAAACTAAATCAGAGTCGAGAAGAAGGTACGATGGAAAATGGCGCACATTTGGGCTCTTATATTAATTTATATTGGCTGGATTAGATCGGATCCTATGCAAATTGGAGCTTCGTTGAAATAGATAAAGACATCTGGCATAATTTACCCCGATCCCGTCGGATCGGTGGATGTCGTCTCATCAAAATTGAATCTACTTGTTTATTATGACATGGAACCATTTTTTGGGGTGATTGAGAAATCAAATTCTTTGGTGAAAGATATGAGAATGACTTGTGTGAAACTGCAAACATTCGTACCACAATGCAATTATATATTCAACACAATATAACGCCAACTACTGAACATGGAACAAACGAACAAGTATCTCTTTCCTCTAATAAACAAGAGGTCGAAACGCGTACCGCTGGAGTTCATCGGATCCCTTCAACGCATTCTTTTCGGGACTATGGATGCCGAGGATAAAAAGGCAATGGAGCTGAACATGAAAAATCTATTAGACAACCAGTATAACCTGAAGTTCGTGGTGAAGCAGCAAACATTAGTGGTGGAGTCAACAATTAACTTCAAAAGTATAGAAGACCGGTAGGCAATATCACGCAATAACAGTGAAAGAAAAATACTTTGTTTGTCGTTTCAACTAAGTTCTTTATGGTCGAAGGAATATAAAATTATAGTAGAAGAGAACGAAGTGGTTCAACTGCAGTTGCTGGCATTGTTGATTGATATTAATCATGGGAAATTAAACCCATCCCTGATTACGCCTATACAACTGCAGGAGGAGATTCATAAAATTCGCCAATATATCCCAGACCACTTGAAGCTACCAGGAACAGCAGAGAATCAGCTGCGCAGTATATATAAATTGCTTAAGGCTAATGCATCGTTCATAGTGACTAGTGACTATGACTAGTGGTGTCTGCCAGGATACCTCTGTTTAGAGACTAGGTGTCTCAACTTTATAATATGACGTGCCATTTGAGAGGCTGGAAAGAAGATTAATACCAGTCCTTCGGAATGACTACATCATTCATAATTTAAAAGTGAACTCTTAACACCTGATCTCGGAGTCTAAATTGAACAATTGCCAAACCTTTAGAGATGAAGATAACGTCTGCGATGTAGGGTGGCCCTGGAACGATGTTAACGATAAATCCTGAGAGACATCTCCTTTAAAACCCCATATCAAACCAAACTGCAAGTTTGACGACTTTGCTGCGGATTCATTTTGGAAGAAATTGGTACTAGTAAACAGTTGGATGTTTAAAGAATTCAACCAGACAACGGGACTCATTCAATGCTCGAGCCGCTCACAACGAATAATAAAGTAACCCCTGCAAGGTGTTTTGGAAGTGAATCCTGGCTTCACAGTAATGACCCAAGGAACTACAATCACAGCGCCCTTAAGCCTCTAGTCTAGCCGAGACGTAGAAGACAGAGTAAATTTCACAGCAGACATAGCTCAGATTTAAGAGTTTAATATGCTTCCTTTGGGACCAATGATTATCAATCACACCCGCCAAGTAGATGAAGTAATGATGAAGCTTAGATATGTCCAGAAAACCAATGTCGACCTGAGGGGCTTTCACTTCCATTATCTGAATGGTCATGCAGCTTTTATTTTAGTTATTTTCATAATAATAATATTAGCGATATGTTTTATTAAAGAGTCTATTCAAAGCCAAAACGTAGCAGCTTTAAATTTTTAGATCTTTATGCATTATGTAAAATATTGTAATATCAAATCAAAAATCTAACTAGATAAAAAAAATACAGTCCACTATATAAACTTATGCGCTCGGCAGAATGTTAAAAATACATATACTCTGATCATGGGAAATAACGCATTAGCATTTCATAGACAACGCATTGTTATCTTACGCAGTCTGTCTGCTATTTAGAGTCTACGTTTACGATCGCCTGTGCCATAAAATACATGTGCAGCCGCTTGAGCGTTGTCTGTGTATTTAGGACCGCAAAAAAATAGGAATATTAAATAACAATTGTAAGGGAAGCATGTCTGCTGAGTGTTTATGAACGGAGATATCACTGCGTTGGTATCTCGTTCTAGTTTAGTTTTAGGATTTCCATCACATAAATCTCCAATTCAACACCGTCTTAGGTGTATATCCCTAGTGGCATGGGGCTGATTAATATCCCCACCTTATTTTCAACCTTACCTATCCTATTGTAGGAAAATACGCAGCTATCGTAATTTATACGAAGTTGGAATTGTTCCTCAAGATTATCAACTTCAGCATTTACCATACAATTTCTGACTCAGAAACAAGTCTGATCCATACATCTATCTACAACAATAAATTGTAAGGGAGGGACCGCTGAGTTCGTTTCTAAGTCTTACAATTTTGTCTTCGTCAAAATCTAAGACGATCTAGCTATGACAGTCCGTTCGTCTGTCCATTTTTCTGTTGAAATCACGCTACAGTCTTTCAAAATGGAGATTTAGAGCTGAAACTTTGCATTGATTCTTTTTCTGTCCATAAGCAGGTTAAGTTCGGAGATGGGCTAAATCGGACTATTTCTTTATATAGCCGCTAAATAGACTGATCTGCCGATTTATTGTTTAAGGCTCTTAAAAGCTGCATTTAATACCCGATTTGGCTGAAATTTGACTCTTGTTAAAATCTCCGACATACGTGTTGAATATTTTCTAAATGGATATATATCTTAATATAGCCCCAATATAGACCCATCTCCCGGTTTAAGGATTTAAACTCTTAAAAACTGAAGTTATTACCCGATTTTGCTAAAATTTGAATCCTTCTATCCGTATCTAATATAGTTTTAATCGGTCTATATCTTATTGATCCCATATTGACCGATCTTCCGATGGGCATATATTGCCCAATTTTGTTGAAATTTCACACAGTCCGCTGTGTTTAGCTCTTCGACGTCCGTGTCGAGTATGGTGTACATTGGACCGTTTTCGGGCATAGCCATCATATGGACCAATATCCCGATTGAAGGACTCTTATTGAATAACTATCACCCACAAATATCATATTTATTACCCGATTTACCTGAAATTAAGTAAAGTGAGCTGTGCTAAGTCCCTACACATATTCTTCGAACATGGGCCAGATCGGTTCATATTTGGATATGGCTGGTATATATATATCGGTCTCCCGATTTAGGTCTGGTAATAATTGAGTCTCATATGAGTTCAAATATAAGACTCATTTATTACCAGATTTTGCTGAAATTTGGAGCAGTGAGTTGTGACAAGTTTGGTTCAATTCGGACCATATTTCGATATAGCTGCTATAAGTTCAGAATGGTGCCATCGGATTTTAATGAAATGTTGTTTATATATGTACACCTGGCTCGGCCGAACTAAATGCCGCTCTTCTTTTTATACCCTCTACCATAGGATGAGGGGTATACTAATTTCGTCATTATGTTTGTAACCACACGAAATATTCGTCTGAGACCCCATAAATATTCTTGATCGTCGGTCGCGACATTTTATATCGATCTAGCCATGTCCGTCCGTCTGTCCGTCCGTCCGTCCGTCCGTCTGTCTGTCGAAAGCACGCTAACTTTCGAAGGAGGCTAGCGAAGCTAGCCGCTTGAAATTTTGCATAAATACTTCTTATTAGTGTAGGTCGGTTGGTATTGTAAATGGACCATATCGGTCCATGTTTTGATATAGCTGCCATATAAACCGATCTTGGGTCTTAACTTCTTGAGCCTCTAGAGTGCGCAATTCTTATCCGATTGGAATGAAATTTTGCACGACGTGTTTTATGATATCCAACAACTGTGCTAAGTATGGTTCAAATCGGTCCATAACCTGATATAGCTGCCATATGAACCGATCTTGGGTCTTGACTTCTTAAACCTCTAGAGTACGCAATTCTTATCTGATTGGAATGAAATTTAGTACGACGAATTCTCTCGTGACCATCAACATACGTGTTTATTACGGTCTTAATCGGTCTATATCCCGATACAGATTCCATATAAATCGATCTTTCTCTTTTACTTCTTGAGCCCCCAAAGGGCGCAATTCTTATTTGAATTGGCTGACATTTTACACAGGTCTCCAACATATAAATTGTGGTCCAAACCGGACCAAATCTTGATATCGCTCTAATAGCAGAGCAAATCTTTTCTTATTTCGTTTTTTGCCTAAGAAGAGATGCCGGGAAAAGAACTCGACAAATGCGATCTATGGTGGAGGGTATATAAGATTCGGCCCGGCCGAACTTAGCACGCTTTTACTTGTATAGTTTGGTATTGAAAGATAAAGTCATCAGTTGCAAGGGTCTGTCTCGAGAGCAAATTCATACAAAAAAAGTAACAAATTATGAATGGAGCAAAAATGTTTCACCAATCATCCTACCACATTAAATTACCATTTTAAAAATAACTTTGCTGGCACTTCTATCCCTTGCCAACTTAATAGCCCATCCTTTTATGAAGCTGTAGGTCATAGAGAGAACGTTGTTACATTCATTGAGATCTTGTATGCAAGTATTATCTGTTTAAGAAGCATGTTTCAAATATTTTATAATGTTTGCATTTGAAACAAAGCTAGAGAAAAGTACGTTAAGTGAATCGATTTACAGTTGGAGATCAACTGTAAATCTCCTTACAGACATGCATGGACAATGTGTTTTGATGGAAGCATAGAATGGTTTTGATAATATATGAGCTTGTATTTAGTTTTTATTTATTTAGTTTTTGTTAACTTACCACAAGAGAGCAAACACTGTTCTTAACTATTCCAGAGGAAGGGATGTGCGATTTCGGGGGAAAAAGACATTAAAAAAGTTTAATACGAACATAGACTGCACAGACTCTATGATAGACCACAATGGGTGTGGCGACCATGGAGAAGAGGTTAGCATGATCGCCTATGACGCTGATCGTCTAGGTTCAAATCCCGGACTGCACTCATTGGTATGAGAGAAATATCCCCTCTTGCCTAATGTTGATAGAAAATTAGTTATTAACTATCATTTAATTTTTGGTTTTTTAAAACTGAAAGCAAAGTTAAGGGTAAGTGTCAGCAATACTAAAATTGCTACAAAATTCTTGTTCTAAACTGAGCTCTAACTGGTAACCCATTGATGGAGTCAGCGTTTGTCCTCAGTATATTATTGTTTGAGTTAAAGCGCATGTAAAGTTAGAAGGTTTAAACATCAACAGATGTAATTCTTTAATTAACAAATGGACACTATGTGTTACCATTATTCAATAGATCTTAGAGTTATCCTTTCACAGTTATAACATATTCTTCCTTCGCATATTTAATATATTTGCCTTTTACCCCTTTTGTATATTGTATATCAATATTCGACATACATTTACTTAATTTCCTTTATTCAGATTCTTGGTATCCAATAAATTTATACTCTATTGAATAAAACTTTGCACTCGATCTTTTGTGGAGAATATTTTTTTTAGCTTAAGAACGCATACAAACATACCGTTTTACGTTTTTGGATTATTTATGTGCAGACACAAGGGTGAATTGAAGTGAGAGAATTTAAAAAATTAAAAAGAATCATGCAATCGCCTGGTCTGCATTATACATATGTAGGTCAACCGAATGTTGTTTGATAAACGTATTTATTCGAAGATTCTACATTCCCGTAGGCTGTTTGAATTTGGTTTGATATATAATCAGAGGCGAAGAGAATTCTTTAAGGAGTTCAGTATCTATGATATACATACCTAAGCTTCAAGGCGGTGGTTGTCCACATATGCGTATGAGTAACATATATTGACCATAATTATATATGCGCCATATGGGACCAAGAAACCGAAGGTTGTATTAGGTTAGGTTACAGTGGGGTATTTATACAGTTAGGTATTTTCTTAACGTACTCACTTAGACTATTTTCGTCCATTGTTATACTACAATAGCGACAGATCAGACCTCAGATGGGAGTCGTGCCAACATCTCCCGCACTGGTAAGTCGAGCATGCTACCAGCTCTGCTAATGAGGCGACCATTAAACTGTAGGTTAGGTTGAAAAGAGGGTGAGGGTATTAATTTGTCTCATGGACACTATGAACATACACCTAAGCAAGTAATCGGCTTTTTGTGCGCTCTAAATACTTTAAAGTAATCTCGAAAAGGAAAATCTAAGTTAAGAATAAAGTGCTAGTAACAGTATCCCTAAATGTTTTCCATACCACGCCCTTAGTTGGCTCATGTCTGGTATTGTGTCCTCACCTAAGTTCCGGTGTCACCTAGACACGAAATCCGGAAATCCTGCATACCCTACAAATGCTATAACTTGCCGCCACTATATTGCACACAAACGGATTTCCCTAAGTGGCCTACAAATCGAAGAACGCAACATCTATTCAAACTGACTGAAATATCGACAATGACTTATGTTACGACTACTAAAAAGCATACTTAATAGGTTGTTATAAGATTCTTCTTTTAAAGCCTCTGGTCATCTTAGCTTGACGGAATAGTGTCCGTTCAAAAAATTGATTCATATTTACTTATTTCATAAAACGTAAAACACCTATCTCATATATCCTAGCAAAAATTCAATGATAATAAAAGGTAGGTTAACTTCTATACGAATAATTGCCAGCTACATAACGATTAGGAAAACTATTCAATAAGGCCTTAGCCTATTAAGAAGTTAACATGATTATGTATGAAGCCGAAGATGATCAAAAAAAAAAAAAAAATCGGAGGGGGTAATCTCCTCCTTAAGCTAGCGCTATTTGTAAGGTACTATGGCATGTAAAAACTTCTTCCCAAAAGTAGTGTGGCATTGCGGCAAGCCGCACAGTGGAAATAAGTGGAAATAAGTCTGCCATTTGCGAACGGATAAATGTATCTTTATATGGTTATACAGACGATGCCCAAAATTTCAGAGGCCTAGAAGGCCCGGGGCTCATTTGTGAGCCCTCATAGATTATCACCTTGGCCCTAAAAAATTTTGTTTTGTTCATTAATGGTCCGATTTTTAAAATTTTTATTTGCTCGAACGTGCACCGAACACCACTTAATTTTCACAATTTTTAAATTTCTAATCCGCATAACTATCGACTGAAGAAACGAATATTGTAATATGATACCGAAACATAATTGAACAATGTACAAGCCATATAAAACCGTATTTAGGTTAAAAATCGTCTCACAAATATCTTCTTAAATAACAAAATACGAGGTCTCGTTGATACAGGGCATGAGATGCATTTTCGAACAAATAAAGCAATTTTGAAAAGATGTATTCGTTAAAGAATTACAGACAGATTTTTAAGTCTTCCGACTGCGTGATTGGATTGTGATTGAATGTATAGGGGAAAACCGAGATGTCCACATTGGATAGACATTCTTGCCAACATCTTTTAATATTTCATGTTTAAAATATACATTTTTGGAAAGGTCAGCACTTGCTTTATAACGAAATTTACAAGTTGAAATCAAAATATTAAATTTGGCGGGACTATTTAGGTGTAACACAAAATGAGCCCGAAATGTACACATTTTTGAAAACAAAAACTCAAACCGAAATTATCATAAAAGACAACGTTTTAGTTTTTCAGTATTTTGTAGACAAATGTTTCCTACAAAAACAAAAAATAAAATATTTCTTTAGCCCCATTTCTTGACGATGCGCAAACTGGAGAAAGAAGTTTGCAAAATCGGCATTTTTTGTCTAATAGCCATAGAGCTCTCAATCCTTGGATGGCGAGAAAATTTTTTCCATGGATTTAAGTACCACCTAGGGTAACAAAAATATATATTACCAAGTCGGGGGTTTCAGCTTTGTGTTTTGAGAACTCGAAGGTTTTCTAGTGTTTTTTCGTAAAAAATAAAATAAATTGAAAGCTTTATATCATACCTTCTTTACCTTTTTGACTAAAAGTGCCAAAAAAGTAACTCTCATTACTGACTGGAGAATCGTACCTCAGCATATAATGCGACAAAAATATAGCAAATTTACCTATCCAAGTCTGTTAAAAATTTTAAAATCTGTTAGGAAATGTCTTTACAAACATAAAATTAAAAGACTAGCATCTGCAAAAATTAAAAAAAAAACTTCGTCGAAGTTTTTATTAAAAATGTTTTCGTAGGGTTTTTAAGACTCTCAAGCAAATGAATAATTTTAAAATCGGACCATATATGCGCTTTTGGCAGACCGAACTAAATTGTATACGGTCGAGGTGACCAATTTCGAAGGCACATCATTGGGCGCCTGGTTCTTTGAATTTTCGCACATGATCTGTATAACACCTCAGCTATGACCATACAAAATTTCGTGAAGATATCTTGATCAGTCCACAAATGACAGACAAATTTCCACTAACATTGTGCCCTTCCCACCGTGCACCGTTCGGACTAGGCTATAATAAGGAGGTCCCTTATCATTGAGCTTAAACTTGAATAGGACAGCACTCATTGATATATGAGAAATTTCTATTTTTCCATTATGGGGTGTTCATGCGCAAATTTTGCATTTGGACTTTTGAAGCGCCGTCTACTAGACTCCATTGCAATTTAACACTATAAGCTTGACAACTGCAGTACACAGCATGACACGCTATTTAAAACCCCCAACTTTTGCCAGCGGCAATATGCAATATGTTTGATTTTAAGTTCAATTATCTCTTAGAGTGATGGGAAACTTCCGGTAACCGGAATTGCCACGTAATCTGCAGACCAATAATATATTCGTAATGCATAATTTAGTGAGTTGTTAATACACTTTCTGACGGTTGTATCGATGAAACTCAGAAACTCTAGCTCTCCCATGGCTAACAATGGTTGACATCAAGGTCTGGGAAATCCAACCCAAAACTTGGCCAGGCCGTTTTTAGCCCATTTTTCATTTTTATTTATTACTGATTTTTGAAGTATTCTTAGCAACAAATATCTTAAATTACAATACTACCACCCTAAGTCTTTATACATTTACACACAACGAATTTATGCTTTTTATTTTTGTTTATATTTTATGAGTATATGTTTCCTATGAAAATTTTAGACATTTTTCCTACATTTCAATTCTCCTCCATTTCTTGCTTCTTTTCCCTTTGTCGCCGTTATTATTTTGTCTGCATAAAGGGAAAGGAGAAATCTTCATATGCTCCTTGCTTGCAAAATGTAAAATAGATTTGAAATGTGTTTATAGTAGCCCTTTGCAAGTACATATACTCTCTCCTCTCTCTCTCACACACACACATGTCCATTGTGAGATGGCCGTATATTTACAAAGAACTACTTACAATGAAATATATATATATATATATATATATATATATATATTACAAAAAAATGAGAATGAGGAAAGAGATCCTTCCATGTAGATTAATATTGGAGGCAAATATTGAAGTTATTTTCCATGGGATTACGTTCGTTATACACAATGTTAAGTATTATCGCATGTGTTTGAGAGAATGCATATCTATGGCAAGTTTATATTTCAACTGGAATAAATTGAATTCTAAAGTTCTTGGTATTAAAGTTCATTGAAATGTAAAAACAAATACAGCTGGGAGTTTTATGTTCAATATCGATAACTTCATTTGCAAATCGATTTTTTATTGCAATGTCAAGGCATTTGTATTGTTTAAAAACGTGTTTTTATCAATTGCAAATGAAATAATTTACTTTTGCTGATTTGAAAATGGTAATGTTTTTCTTATTTAATATATGAAAGTAAAATAATACAAAGTTGTATCATGTCAAGAGGCAATAATTAAATATTCATATTACGTTACATTCTGTAAAAAACATTATTTATTTATTTAAAATATTTTGGAAATTTCAGACAAACCTATGAGTACAGAGATATATACTTTGCCATAAATACGAGCGATTTCTGAATGACGCCTCCGCTTTTCTTTAGCCAATAATGTTTGGGGACAAAATATGTAACCTTTTGTAAAATAGAAAGATAAGCAACAAAGAATAATTGCTTATCATACATTCCTATATGATGCAATACTTTTTATATTATATAAAAAATATTCCAAACATATGTTTACGTAGTCGTTTCATGAGTTATTTGCTTTCCAAAAAAAAAAAAAATAATAATAATAATGCAATCATAAAACGATTTTGTTTTCCAGCAAAAATCTGCCTTGAAATTTTACAAGAAACATGTGTCGCCTTCCAATATCGGAAGGGTCGTAAAATTGTTCATATGTTATATGAATATATTCACACTATTTGAAAATTAAAAAAAAAATGCTTTGGCGTTTCGATTGTCAAAACGCCATTGAACATGTGTCACATCCTCTATGTAGGCAACAAATGTGGCAGTTTGTCGATGTGAATATTTTTTTAACGGCACCTCCACTTGTCTTCACACATTATTTCGATTGATATTGCCTTTCGTTACTTACCAACAGTAACGACGTGTGATACAGTTGGTATAGAAAATTTGTTGGCAATATTTTTAAAAAGGGTAATTTTTTAAGAGCTATACGAAAGTTTCTCATGAAAAATCACATAAAATCAGAAAAATCCTTGAAATCTTTATTTGATTGACCGGGCCCGAACGTGCAATAAAATGTGCACCAAACTCGCCTTTCAATAAGTCCATTGTTTGGCGTGCTGTGTGTCATGTCGCAGTGTCTTGTTGAAACCACATGTTATGCAAGTTAAGTTTTTGCATTTTGGACAAAAAAAAGTGGTAGCGCTCACCATTCACAGTTACGTTACGATGGTGATTTTTTTTTAAGAAGTACGGTCCAGTGATGCCACCATCCCATAAACCGCATCAAACTGTAACTTTTTCTGAATGCATTGGTAGCTCTTGCAATGCTTCTGGTTGATCATCATTTCAAAATCAAGCATTGTGCTTATTTACTGTACGTACCCATTAAGCCAAAAATAAGCTTCGTTGTAAAATGCAAGAAGTGCGTGATAAACTTTCATGGCAGAGCCCGCACTTTGATAGTAAAATTCAATAGTTAGCAACCGTTATTCGTTTGTAGACGACTTACAAACTGCAGACGAAACTGCAATGTTTGACTGTGAAAGAAAACACGAAACGGGCGCGAGCTGTTTTTAAACCAGTGTTGTCAAAAAGATAATAGGTAACAAATCACCCTTTATATATATATATATATATATATATATATATATATATATATATATATATATATATATATATATATATATATACTAAGTGTAGTTACTGACAATAAACGTTTGCTTACAATTTATACATATGCATTCAAGTAAAAGCGTGTAAAGTTCGGCTGTGCTGAATCTTATATACCTTAAACCATGGAACGCTTTTTTATGTTCTTTACACGGTTTAGAATTGTGCCAACAAGAGGTTAAAGAAGTATACTCGGGAGATCAGTTTATATTGGAGCTACAATATATCAGGATATCAACTGATTCTGGCCATTCTTAGGATAACTGTGGGAGGCCATAAAAAAGTCATCATGTTTAATTTGGTTAGGTTCAAGATGTGTAATTGGGACATCGACTTATATGGAGCCACACGGATCTATTCTGACCAAACTTTGCTTAGCTGTTTGATAAGAATTGGGGCCTCTATTGCTCAAGAGATTTAATCGAGTGGTTTATATAGAAGCTATGTCTTAACATCAACCGATTAAGCCCATTTACAATCCCAATCCAACTAGGTCAAGAGCAAGTAAAATGTAGGACGCCCACGAATAGGGGTTACACTCCCTAGGGACCTGAAAAACCAAATTCATTTTTGAAAACCAAAATTCAAATCGACATTATCATAAAACAAAAATTAATAAAGATATGGTTGTGATTTTTCAGTATTTTGTGATTTTTCAGTATGCATTTCCCCAAAAAAAATAATAAGTATAAATATAACTTGTTTCCCAAATTGTTGACCATGCCCATACTGGATAAATGTGTTTGCAAAATTGGCATATTTCAGTAAAATGGTCATAGAGATCTCAATCCTCTGATGCCGGAAAAATTTGTTGCATGTATTTAGCTTTTAGTTTTGAGAACTCGAAGGTGTTTTCCAGTTTCTTCGTAAAAATATGCCAATATTTTTTTTTTCAATATTTCCTACAAATGATCAAACCACAAATTATAAAAAAGTCATTTAAAACGCATTTAAATTAATTTTTCTTTATAGTACAGTAAGCTCAATTGAAAGCTTCGGTCAAATAAAGTTAATACACAAGAAACCAACTACCAAATTTGTATGTGAAACATTAAATTCTCAACTAATTTTAGCATTGAATCGAAGACATTATTTGTTGAAGTACGTAAGTAAGACTCTACAAGAGACTTGACAAACAAAATTATTGAAATTTTGTTGACTTTCAACAAATTCTTTAGTTGAGGTAGTTGTAAAAATAGGCGTACTACTATGCAAAGCACAAAACTCCCATGCCAATCATGACTTGCAAACCCAGGTTCGAGTCCCCTGGTTCGTATTCAGAAAAAAAGTTTTGGAGTGGTTTTTACCTTTTTTTAACTTAATCAATTGAAACACTTATTACTGTGCAGCAGTACTTATTGATTTATTTCATCGTAAAGAAGATGATGTCGGCAGGTTAGAGGATTCGTGCAAGACTACCAAACATGAGATCATGAGTTCAATACTCTGCGGCACCAAAATTATTAACATTTTTAAGGGTAATAGTAGATACAAAAACACCACCACTTGAAGCAAAGCACTTGAAGCAAAGCACCACTTGAAGCAAAGCAAAGCGTTGGCTGGTTAGATGGTTTTTTGCCTTGCTTTTAGATATATTGTTGTTGTTATATGTTGGCTTGCAAAGCGTGCCTTTCAACAACAAATTTGTACTTTGGTACGTTGAGATTCAAAATTAATTTTGCAGGAAAATTAACAACTTTCGTAGTTGTTTTTGCGACCAAAGTTGTTGATTTTCAAAATTATTTTTATCTTTGTATAGACTAAACAATGAACGAAAGATCAAGACATGTCAGAAACTGCCTCTTTTCACTTTTTTGGTTTGAAACTCGCATAACTTTGACGGAAGATTCGGACCTCGGCATATATTGTGGCAAAAATATAGAATGCTTTGTCAGCTTTGCAAGTCACAAAAAAAGTTGGTTAAGAAATGTAATCACGCATTAGCTTCAAAAATTGAGATATTGAGCTGGAAATTTTTACAGATCAGCATTTTTTTAATACGCAGGTTTAGTTTTGATCAGGCGATTTTCCAATATCGGGTTTTGAGCCCACAACAGGGGCATTTATCATACGATTTGGCTCAAACGGTGAGTTTTCCAAAGCCCCTAAATTATAAATATGGTCCCGATCGGTCTATATTTAGGTATAGCTGCATACAGACCGGTCTGCCGATTTAGGGTCTTAAACCCACATAAGCCTCATTTAGGTCTCTCGATATCCGAGCCGAGTTCTGTCCACATACGATTATATTTAGATAAGCTGCCATGTAGACAAAATGGGCCATATTTAGATACAACTTTAGATATGGTGATTATGATAAATGGTTATGATAAAATAGTATAAAATGGTATAAAAAATTTATTCATGGTATTAAAGTTCGGCACTGCCGAACGAAATACGTTTTTACTCGTATTTCAGGCTGCCATCTCCGGAGAGAATCACTCTGCAATTGTCGAATCGAAATACATGAGCCTAGTGCTTGATTCGTATCTTTTATGAAACCTGGTAGTCAGTCGAAAGTTGGGAGTTAAACCATTGTTAAATCAGTTCTGACATTTGGAGCCCTGCTTGGTAAGAGGCTGTACACGAAAAAAATAATTTATTAGCCAAAAATGAACTTTTCGACAAGTAAACTTTTTTTATGAAAACGTTGGCACTTTGTTGCATCCAGCCTGGCGCCGTTTGGTGGGAGTTTTTTTGGTTTGTGGTTTTGTAATTACAAGCATTTTTCAACAAATTAAAAATTTCAAAAAATTTTTCGACTTTACATCCATAAATGAGGCTTTTCGACTTTACATACACACACGACCGCGAACCTACCATTACTGACTGCTGAAGGACTAAGCGCCAAAAAATCACAAAATAAATCTCCAAAATTGTTGAGACACAAGATATGAGTAAACTAAAACAAATTCTTCTTTTCGTTAAACAAATCGTCTTTTGCTGTAAACAAAACAATTTTTGGCCTAAAAAAGATTGGAATTTTTAAGAGCCATACGAACCGGAGTGATTTTAACATCGATATGTGGAAAATTCATGACTAGCGATCAACGGTGGACGAAAATGATGCACATTTGCTATAAAATTAGTACTTCCTCTATTACAAATATATTCCAAACGTTATATTTTTTTGCGTGTAGAAGGCTCGTGTATGAAGTTTATATTAGATATCGGCTGGAAAATAGCCGGCGAGCGAACCAGTTGAGGGTTTTGCACACGTTCCATATGTCGATTTACATTATATATATTAGCATCACGGTGCATGCTGTAAGCTGTACCATGAAGCGCAATGGTTTCCTGTGCTGAACATAGCGCCACTTTAAGTTATTGTGTAAGGGAAGAATGTAAGAATTCTAACGCGATGGATTGCTCCGATGAAAAAACTGTAGTGCAGAAACTAGCGCATTTTCGGCGCTAGTGTATAGGCGGATGCTTTCCTTACCCGCTTTCCTACTCCGGTATGGAAGCATTGTTTTTGTATTTGGTCACGATCTTAAATGAATGACAGAACATATCATAACGATTTTAAACGAATACTGGAGTGTTAATGATTATGGTTATAAATGCGATGAATTGCAAACATAATATCACCAGTGAATTAAATACATCAGCAGCGCTGTGTGGCTTGAAATTCGCTCACATAGCTGCTGAAAATTCTGCAATTTTTTTTCTGGGATATGTAGAAATGGAGCGCTGCTTCTTTACCCATACATGTGGGTGTATCGGATAGGGGTTGTTCCCTCTCTTTACCTCGTCTCTTGGGACTTAAAAGAACGATAGCAACCCAAGTTACCTCTTCAAATTTTGATTGGGCCTTTTAACTTTGAAGCAATATGTGATTATGTGTCTTCCGTTGTCCTTCGCGCCTTTTCTCAAAGAATGATCTTGTACGCCGCTAGAGGCATACCCACAACTTCCAACTCGACTGAAAGGACTAAGTTATTTGTGGTCCGATACCAAGTGCTGGTTAGTCATCTCACCAACAGATCTACTACAGTCTAGGGCGATTTTTGAATTTAAAAATACACTAGCCCACCCACGCACGCTCCGCTGTGCCCTGTTCTACAATACACGAAACAAAAATTTCCTTATACATATTTGTAATTCAAACTTCTACTGTTCATGGTTGCATCTTGGCTTCAAAGTTTTTTTTACAATACAGATGCATGTTGGCTTCAACTTTTTTTTTTACAATATTGCAAAAAAGTTACTCTCAAAGAAATTTGTTAGTAGAATGTAGAAAAAAATTTTGAGTAACAACGGATAGTCTGCCGGAAATGGGAAAGCAAAAATTTTTGCAAAAACGGCAAACATTATCTGCTGTTTCTTCTTCCTTTTCTTCTTTAATTGGCTATGACAGAACATTTGTTCCACTAGCCGAACGTAGAATAGCGTTCCAAGCGCCTTGATATTCTGCGCTCATTTAATAATATCTGATGTCAATCTTCGATGTGCGTTTTCTGACGTTTTCATATGTTGAATGCCATAATTACTTTAAAAAGATTAATATATTTCACCTTTTTTTTAATTTTTTGTCTCTCAAGTTTCAATTTTATCAAATTTTCTAAAACAAAATATCTAGTAAAATCATATTTAAGCCTTTAAACCAAAACTGGACGTCTAAAATTGTCACAAATGTACATAAATGTATAAGAAATGCGTTAAGTATTGTTTAGAAGTTTATAAAATTGAAACTGTTTCCTGCTTTGATAAAACCTTTTTATTATAAAATCATCGAAGAGTAATTGCAGGTTTCAGAAAATTCATTTCTCTGGGTTAAAGTCAAAATATTTTAAAGCCTTCATAGGTTCTTCCGAGTCTACATTCATTATATTTTTTTCATGGCTAATCGTAATCCACTAATCGAATTCGCACTCTACTGATACTTCATCTAAAATGTTTATGCCCTAGAAAACCAAACCAAATGTTATGATCGGATTGAAGGTTCGCTCTTAAGTATTTTAAGGAGAGATGAGTGCTCAGATACTTGGCTTTATATGGCCAATGTCAGTTCGTACTCTACTCCTAAAACCCGTTTATTTGATACGAAGATTGACGGCCCTTGAGAAACTTGGCCAAAAAGTTGGATATCAAAATGATACACTGCTCTCGAATATCTTGAATTTGAACCCCATGTTATCATAATTAGGTTATATGTCCGTTAAGTCCTTTTGGGTTAAGGCTCTCTGAAACATTAATCCATATTTGTATGTTTGGTTGATACCATACTTCTAAAACCGACGCATTTAAGTACTACTTTATAATGATATATTCAAAATTATTCACTGGGAACATTTCAAGAAAATAGATACCGTCCTCTATATGGACATACAAACAAAAATAAATTATTTGTGTTTATACATAAACGCCAGTATGCACCTCTGGCGAAATTCTCGTTACCATAAGAAATGCATTGACATATACTAAGCGAAATTTTCGTTACCGATACTGTTACCGAAAATCTCTCTTGTAGGTACGCAGCTCAAATGAAATTTTCTTTGCGTAACAGGGTGACGTAATAGACATTAGAGCTTTTTATTTCAATAACGAATAAATATTTATGTTCTAATAATCCCATGCTACATGAAATTAAATTATTTGCAAAAACCTTTGGTACATATGTACTTTATTAGGAAAAAATAATTAAAATTCGGTCAAAATTATAAATCGATGTTAGACGCCATCTTTTAGTGGCGGCATAAATGTCTCGGCTGCAACCGAAAATTTCGCTATAGATGCATACCCAGCTTAATAAAGATATGAGCCCATTACATATTGCAAAATACTACATCCTCTCCCCTCCTTTAAACTGTTCATTAAGTGCATACTATAGCCACACCATCAATTGGTTTGACAAAGCAGAATCATTCAAAACATAAACGACCTGTACTGTAGCTCTCAATAAATATCTTTCGACTGATGCAAATTTCATTAAAATCCATTCAGGCGTTCGGCTGTAATATGTACCACAAAATCGCCTTTAAAAAACCTTTGCCCGTTAATAAACATACATATATACTCGTATTATACAGAGTATTATTGGCGGCCTGGCTCACTTAGCAGATATTTATTCGCATGGTGTGATTCACAGTAGGTCTTTTAAGATTCGTCCAACGGAACACAAAACCAAGGTCTATCAACTGCAGCATACATCCAGTGCTTGACATGCGCTGTAAAGTCTCAAGGATTGTCAATGTGGCTTTCGCGATGTACAAGGCAAGAGTAGCGAGTAGTGTAATGGGATACCAGGGGAGTAGCTCTGCATGTCTTCGAGTATGAAAGTACCCTACACTGTTTTTGAAGCATGTTGCAATTCATAATGATAAAGAGTTTGATTTATATTCAACTTTTTTAGAAATCTTGTTTAACTATTTGCTTTCAATACGTCTAATCAGACGGATATTAAATGACCGGAGATGTCCCATAGAGTCCTGAAGTCATTAAAAATTGTTGATTCAGACCTTGACTAATCACAGATGGCAGTTCCACAATCCTTCATGTGATTTCAGCTATAAACTAATTCCTCAAGGTATTGAAGGCAAGAAACTAATTATGTAGGATGTCGACTCCAGTCAAATGTCTGTGGTTTCTTTGGTTAGAAAAACTTTGGTTCTTGCATCTAAAAACTTTGGTCCTTGGCTTTATTTTGAACTAAAAACTTCTGTCGTTCATTTTCCATTTGTCCACTAAATAACGGCCTAGTTTAAAATAAGATTCGAACCAGTTATGTCTTATAGAAATTATTTTATCCCTATGTCTTTTGGAGGCCACCGTAGCGCAGAGGTTAGCAAGTCCACGTAAGACGCTGAGCGCCTGTGTTCGAACACTGGCGAGAATATAAAAAAATGTTTTCAACGGTGGTTATCTCCTCCTAATACTGGCGACATATGTTAAGTACTATGCAATGAAAAAACTTCTCCCCAATGAGGTTACGCACTGCGGCACGCCTTTCGGACTGGGCTATTAAAAGGAGGCCCCTCATCATTGAGCTCAAAACTTGAATCAGACAGCACTCATTGATATGGGAGAAGTTTGCTTCTGTTCATGGGTAAATTTGCATTCGCTATGTCTTTTTAATTCTCTTTATCTTGAAATGGTATTATATGCATTTTCAAATATGCCTATAAGATCTGACAAAATTATATCTTAAACACTTAACAACTACTTACCATTCCATTTTTAAGTGAACCAACAAATTGGATACAAACAATGGAAATATCTGTGCCAAATTTCTCAAAACATAGAACTGAAAAATAATACAAAAATCTTTATTCTGCCTGAATTGATACTGTGTTTGCACTTTGCTACAACAAATATAAACACATCATCATCATTGTCATCTCGATCATCGACGTTGTTGAAACGAAATGCAAAATCACTGAAAGCATGGAACGCGAATGTTGAAAATACTTCACAAGCAAAATATCCAAACGACAATGTTGACGCGGCAAGGAAAAGAAGCTTTAATGCAGAAATGAATACAATACGCGAATCCCACTGAATATAAGAAGTAAACGAGCTTATGTTGTTTATTGGATATGACTAGCTGCTGATGTTGATACTCTCGCAATAAAGCAGGAATTGACATAGAAAATTTGCAATACATCCCCTCTAGACGGTCCCCTGATTCCGGGAGTATTGCCATGGTGAAACAAAGTCTTAGTTACTTATGTGCATATAAAGAAAATGTGAATACAAACAAGGATATTAGCATGTACAGTGCATATAGACTCTCGCTCATATTTGTACGCACACGCTGGCATGTGATTACATTTGTACTTGCAAATTTATACAATTTGTTATTTTAAGCTATAAAACAAAACTTGGCATTTTTGCCAACGCCAACGATGTGCTGCTTCCCTTTCAGCCAACCTCATTGACATCTTTCCCGACGGATTGCTTCCTTGCCAGTAAGTCATGTTCTGTTTGCACAAAAAAAAGACAAATGTTGTAGTCCTTGTATTGCGTACTCACTGGATTGAAGCATCCAAACAAGTGAACGACGTCAGCTAATGCCTCTTTTGCAATTCATGCTGAGAAAACGGATATGTGGCATATTCATGTACTATGGAAGTTTCGGTTTGAGTTGGAATATTCAGACAAATGCTAAAAATCCTTCGGGGAATGTTTCTACATACAACAAAAAAAAGTAAAATAAATAATCAAACGTTTTAGAACAATTTGAGTTTAAACAATGCCATGTTTGTAAATATAGCAGTATTTTACTGCAGGCAATCAAAGTACAAGCACAATAAATGAACCAGATTTGGAAAAGGGAAGTGGGGAATTTAAATATCATAAAATGTGTAACATAGCAAAACAAATTAAAAGCGTGATATATTAATGAATTATAAATGTGAACCAATTTTATGTGTAGTGAAAGGCTAAAAAATATTTTGAAGCAAAGTTTTGAGAGGAATGAGCTTTTGTTTCGTTTCTGAATTTTGTCCTTTAGATGGATTATGCCATTAAAATTTATAACTCATAATTGTATTGGAGAATTATTCATGGCGATGGGTATTCCATGTTTTGTTTCAGTTTCGGTGAAGAATCCTAGTATCTTCATACATTGTTTATTCCCGTCGTGCCTCTGTGTTCTCAATGGTGTATAGATGCTTACGGAAAGAAAAAAAAGATGATGAAGATAATACAACAGTGGTTGAAAATCTGAATTCTGAATAATGGTAGGAGTATTTGACGTGTTTTTTTCAGTGTATTCTAAATGGTGCAGAGAATTGGGGGCGAAGCGGCAGTAATCTTGCAAATTACATTATTAGTACCCAACTTCTTCCCTCAATCTAACCTTATGATGTATTGTAGTAACAGCCAGCCTTGAAGCGTAAAAATCACACGCGTAAAAATGGCGACTTTGAACTTATGGTTGTTAGTTGCATTTCCTTGAACCAAAGCAAGGGACAAACAATGACTGTCATGACTTTCAATTTATTGGCTGTTTTGGCTTTCACCTTATCTGTGGACCTCAACTATTTGGTCTAAGGAATAATTGCAGAAGACCCTTTGACAATGTGAAGGCCACAAAGGCACCACAGAACTGGGAAATCTATACTCTGCTTGTAGTTACATCTTTCCTGTCGCATATTTCAGGACAGCACGCCTGTACCAACGGCAAGTCTACTGAATCAGCTTTGAACTAGTCACAGCAGGCTATCTTGCTGTCAAGGAATTTGCAATGGAAGCATTTTCTTGTCATTGAGAGCACATACTTCTTTACTTTACTTAAGTTAGGTTAGGTTGTAAAGAGGGTGCAGATATTAACCCGCCCCATGTCACTATGGACATACACCTAAGCCAGTAATCGGCTTGTTGTGCGCTCTAAAAGCTATAAGGTAGCCTCTAAAAAGAAAATTTTAAGTTTAGAGGCTACTTTATAGTTTTTAGAGCGCACAACAAGCCGATTACTGGCTTAGGTGTATGTCCATAGTGACATGGGGCGGGTTAATATCTGCACCCTCTTTTCAACCTAACCTAAACTAAGTAAAGTAAAGAAGTATGTGCTCTCAATGACAAGAAAATGCTTCCATTGCAAATTCCTTGACAGCGAGATAGCCTGCTGTGACTAGTTCAAAGCTGATTGTTTTCAATACAACTCCCCTAAGTTGGTTCATATTTGATATTGTGTCTCCACCTAAGTGCCGGTATCTGTTAGACAGAAAAGCCGGGCAATTAAAAACGAAATGCTACAACGTCTCATCATCTTCCCCGCATGCCCTACACATGCTATCACTTGCCGCACCGACTTAACATAATTGAGCTCGTAGTCTTGTGTGTCCCGTTATGATACCAATAGCTATACTGTCCTCCTTCTTACTACCTTTCAGTAATAGCCTCGTCTTCTCACGATCTGGATCCCCCATAGGATTTTCGCCGAACCAACAAGGCTAGAAGCGCCTACCTTAAATTCAATAGAATTTGGAGAACAAAGACATCTCACATAACACAAAAGACAGAATCTTATGGTTCCCAATTTTCTCCATTTTTATACCCTCCACCATAAGATGGGGGGTATACTAATTTCGTCATTCTGTTTGTAACTACTCGAAATATTCGTCTGAGACCCCATAAAGTATATATATTCTTGATCGTCGCGACATTTTATGTCGATCTAGCCATGTCCGTCCGTTCGTCCGTCCGTCCGTCTGTCTGTCGAAAGCACGCTAACTTCCGAAGGAGTAAAGCTAGCCGCTTGAAATTTTGCACAAATACTTCTTATTAGTGTAGGTCGGTTGGTATTGTAAATGGGCCATATCGGTCCATGTTTTGATATAGCTGCCATATAAACCGATCTTGGGTCTTGACTCTCTCTCTTGAGCCTCTAGAGTGCGCAATTCTTATTCGATTGGAATGAAATTTTGCACGACGTGTTTTGCTATGATATCCAACAACTGTGCCAAGTATAGTTCAAATCGGTCCATAACCTGATATAGCTGCCAAATAAACCGATCTTGGGTCTTGACTTCTTGAGCCTCTAGCGTGCGCAATTCTTGTCCGATCAGAATGAAATTTTGCACGACGTGTTTTGTTATTATATCCAACAACTGTGCCAAGTAAGGTTCAAATCGGTTTATAACCTGATATAGCTGCCATATAAACCGATCTTGGGTCTTGACTTCTTGAGCCTCTAGAGTGCGCAATTTTTATCCGATTGAAATGAAATTTTGCACGACGTGTTTTGTTATGATACCCAACAATTGTGCCAAGTATGGTTTAAACCGGTCCATAACCTGATATAGCTGCCATATAAACCGATCTTGGGTCTTGAGTTCTTGAGCCTCTAGAGGGCACAATTCTTATCCGATTTGAATGAATTTTTGCACGAAGTATTTCGTTATGATATCCAACAACTGTGCCAAGTATGGTCGAAATCGGCCCATAACCTGATATAGCTGCCATATAAACAGATCTGGGGATTTGACTTCTTGAGCTTCTAGAGGGCGCAATTCCTATCCGATTTGGCTAAAATTTTGCTAACGTATTTTATTCTTACTTTGAACTACTGTGTCAAATAAGGTTCAAATCGGTTCATAACCTGATATAGCTGTCATATAAACCGATCTAAGATCTTGACTTCTTGAGCCTCTAGACGTCGCATTTATTATCCGAATTGCCCGAAATTTTGTACGACGGATTCTCTCATGACCATCAACAAACGTGTTTATTATGGTCTGAATCGGTCTATAGCCCGATACAGATCCCATATAAATCATTCTCTCTATTTTACTTCGTGAGCCCCAATGGGCGCAATTCTTATACGAATTGGCTGAAATTTTACACAGGTCTCCAACATATAATTTAATTGTGGTCCGAACCGGACCATATCTTGATATCGTTTTAATAGCAGAGCAACTCTTTTCTTATATCCTTTTTAGCCTAAGAAGAGATGCCGGGAAAAGACTTCGAAAAATGCGATCCATGGTGGAGGGTATATAAGATTCGGCCCGGCCGAACTTAGCACGCTTTTACTTGTTTTATCTGCTCGGGTATGCAAGGCGTTTTGGGAGTTTTTACCATCTATTTCGTTTAATCTCCATTTGCTACCAAACTTACTTTCACGGATTCCCTTTCGATAGTTCAAACCGACCCATGGCACGAGGGTTGCCTTTTATATTTCAGGATTAGAGAACACAAAAACAAATATTAATAATCGAAAACCTAGTCAGGACTATGCGGCTCAAAAGTGAAGTTGTGTCATATTTTTGGAGTATTTCTTTCGATCAATCGACACGAGCCTTTTATTGAGCAACTGACCAATTGTGTGGGATCCAACGCGAATCAAATTTTTTTGACGGTCAAATGTTCATGCAATATTGAATGTATGCTGGTCCCACTAATGCCTAAGGTTGTCTCAATCTCATGATAGATCACATGACGATATTGCGATATCATTTGGCGCACAGCATCAATGTATTGGAGTGAAATACGACCTCGGTTGAATCCACCATACCATCGATATACACTGTTCCTTGATGTAGCTTCATTGCCAATAATTGAATTAAGTTCATCGATGCACTGTTGTTGAGTTAATCCATGTCGAAAGTTGGAAAAAGTAATCGCACGAAAATGTTCGCGATTTTAATTAATTTCTTGGGCGAGATTAATCTTTTAAGTTACTGTAAGCAACACAAATAGCGCTCGTATGTCAAAACGTTCTGAGTACGGATAACCTCAAAAATGTCAAGATTTACGATAGAGTTGTAAGTTGGCAGATTTCAACACAAGGGTTGTACAGTTCCGAAATATAAAAGGAAACCCTCGTATCCATGTCGTTGGCATAGGCGAGTAGCATGTGTGTTCTCATAAGTAGTGCGTCATATGTATTCGCATCTGTGTTTCTTATTATCTACTCCAGCAGGATATAAAAGAGATCACACGATAAGCTGTCTCTTGTATAAAACCTCGCCTGGTATTTAATGGTTTGAGGTGATTCTTTCCTATTCTTAAACAGGAACGTGTATCAGCAAGCGTCATCCTGTAGAGTTTCATCAACTTTGCAGAGATACCAAACTCAGACATGGCTTGAAACGTCGGACACTAGCAGCTGGGAACAATGTTCTTCCCATATCCCAAGCATATTATCTGTATCAGTCACCGGATTTCCTTCTTTATCTCTGCAGGAAGATGAGCTTGCACCAAAGCTTTCATCTATGGTAAAATTTCCGAACACCTGTACATCTCAATTTACTCACTCACAACTTCTTTTTTCTTTCTGCGGAATAGACGTTTCTCCTCTCTTCTTTTTCTTGGTTCCCCTCTTTCATCTGGTTGCTACTAATACTTCGCTAATGTGAAACCGCCTTAATACCGTAAGAAAATTTATTATTAACTTATCTAAAATATGTACAACGACCGGCTTGGGACCTGTGGACCTACTTTTTTTTGGAATATAGCCACTAGCAAAATAGGGGATTGCTGACACCAGATGTTAAAAGTTTACACTGGTATATCTATCTAACTTGAAATTACGGCTACATGATCGTTGTTTTATTCTCATTATACAGTTTATAGGCCACCAAAAGTACTTGCGATTGAAATTTTTTTAAATGAAATTTATTTGCGATGGGCTTCAGCCTTTATAGGGTGATTGCTTAATTTTTGGCTGGAGAATCACAGCCGGCTGTTGTTGGCGAACTCAAATACTTCAAAATTATCAAAATGTTAGTTTGAAGCAAAATAAATCCTTATAACAAGACTCGTAGCACTGCCAAACACCATAGTGGTGGACCAAACCCCACTGCAAAAACACCTAAAATGGTTTGGGGAGTGAAGGCTCGAATTCAATGAATCAAATAGTTAAAGATCGGAAAATATTTTGTGAAATAATGCAACATATATTCAAAACCGTGCTTAAGGTAAAGCCATACAAGTTCCAAAACGCACACGATCTTATAGCAAAACAAGTAAAAGCGTGCTAAGTTCGGCCGGGCCGAATCTTATATACCCTCCACCATGGATCGCATTTGTCGAGTTCTTTTCCCGGCATCTCTTCTTAGGCTAAAAAGGATATAAGAAAAGAGTTGCTCTGCTATTAAAACGATATCAAGATATGGTCCGGTTCGGACCACAATTAAATTATATGTTGGAGACCTGTGTAAAATTTCAGCCAATTCGTATAAGAATTGCGCCCATTGGGGCTCACGAAGTAAAATAGAGAGAACGATTTATATGGGATCTGTATCGGGCTATAGACCGCTTCAGACCATAATAAACACATTTGTTGATGGTCATGAGAGGATCCGTCGTACAAAATTTCAGGCATATCGGTAATAATAATTGCGACTTCTAGGGGTCAAGAAGTCAAGATCCCAGATCGGTTTATATGACAGCTATATCAGGTTATGAACCGATTTGAACCTTATTTGACACAGTTGTTGAAAGTAAAAATAAAATACGTCATGCAAAATTTCAGCCAAATCGGATAGGAATTGCGCCCTCTAGAAGCTCAAGAAGTCAAATAACCAGATCTGTTTATATGACAGCTATATCAGGTTATGCACCGATTTCAACCATACTTGGCACAGTTGTTGGATATCATAACAAAACACGTCGTGCGAAATTCCATTTCAATCGGATAAGAATTGCGCCCTCTAGAGGCTCAAGAAGTCAAGACCCAAGATTGGTTTATATGGCAGCTATATTAGGTTATGGACCGATTTGAACCATACTTGGCACAGTTGTTGGGTATCATAACAAAACACGTCGTGCGAAGTTCCATTTCAATCGGATAAGAATTGCGCCCTCTAGAGGCCCAAGAAGTCAAGACCCAAGATCGGTTTATATGGCAGCTATATCAGGTTATAAACCGATTTGAACCATACTTGGCACAGTTGTTGAATATAATAACAAAACTCGTCGTGCAAAATTCCATTTCAATCGGATAAGAATTGCGCACTCTAGAGGCTCAAGAAGTCAAGACCCAAGATCGGTTTATATGGCAGCTATATCAGGTTATGGACCGATTTGAACCATACTTGGCACAGTTGTTGGATATCATAACAAAACTCGTCGTGCGAAATTTCATTTCAATCGGATAAGAATTGCGCCCTCTAGAGGCTCAAGAAGTCAAGACCCAAGATCGGTTTATATGGCAGCTATATCAGGTTATGGACCGATTTGAACCATACTTGGCGCAGTTGTTGGATATCATAAAAAAACACGCCGTACAAAATTTCATTCGAATCGGATAAGAATTGCACACTCTAGAGGCTCAAGAAGTCAAGACCCAAGATCGGTTTATATGGCAGCTATATCAAAACATGGACCGATATGGCCCATTTACAATACCAACCGACCTACACTAATAGGAAGTATTTGTGCAAAATTTCAAGAGGCTAGCTTTACTCCTTCGGAAGTTAGCGTGCTTTCGACAGACAGACGGACGGACGGACGGACGGACAGACGGACGGACATAGCTAGATCCACATAAAATGTCACGACGATCAAGAATATATATATACTTTATGGGGTCTCAGAAGAATATTTCGAGTAGTTACAAACAGAATGACGAAATTAGTATACCCCCCATCATATGGTGGAGGGTATAAAAAGATATACTTGAAAGGGCCAATTATGCATTTCATAAATTCCCAAAACGATCGTGCTTATCTAGCACACGTATTTAAGACTGGGAATAGCCACCCGAAGTATTTTTTCCACCTCAAGTGCTGGTATCGGCAGTTGCGACCAATCGTTTTTATCGTCATCACACAGTGGCTGATCAATTCTCCAGATGAAAATCCTATGATATTTTGTACATAGACCATTTTAGAGAGCAAGGTAAGATCTAAACAATTACAAGCGTGCTAAGTTCGACCGGGCCGAATCGTATGTACCCTCCCACACGGTTCGCATTTGTCAAGTTCTTTCCCGGTATATATTTTTAGGCAAACAAAGGATAAAAGAAAATAATTGCTTTGCTATTGGAGCTATATCAGTATATCTATATCGGTTTATATGGGAGCTGTATTAAGCTATAGACCAATTCAGACCATATTTGACACGTATGTTGAAGGTCATGAGAGTAGCAGTTGTACAAAATTTCACCCAAATCGGATAGGAATTGCGCCCTCTTGTGGCTCAAAAAATCACACTCCCAGGTTATTGACTGATTTCAATCATACTTCGCACAGTTGTTGAAAATCATAACAAAACACCTTGTGAAAAATGTCAGCCAATCCTAATGAGAATCGCGCCGTCTAGTGGCTCAGGAAGTCAAGATCAAAGATCTGTCTGCATGGCAGCTATATCAAACATGGGGCGATATGGCGCATTTACAATCCCATAAACCGTAACTAATAGGAAGTATATGTGCAAAATTTCAAGCGGCTAGATTTATTCCTTCGAAATTTAGCGTGTTTTCGGCAGACAGAGGGACGGTCATGGCTAGATCGACTTAAAATGTAATGAGTGTCAAGAATATATATACTTTATGGGGTCTTAGACGAATATTTCGAGGAGTTACAAGCAGAATGACGAAATTCGTATACCCCCTCCTCAGGTGGAGGGTATAAAAAAATAGCAGAATGGATGCGCTGAAGTATGCCATTGTGATGGAATGTGCAAAATACCGGCAGACTACAATCGTGCAGCTTGGAAATTTTTTTTGCCTCTTTGGAGCAATAGTCCATCCAAAATATGGTGAATAGAATCAGAAGATAAGAGTTCTTCCGCACATTATTGCCATTTGAATGAACAACAAATATTTTGACACAACAAAATTGAAGTTGTTTGACTTGATAACAATTCCCGAAATTTCAATGAAGTTTACAAATTTTGATGAAAATTTCTCTTAAGATAAAATAGTGAATTACTAAACTTTCCATGAACATTCTATAGCGAAACAAGGGATACTTCTCTCATATTAATGAGTGCAGTCCTATTAATGTTTAAGCTCAATGATAAGGGGCCACCATTCTTTACATATCAATGCGTGCAGTTCTATTAATGTTTGTTAATGTTAAAGCTGATGATAAGGGGTCTCCACTCCGAACGATATGCTGCATAGCGACACCACTCGGTAGAGTGGTGTCGCTATGTCACTAAAGCCGGCTTTAGTCACTAAAGCCGGCTTTAGTGAGGGGAAAACCACCGCTGAACATTTTTCTGATGTTTATGTTGGGGTTTGAAGCCAGGCGTTCAGCGCATAGGCGGACATGCTAAACTTGGCGCCTCGGTGGCTGGAGGCTGATCAAATTTACTTAATTTTTTTCTTAAATTCAAAAATGTTAAAAAAATATTTTCAAAAAACAAAATTTTACTGAATTCTTCTTAATCAAAAAGAAAATTCTATAACACTTTTTTTAAATCAAATTTAGATAAAAAGTTTTCAAAAAAAAAATTTTGAATTAAATTATCTATTTCGTGATTTTTCGAACATTTCACCCTCAAGATCTTATTCAATGCTTTGTATTCAAAGAATAGCATAGCAAAGAAATTATAATAGTTGGGCAAGTGAGTGTTATCATTCGAAACACTTTGATTGGCGTGGTGGATCGCGATTTCTGATATCTCATGTATGTTCATCAACACGTTTGGCACAGTTGTAGGAAGTCATATTATATCAACAAATGCAAAATTTCAACCAAATTGGATAAGAATTGGGCCCTCTTAAAGCTCAAAAAGTCTAATCGGAAGATCGGTTAATATGGCGACTAAATGCGGTTATGGAATGAATTAGACCATACTTGATCCAGTTGTTGGAAGTGATACCAAAATATTATATTTCGAGGTGTTACAATCGGTATGAAGAAATTAATATACCCCAATCCTATGGTAGAGGGTATAAAAATTAACCATTTGTAAAAAACGGGTAAATTTTGGCAAGAAACTTATATATCAAAAACCCGAAAAATTACAAATTTCAAGAAACTGATTAATATATTGAGCTCAAAAAAAATCTAAACACCTGCTTTCAAAGCCTTTGGTAAGGGCAAGGGAGGCAATCTTTGCCCTATACACTTGCAAGAGGACTATTTGGAAAAGTTGAAGGCTTAAACTGCGTGTCATGCGTTGTCTGTGTACTACACTAGTTAAAAGCAACGTTATGGTGTTGTAGTCACGTGAACGGTGTTCAAAAAATCCACATACTGTTTAATACTCAGGCTGGTTTAAAGATCGACTTGTTTATGCATGACAGCCAGACTGAGGACGACTTTATTCGATGCAATGAATTTGATGCTACAATTTGTGAGTAGACAAATTGCTGTAGCCACTACCGTAAGTATAAGTGATCTTGCTCTTTGGTTTAGCAGCAACCACGGGAACTCGATTATTCGTAACGAAGCCCTATATCACAGGCATTGAGCCGCTATTTTATTGCAGCTACAGTATATTTGACCAACCCCTGTTGCGTTTATCATGAGAAGACCCTTTCAATAGAATGAAGGATTAGCGAAGATATAGATGGCTAAGGATAGTTGGCATACGCTTTTTCTCAGAAGTCGCTCTTGACTGACACCGATCTATCATCGAGATGGTTGAACAGTTCAAAATTCACCTGTGCTTTGTGCCGGGCCATAGAGATGTCTCATGGATTTGTATAGCAGACGAGGTTGCAAGATTGCAAATTCTAGGGAATCGGGAATCGGGAATCTGTGAATATGCTTCAGATGGAGTTCTATTTTAGGTTCTAATTTCTTTGAGCACTTGTCTGAATTGGTGGACTTGAACATTTGCAAGTTGTTGGGCTTTTTAAACGATATGGTTGATTTAACTGTGGGTACTTGATGGCATTTTCCTTTTCATGTGGCATCACAATGGATGAAAAAATTTGAGTGAGTCTGTCACAAATACTTAAACAAACTGTGTGCTGTGGGATCACATTGCTCATGCTAATAACAACAAGTTTTTGTGCTCGCCATTGCCCAGGGAGGAATTCGAATTACTGAATTGTCATGGGTTCTTATATATGCTGTTGATATGGTTTCAATAAGATAGCAATTCTTTTCTTTGATCCTTTGTTTGCCTAAAAAGAGAAACCGGAAAAAGAGCTCCACAAATGCGATCCATGGTAGAGGGTATATAAGATTCGGCCCGGCCGAACTTAGCACGCTTTTACTTGTTCTCTTTAATTTTTATCGCCATAATTATTCGACTATTAACCCCGGCAAAATGGTTTTTATTTTTATAATCTTTTGAAATTTTGTAAAATTTTGGTCGCCTACCCAAATGATTTCATTCTTTTAAAGGAATTTTAATTTTTAACGCATGCTTAAGTTTGTTCATCCTTGTTACAGAAATTCTTAAGGTTTTTGCCTATGTTTGCACAATTGTTAGGAAGTGTGAGGGAATTTAAATTTTAAATAGCCAAACCTTTGGGATCACTACATTAAAGTTATGCTAGTTTTTTTGTTTTCTAAAATAAATTTTTTGAATTCCAACTTTTGTTGTTAGGAAAAGTTTCTCAAAAAATAGCACAAAAAGCCTAAAATTTTAGTTTAACTAAGTTTATGGGCAAACATTCAAACATTTCAACATTGTTGTGGTGGACATGTCGGATGGTGAGGTACTGCTATTCTTCTCGTCGTAAAACAAGGTTATAATGCTGCAGTGCTAGACCATCACCATTACACTGTCTACATGGACGTTGTGAATACTTTCATGGGCTATGGCCAGGGGGTTTTGGACTGCTTGCGTTGGTTTGCTACTCAATTTTCTAATTTCCCCTTAAGCCATATTAGGATGTCTTTTTATGCTACTCGTATTACTATTAACCCACAGGGAGCTTTTAATAAACCACAAATTTAACATTTGTTTCTCACAGCAAAGCAATGACTGGGCTGAGGTAATTTTTGATTCGTTTTTCTTTTGCTTTTTTTGTTTAAAGCCACCCCCAACAACAACGACCCGCTGCAGCAGCTGAAGCCAACACAACAACAAATTGCCTTCGCATTTTAGTATTAATTCCAAGAAATCACGGGCATCAAACGACCAAGGGAAAGAATAGCAAAAAAAGTTTAAGGCCTATACATGACTTTTTTCCCCTACTTCTTTACTTTAATTGTGTATGACAGAATATTTGTCCCATTAGCCGAACTTGGAATAGATTTCCAAGCGACTCCAGTTTCTACGCTCCTTCCCCAATCCCTGACACCTAGTTTAAACATCTCTTTCATCACTAGATCTTTCCATCGGAGTTTTGGTCGTCCCTTCTTTATTCATTCTGACAGCATAACCTAGCCAATGCAACTGTTGTATTTTGATATGCTTGAGTTACAGCTCAGTTCTTGGTTCATTCAACGCCGATACTCTCTATCAAAGCAAGCCGGCTCATAAATTTTACGGAGAATCTTTCCCTCAAACACTGTCTAGTTTGTTTTCACAAGTACCCATATCTGAAGACTGTAGTTAATACTTCCGGTGACCAACCCATGTTATCATTGTCGTCGGTCCCTTGTTAGTAGTGTACCATGCCTATTCACATCTGCACTCGCACAATCTTTTCCAACAGGATATTAAAGAAACTACACTGTAGACTGTTTCTCTATACAAATCCTCGTTTGGTACTGAACGGTTCGGAGAGGTTGTTTCCTATTTTAACTTTCTTGTGTATGATGAGGTTCCAAATATCGGGTATGCGTTCATCAAGCTGAATTAAGCCGTCGTTTCCGATTTTAAACAGTTCAGCGGCAACCTAGACCGAATACTGCCTCGTTCTAACTAATTGGAACATACTCTTTATAATCATAAGTGATTGGTTCTGCGGTATATTTATCGCCACCATTATCGAATACCAGTTAATTCGAAAATGTGTCATCCATATCCTCAATATATGTTCTTTATCTGTTACCAGATTTCCTTCTTTGTCTCTGGAGGAGTATGTGCCTGTCCCAAAGCCATCGATTTTTTTAAGTTCTTTAGTAGAATTTTCGGGCTTCATTCTAGCTACTGACCATCTCGATTCGCTCACACTCACGTTTTTCCATTTCCTTCTTCTTTTTACGGAAAAGATGTTTTCCTCTCTCCTTTTCTCCCGATACCTCTCCTTCGCCTGTCGCAGCACTACTGACTGTAAAGTTGTCCCGTATGCCGCATTCTTGGCTTCAGTAGCTTTTTGACACCCCAGTCGTACCATAGGTTGCTTGGGGGAGGCTTTTGGTTCCCCATTACGTATGCTGCGGCTCTTTCAATAGAGTTGGTTATGGTTTGGCATTTTGCAGCTATATATATGCAATCTGGACAGGGAGTGATTTGTAAAAGCAATTGGATCAGTGGAGTGGTGTATGCCGTTGCCACCTGTTAAGACTGCTTTTTAGTGCTCAGCTTTCATGCAGTGTCAGGTCGTAATTTTCCCGCCACACTAAGAGCGGTTCGAACAAGGTAATGATCCGAATCAAGGTTCGCCCCTTAAATCGATCTTACGTCTAATACGCTGGTTGAAATCTATTTGGTTTCTCATGTTTTGATCGGGTGACAGGCATGTGGTCGTGTGAATCCTTCGATGTTGCATTCTGGATCTGCTTACTACCATTCTCGTTACCGCGGCAAAATCTGTTAGTCGATCCATTATTGGGAGTTTCCTCTTGTAGGCAAAATTTTCCTGCTATTGGACCAACGATATATTCGTTTCCTACTTTCGCATTAAAATCTCCCAGAACGATTTTAACAACATGGGCGGAACAGCGTTCATGTTCTCTTTAGAGGCGCTCGTAGAAAATATCCTTCGTCTGCCCGTTCTCGTCTTCTGTCGTGTCATGGACCCAAATAAGGCTGATGTTGGCCTTTATGTGAATGTTGTGAACCCCTCATCATTCGGAGTAAAATTGGAGATAAGGAGTTTCTGTCTCCGTATAACTACAAATCCACAGCTAAATTCATGCCTCACGTCATGGCAGCTATAGTAAAGTGCGTCACCCTTTTGTGTTGTTGTGACCATTATCGCACTTCCTGCATGCAGATACTTTTCCAATATATCATACAGTGCGTATATTGCCCCATTTCTACATCAACATAGGGGGAATCCGTTTTAAATCTTCTTCGTTTTTTCGAAGTAATTTTTTTTTTAATCTTCCAGGTGATGGGCTACTAACCCGTCACCCCAACCCATATTTTTAACGTTTAACGGGTAAACTTATGGCACATTTTTGCTCACTACCTTTAACGGATTTAATAGATAGCTAGCCAAGTGACTCCGGTGTGTCCATATTTCAGATGATTGAAGACCAAGATAAGCCTGGATTTTGCCAAGGTAAAAACAATCAGGTTAAGTTTGTTGATATATACTGGCCGTACTCCGTTTTCTACATATTTATTTGATGCTTTTAGGGCTTCAAGAAGTCAATTTTGGAAATCGGTTTAATGTAGTTATGGCCTTAGCTAAGTTATATTTTGGTTGGGAATTAAATTAATTTCGTATAAAAAATTTTAAGTAAAATCGAGCTTGTAGTAAGCAAAAAGTCAAGTCCGGAAAGATCTGTTTGCAAAATTGCAAAATCATAGCCAAATCGGTTAAAAATTGAGTCTTTTTTCTTAAGCGAAAAATTAAATTTGGATTATAAGTGAACTATATTCAAATCTTAAATGATTAGATCGACTTAAAATACCAAAATGATTAAAGATATTCATACAATGCTTAATAGGATTCCACATCGAAATTTAAAGATATTACAAACGAAACATCTATGGTGGGGGGCATTAAATAGGCGTAACGGAGTATATGAACATGGCTTTTCATTAAGCACCCATTCATTCCATACATGGTATACATGTTGGAAACAGTGCTGCCGTTTTTGGTAGAGTTTCTACCAAAATTGGTAGGTTTTAATTCTCTTGGTCGGTGAGTAGGCTGACCTCTATTTTTGGTAGGTTGATAGGCTTATCTCAATTTTTTTTTTTTTTTTTTCAACATACGTATAAATACCAAGATAATTGCTGAAAAATCGCAGGGGATAACTCAAAATTAACCCACACCTTGTCGTTTCTGCGTATTCGTTAAGAGTGCAGAACAAAACCATGGATGTCGAGAGATCAAATACTGTTACAAGAGGTCTCAGTGTTTTCAATTTCGGTAAAAAGGGCGTATGTTCTGATATTTACTGTAAGTGGTACGAGTGTAAATTCTGGGTAGGAAATGCGGCTTGAGGGGTCCATTTAACTTATGGTTGTTCATTGAAATCGGGGCAAAAATACGGGTGTAAAGGGAGTTATATCAAGATATAGGCCATCATTGAACATAGGGTGACTTCAACAAACAGACGGATGGACATAGCTAGATCGTTTGTAGCGTAGAAAATGTATTATTTAATGTATTTAAAATGGAACAGCAAAATGGCCTAGTCTGCGGTGGCGGGTATAAAAATATATACCTCATTTTTGGCTTGTAGAACATTTGGTAGGTTATGGTCGAGTTTGGTAGGATCTTAAATTGTGGTAGGAAATTATTTTCTTGAGTGGCAACACTGGTTGGAAGTCATAACAAAACTCAGATTTTGAATGTAACATCTTTAAAAGACAGATTCTAAATTTTTATCAACATATCAATGTGTTGCGAAAGCAACGATAGGCTTAGTATATCCCTCCATTTTGTGTTAGTAAATGCCTTAAATATGAAGTCCTCACTCAATTGAAGGAAAAGTTTTTGGCAACTGCCACACTTCAGCATTTATAGACTGAGGTAGGTAGCAAGGAACAAGCAATATGACAGGACAAAAGTATAATGGAAAAAACAAAACTGTTCATATTTCGTAGATAACTGTCTGTTCCTATGGGTGTGTGTTGTGTGCGGGATAAGGAGTGTGTAACCTACGTGCCATAAAACACCGCAGAACAAGAGCAATTTTCGACTTTTTGAATGAATGGTTTTGGCTCTTATGTATTAGGTGTAAGCGCGGAAGTTTTAGAAAGCAAGCATTTCTAGTATGTTTGTCTTCAGTATTTATTAAAAAATTCATTTAAAATTTAAACATAAAATTCCTTCCTTGTTTTTATAGAATTTTTTCTTCTTTCCAAAGTTAGCATTGGCTTGATGAGCATTTCAGAATTTGTAGGCTTGGCGTTCTCTTTTATTTCATCCCACCCACCCTATCAGCAGAAAAAGGAATGAAGCTTTAATCAAGGACGTAAAATTTAATACTTATGAGTGAGACCACAATTTGTGTTGGAGGGAAAATACGCCAACAACACCACCTACTATATATGTATAGAAAGGACAAAAGGGAATCAAAACTGAGTGGCACAATAAGGAAACTTAAGTTTTTGCCTCAGTGCCAATTTATAGGATATGAGCTGGGTCGTTGTTTAAGAGAACATAACAGAAACTCTGTAAATCTTATTATATTGATCCTTGGCAGCAAATAAAATATACATATAACATACATAGAAGCTCTTCCACGCACATAGATAAGAACGAGTAAATACATATGTTTTGTTGGATATTTGATTTGTAAAAGAGGAAATTTAAGAGGGAAGTATGATAAGAAAGAAAGAAGCTCAAAGAAGAAGATCAAACCACAACTACATAATTGAAAACGATAAGAATGACATCCGTCTTTGCTTGATTGGGAGGAAAGTTGGAAAAAACAGATAAATAAAAAAAATTAAAACGATTAGTTTTATTTAAAAAAATTTTCATCCTGACCAAATAGCCCGTCAAAAAAAAAAAAAAAAAACAAGAAACAAGAAAAAATTGATTATCAATATTGGTCATAGAACAACAAAAATGAATCTGCTGCTTGCTATTATCTAGTGGTTCGGAGAAGTATGAACATTGCATATGATCGCAGTGGCTAGCGAGACAATCTTTTGGTGTCATCATCCTCCAACCTTACCTATTCTAAGGTTTCTTTTTTTTGCATCTTTTCCCATAGATATATATATTTCTTCTTCCCATAGATATATGAGCCACCTTGTGTCCGTGATTCCTTCTTTGGGTAAAGATATTTTATGACAATTTTGCTCTATCCAAAGTCTTCCTGAAGTAGGTTCATGGGCAAATTTACATTTGAAGTAGACTTCCTCCTATAAGAGACTACGTTTAAATTGAATGGCGGTCTTAAATCAATCTCACTTGGATATTATAGTCCACAAAATAAATCTCACTTAGACATTTTGCAATTTAAGTTGAAGGGTATAATTTTGTTCTACGTAGCAAATTTCTGCCAAACCATGCAAATGCAAATTTGCCCATGAACATTCCATGAAGAAACAGGAGCAAACTTCTCAGATATCAATGAGTGTTGTCCAATTCAAGTTTTAAGCTCAATAATAAGGGACCTCCATTTTTAAGCCGAGTACGAATGGCGTGCCGCAGTGCGACACCTCTTTTTGGAGAAGTTTTTACATGGTTGCCATACCAAATGGTACAGTACCTCCCAAATGTCGCCAGCATTAGGATGATGTTCTCGCCAGTATCCGAACCCGGGCGTTCAGCGTCATAGGCGGACATGCTAACCACTGCGCCACGGTGGCCTCCAAAACTGCCGAACCATAAAAAAATTACATCTTCTAGGAACAAGGTAAATCGAGAGATCGGTTTATATGGGAGCAATATCAGGTTATTTACCGAATTGCAGTGTAGTTGGCACGATTGTGGGAAGTCGTTAGAGAACACTACATGCAGCAATTTTAGCCAAATCGGACAAAAATTACGACTTCCAGGGGCTCAAGATGTCAAATCAAGAGTTATAAACCGATTGATCCGCGGAAGTGATTAATTTCGTAACAGAACACTACGTGCAAAATTTCAGTCAAATCGGAATACAATTACGGCTTCCATGGCAAGAGAAGCCGTAATTGTAATCCATACCCCAAAACCGGACATATTTCCTGACTTTTGGAAAAAGTGTTTTAAATGAAAGGTATTTGAGATAAGAATATGATATCCAATTTTGAGGCCAATGGCAACATGGGGTTCAAATAAATGCTATTTGAAAGTCGAGCACGATGCTGATTTTTTCAGGGCTCAGTGTTTGGCGGAACACTCCGCTCTCTAAATCGGACATATTTACCGACCATGTCAATGTGGGTCTCAAATGAAAGGTATTGGGGAGCAGAGCTCAAAATTGGCACTAATTTTCGGGACCAATTTTCTGGGGTTTTACCCCTTCCCCAAAACAACCACAAACAGCAATTATTTACTGACCATCGCAAATGGAGCTAAGAGAAAGGTATTTGGAAGTAAAATACGAAGATAATATTCAAATGTTTGACATGTATTTGGTGTACCGCCCCTTCTCCAAACCACTCCCAAAAAATTACAAATTTACCGACCATGCCCATATGTTTCTCAAATATAAGGTGCTGGAGATTAGAAAACGACTTTGATAGCCAATTTTTCGGCCAAGTGTTTGGAGACACCTCATCCCATGAACGTCCCCTAATCCTGGGCAATATGAGGTTTAAATTAATGGTATTTGAGAGTAGAGCACGATGCTTATACATTTTATTCTCAGTGCTAATTGCCTGGAGACCACCTCACCCCAGAAAACACCCCCAAATCGGACATCATGAAAATATCGGACTCAAATAAAGTCTTTTAAGAGTGGAGTACATCTTACATCCAAACTAAAACATTTCGAGCGAATTCATAGATCAATAAAGATCATTTCATATAAAGCCTTTCTGTTGAAAGTGGTCCAGACGGGACAATATTCAGATATACCTACCATTTAGTCCGATCTCTCGAAATAGAGTATTTAGCCCATAAATGGAATATTTCTTATCCGATTTCGATGAAATTTGAAACAACGAGTTTCATAGCGGAACACTATGTGCAAAAAGATAGATACCCCAAGACCCCAGATAGGTTTATATGACAGCTATATATGGTTATTGACCGATTTTAACCACATTTAGCACAGTTGTTTGAAACCATAACCATAACAACATTTCGTGCAAAAATTCAGCCAAATCGGATAAGAATTGCGCCTTCTAGTGGCTCAAAAATTCCAGATCCAAGATTGGTTTATATGGCAGCTATATCAAAGTATGGACCGATATAGCCCATTTACAATCCCAACCGATCTACAGTAATAACAAGTATTTGTGCAAAATTTCAAGCGGATAGCTTTACTCCTTCCAAAGTTTGCGAGCTTTCGACAGACAGACGGACGAACATGGCTAGATCGACTTAAAATGTCTTGGCGATCAAGAATATATATACTTTATGGGGTCACAGACGAATACTTCGAGGAGTTACAAACAGAATGACGAGATTAGTATTTCCCCATCCTATGGTGGGGGGTATAAAAAGAAAGCCTGTGTTGAAGCTCATTAGCACCCTTTTAAGTTGATATATTCATTCATTCAAATTCAAATTAAAATTTCGCTTAAAATGCATCAAATCATATCCTATTTACAAATGAAAACGAAGCAAGTAAAAAGGTGATTAGTTCGGCCGAGCCTTGTCTTGCATACCCACCAACACGGATTCCGACAAAAATTTAAATTTATTAATTCAGTTTGTATTTGAATATTTATTTGGTCTCAAGAAGTCATATCGGGGTATCGATATTTAAGGGGGCCTACATTAGTATATAGATCGATTCAAATCAGAAATTTCAGCCAAATCAGGTGAAAATTGAGGCTAAAGAATTCAAGCTCATTTGGGTTTATATCAGTATATAGATAGATTAGGATCATACTTGGCACAGATACTGGAAATCTCGACAGAAGTGTTTGTGCCGAATTTTAGCCAAATCAGGTGAAAATTGGGGCTTCAAGGTGCTCAAGAAGTCAAATTCTGGGGTCGGTTACTATGTGGCCTACATCAGTATACAGAAGTGAACAGAAGTGTTTGTGCCAAATGGGATGAAAATTGAGGATGAAATTGAGGCTCAAGAAGTCAAAACTGGGGATCGATTTACATGGGGGCTATATCCAAATCCGAACTGATATGGCACATGTGCAATCCCTAATGAACAATGTCGATAAGAAGAATCGGTGCAAAAATTCAAGCGCATATCTTAATTTGTTGGAACGCCATCGTGATTTCAACAGCCGGACTGAGCTAAATCGAATCAGCAAATGATTCTAAGCCGATCAGTTTACTTATCAATGACTCTAGCTCTTCTCCTCCTTAGCATTGCAAAAAGTTATAATACCCTGTACCACAGTGGTGCTGTATGGTATAAGAAGCAAACTAAAGAGACAAATGTATTACATCTCATTTATTTAGCCATATTCTGAGAAGTTGTCATGGGATGACTAGTGGCATTTTGGCCTACAAGTTTGTTTGGTTTTTTTTTAGGGTGGGTTTCCCTAGCCTCTTGTTCCAAAATTTACCCTCCAACAGTTAGGTCGAAATTTTAATTACATTTGTAACATTTTGAAATATTGTTCTGAGATTTGATCGTCTTGACATTGTAAGTCGATTTAGGCATGTCCGTCTGTCTGTCAAAAAACGCTAGCTTAGCTAGGCGATTGGAATTTTGCATAAATACTTCCTATTGGTGTAGGTCGATAGGGATTGTGAATGGGTCATATCGGTCCATGATTTGATATAACTGCCTTATGAGCCGATCTTAGATCTTGACTTTATGAGCCTCTAGAGGGCGCAATTCCTATCCGATTTGGCCAAAATTTAATACAACGTGTTTTGTTGTAGGTTTCAACAACTGTGCTAAGGTTCAAGAGCATGGCAATTTTACCCATTATCCTTTATTTGATTTAATGAGATACCTGGCAAAGAACTTGACAAATTCAATCCATGGTGGAGGGTATATACGATTCGGTCCAGTCGAACTAATCATGCCTATACTTTTTGTGCCTCTCTTTCCACTTGTCCGTTTGGAGTGATGATTTTTATACCCTCCACCATAAGATGGGGGTTTACTAATTTCGTCATTCTGATTGTAACTACTTGAAATATTCGTCTGAGACCCCATAAAGTATATATATTCTTGATCGTCGTGAAATTTTATGTCGATCTAGCCATGTCCGTCCGTCTGTCCGTCCGTCCGTCTGTCTGTCGAAAGCACGCTAACTTCCGAAGGAGTAAAGCTAGCCGCTTGAAATTTTGCACAAATACTTCTTATTAGTGTAGTTCGGTTGGTATTGTAAATGGGCCATATCGGTCCATGTTTTGATATAGCTGCCATATAAACCGATCTTGGGTCTTGACTTCTAGAGCCTCTAGAGGGCGCAATTCATATCCGGTTGGAATGAAATTTTGCACGACGTGTTTTGTCATGATATCCAACAACTGTGCAGAGAATGGTTCAAATCGGTCTATAACCTGATATAGCTGTCATATAAACCGATCTGGGGTCTTGACTTCTTAAGCCTCTAGAGGGCGCAATTCTTTGGCACGACGTGTTTTGTTATGATATCCAACAACTGTGCCGAGTATGGTTCAAATCTGTCCATAACCTGATATAGCTGCCATATACACCGATCTGGGGTTTTGACTTCTTGAGCCTCTAGAGCGCGCAATTCTTATCCGATTGGAATGAAATTTTACACGACGTGTTTTGTTATTATATCCAACAACTGTGCCGAGTATGGTTCAAATCGTTTTATAACCTGATATAGCTGCCATATACACCGATCTGGGGTTTTGACTTCTTGAGCCTCTAGAGTGCGCAATTCTTATCCGATTGGAATGAAATTTTGCACGATGTGTTTTGTTGCGATATCCAACAACTGTACCAAGTATGGTTCAAATCGGGTTATAACCTGATATAGCTGCCATATAAACCGATCTTGGGTCTTGACTTCTTGAGCCTCTAGAGGGCGCAATACTTATCCAATTTGAATGAATTTTGGCACGTAGTATTTTGTTATTTTATCCAACAACTGTACCAAATATGGTTCAAATCGGTTCATAACCTGATATAGCTGCCATATAAACCGATCTTGGATCTTGACTTCTTGAGCCTCTATAGGTCGCAATTATTATCCGATTTGCCTGAAATTTTGTACGACGGATTCTCTCATGACCATTAACATACGTGTTTATTATGGTCTGAATCGGTATATAGCCGATACAGCTCCCATATAAATCGATCTCTCTGTTTTACTTATTGAGCCCACAAAGGGCGCAATTCTTATTCGAATTGGCTGACTTTTTATACAGGTCTCCAACATATAATTTTATTGTGGTCGAAACCGGACCATATCTTGATATCGCTCTAATAGCAGAGCAAATCTTTCTTATATCTTTTTTTTGCCTAAGAAGAGATGCCGGGAAAAGAGCTCGACAAATGCGATCCATGGTGGAGGGTATATAAGATTCGGCCCGGCCGAACTTAGCACGCTTTTACTTGTTACTCACTATATTCTTTCTTATACTTATCTTATCTTACTTATCTATATTATTTTTAACACCACAATTGTTTTTTCCATATTTCTAATTAAATTTAAATTGTGCAGTTTTATTAAATTTAGGATTTTAGTATCTTCTTATATATAAAAATCAATTTATGTTTGTTTGTAGGTTTGTTTGTGTGTTCCTTATAGACTCAGAAACGGCTGAACTGATTTTTTTGATATTTTCACAGATAGTGCATAATGACCCCGTGGTGAAAATAGGGTACGACATTTTTTGATATCTGAAAGGGGGGCGAACCCTCACCCTTACCCTAATTTTCAGATACGCCAGATCTCGGAAATGGGTGGTGCGATTTAAGCGAAATTTTGTGTGTTCTCATATAGTACTTTAAAAATAAAAATTTGGTATCCAAATTTTGGATGGGGTACCTAGGGGGTCTGCCCCACCTTAAAATCTACCAAACATATATTTAGACCAATCGCGACAATATGGGACTCAAATGAAAGGCATTTAGAATAAAAAAACGTATCTGATATCCAATTATCGGACCAAGTGTTAGGGGGACCACCCCAAGCCCCAAAACACCCCTAAATCGGATATATTTGCCGACAATGGCAATATCGGACTCAAATGAAAGGTATTTGCAAGAAGAATACGAATCTGATATCCAAATGTGGGACCATGTTTCTGGGGGTCCACCCATTTCCCAAAACAACCCCCAAACAGGACTTATTTACTGACCATGGGAATATGGAACTTAAATAAAAGGTATTTTAATTTAGAATACTAATCTGATGTCCAAATTTGGGACCAAGTGTTTAGGGGGCCGTCTCTCACCAAAAACATCCCCCCAAGAGTGACAAATTGACTACCATTGCAATATGGGGCTCAAATGAAAGGTCTTTGGAAGTAAAACACGAATCTTATATCAATATTCGGGAAAAGTGTCTATTGGAGCCACCCCACCCCCACAACCACACCCAAATAGGAAGTATTGGCTGACTATTGCAATATGAGGCTTTTTAGGGTTTTTAGAGTAGAACGCGAATCCGATATATTGGGTTGCCCAAAAAGTAATTGCGGATTTTTTAAAAGAAAGTAAATAAATGCATTTTTATTAGAACTTAGAATGAACTTTAATCAAATATACTTTTTTACACTTTTTTTCTAAAGTAAGATAAAAGTAACAGCTGATAACAGACAGAAGAAAGAATGCAATTATAGAGTCACAAGCCGTTGAAAAAATTTGTCAACGCCGACTATATGAAAAATCTGCAATTACTTTTTGGGCAACCAATATATTTTCAAAGCCAACTCACTGAATGGCCGCCCATCCCACAAAACACCCCCCAAGCCGGTCATGTTTGCTGACTATGGAAAAATGGGAGTCGACCACGTATCTGATATCAACATTGGGGACCAATTGTCTAGGGGACGTCCCACCACCATAACAACCCCCCAATAGGACGTATTTGATCACCAAGACAATTTGGGTCTTAAAGAGAATGGAACTAAATATTCATAGTTTTTAGGGCTAATACCCCAAACCGGACATATTGGCTGACTTTTGCAATAAGGAGTTTAAATGAGATTAGAAAACCAATTTGATATCCAATTTTGAGGGCAATGGCAATATGGGGTTCAAATAAATGGTATATAGTTATATGAGAATAGAGCACGTTGCTGATATATTTTCAGGGCTTAGAATTTGGGGGACCACCCCAATCCCTAAAACACCCCTAAATCGGACATATTTACCGACCATGTCAATGTGGAGTTTAAATGAAAGAAATTAGGGCGTAAAGCAATAATTGATATCCATTTTCGGGACCAATTTTCTGAGGGGTCTACCCCTTTCCCAAAATATGGGGCTCAAATAAAGGTATTTGGGAGTAGAATACGAATTTGATATCCAAATGTAGGACCATGTATTTAGGGCATCACCCCTTTCCCAAAACATCTCCAAAGGGAAACAAATTTTTCGACCATGCCAATATGTGGCTCAAATGAAAAGAGATGATATTTGAGAGAAGAGCACGATGCTGACATTCTTCGGGGCCAAGTATCTGGGGGACCACCTCTCCCCCGAAAACCCACTAAATCAGACATCATGAGAGTATCGGGCTGAAATATAGTATTTTAAGAATGGAGTACACCTTACATCCAAACTAAAATTCGTAGACCAATAAAGATCATGTGGGATTCAGATAAAGACACTTATATTGTTAAACTGTTAGTCAAGTTTGCATGGTATTTTATTTAAGATCTTCAATTGTCGAAAATAAATATTCCAAGGAAACTTTTGTTCCATATAAAGTAAAAGAAGGCGATGCGAAGCGGGCCCGGGTCAGCTAGTACTTAATATAATTTAAAGGTAATACTATTTATGGCAATAACTTTCAAAGTTGTCTGTCAAATTTACGCTTAATTTTCACTGTTAATACTGGTACAATTTATTTTCGTTATAGTTATTTTGTATAAATAAATGAAAAAGTTTAATTTATAATTGTTCATCGATAATGCATTTTATGTTCTTCAAAGCATAACGAACATAATCATATAACCGTTTCCACCCATTATTGAAATTTCCATTTAATATTGCTATTTATTCCGATTCTTCTGATCAATTTTTCCTAAATATCTAACCCTTAATTCTCTCAGTATTGGACATTTGGCTATGCAATGCACTAAATTTTCTGGATCTCTCGTCTTGCAAATTGTGCACTGCTTATTGTCTTCTTGATCGAAAATATTTGCGCTTAGTGGTTATACGTCCGCTCTGGGTTTCATTAATACGGTAATTTTGTTCAGCTTCCAAATATTCGTCATGTATTTCACTTCAACGTCCGGATTCAGCAGTCTGTAAAATCGGTGCTGGCTTACATTTGCACTTTCTCTCTTTTTAGCATAGCTTACATTCGTTAGTCGTTGTAATAAGGCAGTAGTTTTTACTTCCTAAGGGTCAATTTATTTCCTCTGCGAAAGATCTTATTGCTGAAGTCAACAAAATGTTCTTGGGCCATATTTTAATTGATGGTTTATGAGGCAACCTATCATTAGGATATTTATATATCGTATTGTGTATGTAGCGCATAAAAATAGTTGTCTGTAATATCCGTTTCTAAAGGGACTACGTAGTTCGGCATATTTTCTGGTAGTTTCAATTCCCGTTTTAAAAAATATATTTGTAGTTTGTCAACCTCCTCAAAATAGTCAAATCCCCATACTTGTGCTGCATAAGACTGCGTTGATCCACAAACACTCTGCTTGGCTTGGTTATTAAATCTTTCCATGTTGCATTTATGACATTTTTTGATTTGTAATTTCTTTTTTCAAGTTGTGCAGTGAATTTGATTTTTGGAGTTAATCTTACAACGAGATAGCAATGCTCGTTTGCGGTTTCCATATTCTGGTTAATAAACGTCCATTTCTCATATCTTGCTCTTTTTGAAATATCATTATTTTAAAATTTTCTAGATTTATTACCATGTTCCATTGTTAACAATTAGTTTCGAATTTCCGTATGATATTTTGTAATACACTGATGTCATACGATCCAATAACAATGTCGTCTGCGTATAATAGGACTCGAATATTCAATTATTCAATCATAAGAACTCTTTTCAACCACTTTTGAAGATCATTTAAATATAATGTTAATAGTAAAGGAGACAAAAGACATTATTGACATACAGACATGTGTATGTATTGAAATGGTCCCACACCTCAGTTCCGGTCCACACCCTTGATGTTTTATTTTGATATACCTTGTCAAATATATTTACAATTTTCCTCTGTAATTACTTGGGGTTTCCAAATCTCGTTTTTTTGTGTATGGGAAATATTACTAATTCTTCGATATTAATGTCTAAATTTCCAGTTCTAAAATATTGTGGAAATACTTTTGCCATTTCTGACCAAAATTTATTAGAAGCCTGCTTGATAAATTCATATGGCGCTTCTTCTATTCCGGGTGCTTTGTTGTTCTAAAAACCTTTCATTCAAGTGCAAGTTGTTCCGATCGGCTTACATTTCCTGTTGGGGAGTTTATTGGGGTTGAAGTGGGCCTATAGATACTTGCAAATTGCCCATGAAAATTCGATCAAGGACCAAGGAGAGAAGTATCCAGTCTCATATCAATGAGTGTTATCCGATTCAATCTTAAACTGAAAGGTACGATGTAACCTCTTTATTGGCAGATTGACACCACCTCACAATATTGCCAGTGTTGCAGAGGGAAAACCACCGCTGCAATTTTTTCCCCCACTAGGTTTGGAAACCAAGCGTTTAGCACCTTAAGCGAACATGATAAACTGTGTGCCACGGTAGCCTCCACATATATTTGGTCCTCACTATTAATATCGGATTCGTACTCTACCTTACTAAACTTTTAATTTAAAACTAATTCGTGTATTGTACTGATAGAGGTTTTATTTGGACAAATATTCATTCATACAGGTTATTGAACCACAAAGTTTTATACCAGTTTCATGTTTTTTGGCAGGCATAAGGGTGCAAGCAAAATTTCATTTAAATCGGTGTACCTAGATAAAGGCTTGGAAGTTTTAAAGAATTGGTGAGTATTCGCCCCATTTTCGGATGACATGACATGAAGTACCTTTCTTCATTGGGAAGCCATCGTTTACATTCGTTGACATACTCCTATAGCTTCGCACTAGCAAACAACTCCTTTTCACGGTGTATCGGGACCCAGTGCCTGTGTATTCATCCCGTAATTCAGTCAACACAAATGGGAATTTCTGTGTGTCAGTCTGTCATCTTAACGATGAATCTTCAATCACATCTTTAAATCAATGGTGGGCACATTAAAACATTTTAACACTACATATTCCCATGCCCATGGACTTATGTCATTGTGCACGTACACAATAATGTACAATAGTATGTGTGTATTTACACACCACTGCAATAGAAGCATTTTTGTGTCTTGGAAGATATAGAGCCAACTCCATAAGCACCATTTACTACCATTTCACACTTGTATAGCATCACAAGATGGATATCTACCCAACCAAAATCTAAAAGTATCAAAATTATATAACTACACCTCGAATATGAAATAAGGTCATGTAACTAATGTGCTAAAACCCAAGGAGACTAAGAGTAGCACCACAAGGGCAACACACAAAGAGTCTATGCTCCTGTTGTCCCTTAGTGTTATATAAAGGAAATATTCCTAGTGTTGAAGACTAAAATTTATGTTTTTCTGCATTTTTTCTTCTAAATTTCTTTTGATTCTGGTTACTTTTTGCTGGCATCTCCCCGCCGTTGAGTGTCAAAAAGGAGAATATATTGTGGCATTTGGTAAAGCATTGTTTCTGTTTTGACTATTTATTAGTTTACCCCCTCTTTTTATACCCTCCATCATAGGATGGGGGTATGCTAATTTCGTCATTCTGTTTGTAACACCTCGAAATATGCGTCTGAGACCTCATAAAGTATGTATATTCTTAATCGCCATGTCATTTTAAGTCGATCTAGCCATGTTCCTCCGTCCGTCTGTCTCTCGAAAGCACGCTAACTTTCGAAGGAGTAAAGCTAGCCATTTGAAATTTTGCACAAATAATTTTTATTAGTATAGCTCGGTTTGTATTGTAAATGGTTCAAATCGGTCCATGTTTTGATATAGCTGCCATATAAACCGATCTTGGGTCTTGACTTCTGAGCCTCTAGACGGCTCAATTCTCGTCCGATTTGACTGAAATTTTGCATGAGGTGTTTTGTTATGACTGTTCTTAATATGGCGCAGATCGGTACATAACCTGATTTAGCTGTCATATAAACCGATCTGGTATCTTGACTTCTTGAGCCTATAGAGGGCGCAGTTATTATCCAATTTTGCTGAAATTTTGTAGAACGGCTTCTCCTTTGACCTTCAACATACATGTGAAATATGGTCTGAATCGATCTATAGCGTGATACAGCTCCCATATAAGCCGATCTCCCGATTTTTCTTCTTGAGCCCCCACAAGGTGCAATTCTTATCCAAAAGGACTGAAATATTGCACAATGACTTCTTCAATGTTTAGCATTTAATTCATTTATGGTCCTAATTGGACTATAACTTGATATAGCTCCAATAGCATAACAGTTCTTATTCAATATTATTAGTTTGCCTAAAAAGAGATACCGCGCATTGAACTCGACAAATTCGATCCATGGTGGAGGGTATATAAGATTTGGTCCGGCTGAACTTAGCACGCTCTTACTTGTTTTTTGTAATTGTTGTTGCTATTCTTTTTTGGAAAGCTGTTGTCTCGGTTTTTGCGTTTATGCTAGTGAAGGGTAATCCTCGGCGCCAAACCTACTGTAATAACTTTACAAATAAACTATCTTTTTGTGGCAGTGGCAGCCGAAAAACAAAAGTGGAGGCAACAGCAGCAGCACTAGCACCAGACCCAGAAACAGCAACATTAGTGTCAGCTTCAGCTTCAGCGACAACGGCAAAGGCAATGCCAACAACATTAGCGACTCAAATGTGCAAATGTCAGACATTAAATATATGGAGATGTGGTGATGGTGCTCTTTACAAGATATCCTCATGATTTTTGATGTTGTTTAAAGTCCTTAAATGATATCAGATGTGGCGTGGAAGGCACTGGTTTACAAATTAGTTAATGTATAGGGTGTGATTTTGGGCGAGCAGAACTTTAATAGAGGACAAATAAAAGCGTGGTAAGTTCGGCCGGGCCGAATCTTGGAAACCCACCACTATGGATTCTGCTAAAAATTTATACAAAATAAATTCAGTTGAAGTCCATAATTTTATTCTTCTGTCAAACCAGTAAAAAATCAAGCTGTATCAGGTTATAGACCGATTTGGACCGTAATTTGCACAGTTGTTGAGAGTCATAACGGATAAAAATTGCGGCTTGTAGAGACTCAAGAAGTCAAATCGGGAAATCGGTTTACATATAAGCTATATCAGGCTATAGACCGATTTGGACCTTACTTCTCAGAGTTGTTAAGAGTCATAATGGAACATTATGTGCAAATTTTCAGCCAAATCGGACAAAAATTGCGGCTTGTAAGGGCTCAAGAAATTAAATCAAGAGATCGGTTTATAAGGGAGCTATATCAGGTTATAGACCGTACTTGGCACAGTTGTTGAGAGTCATAACGGACAAAAATTGCAACAGGTAGAGACGATGCTGATAGTACTTTAGGGTCCGCCTCTAAACTCCCTTCAAACCGGCCATGATTGCCTACTATGGCGATAAATAATAGGTATTTGATAGTAGAAAACGAATTTGATATCCAATTTTGAGGTAAAGTGTTTCGGGGTCGTGTCATGCCATAAACTCCCCCTAATCCAATGGCGGTTTGGGGCTCAAATTAAAGAAATTCGAGACTAGAGCACGATGCTGATATTTTTTCAGTGCTATGTACATAGGTGGCTTCCCTTCCTGCATACCCCTCAAACTGGACATATTTGTGGATTATGGATTCAAAAACGGATCTCGGAGATTGGTGGGGCGATTTTTAGTTTGTTTATAATAAATACAGAAATTTGTATCCTTATTCAGAGTCCCACCCCACCTCCAAAGACACAAGCCTAATGAAATATAAACCAATAATGAAAAAATGGGACTCAAATGAAAAGTATTTGAGACCAAAGCACGAATCTGATATATGGGGATCTGCCCCACCCCCATACCGGACATATTTACCGACCATGGCAATACAAGGCTCCAATTAAAGGTATTTGGGAGAAGAGAACCAATAAAATATCTACACTGGCGCGAAAAATCTGGAAGGCCAGCACCCCCAAACAGGACTTATTTTCTGACTTGACCGTCTAGGGCTCAGATAATATAAGAGAGTGAAAGAAGGCGCAGCGGAGCGGGCCCTGTCCAGCGAGTTATTAATAAAGTAAGTTACGTATACCTTTCCTGCTTTTAATTGCAAATCTTAATCAATTTTTAGAAGAGTCATTAAGTGAAAATGAGGCAATGCACTTTTAATGGAAGAAATATCTAGCCCATTTTGATGAAATAAGTCAGATCTATGAAGATAGGTAAAAATTAGTATTCACAAAATCTCGTGCAGATCGGGTACTATATCTAAATCTGAAACGATTTCTATGGCATTCAAAAGAAATTCTAAGTGTTGTAAGAGTATCCAAATTTCGTGAGGATCGTTATACAAACGAGAGAAGTAGCCTACATCGTAATCGCGAAAAATAAAACACCGTTAGGCAGCAAATATTTAAAAAATATATATATTTTGTTTTCGTACTACACCAAATTTGAAGGTCAATAAGAATACATCAAAAGATAATCAATAACAACCGTCTTCTGTAAAATTCGAGAACGAGATGGCTGAACAATTCAAAATTCACCTCTTCTGGGTGACGGACAATTTAGATATCCCAGGGAATTGTAAAGCGATCGAGCTTGTGAGACTAGAAACTACCTTACACATTCCAGGGGAACTGGAATTTGTCGCTAGGGGCGACATGTAAGCTAAGTCTTCAGAATCAGGCTCTGGATGTTTCAACAGTAGGAACTGGAAGTCATCTTTCTTCTCCTGTTCTTGAGGTAGCACAATAGACGTAAACGTCTAAGTGAGTCTGGCAGACTTAGTCCTAACCTCGGTACGATTTCAAAAGGCTTTCTAGCTTAAACATCGCATTTAGATAAGAATATAACATTTCTGTTAACATCGTACCAAAATTGCGCTTATGTAGTGGAAGGGATTTAAATTAGCTACATATAAATATGAACTGATTTTTTCGAAATGCAATATATAGTAGGATTGGTTAGGTTAGAGTTGTAGTCCATTATCTTAATAGACTCACTTAGACTATTTAAGCTCATTGTGGAACGATAGTAGCGACAGACCTCTAGTGGAAATCGAACCCACGACTTCCGCACTGGTAATCTAAGCATACTACAAACTTGGCTAACGGGGCCGTAATGAAATTGGATAACTCTCCCTGATCACAAGAATACATGCAGACAAACTGACCTACTTGGCCATTTTGGAATCAAGGTATGAGCTTCCCTAGTGTGCAACAAGATACATGAAGCCACAAAAGCTTGTACCACAGTAAAGGCCTTTCAGTGGTACTAAAACACTAAAAGAGTATGAGTTGTCCTAGGTACAAAATAATATAATTCTAGAAATAAGGCTGGTTCAACTGGTATTGAGAATATTTTTAAACTTTATTTCTATTTAAAATTCGGTCACTTTAAGAAAGACCCATTGCAAGATTTAAGAATAATTCCAATTATTAAATTATTAAAATAATTCTTTTGTAAACTAGAGTTTTTGACTTAAGGTCTTTAAAATCGAGTTTGTTAGTTTTTTACTAAAGCTGAAACAATAAACAAAATCTCACATACTGTTCAACACAAACAAGCTGTTGAAAATTTTTGATTTCTCTTCTAGGTTATCGGTGCTCATAACGATGAAATTTACAGCAATGATGTTACTTAAATTGCATAGTTACTTTGTGACCTTAAAACAAAAAAGGGATTAGCGAATCGGTAGCAGAAATAAAAAACAAAACTATCGATGGCTTCAATGGTCATATCGTTTTTTGTGACTGTTTTCCAATAAAAATGTTTAATTATCTTAATATCTTGTGACTTAGTGAAGGAATGATAAGAAAATTTATTTATTTGAATTGAAAACAAGTAGGCTAGGTTACGTTTAAGTGGCAGTCTTCAACTAGACAGAATTTGACGTTTTGGTCTTAATAAGTGAGGTTCCGTGGAACTATCCAGATCAATCTAAAAAGCCCAACAATTTGCAAATGTTGACATCTGCTTATGCAGACAAGTCCTCAAAAAAAGAGAATCTTAATTAGAACTTCTTCTTGTAATTTGCAACATTCACGGCCTCATTAACAAAAAAAAAAAAAAAACTATTATGGGCCAAAAATCTCTTATAGGTTAGGTTAGGTTTAAGTGGCAGTCTGCCATCAGACTCACTTAGACGTTTTCGTCCATTGTCATACCACAGGAACAGAAGGAGGAAGATTCCTTTTAGTTCCATCCAGATCGCTTTAAAAAGCCCAATAACTTGCGAATGTTCACATCCGTTAAATCAAACACCTTCTGACTGCAGAAGGTGTTCTATAGTCTCTTCTTCTTCGATGTCCTCATAGCTTCTGCAAAAATCGTTGCTGGCAAGCTGTCAGAATGTTTTCCGATTAGACAGTGACCTGCCATGACGGACACAATGACTGAGAGGTCTACAGCAAAGCGGTAGACCTCTTCAAGTCTAGATTAGGCCACATAGTTTTAGAATGCTCAAGGCCTTCTCTTTGTGACCATCAACCATTCGTTGTCCTTCGGGCCAGGTCCAGAAAACTAAGCTTACATGTCGGTAGAGGCACCCTAGACCCTCTCCCTTACTACCCTTATTTTCAGAAACGCCAGATCTCGGAGATGGGTGGTGCGATTTAAGCGAAATTTTGTGTGCTCTCATATAGTACCCTAAAAATAAAAATTTGGTATCCAAATTTTGGGATGGGGTACCTAGGGGGGCTGCCCAAAAACATCCCCCAAAGGGGACAAATTTATGACCATAGCAAAATGGGATCAAATTAAAGGTCTTTGGGAGTAAAGCACGAATTTGATATCAATATTCGGGAAAAGTGTCTATGGAACCACCCCACCCCCACAATACCACCCAAATAGTAAGTATTTTCTGACTATTGCAATATGAGGCTCAAATAAGAGGGTTTTAAAGTGGAACACGAAAGCCAATTCACTAAGTGGCCGCCCATCCCCCAAACACCCCCAAGCCCGTCATGTTCGCCGACTATAGAAATATGGGGCTCAAATTAAAGGTATGTGGGAGTAGGCCACGTATTTGATATCAACATTAGGGGCCAACTGTCTAGCGGACGTCCCACCACCATAACAACCCCCAAATAGGACATATTTGCTCACCAAGACAATTTGGGTCTTCAAGACAGGGGAGCTCGATATTCATAGTTTTTAGGGCCCATTCCCAAAAGGGACATATTTGCTGGCTTTTTCAATAAGAGGTTTAAGTGAATGGTATTTGAGATTAGAAAACGAATTTGATATCCAATTTTGAGGCCAATATGGGATTCAAATATATGAGAATCAAGCACGTTGCTGATATATTTTCAGGGCATAGCGTTTAAGGGACTTCCCCAATCGCCAAAACCCCCCTAAATCGGGCATATTTACCAACCATGTCAATGTGTAGCTTAAATGAAAGGTATTGGGGGTTGTAGCAACAATTGATATCCATTTTCGGAACCAATTTTCTGGGGATCTACCCCTTTCCCAAAATACCCCACAAACAGCAATTTTTTACTGACCATCGCAAAATGGGGCTCAAATAAAGGTATTTGGGAGTAGAATACGAATTTGATATTCAAATGTAGGATCATGTATTTAGGGCATCACCCCTTTCCCAAAACACCCCCATAGGGAAAAAATATTTCGACCATGTCAATATGTGGCTTAAATGAAAGGTATTTGAGATTAGAAAACGAATTTGATAAACTATGACTCATCGTCTAAACTCCTCTTAAGCCAATAGTAATATGGGGTTTAAATAAATGGTATTTGAGAGAAGAGCACGATGGTGATATTTTTTCAGGGCCAAGTATCTGGGGGACCACCTCAACCCCGAAAACACCCCTAAGAATGGAGAACACCTTACATCAAACTTAAATTCGTCAAGCGATATACTATTTTCGTAGCATGGTATTTCACTAAAAGATCTTTAATTGTTGAAAATAAATATTCCAAGGAAACTTTTGTTCCATATAAATTAAAAGAAGGCGCAGCGGAGCGAGCCCGGGTCAGCTAGTCTTATACATAAAAATCAATTTGTGTTTGTTTTAATGTTTGTTTGTTTGTCGGTTTGTTTGTTTGTTTCGTATAGACTCAAAAACGGCCGAACCGATTACCTTAAAATATTCACAGATTGTGTGGGTTGGTCTGGACAGTAGGAATTTCATATTAAAAATTGGGTCTACGCAACTGGGGGCCGCTCTAACCCCAAAAGCCCTTAAAATAGGTTTATTGGACGATCACGACATAATGGGACTCAAATGATAGATATTCGGGAGTAGATTGTGGATATGGGCAGGAAAAAGGGGGCGGACCCTCCCCAAACCCCAAAAACAGCACCCAAAATCAAAAGTTGGTCGATAGGCATCAAATGAAAGGTATTAGAGACTAGAAAACGAATATCGTATTGAAATTTTGGTTCGAAGTATCCAGCGGGCCGCCCCAATCCTAAAACTAACCTAACCAGAAATATTCGACGTTCATGTCAATATGGGACTTAAATTAAAAGTATTTGGCAGTAGATTACAAATATGGGATAAAAAATTAGGTCCAAGTACCTCCAAATATCACCAAATGAGCATATAAGCCGACCATGGCTATATGGGACTCAAATGAAAGGTATTTGGGAGTAGAATAAGAATATGACATTAAAATTTTAGTTCAGTCTAAATGGCGCTTTTTTTCCTTAAAATACTTCAAATATTTTCATTGACCCATTATGACAATATGGGACTCAAATGAAAGATATTTAAGAGTAGAAAACGAATCCGATATCCAATTTTGGTGCCAACTGTTTGGGGTAAGCCCTAAAGCATACCCTAATCTGATCTTCATTTCCTGCTATAGAAATATGAAGCTCAAATCAACGGTATTTGGGAGTAAAGTACGAATTTGATATCTATTTTCCGGGCAAAGTGCCGGTGGCCGCCCAGCCCCAAAGCACCCTCCAAAAGGCTGAAGTTTACCGACCATGGCAATATGGGGCTCAAATTAAAGACAATTGGAACTGAAGTACAAATTTAATATCGATATTTGAGTCGAAATGTCTCAGGTGTCATCCCCCACCTAAAAAGCACTTCTCATTTAAAAAAAAAAAAAAATATAAAAAGATCTCGGAGATTGGTAATGCGATTTGTTCAAAATATTTTGCACTCTCCCAGTTACCTAAAACAAAACAGTTTCTATTGTTGGGTTCGGGTGCCTCGGGGGCCACGCAATACCCGGAAAATTGATATATGGACCAATCACGACAATAAAGGTCTCAAACAAAAGGTCATTGAGAGAAAAGAAAAATTAATTTGATATCCAATTGAAGAGCCATGAGTTTGGTGCCACCTTAAAAACCTTCCTAATCGGACGTTTTTACCGACCATTGCAATATGTGACTTATAACGGAGTTCAGTACGAAATTGATAGTCATTTTAGAGCCTGGGGTCCACTCCACTCTCAAACAGAACTTATTTGCCTATCATGCCAATATTAGGTTCATATAAAATGTATTTGAAAGTGGAGCACAATTATATTTACTTTAAGGGCCAAGTGTCTTGGTGCTACCCCACCCCCGAAATATCCCGTAAGCAGGAACTATTTCAAAAGTCAAAGGAAATGCATTTGGGAGCAGAGTTAAATTTTGCCCATGAACTTAGCAGGGGAAAACTTCTCACACATCAATGAGTGCTTTCCGATTCAAGTTTAAACTAAATGATGAGGGACCTTATTTGTAGCACATTCCGAACCCATGCCGCAGTGCGACACTTCGTTGGGGACAATTTACATGATCATGAAGTGGATTGGTAACTCGCAAATTTCGCCGGCAATAAGAGGGGATAACCAGTGCTTTAAATTTTTTTCGATATTCTCGACAGGATTCGAACGCAGGCGTTCAGCGTTATAGGCGGACATGGACTTCAGTGGCATGAATTCGGTATCCACATTCAGGCCGAAATGTCCCCACCAAAAAGACATAGAATTAAAGAAGGCACAGCGGAGCAGGCCCGGTTCGGATAGTAGTTAATAAAAATAGAAAAGAAATAATTTTTTTTTTTTTTGAAACTATTGATGGTTGTTTAAAGATTTTTGTAAACACGTGCGAATTTTAACCCGTCTTATGCTGCTATGGACATATATTCGGCTTTCTGTATGCTCTAAATCATGAAAAGTCAATCTATATAATAGTATTCCTATTTATGGCCTAAGGGGGTTCCACAATACGCCGCCCACGCCCTTTACTTTGGACTGCCTTGAAAGGGTTCACATTCACCAATTGTATTGATAGCGATGCTTTAGCTCTTACCGTCAAGAAGTCTACCATTTCATTCCCCTTTACTCCACTACGGCCCAGCACCTAATTGATGCGGATTTTGTCATACTCAGTAAAGGCAAGAACTCCAAGACAGTGCGAGACTTCACCATTTTGGTTGTTATTTCCGTATTGGAAAACTAACTGTCAATTAAAACGTTCACCCTTGACGTTCTTGTGTTGACGCTGTACCATCTCAGGTTATTGGTGGCCTGTAAGATTTTTTAAAATATTACGATAATTTCATGTTAAGAGAAGGCGTCAATTGCTTCCTCAAACTCTAATATTGTTCTTGGCCCTACCATCTTGATTGTTATGACCCTAAGAGCCGTTTACTATCCGAGAAAACTCGACACTCGACAATCTCGCATTAAAACCGTACCACCTGACGCATTCCTGCTATGGTCAGCAAGAGGAAATAGAACTCAGTGTATGGGTTCTCAGGCGCCTACACGCTTTGATCCGTCCGCGTAGCATGAACTATTAGATTACAGTCAATAGAAGATTGTGACGCTACAAAAAGTGTCTCACACTAGACCTCAATTGTTATCGTTATTGCTACATTTTTTTGTGGTCCTCGTCAAGCTCCATAGGTGAGCAAGCTTATTCTGATCCATACGAAAGCCACTGGTGCCGGCCTGGCTCTCACAGACAATATCCACTCGATACCACTGATTGTACGCGACTTCAGTTGTAAATAGCACAAATCGGAGCGCAGAATACCAATCCGTGTGTGTGGTGCTCCCATGTCGGTTTGAATCAATTAAATGGTTCTCATCGCTTCGCCTACGCCTATCTGAGTTAACAGTTGGAAGATTGGCCGAAATTTGGAATGCAGAGTACACTAATGATCTGAAACAATCACATCAAGTTCCGTACAGATATGGCCCCAGAAAACTGGTCCGGAGAATAGAAGTCCATTTGGTTGAAATAGTTTCTAGATAGGTCTACAAAGAGGAAATTGTCGCCATACATACTTCTTAAATTTTTATCGGGTTTGGCGAAAATTTGTTATGTACAGTACACTTATGATCTTTAATATTCGCGAGTAGATAGCTCCATTAAAAGAAAAAAGCTATGGTGATGAGTAACCAAGATTTAGCCCAGCTTGATTTTACTAGTTTCGTATTCATTCATATAGGTTTAGCTCGTAGAATTGAGAAATGTCATTTTTTAATGGTGCTAAACAAGTGTAAAGCCAATAATAACATTTTCAAATTTGAAATTAGTTTATTAAAGCAAAAATAGGCTATTATGCATTTGTAAATACAAAACAAGTACAATTTACGTATTTTCGGTTTATAGAGCTCTTTTAAATGTTTGTAAATAAGGCTGTCAGTCTATAAGCAAAAATTAAGAACTCAAAAAAGGCCCAACATTTATTTTAGCAATGAAAATGAACCAAAACAAAACTTTAAAATTAAGATGTTATCTTTAAATTTAATGTCCTATTTACTAACGGACAAATTTCGATTAGCGATTGATTCTTATTTTATTATACAGATGACTGTTCAACTATTGTGCTTTGTAAAATTGTTTTTTAAACTCAGCAAAGACAACTGCCTAACTTTCAACGATATTTTAACTTCATTTTAGGTTTTTGGCTTTAAAACCAAGACGCAAAGTTAATCTATTAAACTACCATTTAAAATTAATGTTTCTTTAAGTAGTTAGAAAATTAATCATATTTACATTGAGTTCGCTTATCTTTGAATCATCAAAATTAGCACAAACATTTTTTAATTGCTAATTTTCAGCAAGAAACAGTTTTTTTAGCAAGCTGTCTGTTGGTCTTAAATTGCAAACATTTTGTTATAACAGCAGACTTGATTCATTAAAGCTTTAGCAGCAAAATTAACTTCTTACAGTCAGAAGACAGTGTTTACGTTTATCAGTAGAAGTTTATTTGTGAGTGTAGATTGGGCCACATAATTTTGGATTGTTCACAAAACAGTTCTTGTGGCCATCCGTCATTTGCCCCATTTTTGAGACCTAGCTTGCTCTACAATTCCCTGGGATATCTCTGTGGCCAGAACAGGTGAATTTTTAACTGTTCAGCCATCTCGTTGAGAGATATGCTGCAGTCGAAGGCAGGTTTTAAATCTAGAAATACGTTACCCAGAGATTAAACAGCTGCCTGGCTTCTGAGAAAATATTTACGCCAATCGTCGTTATGACATCTAAGCTATTCTTCCACTTTTTGCTACACACTGCAGTGTATGGGTAACCTTCTCGATATACTCACTTCTAATTCTTCAGAGTACACACCGAAGCCCTACTGGTCATCCAGTCTGGAACCATCCATATAAAAGCCTACGTACTTTCTATTACCAGGGAAAATTGCATTCCAATCGGTTTTATTAGGAATAGTGGTACAGCATTTTTGATCAGATCAGGCATTGTGAAATCAACACTCCCTGGAAAATCAGGCATTGTATTAATGTTAACACTGTGTTACCACCACATGACCAAAGAGAAATCTTCCTTATCCTCAATGGGTGTAGCATTAAATGCAATCAGATGCCGTCGTTGTAAGTGCAGCTGTGATGCAAAAACAAGTCTTCCTTTGGATTCAGCTGAGTATAGAACATTACTTTTGAAGCGCCGTCATCAGACCACAACACCATATAGCATCAAACCAATATATAAACCAAACACCATATATAAACCAAACCAAATTATACAGCCAGGCATGACACGAAGTTTTAACTTTTGCATGCATGAAAACAAGTACAACGTGTAATGCTTTTTTAAAGCGAATCTTATGAACCCTGCATTCGATCCATTAGATCACGTTACTGGATGACTTCTGTCTACATTAACTTGCTTGGGCCATACTTAATATATGGGCTAATCTTACAAGGCAATCCACTCTCTAAGTGCTCAAAGGGTTGATGGTTGGTTTATTTCGAATCTGTACAAAGTTAAGCGAAGAAGGTGGAAATCATAAACAACCTGTTTAATTTTGTCGCATCCTGTCTTAATTTGTTTAGATGCAAAACCATCGGCTTCAGCTGCCTTACTATTGTTTAGTCAGCTTACTGCGATATACCCTTAATGACTATCATATTGATTATTTCTGTGGCATCTTCGTCACAGCTACTATCGGAAGCAGATTCCAAAAATATGTTGTAAATATGCTCAACACTTTCTGTAATATATGTCTGTTAACAGATAACCATTTTCATAGCAACAGAAGAGGTTAGGTAAGGTTGAAAAAAGGGTGCCGATTCTAATTTGCCGCATGTCTCTAAGGACATTCACCAAAGCTAGTAATCGACTTGTTGTGCGCTCTAAATACTAAAAAGAAAAATTGAAAAAATCGAAGTCAGAATTTCGTCCTACTCACAAAATCCCTAATAGGTCACCATACCACACACCTAAGCCGGTTGGAGTCTGGTATCTTGTCTCCACATTAGTGCCGATGTCTGTAAGCCGCAAAAGCCATGCAATGACATAGGAAAAGCTCTAAATTTTCATCATCTTCACATGCCCCAGACATGCTATCACTTGCCGCGCCAATCTGCATAAGTGTACTAGTCATACTACCACAATGATACCGAAAGCCATTCTTACTTCTACCTCTCAGCAATAGCCTCATCGTCTCATGATCCGGATCCCCCAAAGGGTTTTCGTCGTTCTACTGATCGTTTCACTATTCCACAGTGCTACATGCTATGTTCGTCGCTCCCGCCCTTTAATCAGACTGCATCGCCCCGAAAGTTTTTCTCAATATAGATCCCCAGGCTCACTCTTTCCTCTATCTTCGATCCATCCGTGTAGCATAAACTTTTAGATGGCAATAGCAGAGTTCCGCCAACCCAAGACCGTATCATTAGTATTAGTGTTTTGCAATGCAAATAATGCATTTTTTTTAATTTTTATGCCCTACACCACTACTGTGGTACAGGTTATTATAATTTGAAGCATTTGTTTGTAACATCTAGTAGGAAGAGAGATAGGTCCATTGATAAGTATACCGATCGACTCAGAATCACTTTCTAGTTCGATCAAGCTATGTCCATCTGTCTGTCCATGTTACATTATAATCAAGGTACAGATGGCAATTTTCATCCGATCATCTTGAAAATTTGAGCAGACTTCGTTTTTGGACTTGAGCCGAACCCTATTGAAATTTGAAAAAAAAATTGGTTTGGATATTTGTATGTATATAGCACTCACATAAATTTTCTTCCAATTTGGACTATGACGACATTAATGTCGTAATTTGTAAACCGATTCCCTCGAAATTTAACACGAAAAATTCTCTTATGACTATCGTCATTCCTGGTGCCGGTTCAGTTTTAGGTATAGCTCCAATGTATAGTATCACCCGATTTTCATTTTTGGAGCTGTTGCAAGTACATTTATTGACCGATCTTCTCAAAATTGTTCACAATGCTTTCCTCTACGGTTAAGGACTTAAGTAGAAATCGCTTCAGATTTGCATAAAGCTCCCATATATATCTTCGTCCGATTTTGAATAATATTGCAATAATGCGGTCTTCTTTTGACCGTTCCTTAGGAATCTTGACACAAGGCACTCCTATGCGACTGTTGATATTTCTAGTGAATTTCATTAAATCGGTATTAATTACGATATTAATGTTTTGTACGGATTTTCCCAAAACTTGGTACGGAATGTTTTATTACCCATGTCATAATCTTTCAAAATCAGTTCAGATTTAGCTAACGCGTCAATAAATAAAATCGCCAATGAAAATTAATTGGTTAAGTTTAGTCGCACCGCTCGAATTTTGCTTTTTCTTACTTGTTTGACTTTAAAACTGACTAACTTTTAACTGAATAATCGGATTTGGACCTTTTTGTGACAAATTCATTGTAAATTTTGTCATCATAGAACAACAAATTACGAAGCCTGTCTCTGCCAAAATTCCGAGAAAAGACAATTAAAAGTCGGTTATCACCGAAGACAGGAGACATATTGTAGACCTGAAGCATACTTTCATGTTGGGATTTTTGAGCACTATTCAGCAACTTTTGGAAATCGGACCGCAAATAATGATTTGGCTATCCAAATAAATTTTCGAAATGTCCAGAAAACCAACTTAAAGGGTTTGCCACGAGGCGATCGGATCACCTAGAATCTTGCAATTTTGCACATAATCTCATTAATGCCTTAGCTCTTACCATTAAATTTCAAAATGTATCTTCCCGTTCTCAAAATGTAGATGTTTACTTTTTATACCCACCACCGATGGATGGCGGTATATTCATTTTGTCATTCCGTTTGCAACACATCGAAATATCCATTTTCGACCCTATAAAGTATATATATTCTTGATCAGCGTAAAAATCTAAGACGATTTAGACATGTCCGTCCGTCCGTCCGTCTGTCTGTCTGTTCAAATCACGCTACAGTCTTCAAAAATAGAGATATTGAGCTGAAACTTTGCACAGATTCTTTTTTTGTCCATAATCAGGTTAAGTTCGAAGATGGGCTATATCGGACTATATATTGATATAGACCCCATATAGACCGATCCGCCGATTTAGGGTCTTAGGCCCATAAAGGCCACATTTATTATCCGATTTTGCTGAAATTTGGGATTTTGCTGAAATTTGGGTCTTAGACCCTTCGACATCGTCCGTTAATATGGCTCAGATCGGTTCAGATTTGGATATAGGTTCCATAGTGACCTATCCTCCGATTTAGGGTCTTAGGCCCATAAAAGACACATTTATTATCCGATTTTGCTGAAATTTACCACAGTGAGTTGTGTTAGGCCCCTCGACATCCTTCGTCAATTTGACCCAGATCGGTTCAGATTTCGATATAGCTGCCATATAGACCGATCCTCCGATTTAGGGTCTTAGGCCTTAAAAGCCACATTTATTATCCGATTTTGCTGAAATTTGGGACAGTGAGTTGTGATAAGCCCTTCGACATCCTTCGTCAATTCCGCCCAGATCAGTCCAGATTTGGATATAGCTGCCATATAGACCGATCCCCTGATTTAGGGTTTTTAGGCCCATAAAAGCCACATTTATTACCCGATTTTGTTGAAATTTGGGACAATGAGTAGAGTTAGGCCCTTTGACATCCCTTGTCCATTTGGTCAAGATTTGGATATAGCTGCCATACAGACCGATCTCTCGATTAAAGGTTTTGGGCCCATAAAAGGCGCATTTTTTGTCCGATGTGGGCGAAATTGGGGACAGTGGGTTAAATTAAGCCCTTCGACATTCTTCTGCAATATGGCACAGATCAGTTCAGATTTGGATATAGCTGCCATATAGCCCGATATCTCGATCTAAGGTTTTGGGGGTCATAAAAGGCGGGTTTATTATCCGATGACGCCGAAATTTGGGACGGTGAGTTGTGTTAGGCCCTTCGATATCCTTTTTAAATTTGATCCAGATCCGATCCAATATTTTGTTATATGCAATTGAAAAATTACTTATAAGTCCAAATCGGAACATATTTCGATATAGCTGCTATGGGGCATAAGGTATGCATTTTTCACCGGATTTTGACGAAAGGTGTTTTACATATATACCAGATGTGGTGGGTATCCAAAGTTCGGCCCGGCCGAACTTAACGCCTTTTTACTTGTTTCGATTTTATTTACTTATGGCTTTGCCAGGACATACATACATATGTTCGTTTCTGAACATTCATTAGAACATAATATTAATAGTTGCTCTCCTTGATCGCAACTTGGATAAAGCAACAAAAATAAGAAAAGGGCTATACATCGCATGAACCCTATAAATATCTTATACTTCATACCATAACGAGTAATTTTAGGATGCAGAGGAATAACTTCTGCACCCTAAAATAATAATTTTAAACAAAAGTATAAATCCTTTAACAGGACTTAAATAAACAAATACACAACATAAGAGTTTTTTTTTATAAAATTTGCATATATGAAATGAATGAAAAGATATATTTAAAAACTTTCAGTGGTTGTTCCACAAGGTTGAGTTAGCAAAAAAATAGTCCTTAAATCTAAGCTAAGATCAAGCAGAAATGCTAATTAAAAATATAATTACAATTTCCGTTTTCATTTATTTCCGTAATTTAAATTCATAGCTATATTGAGATGAATAAAATTTTCTCTTGAATATTAATTTCCTTCTTTAAATTGTTAAAAAAAAAAAGTTAACCCTCATAAATATTTCATAATGATCAATGGTTGTTTTCATCCTGTTCTGTGTTTTTTCTTTTCTTTTGCAGTTTATTAAAAACGGATTCTAATGACGTGTGGTGAATCTACAATTTATTGGCAACAAATGCTTCAAATCAAGTGGAGCAACACCAACAAAAACGAAAACCAACAAGCAAAATAAAAAATCCATAGACTTTATTGAAAATTGAAAAGGAAAATCTTTGACGATAAAGAAAAGTTGAGGGAAAACCTCAGACGCCTCACGAATAAAAAAAAAGCCAAACAAAAACCGGTCGAAAAAAGTTCAACACGAAAGAAAAACTTCAAATTTGTGGAGAAAAAAAAACACACATTGGGGAGGATACTCATAGCACGGGCTACAACATAGCCACCCAGAATACTAATTCCCTAACACAATGAGAATAACAACGAAAAGAAAAACGGAAACCAAAGAAGTCTTGGAAACCACACATCAAATGGAAATTGAAAATATTGAAACACAAACAAAAACAATGGGTGTAAATTTAGAATGTTATCAGCGTCTGATAGAACAGGCAGACCAGGATGAGAATGTCACAACCTTGGCAGCATTCCACTACACCTCCCCCCTAAATAGCCTGGAGTCGTCGCAAAACAATCGACAGCATGTAAGAAAAGTACATAGCAGTGCCATCCTTAGCCCACAATATACTCTCGCCAAAAACAAAGGCTGCTTTGATTCCCGAAATTCCCATGGCTACTGGTCTATGCCTCGCCAATGGCTTTTATTGGTTTTGCTGCTGTTGGCCTCATGTCTTGTGGCCAAACCCGCAAATGCTTTGGCCAATTGTCCTAATGGCTGTCAATGTAATGATGATACCTTGGTGGTTAAATGCGGCGAAGGCACTTTGGATGTGCTGCCCATTGCTCTTAATCCATCCATTCAACGACTGGTGATTAAGAACAATAAAATCAAAACCATTGATTCCAGCATACAATTCTACACCGAACTGAGGTTCTTGGACTTGTCTTTTAACGATTTGGTGACAATACCCCCAAGAACTTTTGCTCTGCAGCGCAAGCTGCAAGAATTGCATTTGAATTACAACAAAATTGGTCAAATCAACAATAAAACCTTGTTGGGTTTGTCAGCGGTAACCATTATGAATTTGAGAGGGAATCTCATGTCCGAATTGGAGGATTACACATTTTCACCTTTGTTACAAGTTGAAGAATTGAATTTGGGTCAAAATCGTATCAGTCGCATATCAACACATGCATTCGATGGCTTAAAGAATCTGAAGGTTTTGTATTTGGATGACAACACTTTGACAGCGGTGCCTGCTCCTGAGAACTTTCAGGCCATGCCTTTGTTGGCTGAGTTGTATTTGGGTACCAATTCTTTTATGTCCATACCCAATAAAGCCTTTGAGGACTTGAAAGGTCTTACGCGTTTGGATCTGAAAGGAGCGGGTTTGCGCAACCTCTCGCTGGAAGCCATGAAGGGTTTAGAGGGTGTGCGCTATTTGGATCTCTCCGACAATAGTTTGGAGTTCATACCCCAAACTGCTCTCTCACACTTGGAACGCCTAGAAGATTTATCTTTAGGACAAAATGCATTCGAAGTTATTTCGGCCAATGCCTTGCAGGGTTTGAAAAACTTGAAACGTTTGCTTATAACTGGAGCTCAGAGGCTAAGGAAAGTGGAAAATGCCGCCTTTTCGGGCAACACCAATTTGGAATATCTTAACTTGTCGGCAAACAAAATGTTGGCGGAAATTGAAGAAAATGCTTTCAGCGGCTTACCTCATCTCAAGCATATCATCCTGAAGGAGAATAAAATTGACACCCTTAGTGAAGGGCTCTTTGCTTGGTCGGATCTTATAACTTTGGATATATCCGAAAATCCCTTGATGTGCGATTGCCGGCTCTTGTGGCTGCGCACTTTAGCTATCAACAAAAATAACACCAGCGAACAAATTCAGGGAGTGATTTGTGCTGCACCATCCAACCTAAAAGGTGAGTCCCTGAATAAACTCAGCCCTGCAATATTGGGCTGCAATCACAGTGATGCCAAACAACAAGCCTTGATAGGTGTTCTCTTAGTGGTTACTGCAGCCACTATCACAGCACTGGCCCTCATCATATACTCTTGTCGGCGCCGCATTCGGGAAGCGTTAAAGGGCGGCTGGGGTAATTCTGCGTTGGGTCGCAAAGAGCAAGAGTATCAAAAGACTTTCTCCGAGGAGGACTACATGAATCGTCATCCCCAAATACCCTGTGCCATGAGCAGCTCGGCGCCCTATGCCACCAGCACCAGCGGCTATGGGGGCCAGCATGCCTTGCAGTATATGGGAACCAGACCGATACCAGTAACCGAGCTATAGCTAGAAGCACCACCCCCACCTCAGCAAAGAGGTCGGGGATCGGCCACAGCCCCAACAGCAGCAATCATGCACCAGTTGAAAGTACCAAATGGCTCCACAATGTACAATGGCTGCGGTCCTCTACCCGATAATCAAAACTCCTTTTTAACCCAGATGCAACAGATCCCCTTTATGACCAACAACACTCGCAGTCCATACAATTATCAGTCGCAACAGGATATGCGAAAACTGACCAATGGCAAAAATCCCAATATCACCTCGCTGCCAAGGTATAGGGCCCAACAACAACAGCAATTACCCTCCCAGCAACAGGAAAGTTCTCTTATCCAAAATCACATCTATTCACAGCCCATAACACCAAATGGTGGTGTGGTCACCTATGCCACGCCCAAATACAATACCACAGAGCGTCACATACGCCTGACTCAGGATCACTTCAATCACAACAACTCGTTGAAATATCCCCAACAATATGCCCAAACCTTAGATGGTGATTATCTGCACACCAATTCGCACTATTCTTTGCCAGTGGATCACAACAATGACGCTGGTCCTCCCTTAGAATCGCCCATACCGCCCACACCACCGCCGCCGGCCTTGCCCTTACGCAACGGTAGCTGTAATACTACCGGTCGTAGATCCACCTTCAGTTCGCTGAACGGCAATTCGCAACAAATGCAACATAATCATCTTAATAACAACAATAATAGCAGTGTGGCAACTCTACACAAAGCAACCACTTTGAATAACAACAACAATATAAATAATCAAACAGGCAGCTTAAGACATCAGTATCACTGATATTCATTGAAAAAGTGCCGAGAGCATGCCAACGGCTCTCGGCCAGAGAAATTCAGCTGGTTGGATGAGATCAAGGGTGGGGGAACAACTGCATTTGAGACCATAGAAATGACAGCATTTTTACACTAGAAGGCTATAGAGAGTTGGGGAGAATTTGCTTTTGTTTTATTTTTCGATAACATATTTTTTATTTGTATTTTTCGTTCAAATATTTTTAGATATATTGTAGTTAGTTACAAATTTCTTTTTACTTTCCTGCAGTTTAAGTATAAATAGAATAGAAGTCATTTAGAAAAAAATCTCCATTTTTTTCGTTATAAGCTTAAATATAGGTTGCACCAACCATTTTGTTTAGAATAAATCTGTTGCCTACGTTCTAAGGCATTGACTTCATTTATCTGTTTCTTCTGCAGTTTTGCATATCAGTATGGTCTCTATCTGTGTTTTTCGGTCTTCTGTTTCTAGCGTGAATATAATGAAGCTCATTTCTTCGAGTGAAGCGGCTAGTAACTAAGGTTGTTAATCGCGTGACCTCGAACCTATTAGGCAATACTACCATTGGAACAAATTTTTATGGGAACTTGGCTGCATGTATAACGCCAATCAACTCTCTTGGATTTTTTAAGGTATATTTTTAACAAAAAATTTTTGGAGATGTGCCGCCATATTTTACATTGTGATAAGCTCGAAGAGCTGATAATTCAAAATTGGACAAATATTTTTCAATACGAATGAGAAAATTGCAAAACAAATTTCTTTTGGCATATTTTTGAAAAGGCAGCACTTAAGTAATATTTCCCAATATATTTCTAAGTTAGTATTTCTTTTAAAGGTGCATAAAGCATAGAAAGATCTCCTATATTCAGCTTATATAAAGAAAATAAAATTGTTGTTACCAAATATATATGTGTGGAATTATAACCACCATCAACCAAGCTATTTATTGTTTTCAAGTTTATGTACATCGTCTAAGATTAATACTTAAACATTGAATTAGATTAAACTGAATGGTTTTAGCAAAAATAAACGGCAGCTTTTTTAGGAAACTGTGTCCATAGTGGGTCGAAAGTACAAGCATAGGAGAAGAAACGGCGTCTTTTGGTAATAAAACACCTGCATTTATTCGTAACCCTTGAACAGCATTCCCATTTCCACACGAATGCCTTTGTTGTCACAGACATTCTTAACGACATGCACCCAACAATTTCAGTAGTTGACTTGATTACGATACTATTGAAAGCATTAAATGAAGATGTTTATAATCAATCTATTGGTTCAGCCAATCATCTGCATAAAAAATTAATTTGTTTTGGCTCTAGTTGGTATATGAACTACTTACTATTTGAAAATTCCTAACGGAGAACAAACAAAGAGTTTGCATACATTTATCAAAGTAAATATCTCGTATGGACTTTAATAGTTATACTACTTAAAAGTTTTAGAAGTCTGTATTTCAATTCGCGCACATCTTATTTACGAGGAGCTCACTAAATTTATTGGATAAGCCTGCATAGTTCAGTTGATGGTTATTAACCGTGATTCAGCTATTTCATCATATTGGCACAGTCCATTTTGTTATTAGGTTCCAAGATACGAGAAAGCAATTTGCAGTAACTAGCTGGACATTTATCTGTTTATTGTAGAAAAGCTATCGTCTTCTTGCACATTTACATATTGGGATTCTTCGAATAAAGAAACCCAAAATAATGTGTCAAAAATCTGCTCTTTTAATTTTTCCATACAGTACTATTTTGGATACCAATAACAAACATACTGCAATAACCAATATATATTCATTTACAGGTAGTGGCAGTTGCCCTACAACAAAAGATTGTGTGTACTAGATGTCAAAATCAGTGATTAGTGCAACTCCGATTTTAAGTATGTTACTAGTTCGCGCCATTTTTCGTTGTTTGTGTGTTATGCTTCTTAACTATAATACACACAACAACAAAAACTCGTTGCGCTATCTGTCACTTCGCGAGAAAAATTGTACTCGGCTGTTTACCATACCCTACCTGGTAATTTTGCCCTGGCAATAACCTCAATTTCAACATTGGTTGTCGCTACTGAAATGTTTAAGCTGAAGATCGTATACATATATTGAATAAGTATCGGTTAGATTCAGTGGTACCATTACAGTTTGTCTTTGTCTATGAAGTAATAGGAGAACAGGCAGTGATCAAGTTGCGAAATGGAGGGAAAGATTACCTTCGCAATTTTCACTCGACTCCGACTTCGGAATCAACTCCGAGCACTAAATTTAAAAAATAAATAAAAAAATTCTTTTTATTTCATAAGCGAATAACCTTTTATTACAAAATAAAATAATTCTTTCAATATTTTATGACGTTAGCGATGAAAAAGAATTTTAATGACTTTGACATAAAACCGCACTAGCTTTTAAAAGTAGCAAGCATATCACCATTAATTTATTTTTTTAATATAGAAGCCATCAAATGCAATAAGACTTTAAAATGGTTTCCAGAAATCTCACTCCTAAGAATTTTGAGAAAACTTTTATTTTTTGAGATATTGCCATCTTTTGATTTTCACACAAAATATGACATTATTTGACTGGAATTTTTTAAATTAATTTCATTCATCCACTTTATCTTAATCCGAATTTCATTAGATTACCTCTCTTCTAACTCGAGCTAGAATTTGTCAGAGAGAGTTCTATTCTTGGGTATTTTTCTACCCATTCGTCGTTAAAGGGTTAAGTCAGTCGACCCATATTCGTCCATCCGTTCAACGAATAGTCGAAACCACGATAGTGTTCGAACGAATGAGGCTATCCGCATGATATTCTTCATTTATTATAAATGTAAGTCGTTGGCCGTTGAAATGGGTTATTTTGTCCAATAGATTTTAATTGATTATAAAACTCTTAAGGATTTTTCGTACGACGTTTCTTAGTACAGATTTTCGAACTGTTCAAAAACTGATCTTATTCAAAAAGCGGGTGCAAATTTTAATTATTTGTATACCCTACACCACTATTGTCGTGCCAATAAGATAGATAGACCTCTTAAAAAACATACCGATCAATTCGATTTAGCTATATCCGACTGTTTGTGTGTCTGTCCGTCTCTCTGTCTTTCTGTTCATGTTAATTTGTGTACAAATTTATTACAACCATCCTTTTTGGTCCAGAGACGAAGCCTATAGAAATTGGGAGAAATCGGTTCAGATATAACTCCCATATATATGTTCGTCTTATTTGGACTAATACTCCAATAATATCATCATTTGCCAACCGATTCTCTCGAAACTATGCACGAAGGAATTTCATTGAAATTATTGCTCCTACGTGTATGTGTCGCCCAATTTTCACTTTAAGAGCCTTTACAAGCGCATTTATCAACCGATCTTTTCAAAATTTTTCACAACTATTTACTCTATGACTTCCAAAATATGTATGGATTTTAATCGAATTTTACACAGAGACAAGATTTTAATAACATTTTTCCAAAAACAAAATTTCAATGAAATTTATTCAAAAAATTGCAAATTTTGCCCATGAACATTCCATTAAGGAACAGGAGCAAACTTCTCACATATCAATGAGTGCAGTCCGATTGAAGTTTAAGCTCAATGATAAGGGGCCTCCTTTTTATAGCCGAGTCCGAACTGCGTGCCGCAGTGGGACACCTCTTTGGAGAGATGTTTTACATGGCATAGGGGAAAACCACCATTGAAAAATTTTTTCTGATGGTCTTGCCAGGATTCGAACCCAGGCGTTCAGTGCCATAGGCGGACATGGTAACCTCTGCGCTACGGTGCCCTCTATGAAATTTATCCTAAAGCTTGAAATTTTGATGAAATTTTTTCAAAACCATAAAATTTAAATAAACATTTATTTTATGACTTTTTTTTAATAAAATTTTATTGGAATTTTTTCTAAGAAATTGTTCAATGTTATCCTTTTTAAAAACAAATTTTTAATAAAAAAATTACCAAACACAATATTTCCAACAGTTTTTTTAATATAATATCTCAAAGAAATTCGTAGAAACAAAAGTTTATTTATATATTTTTCTTACAATTTAAATTTCAATGCATTTTTCTCTTAAGATAAAATTTTAATGAGATATTTAACTAAAAACAAAATTTAAACGACATGTATTAGAGACAACATTTTGAAGAAATATTGTAGTGAAATTTTTAAACAAAATTTCAATGATTTTTTTTAAAGAAAAATTTCTAATGAAAGTTTCTTTAAAAACAACACATCAATAACACTTTCTCTTAAAACAACATTTCGGTAAAAGTTTCTCCAATACTATGTGCTATGACCAAACCAGTTTTGAGCAAAGGCCTATATATATATATATATATATATATATATATATATATATATATATATATATATATATATATATATATATATATATATATATAGGCCTTTGCTCAAAACTGGTTTGGTCATAGCACATAGTATTGGAGAAACTTTTACCGAAATGTTGTTTTAAGAGAAAGTGTTATTGATGTGTTGTTTTTAAAGAACTTAACAATAGTGAATCATAACATCTATGACCATTTTCTGATTCAATTTGGCTATGTCCGTCTGCCTGTCCATGTTAATTTGTGTACAAAGTACAGGCCGCAATATTTATCCGGTCTTTAAATTAAGCACAAACATGATTTTTGGCCTAGAGACGAAACCTATTGAAATTGGAAAAAATCGATTCAGTTTGGCAAGGGGTATTTTTTTCTGACTCAACATTACTGGCAAATTTCATGAATATCGGTCCAGATTTAGATATAGTTGCCATATATGTATATCGACCGATTTTCACTTCTAGAGCCAATGCAAGTCTATTTATTGATCAATCCTGCAAAAACTTTCTACAACGCTTTCCTCGACAACTACCACAACATCAAAGAATTTTGCTCCAAGTCGGTTCAGATTTAGATTTATATACTTGTTCGTCCGAAGTTGAAAAATATTGCAATAAAGGGCTAATTTGTTAACCGATTCTCTCGAAATTTGGCAGGAAGGATTTTCTTATGACTCTCGACATTACTGGTTAATTTCATAGAAATCGGCTCAGATTTAGATATAGCTGTCATATATGTATATCGCATGACACTCCAATGCAAGCGCATTTATTTTCAAATAGTGCAAAAATTTTGCACAATGCTTTTCTCGACGATTTCCACAATATCTGAGAAGTTCGCCCGCAATCGGTTCAGATTTAGATGTAGATCCCATATATATGTTCGTAAAATTTTATTATATATATTTATATATGTTCGTTTAAACAATTTGCTCGAAATTTGATAGAAGTTGTTTAAAAACCCATCTGAAAACATCCGCCGAGGTCAATCAAAATTGGTTCAGAATTACATATAGCTCCCACATTGTACTTATAGGGTAGGTGAAGGGTATTATACAGTCGGCACCGCCCGAATTTTGCCCTTCCCTACTGGTTTTTATCTTATAAATAAAATTCAATTTGTGTTTGTTTGTTTGTTCCCTATAGACTCAAAAACGGCTGAACCAATTACCTTGAAATTTTCACAGATTGTGGAGGTTGGTCTGGAAGGAAACATAGACTATATAATTTTTTGATATCGGGAGGGGGCAAACCCTCCCCCTTGCCCCAAAAGTACTACCCAAAAATAAAAGTAGACCGATAGGGACAATATTGGGTTCGAATGAAAGGTATTCGAGAGTAGTGTACGAATTTCATAATAAAAGTTGGGTCCAAGTACCTGGGGGGCTGTCCCAGCCCCAAAACCCCTTCAAATAGGTTTATTTGACGATCATGACAATATGGGATTCAAATGAAAGGTATTCGGGAGTAGATTACGAATATGGTCAGGAAGTAGGACGGACTCTCCACCGTTACCCCAAAAACACCACCCAAAATCATAAATGGACCGATAACGACAATATGGGTATCAAATAAAAGGTATGCGTTAGTAGATAACGAATCTGGCATACAAATTCATGTCGAAGTACAATATAAAGGGTCACCCCACTCCCACAAAAAGCCCAAAATGGGCATATTAGCCAATCACGGATGTATGGGACTCGGTTTGTTTGCACCGTATAGACTGAAAAACGGCAGAACCGATTTTCGCATATTGTGTAGGTTGGTCTGGAAGGAAACATAGGCTATATAATTTTTCGGTATTGGAAGGGGGCCGACCCTCCCCTTATACCAAAAACACAACCCAAAATCAAAAGTGAACCGATCGGGACAATATAGGTATCAAATGAAAGGTATTGGAGAGTAGAATACGAAAAAAAATTTGAGTCTAAGTACCCATCGGGCCGCCCCAACCCCAAAACTCTCCCATACAGACATATTGGACGTTCATTTCAATATTGGGCTCAAATTAAAGGCATTTGGGAGTAGATTTCGAATCTGGCATACAAAATCTAATCGAAGTATAGGGAGTCACTCCACCCCTCAAAAGCGCCATTTCACCCATTATGACTATATGATACTGGCTGCATCGATTTTCTCTTAAAAGTATCAAGTACCCAACGGACCCAGCGGGGCTAAAATTAAAGGGATTAGGAAGTGCAGCATGAATTTGATGTCCATATTTAATCGAAATGTCTGAGGTGCCATCCCTCCCCTAATGAGAACATTACCCTATGGAAGAACATTACCACAAGGAACCGAGAAGGGGCAAATTCTCACACATCAATGAGTGCTTTCCGACTCAAGCTTAAACTCAATGATAAGGGACTTGTTTTTATAGCCGGGTCCGAACGGCATCCCGCAGTGCGACACCTCTTTGGGGTACATTTTTTAAATGGCCAGTGTCGCCAACATTAAAAGGGGATAAACACCGCTTTGTCCGGTGTTCGCACCAGAATTCGAACGCGTTCAGCGTCATAGGCTACAATGACACGAATTCGATATTCGCATTCAGGGCGAAGTGTCCCCACCCTAAACAGATATTAGAGAGTTAAAGAAGACGCAGCGGAGCGGACCCGGTTCGCCAAGTTTAATATATTTATCAATATTTTAATGGTATGCATTTTCATGATAAGACTAAACTAAATAAGAAACAAAACACGATTTCCACACCAAATATCGGTAAATGATTTAAATAAAAAACGAAAAGACCTAGAGCTAGAATTAAATACAGCAAAGTTAATTACAACAGGCGTTAAGTTCGGCCGGGCCGAACTTTGGATACCCACCACCTCGGGTATAAATGTAAACCACCTTTCATCAAAATTCGTTGAAAATTTCATACCTTATGTCCCATATCCGTTATATCAAAATAGGTTCCGATTTGGACCAAATACTAATAAGTATACTAGCTAAATCTAAAAATTAACCGATCTGAACTATATACGACACGGATGTCGAAAAGCCTAATGTAAGACACTGTGTCAAACTTCTGTAAAATCGGATTCTAAATGCGCCTTTTATGGGGCCAAGTCTTTAAATAGAGATATCGCTCTACATTGCAGCTATATCCAAATCTCGACCGATTTGGGTCAAGTTGCATAAAAATGTCGAAGAGCCTAATACAAAGCACTGTCCCAAATTTCGGCGAAATCGGACAATAAATGCGCCTTTTATGGGTCCAAGACTTTAAATCGAGATATCGGTCTATATGACAGCTACATCCAAATCTGGACCGATCTGTGCAATATTGCAGAAGTATGTCAAGGCCCTTAACCTAACTCACTGTCCCAAATTTCGGCGACATCGGATAATAAATGAGCATTTTATTGGCCCAAAACCATAAATCAAGAAATCGGTCTATATGGCAGCTATATCCAAATCTGAACCGATCTTGACCAAATTGAAGAAAGATGTCGAAGGGGCTAACACAACTCATTGTCCCAAATTTCAGCAAAATCGAATAATAAATGTGGGTTTTATGGGCCTAACACCATAAATCGGAGGATCGGTCTATATGGCAGCTATATCCAAATCTGGACCGATCTGAGCCAAATTGACGGAGGATGTCGAAGGGCCTAAGGCAACACACTGTCCCAAATTTCAGCACAATCGGATAATAAATGTGTCTTTTATTGGCCTAAGACCCTAAATCGGAGGATCGGTCTATATGGGGGCTATATCAAGATATAGTCCGATATAGCCCATCTTCGAACTTAACCTGCTTATGAACAAAAAAAGAATCTGTGCAAAGTTTCAGCTCAATATCTTTATTTTTAAAGATTGTAGCGTGATTTCAACAGACAGACGGACAGACGGACGGACATGTCTAGATCGTCTTAGATTTTTACGCTGATCAAGAATATATATACTTTATAGGGTCGGAAATGCATATTTCGATGTGTTGCAAACGGAATGACAAAATGAATATACCCCCATCCTTCGGTGGTGGGTATAAAAATAAAAACATTCTACTTTTTTCCCAAAAAAAAATTAAAATTTTTTTTTCAAGTTTTTGTTGTTTTTTTGCCTGTTAGGGCGAGATCATAACATTTTTGTTTTTTCTTTTGTTTGTTTGTTTCTCTTTCGAAACGTTTTTTGTTGAAACGTTTTTTATTACTTTGTACGGAATCGAGATAATTTTCTCGACTCCGACTCCGGGCAAAATCGCTCGACTCCGACTCCGCAGCCCTGGTTTTTTGGTAGGGAGAAAAATTATAATGTAATTTATTTATTATTATTATTATGGATTCATTGTCTACACAAAAAGATAATCGTATAATTAGAGTGTAGATTTATTGTTATATAATACATCCGTCTAAAGTAGGTTCTCAATAAATAAACTAGGTTACAATAAATAAAAAGTGGAACAAAAGAGTGTTTACAAATAAAAAGTGTTAAAAACAAGTAAAAGCCTGCTAAGTTCGGCCGGGCCGAATCTTATATACCCTCCACCATGGATCGCATTTGTCGAGTTCTTTTCCCGGCATCTCTTCTTAGGCAAAACAGGATATAATAAGAATTGCGCCCTTTGGGGGCTCAAGAAGTAAAATAGAGAGATCGATTTATATGGGAGCTGTATCGGGCTATAGACCGATTCAGATAATAATAAACACGTCATGCAAAATTTCAGCCAAATCGGGTAGGAATTACGCCCTCTAAAAGCTCAAGAAGTCCCCAGATCTGTTTATATGACAGCTATATCAGGTTATGAACCGATTTCATCCATACTTGGCACAGTTGTTGGATATCATAACACAATACTTCGTGCACGAATTCATTCAAATCGGATAAGAATTGCGCCTCTAGAGCCTCAAGAAGTCAAACCCAAGATCGGTTTATATGACAGCTATATCAGGTTATGAACCGATTTGAACCATACCTGTCGAAATTGTTGGATATTATAACAAAATACTTCGTGCAAAAACTCATTCAAATCGGATAAGAATTGCGCCCTCTAGAGGTTCAAGAAGTCAAGACCCAAGATCGGTCTATATGAAAGCTATATCAGGTTATGGAATAAGAAGTATTTGTGCAAAATTTCAAGCTTTATACCTTCGGAGGTTAGCGTGCTTTCGACAGACAGACGGACGGACGGACATGGCTAGATCGACATAAAATATCGCGACGATCAAGAATATATATGTAATTGGGAATTTAACAAAAAGCACAAATAAATTGATAATTTTAAAAAATTTTAAAGCAAAATTTAAAGAAATGAAATATCAGTTAACTATGAGAAAAATTTAATAAGCCGTTTTTTAAATGTAATCGTGTTGCTGATGCATTGAATGTCGTGTGGTAGATTATTCGAAAGACTTATGTTGCTAATATAAAATTGTCGTTCAGACATAGAACCCCCACTTCTAAAAGGTATTAACTTTCTTCCTCTATCGGATTGGGCAAATCTCAATCTCTCAAACATTTATCTTGGTTTCTTTTCCACAATAATCTTGTGAATTAGGTATTTCTTTACTAAACGAGAAATTTTCATATTTAAAAATGTAAATGTTTATAGCGATAATAATTTATAAAAACAAATTGACATTAAAATGTGCATAACATCCACTAAAATTTTAGATTAAATTCCCTTCGATACCAAAGCGCTCTCAATCACGTATGCGATAATTTGCCCCATATTTTTTTAGGCGGCGATACTTGTTCCTTATATGATGGCAGGAATACTTCCTTTAGACATTCTCAAGTTTCTTAACATCCAAAATAGTCACTAAAAATACCTTAGTTTTTGCATACGTTTCCTGAACTTCTACTTAATAGACTTTCTTTGTTTTTTGTATGATTTCCCAATTTTCAGAAAGGACAATGACTTCGGACCAATTTTTGAGCAACATATTTTAAAAGTACGATAGCACGTATTTTTATCATTTCGTTATGATATTGGTTAAGGACCTGCAAAGAAAATGAACAGATAACTAGACGCAGATATCAAAAATTGGTAAAGTTGACTGAACTTTTTGACACTTTCATCGAATGCCATGTAAGGCCACCTGTTTGTATGAAATCATTGTTTGCCAGTGCGTGAAACCCTATATTTTACTAAAGATCCTTAGAAAATATAAAGATAATATATTTTCTTAACAAAATAACCCATTAGTATGCAATTCAATGTAATTACGAAATATCGGGAAATAAATTAAGATTTATTGCACATAAATTTCTCGAGCTTGATTTGCCCATTTTCAGATCTTTCCGTTCTGTGAATTTGCAAAAAGACAGCTATTTGTAGATACTTCTGCTCGGTATGTTCTATTATCTTCTATATGTTTAATGACCTATCGTACTTTTTTAATTTTCTAAAATACTTTCTGCCTACTCAGACAACGCTAATATTTTTTTTCGTAGTATTCTTCAATTTTTTTTTATAAAACAGCACAGCTTCTGGTCTCGTTCTCCCTGCCATTTTTGAATTATTCCAAACAGACATAACTTAAAATGTTGCATACTTTAAGGGGTTGCCAATTGTGCAGATCTGTATTTTTGTTTAGTTATTTAATATAATAAATTACACAAAAACAAATAAACTTGCATTAAATATCAATGAACTCCCACTCAAAATGGTAATTTTAACCCATAAAACATAAAAAAACACAAATTAATTTGTCTCTATACATACATTATATACATACTTTGAATGAAATTACAACAGTTTATTTATATCTTTAAGCAAAACAAAAAAAATGTATAATACAAAAAGAAAGTTATAAAAAACATTATTTCAACAAATGATAAAAATATATCTATAATTTACACATATACTTGTAACACATAATTGTAAAAATATTGTATATACTAGTAATTTTATATTAATAAAATGCAATTAATTTTTTTAAATGGAATGGTAAAATATATATAATAAAATTATTGTATTTTGCAAAAAGACAAAAGAAATTAAAAAAAATATATTACAAACAAGGAATCATGAATTATGCTAGAGAAAACAAAAATAATTCCAGTGATTTTAGTTTAAGTTTATGATATGTACATAATATTATCGATTAAATTATATATTAGTAATAAATATAAACGAAATAAAACCAACCATCTTAAATAACAAAGACAAAAACATTAAAGTGTATACAATACATATTTTTTTTTTGTTAACACAAACGGTTATTTATTAAACTGGGTAAGAAGAGAACAATCCCAGTTGGAAATGAATGAATGAAAAATTTAACTCAAATTGATTTTTTATATCGATTTGCCCTCAATGGAGTAACAAGGAAATTTAGCGTGTTTATTTGTTTATTTTATATAGTACTAAAAAATTCACCAGAGCCTTTCATTTTAGGGTTTTAACATCAATAGTAGACCTCAGAGTCCGTCTAGTCCAGGTCGGCGATACCAATGTGGTTTATCGTTTATCCAACAACCGTAATTTAAAGTTGCCTTTAATATGAACATAGATAAGCACCAACACAAATCCGCACATAATTTCTTATACCGGCGGCCATAGGAAAAACGTTGTTGTTATTCCACCAAGCAACTTCACTTAGTGTTAACAATCGTGTTTTACCCCCACTGACCCTCAGGATGCGAAATGGTCAACATTGTCTCTATTTAGTAGTATCTTCCATATTTCCTTCATGATTTTCAATATTCTTCAACATTTAGAACCAAACTATATTGCTTAAAAGATCGTATTAATTTAATGATTTCGCACAAATCCCACCTCATTCTCGTAAGTATTGAGCTTATTTTGATATATTTTGAACGAAAACCACTTTTTGGATTGTAAATTTTGTCAGTTTACAAAAGGATAGATATCAAACTACGTGTCAATGCCGCACATTTGGAAAATACATAATCCATCTCGTAAAAATTTGTTTGGGGTAAGTATATTACATTGCTTAAGAAATGTATAGGTTAAACAAGGAGGGATGGCAAAAGTCAGGCGGTACCGACTTTTTAATACCCTGCATATATACTATAAGCTTAATGTGGGGGATATAATTTTATGGGATCTATATAGGAATCACCGTAACGCAGAAGTTAACATGTCCGCCTATGACGCTGAACGCATGGGTTCAAATCCAAGCGAGAACATCAGAAAAAAATCTCGTCTGTGGATATCCCCTCCTAATGCTGGCGACATTTGTGAGCAGAATTAGGAGGGGATGCTGGCGACATAGCATAGTGCTATGTTAAAACTTCTCCTAAAAGAGGTGTCGAACTGAGGCACGCCGTTCGGACTCGGCTATAAAAAGAGGCCCCAGAGCTTAAAGTTTGAATTGGACAGCACTTAGTAATATGTGAGAAGTTTGCCCAGTTCCTTAGTGGAGTATTCATGGGCAAATTTGCAATTTGTATACAGAAATGTTAGTCGATTCTGATGGAATCTGGTAGAGGTTTTTAGATAGTTAACAAAACAATCATTACCAAATTTGTAGTGATTGTAGAGTAAATGCAATGCAAATTTGCCCATGAACTTTCCATTAAGGAACATGGACAAAATTCCCACACATCAATGAGTGCTGTCCGATTCAAGTTTAAGCTCAATGAAAAGGTACCTGCTTTCTATAGCGCGGCAAAACGGTGCCGCAATGCCAAGCCTCTTTGCAGAGAAGTTTTAATATGGATTCTATGCATGACATGGCATGGTTAGGTTAGGTTTAAGTGGCAGTCTGTCATCAGACTCACCTAGACGTTATCGTATAATATGACACATTAGGAACAGGAGAATGAATATGTGTTCTAGTTTCTACCGTTATACCATCCAGATCGCTTTTAAAAACCCAACAATACCGAACGTTCACATCCGTTAAATCAGACAAGCTCTCAAAAAAATTAGAACCACCTTCTGACTGCCAGTGCGGGACACACACACAGCAGATGTTCTATAGTCTCTTCTTCTTCTATGACCTCTCAGCTTCTGCAAAAGTCGGTCCTTGCAGCCCTCAGTTTATCAGTATGATGACAATGACTGAGACTTCTGTTCTAGTCAGCGACAGCAAAGCGGTAAACCTCTTCAAGTCTAAATTATGCTACATAATTAGGAAGCCACCGTGGCGCAGAGGTTAGCATGTCCGCCTATGGTGCCTAACACTTAAGTTCAAATACCTGCGTGAACATCAGAAAAATTTGCAGCGGCAGTTGACCCCTTACTAATGATGGCTATATTTTTGAAGTATCCTGCCATTTAAAACTTCTCTCGTTGAGATCTGCGCAGCCGAGAGCGGTTTTTGTGTTCAGAAATATGTTCCCCAGAGATTAAATTATTGCTTGATTACCTGGCTGTCTGAGAAATTAATTATGCCAATCGTAATAATGACATAATATCTAAGCTATTTCACCACTTCTTTTATTACTATCATCTCCGCTTGATACATTCTACAGTGGTATTATTACCAGCGATATCGTAGTTCCAACCGGTTCTATCAGGAATAGAGGTACAGTACTTTTCATCAAAAAGCGACGGTAATGCGTAATCCACACTGCCTGGAACATCTGGCATTTTAATATAGTCCGTAGCCGTCGCATGACCATAATGTCCAAAGCCATTGGGTGTTGCATTAAAGTCAGTGCATCAGAAAGTGTTGTCCTCAGTGCGGCTGTGATACACATACAAGCCATCCTTTGTATCCGGCTGAGTATTGAACAACAGATGGGCTTTTGAAGCGCCGTCCACCAGACCACAACACCATATAACATTATGGGTCTAAAACTGCACTATATACCCAGTACATCTCACGCAGTTTAAACCTCCAACTTGTGCCATTAGCTCTTGCCCTATTTGATATAAAGTTCAATTTCCTGTCCACCAAGGTATCTGGCGCTTTCAGTAAATGGAACATTCTTTACTTCCAAGGGCTCCTGGGTATGAAATCAACAACTTCCGTCTTAGGCGGATTTACGCCTAGACCATTTTCGGTAGCCCACTTCTCTATCGTACTTAGATCTTTCTGAAGTATATCTCTAAGAGTGCCGGGAAACATTTTCCATATTATGATACCAGCACAATTTATCTCCCTAAGCCAAGGAGCCAGTCTGTCGGAAATAGCTTGTAATAAACCGGTGATACATAATCAGGGCCTTGCGGCTTAAGAAGACGATTTTTTTATCGCCCAAAGGATTTTCGACACAATTCCCCTTTCGACACAATATGCTACGACAAATACATACCAGTGACAACTTCTTCTGGTGCCACTTTATCCGTTGTAGAGCTTTCCGGCAAATGTGTATCAACGAATATTTCTAGTGCTTCGTCACCAGATATTGTCCATTGTATTGCTCTAGAACGTGCTTATATAAGGGAGTCTTTCAGAGCCATTATGATCCGCTTGGCCATTATATTTATATACTCCGAAGTTTCCACTTCCTTTTCATTGTTGCAGAATATGTGCCAATATTTATCCCGATCTGCCTTTAGCCGATTGACCATTTCAGCAGTATTTTCTCCAAGGCTGAAACTAATATAGCGTTGATCAGAGAAGATGTGGTCCATCTAACACTCAACTACCACAAAAGTAACATCTAGTACCTCCTGTTTGTTCCTGGTAATAACGGTCGGTTTATTTCCTTTACTACAAATCGCCAAATTGCAACTTATAATTCGATGAACAGCTTATCCCTTCCGTTGATATCTAAATTTGCCCATATCAAGTGATGTGCATTGGCTTTACTTCCCACACTGAGGCTCTTTTTCCCTGGAAAAGCGGCTTCAACAAGCAACTTCAGGCTTGAAGGCGGCATCTCTGAATCGTGTGCCATATATAAGGAAGCCAGCCAGTAATAAGACTCAATCTTCCGTGCTTAGCGACAAAAGACGAAAAACATTTAGACTACTTATTACGGGAATATAGGATCTGTATTTTCCATTCCCCAAACCATTGAGTAGTTGAAATACAGGAGTTCTTAATCCTCGAATCATTCCTCCACACAGCTATAGTTCCTCGATAAGAACAATATATAATCTTCCTGCCATCAGAAGAACCTATGCCTGGTGTAGTACCTCACAAATGTAGACAGCATTAGAAGGGGATAACCAAAGCAAAAATAAATTGTATGTTCTCGCCAAGATTCGAACACAGACGGTGTCATAAGCAGACATGCTAACCTCTGCGCTACGGTGGCCTCCATACCATACTCAGAGGTTCCTTTTTCATGAACAACAGATTATCTATAAGAAGCTTTGTTCGATCACATCTGACTGTTGAATTCTAGCGATTTAACTATGTTTCCCTAGAACGCTCCCTAACTCCTTGAGATTTTCGATTGTGGCGGATATTGACACAAGAGCAAGGCTTACAACCGATCTCGCAAGCATGTCGTTTTTTCATTTCCCGTAATATCATAATGTCCAGGAACCCAGCATAAATCCAGAAAACAATTTGAAACCTCTTGATAGCGACCATAAACTTTTGATCTTACACTCGTGTCAGTTAAAACCTTCAATGCTTCTTAACTATCGTTGCAGATACAGATATTAGATCTATTTATTCCTATGGATATCACAATCTCTCTGCTTGAAAAATGCTGCAGTGATTACGCATGCACAAAGAAACGCTGATGCCGTAAAGTTCACTGATATATATGGCACAACCGGCCCTATCTACTTAAGATTCATCTGTAAATATATTAACATCCGTAAACCTAATCCGACACTTCAACCATTCCATCAGAGTCGGTATTCTAATATATAGTCTGCAGTCTACAATTTCTTTATCAACTTGTAAGTCCGTCTGCAGGTCTTCCAGTGTGCTGTCCAGTATACGGATATGTCCAACTGGAGTTTTCCTAAGCTGGTCAAGCAGTAGTAGTTTAACAGAGTCCTCGTCCTCTCCGCCGACTTCTTCATAAACAAATCAATCGGCTTTTCGCCATCGTGCTTATAGCCCAGTCATAAATCCCAAGGCAACGCTATTAATCCTGTCTAGATCGCGCACATGTGTCTCCTTTATCCGTCATCAGCCACCAGCCATTTATAAGAATCAATGAATTTAATTAAAATCAAATAAGCAGATGACTAACAAATCACTCCATACTAACCTTCATAAAAATTAATTTCGTGACGATCCGTAATAAAAATATCAATTTCGACAGCATATGACACAGTTGTTGGAAGTCAATAAAAAAATCACACGTGCATTATTTCAGTCAAATCGGATAGTATTTACGTAATGTAGGGCGGGATATCGGTTTATATGGGGCCTATATCAGGTTTTAGATCAATTCGGACCATACATAGTACATCGTTTGGAGATCATAGTGAAAGTCGTCGTATACGTTTTCAGCCAAATCGGATAAGAATTGCACTCTCAAGAGGATCAAGAAGTATAATCGGAAAATCGTTTTATATGGCAGCTCTTAAACATGGGCCAATTTAGACCATTTACGCCCCCAACCATGAGTACACATCACCATGGATATGGTTTAAAACTTACACAAATTAACTCATTTTAAGTGAGTTTTTTTTTTTTTTTTTTGTAAAACTAAATCGGCGATTTAAAGAGGCATTTTGCTGCTCATTGGGAGTGGGTGGTGGATAGCGTATGTATATTTCAAGTAATTTCGGATAAAAATTGGGGCTTCATTTCTAATTAGTACTCATAAATTTGTTTATAAAAAGTATTCTTTTCGTCTTTTCTGAATGCTGATCTTAAAGCCATAAGTATTCTTATGTATAACAAGTAAAAGCGTGCTAAGTTCGGCCGGGCCGAATCTTATATACCCTCCACCATGGATCGCATTTGTCGAGTTCCTTTCCCGGCATCTCTTCTTAGGCAAAAAAGGATATAAGAAAAGAGTTGCTCTGCTATTAAAACGATATCAAGATATGGTCCGGTTCGGACCACAATTAAATTATATGTTGGAGACCTGTGTAAAATTTCAGCCAATTCGTATAAAAATTGCGCCCATTGGGGCTCACGAAGTAAAATAGAGAGAACGATTTATATGCGATCTGTATCGGGCTATAGACCGATTCAGACCACAATAAACACGTTTGTTGATGGTCATGAGAGGATTCGTTGTACAAAATTTCAGGCATATCGGATAATAATTGCGACCTCTAGGGGTCAAGAAGTAGAGATCCCAGATCGGTTTATATGGCAGCTATATCAGGTTATGAACCGATTTGAACCTTATTTGACACAGTTGTTGAAAGTAAAAATAAAATACGTCATGCAAATTTTAGCCAAATCGGATAGGAATTGCGCCCTCCAGAAGCTCAAGAAGTCAAATCCCCAGATCTGTTTATATGACAGCTATATCAGGTTATGGACCGATTTCAGCCATACTTGGCACAGTTATTAGATATCATAACGAAATACTTCGTGCAAAAATTCATTCAAATCGGATAAGAATTGTGCCCTCTAGAGGCTCAAGAAGTCAAGACCCAAGATCGGTTTATATGACAGCTATATCAGGTTATGGACCGATTTGAACCATACTTGGCACAGTTGTTGGGTATCATAACAAAACACGTCGTGCGAAATTCCATTCCAATCGGATAAGAATTGCGCACTGTAGAGGCTCAAGAAGTCAAGACCCAAGATCGGTTTATATGGCAGCTATATCAGGTTATGGACCAATTTGAACCATACTTGGCACAGTTGTTGGATATAATAACAAAACACGTCGTGCGAAATTCCATTCCAATCGGATAAGAATTGCGCACTCTAGAGGCTCAAGAAGTCAAGACCCAAGATCGGTTTATATGGCAGCTATATCAGGTTATAGACCGATTTAAACCATACTTGACACAGTTGTTAGATATCATAACAAAACACGTCGTGCAAAATTTCATTCTGATCGGATAAGAATTGCGCACGCTAGAGGCTCGAGAAGTCAAGACCCAAGATCGGTTTATATGCCAGCTATATCAGGTTATGAACCGATTTGAACTATACTTGGCACAGTTGTTGGATATCATAACAAAACACGTCTTGCACAATTTCATTCCAATCGGATAAGAATTGCGCACTCTAGAGGCTCAAGAAGTCAAGACCCAAGATCGGTTTATATGGCAGCTATATCAAAACATGGACCGATATGGCCCATTTACAATACCAACCGACCTACACTAATAAGAAGTATTTGTGCAAAATTTCAAGCGGCTAGCTTTACTCCTTCGGAAGTTAGCGTGCTTTCGACAGACAGACGGACGGACGGACGGACGGACGGACGGACAGACGGACGGACATGGCTAGATCGACATAAAATGTCACGACGATCAAGAATATATATACTTTATGGGGTCTCAGACGAATATTTCGAGTAGTTACAAACAGAATGACGAAATTAGTATACCCCCCATCTTATGGTGGAGGGTATAAAAATAAATTTGTGTTTGCTTGTTAGTTGATTTGTTAGTTTGTTTGTCTGTTCCGTATAGACTCAAAAACGGCTGTATCGATTTTCTTGAAATTTTAAAATTTTTTGATATCTGAAAGGTAGGTGGACCCTCCCCCTTACCATAATTTTCAAATTCGGCCGGGCCGAACTTTGGATACCCACCACCTCGGTTATATATGTAAACCATTTTTCGTCAAAAAGCGGTGCAAAATTCATACCCTAAGCACCATAGCAGCTATTTCACTATATGTTCCGATTTGGACCAAAAGTAAGTCATTGTTCAATTGAATATTACAAAATATTGGTTTCTTTTAGTAGTTATATCTAAAAATAATAAACCGATCTGAACTATACACGACACGGATATTGAAAAGCATAACATAAGTCAGTATGTCAAATTTCAGTGAAATCGAAATAAAAATGCGCCTTTTATGGGGCCAAGACTTTAAATCGAGAGATCGGTCTATATGGCAGTTATATGCAAATCTTGATCGATCGATTGCAGAAATATGAGGAGGTGCTTAACTTAACTCTTTGTCCCAAATTTCGACAACATCGGACAATAAATGCGCTTTTTATGGCCCACAAAACCTAAAACCGAGAGATCGGTCTATATGGCGGCTATATTCAAATCAGGACCGATCTGCGCGATAATGCAGCAGTATGTCAAGGCGCTTAACTTAACTTACTGTCCCAAATTTCGGCGACATCGGACAATAAATGCGCCTTTAATGGGCCTAAGACCCTAAATCGGAGGATCGGTCTATATGGCAGCTATATCCAAATCTGGACCGATCTAAACCAAATTGTCGAAGGGTCTAACACAACTCACTGTCCCAAATTTCAGCAAATCGGATAATAAATGTGGCTTTTATGGGCCTAAGACCCTAAATCGGAGGATCGGTCTATATGGCAGCTATATCCAAATCTGGACCGATCTGGGCCAAATTGGCGAACGATGCTAGAGGGCCTAACACAACTCACTGTCCCAAATTTCAGCAAAATCGGATAATAAATGCTTTTATGGGCCTAAAACCCTAAATCGGAGGATTGGTCTATATGGCAGCTATATCCAAATCTGGACCCATCTGCGCCAAATTCACGAAGGATGTTGAAGGGCCTAACACAACTCACTGTCCCAAATTTCAGCAAAATCGGATACTAAATGTGGCTTTTATTGGCCTAAAACCCTAAATCGGAGGATCGGTCTTTATGGCAGCTATATCCAAATCTGGACCGATCTGAACCAAATTGACGAAGGATGTTGAAGGGCCCAACACAACGCCCTGTCACAAATTTCAGCAAAATCGGATAATAAATGTGGCTTTTATTGGCCTAAGACCCTAAATCGGCGGATCGGTCTATATGGGGGCTATATCAAGATATTGTCCGATATAGCCCATCTTCGAACTTAACCTGCTTATGGACAAAAAAAGATTCTGTGCAAAGTTTCAGCTCAATATCTCTATTTTTGAAGACTGTAGCGTGATTTCAACAGACAGACGGACAGACGGACGGACATGTCTAGATCGTCTTAGATTTTTACGCTGATCAAGAATATATATACTTTATAGGGTCGGAAATGGATATTTCGATGTGTTGCAAACGGAATGACAAAATGAATATACCCCCATCCATCGGTGGTGGGTATAAAAATTTAGTATCTAAATTTCAGATGGTTTACCTAGGGGTCCCCCACCCCCAAAACCTACCAAATATATTTTTAGACCAATCACGACAATATGGGACTCAAATGAAAGGTATTTAACATTAGAAAACGTATCTGATATCCAATTGTCGGACCAAGTGTTTGGGGGACCACCCCAACTCCAAAAAAACACCCCTAAGTCGGATGTATTTGCCGACCATGGCAATATGGGACTCAAATGATAGATAATTGCGAGTAGAATACGAATCTGATATCCAAATGTGGGACCAAGTTTTTGGGGGTCATCCCTTTCCCAAAACACCCCAAAAAGGACTTATTTACTGACCATGGCAATATAGGGCTCAAATAAAAGGTATTTGAGTGTAGACGAATCTGATATCAAAATGTGGAACCATGTGTTTGGGAGGCCGCCCTTCTCCCAAAATACCCCCAAACAGGACAAATTTACGACGTATCTCAAATGAAGGGCCTTTGGGAGTAAAGTACGAATCTGATATCAACATTCAGGAAAAAGTGTCTATGGGGCCACCCCACCTCCAAAACACCACCTAAATAGGACGTATATGCTGACAATTGCAATGTTGGGCTCAATTAAAAGGAATTTTAGAGTAGAACACGAATCAGAGCCAAGTCACTGAGTGGCCACCCATCCCCCAAAGCAGCCTTAATCCGAACATGTCTGCCGGCTATGGAAATATGGGGCTCAAATGAAAGGTATTTGGAAGTAGATCACGCATCCGAAGTTAACATTCGGGACCAACTGTCTAGTGGACGTCGCAGCCCCATAACAACCCCCAAATAATAAGTATTTGCTCGCCATGACAATTTGGGTTTTAAACACAGGGGAGTTCGATATTTATAGCTTTTAGGGTCCATTCTCCAAACCGGACATATTTGCTGACTTTTGCAATAAGGGGCTAAAATGAAAGGTATTTGGGATTAGAAAACTAATTGAATATCCAATTTTGAGGCCAATGAAAATATGGGGTTCAAATAAATGATATATGAGAGTAGAGCACGATGCTAAAACACACCTAAATCGGACATATTTACCGACCAGGTCACTGTGGGGCTTAAATGAAAGGTATTGACACCCACTTTCGAAACCAATTTTCTGGGTATTTGGGAGTAGAATGCGAATCTGATATCCATTACCATGACCTTTCTCATGTGTTTTTTTTTTGGAAAAGGATATGAATCTCATATCCACTTCTGGAGCAAAGGGTTTGGTTACTTCAATCCACCACCAAAACCAAGAGAATGAAGTAGGTCTAACACCCAAACTTTGATGGGCGGACCCTCCCCTTACCCTTACCCTTTTTTCTAAAATGCCAGTTATCGGAGATGGGTGGGGCAATTCAAACGAAATTTAATTTGTTTATAATAACTAAAAAACAGATAATTGGCGTCCTTATTTAGAATGGGATGTCTAGGGGCAGGGCCACCTTCAGAACCAGCCAAATGGAAATATAAAACAAATAGAGCACGAATCTGATATATGGGCGTCCACCTCACCGCCAAAAATACTCCCATACCGAATATATTTACCAACCTCAGTAAATGATTTCGGTAACCTATTTATAGCCATACCAAAGCAATGGCAACATTGCCAAGGTATACTATTTTAAATACCCTGTTCCTTAATATGAAATTTTACATGCAAGCCGAATTTGTCAAATTAGATATAGATATTTATTAAACTTAACTACATGCATATTTTTCACCATTTCAACTGGGCACTTCTTTTGTTAAGCGATAATAATATTTAAGCCTCAGCTCTAAATATTAAATATTATTAATTTTCTTTTACTCCAACTATGTTGAAGGATTATCATGAAATGATTTCCATGAACTCTTTGCCAGATTATCAATTTGGCTTAATTCATACCTCTTTCAACTGGGATTCAAAGCCATTATTAAATATTATAAAAACCTTAAAAACTGCCTAAACGAAATTACTGGTTTTATAACTTGTTGTATTGTATATAACATATAATTTATAACGACTTGTAACGGGATTATTTAAGGAAAATTAATGAATTTGTTGGCATATTCAGGAAAAAACATGCGCTAAGCTTAATTGAGAATGTTAGCCAAACAAATTTCACTCGTGAGCGAAAAATATATCCATAAATAAATAACTAAACGATGACAAAATATTTCTAGCAAAAAGAAGACATCAAAAGCTACAACAATTTTGAAAACCAATAACAATAGTTAGTTTAAACCATTGTAGAAAAAAGGAAAACAAATTTAAATGGAAAATGGTAATAATGAATGTGAAACACAATAAAAAAGAGTTCTTACAACATATACAAATAATTCAATGATGTGTTATATATAGGCATAACATAAAAACGGGCAAATTTTAAATGATGAGGAAACTGAAAACATTTTATTGTACAAAAAGTCCAATATGTGGATTATACTATAGGTTAGTATATAAGCACATGTATAAACGAGTTGTATATTCATATAAATATTACATTCACCCATTCCGTGGGGGCACGGCACAAATTGACCAAGCCTAATTTGTTAAATGAAACTTTTGTACTCACCTACAAATTTTGAGAATCGAATCGATATTAGCATCAAGTTGTCACACAAGTTGGTACAGTTGTAGGTTTGGCAATAAAACTAACCTTTTCAAATTTCCTCCAAATTGATTTTAAAGTTCCTTTTTTATTTAAGGATATCATATCGGTAGATAGATTTTTATGGCTTACCTGCAGTAGGGATACATTCTACTCCAATATTTTTTATCTTCAAATGAAATCTGCAAATGCAATATTGCCACATACCAATGATATCATCGGCATAGGCTATGAGCCAGTTTTGTTTATTGAACTTTGTGTCATTTATTTTTCTGCAGAGCTTCAATTGAGCCTCAATCGAACGAATGGTTTATATGAGAGCTGAATGAAATGTTTAGTTATTTATAATTTGACAGATCTGTAGTACGTGTACCAATTAAGGACAAATGCTAATATTACAGCAAAATCGATCTTATAGAACTTGCGAGTATGAAATATGGAACGGTCTCACAGAATATAAGAATCTTATATTAACGGAATCATGTGGTCTACCCAAAATTGAGAAATCAATGTGCATAAAACGATAATGTTCGATTGTATAAAATAATTGGCGAAAGTGATCGAGATATACGCAGAGTAAAAGTATTTAGGAATCTTTTCATAATTCCATTCATAGTTTATTATACCCACCTCCGACGGATAGTGGTATATTCATTTTGTTATTCCGTTTGCAACACATCGAAATATCCATTTCCGACCCTATAAAGTATATATATTCTTGATCAGCGTAAAAATCTAAGACGATCTAGACATGTCCGTCCGTCTGTCTGTTGAAATCACGCTACAGTCTTCAAAAATAGAGATATTGAGCTGAAACTTTGCACAAATTCTTTTTTTTTGTCCATAAGCAGGTTAAGTTCGAAGATGGGCTATATCGGACTATATCTTGATATAGCCCCCATATAGACCGATCCGCCGATTTAGGGTCTTAGGCCCATAAAAGCCACATTTATTATCCGATTTTGCTGAAATTTGGGACAGTGAGTTGTCTTAGACCCTTCGACATCCTCCGTCAATATGGCTCAGATCGGCTCAGATTTGGATATAGCTGCCATATAGACCGATCCTCCAATTTAGGGTATTAGGCCAATAAAAGCCATATTTATTATCCGATTTTGCTGAAATTTAAGACAGTGAGTTGTCTTAGACCCTTCGACATCCTCCGTCAATATGGCTCAGATCGGCTCAGATTTGGATATAGCTGCCATATAGACCGATCTCTCTATTTAAAGTCTTGGCCCCATAAAAGGCACATTTTTACTCCGATTGCACCGTGTCGTATATAGTTCAGGTCGGTTTATTTTTAGATATAACTTCTAAAAAGACAAATATTTTGTTATATACAATACAATTGAACAATAACTTTTACTTATTAGATGTTGGTCTAAATCGGAACATATATTGATATAGCTGCTATGGGACATAAGGTATGCAATTTTCACCGAATTTTGATGAAAGGTGGTTTACATATATACCCTAGGTGGTGGGTATCCAAAGTTCGGCCCGCCCGAACTTAACGCCTTTTTACTTGTTTTTTACATAATATTTATGTAACGAACTTTGAATGCGTGAACAAGTTCTTATATTGATGTACAAGCCAGTATTTTTTCGAAAATATATAAGAATTTCTAAAATCCAGAATCATTTTCTTAACTTTCCTCACCTTTTCGCCCTTTTTGACCTCTGTTTCGCTATCTTATTGGCAAACCCGTTTTTTACTTTGCCTGCAGAGAAAGACCACTTGAATTGGGATTGTTTTTCGTTTATGCTATTAGTGTGTGTGTATTAGATGCCTGCACTAGACAACACTAGTATACAGCAAAATCCCTTTTTATACCCACCACCGAAGGATGGGGGTATATTCATTTTGTCATTCCGTTTGCAACACATCGAAATATCCATTTCCGACCCTATAATGTATATATATTCTTGATCAGCGTAAAAATTTAAGACGATCTAGACGTGTCCGTCCGTCTGTCTGTCGAAATCACGCTACAGTCTTTAAAAATAGAGATATTGAGCTGAAACTTTGTATAGATTCTTTTTTTGTCCATAAGAAGGTTAAGTTTGAAGATGGGCTATATCGGACTATATCTTGATATAACCCCCATATAGACCGATCAACCGATTTAGGTTCTTAGGCAAATAAAAGCCACATTTATTTTCAGATTTTGCTGAAATTTGGGACAGTGAATTATGTTAGGCCCTTCAATATCCTTCGTTAATTTGGCCCAGATCGGTACAGATTTGGATATAGCTGTCATATAGACCGATCCTCCGATTTAGGGTCTTAGGCCCATAAAAGCCACATTTATTATCCGATTTCGATGAAATTTGGGATAGTGAGTTGTGTTAGATCGTCAATTTGGCCCAGGTCGGTTCAGATTTAAATAAAGCTGCCATATAGACCGATCTCTCGGTTTTGGGTTTTGGGGCCATAATAAGCGCATTTATTATCCGATTTTGCCGAAATTTGAGACAGTGAGTTGCGTTAGGCTCTTCGACGTCCTTTAGCAATTTGGCCCAGATCGGTCTAGATTTGTATATAGCTGCCATATAGACCGATCTCTCGGTTTTAGGTTTTGGGGCCATAAAAGGCGCAATTTATAATCCGATTTCACTGAAATTTGGGACAGTGAGTTGCTTTAGGCTCTTCGACGTCCTTCTTGAATTTGGCCCAGATCAGTCCACATTTGGATATAGCTGCCATATAGACCGATCCTCCGATTTAGGTTCTTATGCCCATAAAAGCCACATTTATTATCCGAATTTGCCGAAATTTGGGACAGTGAGTTGTGTTGGACCTTTCGATACCCTTCGTTAATTTGGCCCAGATAAAGCGATCCTCCCATTTCGGGTCTTAGGCCATAAATGCCACATTTATTATCCTTTTGATAAAATTTGGGACAGGGGGTTGTGTTAGGCCCTTCGACATTCTGCGTCAATTTGGCTCAGATCGGTCCACATTTGGATATAGCTGCCATATAGACCGATCCTCCCATTTAGGGTCTCAGGCCCATAAATGCCACACTTTTTATTCGCTTTTGATGAAGTTTTGGACAGAGAGTTGTGTTAGACCCGTCGACATCCTTCGTTAGTTTGGTCCAGATCGGTCTAGATTTGGATATAGCTGCCATATAGACCGATCTCTCGATTTAAGGTTTTGGGCAAATAAAAGGCGCATTTATTGTCCGATATTTGGGACAGTTCGTTGTATTAGGCTTTTCCACATCCGTGTCGCATATGGTTCAGATCGGTTTATTTTTAGTTACAGCTTCTATTTAAAAAGAACAATATTTTGTTATTCACAATTGAACAATGAATTGTACCGATTAGTATTTGGTTCAATTCGGAACATATTTCGAAATAACTGCTATGGGAAATTTACACCGGATTTTGATGAAAGGTGGTTTACATATATACCCGAGGTGGTGGGTATCCAAAGTTCGGCCCGGCCGAACTTAACACCTTTATGCTTGTTAATTATAGCCTACACCACTACTGCGGTAAAGGGTATTTTTTACCCTCCACCGTAGGATTGGGGCATACTAATTTCGTAATTCTGTTTGTAACTACCCAAAATAATCGTCCCAGACCCCGTATAGTATATGCATTCTTGATAGTCAAGACATTTTAAGTCGATCTAGCCATGTCCGTCCGTCCGTCTGTTTGTCGAAAGAACGCTAACTTTCGAGGCAGTAAAGCTAGCCGTTTGAAATTTTGCACAAATATTTCTTATTAATGTAGGTCGGTTGGGATTGTAAGTGGGCCATATCGGTCCATTTTTTGATAAGAATTGCGCCCTCTAGAGGCTCAAGAAGTCAAGACCCAAGTTCGGTTTATATGGCAGCTATATCAAAACATGGACCGATTTGGCCCATTTACAATACCAACTGACCTACACTAATAAAAAGTATTTGTGCAAAATTTCAAGGGGCTAGCTTTACTCCTTCAAAAGTTAGCGTGCTTTCGACAGACTGACGGAGGGACGGACAGACGGACGGACATTGCTAGATCGCCTTAAAATGACATGACGATTAAGAATGTATATACTTTATGGGGTCTTAGACGAATGACGATATTAGTATACCCCTATCCTATGGTGGAGGCTACAAAAATTAAGTGTGCATGGGAAAACAACAAGTGTGTTTAGGAATATACAAGTGTCGTTGATCTAATCAATAAATGATTAATACGAAATTGTCTTGGCGGCACACAAGGCCCATTTCTTATCCGATTTTGATGAAATTTTAAATGATGAGTTACATGAACTACTGGTTCACCATTTCAGAGCACATATGATTGTGATTAAATTCGATAGTGATTAAATTTAAAAGAAAACATAATTTCTTAAGGCCACAAAATGATTATTGCTCCGGTTTTTATTAATCTTTTTATTGAGCTATCTTCTATCTATATATATAACAAGTACGAGCGTGCTAAGTTCGGCCGGCCGAATCTTATACACCCTCCACCATGGATCGCATTTGTCGAGTTCTATGATCGGTATCTCTTTTTAGGCAAACAAAGAATATTGAATAAGAACTGTTATGCTATTGGAGCTATATCAAGTTATAATCCGATTCGGGCCATAAATGAATGCTAAACATTGTAGAAGTCATTGCATAATATTTCAGTTCCTTCAGATAAGAATTGCGCATTGTAGGGGGTCAAGAAGCAAAATCGGGAGATAGTTTTATATGGGAGCTGTATCAAGCTATTGATCGATTCAGACGATATTAGACACGTATGTTGAAGGTCATGAGAGAAGCCGTTGTACAAAATTTATGCCAAATCGGATGAGAAGTCGAGATGGCAACTATATCAAAACATGGACCGATTTGGCCCATTTACAATCCCGATCGAACTAAACTATTTAATAGAAAGTATTTGTGCAAAATTGCAAGCGGCTAGCATTGCTCCTTCGAAAGTTAGTGTGCTTTCGACAGACAGGCGGACCGAAATGGCTAGATCGACTTAAAATGACATGACGATCAAGAATATATATTTATGGGGTCTCAGACTCATATTTAGAGGTGTTATAAACAGAATGACGAAATTAGTATACCCCCATCCTATGGTGGAGGGTATAAAAAGAGTTGCGTGACTGACTGATTGCTGACTGACTGACTTATTATCGCCCAATCCAAACGGCTAAGCTAAATAGAATCATGAAATTTTGCAACAATGTCACAGACACGGGATAAGGCTGGATTTGGTGATATTCGTACGTTTACGTAATAAAAAGTACGAAATGGTACATATTTGCCCTGCGCAAACGGAAAGTTTTAGAATTATGTTCTTCGTCGAAATTTAAAGATAGTCTCGAAAAAATAAGATATGGCAAAAAAATTTTGGAAAATCGTACCGTTTAGTACCGCAATTTTTATACCCTCCACCATAAGATGGGGGGTATACTAATTTCGTCATTCTGTTTGTAACTACTCGAAATATTCGTCTGAGACCCCATAAAGTACATATATTCTTGATCGTCGTGACATTTTATGTCGATCTAGTCATGTCCGTCCGTCTGTCTGTCGAAAGCACGCTAACTTCCGAAGGAGTAAAGCTAGCCGCTTGAAATTTTGCACAAATACTTCTTATTAGTGTAGGTCGGTTGGTATTGTAAATGGGCCATATCGGTCCACGTTTTGATATAGCTGCCATATAAACCGATCTTGGGTCTTGATATCTTGAACCTCTAGAGTGGGCAATTCTTATTCGATTGGAATGAAATTTTGCACGACGTGTTTTGCTATGATATCCAACAACTGTGCCAAGTATAATTCAAATCGGTTCATAACCTGATATAGCTGCCATATAAACCGATCTTGGGTCTTGACTTCTTGAGCCTCTAAAGGGCACAATTCTTATCCGATTTGAATGAATTTTTGCACGAAGTATTTCGTTATGATATCCAACAACTGTGCCAAGTATGGTTGAAATCGGCCCATAACCTGATATAGCTGCCACATAAACAGATCTGGGGATTTGACTTCTTGAGCTTCTAGAGAGCGCAATTCCTATCCGAATTGGCTAAAATTTTGCTAACGTATTTTATTCTTACTTTAAACTACTGTGTCAAATAAGGTTCAAATCGGTTCATAACCTGATATAGCTGTCATATAAACCGATCTAAGATCTTGACTTCTTGAGCCTCTAGAAGTCGCATTTATTATCCGAATTGCCGAAAATTTTGTACGACGGATTCTCTCATGACCATCAACAAACGTGTTTATTATGGTCTGAATCGGTCTATAGCCCGATACAGACCCCATATAAATCATTCTCTCTATTTTACTTCGTGAGCCCCAATGGGCGCAATTCTTATACGAATTAGCTGACATTTTACACAGGTCTCCAACATATAATTTAATTGTGGTCCGAACCGGACCATATCTTGATATCGTTTTAATAGCAGAGCAACTCTTTTCTTATATCCTTTTTTGCCTAAGAAGAAATGCCGGGAAAAGAACTCGACAAATGCGATCGATGGTGGAGGGTATATAAGATTCGGCCCGGCCGAACTTAGCACGCTTTTACTTGTTACTATTTGGTACTTTCTTTGTAGTTTTAACTAGAGCTCTGAGTTTCGGAACTTAGGTACACTATAAAAACCTTAATTGGGTAAGAGTTTTTGTAAATTTTTACATTTAGGTACTAAAAAAAAGTACAAACAAGTAAAAAGGCGTTAAGTTCGGCCGGGCCGAACTTTGGATACCCACCACCTCGGATATATATGTGAACCACCTTTCCTCAAAATCCGGTGCAAAATTCATAGCAGCTATGTTCTGATTTGGACCAGATACTAATAAGTAAAAGTTATTGTTCAATTGTATATAACAAAATATTGGTCTTTTTAGTAGTTATATCTAAAAATAAACCGATCTGAACTATATACCACACGGATGTCGAAAAGCATAACATAAGTCAGTGTGTCAAATTTCAATCGCAATCGGATTAAAAATGCGCCTTTTATGGGGCCAAGATTTCAAATCGAGAGATCGGTTTATATGGCAGCTATATGCAAATCTTGATCGATCTAGACCAACTTGAAGAAATATGTGGAGGGACTTAACTTAACTCTTTGTCCCAAATTTCGGCAACATCGGACAATAAATGCGCTTTTTATGGCCCCAAAACCTAAAACCGAGAGATCGGTTTATATGGCAGCTATATCCAAATCTGGACCGATCTGAGCTGTATTGACGGAGGAAGTCGAAGGGCCCAAGACAACTCACAGTCCCAAATTTCAGCAAAATCAGATAATAAATGTGGCTTTTATGGGCCTTAGACCCAAAATCGGCGAATCGGTCTATATGGGGGCTATATCAAGATATAGTCCGATATAGCCCATCTTCGAACTTAACCTGCTTATGGATAAAAAAAGAACCTGTGCAAAATTTCAGCTCAATATCTCTATTTTTGAAGACTGTAGCGTGATTTCAACAGACAGACGGACGGACATGTCTAAATCGTCTTAGATTTTTACGCTGATCAAGAATATATATACTTTATACGGTCAGAAATGGATATTTCGATGTGTTGCAAACGGAATGACAAAATGAATAAACCCCCATCCGTCGGTGGTGGGTATAAAAAGGTTCGAAATGGGTGATCTTCGTACAAGGCATATGCACAAAGATAGAATTTTGAAATGTGACTTAAGAAGAAACAAGTAAAAGCGTGCTAAGTTCGGCCGGGCCGAATCTTATATACCCTCCACCATCGATCGCATTTGTCGAGTTCTTTTCCCGGCATCTCTTCTTAGGCAAAAAAGGATATAAGAAAAGAGTTGCTCTGCTATTAAAACGATATCAAGATATGGTCCGGTTCGGACCACAATTAAATTATATGTTGGAGACCTGTGTAAAATTTCAGCCAATTCGTATAAGAATTGCGCCCATTGGGGCTCACGAAGTAAAATAGAGAGAACAATTTATATGGGATCTGTATCAGGCTATAGACCGATTCAGACCATAATAAACACGTTTGTTGATGGTCATGAGAGAATCCGTCGTACAAAATTTCGGGCAATTCGGATAATAAATGCGACTTCTAGAGGCTCAAGAAGTCAAGATCTTAGATCGGTTTATATGACAGCTATATCAGGTTATGAACCGATTTGAACCTTATTTGACACAGTTGTTGAAAGTAAAATTAAATACGTCATGCAAAATTTTAGCCAAATCGGATAGGAATTGCGCCCTCTAGAAGCTCAAGAAGTCAAATCCCCAGATCTGTTTATATCACAGCTATATCAGGTTAAGGACCGATTTGAACCATACTTGGCACAGTTGTTGGATATCATAACGAAATACTTCGTGCAAAAATTCATTCAAATCGGATAAGAATTGTGCCCTCTAGAGGCTCAAGAAGTCAAGACCCAAGATCGGTTTATATGGCAGCTATATCAGGTTATGGACCGATTTAAACCATACTTGGCACAGTTGTTGGGTATCATAACAAAAGACGTCGTGCGAAATTCCATTCCACTCGAATAAGAATTGCGCCCCCTAGAGGCTCAAGAAGTCAAGACCCAAGATCGGTTTATATGGCAGCTATATCAGGTTATGCACCGATTTGAACCATACTTGGCACAGTTGTTGGATATAAAAACAAAACACGTCGTGCAAAATTTCGTTCTGATCGGATAAGAATTGCGCACGCTAGAGGCTCAAGAAGTCAAGACCCAAGATCGGTTTATATGGCAGCTATATCAGGTTATGGACCGATTTGAACTGTACTTGGCACAGTTATTGGATATCATAGCAAAACATGTCGTGCAAAATTTCATTCCAATCGGATAAGAATTGCCCACTCTAGAGGCTCAAGAAGTCAAGACCCAAGATCGGTTTATATCGCAGCTATATCAAAACATGGACCGATATGGCCCATTTACAATACCAACCGACCTACACTAATAAGAAGTATTTGTGCAAAATTTCAAGCGGCTAGCTTTACTCCTTCGGAAGTTAGCGTGCTTTCGACAGACAGACGGACGGACAGACGGACGGACATCGCTAGATCGACATAAAATGTCACGACGAGCAAGAATATATATACTTTATGGGGTCTCAGACGAATATTTAGAGTAGTTACAAACAGAATGACGAAATTAGTATACCCCCCATCTTATGAAGGAGGGTATAAAAATGGAAAAATAGTACTGGTATCGGAAAAAATATACGTTTAGTACCGCGATTGGTACCATTTAGTACTTTCTTTACAGATGCAGCTTGAGGTCTGCAACTTGGCATGCATTAGGAAAATATGAAGGTGACTATAATCTTTTTACAATTCGTACATTTTGGTTCCAACATTGGCACTATTTGGTAAATTCTTTATAGATGAAGCTAGTAGGTACCACTAAGATATAAATGATGGACGACTTAAAAGTCCATTCAAAATTCGTAAATTTAAGTACCAGAATTGGTACCATTTTTTACTTTTTGACCATTTTTTTAAGCTAGATGTCAGAAATTTGGCGTCTAGGTACAACTAAGAAGTATATGATGGGTGGCTAAATGGTCTCTTCAACAGTCGCACATTTTGGTACCATTTTGTATTTTCTTCATAGATGGAGCTATTCCTTTGAAATTTGGCATGTAGGTATAACTAAAAAACAAATGTTCTATTAAAAATTCATACATTTTGGTACAAAATTAGTACCATTATTTTACAGATGGAACTAGAAATCTGAAATTTGGCATGTAGGTACAAGAAGGAAATATATAATGAATGACTAATTGATCCATACATAATTCTTCCATTTTGGACCAAAAGGTACAGTATAGAACGAAATAGCTTATTTTGCCTACAGCGAACAAGGATTTTTAATATTAACCATTTCGACAAACGTTATCGCAGTCTCGACAAACATACGATATTGGAAGCAAACGTACAAATGTGGTTTAATTGGTACCATGAAAGGATATATATTGCAACTAGAAAATATTTTTTAATCGTATTTGTTAGATACTCAAACGTACAAAAAGTAAGCTAAAGCTCTCAAAATTGATATAAATACAAGTACACCATGACAAAATTTTGGGTGACCAGAAGAATATTTAAAGTCGTACATTAAGGTACTAAAACGTACAAAATGGTATATTCTTTACGAATTGAGCTAAAACACTCAAAATTAGTTTATGGTTACTCCTTGACATTAATATTGGGTGGTTAGAAGATTCGTTTTTAATTCGTGTATTAAGGTAATAAAACATACAAAATTTTACTTTCAATACAGCGTGATCTTTAGCTCGCAAAATTGGGATACAGTTACAGCTTGACTATTTTGGTGGACCAGAAGGTTTTTTTTTCAAAATCGTTCATTTAGGTACTATACAGAGTGATCTTTAGCTCTCTAAATTGGGATACAGCTATACCTTGACTATCAATTTTGGGCGACCAATAGATTTTTTTTTTCAAAATCGTACATTTAGGTACTAAAACGTATAAAATGGTACAATCTTTACGAACTGAGCTAAAGCACTCAAAATAAGGATATGATTACACATTGAAAGTAAATATTGGGCGTTCAGAATATTCGTTTCTAATTCGTGTATTTAGGTACTAAAACATACAAAATGGTACTTTCAATACAGCGTGATCTTTAGCTCGCAAAATTGGGATACAGTTACACCTTGACTATTTTGGTGGACCAGAAGGTTTTTTTTCAAAATCGTTCATTTAGGTACAATATATTGGGCAACTTATTGATTTTTCCTATTCATTGCTTTCCTTGGTACCATTTGGTACTTTCTTCACACAAGGGAACAGATTTCTAAAGTAGCGAAGCGGACCGCCAGGATGTTGGTCATGAAATGAAATTTGGCACAACTAAAGGTCTTGGGTCATAGGCACGGGATATGGTGATATTCGTACGTCAAGGTACTAAGAGTACCAAAAAGTAAATTTTTCCCCACCGCGAACGAATAGGGCTAGAATTATGATTTTGGGTTAAAATTTTAGAACATATCGAAAAAATAAATTTTGGTGACAAACATTTTGGAAAATCATAACGGAAGTCGGCGAAATAGTACGTTGGTACTATGTGGTATTTTCTATGTAAAATAAACAATAGCTCTGAATTTTGGAACTTAGGTACACTATGGCAACCTAAATTGAATGACTATAAGTGTTTTTTGGAAATTTGCTCATTTAGGTACTAAAAAAGTACCAAAAATGGGTGAACTTTGTACAGGAGCTAGAATTTTGAAATTTGACTTAAAAACATCTACTGCAAAATAATGAGGGTGAATTGAAAAATGTTACTCGTAACGGGAGAAAACATTAGTTTAGTACCGGAATTAATACCATTTGGAACTTTCTTTACAGATGGAGCTCGAGGTCCGTACAAGAGGTACAAGTACATGTAGGTACAAGAAAGAAATAACATTTAATACATTCTTTACAGATGGAGCTATAGGGCTGAAATTTGGCATGTAGGTACAACTATTCAAATCTATTCAAAATTCGTATATTTTGGTACCAAAAAGTGCGAAATAGCTTATCATCGCCTACAGCTAACGGGAACCGCCAGAACTAAGCAATTTGACAAACATTTTCGAAGTCTTGACAAAAATATGACATGTGGTTGTCTTAGCGAATATCTTATGGATCAAAGCTAGGGGAAAGAGTGGACCTGGGAGTCTACATTGAGAACCCAGAGACTGAGACCTGTTTTAGATTGCCTGATCATAATACGGTCCTGCAGACAGAGATCCGGGCGACCACGGATTGCGTGAGGTGGTGTGGTACTAACGTGGGTGATCTGGATCGTGATAGGGCCAGGCTATTACTGAAAGGAAGCAAGAAGGATGTCAGTGCAGCTTTTAGTGTCATAAAGGGACACACAAACTCACTTATACAAAATTGGTGCGGCAAGTGATTGCATGTGTAGGCCATCTTGGCAAGATGATGAGACTTTGGAGCATTTCCTATGCCATTGCCCGGTTTTTGCGACTAATAGACACCGGTACTTTGGTCTGTGGCATGGGGCAGATTAATATTTGCACCCTCTTTTCAACCTAACCTAGCTTTGGCGAATCAGCTTCAGTATATTGATGATTTTTTTTGCGCTCATTTTAATTTGCTTTTAAATTAGTTTTATAATTTCAACAGGTTACTGTTTGTGTCAGTCAATTGGTTTTACATGACTTAATTTCCATAAAATTTTACGCAAACAAATTGTAAAAACTAAGCAACTACAATATAAATATTTCAAAAAAAATAAATTTTGACCAATTTACGTTGAGCCATCTACGTTCTGCTTAAATGTTGCCGCCAATTTCTCCTCCAAACCTAATTAAAATTGATCGAAAATCCGATTCTGATGGAAAAGATGTCCGCACTCGACCTCAAAGTTCCTCTCATGTATCCGATCGGAAACCTCTTCCCTTCCTTCCAGGATTCCTATCGTCGCCTCTATTATACAGCGATGGTATGAGCTGCTCGCCTCCTCAATCCATTCTCACATCGCCTTAAGTCTCATAGCCGCAGTGGCTGGCTCACACTTAGTCTGTATTTCAATGGGACGGATATCTAGAATAGTCTCCAGTGCCCTAGTGGGCGTGGTCCTCATTGCTTCGCCTATGACATGACAACCTGTTTGCTTTACCAGTTGTATGGTCCTTATGTTGCACTTTTTCTCCATAGCAGGCCACCAAACGACTGGGGCGTAAGTTAGTTATTAGTCTAATCACGCTCCTGTAGAACCAGTGGACTATCCGAGGGTAGGCCCCATTTCGAGCCTACGACCCGTCTACATAGTACCCAGCATCTTTGAGCCTTCTCAGTACGGTCCTTAATGTGACACTTCAAATAAAGTTTCCTATCCAAGATCACTCGTTAGATATGACCTTGTCGGAATCGTTTTGTTGAGGAAACGTGGTGCGTCAAGTTGGCCCACCACCGTCTTCGTCGTGAACAGGCATATTTCAGTCTTCTCTGGGCTAACATTGAGACCCCTGGGTCTAGCCCAGTCAAATGCCATATGCAACAGCTTTTCGGCCCTTTTGCATAGTTGGTTCGGATCCTTACCTCTTCGAAGTATTATCAAATCCCTCCTCAGTCAGCATCCGTAATAGGTTATTTATGGTGGTCACCCAAAGTAATGGCAATAAAATGCCCCCTGTGCCACTTTCTCCCTTATATTTATGTCATGGGACCCGCAATTTATCCACCTGCTCCTTAGCATATGGTTTATCCAGTCTCTATGAACCCGGTCCACCGGGTACTGCCCCCTCGATGTCAACGCAAACAGCCAGTGTGTACATCTTGGCACTAAAAGATTCTTCTATTTTATGCACAACCTTGTGCAGGGCAGTCTCCACCGACCTTTCCTTGATATAGGCGTGCTGTTTGTATTTGAACAGTTCGCTGGATGTCCTACTCTTTACCATGGTTTTAAGTAGAAAGGATGTAAGGCTTATAGATCTGTAGGCTTTGGTGTAGCATAACTTGCGTTGCCGGGCTTGGGTATAAATACAACCCTTGCAAATCTTAGGAACGCTGTGAAAATACAGGTCAGATGGGGCGCCAGATAGTCCGTCTCCTTCTGTAGTAACGCCGGAAATATTCCATCAGGATCGGGTGACTTAGATAATTTCGATCAACATCATTATTCCAAGATTCCGGTGTCTCCGTAAGTCCAGTCGTATCCTGTGGAAAATGCGTTTTTATCACTCTCACTCCCATGTCGTCTACTAACGTTTCAGTTTGGACATGGGTTTTTGAGAGAAACTTTTTCATCTTGGCGGCGTCATTAACGCTATAGACCTGTTCGCAGAAAAGCTTCCAGGAGACACGTTTTGCCGCTCTGGTTATCTTATTCTATTCCTTTAGCCTTGTGTATTACACATCCCAATAAACTTCCGCTTTTTTACGACGAGCTCTGTTATAAAATCTGCGAACCTCTTTCCCAATGTTGCGAATCTCCCCCATCATCCAGCGTTTTTCATGGTCTAATTTCCTTTCTCGAAGAGGACAAATATCTTCGAAAGACTCCTCTAGTGTAGTCGTAATCCTTTTGATATTATCGTCAATGTCTTCTATGTTTGGACAATCTAAATTATCTTGTCCAAGTCTTCTTCTGAGTAGTCTTCCGAATTTTGGCCACTTTGTTTTCTACTTATTATGGAAGCTTATCGGATTCGGTCGGCCGTGCGATTCTAAACCTGACTATGGTCTGAGAAGAAATACTCCATAGAGATCCTCCAATTCTAAACCTCATCGATTAGATTTTCCGTACATATTGTCACATCTAAGACCTCCTCCCTAATCGTATTAACAATGGTAGCGGTGTTACCAATATTAAGTGTTATTAGGTTGTTAGTATTCCAGAATTCTGCCAGGGCTTGGCCCCGCTTATTACTGTTGCTACTACCCCACGAAATGTGGTGAGAGTTCGCATCGCACCCTATTAGTTCCTCGTTTCCTGTCTATTTTGCTTTCCACACCAGCCGTTGCAGCTCCGGCGTGGGTGGCGGTGTCAGGCTATATGAATCTTGCCCTTGCTGATTTACTCCATCAGAGCGTGAGCTGTCTCTATCCGGTGGAGGTTTATCTATATGACCTCAATCAAGAGTTCTCCATTAGATGGGTTTCTTGGAAGTAGGTGATGGTCTCATCGTGTGCTCCCTTTTCTTTAGGCTGTATTGAGTTTCCCGTCACTGCACTGCCTGATGTTCCAATCTTAGGATCTTTGCCAATACTAGTTTTCCAATGGTCTCATCGTCTGATCCCTGCGCTTAAGACGGCATTGAGTTCTCTGTCACTGCCTGATGTTTCAGCATTAGAATCTTCATCTATCCTAGTCTTCCTAATCTCGAGAAAGTCATTGATGAGTCCGTCGTCGAGTCCCTGTTTGTTAGGCTGCGTTGGGTCTCTCGCCCCTGCACTGCCTAATGTTTTAGTGTTAGGATCTTTGCTTATCCTAATCTTCCCAATATTGAGAGAGTCGGTGATCATCTCGTCGTCGGCCCCCTGTCCGTTACGCGTTATCGAGTGTCCCGCCACTGCACCGACCGATGGCTTAACATGAAGATGTTTGCCCATCCTAGTCTTCCCAATCTTGCAAAAGACAGCCATTGCCCCGAAGTACGCCAAGCCTTTAGTCTTATCCAAACTTGTCGCGGAGGAGAGTTCCTTTCTCCTTGGTTTTGATTGTTTAAGACTTCCGTCCGTCGCGATTTCCCCGTCCACATCCTTGATGAAGACCGTCGCCTTTGTGAGCTGTAGGATGTTCATCTTTCTCACAAGGTGGAGCTTTGTGCCCCAGGGAGTGTGTATACTTCCAACGAGCTTTTTGGCGGTATCAATACATTCCACTAACGCAAAGCGCAACGTTAAGATATTCTCTCTAAACTCGCAGCTCATAATTCGTATGGGTTAACCCTCTTCAGAGATCACATGTTCGAGATACCTTTCGTTTACCAAATGCCTCACCTTGGACCGACGATCCGGTGGAATCCTACCGAATGCACAGTCGATATCAATGATTGAATAAGTCATATCATCTCTGTTGTGCTTCCTTGCAACTCCTTACCTTTCTCAGCGCCCATCGTCCCCTTTCGTGATGGTTTTGGCATCCTTTTGGAAGTCACAGTCCTCCGACTTTGTCTACCCGGATCGCTTTCACGGTCTGCTTGTGAGCTCAGAAAAGCCATCGCTCTCTTCTGCCGTCATCCCGTTGACCACATCTCTCGTTACGGCTGCGATGACTGGTCAGACGACTGACCATCTAATTACTTTCGATTACAGGTACCAAGCCACCCACACCTATAGGAAGGGAGGAGTTCATTTTGAGCCTATTCCAAAAAGGCTTAAAATTCTTCGTAATAGATAGTAGTTATTCCGAGATACGGATATTTTTCTTTGGGGGGCGAAATGAAAACACGTCCGCTCCACTAAACAGCTACTTTATTAAAGTTTGATTAAAAGTCAAAAATAGCATTGATATTAGTAGGAAATGTTTGCAACTTTATTTTAAAAATTAAGAACTACTTAAACAAAATCCAAGCTTTTATTAAATTTTAGAACATTATATTCATTATGAGACATATTTCCATATTTATTAAATTAGTCCTCATTAAGTGGTCTAATATAATAAATATGAAAATTTGGAATGCAATCCCGGTTTTTATCAAAAGATTTTTCTTGTGTTCGAGAATTTAAATATGCTGATAGGTTTCCATAACTTGTATATTAGAAATTTTACCTGTGCCCCATAGTTGAGAAGAATTATTATATTCTCTTTGCCATTCAAAAATGGGAATATAATGCATGACTTGACTTGAAATGAAAACGGTTAGTTGCGAAGAATGTTGCTGATTTCATGTGAATGTGTATGTAAATCTGATTTCAAAAAGTGAATCGACGAATCGGTTTACACGGGCTTGTATCTATTTATGGACTCGTCTGGCCTTCATTTGGTTGAGAGTTGGTAGGTACCTTAAGTACCAATTATCAATCATATTGCATACAAGTTAAGGCTTCTTCTAAGTACGTTAAAAATGTAGGACGGACCGATAAGCGCATAACAATAAAGTGTGATTTGTGTGATACGATACATCTGCCATGATGCTAAGCTGCAAATGATGCACGAAAATACATTGATTAACATTCAATTGTCAAATGTGGTAAATCAAAATAGAGAAGTTGATAACATCCGGAATACGATTGGAAAAGTATGAAGGTATCATGTGCTGTACTAAGAGAGCTTAGCGACGAAACCTTTTGGAATTAAAGTAAAAATAAACAAGTAGAAGCGTGCTAAATTCGGCCGGGCCGAATCTTATATACCCTCCACCATGGATCGCATTTGTCGAGTTCTTTTCCCGGCATCTCTTCTTAGGCAAAAAAGTATATAATAAAAGAGTTGCTCTGCTATTAAAACGATATCAAGATATGATCCGGTTCGGACCACAATTAAATTATATGTTGGAGACCTGTGTAAAATTTCAGCCAATTCGTATAAGAATTGCGCCCATTGGGGCTCACGAAGTAAAATAGAGAGAACGATTTATATGGGATCTGTATCGGGCTATAGAACGATTCAGACCATAATAAACACGTTTGTTAATGGTCATGAGAGGATCCATCGTACAAAATTTCAGGCATATCGGATAATAATTGCGACCTCTAGGGGTCAAGAAGTCAAGATCCCAGATCGGTTTATATGGCAGCTATATCAGGTTATGAACCCATTTGAACCTTATTTGACACAGTTGTTGAAAGTAAAAATAAAATACGTCATGCAAAATTTCAGATAAATCGGATAGGAATTGCGCCCTCTAGAAGCTCAAGAAGTCAAGTCCCCAGATCTCTTTATATGACAGCTATATCAGGTTATGAACCGATTTCAACCATACTTGGCACAGTTGTTGGATATCATAACGAAATACTTCGTGCAAAAATTCATTCAAATCGGATAAGAATTGTGCCCTCTAGAGGCTCAAGAAGTCAAGACCCAAGACGGGTTATATGGCAGCTATATCAGGTTATGAACCGATTTAAACCATACTTGGCACAGTTGTTGCGTATAATAACAAAACACGTCGTGCGAAATTCCATTCCAATCGGATAAGAATTGCGTACTCTAGAGGCTCAAGAAGTCAAGGTCCAAGATCTGTTTATATGGCAGCTATATCAGGTTATGGACCGATTTGAACCATACCTAGCACAGTTGTTGGATATAATAACAAAACACGTCGTGCAAAATTTCATTTCAATCGGATAAGAATTGCGCACTCTAGAGGCTCAAGAAGTCAAGACCCCAGATCGGTTTATATGGCAGCTATATCAGGTTATGGACCGATTTGAACCATACTAGGCACAGTTGTTGAATATCATAAGAAAGCACGTCGTGCAAAATTTCATTCAGATCAGATAAGAATTGCGCACGCTAGAGGCTCAAGAAGTCAAGACCCAAGATCGGTTTATATGGCAGCTATATCAGGTTATAGACCGATTTGAACCATACTTGGCACAGTTGTTGGATATCATAGCAAAACACGTCGTGCAAAATTTCATTCCAATCGAATAAGAATTGCGCACTCTAGAGGCTCAAGAAGTCAAGACCCAAGATCGGTTTATATGGCAGCTATATCAAAACATGAACCGATATGGCCCATTTACAATACCAACCGACCTACAATAATAAGAAGTATTTGTGCAAAATTTCAAGCGGCTAGCTTTACTCCTTCGGAAGTTAGCGTGCTTTCGACAGACAGACGGACGGACGGACGAACGGACATGGCTAGATCGACATAAAATTTCACGACGATCAAGAATATATATACTTTATGGGGTCTCAGACGAATATTTCGAGTAGTTACAAACAGAATGACGAAATTAGTATACCCCCCATCTTATGGTGGAGGGTATAAAAATAAATAGTTGAAATATACTATATCATAACGTGAAAATGATTAAAATATAATTTTTATACCCTCCACCATAAGATGGGGGTATACTAATTTCGTCATTCTGTTTGTAACTACTCAAAATATTCGTCTGAGACCCCATAAAGTATATATATTCTTGATCGTCGAGACATTTTATGTCGATCAAGCCATGTCCGTCCGTCTGTCCGTCCGTCTGTCTGTCGAAAGCACGCTAACTTCCGAAGGAGTAAAGCTAGCCGCTTGAAATTTTGCACAAATACTTCTTATTAGTGTAGGTCGGTTGGTATTGTAAATGGGCCATATCGGTCCATGTTTTGATATAGCTGCCATATAAACCGTTCTTGAGTCTTGACTTCTTGAGCCTCTAGAGTGTGCAATTCTTGTCCGATTGGAATGAAATTTGGCAAGACGTGTTTTGTTATGATATCCAACCACTGTGCTAAGTATGGTTCAAATCGGTCTATAACCTGATATAGCTGCCATATAAACCGATCTTGGGTCTTGACTTCTAGAGCCTCTAGAGTGGGCAATTCTTATCCGATTTGAATGAAATTTCGCACGACGTGTTTTGTCATGATATCAAACAACTATGCCAAGAATGGTTCAAATCGGTCTGTAACCTAATATAGCTGTCATATAAACCGATCTTGGGTCTTGACTTCATGAGCCTCAGAGGGCGCAATTCTTATCCGATTTGAATGAATTTTGGTACGACATGTTTCGTTATGATATCCAACAACTGTGCCAAGTATGGTTCAAATCGGTTCATAACCTGATATAGCTGTGATATAAACCGATCTGGGATCTTGATTTCTAGAGCCTCTAGAGTGCGCAATTATTATCCGATTTGTCTGAAATTTTGTACGACGGATTCTCTCATGACCATCAACATACGTGTTTATAATGGTTTGAATCGGTCTATAGCCCGATACAGCTCCCATATAAATCGATCTCTCTATTTTACTTCTTGAGCCCCCAAAGGGCGCAATTCTTATTCGAATTGGCTGACATTTTACACAGGCTTCCAACATATAATTTAATTGTGGTCCAAACCGGACCATATCTTGATATCGCTCTAATAGCAGAGCAAATCTTTTCTTATATCCTTTTTTTCCCAAAGAAGAGATGCCCGGAAAAGAATTCGACAAATGCGATCCATGGTGGAGGGTATATAAGATTCGGCCCGGCCGAACTTAGCACGCTTTTACTTGTTTTACTTGTTTGCGATAGTTTTTTTCTATTCAAAATTATTTAGGCTTTAAAAATGTTCTAAAAATTCCTAATTATTAAAAAGATTTTTAAAGTTTTATGACACCTTTGGCATTTTTTTTCAACCGTGGCGCCATAAAATAATATAAATTAAATTTTTTGGGTTTTCTTTTATTTCCTCCCCAATGTCCATTTTACGCCATAGATGTTTGTCCATTTTACGCCATGGTGTTTGCATGCCTTGGATAAGAAAGTATGTCCGCTTATGACGCCGAACGCATGGGTTTCAACAATAAAAAAAATGTCAGCGATGGTTATGTTCTCATTAATACTGGCGACACTCGTGCGATCAGTCATATTAAACTTCTGTACATATTGGTTTTGCTCAGCTTCGCACTATTCGGACTCAGCTACAAACACGAGGTCGCTTATAATTAAATTAAAAACAGGACACGGACAGCATTCACTGAAATAAGAGAAATCTCTTGTTCTCTAATGAGATGTTTATAAGAAAATTTGCAATTTACGAGAACATATCAATGAGTTCTGTCCTATACAAGTTTAAGCTCATTCTTATTGCGAGTACGCACGTCTTGCCCCAGACCGACAGCACTTTATCAGAGACGTTTTCATGGCTGATTACAAAAGGTTAATACCTCATAAGTGTCAAACAGTAGTAGGGGAGGAAATTAACCGATGAAAATTGTTTGTGATTTTCTCGACGGGATTTGTATGCAGGCGTACATGGTAATACCTGAACTACGGTGGCCCAAATATATATAAAAAGTAATATTTAATAAATTAAGTAAACAAAACATAACTTAATATATATAAAAGTATTCATTAATTATGTAAAAAAAAACCAAAGTTTTCATATTACTAAAAAGTTATTTTTACAACACTTGCATATCAACATAATTTAATACACTAACAAATACTTAATCGTTTGCCGTTATGAAGACATTACTTACTCATTGTTACGAATAGCTCTGAACGAAAAATAAATAAAGTACCTATTACGGTCAAAAGCAAAATCAATCGTTTTGGCTTTAAAATTGGCGAATGAAACTGAAATCATTTAAAATGCTATATTAATGGAAACGACCACTAAAAGAGCTATTAGTTTTTCTTTAAAAAATTTGGTTTGCAGTATCTCAATTACTTATTTTTAGTTTTAATAATTCAAACCTATATATAAAACGTGCTAACACAAATATTTAATGAAATAATATAAAACATTTGTCGATGATAAAACAATAAAAAAAAAACATATTCAGTAGAAGAACCTATTACGAGAAAAAAAAAAATATGCTGCAACTCCAAACAAACTTTATTTCAGTTTTGGCACCGGAAGTAAACGGACGCAGTCCATTTAAATGCAAACACAAGTGATAAATAAACAAGTCAAAAGACGTTAAGTGGCCGGGCCGAACTTTGGATACCCACCACCTCGGGTATTTATGTAAACCACCTTTCGTCAAAATCCGGTGAAAAATGCATACCTTATGCCTCATAGAAGCTATATCGAAATGTGTTCCGACTTGGACCAAATACTAATAAGAACAAGTCATGGTTCAAACGTGCATATTGGTCTTTTTAGTAGCGATATCTAAAAATAAACCTATCTGAACCATATACGACACGGATGTCGAAAAGCCTAACATATGTCACTGTGTTAAATTTCAGCGAAATAAATGAGCCGTTTTATGGGGCCAAGACTTCAAACCGAGATATAGGTCTATTGGCAGCTATAATAAATCTGGACCGATTTGGACCAAGTTTCAGAAAAATGTCCAAGAGTCAAACATAACTCACTGTCCCAAATTTCGTCGAAATCGGACAATAAATGCACCTTTTACGACCACATAACATTATATCGAGAGATCGGTCTATATGGCAGCTATATCCATATCTAGACCGATCTAAGCCGAATTGAAGAAGAATGTCGAGGGGCCTAACACAACTCACTGTCCCAAATTTCAGCAAAATTAGGTAATAAATGTGGCTTTTATGGGCTATATCAAGACATAGTCCGATATAGCCCATATTCAACCTGCTTATGGAGAAAAAAAAAACAATCCATTTTATTGTAGCTCAATATCTCTATTTTTAAAGACTGTAGCGTGATTTCAACAGACAGACGGACGGACATGGCTAGATCGTCATAGATTTTTACGCTGAATATGTATACTTTATAGGGTCGGCAATGTATATTCCGCCGTGTTGCAAACGGAATGGCTAAATGAATATACCCCATCCTTCGGTGGTGGGTATAAAAACGTTATTGAAATACTTTTTAAGCATTTTAAGCTTTCAACAGGAACTTATCCTACATATAATTATCTATGCATAGTTAAAAACAATAAAAAATAGATAAAATTCTTTGAAGTGATACAACTCCCTTTTGGGGTAGAACAAATCAACATTTCTTTCTGACATCTGACAGTCTTCTGTGATTTCTGGGAGGGAAGCTAACTAAAATGAAATTTACTATCGATTATCCGTGAATTAATTACGTGGAATCTTATATATAAAAATCAATTTGAATTTGTTTGTAGGTTTGTTGTTAGTTTGTTTATTTGTGTGTTCCTTATAGACTCAGAAACGGCTGAACCGATTTTCTTGAAATTTTAACAGATGGTGAAAATAGGATACTACATTTTGTGATATCTGAAGGGGGGCGGACCCTCCCCCTTACCCTTATTTTCAGAAACGCCCGATCTCAGAGATGGGTGGTGCGGTTTAAGCGAAATTTTGTGTGCTCTCATATAGTACCCTAAAATTAAAAATTTGGTATCCAAATTTCGGATAGGGTGCCTAGGGGGGCCACGCCCTAAAACCTAAAAAACATATATTTAGACCAATCACGACAATATTGGACTCAAATGAAAGGTATTTAGGATAAGAAAACATATCTGATATCCAAGTGTTAGGGGGACCACCCCAACACCCATAAATCCGACATATTTTCCGACCATGGCAATATTGGGCTCAAATGATAGGTATTAGGGAGTAAAACACGAATCTGATATCAATTTTCCACAACACCACCCAAAAGGATGTATTTGCTGCCTACTTCAATATAAGGCTTAAATAAGAGGTTTTTAGAGTAGAAAACGAATCCGATATATATATATTTTAAAGGCTAACCCACTGAGTGGCCACCCATCCCCCAAAACACCCCCAAGCCGGTTAGGGACCAATTGTCAAGGGGACGTCCCACCACCATAACAACCCCCAAATAGGACATATTTGCTCACTAAGACAATTTGGGTCTTAAAGAGAGTGGAGCTAAATATTCATAGTTTTTGGGGCCAATACCCCAAACCGGACATATTTGCTAACTTTTGCAATAAGGAGTTTAAATGAGATTAGAAAACGAATTTGATATCCAGTTTTGAGGCCAATGGCAATATGGGGTTCAAATAAATGATATGTAGTTATGTTACAATAGAGCACGTTGCTGATATATTTTCCGGGCTTAATGATTGGGGACAACCCCAATCCCCAAAACACCTCCAAATGGGGCATATTTACCGACCATGTCAATGTGGAGCTTTAATGAAAGGTACTGGGTGGTAGAGCAAGAAGTGATACCCACTTTCGGGACAAATTTTCTAGGGGTCTACCCCTTTCCAATAATACCCCTTTCCCATAATAACAGCAATTTTTTACTGACCATCCGAATATGGGGCTCAAATAAAAGTACTTGGGAGTAGAATACAAATTTGATATCCAAATTTAGGACATCACCCCTTTTCCAAAACACCCCCAAAGGGAAAAATTTTTTCGACCATGCCAATATGTGGCTCAAATGCAAGGTATTTGAGATCAGAAAACGAATTTGATAACCTATTTTGGGGTCTTGAGTTTGGGGGACGCCTCATCGCTTAAACGCCCATAAACCAATGGCAATATGGGGTTCAAATAAATGGTATTTGGAAGAAGAGCACGATGCTGATATTTTTTTAGGGCCAAGTGTCTGGGCGACCATCTCACCCCCGAAAACATCCCAAAATCAGATATCATGAGAATATCGGGCTGAAATAAATTATTTTAAGAATGGAGTACACAAGTATTTTAAGAATGGAGTACACATCCAAACTTAAATTCGTAGACCAATAAAGATCATATGGGGTTCAGATAAAGGCACTTATATTGTTAAACTGTTAGTCAAGCGATACTATTTTCATAGCATGGTATTTCACTAAAAGCTCTTTAATTGTCGAAAATAAATATTCCAAGGAAAATTTTGTTCCATATAAAGTAAAAGAAGGGGCAGCGTAGCGGGCTCGGGTCGTCTAGTTAATAATAAAAATAAAATATTTGTATTTCAATTAATTAACAGCCATTAGATCAAGTATGCGGGATTGCAAAACACGTAGCGAAATAAGTCCCAAACGACCTTAGCGATATTGTGTTAAGTAAATTCGTATGTAATTACTTCAAATGTAGAGGTATTACAACCTTTTTATTTTATTTATGCCTGTAAAAAAATTTATTCGGAATTAAAAAAAACCTAAAGTGAAAAAAGCCCACAAAATAAATAAAACAAAAAGTTATATTTGTTTCGATGCTCAACTGTGTTTATATGTAAATGGATGTTGTTTTTATTATTCATAACGCGTTTTATAGGGATACATAAAACTTTTCTCAGGCTTCAAAACCAAGAAAAACACCATTCTATGTATTACTTCAACTCTATAAAACCAAATCAGTCAAAATGACTGGTAAGAGTTTTTTATATTCTTTATTTCACAAATAAACTTTTTTATTTAAAGTAAATTCAAATTTAACCGGTTTTTGACCTCCACATTAAATTGGGTATTTCGACCAGCTAGGCAAAATATGTCCAATGCACTTTTAAAATCACAATTAGCTTGAACGGGACAGGGATAATTAAAATCTTAACTCATCTTTGACATATACATACACAAACATCTTGTGTAAATAAATACATCAATAAATAAATACGTGAATACGATTGGAAAGTGAATTGCAAGAATAAAATTATTCTCTTAGTTTGACTAAAGAATATACATATATTGCCATTTTTAAAATATTTTTTTTTTACAAAGAAAAATTTTGTACCACTCTCTAATAAAATTTAACAAAATTAACTCATTTATAAATTCAGAAAAAAACATTTTTAATGTTGATGTTAACTAATTTTATGTAGAAATCGAAGTAGTCTTTTTTTCAAACCGAATGGTTTTCTTTTAAGGATATGGATATATTTTCCTTAAAAATACAATGTCCTTTTAGTAAGTTTCAGCAAACTTTAATCAAATTAAATTTTTTTTATTGAATTAGGGGACTAACATTTTTCACTCAAGTCTGCATATCTTTGGGTTTCAAATGCAAAAATCCTTGATTTCAATATTCATTTCTTTGTGTAAAGAATTCATAAATTTTTCTACGAACCATCAAAGGATGAGGGATACTAATCTAGTCATTCCGTTTGTAACACCTCGAAATATTCGTCTAAGACACCATTTGGTATATATATTCTTGATCGTTCGCTTAGAGCTAGCCGCTTGAAATTTTGCACAGATACTTAATATTTATGCAGGTCGTTGGGGATTGCAAATGGGTTATATTGGTTGAGATTTAGATATAGCTCCCATATAAACCGACCTCCCGATTTGACGTCTTGAGCCCTTAGAAGCCCCAATTTTTGTCCGATTTGTTTGAAATTTAGCATGTAGTGTTCTTTTACAATTTACAACAACTGTGCCAAGTACGGTCCGACTAGGTCTATAACCTGATATAGCTCCCAATAACCGATTTCCCTTTTTCACTTCTTGAGACCCTGGAAGCCTCAATTTGCGTGTGGTGTTCTGTTACGACTTATATCAAATCTAAATCGGTCTATAATCTGATATAGCTCCCATATAAACCGATCTCCCGATTTGACTTCTTGAGCTATTACAAGCCGCAATTTTTGTCCGATTTGGCTGAAATTTTGCATGTGGTGTTCTGTTACGACTTCTATCAAGTCTTAACCGGTGTCGACATCTTGAGACTGAAATTTTGCATGTGGTGTTCTGTTACGACTTGATATTGCTCGCATGCAAACCGGTCTCTCGATCATCCTTGTTTGGTTCGTAGAAGCTTTAATTTTTGCTGCTTTGACAGAAGTTTAGTATAGAGAATAAAATTATGTCCTTCAACTAAATTTATTTTGTATAAATTTTTATCAGAACCCATTGAAGTGGGTTCCCAAGATCCAGCCGAACTTAGTACGCTTTTGCTTGTTTGTTTTAAAACGGCGTGTACTCGGTTTATATCCACACTACGTCTTTTTTGCTAGGACGCAATCCTTATTTATAAATTGCATATCTTTTGCTCGAAATTATTACCAAAAAACTAAAATTAAGGACAAAATCTCTAATATTTTTTTTTTATTTTTAAATAAAGTCTTTCATAAAGGTATTTTGTATAAAAAAGTTTGATTTTAGCAGGAGGTAATTATTCCTTTAATAAGAAAAAAAAAAAAAAATAAATATATATATACATTTATGTTTAGCCAAATTGAGTTTCTTAAATGTAAGAATCAGTTCCTATTTTACCTTTCGGGATGTACATTTATACCATATTCTCTCTCTATCAACAAATTATTTATGGTGTTATGAAACTCAACACATTATGAACACTATTCATGAAATACATAATTTTTTTTTCTACGTATAGAGCAAGTACTTTTAGATTAGGTTTGTGTGGCAGCCTGCCTAACTCAGACGTTTGCGTCCATTGTGATACCACAGAAACAGGAGAAAGAAGATGCCTTTTAAAGGGTAATTTTTTGGCAATACTGGGTTAAACAGCTCACGCACGTTTAGTGTTTTGTTTCACGGTCAACATCTTACAAACGAACAACGCATGCAAATTATTGAATTTTATTATCAAAATGCGTGCTCTGTTAAGAAAATTCATCGCGCGCTTTTTACATTAAGCGATGAAGCTCATTTTTGGCTTCATGGGTACGTAAATATGCAAAATGGTCGATTTTGGCGTTAAGATCATCCAGAAGCATTGCAAAAGCTACCAATGCATCCCGAAAAAGTCTCAGATTGGTGCGGTTTATGGGCTGGTCGCATCATTGGGCGTACTTCTTCAAAGATGATGCGAATCGTACAGGAACTGTGAATAGTGAAATGTGATATCCAACTATTTTGCCCAAAATGCAAGAGCTTGACTTGCACGACAGGTGTTTTCAACGAGACGGGACCACATCCCACACAGCACTCGTAACAATTGACATGGTGAACACTTTTTTTCATGTTATGGATCGGTCAATTGGTCGCCTGGATCGTGCAATTTGACGCCTTAAAATGCGTGGGGCTATATCAAAGCTCATGTCTACACAGACAAGCCCGCTTCAATTGACGTATTGGAAAACAACATTGAAGCATTTATTCGTGAGATACCAGCCGAAAAGATGTAAAGAGAAGGCCAAAATTGGACTAAGCGGATGGACCATTTGAATAATGGTGCAGTAATGGTCAACCTTTGCATGAAATAATCTTCAAATTATATGGGTCGTACTAACGATTCAAATAAAGATTTCATGCATTTTTTTTTTGAATTTTATGTGTTTTTTTTTTTTTGAAAAACTTTCCTATGGCTGCTAAAAAATCACCCTTTATCGTTAAGCCATCCATATCGCTTTAAAAAGCTCAACAACTAGCGAATGTTCACATCCGCTTATTAAGATATGTTCTCAAAGAAATGAGAACCAGAAGTGGAACTCCTTCTGACTGCCATTGCGGAACACACACACAGCAGATGTTCTACTGTCCCTTGTTCCTCGACGTTCTCACAGCTTCTGCAAAAGATGTTACTAGCAACCTTCGATCTGTCAGCATGTTCCCCGATCAGACAGTAACCTATCATGACGGACACAATGGATACTATGCTAAGCGGTAGACGTCTTGTAGTCTAGATTAGGCCACATCATTTTGAAGTACCCACAAGCCCCTTTTTGAACATATGTCATTCGTTGCGCTTCGGGGCTAATCCTGACGACTTAGCTTACATGTCGTTAGAGTCATACCCACAGATTTCAGTTCGCCTGGAATGTGTACGGTAGCCATTCTCGCAAGCTCGTCTGTTCTATATTTCCCTGGGGTATCTCTGTGGCTGAGAAGATATTTATTCCAATCGTCGTTATGACATTATATCTTGACCATTCCAGCACTTACCTAATTGCAAGGATCTCCGCTTGATACACAATAAAGCGGTAGGATAACCTTCTCGATATGACCAGTTCTAGATCTTTAGAGTACGCCCAAAGCCCACCCGGTCGTCTAGTTTGAAACCATCTGTATAGAAGTCTATGTAACTTCCATTAACAGATATATCGAAGTTCCAACCGGTTCTATCAGTCAATACGGGAAAGTACTTTTTATCAAAAAGCGGCTCAGGCAATGTGTAATTCACACCGCCTGGAACATCGGGCATTGTATCGATGACAACACAGTGGTCGTAGCCGCCGCATTACCAAAAGAAAGCTTCCTTAGCCTTACCGCAATGGTCGCAGCAATTTGTCTAGCCACAACTTCCAGAAGCATTAGGTGTAGCATTATTTCCAATTGTTATTCGAAAACAAGCCATCCTTGGATACAGCTGAGTATTAAACTTTTGAAGCGCTGTCCAACAGACCACAACACCATTATTGGTCTGACAACTGCATTATATACGCTCAGTTTTAATACTCGGTTTTAATCCCCAACTTTTGCCAATGGCTCTCTTGCATGCGTATAGGACAAGAGTTGCATTTCGTGCCCTTTTCAAGATGTTTGATTTAATGTTCAGTTTTCTTTCCAGTAAAACACCCAGGTATTTTGCTCTTTTAGTAAATGGAACATTCTCTCCTCTTGCTGAAAAGAACAACTTCCGTTTTAGACAGATTCACGGCTAGATTACTTTCGGTAGCCCAATTCGCTGTCGCACGAAGGGCTTCCTGATGTATATCTTTCAAAGTGCCGGAAACTTTCCCTTAAGGCAACGCCAAAAATTTAAAACATTTTCAATTTTTACACTGGAAAACGAGCGTTGTTCTTTGCTGCCACACTTTTGTAATGATTTTAATCGTCAAAGTTAAAAATTGTTGAACTTTTAAAAGTTTTTTTTTTTTACTTTTGTTTGGTGGGTTGCATTTTTCAACGCACTCATTCAGTTTCGGCCTTTAGAGAAAGTTTCCCGGCATTTTTAAAGACATTCATCAACGCGCTCATTCTGTTTAGGCCTTTAACCGCAACAGATACAACATCTCCATACGCAACCTTTTTTCATCTTGTCCCACTAGCCTGCACCATTTAAAGGTATCGAAAGATAATCAGAAAGTGGATATGGCAGTGAATCAAGATAAGAAAAAAATGGATGGTATAAACTCCCACAACATCTTGTACACCCAAGTATATAAGGAAAGTAGTGATACTTGGGAACCACAACTTTATGAAAGTCACCAATTTTAACTGCATCGGCACCGATGTCACTGAAACGAATGACAGCAGTATTGAAGCAAATTGAAGAATAATATTGGCAAACAGGTGCAACTCTGAATTATGCATGCAGGTTAATAAACGTCCAGTTTTTACTCCGTTTGCCTTCTGAAACCGTGAAAACTATAGTGTGAATCGGGCCGTTTTCATGCATAGCTGCTACACAACGATCTCTAGAAAATCTTAATTCGATTTCGCTAAAGATTTTCATAAGATTTATAGATTCCATTTCCAAATATCATCCAAAGGTACAAGGTTGTAATTTTTTGATTGTTTTTATACCTACCACCGAAATATCCATTTCTATATTCTTGATCGTCGTAAAATCTGAGACCATGTAGCCATGTCCGTCCGTCTGTCTATTGAAATCAAGCTATATTAGGATAGTGAGTTGTGTTAGGCCCTTCGACATCCTTCTTAAATTTAGCCCCGGTTGTCCGGATATGGTATAGCTGCCATAAAGACCGATCTCTCGATTTAATATCTTGCGCCATGACAGGCGCATTTATTTGTCCGAAATTTGGTACAGTGAATAGTGTTAGGCCACTCGACATCTTTCTGCAATTTGGCCCAGATCGGTACAGATTTGGATATAGATGCCACATTGACCGATCTCTCGATTTAAAGTCTTGGGCCATAAAAGGGGCATTTATAATCCGAATTCGCTGAAATTTGTCACTGTGGCTGTTAGCTTTTTCGACAACCGTGTCGTATATGTTTCAAATCGGTCTACATTTGGATAAAGCTTCCAAAAAGACCAATATTTTGTTTTACAAAATTGAATAATGACTTGTACTTATTTGACCACTCAATGTCCGTGCCGAATTTGGTCCAAATCCGATCATATTTCAATACAGCTGGTATGGGGGCATAAATTATGCATTTTTACCAGATTTTGACGAAAGGTGGTTAACATATATACCCGAGATGGTGGGTACCCGAAGTTCGGGCCTTTTTACTTGTTTTTATACCCTCCACCATAAGATAGGGGGTATACTAATTTCGTCATTCTGATTGTAACTACTCGAAATATTCGTCTGAGACCCCATAAAGTATATATATTCTTGATCGTCGTGAAATGTTATGTCGTTCTAGCCATGTCCGTCCGTCTGTCGAAAGCACGCTAACTTCCGAAGGAGTAAAGCTAGCCGCTTGAAATTTTGCACAAATACTTCTTATTAGTGTAGGTCGGTTGGTATTGTAAATGGGCCATATCGGTTCATGTTTTGATATAGCTGCCATATAAACCGATCTTGGGTCTTGACTTCTTGAGCCTCTAGAGTGCACAATTCTTATCCGATTGGGATGAAATCTTGCACGACGTGTTTCGTTATGATATCCAACAACTGTGCCAAGTATGGTTCAAATCGGTTTATAACCTGATATAGCTGCCATATAAACCGATCTTGGGTCTTGACTTCTTGAGCCTCTAAAGTGGGCAATTCCTATCCGATTTGGCTGAAATTTCGCAAGACGTTTTTTATTGTTACTTTCAACAACTATGTCAAATAGAGTACAAGTCGGTTTATAACCTGATATAGCTGCCATATGAACCGATCTGGGATCTTGACTTCTTGAGCCTCTAGAGGTCGCAATTATTATCCGATTTGCCTGAAATTTTGTACGACGGATTCTCTCATGACCATTAACATACGTGTTTATTATGGTCTGAATCGGTCTATAGCCCGATACAGCTCCCATATAAATCGATCTCTCTATTTTACTTCTTGAGCCCACAAAGGGCTCAATTCTTATTCGAATTGGCTGACATTTTACACAGGTCTCCAACATAAATTTAATTTAATTGTGGTCCAAACCGGACCATATCTTGATATCGCTCTAATAGCAGAGAAAATCTTTTCTTATATCCTTTTTTTTGCCTAAGAAGAGATGCCGGGAAAAGAACTCGACAAATGCGATCCATGGTGGAGGGTATATAAGATTCGGCCCGGCCGAACTTAGCACGCTTTTACTTGTTTTTCCTTTTTTTGGTAAAAAATGTGTTTCTAAGTTTTCCATTAGAGTTGCCAAAAAGTTCAGAGCCTCACTTGCCACTCCCAAAGAAGACTATGTAGTGAATGTTTGAGATTGACATTTGGAAAGCATGTAAAGTATCAAAAGCAACAGAGTAATTGGTTCTATTATATCAGCATTTTTTGCGTAGATATACGAATCTGCCAACACCAATTGTCACATAATGGTATTTCCCAGGCTACCAACGAACATAGCCGAACTTCTATAATGCTTTGGCTTATTGGTACTAATTTTCTGTTTTGGTGTCTTCCACTCCAAACAATATATATACATTCTTGATCGTCCTAAATTTCTAAGAGGATTTAGCTATATGTTTTGTCTGTCTATCTATCTATCCGTCTTGTAATCTGTAGTAATCAGCATATGTACAGTAAATGTTAGGTTTGAAATGAGTTATAGTAAGCTATATCTTGATCTAGTTACCATATAGACTTACTGTACTTCTTAAGAGCATAATATTTATATTTGTATCCTATAACGTTGAAATTTGGAATGCTGTGGTATATTATAAACTTAGTCACCTGTTCAAATATCCACTGATTAATCCATTTCATTATTGGAAATAGAATTATTTGGCAAGTTTGGAAATGAAAGACTTAATAAAAAAATGTTTTGAGGATTAAAATATATTTATTAAATTATATTATAAACTTCACATATATCGTTTTAACAAATTTTTCTGAATGTACCACCAATTCTGTTTCTTTAATATGAGTGACTCGAGTTATTCAAGTGTTTCAATTATAAAATCAGCTGATACACTCGAAAGAGTAGCGCTAGTTTTCGATTTACCCTCATGCGTTAGATGCAACAAGTTTTTATTAATTCATAGATTACATTTTAATAAAGAGTAGAGAACTGCAAGCGGTGGCATTTTTATGCCCTTCAACTATTTTGTATAATTTTGTAGCAGAATCCATGGTGGTGGGTTCCCAAGAATCGGCCCGGCCGAACTTAGCACACTTTTACTTGTTATACCTTCCACTAGGGGATGAGGGAATACTTATTTAGTAGTAGTAGTACTAATAAAATAGTGATCTAATGTAGGTCGTTAGCCATGAAAATAGTCCATATCAGTTCAGATTTGGATATAGGCTATATATAAACCGATTCATCGACATGATTTTTTTAGCCCCTATATGACGCAATTCTTACTCGATTTGGGTCGAAAGTATAGTTTAAATCGGTGCACAACTTGATATAGCTCCTATTTAAACCGATCTCCCGAATCTACCTCTTAAAGCTTTAAAGTGCACAATTTTTTCCCGATTTGATTAAAATTTTTCCCAACGAATTCTACTATGTCCTTTAAATTTCGCGCTAAGTTAGATCAGAATCGCATAGCTCTCTTATAAACTGATCTCCTGATTATACTTCTTTAGGTCCTATAGTGTCCAATTCTTACCCGATTTGGCTGAAATTTTCCCATATAACCAATTTCTCGATTTGACATCTTGAGCAACCACTGTTAGCAATTATTATCTATTTATTGCATATTAAGATTGATTAATCGTGCAGCAAACTTGACAAATGCGAGTCATTGTGGAGGGAACATAATATTCGGCCCGCCCCGCATACTTTTACTTTTTTTAACTGGCTACAAATCTACTCATTTCCTTTGCAGCACCTCGAAATATGCATCTGCGATCCTAAAAAGTATATATATTATTTATCGTCATGACATCATAACCTGACCTACCCATGTCTGTCCACCCGTAAGTCCCTCTGTCCTTAAATTCGCTTGAAATTTTCTACTCATACTTCCTGTTATTGTAAGTCGATAAGGATTATAAACGGACTAAATAGTTTCATTCTTAGATATAGCGCCCATTTACACCGATCTCATTATTTTACGTTTTGAGTCCCTAGAAGGTGTTAATTTTATCCAATTGGGGTGAAATGTTGTATAATGGTTTCTTTTATGACTTCCACCGTTCTTGTCAAGTATAGTGTGAATCGATCCTTAACCGGAAAAAGGTCCTATATAATCCTATCTCCTGTTTTTATTTCCTTAGGATCTAGTGGGCGCAATTCTTATCCCATTTGGCTGAATTATGCAACAATGACTTCTACTATGCATAGAAAAAAATAAAAATATGGTTCAATTAAGAAATTTGTATATTCAATTAAAATAATTCGCTGAAATCAGATCAATAAACGAATTTGTATTATTGATAAACAATTTAGCATTTTGGACTTATGACAAGCTCAAAAATTGATATTATTTGCATTAATAAACAAGTAAAAGCGTGCTAAGTTCGGCCGGGACGAATCTAATATACCCTCCACCATGGATCGCATTTGTTGAGCTCTTTTCCCGGTATCTCTTTTTAGGCAAACAAAGGATAAAAGAAAAGAATTTCTATCCTATTGGAACTATATGAAGTTATTGTTCACTTCGGACCAAATTGAATTGAATATTGGAGACCATAGTTGAAGTCATTGTGTAAAATTGCAGCCAAATCTATTGTAGTAAGAATTGCGCCATTTAGGGGCTGAAGAGAGAGATCGGTTTATATGGGAGCTGTATTAGGCTATAAACCGATTCAGACCATATTCAATACGTATGCTGAAAGTCATGGGAGAAGCCGTTGTACAAAATGTCAGCCAAATTTGATAATAATTGCGCTCTTTAGAGGCTCAAGAAGTCAAGATCCAAGATCGGTTTAAATGGCAGCTATATCAGGTTATGAACCTGTTTGAACCATACTTGGCACAGTTGTTTGAAGTCACAAGAAAACATGCCATGCAAAATTTCAGCCAAATCGGAAAGGATTTGCTCCCTGCAGAAGCTCAAGAAGTTAAGCCCCAGATCGGTTTATATGGTAGCTATACCAGGTTATGGACCGATTTAAACTGTACACAGCACAGCTGATGAAAGTTATAACAAAACACCTCTTGCAAAATTTCAGCCGAATCGGATAATAATTGCGCCTTCTAGTGGCTCAAGAAGTCAAGACCCCATATCGGTTTATGTGGCAGCTATATCAGGTTTTAGACCGATTTTCACCATACCTAGCAAAGTTGTTGGAAGTCATAACAAAACACCTCGTGCAAAATTTCAGCCAAATCGGATAAGAATTTCACCTTCTAGTAGCTCAAGAAGTTAAGATCCAAGATCGGTTTATATGGCAGCTATACCAAAATATGGACCGATATAGCCCATTTACAATCCCAATCGACCTACACCAATAAGAAATATTTGTGCAAATTTTCAAGCTGCTAGTATAATCCTTCGAAAGTTAGCGTGCTTTCCACCGACAGAGGCACGGACGGACGGACAGACGATCGGACGGACATGGCTAGATCGAATTTAAATGTCATGACGATCAAAAATATATATACTTTTTGAGGCCTTTGACGAATATTTCGAGGAGGGTATAAAATATCCTATGGTGGACGGTATAAAAATATGCGTTGTGGCTTGAGTTGCGGTCGGCCGCTGCAGATCTCTGATAAAGAGTTTATATAGTATTTTTTTGTTGTATCTCATGAGATTGAAGGAAGTACAACTAAACATAAACTTGGCAAAAAAACGAATTTACCATAGAGGGTGAGTGTCATTTTTACTCAAATACTTCTAAAATAAATCGAATTTCTCATTTTCCTTTCTCATTTGTATATGTGCTTATATGTCTATCTATTTATGCTGATTGTTATCAAGGACAAATAAACTTCATATGTGAACATATATTGTAGGAACATAGATATAAGATAGTTTATTATTTTATCACTAAAAAAAATACAAACAACAAAAATCAAAATCCCACAGATTGCAGTAGCTTGTATACTGCAAACCATAGGTGTACTGAATTAATATGATGTGTATTTTTTATAAAAAAAAAAAATAAAAAACTATTAAATATTTCAATTTTACACACCAATAAACCGGACACACAGGCACAAACAATAAATATATACATTTCACCTCTAAAACTTTTAATTTCATTTCGTTCATTTGATTACTGATTAATTGGATTAATTTATTAAAGTTTTTTTTATTTTTGATAATTTCAACTGCAAAAAGGTTTTTATTGGTTTATATAAGTATTAATTAGCATTTCAAAATGGATAAATTAAAGCAATATGAAATGGCTATTTCATGTTTGTAATCAGAAACTTACATCCAATGCTGGCCTTAGCAGTTTTAACCGTAAACATAACTAGGAGAAGTTGCCAAAGTTCGTCCGAGCTGAATAAAGCATTTACTCCACTATGGAATATGAACAGGTCTGTCAAGTTAAGTTAAGTTTAAGCACTAGTCTGGAATCAAACTACTTTAGATATTTTCATCCACTGTGATACCACAGGAACAGGGGAACTTTGAAAATTTAACCCATCATGTGGTGGAATGACATATGTTTGCCATTGCACCAATTCTTTAATTTGCAGAATCTCTGCTTGATACCACGTATTTTTCAGGATTACAATCGGCTCTATCAGGATTAGTGGTGGAGTACTTTGTTTTTTATCAAGGAACTGTTCAGGCGATGCAAAAACCATACTGCCAGAAATATCGGCAATTGTTTCAAGGATAACGCGCTGTCCAGCAATTTGACAAAATTTTCATAGTTATTCCGAGTAGGTGTAGTGTAAAATTCAGTGCATCAGATGGTATAATCCTTAATGCGGTTGTGATGGGTCCGAATGAGTATAGAACAGTAAGCGAAATCACTCTCGGTAGGCCACTTCGATGTCATATGTAGAGCTTCCTTAAGTAACTAAATAAATGAGTTAACCTCAATAACCTCGTTAGCTGCATGCACGACCACATTTATACATTTTCAATCCAGAGACAATGGTAAATTGGTCATGGCTATATTCCAGAGTAGGGAAGACATTACACAACCTTGAGGTGTCCTTCTGCTGACCCATCTTTATAGAACAGATCCCAACGCTGTTGTAACGCATCTTTTAAAAATTAGTAAGCAATAAATATTTTGACGGTAGTATTGATGACTAGAAAATCCTGCTCTCTCATGATTGGCGTCACACAGTGGGATGGAGAAATAATAAGTGGCAATAAAGATATCATCACGGATAAAAATATGTAGTTATAGATGAGGTGTTATGCAAACTATATGCAAAATTTCATGGTCCAAAAAAGCCCGGGAGCTCAATGATGGCCCTTCAAAATGAGTCACCTATGTCCTAGAACATTTTGTAATTGCTGGAAAGTGCGCGAAATACCCAAAAAGTAACATGCTATAAGAATATCTATTGAAGTGTCCAAGATATTCATCTGAAATTTGTATACCCTCCACCATGGGATGGGGGTATATTAATTTCGTCATTCTGTTTGTAACTCCTCAAAATATTCTTCTAAGACCCCATAAAGTATATATATTTTTGATCGTCATGACATTTAAAGTCGATTTAGCTATGTTCGTCCTTCTGTCCATCCGTCCGTCTGTCTGTCAAAAGCACGCTAACTTTCGAAGGAGTAAAGCTAGCCGCTTGAAAATTTGCACAAATATTTCCTATTGGTGTAGGTCGGTTGGGATGGTAAACGGGGTATATCGGTCCATGTTTTGGTAAAGCTGTCATATAAACCGATCTTGGATCTTGACTTCTTGAGCTCCTAGAAGGCGCAATTCTTATCCGATTTGGCTGAAATTAAGCATGGAGTGTTTTGTTACGACTTTCAACAACTTTCCTAGGTATGTGGAAATCGGTCTATAACCTGATATAGCTGCCATATAAACCGATCTGGGGTCTTGATTTCTTGAGCCACTTGAAGGCGCAATTATTATCCAATTCAGCTGAAATTTTGCAAGAAGTGTTTTGTTATGACTTTCAATAGTGTGTACATTTCAAATCGGTCCATAACCTGATATAGCTGCCATATAAACCGATCTGGAGCTTGACTTCTTGAGCCTCTACAGGGAGCAATTTCTATCCGATTTGGCTGAAATTTTGCATGGCGTGTTTTGTTGTGACTTCCAACAACTTTGCTAAGCATGGCCATATAAACCGATATGGGATCTTAACTTCTTGAGCTTCTAAAGGGCGCACTTATTACCCAATTTGGCTGACATTTTGTACAACGGCTTCTCCTACGACCTTCAACATACGTGTTGAGTATGGTCTGAATCGGTTTATAGCCTAATGCAGCTCACATATAAACCTATCTCTTCTTCAGCCCCTAAAGGGCGCAATTCATACTAGATTTGGCTGAAATTGTACACAATGACTTCTACTATGGTGTCCAATATTCAAGTCAATTATGGTCCGAAATGAACAATAACTTTTCTTTTATCCTTTGCTTGCCTAAAACGAGATTTACCGGGAAGAGAACTCGACAAATGCGATCCATGGTGGAGGGTATATAAGATTCGGCCCGGCCGAACTTAGCATGCTTTTAGTTTTTTTTTTTTTATTTTTCGCCGAAGCTGATTATTTTTTTTTTATGTATATTGCGACATTTTTTAAGCGATTTTCATTTTTTTCGGTTATTTGAATAGCTGACTAAATTTGCTATATTTTTGCAGCAATATATGCAGAAGCCCAGTTATTCTGTTATAAGTTATTCGAGTTACACATCACAAAGTTTGAAGAATGACATTATATAGCATTTACTGGTCAAAAAAAGTAGTTTCATTGTTTCGTCTATCCGACCAAAATTTAGTATTTTGTTTTCAAAAATATATACTTTATGTATGAAACAAGCTGAACCGGGCCCGCTCCGCGCGCCTTCTTTTACTTTATATTGAACAAAATTATCCTTTAAATCTTTATTTTCGACAATTAAAGATCTTTTAGTGAAATATTATGCTACGAAAATAATATGTGTATATCGCAAAAGCATCCCATCCCATATGGTGTTTTGGGAAAGGGGTGGTGCCCCAAATACATGGTCCCGCGTTTGGATATCAGATTCGTATTTTACTCCTAAATACATTTATTTGAGTCCTATATTGCGATGGTCAGTAAATAATTGTTGTATGTGGTGTGTTTTAGGGAAGGGGTAGACCCCCAACACCTTTCATTTGAGACCTACATTGACGTGGTTGGTAAAAATGCACGATTTAGGGGTGTTTTGGAGAGTGTGATGGTCCCCCAAACACTTAGCCCTGAAAATATATCAGCATCGTGCTCTTCTCTCAAATATCATTTATTTGAACCCTATATTGCCATTGGCCTCAAAATTGGATATCAAATTCGTTTTCTAATCTCAACTACCTTTCATTTAATCCCCTTATTGCAAATATGTCCGGTTTAGGGTATGGGACCGAAAAACTATCAATATCGAGATCCATTCCCTTTAAGATCCAAAATTGTCATGGTGAGCAAATACGTCCTATTTGGGCGTTGCTATGGGTGTTGGACGTCCCCTAGGCAGTTGGTCTCGAATGTTGATATCAGATTCGCAGATCCCACGACTAGACCACGAATTAAAATATAGTATATAAGTATATTTTTTTCTTTTTGTATATTATATTTAAACAATAACTGGTTTCTATATAGCAAGTATATTTTTAGACTGGCTAATCTTTTTCAATTCATAACATTTCCATTCAGAATATTTATTAGATCATATTAATTACAATAATTGTAGGCATTTGGAAGAACGTTAAGCAGAATAAGTTTTCCATTTCAACTATGTTATACATTGAACATTTGAGTAATGACTTTTTTACAACCTCATATCCCAGTAATATTTTGATTTTGTTTAATATTAGATCAAATCTGACGTTTAAGGTGATACGTAAAAAACCCCTCGCACAAAATAATTTTAAAAATTTTAGAAAATTTTAAATTCAAAGTGGATTGGGCGTGACCTTTTTAAAATTTTAGTAAATGAGTGCCATTTTAGTGTTTAATAGACAAAAGTTCATTCATTTGTGCAACAGGAAAAAAATTTTGAAAAAATCAAAAAGTCATCACCCTAATGAACAAAGTCCTTAATTGACTTGCAGGTTAGAAACGCAGTGTTGGCAAAAATTCCTTTGTGCTCTTTTCCCAAACACCTTTCATTTAAGCTTTATATTGCTGAGGTCGGTAAATATATCCGGTATGGGAGTATTTTTGGCGGTGATTCGTGCTCTATTTGTTTTATGTTTCCATTTGGCGGGTTTTGGAGGTGGCGCGGTCCCCTAGACACCCCATTCTAAATAAGGATACCAATTTTCTGTTTTTGAGTTATTATAAATAAACTAAATTTCGCTTAAATCGCCCCACCAATCTCCGAGATCTGGCGTTTTATAAAAAAAGGGTACATATTGCTATAGTCGGTATATATATGTGGTTTAGGGGGAGTGAGTTGAGGCCTCCCTGAAACACTTGGTTATAAAACCGATATCAGATTTGAGCCTCTTTTTGCCAAAATCCACAAATATGTCCAGCTTGGGATATATAGGGTGGGGTGACCACCCACGCACTTAGCCCTGAAAAAATATCAGCATCGTGCTATTCTCTCAAATTTCTTTTATTTGAGCCCCAATTGCCATTGGTTTGGGGAGTTTACGGGGTGAGACGACTCCCAAACAGTTGGCCTCAAAATTGGATATCAAATTCGTCTTCTACTATTAAATGCCTATTATTTATTGCCATAGTAGGCAAACATGGGCGGTTTGAAGGGAGTTTAGGGTGCGGACCCTGAAATAATATCAGCATACTGCTAGAACATGGTTTTGTTTGAGCCCCATAATTTGAAGCATTTCAGGACCAGAAACGTGGTCCTGAAAATGGGCATGAATTTCATTCTATACTCCCAAATGCCTTTCATTTGAGTCCCATGTTGCCATGATCGGTAAATACGTATGTCTGATTTAGCTGTTTTTTCGGAAGTTGGGTGGTCCCCCAGACACTTAGCTCTACTCTAACATACCATACCATTTATTAAATCCCCATATTGCCATTGGTTTAGAGTTTTTAGGATAAGGCGTCCCTCCAACACTTGGCCTGAAAGTAGGTTATTAAATTCGTTTTCTAATCTCAAATACCGGTAAATTTGTACTCTTTGTGAGGTGTTTTGGGGAAGGGGCGGCGCCCCAAATGCATGGTTATGGATATAAGACGCTCATTCTATTCCCAAATACGTTTATTTAAGCCCCATATTGCTATGGCAAGTAAATAAATGCTGTTTGTTTTGGGGAAGGGCCAGACCCCCAGAAAATTGGTTTCGAAAACGGGTGTTAATTTCATGGTCTTCTCCTCTATACCTTTCATTTGAGCCGCACACTGACCTGGTCGGTAAATATGTCCGATTTAGGTGTGTTTTGGGGAGTGGGGTGGCCTCAAAACACTTCGCCCTGAAAATAAACCAGCGTAGTGCTCTGCTCTCAAATATCATTTATTTGAACCCCATATTGCCATTGGCCTCAAAATTGTTATTATAATCGTTTTATAATCTCAAAGATTGTAAAGATTGTATTGTAAAGATCTGGCGTTTCTGAAAATTAGGGTAAGGGGGAGGGTCCGCCCCCCTTCAGATATCAAAAAATATAGTATCCTATTTTCACCATGGATCATTATGCGTCAGTGAAATTTCAAGAAAATCGGTACAGCCGTTTTCGAACATGTTTACTGACTAAATTGGGCTTAAATGAAGGGTATTTTTGAGCAGACCATAAATCTGACATCAACATTCGAAACCAACTTTCTTGGGGACGTCCCACCACCATAACAACCCCCCAAATAGGACGTATTTGTCCACTAAGTCTATTTGGGTCTTCAAGACAGTGGAGCTCGCTATTGATAGTTTTTAGGGTCCATACCTCTTAAATGAAAGGTATTTGAAATAAGAAAACGAATTTGATATCTAATTTTTAGACCAGTGGTAATGTGGGGTTCAAATAAATGATATTTGAGAGTATTTCACGATGCTGATAATTTTTATTGCTAAGAGCTTCAGGGTGTCAAATGACAGGTATTGGGGAGTAGAGCGCAAAATTTATACCCACTTTCGGGACCAATTTTCTGGAGGTCTACCCCTTTCCCATATGGGGCTTAAATAAAGGTATTTGGGAGTAGAATACCAATCTGATATCCAAATGTGTGAGCATGTATTTGGGGCACCGCCCCCTTCCTCAAAGAGTACAAATTTACCAACCATGGAAATATGTGGCTTAAATGAAGGGTATTTGAGATTGGAAAACTAATTTCATAACCAATTGTTGGAGCCAAGTGTTTGGGGACGCTTCATCCCATAAACACCCCTTAAACCAATGCCAATATAAGGTTTAAATAAGTGGTATTTGAGAGTAGAGCCCGATGCTGATATATTTTTTAGGGTTAAGTGTCTGGGGAACCACCCCATCCCCCAAAACACCCCTAAATCTGACATATATATTTACCGACCATTGCAATATAGGGCTCAAATGAATGGTATTTGGGAGTAGAGCACGAAATTGGTACGCACTTTCGGGACCACGTTTTTGGGTTTCGCACTTCACCCTCAACCCACCAACCACCACCCTGGGTGCATTCCCAAAATCCCCATGAGAATATCAGTCTCAAATAAACACTTTTAAGAATGGCCCTAAACCCACCGAGCGAGTTCATAGATCAATTAAGATCATGTGGCTTCAGATAAATGCAGTTTTATTGTTATACTGTTAGTCAAGCGATGTGCCATTTTCGTACCATGGCAATTCACTAAAACTCTTTAATTCCCGAAAATTAATATTCAAAGGAAAAGTTTGTTCCATGTAAAGTTAAAGAAGGCGCAGCGGAGCGGGCCGGGTTCAGCTAGTTTTTATATATAAGACTAGCTGGACAGGGCCCGCTCCGCTGCGCCTTCTTTCACTCTCTTATGTTATGAGAGCCTTATACGGTCAAGTCAGAAAATAAGTCGTGTTTGGGGGTGCTGGTACGGCATTTCAGATTTTTCGCGCCAGTGTAGATATTATATATCAGATTCGTGCTATGGTCTCAAAAACCTTTCATTTGAGTCCCATATTTTCATTATTGGTTTATATTTCATTTGGCTGGTGGCTTTGGAGGTGGGGCGGCCCCCTACATATCCCAATCTAAATAAGGATACAAATTTCTGTATTTATTATAAACAGACTAAATTTCGCTTAAATAGGCCCACCAATCTCCGAGATCCGTTTTTGAAAATAGGGTAAGGGGAGGGTCCGCCGTTTAAAGTTTGAATGTCAAATCTATTTCATTCTCTTGGATTTGGTGGTGGATTGGAGTAGCCAAACTCTTTGCCCCGAAAGTGGATATCAGATTCATACTCCACTCCGAAAAATCACATTGGAGCTACATATTGATTAGTCGGTATATATGTGTGGTTTAGGGGGAGTTTATGAGGTGAGGAGTCCCTGAAACACTTGGCCATGACATAGATACAGATCTGAGCCCCTTTTTGCCATATGCATGCAGGGTGGGGAGGCCACCTACGTACTTAACCCTGAAAAAATATCAGCATCGTGCACTACTTCCAAATTTCTTTAATTTGAGCCCCAACTGCCATCGGTTTAGGGGGAGTTTATGGGATGACACGACTCCGAAACACTTTACCTCAAAATAGGATATCAAATTCGTTTTCAACTTTCAAATACCTATTATTTATAGCCATAGTAGGCAATCATGGCCGGTTGTAAGGGTGTTTAGAGGCGGACCCTCAAGTAATATCAGCATCGTCCTAGAGCCCGATTTAGTTTGAGCCCCATAATGTCAAGCATTTTGAAGGAGGCTATTAAAATATTCAGGGCTATGGGTCTCTTTCAGATTCACACAAATTATTATACCCTCCACCATAAGATGGGGGGTATACTAATTTCGTCATTCTGATTGTAACTACTCGAAATATTCGTCTGAGACCCCATAAAGTATATATATTCTTGATCGTCGTGAAATTTTATGTCGATCTAGCCATGTCCGTCCGTCTGTCTGTCGAAAGCATGCTAACTTCCGAAGGAGTAAAGCTAGCCGCTTGAAATTTTGCACAAATACTTCTTATTAGTGTAGGTCGGTTGGTATTGTAAATGGGCCATATCGGTCCATGTTTTGAAATAGCTGCCATATAAACCGATCTTGGGTCTTGACTTCTTGAGCCTCTAGAAAGCGCAATTCTAATCCGATTGGGATTAAATTTGGCACGACGTGTTTTGTTATGATATCCAACAACTGTGCCTAGTATGGTTCTAATCGGTTCATAACCCGATATAGCTGCCATATAAACCGATCTTGGGTCTTGACTTCTTGAGCCTCTAGAGGGCGCAATTCCTATCCGATTTGGCTGAAATTTTGCTAACGTATTTTATTCTTATTCTCAACAACTGTGTCTAATAAGGTTCAAATCGGTTCAAAACCTGATATAGCTGCCATATAAACCGATCGATCGATCTTAAGCCTCTAGATGTCGCAATTATTATCCGATTTGCCTGAAATTTTGTACAACAGATCCTCTCAACATACGTGTTTATTATGGTCTGAATCTGTCTATAGCCCGATACAGCTCCCATATAAATCGATCTCTATATTTTACTTCTTGTGCCCCCAAAGGCAGCAATTCTTATTCGAATTGGCTGACATTTTACGCAGGTCTCCAACATATCATTTAATTGTGGTCCAAACCGGACTATATCTTGTTATCGCTCTAATAGCAGAGCAAATCTTTTCTTTTATCCTTTTTTGCCTAAGAAGAGATGCCGGGAAAAGAACTCGACAAATGGAGGGTATAAAAGATTCGGCCCGGCCGAACTTAGCACGCTTTTACTTGTTTTTTTTTTGTATTGGTTATCTACATTGAAAAATATATTTCAAAGCTACCACTTGAGATACCACATTCTTAAAGATCCGCAGGTACTTCTGTGTCCATCCCAATTTGAGGGTAAAAAGGGTACTCTACTACCAAAGACCTTTTATTTCTGTCCTATTCTATTCTGATCGGCCTTCATATATTATTTCATATCATACATATATTATTATACCCACCACAGTAGGATAGGGGTTATATTCATTTAGTCATTCAGTTTGTAACACATCAAAATATCAATTTCCGACCCTACAAAGTAAATATGTTACGGATCGTCGTAAAATTCTAAGACTATTTAACGATGTCCGTGTGTCTGTCCGTCTCTCCGTCCTTCTGTTGAAATCACACTACAGCCTTCAAATATTTAGATATTGAGCTGAATTTTGGCATATATACGCCTTTTTGATGCACGCTGGTTAAGTTCTTGAACGGGCCGAATCGGACCATGTTTGGATATGGATGCTATATACACCAATCTGTCGATAAAGGGTCTAATGCCCATAAATGGTTTATTTTTTGTCCGATTTCACTGAAATTTGAAATAGTGGGTAGCTTAAGGCATCCCAACATATGACCTGGTTCAGATCGGACTATATTTATATAAAGCCGCCATATATACCGATCTGCCGTTAAAGTGTCTGAAGTCCATAAAAGCTTAATTTATTATCCGATTTCGCTGAAATTTGAAACAGTGGGTTATTTTAGGCCTACCGATATCTGATCTTAATATGGTTTAGATCGGACTATATATAGATATATCGCTGCCATATAGACCGATGTCCCGATTAAGGGTCTAAAGCCCACAAAAGCTTTATTTTTAATCGATTTCGCTGAAATTTAAAACTGTGTGTAGTTTTACGCTTCCCAATATAGGAGCCAAATATGGTTCAGATCGAACTATATTTAGATATAGCTGTCATATAGACAGATATGCCAGATAAGGGTTTGAAGCTCATAAAAGCTTTATTTATTACACGATTTAGTTAAAATTTTAAATATAAAATTCAACAATGACTTATATTTATTAGACCACTCAATATCCGTGCCGAATTTGGATGCATAAGTTATCCAATTTTCACCGGATTGTGACGAAAGGGGGTTTACATATATACACGAGGTGGTGGGTATCCAAATTCGGCCCGGCCGAACTTAATGCCTTTTTACTTGTTTTTAATTCCTTTTTTTGTAGGATTGGGGGAGGGGAATTGCCCTCTGACACGTCCTTTCATTTGAGTACAATATATTCTCGGTCATTCTACATGACAGTTTGGCGTTGTATTTAGAACCGATGCTAAGAACCAAACGACAAATTATTTGAGAAATATATGCGGAACGGTAGAACGTGGCCCTGATACTTGAATCCTTATACCAACATTAGATTCGCAATATACTGTCATAAACATTTCTTTTAATTGACATATTATCCTGTCCTATTGAAGGGTATTTAGTGGGTGGGCCGGATCTAGACTCTGTCCTAATTGTGCATACCAGATTTGTACTCACCTCCCAAAGACCTTTCCCATTTGTGACGTTGGATATTTATGCCCGTTCTGAGGATTTTTGGGGTTGAGGAAGCCCCGTAGACACCTTGGACCAAATTTTTATAACAGATGTGTACTTAGCTTACAAATATCTTTCGTTTGATACCCATATTGTCACAATCGGTAAATGTGTCCTGTTGAGGGGTTTTCGGAGGGTGGGGATGCTATTCGCAAACACCTTTCATTTAAGATCCATATTGCCATGGTCGGTAAATATGTCCGATTTGAGGGGTTTTATAGTGGTAGGGTGACCCACGAAACACTTAGTTCCGCAATTGGATATCAGATTCATTTTCTATTCTCAAATATCTTAAATTTGAGTCCTATATTGTAGTGGTTGATCTATAAATCCGTTTGCAGGGTTTTGGGGATAGGCGGCTCTTCTAGGCATCCCACCCCAGAATTTGATACCAAATTTTTTGCTTTTAGATCCTTCCCATATTCCTATATTTTATTTTTATACCCTCCACCATAGGATGGGGGTATACTAATTTCGTCATTCTGTTTGTAACTACTCGAAATATTCGTCTGAGACCCCATAAACTATATATATTCTTGATCGTCGTGACATTTTATGTCGATCTAGACATGACCGTCCGTCTGTCCGTCCGACCGTCTGTCCGTCCGTCCATCTGTCTGTCTGTCGAAAGCACGCTAACTTCCGAAGGAGTAAAACTAGCCGCTTAAAATTTTGCACAAATATTTCTTATTAGTGTAGGTCGGTTGATATTGTAAATGAGCCATATCGGTCCATGTTTGTAAATAGCTGCCATATAAACCGATCTTGGGTCTTGACTTCTTGAGCCTCTAGAAAGCGCAATTCTGGTCCGATTTGACCATAATTATGCCCGTGACGTTTTGGTATCACTTTCAACAACTGCGCTAAGTATGGTTTAAATCGGTCCATAACCTGATATAGCTGCCATATAAACCTATCTTGGGTCTTGACTTCTTGGGTCTCTAGTGTGCGCAATTCTTATCCGATTCGAATGAAATTTTGCACGACGTGTTTTGTTATCATATCCAACAACTGTGCCAAGTATGGTCTAAATCGGTCTATAACCTGGTATAGCTGTCAATAAACCGATCTTGGGTCTTGACTTCTTGATCCTCTAGAGGACGCAATTCTTATCCGATTTGAAAGAATTTTTGCACGAAGTATTTTGTAACGATATTACTGTGCCAAATGAGGTTCAAATCGGTTCATAACCTTATATAGCTGTCATATAAACCGAACTGGGATCTTGACTTCTTGAGCCTCTAGAGGTCGCAATTATTATCCGATTTGCCTGAATTTTTGTACGACGGATCCTCTCATGACCATCAACATACATGTTTATTATGGTCTGAATCGGTCTATAGCCTGATACAGCTCCCATATAAATCGATCTCTCTATTTGACTTCTTGAGCCCCCAAAGGGCGCAATACTTATTCAAATTGTCTGAAATTTTACACAGGTCTCCAACTTATAATTTAATTGTGGTCCAAACCGGACCATATCTTGATATCGCTCTAATAGCAGAGAAAATCCTTTCTTATATCCTTCTTTGCCTAAAAAGAGATGCCGGGAAAAGAACTCGACAAATGCGATCCATGGTGGAGGATATATAAGATTCGGCCCGGCCGAACTTACCACGCTTTTACTTGTTCTTTATTCAAAGGACCGATAGGTTGTCATAACAAAGATACATGCTGATGATTAATTTTTATCACTCTGCCCTCTCTGTTCTTTTTGGCATGTTTTTAATTGGATAAACTAAATTCAATTGGATCAAACAATTCAGTTGAAGATTGCCAGATGACGCTTATTTAAATGTTAGTGCTACTCGCTTAGAATGGATCATATGGTAGTCATTCATAGACAACCACCATACCATGTGACTACCTATTAAATAGTGATCATTTAGTCTTTTTTATACCCACCACCGAAGGATGGGGAATATTCAATTTGTCATTCCGTTTGCAACATATCGAAATATTCATTTCCGACCCTTTCTTATATATAAAAATGAATTTGTGTTTGTTTGTTCGTTTGTATGTTTCTTATAGACTCAGAAACGGCTGCACCGATTTTCTTCAAATTTTCACAGATGGTGCATAAAGACTCCATGGTGAAAATAGGGTACTAAATTGTTTTGATTTCTGAAGGGGGGCGGACCCTTCCCCTTACCCTAATTTTCAAAAACGCCAGATCTCGGAGATGGGTGGTGCGATTTAAGCGAAATTTGGTGTGCTCTCATATATTACCCTAGAAATAAAATTTGGTATACAAATTTCGGATGGGGTACCTAGGGGGGCTGCCCCACTCTAAAACCTACAAAACATATATTAACACCAATCAGGACAATATGGGACTCAAATGAAAGGTATTTAGGATAAGAAAACGTATCTGATATCCAATTGTCGGACCAAGTGTTAGGGGGACCACCCCAAGCCCCAAAACACCCCTAAATCGGCCATATTTACCGACCATGTCAATTTGGAGCTTAAATGAAAGCTATTGGGGTGTAGAGCAAGAATTTATACCCATTTTCGGGACCAATTTTCTAGGGGTCTACCCCTTTCCCAAAATACCCCACAAACAGCAATTTTTTAGCCACCATCGCAATATGGGACTCAAATTAAGGCATTTGGGAGTAGAAAACGACTTTGATAACCAATTTTGGTTTCATGTGTTTGGGGGACGCCTCATCGTGTAAACTCCTCTTAAGCCGCTGGCAATATGGGGTTTAAATAAATGGTATTTGAGAGAAGAGTACGATGCTGATATTTTTCAGGGCCAAGTATCTGGGGGACGGCCTCTCCCCCGAAAACACCACTAAATCAGACATCATGAGAATATCGGGCTGAAATGAAGTATTTTAAGAATGGAGTACACCTTACATCCAAACTTAAATTCGTAGACCAATAAATATCAAATGGGATTCATATAAAGACACTTATATTGTTAAACTATTAGTCAAGCGATATGCTATTTTCGTAGCATGGTATTTTATTAAAAGCTCTTTAATTGCCAAAAAAAATATTCCAAGGAAACTTTTGTTCCATATAAAGTAAAAGGAGGAGGAGGAGGAGGAGCGGGCCCGGGTCAGCTAGTAATGTATATATTTTCTTGATCGTTGTAAAAATCTAAGACGATATAAACATGTGCGTCCGTCTGTCCGCCTGTCTGTTGAAATCACGCTACAATCTTTAAAAATAGAGATTTTGAGCTCAAAATTTACACAGATCCTTTTTTTGTCCATAAGCAGGTTAAGTTTGAAGATAGGCTATATGGGACTATATCTTGATATAGCTCCCATATAGACCGATCCGCCGATTTAGGGCCGTAGGCCCATAAAAGCCATATTTATTATCCGATTTTGCCGAAATTTGGGACAGGGAGTTGTGTTAGGCCTTTCAAAATCGTTCGCCAATTTGACTCAGATCGGTCCAGATTCGGATATAGCTGCCATATAGACCGATCCTCCGATTAAGGGTCTAAGGCCCATAAAAGCCACATTCTTCAATTTAGCCCAGATCGGTCCAGATTTGAATACAGCTGCCATATAGACTGATCTCTGGATTTAAGGTTTTGGGCCCATAACCGACGCATTTACTGTCCGATTTCGACGAAATTTGGGACAGTGCTTTGTGTTAGGCTCTTCGACATTTTTCTGCAACTTGGGCCAAATCGGTCCAGATTTGGATATATCTGCCATGTAGACCGATATCTCGATTTAAAGTCTTGGCCCGCATTTATAATCCGATTTTACTGAATTTTGACACAGTGACTTATGTTAGGCTTTTCGACATCCGTGTCGTATATGGTTCAGATCGGTTTATTTTTAGATATAGCTACCAAAAAGATCTCTATTTTTTTATGCACAATTGAATTGTACTTTAGTATTTGGTCCAAATCGGAACATATTTCGATATAACTGCTATGGGACATAAGGTTTGAAATTTTTATCGAATTTTGGTTTACAGATATACCCGAGGTGGTGGGTATCCAAAGTTCGGCCCGGCCTAACTTAACGCTTTTTTTAACTTGTTTTTAAATCATATTAAATTGCCATATTAAACAATTTTCTGTGGTAAAAACTAATTTGCCAATCTATATATTTGGTGCGGTTTTTACCGTGTAAAACTCTTGTTTGGTCTCGTCTATCGGTGAGCTAAAAATGGTTGAAACCTTATCGTTGAGGTTTGCAACTCCTGCTTTCACGCTGAATGTTATAATTTAGGGGCTATGGCGGCCTACACATTAATTAAATCACACAGTGTCCCATTAGGTCATTATATTTGATCGACAGTTTGGGGTGAGGTGGTCTGCTAGATATATGAGCAGAATAATGGTATCAGATTCGCAGTACACAACCTTATACCTTTAATTAACTTCATATTGTCATGATTGGGGTATTCAGCCGTTTGGTGGAGGGCGGCTATATGAGGGTTGTGCGCCACACAAATTTGAATGACGCACTCAAGTGAAAAAAAATCTATCACTTGATTCCCCTTTGCTTTGATAGGTCAAATAACCAATTGGAGGCGATTTTAGGAGGTAAAACATCACCTAGGTTATTGGACTCAAAGTTTAATGTCATATTCGTAATCTGCTCTCAGATGCCTATCATTTGAGTTTCATCACGCTATGATTGAGTAGTATTCCCAGTTGGGGAGCTTATCGGGGATGGGGCGACTATTAATTACTTGGACCTCGTTTTTTATGTCATATTCGTAGTCTTCTCCCGAATATCTTTCATTTGAGTCCTATTTTTATATATTCGGCTAATATGTCTATTTGGAGCAGTTTTCGGGCTTGGGCTACACCTTGGATAATTGACACCAAGTTTTTATACCACATTCGTTTTCTACTCTCCAATATCTTTCATTTCATACCTATATTGTCCCTATCGGTCAACTTTTGATTTTGGTAGGCGTTTTTGTGGGGGAGGATTCGCCGCCTTTCAACATCAACAAATTACATAGCCTATAACTCCTTCCTGACCATATTCGTAATCTACTCGCGAATACCTTTCATTCGAGCTCCTTATTGTAATTATCGTCCAATAAACCAATTTAGTGGGTTTTGGGGTCGGGGCGGCCCACAATTTCTTGGACTCAATTTGTAACATGGAAATCGTACTCTACTCCTGAATACCTTTCATTTAAGTCCCATATTGTCCCAATCGGTCCACTTTTAGTTTTGGGTGGTACTTTTGGGGTAAGTAGGAGGGTCCGCCCCCCTTGCGATATCATAAATTAAATAGCCTATTGCTCCTTCCGAACCACTCCCCACAATCTGTGAAAATTTCAAAGAAATCGGTTTAGCCGTTTTTGAGTCTATACGGAACAAACAAATTTACAAACCCACAAACAAACAAACATACAAACAAACAAACACAAATTCATTTTTATACCCTCCACCATAGGATGGGGGGTATATTAATTTCGTCAAACCGATCTTGATCGTCGTGACATTTTATGTCGATCTAGCCATGTCCGTCCGTCCATCTGTCTGTCGAAAGCGCGCTAACTTCTGAAGGAGTAAAGGTAGCCGCTTGAAATTTTGCACAAATACTTCTTATTAGTGTAGGTCGGTTGGTATTGTAAATGGGCCATATCGGTCCATGTTTTGATATAGCTGCCATATAAACCGATCTTGGGTCTTGACTTCTTGAGCCTCTAGAGTGCGCAATTCTTATCTAATTGGGATGACATTTTGAACGCCGTGTTCTGTTATGATATCCAACAACTGTGCCAAGTATGGTTCAAATCGGTCCATAACCTGATATAGCTATCATATAAGCCGATCTTTGGTCTTGACTTCCTGAGCTTCTAGAGTGCGCAATTCTTATCCGATTGAAATGAAACTTTGCACGACGTTTTTTTTTATAATATTCAACAACTGTGCCAAGTATGGTTCAAATCGGTCCATAACCTGATATAGCTGTCATATAAAGCGATCTTGGGTCTTGTCTTCTTGAGCCTCTAGAATGCGCAATTCTTATCTAATTGGGATGACGTTTTGAACGACGTGTTCTGTTATGATATCCAACAACTGTGCCAAGTATGGTTCAAATCGGTTCATAACCTGATATAGTTGTCATATAAACAGTTCTGGGGACTTGACTTCTTCAGCTTCTAGAGGGCGCAATTCCTATCCGATTTCGCTGAAATTTTGCAAGACGTATTTTATTCTTACTTTAAACAACTGCGTCAAGTAAGGTTCAAATCGGATCATAACCTGATATAGCTGTCATATAAACCGATCTGGGATATTGACTTCTTGAGCCTCTAGAGGTCGCAATTATTATCCGATTTGCCTGAAATTTGTACGACGGATCCTCTCATGACCATCATACGTATTTATCATGGTCTGAATCGGTGTATAGCCCGATACAGCTCCCATATAAATCGATCTCTCTATATTACTTCTTGAGCTCCCAAAGGGCGCAATTATTATTCGAATTGGCTGACATTTTACTCAGGTCTCCAACATATACTTTAATTGTGGTCCAAACCGGACCATTTCTTGATATCGCTCTCATAGCAGAGCAAATCTTTTCTTATATCCTTTTTTTGCCTAAGAAGAGATGCCGGGAAAAGAAATCGACAAATGCGACCCATGGTGGAGGGTATATAAGATTCGGCCCGCCCGAACTTAGCACGCTTTTATTTGTTATATATATAGATTGAAGAAAATTTTAAATATTGGGTTGCCCAAAAAGTAATTGCGGATTTTTTAAAGGAAGTAAATGCACTTTTAATAAGGCTTAGAATGAACTTTTATCAAATATAGTTTTTTTACACTTTTTTTCTAAAGCAAGCTAAAAGTAACAGCTGATAACTGACAGAAGAAAGAATGCAACTACATAGTCACAAGCTGTCAAAAAGTTTGTCAATGCCGACTATATGAAAAATCCGCAATTACTTTTTGGGCAACCCAATATAAGGCGAATCGATAAAACAGCTCAAGCACAGAACAATTTAAAAATTTTCAGAAAAACTTTATTTCAAAGCAGATTGTGCGCAACCGTTTTCAATATTTAAATGGAATAAATTTTATTTTAGTCATTAAGAGGCAAAAGTTTATTCATTCGTGCAACTGGAAAAAATCTTTGAGAAAATAACTCAACAAATTATCATCCCTATAAATATATAGGGTTTGCGTTTGCTTGGAACTGTTGGAGTTTAATGACAACATGCCCCTTCGAGCTTACAATATACACCTCTGTTCGTCCTGCATTAAGGGTTCAACAAAATGTAATTCCCAAAACTAGTTTGGAGCTTACTTTAGAAGCTATGTGTATTATTTGCTTTTGAAAATGCATCATGTGTTTGTTTTATACGTATGTTTTGGAGGAGCTTTTGTATGTTTTGCATCTACCATTATTTTGGTAGATTTAGAGTGAAAGCTTCTATAATAGATTGGACAGTTAAAGAATTTATATGCGTTTTCCAAAATAATTCATGTCTCATAACTTCTTTGGTTAGAACTTTAGGTGGACTTTCGTCTTTCTTATCATACAAAATAGTTAAGATGGTTGTTTAGATTGTTTATTACGAAATTATTATGTGGAAATTCAAATGTGCCCATGAAAATTCCATTAAGGAAAGGGCAAACTTCTCACATATCAATGAGTGCTGTCCGATTCAAGTTTTTAGCCTTTCTATAGCCGAGTCCGAACGGAGTGCGGCAGTGCGACACCTCTTTGGGGAAAAGTTTTTATACGGCATATTACCGCACAAATGTTACCCATATTAGGGTATAACCACCGCTGAAAATATTTTCTGATGTTCTTGTCAAACCCAGGCGTTCACCATTATGAACGTTGAAGTAAAACTTGCCATTATTAATACCTTCTTTAAAACAGACAGTGCCAGTCAGTCGTCTTAATCAGAGTGAGAAACCCCGATATTTGTGATCCATATGATTCTATGAATCTACTAATGGGCAGGAAGAGATTTCATTTTGTTTTTATGGACACATTAGGTTTTGATAAGAATAAATTCAAAGTTGTGTTGCTGATATTTTTGGCTTATTGATTTTCTCTTATTTCTTTTTCCGCAGTGAGAGTTTAGGTGTAAATTTTAATCACAGATGAGAATATTCCTATGTACAATAATTGATATCTCCGAATCATTATATAGCCACTTTTCTTTACTCCAAAGCTGTCCTTCCTTCCGAATTATCATTCTTTTTGATTTCTCCATGTTAACCTCCTCACCTCGTCCACCCATTTCATCAGCTAGGATAATGATATTATCGGCGTGTATTAGAAATCGAATATTTTCATCATCCACTGTGGTATCAACAACAGTGTATTCATTTAGGTCATTGAGGTACAAACAAATAGGGGAGGAGATAATAGGCAGCCATGTTTTACACCTGTAGTTGTGTTTAAATCTCTGGACAGTTTCTGGTCTGTCCATACTGAAAGTAATTTTTTCTGATGGTCTCGCAAGGATACAAAACCCAGGCGTTCAGCGTCATAGGCTGACATGCTTACCTCTGAGCTCCGGTTCAATAAGTTTAACATATTATCAACAGTAGAGTAATTTTTACATTCATTAATTCTCCATATTTCTCAGACCAATTTGCTAGATGGGTATTGTCACAGATTGTGACAATACCCATCATTACTTTGGTAGGCAACTCATAAATGATATTCCACGGTAGTTATTGGGAATAGTTTGTCACTTTTTTTAAATATTAGGTAAATAATGCTTCTAACGAACGACTTTTCTACTTCTCCTTTTTTGAAGACTACGTTGCAAGTTATTTCTTGTCGTAATTCAACTGTGGCATATTTATAAAATTCGTATGACACACAGTATTCACCAGGATCTTTATTTAGCTTTTCTTTGTTTAGGCTAGGTTAAAGTGACAGTCTGCCATCAGACTTATTTCCATGTTTACGTCCATTGTGATACCACAGGAAGAGGAGAAGGAATATGTCTTCTGTGTTTCTACCGTTGAACCATACAGATCGCTTGCGTATGCTCACATCCTCTAAATCAGATAAGTTCTCAGAGAAATGAGAACCTAAAGTGGAACTTCTTCTGAGTGCCATTACGGAACACATAAAGCAGATGTTCTGTAGTCTCTTCTTCCTCGACTTCCTCACTGCTTCTGCAGAAGTAGTTACCTGCAACCTTCAGTCTACCAGCATGTTTTCCGATGAGACAGTAACCTGTCATAACGTATACAATGATTGAGAATTCTGGCCTAGGAAGCGACAAAAGCGGTAGACCTCTTTAAGTCTAGGCCACATAATTTCGGATCGTTATTATTCGTTGCCTTTCAGACCTGATTCCATTTCACTAGAAAATATTTCATTAGATTCATACCGACAGACTTCAGTTCCCCTAGAATCTCAAAGGTAATTCCTAGTCTCGCAAACATCTCCGCTCTACAATTACCTGGAATATATATGTGCCTCGCCACTCAGAACATCAAATTGTGAACTGGCCAGTCATCTCGTTGAAAGATCAGCGACAGTCGAGGGCGTTATACATTTAGAAATATGTTCTCCAGGGATTTGATAGCTGCCTAGCTATCTGAGAAGAAATATATTAATCGTCGTTATCACATTATTACTTAGCCATTCCATCAGTTCTTTATTTACAAGGATCTCCACTGGATACGCACTATAGTGGTCGGGTATCGATATGACCAGTCCTAGTTCTTCAGAGTACACCCCAAATCAAGGATCTCCACTTGATACACGCACCATTATGGTCTGGTAACATTCTCGATATGACCAGTCCTATTTCATCAGAGTACACCCCAAAGCCCACTTGGTCGTCTAGTTTGGAGCCAGCCATTAAGAGGTCTATGTAACTGATTACCAGGGATATCGTTTTGCAATCGGTTCTATCAGGAATAGTGGTACAGTACATTTTACGAAAAGCAGCTCAGGCAATGTGTAATTCACATTGGCTGGAACATCGGACAATAAATCGAGGATAACACTGTGTCCGTATCCGCCACATGACTAAAAAGCGATTAAATTCAGTGCATAAGATGGCGTAGTCCTCAATGCGACTGCGATGTACAAATAAGCCATCCGATGAATTCGGCTGAGTGTTGAAGAGTAGGTGGACTTTTGAGGCGCAATCCAATAAACCACAACACGATATAGTATTATAGGCTTGATAACTACAGTATATATCCACGGTTTTAGTCCCCAACTTTTGCCAATGCCCTTTCATACCCTCTCCAAAATTTTGGATTTTATGTTCAATTTCTCGTCCAGCAAACTCAGGTATTTTGCGATTTGAGTAAATGGAACATTCTTTCCTCTCAAGGATATAAGTGCCACTGTAGATAAATTGCATCTCCTGATGAAAAGAACTACTTCTGTCGCACCTAGAGCTTTCTTAAGTATTTCCCAAAGAGTGCTGGGAAATTTTCCTATATCTGCATTGTCCACGTCATCAGCATACGTGACCAATTTTAAACCTTATTAGAGAAGGGCGATGGGTAAATACCCGGTAAATTGGGTAAATTGGGTAAATACCCAGGTGTTTACCCATTTATACCCAAAAGGTGGGTATTCATAATTTTGCGGATATCAAAACATTTTTTTAAGATTTCGTATTCTTTGTATATAAACCTGACCTTCTGATTTCATAAAATCGGAATTTAGTTATATATAGCCGCTATATAACCGATCTCCAGACTTAAAGTAGTGAAACAATAAATTGGTAATTTTTCATTTGAAGTCCATGGAATTTGGCACAGTTATCCCTTTCCATATATGGATATAGCTGTCATATAGACCGATCTCCCGATACAGAGTAGTAAGCCCATAACAGGAGCTATTTTCATCCGATTTTGATGAAATTTTAACGGGTGCGTTTTGTTACCTCTCTTAACCTTTGTGTTGAATATTGTCAAGTCTGGTCTACATGCCAGCTATATCCACATATGGTCCGGTCTGGACGATATTCGACAAAGAGAGCCGATCTGGACGATATTCAACAGAAAGGTGTAAAAGTGTAGCAAAACGCATAGTTTCAAATTTTATCAAAATCGGATGAAAATAGCTCCTTTTATGAGCTCAATACTCAATGTCGAGAGATCGGTCCATATGACAGCTATATCCAAATATGGTCCAATTTGGACGATATTCAACGAAAAAGTTTAGATGGTTGCCAGAACTCACTGTGCCAAATTTCATTGAAATAGAATGAAAAATAATACGAAATCATCAAAAAATTATTGGAAAATGTTTTTATACTCAAGATATCTGCAAAATTATAAATACCCAAGCATTGGGTATTTACCCGGTAGAAGCCCATGCAAATGCAAATTTGCCCGTGAACATTCCATTAAGAAACTGGGACAAGCTTCTCACAAATCAATGCTGTCCGATTCAATTTTAAGCTCAATGATGAGAGACCTCCTTTTCATAGCCGAATAATCCTCCAAAGAAAACATGTATCTAAAATAAAATCTTAATCTACTCCTCTCGACTTGAAAAGGCTTTTATTTCTAGACTTTATGCTTTGCAGTCAAGGTACAGGTCAAATTTGTTATCCAATCACGAAATTTTATACAATTTATTTTTTTAGAGACAAACGTTATGAGTTTTGTTGAAAATAGTTTCAGATTTAGAAAAAGATCCCATATATTGGGTTGTCTAAAAGTAATTGCGGATTTTTCATATAGTCGGCGTTGACAAATTTTTTCACAGCTTGTGACTCTGTAATTGCTTTCTTTCTTCTGTCAGTTATCAGCTGTTACTTTTAGCTTGCTTTAGAAAAAAAGTGTAAAAAAAGTATATTTGATTAAAGTTCATTTTAACTTTTATTAAAAATTTTATTACTTTCTTTTAAAAATCCGCAATTACTTTTTGGGCAACCCAATAAATACATTGGTATGATATATATATATACATTGGTCCGAATCGGACTACAACTTGATATAGCTCCAATAGCATAACAGTTTCTATTCAATATTCTATGTTTGTCTAAAAAGAGATATCGCGCATAAAACTCGACAAATGGTTTTTATACCCACCACCATAGGATGGGGGAGTACTAATCTAGCCATTCCGTTTGTAACACCTCAAAATATTGATCTAAGACCCCATAAAACCCCATATATATATATATATATATATATATATATATATATATATATATATATATATATATATATATATATATATATATATTTATATATATATATATATATATATATATATATTTATATATATATATATATATATATATATTCTTAATTGTCTCCACATTCTGAGTCGCCAAGCCCAAACGTCCGTCCGTCCTTCGCGTCTCTCGAAATCACGATAGCGTAGAGCTAGTCGCTTGAAATTTTGCACAGATACTTACCATTGGTCGCCATATCGGATCAGATTTGGATATTGCTCTCATATAAAAAAAATCTCCCGATTTGAATTCTTAAACCCCTGGAAGCCGCAATTTTGGTCCGATTTGGCTTAAATTTTGCACATAATGTTCTGTTATGACTTCCAACATAATATGATATGACCTGATTTAGCTCCCATATAAACCGATTTCCCGATTTGACTTGTTGAGCCCTTACAAGCGGTGTTCTTTTACGACTTTCAACAACTATGTCAAGTACGGTTCAAATCCGTCCATAATGTGATATAGCTCCCATATAAACAGATCTCAGGATTTGACTTCTTGAGCCGTTACAAGGTGCAATTTTTGCCCGATATGGCTGACACTTTGAGCGTGATGTTCTGTTACAACTTCAACCAACTGAGCCAAGTACGGTAGAAATCGGTTTATAAGCTGATATAACTCCCATATAAGCTGGTCTCTCGATTTTACGACAGAACCCTGGAAGCCGTAATTTTACTTCGATTTGACTAAAATTTTGGCGACTAAATGATCTTTTCAGAATTCGAACATTTTTATACCGAAATTGGTACTATTTGGTGATTTCTATGTAGATGCAGCTAGAGGTCCGAAATGTTGCATGCAGGTACAACTTAGAAATAAATGATTGATCACTAAATGGTCTATTCCAAATTCCTACATTTTCCTTCCAAAATTGGTACCATTTTGTTTTTTCTGTTCAGATAGAACTAGAGGTTTGAAATTTGGCGTATAGTCACAACTAAGAAATATATGATATGTGGCTCAATGATCTTTTCACCGCTCGCATATTTTGGTACCGTCTGGTTCTTTCGTCATATATTAAGCTAGAGGTCTGAAATTTAAAATAAAGTTACAAATAAGAAATATAAGGTTGGTGACTTAAAGATCTATTAACAAGTAAAAACGTGCTAAGTTCCGTGGCGAACTTTGGATACCCACCACCATGGATAAATGAACCATCCTCTTTTAACAACTCAACTACCACATCCATGGTGCAAATGGTGCTGGTCTGGGCCATATTTGATTCAGGTCCCGTCTAATACAAATCACAGTTTCAGTGAAATCGGGAACCACATCCACTTTTTATGGGATTAAGACCATAAATTGGAAGATCGATCTATATGGCAGCTATATCTAAATAGAGTCTGATCTGGACGATATTTAAGTCGGATGAGGGGAGGCTTTATACAAGTCATTGTGACAAATTCCAGCGAGTTCGGATAATAAGTGCTGCTTTTATAGTCTAAAGACCCTTAATCGGCAGATCGGTCTACAGCTATATCTGAATAAAGACCGATCTGAACCATATTTGATTTGAATATCAGTAGGCTTTTATCAACTCACTATTTCAAATTTTAGCGAAATCGGAAAATAATTGAGCTTTTATGACCCCAAATCGGCAGATCGGTCTATACGGCTGCTATATCTACATATAGTCCGATCTGTACCATATTTATGCGTTTTGACGGAGGGCTTAAAATAACTCACTTTATCAAGTTTCAGCCAAATCGGGTAATCAATGCAGATTTAATGGGCTTAAGACCCTCAATCGGCAGATCGCTCTATTTGGTGTGATGACGGAAAGCTTAAAATAACTCACTGTTTAAAGTTTCAGCGAAATCGGGTTATAAATGCAGCTTTTATGGGCTTAAGACACGTTATCGACAGATAGGTCTGAACCATATTTGAGTCGGATATCGGTAGGCTTTAATCAACTCTCTATTTTAAATTTTAGCGAAATCGAATAATAATTGCGGCTTTTATGGCTTAAGTTCCTTTATCGGCTGATTGGTCTACATGGCAACTTTATCTAAATATAGTCCAATCTCTACCATATTTAGGTGTGATGATGGAAGGCTTAAAACAACTCACAGTTTCAAGTTTCAGCCAAGTCGGGTAATAAATGCAGCTTTTATGGGCTCAAGACCCTTAATCGGCAGATCGCTCTATATAGCAGCTATATCTGAATATAGGCCGATCTGAACCATATATGAGTCGGATATATGGAGGCTAAACAAAACTTACTGTTTTCATCCAATCAATGAATGCGCCTGTTACAGGGTTAAGACCTTAAACCAGCATATCTATATTCGGTTTAAATATCGGGGTTCCTAGCATAACTTCCTGTTTCAAATTTCACCGAAGTCAGACAAAAAATGCAGCTTTTATGGTCTTATGACCTAAATCGGCAGATCGGTCTATATAGCCCATTTGGCGCATTCAAGAACTTAACCTGCGCATAGAAGAAATACGGGTCTGTGCAAAATTTACACTCAATATCTCACTTTTTTAAGACTGTAGAGTGACTATAACTGACGAACACACGGACGGACATACCCATGGACATCGTTAAATCGTCTTTGAACTTTACGACGATCAGAAATGTATATACCTTGCAAGGTCGGAAATGGATATTTCGATGTGTTGCAAACTAAATGAATATCTAAATGAATATATACCCTATCCTATGGTGGTGGGTATAAAAATTCATACAGTTTGGTACTATTTGGTCTGAAATTTGGCTTGCATGAGTGACTAAAAAATCTATTGACAACTCGTACATTTTGGTACCATTTGGTACTTTCTTTACAGATGAAGCTAGAGGTCTGAAATTTGGCATGTAGTTGGTACAAAATAGAACGAGATAGCTTATCTTCGCCTAAGCTAACGAGGACTGCTAAAATTAAGCAATTTGACAAACATTATCACAGTCTTGACAAAAATACGACATGCGGAAGAAAACGTACTAATTGTGGTGTAATTGGTACCTTGAAAGAATATATTGGGCAACTAAAAGATATTTTTTATTCGTATAATTAGGTACTCAAACGTATTGTACAAGATGGTCAACTTTAACGGAGTGAGCTGGTTAGAAGAATTGTTTTTAATTCGTGTATATTGTTACTAAAAGATACACTATGGTACTTTCTTTTGATACCGCTACTACTTGAAAATAAATTTTTGGGCGACCAGAAGATTTTTTTTCAAACTCGTACATTTGGTTACTAAAACCTAAAAATAGTTCTTTCTTTACGAATTGAGCTAAAGCGCTCAAAATTTAGATATATTTATACCTTGACAATATTTGTTGGATGACTACATGATTTTTCCGAGGTATTGTTAATCTTGGTACTATTTTGTATTTTCTTTACAGAAGGGGATCAGATTTCTGAAATTTTATACGCAATTATTACAAAACTTCATAATCTTATAAACTGTGTGAGTACCTAGGTTTTTGAAAGTCCTACACTTAAAAGGGAGTATCAGAAACAGGGGTAGCGAACCGGACCACTGGGATGCTAGTCGGTTTATATGGCAGCTGCATAAAAACATGGACCGATAAGGCCCATTTACAATCCCAACCAACATATACTGATAAAAAGTTTTTATGCAAACTTTTAAAGGCTTAGCTTTACTTCTTCGAAAGTTAGCGTGCTTTCGACAGACAAATGGGCATGACTATATCGAGTCAGAATGTCGAGACGATCAAGAATATATATACTTTATAGGGTCTCAGGATCATATCTCGTGATTTTTCAAACGGAATGACAAAAGTAGTATACCCCCATTCTATGGTGGAGGATATAAAAATTTAACTTAAATTGAAAGCTTTAGATCAAAGGATTTTTTTATAGACGAAAGAATGAAATTACATTTTTGACCAATAGTTATCTCCTTTCGCATTTTATGATTTGTAACCCTCCTAGTTTTGTAGGATATTTCGAGCACTTTCGCGAAAAAGAAATTTAGAAATTCCGACCATAAATACGCTTTTGGAAGCCCGAACAAGATTTTGTAGGGCTTATAACCCACTTTGAAGGATCACGATTTGGCCCCCAGGCCTTATCACATAGTTTGGATAACACCTCAGCTATTTAATGTCATGAAGATATAAGTATCCGCTCACAAATGGCAGACTTATTTCCACAATTTTTTTCCCATCCCACTGTGCGTCAGTTTTGCTTTCGTGTGGTGAGTTTTTCCAGCTTTTGTAATGTAGTGGCTCACCACCATTCTAGGTATACCACCACAAAATATCGATCTGTTATTTTATTGAGTACATAAATATATACTTGACTAGCTGACCCGGGCCCGCTCTGTGGGCCTTCTTTTACTTTATATGTAACAAAAGTTTCCATGGAATATTCATTCTCGACAATTAAAGAGCTTTTAGTGAAATACCATGCTACGGAAATAGTATATCGCTTGACTAACAGTTTAACAATAATTGCCTTTATCTGAATCCCATATGATCTTTATTGGTCTACGAATTAAAGTTTAGATGTATGGTGTATTCCATTCCTAAAATACTTTACTTCAGCCCGATATTCTTATGATATCTGATTTAGTGGTGTTTTCGGGGGAGAGGTGGTCCTCCAGACAATTGGCCCTGAAAATATAAAAATAATTTTTACCATTTGGGGGGTGTTTTGGGGAAAGGATGATGCCTTAAATACATGGTCCTACATTTGGAAATCAAATTCGTATTCTACTCCCAAATAACTTTATTTGAGCCCCATATTGCGATGGTCTGTAAAAAATTGCTGTTTGGGGGATGTTTTGGGAAAGGGGTAGACCCCCAGAAAATTGGTCCCGAATGTGGGTATCAATTCTTGCTCCAACCCCCAATACCTTTCATTTAAGCTACACATTGACGTGGTCGATAAGTATGCTCGATTTAGGGGTGTTTTGGGGATTGGAAAATCCCCAAGCTCGGAAAATAAATCAGCAACATGCTCTATTCTCATATATCTATATATCATTTGAACCCCATATTACCATTGCCCTCAAAATTTAATATCAAATTCGTTTTCTAATCTCATATAAACTCCTTATTGCAAAAGTCGGCAAATATGTCCGGTTTGGGGTATTGGCCCTAAAAACTATGAATATTTAGTTCAAATCTCTTTAAGACCCGAATTGTCTTGGTGAGCAAATATGTCCTATTTGGGGTTGTTATGGTGGTGGGACGTCCGCTAGATAGTTGGCCCCTAATATTGATATCAAATACGTGGTCAACTCCCAAATATCTTTAATTTGAGCCCCATATTTCGGCAAACATGACCGGCTTGGGGGTGTTTTGGGAGATGGGCGGCCACTGAGTGAGTTGCCCTTGAAAATATATATCGGATTCGTGTTCCACTTTAAAAACCCTCTTATTTGAGCCTCATATTGCAATAGTCAGAAAATTTTTACTATTTGGGTGGTGTTGTGGGGGTGGGGTGGCCCCATAGACACTTTTCCCGAATATTGATATCAAATTCGTGCTTTACTCCCAATGACCTTTCATGATCCAAAGACCTGATACCTCATTTGACTTTTTGAACGAGAGGTCTTGGTTATTTGCCAATTTTTTTTTGCCAAAAATTTTCTAAATAATTAACTGAGCCAATAAAGAAGCAGTTTAAACAGAATATTTGGATGGTGCTTACCCAAATATAAATAGGCGCCTTTTTTAAATGTTAGGCATCGCCTTACTTGGAAGTCAAGTTCTCAATATATATCATTTCAACGATATAAATCATCACTATCTTAAGACTCCAAAAGTTTCGAAAACTGTTTAGTCTTTCCTGTCTCTCTATGATGTACAAATTACGGATTTTGTCAATGTAACATTTTTTATACTATATTTTGGATCAGATTTCTGCAAATATTTGTTAACATTGGATTGACTTATATTATTATTCTTTTAAATATTTTCTTACAATTGTTTCATTGTACACAAAAAATCTACACAAATTTTTAAAAATCCCATAGAAATAAATTTTCTGCACAAAAAGCAAAAGAAAAAAACTACATAAATTGAAATACGAACAAGTGAATGATATAATAAAAACAAGTAAGAGCGTGCTAAGTTCGGCCGGGCCGAATCTTATATACCCTCCACCATTGATCGCATTTCTCGAGTTCTATGCGCGGTATCTCTTTTTAGACAAACAAAGAATATTGAATAAGAACTGTTATCCTATTGGAGCTATATCAAGTTATAGTCCGATTCGGACCATAAATGAATGCTGATTGACATTGTAGAAGCCATTGTGTAATATTTCAGTTCATTCGCATAAGAATTGCGCCTTGTAGGGGTTCAAGAAGCAAAATCGGGAGATAGGTTTATATAAGAGCTGTATCAAGCTATTGATCGATTCAGACCATACTAGACACGTATATTAAAGGTCATGAGAGAAGGCCTTGTACAAAATTTCAGCCAAATCGGATGAGAAATGCGCCCTCTAGAGGTTCGAGAAGTCAAGATCCCAGATCGGTTTATATGGCAGCTATATCAGGTTCTATATCGATTTACGCCATACTTAGCACAGTTATTGGAAGTCACAACAAAACACCTCATGCAAAATTTCAGCCAAATCGGATGAGAATTGCGCCGTCACTTGGCTCAAGAAGTCAAGATCCAAGATCGGTTTATATGACAGCTATACCAAATTATGAACCGATTTGAATGATACCTAGCATAGTTGTTAAAAGTAATACCAAAACACTACGTGCAAAATTTTAGTTAAATCGGACGATAATTGCGCCCTCTAGAGGCTCAAGAAGTCAAGACCCAAGTTCGGTTTATATGACAGCTATACCAGATTATGAACCGATTTGAACCATACTTGGCACAATTGTTGGATATCATAACAAAATACGTCGAGCAAAATTTCATTCCAAACGGATAAGATTTGCGCCCTCTAGAGGTTCAAGAAGTCAAGACCCAAGATCGGTTTATATGGCAGCTATATCAGGTTATGAACCGATTTTAACCATACTTGGCACAGTTGTTGGATATCATAACAAAATACGTCGTGCAAAATTTTATTCAAATCGGATAAGATTTGCGCCTTCCAGAGATTCAAGAAGTCAAGACCCAAGATCGGTTTATATGGCAGCTATATCAAAACATAGACCGATATGGCCCATTTACAATACCAACCGACCTACATTAATAAGAAGTATTTGTGCAAAATTTCAAGCGGCTAGCTCTACTCCTTCGGAAGTTATCGTGCTTTCGACAGACAGACGGACGGACGGACAGACGGACGGACATGGTGGAGGGTATAAAAACCTACCCGAAAACCAACAGAAAAATAATAGGAATTTCTTTATAGAAAATTTTAAGGAACAAATTATTGAAAAACCAATACAAGGGATAAAATATACTAAAACTTAAATTAAATATATATATATATATATATATATATATATAAATATAGATATATAATTGTAACAAGGAATATTAAACAAATTTAAAATTTAAAGAAACAGCATGAGCCAACTTTCAATCTGATGAAGAATGGATTGAACTCAAAACTAAGCAACCAAACAAATTGAATTGAATATTAAAAACCAAACCAATTACCACAAAAACCGAACATGAAAATTAATTATACAAAAGTAAATTTGAGAAATCAAACATATTTACTAATTCAGTTTTGATTTTGGTTTAATATAATTTTCGGTTGAACTTACCCAGAAATAAAAAAGAATACCAAATATCTACATTTGGTTATTCATAATTTACATACATACAAAAAACTGAAATATCATAAACAAATTGCAATTAAAACAAGGATTATTACTAATAGTCATGTAAGTTGAAAAACCAACAAAAGACAAACAAGAAAAGAAACAACCAACCATACATACATTTTCTGAAGACAAAACCATTCAAGTTAACCATTAAAAATAAGTAAATCATAGAATAACTAAGAAAACAGGCAGAGAAACCAACCCCAAGAAATAATATTCAAATTACTTAAATTAAGGAACCACACTCCCAACCAAATGGAAAACAACATAAAAAAATACACAAATCAAGTATTTAATAAACAATTTAAGAATTAAAAAAAAAAAAATTTAAATTGCCAAAATAAGCAAATCTCTTTACATATTTGAAAATATTGAGGCATATTTTAAGGTAAGTCTAATGGTACTTAGGTGGGGACAAAGTATAGGGCAACACTGGTTTAAACAGCTCACGCTCGTTTCGTGTTTTGTTTCACTGTAAAACATCATCAGTTTATTCGATAATTAAATCTTTAAGCGTCTTACAAACGAACAACGCTTTCAAATTATTAAACTTTATTATTAAAATGCGTGCTCTGTTAAGGAAATTCATCGAAAATTACACATTTTTGGCTCAATGGATACGTAAATAAGCAGAATTGTCGATTTTGGAGTGAAGATCAGCCAGAAGCTTTGCAAGAGCTACCAATGAACCAAGAAATAGTCACTGCTTGGTGCGGTTTATGCGGTCAATAATTGGATATAGGTTATATATAGACCATTGCATTGCATAGAATTGCATTGTAGCCGTTGAGTGAAGCGGACGTGTTTTTATGTCGCTCCTCAAAGAAAAAATAAATATATAGTCGTATCTCGGAATAGGTACTACCTATTACGAAACAATTTTAAAGCCTTTTGGAGTAGGCTAGAAATGGACTCCAAAGACTCAACATCTGCGGTGGTGGCGTCAGACCGCAGCATGTTGTCCTCCCCTCCTATAGGTGTGGGTGTCTTCAAGCGCACAACTAGTCGTCAGACTAATAAATGAGGAAGAGATGGATAAACCAGAGGGATGCACAGTTCGTCCCCAGCCTTTAAGTAAAGGTGGAGTCTCTGACTCGGATTCAGACAGCGACTGTGCCAATGAAACAGTCATCGCAGCTGAATCGAGAGATAAGGGCATCGGGATGACAGCAGAAGTGAGCGAAGGCTTTGCTAAGCTCATAAGCAGACCTAGAAAGCGATCCGGTGCACGACGAAGGAGACAGAGGAGTATGTACCGGCGGCGTAATCGGGCTAAAGTGCAGGATGCTGGAAGGGATAGAACTGATATTCCAGGCACTTCTACGAAAGCTGAAAAAGAATCAGATCTCCCGAAGAGCATAACACTGCTAAAATACTGAAGAAGAAAAAGTGCTCCTCGCTTTCAAGTACTCTGGGAAAACCAAGCCAGCCATCCCGCAATGGAGACTCCAAAATGTATCCTGCGGGGGTGGACAAAGTTGGAACAAGAACGAAGGAAGCGCGCACCGCCCCTGAGTCTTCATGGAGGACTGTGACTTTCAAAAGGCCACAGCCATCACTGAAGGGGAAGATGGTCGCTGAGAATGGTAAGGAGCCGCCCTCTTACGCCAGAGTGGCAAGGAAGCACAACAGAGATGAACTGACTTTTGCAGTCATCAATATCGTCTGTGCATCCGGTAGGATTCCACCAGATCATCGGTCCCAAGTGGAGGATCTGGTTACCGATCAGATTTTTGAACATGTGTAGAACTCTGTAGAGGGTCCACTCATACAAATGATGAGCTGCGAGTTTAGAGGGGACATCTTTACGCTGCGTTTTGCGTCGGCGGAATGTATTGATACCGTCAAACAACTCGTCAGAGGTATTCACGCTCCCTGGGAGGGCGCAAAGCTTAACCTTGTAAGAAAGGTGGATATCCCCCAGCTCACAAAGGCTACGGTCTTTATCAAGGGATGGGGCAGTAAATTTGCGACGGAACGCATGTTGGGTTTCTTCGGCAAGCAAAACGAAGGTTTGGTCGCAGAGAAGTGGGAGGTCTTCCACAGGGAGGAGAAGGAGGAAGGAACTGTCTTTGTGGTTGGCATTGATCAAGTCTCCGTGACAAGTTTGGCTAAGACTAAAGGCATGGCGCACTAAGGGAGCAAAGCTGTCTTTTTCAAGATTGGGAAGACTATGATAGGCAGAAATTTTCATTCTGCGATACCAGGCCGTGCAGTGGCAGGTGACTCAACACCGCCCAACAAACATGGGGCCGACAACGAGACAATCACGGCATCTCCCAATATTGGAAAGACTAGGAGAAGCAATAATCCTTATACTTAAATATCGGGTAGTGCAGTGGCGAGAGACCCTACACAGCTTAAAAAACAGGAACCCGACGACGGACCCATCACCGACTTAAGTCACCCGGACCCGATGGGATATTTCAGGCGTCACTACAGAGAGAGGCAGACTATCTGGCGCCTCGTCTGGCCAAAATTTTCACAGCGTGCCTAGAACTTTCATATACTCCGAAAGCCTGGCAGGAGGCAAAGATGGTGTTTATACAAAAGCCCGGAAAAGCAAGTTATGCGACACCAAAGGCCTACAGACCCATAAGCCTTACGTCCTTTCTACTCAAAACCATGGAACGTATTGTGGACACCATGATAAAGAGTGGGACATCCAGCGAACTGCTCAAATACAAACAGCATGTCTATGTCAAGGGAAGGTCGGTGGAGACTGCCCTGCACGAGGTGGTGCATAAAATAGAAGAATCGTTCGATGCCAAAACGTACACACTGGAGGTATGCATTGACATCGAGGGGGTTTTTAACAATGTGCGGAGCGACACACTGATCCAATCCTTAGACCAGTACCGGATGGACCCGGTCCTTAGAGACTGGATAAACCATATGCAAAGGAACAGGTGGATAAATTGTGTGTCCCAAGGCATAAATATAAGGGAGAAAGTGGCACAGGGCACTCCACAGGGGGACATTTTATCGCCACTCCTATGGGTGACCACCATAAATAACGTATTACGGATGCTGACTGAGGAGGGATTTGAACCCGTTTGCAACGCAGACTATGTTATAATACTTCTAAGGGGTAAGGATCCGAACAAGCTATGCAGAAGGGCCGAAAGGGTCTTGCATGTTGCATATGACTGGGCTAGACCTAGAGGTCTCAATGTTTACCCAGAGAAGCCTGAAATATGCCTGTTCACGAGGAAGACGAAGGTGGGCCAATTTAACGCACGTTTCGTCAATAAGACAATTTCGATAGCTGACAAGTGTCTCATTCAGAAGCGGAATGAGAATGCTCACAGATGTAGAGCACTATGTAGACGGGCCGTAGGCTCGAAATGGGGCCTGAATCCGAGGATAGTCCACTGGCTCTACAGGAGCGTGATTAGACCAATATTTACTTACGCCTCAGTAGTTTGGTGGACTGCTATGAAGAAAAAGTGGAACTTAAGGCGATGAGAGAATGGATTGAGGATGGGAGCAGCTCATACCATCGCGGTATAATCGAGGCGACGATAGGAAACTTGGAAGGAAGTGAAGAGGTTTCCGATCGGATACATAAGATGAACCTTGAAATCGAGTGCGACGCACTGCTGCCGTCGGCACATTTTTGGATTGACGGAACCCTAGTATTGCCATCTGGAAGATCATATTAAACAGATGGATCAAAGCTACAGGACAGAGTGGACCTGAGGGTCTACATTGAGAACCCAGGGACTGAGATCTGGACGATCTCGGAATGCGTGAAGTGGTGTTGTGCTAACTCGAGCACGTCGAGTGTGAACATCTTTACGAACAGTAAAATTTCCATAAGGGCAACAACAAACAGGACGGTAAGGCCACGAACAGTCTTGCAGTGTAAGATGGAGATGGCTCTGAGGATGGCATCGTTTGGGTGTCTGGCCATAACGGAGTAAGGGGGAAAGAAAGGGCAGACAATTTGGCGGTGAAGGCCAGAGGACTGCCGTCAATAAACTTGGTTAACCCAAAAAGTATTACAATAAAAAGTTGGTGCTTTAATTTTAATGGTTGACAATTTTTCAATTCAATTTTTCTATTTCAAGTTATCGATTAGAGTAAAACTTTACTTTGCGGTCGATACGATTACCCAGCAGGTAGCGCTGTCAAGACGTCTTAAAAGAAGGTTTCATAACCTTGCTAAATCATTGAAGACATATAGTCGACAGCCCGTACAAATCATTGATGACATTGTCATATAGGTGTTTTGCGAAAATCATATATGGCATTTTAAGCGACATTTTGAATGAATATATAGATGATAGAATCCCTCATCTATTCGTTAATGACAATATTCAAAAATTTCTGCAAGTTTGTCTTCGATATCAAATAATATTGTAATTGATGAATTCATTTATTATCAAAATAATATATTAATACATAAAAAATTAAATTTTTATAAGATACTAGCTGACCCGCTCCGCTGCGCCATCTTTTACTTTATACGGAACAAAACTATCCTTTGCTATTTTCTTTTTCAACAATTAAAGAGCTTTTAGTAAAATACCATGCTACGAAAAATAGAATATGTATATCGCTTGACTAAGAGCATAACAAAATAAAGGATTTTATCAGAATCCCATATTATAATATCTTTATTGGTCTACGAAATCGCTCGAATGTTTTAGGGTCAATTAAGTTTGGATGTTAGATGTACTCCTCTTTTAAAATACTTTATTTGAGCACGATATATCCATGGGGATTTTGGAAGCGGGAAGGCACCAGGGTGGTGGTTGGTGGATTAAGGGGGTAGTGTGGACATCGTGCTCTACTATCAAACACCATTTATTTATACGCAATTGGTTTAAGGGGAGTTTATGGGATGAGGCGTCCCCCAAACACGTGGCTTATCAAACTCGTTTTCTAATATCAATTATCTTTCATTTGAGCCACATATTGCCATGGTCGGTAAATTTGTACTCTTTGGAGGGTGTTTTGGGGAAGGGGCTCTGCGCCAAATACATGGTCCCACATATGGATATCAGATTCTCATTCTACTCCCAAATACCTTTATTTCAGCCCCTTATTACGATGGTCAGTAAATAATTACTGTTTATGGGGTGTTTTGGGGAAAAAATTGGTCCGGAAAGTGGGTATCAATTTCGAGCTCTACTCCCCAATACTTTTTATTTGAGCCCCACATTGACATGGTCGGTAAATATGTCCGATTTAGGGGTGTTTTGGGGAGTGCGGTGGTCCGCCAAGCACTTAGTCCTGAAAATATATATATATTATTGCAAAAGTCAGCAAACATTTCCGGTTCGAGGTATGGGCTCTAAAAGCTATCAATATCGAAATCCACTCTATTCACGGCCCAAATTGTTATGGTGAGCAAATACATCCTATTTGGGGGTTGCTATGAGGGTGGGTTATCCCTTAGACAGTTTTTTTTTCGGAATATTGATATCGGATCCGTTGTCTACTACCAAAAATCTTTCATTTGAGCCCCATATTTGAATAGTCTGCAAAAATGTCCGGTTTGGGAGGTGTTTTGGGGAGTGGGGCGGCCACTCAGTGACTTGGCCCTGAAAATATATATATATATCAGATTCATGTTCCAATCTAAAATACCTCTTCCTCCCCATATTGTAATGGTCAACAATTATGCCGTTTTTGGGTGGTGTAATGGGGATGGGGTGGCGCCATAAACACTTTTCCCGAACATTAATATCAGATTCGTGCTTTACTCCCAAAGACCATTCATTTGAGCCCAATATTGCTATGGTCGTATATTTTGTGTCTTTGGGGGGATTTTTTGGAGATGGGCGGCCCCCCAAAACACTTGGTCCTACATTTGGATATCTCATTCGTATTCTACAGTCAAATAAATAAGTCCTTTTTGGAGAGGGGCAACCCCCCAGAAACTTAGACTCACATTTGGATATCAGATTCGTATTCTACTCTCAAATATCTTTCATTTGAATACCATATTATCGTGATTGGTCTTTATATATATTTTTGGTAGGTTTTGGGGGCGGGGCGTCCCCCCTAGGTACCCCACCCGGAATTTGAATACCAAATTTTTGTTTTTAGGTTACTATAAGAGATCACACAAAATTTCTCTTAAATCGCACCACCCATCTCCGAGATCTTGCGTTTCTGAAAGTTATGGTTAGGGGGAGTGTCCCCCCCCCCTTCAGAAATAAAAAAAAAAATTAGTTCTTTATTTTCACCACAAGATCATTATGCACAAGCTGTGAAAATTTCAAGAAAATCGGTTCAGCCGTTTCTGAGTCTATAAGCTGAACCGGGCCCGCCTCCTAACTGCGCCTCCTTTTACTTTATGTAGAACAAAATTATCTTTTGAAGATTAATTTTCGACAGCTAAAGAGTGAAATGCCATGCTACGAAAATGGTATATGCATATCGCTTGATTAACAGTGTAAACATATAAATGCCTTTATCTGAATCCCATATGATCTTCATTGGCCTTTGAATTCCTTTGGAGGGTTGATGGTCATTTAAGTTAGGATATAAGATGTACTCCATTCTGAAAAGACTTTATTTGAGCCCTATAATCTCATTGGGATTTTGGGAGTCCTAATGCCCCCAGGGTTGTGGTTGGTGGGTTTTGGTGGTGGTGTGGACTCCCAAAAACGTGGTCCCGTAAGTGTATATACAATAAATTTAGTGCTCTACTCTCAAATTCCTTCCATTTAAGCCCCATATTGCCATGATCGGTAAATATGTATGTCCGATATAGGGGACCCCAGACACTTAGCCCTGAAAAAAAAAAATATCAGCATCGTGATCAAATATTATATATTTGAACCACATATTGGCCTCAAAATTGGATATCAAATTCGTTTTCCAATCGCAAATACCTTTCATTTAAATCCTCATTGCAAAAGTCAGCAACTATATCCGGTTTCCGGTATTGGCCCTAAAAACTATCAATACCGAGATTCACTCTCTTTAAGATCCAAATTGTCATGGTAAGCAGTTACTTCTTATTTTGTAGTTGTTATAGGGGTGGTACGTCCCCTAGACAGTTGGTTCCGAATGTTGATACCGTGGTCCACTCCCAAAAACCTTACATGTGAGTCCCATATTTCCATAGTCAGCAAACATGTCCGGTTTGAGAGGACGGGCGGTAACTCAGTGACTTGGCACTGAAAATATATATCAGATTCGCCTTCTACTCTAAAATAGCTCTTATTTGAGCCCCATATTGCAATGGTGTTTTGGGGGTTGATGTGGTCCCTCAAACACATGGTCCGACAATTGGATATCAGATACGTTTTGTAATCTTAAATACCATTCATTTGAGTCCCATATTGTCGTAATTGGTTCATATGTATATGTATATTTATTATTATTTTTAGGTTTCTTTAAGAGAGTGCACAAATTTTCGCTTATATCGCACCACCAATCTTCGAGATCTGACGTTTCTGAAAATTAGGTTAATTTCGTATCCTATTTTCAACACGGGACCATGTTTTGATATCGTTCTAATAGCAAAGCAAATTTTTTCTTTTATCTTTTTTTGCCTAAGAAGAGATGCCGGGAAAAGAACTCGACAAAAGCGACCCATGGTGGAGGGTATATAAGATTCGGCCCGGTCGAACTTAGCACGCTTTTATTTGTTATATATAAGAAGATTATTTAATGTTGGTTCTCCTTTTGTTTCCGGGAATTTTGTTAATTGCTAGTATTAGCTTTCCGATTTAATAAATGCAGGTTTCCCATCATGAAACGCTTCGTTTTTGAAGTCTTCTAATAAAACAAGTAAAAGCGTGCTAAGTTCGGCCGAGCCGAATCTTATATACCCTCCACCATGGATCGCATTTGTGGAGTTCTTTTCCCGGCATCTCTTCTTAGGCAAAAAAAGGATATAAGAAAAGATTTGCTCTGCTATTAGAGCGATATCAAGATATGGTCCGGTTTGGACCACAATTAAATTATATGTTGGAGACCTGTGTAAAATGTCAGCCAATTCGAATAAGAATTGCGCCCTTTGTGGGCTCAAGAAGTAAAATAGAGAGATCGATTTATATGGGAGCTGTATCGGGCTATATACCGATTCAGACCATAATAAACACGAATGTTAATGGTCATGAGAGAATCCGTCGTACAAAATTTCAAGCAAATCGGATAATAATTGCGACCTCTAGAGGCTCAAGAAGTCAAGATCCCAGATCGGTTTATATGGCAGCTATATCAGGTTATGAACCGATTTAAACCATATTTGGCACAGTTGTTGGATATCATAACAAAATACTACGTGCCAAAATTCATTCAAATTGGATAAGAATTGCGCCCTCTAGAGGCTCAAGAAGTCAAGACCCAAGATCGATTTATATGACAGCTATATAAGGTTATGGCCCGATTTGAACCATACTTAGCACAGTTGTTGGATATCGTAACAAAACACGTCGTGCAAAATTTCATTTCAATCGGATAAGAATGTCGCACTCTAGAGGCTCAAGAAGTCAAAACCCCAGATCGGTGTATATGGCAGCTATATCAGGTTATGGACCGATTTGAACCATACATGGCACAGTTGTTGGATATCATAACAAAACACGTCGTTCAAAATTGCATTCCAATCGGATAAGAATTGTGCACTCTAGAGGCTCAAGAAGTCAAGACCCAAGATCGGTTTATATGACAGCTATATCAAAACATGGGCCGATATTGCCCATTTAAAGTCCCAACCGACCTATACTAATGATAAATATTTGTCCGAAATTTCAAGCGGCTAGCTTTACTCATTCGAAAGTTAGCGTGCTTTCGACGGACAGACGGACGGACATGGCTAGATCGACATAAAATGTCACGACGATCAAGAATATATACACTTTATGGGGTCTCAAACGAATATTTCGAGTAATTACAAACAGAACGACGAAATTAGTATACCCCCCATCCTATGGTGGAGGGTATAAAAATATGATTTTAATTTGTTGAATATTAGTGTAAAGAAGCTGCCATGGGCAGCAGCGCCTCGGCGGATTGACCGAACCTTAGCATTGCCATCTGGAAGATCATGTTACACGGATGGATCAAAGGTGGAGGACAGAGTGGGCCTGGGGGTATACATTGAGAACCCAGGGACTGAGATCTGTTTTAGACTGCGTGACCAAATACTGTCCTGCAGGCGGAGATCAGGGCGATCACGGAATGCGTGAAGTGGTGTGGTGCTAACGCGAGGACGTCGAGTGTGAACATCTTTACCGACAGTAAAATTGCCATAAGGGCAATAACAACCAGGACGGTAAGGTCACGAGCAGTCTTGCAGTGTAAGAAGGAGATTAACGCCTTCTCTGAGGATGGCAAAATCCGCATCATTTGGGTGCCGGGCCATAACGGAGTAAGGGGAAATGAATGGACAGACGATTTGGCGGTGAAGGCCAGAGGACTGCCGTCAATAAACTTGGTTAACCCGTAGCCTTTCGGGTCGACGCAGGCCGAGTTAAGGGAGTGGTCGACGAATGCGCATGCAACATTGTGGAACAGCGAAACGGTCGGTAGGACGGCGAAAATCCTGTGGGGGGATCCAGATCGTGAGAAGACGAGGCTATTACTGAAAGGAAGCAAGAAGGAGGTCAGTATAGCTATTGGTATCATAACGGGACACATAAGACTACTAGCTCACTTATGTAAAGTCGGTGTGGCAAGTGATAGCATGTGTAGGGCATGCGGGGAAGATGATGAGACGTTGGAACATTTCCTTTGTCATTGCGCGGCTTTCGAGTCCAACAGATACCGGTACTTAGGTGGAGACACAATATCAGACATGAACCAACTTAGGGGAGTGGCATTAAAAAAAAATTAAGGATTTTGTAAGTAGCACGGAATTCCTAACTTAAGCTAAATACGATTTTGCTGAAATTTGTAACATACAGTTCAGTTTCACCTTGCTGAATATGGTCCAGATCCGTCCATATTTAGATATAGCTACCCGAATTAAGATCTTGAGCCCATAAAAGTCGCAATAAGTGTATTTCCGTTGAGGTGGGAATCCAAAGTTCGGCTCGGCTGAAAACGAAGGGGTTCTACTTATGTACTAAAAGATTTTGGAAAGTGCGTGCGTTAGGCCATTCGACATCATTTATAAATTTGGCCCAGATCGGTTTAGAATTGGATATAGCTGACATATAGACCGATCCTCCGATTTGGGGTCTTAGGCCCATAAAAGCTACATTTATTATCCGATTTTGCTGAAATTTGGGACAGTGAGTTGTATTAGGCCCCTAGACATCCTTCTTTAATTTGGCTCAGATCGGTCTAGATTTGAATATAGCTGCTATATAGACCGATCCTCCAATTTAGTGTCTTAGGCCCATAAAAGCCACATTTATTACCCGATTTTGCTGAAATTTGGGACAGTGAGTTATGTTAGGCAATTCAACATCCCTCATCAATTTGGTCCAGATCGGTCCAGGTTTGGATATAACTGCCATATAGACCCATCTCTCGGTTTTAGGTTTTGGGGACATAAAAGGCGCATTTATTGTCCGATATCGCTGAAATTTGAGACAGTGAGTTGTGTTAGGCTCTACGACGTTATGGTTCTTAGGCCCATAAAAGCCACATTTATTACCCGATTTTGCTGTAATTTGGGACAGTGAGTTGTGTTAGTCAATTTGACATCCCTAATCAATTTGGCCCAGGTCGGTCCAGATTTGAATATAGCTGTCATATAGACCGATCTCTCGGTTTTAGGTTTTGGGGCCACAAAAGGCGGATTTATAATCCGATTTCACAGAAATTTGACACAGTGACTTATATTAGGCTTTTTGACATCCGTGTCGCATATGGTTCAGATCGGTTTAATTTTAGATATAGCTACTAGAAAGACCAATATTTTGTTATATGCAATTGAAAAATGACTTGTACTTATAAGTATTTTGTCCAAATCGGAACATATTTCGATATAACTGCTGTGGGACATAAGGTATGCAATTTTCACCGGATTTTGATGAGAGGTGGTTTCCATATATACCCGAGGTGGTGGGTATCCAAAGTTCGGCCCGGCCGAACTTAACGCATTTTTACTTGTTTTTGATGCACTAAAAATAGTAGTAACTTTTCAATACACAGACACTCAGCAGTCAGATAGGAATACGATCGTGTGGGGATGAAAACTTGGAAAGTTATGATTTTTAAATCTTAGTTTGGACAAAAAAAAGATCGTACCATATACAATACCACAAACAAAAAACCTCGCATGAGACGGCGTCAGGCTGGAAGCAACAATAATATTATATGTTTCTTTGCGTTTTGCAAATTCGCAGTTCTTATCCGATTGGAATGAAATTTTGCACGACGTCTTTTGTTTTCAGGTTTATAACCTGATATAGCTGCTATATAAACCGATCTGGGATCTTCACTTCTTGAGCCTCTAGATGTCGCAATTATTATCCGATTTGCCTGAAATTATATACTACGGATCCTCTCATGACCATCAACATACGTGTTTATTATGATCTGAACCGGTCTATAGCCCGATACAGCTCCCATATAAATCGATCTCTATATTTTAATTCTTGAGCCCCCAAAGGGCGCAATTTTTATTCGAATTTGCTGACATTTTACACAGGTCTCCAACATGTAATAATATAATAATAGCAGAGCAAATCTTTTCTTATATCATTTTTTGCCTAAGAAGAGATGCCGGGAGAAGAACTCGGCAAATGCGATCCATGGTGGAGGGTATGTAGGATTCGGCCCGGCCGAACTTAGCACGCTTTTACTTGTTCTTTTTTCAAAGGACCGATTGGCTGGAAGCCACATTTCTTGTCCGATTTGGCTGGAATTTTGCACAGTACAGTTCAAATCGGTGAAGAACCTGAAATAGCTCCCCTGTAAACCGGTCTCTCGATCATCAGTGTTCGGCTTCGAAAGCTTTAATTTTTGCTGGTTTGCCAGAAGTTTGGCATGTAGAATAAAATTATTGCCTTCAACTTAATGTATTTTGTATAAATTTTTAGCAGAATCCATGGTGGTGGGTTAAATTCATTTCAAGTGAATTAAACGTTTTTGAATATGTGAAGGATATACTTGGGCCAAATTTGGCATCAGTCAGTATTTTGATATTGCAATTCACAAATTAGAGGAAAAATACATCTTTGGACTTTTATTCAAATGTTGTACACAATTACACTGTACCGGATAGGCGATAAAATCATTGAGGTGCTCACATTAGTTAGCGATGTTGGCGCAGGGTATATAAATATTTAATATAGAAATTATACATCGTTCAAAAGGTCGAACCTTGTAGAAAACAAAAAAGTGTATGATAAGGCAAAAAATTAAGATTTTTGAAGAGAAATTTTTATGTTATCATATTCCATTTTTGTGAAAACGAAAATTTAAGTTGAAACAAGTAAAAGCGTGCTAAGTTCGGCCGGGCCGAATCTTATATACCCCCATCATGGATCGCATTTGTCGGGTTCTTTGCGCGGTGTATCTTTTAATGCAAACAAAGAATAACGAATTAAAACTGTTATGCTATATCAAGTTATAGCTCGATTCGGACCATAAATGAAATGAATTCTGAAAAGTGTGCAATATTTCAGTCCATTCGGACAAGAATTGCGCCTTGAGGACCTAGCTCAAAAAGCAAAGTTGGGTGATCGGTTTATATGGGAGCTGTATGAAGCTATAGATCGATTCAGACCATATTGAACACATATGTTGAAAGTCATAGGTGAAGCCGATGTACAAACTTTTTGTAAAATCGGATGAGAATTGCGCCCTCTAGAGGCTCAAGAAGTTAAGATCCCAGATCGGTTTATATAGCAGCTATATCAGGTTATGTACTTATTTGTGCCATACTAAGCACAAATGTTGGAAGTAATAACAAATCACCTCATGCAAAGTTTCTGCCAAATCGGATTAGAATTGCGCCCTCTAGCGGCTCAAGAAGTTAAGATTGAAGATCGGTTTATATGGCAGCTATATCAGGATATGGACTGTTTTAAACCGTACTTTGCACAGTTGTTGCAAGTAATAACAAAACACCTCATTCAAAATTTCAGCCAAATCGGATGAGAATTGTGCCCTCTAAAAGGTGAAGAAGTCAAGACTAAAGATCGTATTTGTGCAAAATATCATGCGGCTAGCTTTCCTCTTTCCAAAGTAAGCGTGCTTTCGATTGACAGACAGACGGACGGACATGGCTAGATCGATTTAAAATGTCATGACAATCAAGAATATATATACTTTATGGGGTCTTAGATGCATATTTCGAGGTGTTACAAACAGAATGACA